>NW_018743014.1:0-1397369 GCF_001683475.1 Chenopodium quinoa | reverse complement strand
TTGAGCTCTACGGAGCTATTTCTTGCTAACAATCTCTTCTTTAGTGTATTCGATTGTTTTAGTAAGCTTTTCAGGAATATGAAGCGTTTCTAGGCAATTGGACGTGTTTTTAGTAGATTCGGAAGAGTTGATAGCCAAGAACTGCAATTTATGTGGAATGCCCGACCGGGCATGGCTTGCCCGGGCAGACCGGGCAATGAGGAGTTCACAGGAAGAAGCCCAATTCTGAACGGTGCAACGCGCGCCCGATCGGGCAGGCTTCGCCCGGTCAGACCGGGCGATGAAGAAATCAAGTTATGAGATGCAATTTTGGAAACGTGTTACGCGCGCCCGACCGGGCGAGGTTCGCCCGGTCAGACCGGGCAAAGAAGGAAAACTGTCGTATTTTACGCAGCCTTCCTCCGCCCGATCGGGCGAGGTCCGCCCGGTCAGACCGGGCAAAGCTCAAGAACGCGTATTTTCTTATTTTTCCGAAATATTATCTTTTGGGGGTATAAATACCCTTTTGTAATTAACTTTTAGACAGTTAGTTTTTCATTAGTTTTCTCCTTAAGCCCTAGAAAACTCTCAAGAACCCTAGTTTTATTTTCTAAGCAATTTCAATCTTTAATCCTAGTTTTATTAATTGTTCCTCAAGAATTCAAGATCATCATTGAAGTATTTGGTATTTCTTACTTTCCATCTCTTTTATTTATTTTTATAGTTTTTAATTATGTGTTCTCTATTAGATCTTGTTTTTGATTTAATTATGATTTGTGAGTAGTTTCCTTAATCCGGGATCTTGCTAAGCCCGATTATGATTGATGTATAAAGTAGATCTTTAAATTCCCCAATAATAATCCCAATTGACATGCTTAATTGATTGTGTTTATGCCAATACTAGATTAGGGATAAATTAGTATTGTTATCATCCCTTTGTTCTTATTGCAACGGAAGTTGGGTATTAACGGGATTAGGTTATTTCAATTAAGGGTTTGAAGATCATCACGGAAGTAGATGATTGAATAATTAGGAATCTAGGCATGGTGTTTAATGTCCCTTATTCGCTTGATTCCACGGAAGTAGGCTTGATAGTTAATTTGGGAAGCCATTGATAACTCGGAAGAGACCTTTGGTATTATTATTAGGGATTGCTTTTCTTCTTGTCAATTGATTTATATATTGGGGGTAGATTTATTAGTTTATCAATCATAATCGTGGTGATGCTTGATCTTGGATGCTTTAGTTTATTGATTAATATTTCCTCTAGTTAATTGTGTTATTTAATAAATTAGTTGATTATTATCATCCATTATTGATTGGTCACGTGCTTAGTGATTAATTGAGTCTGATTAATTGAATGAACCATAGTCTCTTGGGATTCGATCCTTACTTGCCCTACTACACAGTTAGAAGGAATAGTTAGGTTATTTTTGTTAGGTACGCGATAAGCCTATCAAACTTTGGCGCCGTTGCCGGGGACTAACGGTTTCATATTGATTTTTTCGTGATTCGTTTATACTAAGCGTTGTTTGTTGCTTCGGCTATTGTCTCCTGTGTTTTTGATGTTCTTTGCCTAGTTCTTTGTTGTATGCAAACACGTCACTCAGGGTCAGACGACTTAGTGCCTCTCGATTCAGAAATTGAAGCGACTGCAAGAAGACGAAGAGGTAGAAGAAGAGCAGGTAACAGAAATATGGAAGACCAAGCAACAAAGTCTCTTTGGAGTACGGTATCCCTGACACAACAACCGGACTCCTTTCTAGCATTATTAGACCACCTATCACCGCTCAGAATTTTGAATTGAAACCGCAATTTATTCAATTCATATCCAATGATTCATTTGCTGGCACACCTCTTGATTGCCCAGTGAATCATATAGATGGTTTCTTGGAAAAGTGTGACACTATGAAGCTGAATGGTGTTACAGATGATGCTCTTAGACTTCGCCTTTTTCCATTCTCATTACGGGATAGGGCGAAGGAATGGTTAAGAGATGAGGGTTCTGGTTCCTTTGATACATGGGATAAACTAGTAAAAGCTTTTCTGGTCAAGTTCTTGGGACAAGAAAAGACTGCAAGATTAAGGAACGAGCTATCCACTTTCAGGCAATCAGATGAAGAATCCTTATATGACGCATGGAGGAGATTCAAGAGGTTACAGAGACAGTGCCCCCATCATGGCATACCTGAATGGATGTTAATCCAAACATTCTATAATGGTCTAACCCATGAGTTCCGGATCTATATCGACGCCTGCATCTGGAGGCTCCCTTCTAACTAAAAATCCAACCGAAGCAAAGGAGCTGGTTGAGAAGATGTCAGCCAATGACAACTATCACCCAGGCGGCCGAAAATAATGTCAAGAAAGGAGGTAAATTAGATGTTGATGCTCTAACTCTTTTAACTAGTTCTGTGCAGGCACTTTCAAGCAAGTTCGATAGACTACAAACTGGATCTTCCAATAATGTGCTAGAAACTTGTCAAATGTGTAATACTCAAGGTCACATCGCACCTAATTGCCCACGAAATTCGAATGAGGTATCAATTGAGGAAGCCAATGCCTTCTACAATTCCAACCCTAAAAGACCATACGATCCCCATTCTAATACTTATAATGAAGGTTGGAAGAATCACCCAAACTTCTCATACAAAAACACCCAAGCTCAGCAAAATCCACCTCCGCCCCCACCTCGAAACAACAATTATAATCCACCTGGTTTCCAACCAAGACCACCCCTAGTACAACAACCCATGCAACCCATGCAACCACCCCTCAAAAAATCCAATCTCGAACTAATGATGGAGAACTTCATCAACACCACAAATAATTCCATCCAACAGTTACAAGCCCAGAATAAGCTCATGGAAAATCAAATAAGCCAACTTGCTCATCAAGTCGGCCAATCTTCAAAAACACCGGGTACGTTTCCTGGCCAAACAGAGCAACCACAAAAGGGGCACATGAATGCTGTAATTTTAAGGAGTGGAAAACAGTTGGAAGGCCTTCCCGTAAGGGAACCATCAACGATAGATATTGAGGGAATGAGTGAAAAAACAGGGAAATCGGCAAAGTTCTTCTTCGCCCGGTCAGACCGGGCAAGGTCCGCCCGATCGGGCGCGAGAAGCAGTCGACGAAAAACAGGGGAATGTGCGAATTTCTTCTTCGCCCGGTCAGACCGGGCAAAGTCCGCCCGATCGGGCGCACGAAGAAATTCCAGACAAACAAAAGAACATAAGCAGCTCTTCTTCGCCCGGTCAGACCGGGCAATCACTGCCCGACCGGGCGCGAGATCCAGACAGCCCAATTCCAAGGAATGATGTTCAAGAAAAGCCACGGGAATACATTCCAAGCGTCCCTTTTCCACAGAGGTTAGCCCAGGCTAAGTTAGAGAAAAAGTACGGTAAATTTCTAGACATCCTTAAGAAACTTCACATTAATATACCGTTCTTGGATGCAATTTCTGAAATGCCTTCTTATGCAAAGTTTTTGAAAGACATGCTATCTAACAAGAAAAAGCTTGCAGAGAATGCTACTGTTTCTCTAACTGCAGAATGTAGTGCCATTCTGCAAAACACTCTTCCTAAGAAACTAGGTGATCCAGGCAGCTATTCAATCCCAGTGAAGCTGGGAGATATAGAGATCAATAGAGCGCTATGCGATCTTGGTGCAAGTGTAAGCCTTATGCCGCTCTCCATCTGCGAAAAGCTTCAAATGGGTGAGCTAAAGCCTACAAGGATATCTCTGCAACTTGCAGACAGGTCAGTTAAATTTCCCCTCGGTATACTTGAAGATGTTCCATTGCGAGTTGGTAAATTCTTTATTCCATGTGATTTTTGTTGTTATGGAAATGGAAGAAGATGCCCATGTCCCTATTATTCTTGGTAGACCATTCTTAGCTACTGCAGGTGCAATTATTGACATGAAGAATGGGAAAATAACATTTGAAGTAGGGGATGAGAAAATGGAGTATTCATTACTGAATGCTATGGGAAATCCGTCTATGGTGAGACTATTTGTCAAGTGGATGTCCTCGATGATCTACAACAAGAACAACTTCCCCTGATCAAAAAGGAAGATGCTCTTGAAACGGTGTTGATAGGAAGTATCCATGATGAAGATTGGGAAGTAAGGGAGTACACGAGGCTACTAGAAGACGCAAAAGCTAATCCAATCATCGCTCCAGTCAAGGAAGTCCTTAGTACATCGAGTGTTGGGGAGAGTTCAACGCCTCCCGAGGTAGAGTTGAAACCCCTTCCATCTAATCTTAAATATGCATATCTTGGTCCCAAAAATACATACCCTGTTATTGTTAATGCTGAGCTTAATAACATTGAATTAGAGAAACTTCTCGCTGTTTTAAGAAAATATAGAAATGTTATTGGGTATACCATTGATGATATCAAGGGTATTAATCCCTCTTTTTGTATGCATAAGATCATTCTTGAGGACGATCATGCCTCCTCTAGAGAACCTCAAAGAAGACTAAACCCAACTATGATGGAGGTAGTCAAGAAAGAGGTTCTCAAATTGCTTGCTGCAGGAATAATCTACCCTATCTCAGATAGTAAGTGGGTTAGTCCTGTACAAGTAGTACCAAAGAAAGGAGGTATGACAGTTGTCAAGAATGACAAAGGCGAGCCTGTTGCCACAAGAACTGTTACAGGGTGGCGGATGTGCATTGATTACAGAAAATTAAATAAAGCCACCCGTAAAGATCATTTCCCCTTGCCTTTCATTGATCAAATGCTCGAACGATTGGCTAACCATTCCTTTTTCTGTTACTTGGATGGATATTCCGGTTTTTTTCAAATCCCCATCCGCCCTTGTGATCAGGAAAAGACTACATTCACATGTCCATATGGCACCTTCGCATATCGCAGAATGCCATTTGGACTGTGTAATGCCCCAGCCACGTTCCAACGGTGTATGATGGCTATTTTCTCAGGTCTCATAGAAAATTCTATGGAAGTTTTTATGGATGATTTTTCTGTTTATGGTTCATCTTTCGATATTTGTCTTGAAAATCTAACAAAGGTGCTCCATAGATGCCAGGATGTCAATCTGATATTGAACTGGGAGAAGTGCCATTTTATGGTACAACAGGGAATCGTTTTAGGCCATGTAGTTTCAAACAAAGGGATTGAGGTGGACAAAGCCAAAGTAGAGGTAATACAGAAACTTCCCCCTCCAAATTCTGTGAAAGGAGTACGAAGTTTCCTTGGCCATGCAGGTTTTTATCGCAGGTTTATCAAGGATTTTTCAAAAATTGCTAGACCCTTAACTGAACTGTTAGCTAAGGACGCCCAATTTGATTTTAATGATGCTTGTCTTGAAGCTTTTAACAGGTTGAAGGAAGCCTTAACCTCTGCTCCTGTTATACAACCCCCGGATTGGGCCCTACCCTTTGAAATCATGTGCGATGCTAGTGATTATGCGATAGGGGCCGTCCTGGGGCAACGAAAGGATAAGAAATTGCATGCTATATATTACTCTAGTAAAACTCTTAGCCCTGCTCAAATGAATTATGCAACTACTGAAAAAGAGATGCTAGCTGTCATATATGCAATAGATAAGTTTCATTCTTATTTAGTTGGGTCGAAAGTGATTATCCATACAGATCATGCGGCATTGAAATATCTGATGAGCAAGAGCAATGCCAAGCCGCGGTTGATTAGATGGATCCTCCAATTGCAGGATTATGATATAGAGATCAGAGATACGAAGGGGACAGAGAATGTCGTCGCAGACCATCTCTCTCGCCTCCTCCTTGATGAGGAGGATGAGGATAACCTCCCATTTGATGACTCTTTTCCCGTTGAGCGTTTGTTAGCTCTTTTACAGGTTGAATCTCCTTGGTATGCTGATTTAGCTAACTATCTTTCTACAGGTACAATGCCTCACGGTTACTCCTATCAACAAAGGAAGAAATTCCTTTATGAGGCACACCGACACTTTTGGGAAGACCCTTTCTTGTACAAACTATGTGCCGATGCAGTGATCAGACGGTGCATTCCCGAAAGTGAGGTAAGCAATATAATTTCTCATTGCCATGACTTACCTTGTGGTGGACATGCAGGCCCCTCGAAAACAACTGCAAAGATCCTACAATGCGGATTTTACTGGCCCACTATGTTTAAGGATGTGTACTCCTATGTCAAGGCCTGTGACCGTTGTCAACGAACGGGAAATATTTCCAAGAGGAACGAAATGCCACTCAACAACATACTCGAGGTCGAGTTGTTTGATGTGTGGGGGATAGATTTCATGGGCCTTTTCTCTTCCTCTAAGGGGAATCGATACATTTTGGTAGCCGTTGACTACGTGTCAAAATGGGTTGAGGCCATTGCTACACCAAGCAATGATGCCCGTGTGGTAAGTAAATTCTTCAAGAAAAACATTTTCAATAGATTTGGTATCCCACGTGTGTTGATTAGTGACAGGGGAACACACTTCATGGAGAGCCGATTCGAAGCAATGTTGAAGAAATATGGAGTG
Organism: Chenopodium quinoa; assembly: GCF_001683475.1. Classification (NCBI taxonomy): domain Eukaryota; kingdom Viridiplantae; phylum Streptophyta; class Magnoliopsida; order Caryophyllales; family Amaranthaceae; genus Chenopodium; species Chenopodium quinoa. The sequence continues at coordinate 1,390,892 of NW_018743014.1, read as the reverse complement.
CAGCACAAACTTGGAATTGGCTATCACCCCCAAACCAGTGGCCAAGTAGAGGTATCAAATCGAGAGATAAAGTCCATCCTAGAGAAAACAGTTGCAAGAACGAGAAAGGATTGGGCTGACAAAATTGATGATGCACTTTGGGCTTACCGAACAGCTTACAAAACTCCAATAGGTACAACCCCGTACAGACTTGTATACGGAAAAGCTTGTCACTTACCCGTCGAGCTAGAACATCGAGCATTTTGGGCCATCAAAAGCCTGAACTTTGACGCTAAGGCCGCGGGAGAGAAGAGGCTATTGCAGTTGAATGAGCTAGATGAGCTCCGCCTCGAAGCCTATGAGAGTTCAAAGCTTTATAAGGAGAAAACAAAAAGGTGGCACGACAAGGGCCTCATAAGAAGAGAATTCAAAGAAGGAGATCAAGTCCTTCTATTCAATTCAAGGTTGAAACTATTTCCAGGGAAACTCAGGTCAAGATGGTCGGGCCCTTTCACGGTCTACAAAGCATATCCTTATGGCACCATTGAATTATGGAACAACACCGGGGGCACCTTCAAAGTCAACGGACAAAGGGTGAAGCACTATCGAGCGGGAGATCCTATTGAAGAGAAGTCAGATATCACATTCTCTTCCCCGCCACAAACTCAATGAGGATGAATACGGTCAAGCTAATGACCTTCTAAACAAGCGCTTGCGGGAGGCAACCCGATTCTTTTTTCTATTTTCCTTAATATTTTATACTTTATCTTTCAGTTTATGTCTGTGTTATGCTGTTTTACAGAGAGTATCAAGCTAAGCACGAAGTGGGATGTCAAGAGAGCAGTCAAAGATCGAGTTATCGCGTTTTTGCTCTTCGCCCGGTCAGACCGGGCAAATTCCGCCCGATCGGGCGCGAGAAACAGAGAGCCAAAAAGAAGAGTATGAAGCTAAGCTTCTCTCCGCCCGATCAGACCGGGCAAAGCCCGCCCGATCGGGCGCGAGTAGCAGAATCTGAAAAAAAAAAAAAAAAAAAAAAAAAAAAAAAAAAAAAAAAAAAAAAAGGAATTGAAGTCCAGTCTTCTTCGCCCGGTCAGACCGGGCAAAGAGCGCCCGATCGGGCGCGATGGAATCCTGCGGGTTTATATTAGGATTTCAGCATCTTCTCTCATTCCCATTCCTCAAACTCTCATACCCTCTACTCTTTCTCTCTCTAAAAATCCCCAATTCTAAAACCCTAACTTCATCTCCCATCCAATTTCATCAAGATTCAACAATCAAATCCCTCAAATTCACCATACAAACCCAATTTTTTTTTTTTTTTTTTTTTTTTTTTTTTTTTTTTTTTTTTTGCAAAATATTTCTGCAACTCCGTCCCTCCTCTTTGTTCAACCTCAAGAAAACCCCAGGCTATCTCACCACTCACATAATTTCGAGCTTTTGAAGATGTCTCAAAGGAAAAGAACGAGAAGCACACCCCAACAACAACCACAATTGGACTTGGAAAGTGTAACCGGGTGCCCACACGTGGTTTTCGTTCCGGAATTCCCAAACCAAAAGCAGCGGTTCATCGAGCTCTCGCGCCGAAAGGTAATCCCTACCCGATTCTTTGACCGTTCATTGCTTTCTAAGCTAGGAATAGATTCGGAATGTAAGAATTTGTTTGCAAAATTAGGAATGTCTCAACTATTCAATATGAACTATAGAACTTATGAAGATTTAACTCTTGAATTTTTGAGCTCATTTGATATTGAAAAGGGTAGGAATGGTTTGGTGAAGTATGTTGTGTATAGGTTGCTGAATAGGTCTCATAGAATGTCCTTAGAAGGCTTTGCTAGGAAGTTTGGACTTCCTTGTACCGGCTTAACTGTGCAACCTAGTAGCTTCATTTCTGGGGAACTTTGGTTTGCTATGACTGGTGAAAACATTGAATCTTTCCAGCACGCCCTTTCACACAAAATCCACCAACCAGTCCTTAGGCTGTGGACTAGATTCACTGGGTGGACTATTTTTGGTAGAATCGAACCTAATAATGTTAGGTCGGACGAGATTTCGATCTTAGGTAGCTATTTAAGGCGTGGGGATGAGGATGGAGACTTTAAAATGAATATTGCACACTTGTTTGCCCTTCACCTTAAAAAGCAAGGCACCACTTATACGACAATTAAATCGAATGGTGAACGCTCTAACATTCCTATCGTCCTAGGAGGCCTTGTCACTCACCTAGCACTTCGGGAAGGCTTTGATGAAGCCAGCCGATGCCCAGTGCCTGGCCCCATTACCTTAGATCAGCATTATCTCACTACTGCGGGTTGGTTATCCATAGATTTTAATAGATTTAGTTGGATCATAGGGAGAACCAACAGGCTTTTTGTGCCTTTACCTTCCCTGACCTAACTAAGATTATGCCTCACCAGCCCTCCTACCTTCTCCAGTTCCCTAGTGATTCGTCTACCCCTGTACCAGCTGCCCCCACTAGGACCTATTTTAGGAGAGAGTCTGCTGGACCCTCTACCTCCTCCCTTGCTCCGCCTCCTCCTAGCGATCACGAGGCCATTATGGCCGGTATTAGGGAGCTTAGGGTAGGTCAGCTGGACCTTTCTACCCGAGTCCAGACCATAGAGACTAACCTTCGGGAGCTTAACGCAGGCCAGCAGGATTTTCGCTTGTCTATGTATCCTGTTTATGACTACTTCTGCAGGCAAGGGTATATCCCGAGGGATGGTCCCCATCCTTCTTGGTATCACTTTCCCGGTGCGGGAGATATGGCAGGTGGCAGTGGCACAGCTGGTGTCGAGGATGATGGTGTTGATGATGATGATGTTGATGATGATGATGTTGATGATGATGATGTTGGTGGTGATGATGATGGCCCCTCCGCTTCCTTTTGAGGAGCCGTCGAGATTGCTATGCTCTCCTTAAGCTGCAATGAGGCCATTGCCGCGTTTAGCTTGGGGGAGTTACTTCGTACATGTTGGTATTCTCTCTCCTTATCTCTCTTATCTTTCTTGTTTTATTTTAGTGTAGTTATTTTAGTTGTTTTTCTTCTTAAAAAAAAAAAATACAAAAATACGATCCAATGAATAATAAATCATGCTTCCCTGTGCCCCATTCATGAAAATTGTTTTAATTCTTGGTATATGATGACGAGTATTGTGGATAGGTTAGCCATGATTTGATGTTTGATTGCTTGGATGTCTTACCATGAGTCAATTTTGCCCAACTACTTGTGAATATAGTGCTTGACTAGTTGATTTGGTTAGGAATGTGTGTTAGTTCCTGGTATGTCAATGAAGTTGAGTATTGGTTTATAACTTTGAGTAATGTTTGCATGACTCATTAATATGCACATTGAGGAGGACGAAGGCATTTGTTCCTCTAGGTGGCCTTCAGACGATATTAGATACATTTGTTCCCTTCTTGCTACCCATGTTGTTGCTTGTGCCCTTTTATTGTTTATTTTGCCACATTACAAGCCTATTTAAGCCCCATTGGTTACTAGTCCCAAGCTTAGCTTGGGGGAGCTAATAGTGAGTGAGGCGAGGGAGTTGTAGTGTGCATGTAATTTGCACAATTTTGGGTGGATTTGAGAAGTTTCTTATTTGTTCTTATTGTTGTGGATTGAAAAAAAGAAAAAAAAATTGAAAATTTATTGTGCAAAGAAAAAAAAAAATTCCAATGTGAGAGAAAAGAAAAAGAAAGAGCAAAGGAAAAAAAAATTGTTTCAATGTTCAAGTGTTCTAATTGAAGGCTGCTCAAGAAAAAAAAGAGAGTTCAAAGTTTGTTTGTTTACTCAAGTTCTATAATTTTATATTTTGTATATATGAGTGAAATTTTAAGTGTTGGAAATTTTTAATATAATTGGGATGTTTGGTGAATTTTTGGTAGAGCTGAGTTGTGTTGGAGATGATTTGGTCATTAATTTGTTTTGACCTTGGTTTTATTTATTAGGATTTTGGCTCCCTTAAGCATAGCTTTACTCTTACATTTTCCCAAATATTTCCCACCTTTTACCCTAGCCTTACATTACAAGCTTTGAAGACCTTCTGACCTTTGTGCATAGAGTTGTGTGAATGTGAAATTAGTTGTTTTCCAATGCAAAGAATGATTTGATATATTTCGAGTCGACTGCTAGGTTGAGTGCTTGTTTTCTTAAAACACACGAGTGCGTGAGCTTGGGAGGGCATTGTTCACATTTAAAGGAGTTGGATGGAGAGCGACCGAGTATATCTTTTACTCGCCACATAAATGAGAGTTGAGTGTGTGAACACTAGTCTTGAATTCTATATGCTCTTGTGGTTTGCTCTATTTGACCATTGTCAGACAGGATGAGTAGTTAGATGGATTTGATTGGTTGACTTTGATGCATAACTGTCGAGTTTACCTTTAATCGTATTTATTGATTTGAGTTACTTTTGGGGTGAAGTATTGATTTATTTATTCATTGCTTTGCTTAGGGACAAGCAAAGGTTTAGCTTGGGGGAATTTGATATACGTGTTTTATACAATGGTTTTCCCCGGTTTGATTGCATGATTTTACATGGTTTTGAGCTCTACGGAGCTATTTCTTGCTAACAATCTCTTCTTTAGTGTATTCGATTGTTTTAGTAAGCTTTTCAGGAATATGAAGCGTTTCTAGGCAATTGGACGTGTTTTTAGTAGATTCGGAAGAGTTGATAGCCAAGAACTGCAATTTATGTGGAATGCCCGACCGGGCATGGCTTGCCCGGGCAGACCGGGCAATGAGGAGTTCACAGGAAGAAGCCCAATTCTGAACGGTGCAACGCGCGCCCGATCGGGCAGGCTTCGCCCGGTCAGACCGGGCGATGAAGAAATCAAGTTATGAGATGCAATTTTGGAAACGTGTTACGCGCGCCCGACCGGGCGAGGTTCGCCCGGTCAGACCGGGCAAAGAAGGAAAACTGTCGTATTTTACGCAGCCTTCCTCCGCCCGATCGGGCGAGGTCCGCCCGGTCAGACCGGGCAAAGCTCAAGAACGCGTATTTTCTTATTTTTCCGAAATATTATCTTTTGGGGGTATAAATACCCTTTTGTAATTAACTTTTAGACAGTTAGTTTTTCATTAGTTTTCTCCTTAAGCCCTAGAAAACTCTCAAGAACCCTAGTTTTATTTTCTTAAGCAATTTCAATCTTTAATCCTAGTTTTATTAATTGTTCCTCAAGAATTCAAGATCATCAATTGAAGTATTTGGTATTTCTTACTTTCCATCTCTTTTATTTATTTTATAGTTCTTTAATTATGTGTTCTCTATTAGATCTTGTTTTTGATTTAATTATGATTTGTGAGTAGTTTCCTTAATCCGGGATCTTGCTAAGCCCGATTATGATTGATGTATAAAGTAGATCTTTAAATTCCCCAATAATAATCCCAATTGACATGCTTAATTGATTGTGTTTATGCCAATACTAGATTAGGGATAATTAGTATTGTTATCATCCCTTTGTTCTTATTGCAACGGAAGTTGGGTATTAACGGGATTAGGTTATTTCAATTAAGGGTTTGAAGATCATCACGGAAGTAGATGATTGAATAATTAGGAATCTAGGCATGGTGTTTAATGTCCCTTATTCGCTTGATTCCACGGAAGTAGGCTTGATAGTTAATTTGGGAAGCCATTGATAACTCGGAAGAGACCTTTGGTATTATTATTAGGGATTGCTTTTCTTCTTGTCAATTGATTTATATATTGGGGGTAGATTTATTAGTTTATCAATCATAATCGTGGTGATGCTTGATCTTGGATGCTTTAGTTTATTGATTAATATTTCCTCTAGTTAATTGTGTTATTTAATAAATTAGTTGATTATTATCATCCATTATTGATTGGTCACGTGCTTAGTGATTAATTGAGTCTGATTAATTGAATGAACCATAGTCTCTTGGGATTCGATCCTTACTTGCCCTACTACACAGTTAGAAGGAATAGTTAGGTTATTTTTGTTAGGTACGCGATAAGCCTATCACCAAGGCATGGACAAAGGATAATCCTTGTAGGAGGTTCCTTACTTGTCCTGATTATGATGCAGACACAGGAAGAAGGGGTTGCAAGTACTTCAAATGGGTTGATTAGGAGGATCCAACTAATTGGTAGGTAATATAAGGCTTAATGCAAGATAAACAGTAGTTGAATAATGAAATCATGAGTATGAGGAAGGAACTGAGGCAATCTAAGCAGCATGTAAGGAAAATAGAGAGTGATTACCTACCGCTGGAGATGAGAAGGGCTGCTACACTGAACCTTAGGGTTAACTGTGATTTGTGGAAGTTGGTTGTTTTTGTGTGTGTAGGTCTTTGTTTAGGAAGTAATGTAATGACAAAAATCAATGTAATGAAGCTCAGGTTCACCTTAGTGCTTTCCTGTTCTTTTAGATCTTACAAGGTCTTGTAATAACATTATGTAATGGATGGATTGATTAATGAATGGAAATGAATTGAAATTAATTAAGTGAATATGTTTTTGCCTAACTTGGAATACCTGCAGTGCTTGACTAGAAATAACAGTTGATTGGCTTTGTTGGCTTGACAGTGGATACTCTTGACTGAAAGAGTACACTGTTTGATCTCCCTCACAGTCATTGTAAAATGCTCTCTGAACCGGCTATCTTGGTGGAGCAGGATGGGCTTGAATATTTGCAGGCTTAAAAAATCAAGTGTTAATGACATAATATCAATAAATTGAAGAATATATAGAATAGTTAACTTACAGTAGCAACTCTTTGATATCCATTGGGGTAAGTGTACACCCAAACACCTCTCATGTGCATTGGAACTGTAGGTGTTATAGTTGGTTCCCGTTCTACATCAAGGGGGAGGGGGGGGGGGTTGTTAGTGGATCCCTGCTTCCTATCCTAACTAGAATTTTTGCAAGATCTTTTGTTATGGCCTGTGACACCACACAGGTTGTATCTCATGGCTGAACCAGTCTTTCTCAACCTACCAGAAGCTCTGTACTTCTCCCACCTGATACAACCTGTTTTTCTTTGGCCTTTCCTGGATTTTTTTCAACTTTGGTGCTATAACAACACCGTCAGCTTCAGGTCACTATTGGGGCCTATTCAGTGGCTCAAGAAGGAAGTCATAGACCTTGAGATAAGTCTCCTTGGTGAAGTATTCATTCACATAATGCTCAGGCTCATCAACTTTGTTCCACACTGCCACAACATGTTTGCAAGGAATTCCACTTAATTGCCAAGCATTGCAACTACAAGTTCTATCTTGCAAGTTCACCACAAATTTCTCTTGTTTAGCTCCTTGCCTCACCCCATAACAGAAACCTCCATTCCAAAAAGCATTCCACCACCTTGTTCATATCTTATTTCTCTCAAGAATCTTTTGAATCCTAGGGCATAAAAGTACTTATTTTTTTGCCTATTTCATCTCTTTTTTTTGTGCAACCTCTCCATTAACACCTGTCTGATATCCTCCAACATAATGATAATGGGCTTATGACTTGAGGTGAAATTGTAGACAATGAGCACTTCACTCATGTTGTTGTCCACACTATGACAAGACATAGGGGTGTAGAATGCTCTACACCACTTCTTGTAATTTATGTTAAGCAAATCCTCTGCTGCATCTTCTGATATTGCCCTCCTCTGAGCAATGTTAGCTTTAAAGTCATTCTCTGTGTTACTCTTAGCAATTATCCAGAATTGCTTCCTCTATTCAAGGCCTTTTCTAAAGACAGTTCTGAAATTGTAGTATACATGCCTGACACAGACCCTTGTCTCTAGGACCACTACAGCAACAGCTGCTAGTAACCCCTTTTGCTGGTCTGACATGAAAGTGTAATTAGCCCCTTATTGTGTTCCCAAGTCATCTGTAAGCAGGGAAAGAAACCAAGTCCAAGTATCTGTTTTTTCAACCTCAACTATAGCCCAGGCAATAGGGAACATTTGATTGTTCCTATCCCTTCCCACTGCAATAAGTAATTGACTCCCAAAAGGCTCTTTCAGGAAGTAGCCATCAAGTGAAATGAAGGGCCTACAACCTACAAGGAAACCCTTCTTCAGTGCTTCAAAACAAATGTACATTCTCTTAAACACATTTGCATTTAACTATAATTTCACTGTATTTCCCATGTTACTTCTTCTTATTTCTGCAGCATACTTAGGCAGGAGAGAGTATTGCTCTTCATACTCCCCTACAATATTAGCCTGCCCTTTTTTTCTTGTTCTATATGCCATCAGTCTTCCCACTTTCAGTTCTTTCTCTAACCAAAGGGTCTCAATTATATCATGGACCTTCATATAAGGGTTCATTCTGAACCTGTTAACAAAGTAATCTGCAATCCAACCTAAATTCATTTTCTTAATCTTCATAGATCTCCCACAAGTGTGCTCTATAGATTCCCAAATCTTCCAAGGACAACCCTTTGCGAATTGCTTGCACTTAGCCTTAACCCTGTTTGGATCATTCCTGTAAAAATGTAAATTCCTTCATGATTCTATTGTGTACTGTACCAAAGATTTCCTAAATGTAACAACATTATCAAATTGTTGTCCTACATAAAAGTTTGTCTTTGCACTATCACCCCTACAACTCTATGCCTTTTCTCACCTTGGGGTGGCATAAGGTAACCAAAATCATCATCATCCTCATTCTCACTAGGAATGTCAATATCACTTTCTCCCTCCCAATCATTGCCAAATAAATCAACTTCCCTACCCTTAGATTCTGCTACCCTTTTTAACATATCCATCTCATCTTCATATGTCTTTTCCTCCAACTTCTGTTGGCTTACCTTACTCCTAGCACTGAGGAGTTCAACATCATCTTCATTTGTCCCTTCACTGTCATAGTCCACATCAAACCCCTTGGTGCCGAACACCCTATCCCTACACTAGTAAGCAACTCTGTAAAAGATCCATGACCCAATCCCATACCAGCAGTTTGTATTGTAGGCCCTAACTCATGTTCAATGTATACATGAATCACTTTGAACTCCAACAAAAGTGACAAGAAAGGATCATATGTTTTACTATCAAAACCCAAGAACCTAATACCATCTTGCATTGTTCTCCTAGGGTCTAAATAATGCATCTTCACAATGTCATCATGTCCAAGAAACTCAATTATGTTCTTCACATAAGCTGAATCCACACACCCAGGTATATTTTCAAAGACATTAACCCTACCCCTACTACAAAACATGTCATCCCTAACAAGCCATTCCCCACCATGATGAACCACAATGAAAGGGTTCAAAGCCATATTTTCTATCAATAATCCATTTATGATCACATAAGTGTCACAATTCAGTTATGAACAATATAAACATATTACAATAACAACAATCAATCAAACAATCAAACAATACACCCAAACCATGATCATCAAACATATAAATAAACATAACTTAAATTATCAAAGATATATATAAATATTAACCATCTTCATATATAAACATCCACCACAAACACCAGCATCATTGTTAATTGTTTACATAACTAGAGAAAATAAACTTAAACTAGACAATGTCATGGTAGTGACAAAATCACAAAAGGCCCTACATTTTGTCACTTTAAAAAACTACCTTCCATGACATTAAAATTGATATAAAAACTCCTAAATTAGCTTAACAAAGCAGCATCATGACTATACATCCATTCCTAATTAGTTGCTCCAAAAATAGACCACCCTAGCTGCCTACCCCCTTCCTAATTCTCCTCCTCCTTCAACAGCAGAGGGAATCTATCGAAGTACACAGTCATGTCCTTCATCATCTAGGCATGGAAGTCCCTGCCTCTATTGAAGATGATTTCCTGCAGAATCTACTCCGCCACAGCAGAATGTAGCCCATAGCCCAAAGAAGGGGAGACGGAAAGCCAATTGACGGAGGCGCCACCAAATTCTCCACTTCTTGCACACCAGCTCACTACTAGAAAACAGGTGATTTTTAACGAAAATTTTCCATAAGAAACACCATGTTTTCCGTCGAAAAACATGTTTTCGACATAATTCCATCGGAAACTATCGTCGTAAGAGTGTTTGTCGGAAAAATGCCTTTTTCCGATGGAATTCTGGCAACGAAAGTGATTTTCTGGTCCGGAAATGTTCGTCGGAAATTTTTGACAGAAAGTATTCTGCCGGAAATTACTGAGGGAAATTACATTGAAAAACACTGTAACAAAAAGAAAAAGAAAAAATCCCACACCACCGATAGCCCCCACCGTAACACCACCACCAGCCCCCACCACCAAACAACCCCAGCTCCAACCCCGATTTACACCCCACAGACCATAAACCACCACTAACCTACCCCAAACCCTAACAATTTTAAACCCCACCCACCACCGGTTCCCTACCACCACGACACTGCAACCTAAAAAAAAATAATAAATAAATAAAATCCTAACAATAAAACCCAGATTTACCAACCCAACCCCCACCACACCGAACTCCACTACCAACCACCACCATAAATTTTCAAAAAAAAACCCGAAAAAAATACAAACAAAACAAAATCAAAATTAACAAAAAAAAGAGATACATACCTTAATTTGACCACACGCAACCTCGAAATTGGGTTAACAAGGCCAAATTCGACCATGAAAACTCTAAATCTAGAATTTAACCAGAAAATCTCCTTTGTTTTGCTCCGTTAATGTTGATTTATGTAATGGTGTTTTCATTCATGTCGATATTGGTGTTGTTGTTGCGGCGGTGGTTAGGGTTGGCGGTGGTGGTGGGATATATGAGGAAAGATAGAAGGGGAACGAGAAGAGGAGGAAAGAGAAGAGGAGATAAAAGGAGAATGAGAAGAGGAAATAAAACAGGAGAGAGAAAGAGAACGAAGAGGACAGAGAAAGAGAAGAAGAAGAGGAAAGAGAACTAGAGAGAGAAGGAGAAAGGGAAAGAGAAAGAAAAGAGGCGGAAAAGAGAGGTGGCTTAGGGTTTTCTTTGTAGGGCTCTTTTTTTTTTTGGATTTTTCTAATCTATGCTCCTAAAGTTATTGAATTTATTAGCTGTACTCTTGCTTTTTCATAGTTATAAGTTCTGCCCTCCACCTCATGTATTTTACCAACAATAACCTTTGACAACCACAATAGTTAACGGACGTTGGAGAATGTTAAGTGGCGTTACTAAAATCGTTAAATTAAAAATAATAATAACATAAAAATAAAAACAAAAAAATTACAAATAAAAAACAAAAACAAAAAAAAAAAAAAAAACCAAAATTCCCCGACCACCTCCACCTTCCCCCCACCGCCAAACCCTAACCCCTCCCCTAAACTCGCCGAAAAATCGGCTGGCACTCCACCTTAACCACCTAAACCGGCCGGTCGGTACTTTACCTTCCCATCAGATCCACCCCCACCCCCACCCCCTCCCTTTCCCCTAACCCCCGCCGCATCTACCTTCTTTCTCGAAATCCCAACCACCCGACAACGCTCCTCCTTCCTTCCCCCACTTGAAACAACCCCCAACTCCCTTTCCCACACCCCGAAACGGCGAGGGAGGGTCATTTCGAGGTGGGGGAAAGGATTGTTGGCTGTTTCGTGGTGGTTTAACGGAGGAATGAGGGTGGTTGGTTTTTTGGGTTGGGTTGGGCGAGGGTGGGAAGCCGGTTGCCGACGGCCACGATGTGGGCTAATGGGTTGGGTTGTGTGGTGGTGGGAAGAGTGGTTGTTTTTTTTTCCAATTAATTCTTAATTAAGTTTTAATTATTTTATTTTCTGATTTTTTAATTTTTTTTAAAGTATTAGACCAATTAGAACAAGACACTGTCGAATTAATAACGTCACTTAACGTCCGTTAACAGATATGGTTGTCAAAGGATAATATTGATAAAATATCGTGAGGTGAACGGCACAACTTATAACTTGAAAAAGTATGGATACACCTTAGAAATTCAATAACTTTGACATAGCTTAGAAAAACCTTTTTTTTTTTTAAAATATATTATGACGGAAAATCCGTCGAAAAGTATATAAATTCCGACGGAATAAAAATCTGTCGGAATTTTTTATGTTTCCGATGGAATAACATGTCTGGCGGAAGCTTTCCATCTTAAATCGGCCTGATTCTTGTAGTGGCTGGACATTCATTTCATCCTCCCAATCAATTTTTTTGAAAATGTGGGTGACAAGGAGGTCCTGTTGGCTGAAGATAGGGTGAGCTTGAGCAAGTGCGTCCATACATAAGGCCACATGTAGGTACATATCAATTTCTAGCTAATTCAAGTGTTAACCCCTGTTTTACCCATACACCTATTAACTCAAAATCTTAACCTAAATTGCAGATTCTCAATCGATTAAAAAAAATTAATATGATCAACTTTGTTTTTCATGGTCATTACACATTAACAAAACCAAATCCTCAAAAAAAACGTGGAAAAAAAAATCATCAAAGTCATAATTCACATTTTTATACACAAAACAACACCATAACGAATTAACGAGCAAACAAAAAACATCACTGTCAAAATTGTACATAAAACGACAAAGACAAAGAATATACCTTCTTCTGTGTAAAGCTTTAAGTATTTGCAGGAGGAAGATTCATCTGGCCACATTAATGGCTACCAAACGAAGAAGAAAATAATGCTCTGTTTTTTTTTTTTTTTTTTTTTTTTTTTTTTTTTTTTTTTTCCGAAAGAGGAAGAGAAGTGATCATTTTAGCTTCTTTGGGAAGCCTTAAATACCAGAAAATGAGTGGTGGAAAGGCAATAGCCTTTTCGCTTCTCCCGCCAAACGAAGGTAATGATGGCATTTTCGTTAATCGAGGTATTTTGCTGACAATTGATTTTTTTTTTTTTTTTTAAATCGAATAACCTGGCTAAAACAGGTTACCAACGGAAAGGTTACCTCCAGTCAAGGTCATAGTACTCTATTTGATACAAATGAAAGTTCAGTACCCTATGTGATACAAATTGCAAAGTTTAGTATCTTGAAGTGTATATTACTCGGGTTTGAACGTATTGGTTCTGTATTTGTTTCCAAGAATGTTGGAACAAAGTTGTTTTAAAGTGTGAATTTTGTGAAAATGGTAAAGTCCCACATTGGTGGAAAACGAAAGCTTTGCTTAGTTTATATAGGTGGGTGTCACCTAAAGGGGTCATTTTGTGGAGAGGAAGAACTTACCTACCAAACCAATCTAACACACACTCGCGCGCCGAACCGGGCCGGGTTGGGTTAGGTTGGATTTCTTTAACGGGTTTAAATTTTTTGAACAAGAATTAATTCCTTGATTTTGTAACTAATTTACGTTTTCAATTTTGCCAGTTTTTGACTTACGTCCATTATTTGCTTTAATCTGTCCGTTAATTGCTTGCTGAAACCGTCCAGGTACATTTTGCTACCCTCTGTAAATTGATGGTTTTTCCTTCACAGTTTTACACACGACAACAAACAGAACACCAATTTTCAGAATACCGTTTTACAGGAAAAAAAAAACCACTTACAGTTTATATTTTCAGAAATCTTTTTCCAGAAATTATTCGAGCATTGTTCCTAATTTTGGTGTTTAGTTGTCCGGTGGTTCTGTGCAAATCCATCGGTATAATTTTCTTTTCCGAGAGACTGTTTTATCCTGGGGAGCATCCGGTTGTCGTACGAGCTGCTTGCACAAATTCAAGGCAATACCGTGAATGTTCTAAAGAGAGCGACATAGTCCGCGACTCAGTCTCATTCCCGGTAATATTGTTCCTACTATTACTATTTTTCAGTTCGGTTTACAACAAAGAAAGGTAAAGAACCAAGCCTTCGACCTTAAACTGGATCAAATGCACGTCTGGTGCTGTTGAATCTTTGTTTTTTCACAACTTTTCAAGTTCGGATTTAACCTTTATAAAGGACAACAGAGATTATGTCACCCTCTTCTATTTCAGAAAGGGGTAAATATATTAGGCAACGTTCTATAGGAATGTCTGGCAATGATCCTAGGTAACATCCTCAAGTACCGCAAGCTCTCCTTGTCAGCTACCCAGTATCTAAATCAAGTTGCTTCTGAAGTAAACAAGATGTTCTTTTCTGTGCACTACGCGGAAGCAACAATTAAATTTGGAGATGTCATATCTTTGATTCAAAATTCTTAAATTTACTATAGACAGGTATCGAGTAGAACAATATGAGAGCAACTAAGCGAATTAGCAGCATTCTACAATAACCACAAATTTGCATCAGACAATAAGGTAGTCTATAATGGTTGACAGAAAGTTACTAAGGCATACACATTGCCAATAATTGACAAAGCCACAGAAGATGTCCGGAAAATAAGTGCACTATATTTCCCACATACTATGCTGTGCTACACTAGTGAAAGTTTTGCAGCATTATTATCAAATATATACACATTCTTTTGCTTTGTTATTCCATCTAACTAACAGCAGTTTAACATACATCATTTGTAGCATAAGTGGAAAAATATATATTTTACAGATGCAAAGCAGTAAACAAGAGAAACTTACTGCCTACTTGCAAAGAGAAGCTAACACACGGCGTGGTGGATCAAAAGATCTACGAGAATGAAGTACAGCCCAGTTATCAATTAGAAGGACGTCTCCCTTCTTCCATGGAATAGCAACACTTTCCTCTTCAAGAATTTTCAGACAGTCATATACAACTTCTGCAGGCAATGGTCTTCCATCACCAAAGGTAACTGCCTTGACAGGATCATTTCGGTCATCTTCCCAACCTGTATAAGCAGCTACCATGCTGTTGAACCAGACCTTGCGTTGCCTACTTTCATTGTATTTAATAGCTGGGATAGGGCCCATTATTGTTTTTACTCCATCCTCCAACCATTCCAGCTTCATTCCTAACTTAGCAGCCCTGAGGAAAGGACCGTAAGATGTTAGTTTCATTGACAGCTGATTTTCACAAGTAGCTGATATAGGATCATAAAGAACATCCACTATTATACGAAGGTTACCAAATTTAAGCACAACCTCACTTAAAAAATCAGCTCCCCCCTTCCCCCCCCACCCCCACCCCCCCCCCCCCCCCCCCCCCCAACCACCCCGTCATAAGTACGAGTCCTGAATCCCCAACGACTTCTATGTGGAAATTAAGTTCATCACAAAGCACACTAATTAGACAGAAAGGTTATGTACTACAGCTTTGTCAAAAAAAAACACATGGGTATTAAAATAATTGACATCTACTTTAGTTGCGGGCAGCAGCATCCAGTAAGAGTTATATTGCGGCATCAGGTTAACAGGCCAAGGGTGTTTTACTATCTTTGCCAAATGGCCAGATAAAAAACAGAAACTACCAAACAACCGTCAAACGTACAGTTTCACAAACAGAACATTCTGGTAAATATTGAGCAATATGAAGTAATAAATAGTCTTATTCAATGTTCACAAATAGCCTGCACTTGATGTTCCTATGCTGTTATTTGATAATTTTGAAGTATTCTCAATATCAGATGTCAGAATAGGTTACTTATGAGCTTGTGGTTATTTAAATCCGATGTCAGCCTTAGACAATCAGAATCTGTTTATGAATTCTTTCATGGTTTCAATTGCAACTTCAGTTTCAACAAAATTGAAAACCTCTTTAATGAAATTATTAAGTACTTGCTCCCTGAAGCTCTATTGATCAGTTGCCCAGTTGTCCACCTATAATTTAAATATTCCATAGGTAAATATGAGCATAGTGATTAAATATTCCTTAAGGTCGTGACTTTAGACAATAAAATGTATAAAGGTATTTTAAATTTCTGATGTACTTACTCCCTGTTGGATTGTGTAGGCGACAGCAAAAATCACGCTAATGTTGTTACCACAGCATGTTAATCAGACTCAGCCATTCAGGTACTTGTGTGTTATGTCAACAACGAGTACATGTTCAAGTGACACATTGAAGGACAAGTAGAGTCCAAGTAGGCAAGTAACATAGTTCCCTCAATAACGGAATCCTGTACTTCTGGATAGATAATTTTTTTAGATAAGCTCATTCTAACTTTCTTGTCATCCATTTATTAAAATGCTACACATTATAAAAAAGAAAACTAGAGTAACATAACTATGGAGTTATTGACTATGATAAATCACAATGATCAATGTACTATCTAAAAGATCAAATAAGCCACAAACCTTTTCTCAGCAACACTCTTATCATCTGTCAAGAATGTAGATTTCCACCCACGACCAATAGGAGACGCGGGATTATCCCCTTCACCCAACACCCGAATATACATCAGTCCATGCTCTTCGAGTTCCTGAACAAATTCCGGGTGTTTTTCTTTCATCCTTTCATATATGATATGGCTAAGAACAATAGGAGTTTCTCCTCCAGTCTTTGGCTCAACTTCACAATAGAAAAACAATTTCGACGGAAACTCAGGAACCTGTTAACATATTCCAACATTACATACTGCAAGCAACCCCCAATAATTAAACTACAAAGTGACCATACAAAATTACAAAGACATAAAATTATAATGACAGAATTACAACTAACATAATTACTGATCATATTTACTCCAAATGACAATTACAGTCTGAATTTAATGAAGCAAATAATTTTGACTAGAATTGAGTGGCAAAGTCAAACCTTTAGACTATACAGAGTTACAAAATACACAGAGAATATCCAACAATGTCAATTATTTTAAACATCAACAAAATGAATTAAATAACTCAATAAATAAAGTATTTCATCACATATCAATAAAATATATAGTTGACTAAACTTAATAAAAACAGACAATTACACAATCAAAAGTCCTAAATTGTTAATAAAACATCCTTAAGTAGTTAAGTACTACGGACACAGTACATGCTCATTTGAGCTCCCTCGATGAGCAAATACGCACGCGACATTAAAAGGTACATCCGGGTGTATAATAAAAAACCCGAGCAATAAAATTGAGTTACATAAAATAAAATAAACAACCTGAGCCATTTCATGATGAAAAGGGATTTTCTGATCAGAGGGAGATTCATTAGCGGTAAAAACACGGCCAACAACGCTACTCCGAGGAGCAGCGCCACCGACATAAGGGAATTCCTCATATCCAAAAGCCTCAACGACGTCGTTGAAGTCGGCGGCGGTTGACACCGGAAAATCACGGAATAGGATAGCGCCGGCGGAATGAAGGCGGGAATCGAGCCATTTTTTGTGGGATTTAATGGCGTCGATAAAGGAGAAATTGAAAGTTGGAGATAGAATTAGAGGGAAATGGATTGAGTGATTGTTGTAGTGTTTTTGTTGAGGGAGTTGGATTTCTGTGAAGAATTCCGCCATTGTTGGGGTGAATTGATGATGGTATGATAGTGAAAGTGAAAAGTGAAGTTGTGTTTAAAATACGTGTGAGGGTTGAGTTTGTTAACTTGGCTACTTTTGCGTCTTTGTTCAATCGGACAACTTCCACTTTCATCAACTTTAGATTTACGGAGTTTTATTTTTTATTTTTTATTTTCCTCTAATTTCTTCCATTTATAAAAAAATACTTGCCATAAATGGATATACTTTTGCTTTATTCTATTTACAGCATATTTACTATAGAGTATCTTATTCCTTTCAACCCCTAAATAATTACATCTTTTTATACCCTTTCTTATTTTATTCACTTTTTTTTTTTTTTTTTTTTACATAAACCTATTTTTTTTCTTTTCTAATTCTAACAATTTCTTAAATTGTGTATATATAATAAGTAAGTTAAACATAAAAGAATGGAGGTAGTGCAATTTCTTTTTTTTTTTTTTTTTTTTTTTGAAGGGGGAGGTAGTGCAATTTTAAACTTAACTCCTTATTTCAAAAAGTTTTGTGTACAATAATATAATTACATTAATCAAGCTAAGCTTGGTCTAGTGGTAAGAATTGTATTTTCCAACCTAGAGGTTGGAGGTTCAATCCTCACTAAAAACATTTTGATCTCACTAAAAACATTTTGAATGTGAGAGATCTATTATCCTTCCCCCCTCACTCTCAAAGTGTTTGACCCACAAATACCAAAAATAATAATAACATGATTACATGCATACTAAGCATGTTTATTTACTAACTTGAATAAAAATTATTCACACATCACATAAATAACTTGAAATTACAGATTAAACACTTATCGGTCTTTGTTGAATTATTTTACGGAATATTTTTATTGAACTTAAATTTTTTTTACGACATTAAATAATATTATTGTTTTAAAGGGAAGAGAATTGAGCCTAATGTGTCCTTAATTATTTTTTTTTTTTGATAAATTGACCTAATTAAAGGCATGTTAATTTGTTTCATTTTGTTTTATCTTATTTCATATTATATGGGTTCAGACATAAGTACATACAAATTAAGTTCACAAAAACTTGTGTATACAGTATAAATTTACAAAACTCATGTGTAGATAAAATAAGGTTTTTCTTTTCAATAAAAGTTTACACAGAAATAAGATAAACAAAGAAAAATTTTATATTAACAGTTAATAAATTAAGACAATATAAGTTCCAAAAAAAATACTCCGTGCTGTGCAAGACTAATTTGTAAACCAAACTAAATCTACTCCGTGCTTACTCAAAAATTCAAAAAATAAAATCTACTCGGTACTTAATGTACAGTGCAAGTAAAATAGATATTATTTTCTCAAAAAAAAAAAAAAAAAAGTAAAATTGATATTAAGGGTTTTTCTTTACTTGGATTTACCCTTTTTCTTCTTCAAATAAAATTTCAAAATATATCCTTATAATAAAATTTGAAAAAATAAGAAGCCCGCCTTTCTTTCTTCCACCTGAACTCAGACAAACACTTTTACAACATCCAACCGGAAAACAGCGACAATACGATGGCGAAAACCGACGGCGACAGCAAAAAAAAATTAGCAAGGAGGAAACCTCTGCGAGATGTCTCTAATGGCGGCATCAAATCCATTAAATCCTCCTTGAAGAAAACGAAGTTGAAAATGGCGGAAGAACTTCCTCCTCATTACCAAAATCAACAATCAAACATTGCAGACCCACTTGATCGCCTTCTCTTAGTTCATTCCGATATTTCTTCTCTTCTTCGTCAGGTAATCCAATAATTTCTATTTCAAAATTTTTAGATTGTTTGATCTTTGTAAACAGTATAAAAACCCTAAGTTTTCAGATTGAAATGCATATTTTCTTTATTATGTTTGATTTTTGGATAGTTATACCTTAATCTTCAAATTTTAGAAATATATGATGATAATGTTTTGGATTATATTATATTCTATCGATTTTTTGTTCAGTGATAGTACTGACTTTTATTGTTACAAAGACAAACGCTGAAAAATGTATGGTTCTTAATTTAGTTTTAGGGGTTGAATTGGAGCTTACGTCTGGTAACTGAACAACATTTGTTATCATTTTCAAAATGCAAGTTGCTGAGCAATACTTTGGGTAACATTGAATACCTGGAAATAGTAACTGCAAATTAGAGCTTTTGTGCCCTTGTTGTTGGGATTGTATAATATTAGATTAGATGTAAAAGTGAGTGTTTCGGAAGTTCCGTAGGTACTTATCGCTCTGTTCTGCTCGAATGATTCAAGAATTAGATGGTAGGGTATAAAGTTTTCCTGCTCCTATGGTGCCTGGATAGCTGGGTGGAAGATTTTCTTAGAATCGAGATATGTTTTGGTAATTTTCAGTGAAGATAAGGGGCATGTGAACATTCCCATAGTTCTGAAGGCTTATCAGTTATCATACTGTCTAACTGGAATTATTGGAAACAACCGATTTAGGCATGTAAAGTTGTCCTGCTTTTGTGGTGTCCGAATGTAAGATTTACTCTTACAATTGAGAATGTTTTTGTATTTGTCGATCAACTCTGGTGCAAGTTAGGTTTCTTTGTATGCTACTTGGAACTTCTTACAAGTTTCCAATGTATTGTAATATTTTGGTTTATTAGTTTAGCTTCTTTATCTAATGCATATGCAAGTGATGAGCATATTTTGGAGTCAAAGTAGGGGTTCCATCAGCAACTGTGTTATACAGAGTAGTACATGTATTGAGCTTACTTTAGGGGTTGCTTGTTTTGGTGTTTGAGTCTATAAGTTAGGGGAATGAAGCATGATCAAAGTTGCAATGAGGGTCCTTCTTTGTGAGGTTTTAGTTGAGCTTAGACTTGGTAATGGAACATGTTAATGTTAAAGAGGTTTTTGTTCGAATGAATTACTATTATCAAATATTTGCATGTGTTACAGAATGCTCACATAATCTGTGTTAAATTTATAGGCTAGGAAGCTAATAACTATACTGATCAAATTCATAACTTAAGATTGCAGTATTAAAATTTTTGCATCACTAGTTATTTGGTTGGGGATTGAAAAAATAAACTAGTCCAGTTTGAGAGTGTGAGAATCTATTATGCAGCTCTGTTGGTATCTTCATATAAATTGATGGCATTGTGATGGTGACAAATATTGAGAAATTTGTAGGTGAGGAAATGAAGAGCTGTCAGTGCAGTAGTGCACACAGGGAGCTAGAGGGGATAAATTCTGCACAACTGAGCTTTGTCTGTGTTATTTGATCGGCTTTCGTTTGCATGTTTTCAGTTTTAGAGCATGCTCGTGAACACTTTGTTTTGATTAATGGAAATGGAGGGAAAGGAAGGGAAGGAAAATGGAGGGATGGATAGTCTATCATTTGGATAACAAATGATGCTTTTTGTCTGATGCACTTCCTTGCAACTTTACCTATTACTTTGGTAAATGATGAGTTTCTATGCTTGGAATGTTATATGGCTGTACTCGTGCGATATTTGTGTAATTTGTCTGTGGACCATATTCATCCATCATTTCTTATGTAAATTGCCTGTGGACTTTGTTGTGTAATTTGCTGGAATTTGGACCCTTGTGATGTTAAAAGCAAGATTTAGACATATTTTTATTAATTGCAGATTGATGAAATTGTTGTCCAAGCAGTCAAAGTGGATACAACTGATAATGAGAGGATTACAGAAATTAAATCCTTCACAACAGTGCTGTCTGAAATCCATTACTCTCTTAAGGTCAGCCCTCAAATCCTCAGCCAAGTTAGCCTGATTACTTCACCAATCATATATGACTAATTGTATCTTTCCTGTTCACCATATTTAGCCGTGGGTTCCTAGGCTTCAAAAGGCAATTGATGTTCCTCACACTGAATCTGAGATTCAATTTTGTGAGACTCGTGTTGAAGGTCCTGTTGTGGATGATCAAGGTGATGTGCATGAAGTTGGTACTCCGGAGCCAGCTAAGTTTGAATCATTGGTCTCTCCTTCCCCACTTGTATCTTGGCGTGCTACTGGCTGTGTAGAAGAGAGAGGTAAACAACTTTTTTTCCTTACTCCTCTGCTGAGGCCACAAACAACAACTTCCAAAGCTCGTGCTTCAACCAAGCTAACCGTCTGTGAAGGGATCTCCTCGAGTGTAACTGCTGCTATTTTTTCCTCTCCTTGTGCAAACGAAAAATCTAAAAAGGAAAAGGTCGAAGTTGTTTCTGAAAATTTAGAGAGCATTTCAGATATGAGAATTTTGTCTGCTCAGGAAATTCCAGTCAGTGACTTATCTACAAGTTTGATTACCCCCTGCCCCAAAAACCCCCCTGTAAGAGCTTATGTTGAGCCTGGTCATGAGCTGACCTACAGAAAAATTGTGAAATCCCATAAATCAACACCATTTCCAACAGGAAACCAAAAAATATTTGAGTCCACAGATTCTGAGAGCTCCAGTAATGAAGCTCAAGAGAAGTTGGGCATTAGGTATCTTGATCTTATTGGAATAAAACCCTCCTGTAAGTCAGCATATGGAAATAGAGCACTAGATGCTTCACCAGCATGGATAACGTCGCCACCTAAATGTTGTACGTTGCTGGAACCACTTGATGAAAAACAGTCAAAGCATCATGCTAGCTTGCAAGAAGTAGCTACTACTTTCAATCAGAAATTATGTCTTGATCCCAAGGAAAGCAGAACTAATGGTCATAATCAAGAGGAAGAAAACAAGAAATTTTGCTTAAAAGGTATGTTATTCACCATAATTTGATACTTTTACTCGTCTCTTTAAAATAAAGCCGTTGTAGATACCATCTGAGATTAAGATGTATCGGTTGCAGGGAACACAAGGAGCAACTTTGCAACAGTAGAAAGCACTCCTTTGTGGAAGGGGTCTGAAAGCACAATTTACAGAGGCAAGCGTCCTGGTGAAAACACTTTGAAGAAGGAGCTGTGGACGAGGTTTGAAGCTGCATCAACAAATGGTCTAAACTTCCCTGTCTCAAATGATACTTCTCACAAAGGATTTATGGAAATGTTGGAGGAGGCATCCTGTGATGAGTCGAATGTGCATCCTGATGCATTTAGGTGACCCACAATCAGCATGCCAACTAAATGAAAGAAATCAATTATTGTAAATGGTGGTTTTTAGCTATTGCTATCTATTCCAAGTACTAAAGCCACCTAAAGTGTAATCTTCATATGTTCTCTCTTAAGAAACACTATTTCTATGTTAATCCTATGAAATTTTGCTTACTACGAGATTCAGGAACCGACAGATTAGCATGAAGAAGAATACCGACAATACTGTGCACATAATATTCGGCTAAAGTAAGAAGATCAATGGTTTTTCATGGAACATTTCTTTGTGATAGTCACTTTGCTCTTGCAAAGAAGCTTACCTCCATTCACATGCACTATGCCAAGTAAATTCGAGAATGGAATTCTGAATTAAGATAAACTAACAGTAATATGGCGAAATAAGCTACTGTAAACAACTTAGTCCCCTGCCTAGTGGCCACATTTTCCAGGGCCATTCATGATTGTCTTAAATCAAACCAAACGGGGCCTTAGTTTGTTCCGATATTATCTCTCTTATTATAATCTAGTCATTTCTATTTCAAAATTTCCAGATTGTTTCAGTTATGTATAACCTTAAGTTTTGAGCTTATTTTTTTTCCTAATTGCAGATTGACACACTTTTTGTCATGGCAATGAAAGTGAATAGAACTGACAGTGAGAGGATGACAGAAGTAAAATCCTTTACAATATTACTGTCTGAAATCCAGTCCTCTCTTGAGGTTTTCCTTCAACTCCTTTGCAAAGCTATCTTGCTTGCTTGCTTCACCAATATAATTATAATGATATGTGACTAATTTCTATTCTTCCTGTTTGCAATATATATTTAGGTAGCCATGCGAATCTAGGCTTCAAAAGGCGGTAATTGGTCTTGAATTTTGTGAGACTCGCGCTGAAGATCCTCTTGTGGTGATCATCATCAAGGTGATTCGCATGAAGTTTATTCTCCTGAGCGAGCTTAAGTATGAATCATTGGTCTCTCCTGAGCCTCACTCATCTGTTGAGGCCAAAATCAACTTCCAAAGCTCATGTTTCATTTGTCCTTTAAGTATTATACTACCTCCGTTTATTATTATTTGCAACATTTACTAAAATTAGGCGCTTCCTATCATTTGCAACAAACTTTTTTATTTCTTTTTTTAGTAATTTTTTGCCAACAAAATGCCCATATTACCCTTACTTAAACAACTTAGACATCTATTTAGATCACTAACCTAATTTAACTTTTTACCTAATAAATCTGATTATTGTAATCAATTTCACCAAAAATTATTCATCTTCCCACTTTCTCTCTCTGGTTTTCCCCAATTTTCTTCCTCCTTCAATTTTCTCTCTCCTCTACATTTTCTTCTTCTTCTTCGCCACATCTTTCAATGGCAATGGAAAATGATTGAACATGTCCCTCGACGATCTCATCAAGATCAACAAATCTTCTGGTTCGTGGGGGTGTTAGGGGTTTCAGATCTGGTTTTAGGGGTGGCGTGAGTTTCGTGGGGCTGGCGTGGGTGGTTTCGTGGTGGTGGATGGGTTCGTCTGGTTCGTGGGTTTGGTTTCGTGGGGTGGCGTGGGTCTGGTTGATGGTGGTGGTTGGGTGGGTCTGGTTGATGGTGGTGGTTGGGTGGGTCTGGTTTGGGTTTGGTTTTGTAGGGGTGGCGTGGGTTGGGTTCGTGGTGGTGGCTGGGTTTGTCTTGTTCGTGGGTTTGGGTTTGTATGTTTGTCTGGTTCGTGGGGTGGTTGTAGGGGTTCATATCTGATTCGTGGTGGTTTACGGTGGGTTCGGTGGTCGTGGTTTACGGTGGGTTCGGTGGTGGTGGTGGTGATTCTGGGTTTTAGTGGTTCTGATAAATTTTTGTTTTTTTTTTAATTGGATTAGTGTTTAAGTACATGCCCTTATATTTTAATAATTATGCTTAAAAACTTTTTCCTTAACCTCCGTGAAAGGTACAATTGTTGCAAATAATAATAAACGGAGGTAGTATATAAAAATTGTAGTTTATGTATGTTGTTTATTTGCTGAAATCTGAGTAGTTTCATAACATCAATGCCAATCTATTTGATTCAAAGATCCCTCACTTGAAACAATTAAATGTATGTGTAAATAAATGAGACGAATAGGACGGCCAATATACTTCGTACAAAAGTCTAAATTCATGTTTAAAATTACTAATATACACATTAAAGAGCGATTATTGTTTGGTACAAGCAGGTGTACCATGCGCATGGACCTGGAAGAACATTACCTATAAATAAATGAACATAACTTATATATAAAAGAACATTACATATAAATAAGAATATTACCTATAAATAAAAGAACATTACATATAAATAGCAAAAAATAATCTATAAATAAAAATAATCGTAGTTATAATAATTTATTATACATTACAAACAAACATAGATTACATCATGTTTTCTGAAAAAGAACATTACATATAAAATGAAGAACATTACATATAAAAGAACATAACTTATAAGTAAAAGAACATTATCTTTCTGAAAAAGAACATTACATATAAATAATGAAAAAATGCTACTATCCAAACCCGTGGAAAAAGATCATGAACAACAATGGTAGTGCCAAAAATTCAAACAATCAAGTAATTTCATGATAATAAAGCTTTATATGAAAAACAAACATCATCACAAAACACAAAAAATAGGTAAAAAGAACAAGTAAAGTGAAAGTTCACCACTGAAGCACAACCTAGGGCTTCATATTCATGAAGTAGAATAAAGATGAACAAAGAAAGAGAAATCATACCTTAAATGAGTAGGAAACCCAAGTAAAGTGAATTAATAGTGGAAATGAATCAAGTAGAACACTCAATTGCAAGTTCTTTAGCCAAAATAAAAAATTCTCAAATCATGAAAAATCCGAAAATTTGGTTGTGAAATTCAGATTTTGGAGTGTTTAATCTAGTAAAAATGTGTTTGCGAGTGATGAATTAAGTACATAAAAACTATAAAAATAAAGAAATAAAATGAAAGAAGAAGTTAGAGGGAGCTAGAGGAGAGAGAGAATGAAGGGGTGAAATGAACATTACATATAAAATAAAGATCATTACATATAAATTTCTTCAAAAAAAAAAAAAACATTACATATAAATAAAAGAACATTAAATTTATCCCAATATTATTTTATTTATATGTAATGTACTTCCGGGTGTACCATGCACATGGTACACCCCGGCCCCTCTACTATACTATTTCAATTAACGAGTCAGAAAAACTAAATTACCCTATTTTCTTAAAAAAATATTTTTTATAAAATCTTATTTACAACACTGCCTTTATAAGGTATACACACAATTCTTCTTCTTCTTCTTAAAAAAAAAAAAAAAAAAAAGTATACACACAAAGAAAAAAGCCAAGGTATTATTATATGTCCATCTGTTTATTTTCCTCATCCGTTGCAGCTTGGATTAAGGAATATATCAAAAATAGAAAGTCAAAGCAATCCGTTTGATGGTGTTATCCTCATTATAGCAACATTTTATGTCAACAAAATGAAATCATACCATATTGATAGAATGTGTACAGACTTACTAGATGGAGTATATACTTAAATGTTAAACATATATAATCTATTAGATATTTGCTAATATAATAAATCAAATAAAGAAATAGCAAAGTGAACAATATTTCGATGACACATACTCCGTAGAGGAGACATAGTGAGAGTGAGGCATAGCTCAAGTAGTTAGAGCTCCCCTTCCGATTTAAGGAGATCTTGGGATCGATTCTCATCACCCGTCCTTGTACTGTGGCTCTCTAAACACCAAAAAAAAAAAAAAAAAAAAAAGTGGAGACATAGTATGAACTTTTCGTTGCATAAAAAAACATAGAATTGAATACTATAACAAAGCTCCTATAAATAGCAAGTATTATAACATGAAACTCATAACAGAAAAACAATAACACTTTTTTACACTACTAGAGTACATCACATAAAAATAGTTTTGATACATTAAAGTTATAAAAAATACCAAAAATGATAAATAAGGCTTCCTCCAAAAGAATCATGCTAGCTACCCTTGCCATTTTTGCATTAGGTTTTTCTTCACTCCATTTATTCAATAAGTCTACTGTCGTTTTCAATATATATTTGTGTTAGACATATACAAAGTATATGACTACTAATTCATGTCTTTCATTTTATGTTATTAGCGATGATGCAGCAAATCCATGCCGGAGATGAGTGTACAGCATATGATGATCCATGTACCTCGACTACAGAATACTGTTGTGAAGATCAAAGCTTGATTTGCGTTCAAGTTAAGCCCGGTGTTTACAAATGCAAAGATGGTGCATGCGAGGAGCACCTTGATCACGAGTGTTATCCAGGTTATTTTGGATGTTGCACTGGTCTATCTTGCCTTGAAGTCGGGCTTAATACTTACAAATGCAAAGACGGCCCTTGTGAGGAGCACCCTGGACATGAATGTAACCCTGGTTATTTTGATTGTTGCCCTGACAGTGGCTTAACTTGCGCTCAAGTTTCGCCGGTATTTACCAGTGCCTATAAATGCAATTGTACTACATCAGTAGTCTATCAACTCTACAATGCACGTAACAACTAACAAGGCTGGTTGTAGAGCTCATTATGGTGTGCTATGTGTAGCTTTTGTTACACATTATATTTCCCTTTTCATTGTTGTTTGAGATCAGCTTTTTCGTTGTCTGGTTTCTTTTGTGTTTCATTTATATTACCCTTTTGATTGTATTGTGTGACTTTAAAATTTATCAATAAAGCATTGTGTTTTTCCTTGGTTAATTACTTAATTAAACTCATAACAAATTAAATTTTGTTCTCTTAAATTATTAATTAGCTCCAATTTTGCTCTTTACATCCTTTAAATTTTCTCCCTTTCCCACGATCTCCCAATTACACACAAGTCCTTATCTTACTCTCATCATTAACTCGACGCCCTTGTGTCTAGGGGTGCCAGACGGATCTAAGGGGTACAAAGAGGCACAACCGCACCCTGATTTGCCAAAAAAAAAAAAAAATGATATCAAAGAGACCTGTTGCATTAAGCAATACTGCCTCTGTATTTAAATAAGTGAAACATTTTTCTTATGCATGTATGCCAATGCAAAACTCTTAAATACAATATCTTTAATTATCAATAAGATAAAAAAATGTAACAGTTGAAAATTAATAAGCGATTCATTGAGAAGATTTCAACAAGTACCCGTAAAACTCTATTTATTTTTTATACATAAATCACAAACATTAATCAAAGTAAATTAGATGAAAAGTGTAAAAAGTAAAAACGTTTCACTTATTTAATTAAATACGAAGAGGGTAGATCATTAGGTTATAATATAGATCTTTCGTAATAAAAACATAGGAGATCGGTTGTCAGTTTAACCAGTCTCATAAGTTATACGTAGAAGACATCTATTAACAATGTGTCTAGTTTATAAAATCAAAGTTAGTAAGATGGAAGGTAAATGAAAGGTGAAAGGTAAAAATAAAATAATAAAAGTAAATGGAAATAAATAAATTGGAGCTAAATGCAAAAGGCCGATGCATGTCATTTATACTACCTAATTATTAAAAGTTGATCACGTATTAAATATTTATATATCTTAATTATTTAATCGAAAAAAATAAGAAATAGTTGATCATATGTTCATGTCTAAGATATAAATATCTTATAGTAGGTATTTTTTTTTTTACATGATTTTGTTGGGTGATACATTCTTGTTAGAGATTGTAATTAGTCTGATTACTAATGTAAAATATTGTGTTCTTCTTTTAATTTTCCATTTTCCATTTTTCTTGTTTCTTTTTTTTTTTTCAATCAAAGTATTAAATTTTTTTTAAATTGATTGATTGAATATTAATTAGAATTTTTTTTTTTTCAATTTTCCTGTTGTAACTTGATCGAAATCTTTAATTGGAATATGACATAAATTAACAATATTTAACTTTAAGCGCAATTTAGGTAGTTCAAAATTAAGACACTAACTTTAATTTTCACACTCTCCCCCTTAACTTACATAACAGAGATTGTAATTTGTAAGGGTGTAATTATTATACTTCAATTCTCCGTTTTATTCATGATGCATCATAATCTAAATAAGAAAGTTTCAAATTATATGCATCATTTTTCAATTTTGTTAATGAATAATTTCTATCTTTCACATATCACATATGTTTTCTTTCTTTCAATCTCTCTTATCCCCAAAAATTAGTCAGCTAGCTTAGATAGCATCCGTGTTTTTTAAAAGTGATGTATCTAAAACAAAATGGATGAAATAACTAAAAATGTACCATGTACTATCTATATATATCTTCTATATACTATATTAAAATAGGGTATACTAGCTCCAAAGCTGACACATGTCCCTGTTTAAGTGTTTTTTTTTTTTTTTTTTTTTTTGGAAAAAATGTATAATTATCAATGATCCTATTATTAAGTATACTCCAAGATTTATAATATCTTTGACTTGCTTAATATTGTTTCTCAACCAATATTATTCACGGATATTCTGCATATATTTAGTCATATCATTTGACTTTAAATTGCTTAATCAAG
The DNA here is from genome assembly GCF_001683475.1 of Chenopodium quinoa. Taxonomy (NCBI): domain Eukaryota; kingdom Viridiplantae; phylum Streptophyta; class Magnoliopsida; order Caryophyllales; family Amaranthaceae; genus Chenopodium; species Chenopodium quinoa. The sequence continues at coordinate 1,362,108 of NW_018743014.1, read as the reverse complement.
GAGAGTATATTCTCTTATTTTTGTATAGTATATTTTTCATGTACGGCTATTGCATATGCTCTAGACTTATAATATAAATGGATGTGATTCTTCATGAATGATACAATCAATCTTAACTCTTTCAAAAGATAAATTATATATAATTCAATTTTTGCTTTTTGTTACAAAACTCCTAAACCTAAAATCTCTGAATTATTATAACAAGTTTTTAAACTTTTGCTACACCTATAATCAAACCATTTATTCGAAAACTAAAGTCACAAATTAATTTCACAACACACATGCATGCATAATATATATACAAGTATATTAGATGTGGGTATTGTTTGTAAGCTCGTTACTTCATTGAGTGAAGGGATACTATTAGTATTTGTACTACGTACCTATTATGAATTTATGAGTGATGAGTGTGCATAAGAATGAATTTATTTATTTATCTTTTATAAATTTGCATGATAAACATAAATAAATGCATATTAAAAAAATATATAATATGATTAGGAGAATGTATGTGTACCACCCTATAAGATAAACTATAATTCTCAGTTTTAAATACAGAGTTCGGCTCTAAATTATACTCCATTCGTCCCATTATAAATGACACATTAGACTTTTTTCTTCTATTTATAATATTAATTTTGACTGAAAATTTTCTCTTCCTTTTTTTTTTAATAATAAATGTAATAAATTCATATTTTATCATGAAATAAGGTTTTAAATAGATATTATTATAAGATTTCAAGATTAAAAAATTTATAATTTTTGTTGATATTTAATTATATAAAAATTAGGTCAAACTATTGGATTGACATGTATACAAAGTTTAATTGCATTGTGTCAATTATTCTAGAATAGAGAGAGTATATGTGTGTGGCCAGCCACCGTAGGATTACTCAGTTAGTGTTATAGGAGTTACTCAATTAGTATTATAGGTCTTACTTATTAGTAAGTGTTACAATGGTTACTCTATCAGTGTCTTTATTCATGCTATATGGGAATATCAAAATGGAAAAATTGCCTAAAATAATCCCATCTTTGGAGCGTCCGCTAAAAATAATCCCACCTTTGGGTTATTTTTAAGTAATCCTACCTTTATACCCAATCCGCTCAAAATGGTTCCAACCGGTCATGTAACTTGTTATAACAACTTACCAGACACGTGGCGTCTTGTGATTGGTCAAAAAAAAATATAATAATTTTTTTTAAAAAAAAAAGGTTAAATTTTTTGTTTAAAGAAAAAATAAAATAAAAAATTAATATTCAAAAACCATCAACCGCCCAAGCCAGCCCCCAACCCCAGCACCGGCTCCGGCCAACCACGCGGCTCCGTCCATCCTGCCATTTACCCCAACGCCGGCTCCGGCGCGCAACCGACCCTCTTCGCCCTCCCCTAAACCACCAACCCCCTCCCTCCTTCCCACCCCCACGAAAACCCAAACAAGCGTAAATAATCATCCCCCGATTTCGATGTTGCTGACCTCCCCCATCTCTCGTCCCCAATTTCGGCTTCTCCAACCTACCCCGTCCCCAATTCCGGCCGCGTAGACCTCCCTCGTCCCCCAATTCCAACCACGTCGAACTCCCCTGCCCCGATTGGCTTGGGTTAATGGGGTTTTTGGGTTAGGTTAACGGGTTAATGGGGTTTCGGGGTTGGGTTGGGTTGGTTGGGTGGGATTCCGGTCAGCGCGGTGGTTTCGGGTCTTTGTAGGATGGTGAATCTAGGGTTTGGGTTTGGTGGTGGTGGTAGGGATGGTGGTGGCTGAATTGGTGTAGCTTAGGTGGTGGTGGTGGTTTTTTACTACTTGTTTTTTTTTGTACTAATCAAGTAGCGACACGTGTAAATTAAACTTTAAACAAAATTTACCTATTCAACCGGTTCCAAGTAAAATGAATCATTAAAAAAGATCGAGGGGTAAAGGTGGGATTATTTAAAAATAACCCAGAGGTGGGATTATTTTTAGTGGACGCCCCAAAGGTGGGATTATTCAGGACAATTTTTTCCATCAAAAATCCTATTTTTAGAAGTTTCATGTTAAATTTCAAGTGTTTTTAGAGGCCATAGAGGAGAAAAAAGATATGACATTATTTATGATATACGAAATACAATATTATATATATAATGGTCACGTTGTTATTATAATAGTAAATTTTTCTAAACATATATTGAGTTCACAAAATTTCATATATGTGGCTGACTACACCGTGTGGTCGAGATTACTTGGTCAAGGGTTAGTTACTTGATTGAACGGTCAAGGGCCACTGAGTCATTCTAGGGCTACTCAGTCAGGGCCTCAATGGTTACTCGATTGGTCAGGGGTTACTCGTGTTTTGGTGTGTGTCAGCCGGCCACACATAAAAAGCGTTGTATTGAGTTAGTGGACAGAGTTCAATCAGTTTTAAAATGAGGTGGCCAATGACTCAAGTAGAAATGAGAAAAAAAAAATGGCTACTTAATGTAGGTATTGATTATCGGTGCTTTGAGTTAGAATTATATTTAAAAACTTTACATTCAATATAAAAATAAAAAAATTGTTTTAAAGTAGTATATCATTATTTTAAGAGGTTAATAATGTATGATTAAGACATCTATGTAAGTAAATTCATTATTACTCATTAAATCGTTCAATCTTACAATTTTGTGAAATGAATATAAGTATTAAGATTTGTAAGCCATGTATCGCTAGGATAGTATTGTTAGAGGTTTCAAAATCACACCTGACCCGATCCAATCCGAAATTTACTCGAAAAATATCCGATTCACATTTTGACTTGCGTGGACATAAATAATTTGGCGTAACTCAACTTCAAAATTGACCCGACCCGACCCAACCTCATCAGACCCAATCTATTCATCCGAATTGACACCTCTAAGTATTGTAGCAATTTAGGTGATGATTAGCTATATTATTATAAATAAAATTTCTGTTAAGAAATACTAATTTATTATTAAATTAATAAAATATCAATCAAAAGTACTCCGTATAAATGTTTCAAAAATAATAATTACTCCATATAAAACTTATCAATCCACCTTTAAGTTACCTTTTTTTTTTTAGAAAAATTGGCCTCAATAGCACCAACTATAGACTAGGCCGGGTGCATTCTACATTACAAACTATTAAGTTTGGTGTAGAAAACTAGTTAGTGATCCAGGCGATGCCCCGGGTTGTGTTTTTTTAGATGATTGTGGATATAATGATTTAAACTTATGACTTATAATATCATTACTCCATATTACACAAATTAAAAGAATCAATAATTGAATATGACTATAAAAATCAATTCCCAATGTTCTTCTCGAGATTATTTGATAATTTAAAGAACCATATTTTTTGTAAATTGTAGAAGAACATTATATTCCTAAAAATGCAAAACTAATAGTTAGGGGGAGTAAATAGAAATACTGTTGGACTCTTATCCAGCTACACCAATCTTTTTTTTTTTTTTTTTTTACTTCCTCCTTAGTTCTTATTCGATCGTCTCACGCTCTCCCTACCCTAATAATACTCACATTTATTGGAATATATTGTTTATCAAGTAAATCATATAAAGAACGAGTCCAATATATGTAGTATGTTTCATTTTTTTCCCTTGTCATACTTCTTTGTAAAGTGTCGACCACTAAAATTAGCGTGTTGAACAACACTGCAAATAATAAAAAAAAAAAAAGAAAGAAAGAAAGAAAAAAGATAATATAATCAACTGAAAAATGAGAGGAATGACGTCTAATCAAGGAAGGTAAGTTATCAACAAATGATCAACTTGTGTAAGAAGATAGATTAACACTACACACCTTTGATTGATATGATAGAAAATTATAGAAAATTAAATGGTAACAAACCTTCTTAGTAGTATATATAAAAGCTTATGGGAAATTCTCTTTGGTAGCACTATACTTTTAAGTTTTCTCAATGGTGAATTGCAAAAAAACTTATTATTGTTGGTAAACTCGAATTTTTTATATTAAGCTAACTATAACATTAATGACTAATTTTAACTAAATATTTATGTAATACCCGAATATTTTACGATTTTATATAATATAATTTTTTATAAAAATAAATAAATAAGTATTTTTAATTATTAATTAACTTTCCACTAGTAGAAAATTTGAAATAGGCACCCCCCCTTTAGCACCGGTTCTTGAAAACCGGTGCCAAAATAAATGGGCGGGATTGGAAATTTCAGAGTTGGCACCGGTTCCAACCTAAACCGGTGCCAACCATTTAAAAAAAACAAAAAAAAAAACAAAAGAAGGGAATGTAGTTGGCACCGGTTTAGAGCGAACCGGTGGCAATTATTGCAATTAGCTCCGGTTCGAACCGGTACCATTTAAAACAACAAAAAGCTGAGTTTTTTACATAACTCCTTCATTTCTCTTTCAATTTGTTTTTCATTCTCTCTCCTTCAATTCCTTATCTCTCATCTCTCATCTCTGTTCTTCTCTCTCCAACCAAGCACAACAACCACCACAACAAACATCGCCGCCGCCTAAAATCAGAAATTTGAGGTTAGGGTTTCTGGGTTTTGGGTTTTTCACAATTTTGGCTGGGTTTTTCACGATATCTGGGTTTTTCACGATTCTAGGTTTCAGGGTTTTGTGGGTTGAATCTGTGTGGGTGTATTTGTGCGAAATCGTTCGTTTTTAAGGGGTTTACTTGATCGATTTTTGTTCAATTTTTTGGGTTTATTTGTTCGATTTCTTTTCGATTTTTTGGGGGTTTATTTGTTCTATTTATTTTTTGTTTTTTTGGTTGAATTTATCTAGGTTAATCGTTCGTTTTTAATGGGGTTTAATTGATTGATTTGTGTTCAATTTTTTGGGTTTAATTGTTCGATTGGCTTTCGATTTTTTTGGGTTTATTTGTTCTATTTATATTTTGTTTTTTTGGTTGAATTTATCTGGGTTGAATCTTAGTGCATTGTTCGATTTTTGTTCGATTTTTTGGGGTTATTTGTTCGATTTATTTTCAATTTTTTTGTGGTTTATTTGTTCTATTTATTTTTGGTTTTTTTTTTGTTGAATTTATCTAGGTTAATCGTTCGTTTTTAAGGGGTTTTTTTGATCGATTTTTGTTTGATTTTTTGGGTTTATTTGTTCTATTGATTTTCGATTTTCTTGGGGTTTATTTGTTCTATTAATTTTTGATTTTTTTGGGGTTTATTTGTTCGATTTTGTGGGTTTATTTGTTCGATTTTTGTTCGATTTTTGTTGAATTTTATCTGATTTTATCCTTTTAATTGATACACGTTTGAAGTTTCTGATTTTTTAATTTTCGGTTTGAAGGTCGTGAATTTGCTGAGTATGAAGTTCGAAGTTTCTGGGTTGTAAAATAACAAATTCAGCAATTTATCTGTTTTTCTTTTTAATAAATTGTAAAATAACAATTTATTTGATGAATATAGCCTTGTCCGATTTATTGTTTTGGATTGTATGCTGAATTGGATTGATGAATAAATTGTATGCTGAAATAATTTTATTTTTTTTTACTGTTTGAAAACCGGTGCCAATTGTAGTTAAAATTAAAAAAAAAAAAATAGCGCGGCATTTACATTTGGCACCGGTTAACCGGTGCCAAATGCTTTAGTTGGCACCGGTTTTGAACCGGTGCCAAATTTTTGGGGATTTGGCATCCCTCAAATCCCCAACCGTTCAAAACTGGTGCCTTAGGGGAGATTTGAACCGGTGCCAAATTACCTTTTTCGTCTAGTGTTCCTAATAAGTTTTAAACCCTATTTAATGTCTAATAGGACTCTTGTTGTTTACGAAACTAAAGTATTATTTATACCCTAACTATTTTCAGCTTTGCCACCATGTACTCCAGCTTTATCCTCTGTTGCTAATCCGATTTTCACAAAATTCTTTCGTGAACTTTCGTTATGTTTTGTAAAGCAAATCATCAATCATATTATCTAAAATCAAAGTCAACTCATATTTTTTCTATGCATGAGGATGCATCTCATATTCATGAAATTGTATAGTACAAGTAAAAGGATTGGGCGGTGTGCTCCTCGTCAAACAGATCTAGGGCTTTTATAGTTTGAGATTTTATGTCCCGAAGGTAATCACACTATCTATCCTTTAGAGTTGTTTGATATTAATGTGATTGTATTATTATTATGTGTAAATTTATTGGACATGTTTGGTTTTAATTTGTTTATTGATTGTACTCTGTATTATTATGTGTAAATTTTATGATTTGTTATTTATATGATCATGTTTCGAAAATATATGGTTAATTTATGATGATGTATGATTTAATTATTGAATTACTTTATTGTATTATATTAATTGATGGTGTTTTTATTCTAGGGTTCTAATGATGTTGATGTAGGGACTAGGGAGTATTGTTCTTGAGGTTTTAGGGGTACTAGTATTATTTTGGTTTAAGATTTATAAGATTTGGGTACTAGTATTGTCCTGTAAGAGTAGAGATATTTATAAATTGAATTTTTATGTCATTTGGGAACTTGTGCCATTATTGAGATATTATCTATTAGCTTGTGAATGATTATTTGATCGAAATATGAGATCAAAAGGTTGAGCATTATTGTTTTGTTCTTGGTTTGAGGCTCGATGTTATAGACCTTAGTCCTTGGCACGTCGGTAAGAAGATGATAATTATGAGTTAAGAATGAGGTACAATCTTTTTTTATTTTTCTTTAGTACCCTGCAGTGGGATTTGGCCCGTATGTTCCATTGTTCAGGGTGTTTTTCTGGTTATTGAGCGTATTCAAGTTTTTATACTTGTTGGTTTATTTATTCGAATTACCCATGTCCAAGGATAGGTATAGAACAAAGAGCATGGCATACTTATGGGATAGATGAGTTTATTGAGTAAAGGATAGTATTATTCTTCGAGGTTGGGTTGACAAAGGTTACTTTTCAGAGTACAATGTGTGATGTTTTTTTGAACTACATTGTTTAATTGAGCTAATAATGTTGATTATTCTATTATACTTTGTATTATGATATGTGATGATTACTCAGCTTTTTGCTGATATTTGTGTTGTTTTGTTGTGCTACTTGTGTTTGCGGCCATATCTTTTTCTTATGGTTGCCCTACGACGATCTATTTTGGAATTTGTCCTTAATGGTGAGCAGTCAAGATTGTTTAAGCAAGTTGATCAAGCGATCGTAGCTAAAGGATCTCAAGTGTTTCTATTAGTGTTTTTATAACGAGTTTGTAAAGTTGTATAAATAGCTCACTTGGATTTATTTGGTTGTAATTATTGGGATTTTGTAAGCCTTAACACTTGACAGGTTGTTGAGTGTGGCAGTATTACCTCAGATTTAGGTGTATGCTTCCACAATTTTATTTAAAAGTTGTTTATTTTTCCTTTAATTCTTATTTATTTATAATTAGTAAATCAGGGGTGTTACAATTTAACTATAGTTAGATTTTCTTTCTTTTTTTTTTAACATTTAAATTACATTAAAAATAATTTTTTTTTAAAAAAGTACCCCCTTCCCTGACCAGCATCCCACTATGCCGGCACCGGCACCCACTCCCCTGCCCTAACCCACGTCGGCGCCCAGCCACCTCCCTCGCCGGCGCGCCGACCTCCCCAAGCCGCCTCGTCTATCCTCCGTCTCTTAAACCTACCTCCCTTCCCTGAAACCCATCTCCCTTCCTCGAAACCCACTTCCCTTCCCCCCGAAAACCTTGGAAACCACCCCCGAAATCCCCCAACCGCCTGATACCCCACCATCAGAAAACCTAATCGGCCCTTCCCCATCTTCGAAATTGATTCGTTTTTAGAATTGGCCTTCGTCATGAAGCACCAACGTTGATTTTCGCCACTGAAACCAATTGATTTCGTCCTGATTTTTGCCGGTGGTTTGGGTTGTGGGTTTGGGTTTGATTTGGCGGAGGAAAGGGAGGTTGCGGTTGCGTGGAAAAACGAGAAAGAGCAGAGGGTTGTGGTTGCGGTGGCCGGTGGGAGGAGAGTGCTCGGTCAGAGGAGAGAAAGGAAAGGTCGTGGCGATGGTTTGGGCGTTTGGGGTTTTGTGTTGGTGGTGGTTTGGGCGGAGGAGAGATTAGGTTTTTTTTTTATTTTTTATTTTTTTTTTTAAATAATATAATTATTAAAAAATAAAAGAAATTAACCATGGTTAGTGAGTTTATATTAAAATAGCTATTCTCTTTGGTAATCAGAAATTCGAGTTTACCAAAGTAATAAGTTTTTTTTGCAAGTCACCACTGAGGAAATTTAAAAGTATAGTGTTACCAAAGAGAATTCCCCAAAGCTAATTGATTGTGGCAGGATTATAATTTTTTTTGTAAGCATGTATCTATAGCATATAGATTGAAACAAATACAGTAACAAACTAATAATGATGTATAAAAATTGATGTTCTTACAAAAAATATGCTGAAGAAAGTCCTCCCACTTCAGAATTACCCTTCTTTACTGGAGCAATTTTATAGAAAATAATGCTCTACTTTTTTACTAAGAGCGATTAAGCGATTATTGTAACAAACCTTGGTATATCCGACCACACAACCCCAACAACAAAGTGTTTTATTTTATAATGATAGATAAAGTGTCAAAGTATTAATATCAAAGTTTTAAAGTGATTATAAAAAAAAATAGCTTTAATTCAGCCATTAATTTCATAATTAAACTATAAAATATTTAGCAGTTATAAAATGAGGCAACAGTTTTTTGTAATTACTATTTTAATGATTTGGGTACTTCAATTGAGTTCAAATCATTAAACTAGTACTTACAAAAAACACTTTGAATTATTACCTTATTTTAAAACTGCTAAATATTTCAATGCTAAATACATAAATGACTATAATTGATAATTGTGGTAGCATTAATAATGTTGGTTACAAACTTTAAATTAGGAGGGAAAACTTTTTTTTTTATTGGGTTCGAATTTTGCTACAAACATTTTTACTAATAATTGATACATCTTTAGCATGTAAACGCTTATGTGGCAAATAAGTTGAAGAAAAATGATGTGGCGAAATGAAACAAAAAAGTGACACATGGCGGAATGACACTCCTTGCCTTTGGGTTTTAATAATAATACTAGTATAGTACTTGTGTGATGCACGATTTACAATAGCAAGTACCAGATCATTAATTTATGTATTGATCTAATTGTATGGATGATGATTCAAAAAAACTAATAATACGAGTGTGAAGAGTTATCTCAAACAATACATATAAGAATAAATTGCATTAATGACGATTAAAAAATTAAAATTTATATAAATAATAAAAATCGACATAATTAAATTTGACCCATTTGTTAATGATGTAGTACTATTGTATATAATATAATTTTTTTTTATATTGTATTAATAATTATGGAATCGAGTGAATATGATATAAGTATACGTATTACTTCGTATATAAGTAGTTAGACAACGTAATTTGTGATTACAAATCAAAGACATTCTAGCTATTAAAAAAAATGTACTCACTCCATTCCTATTACTTTTCCTCTTTTTATTTTTTATTTTTTAATTTTTTTAGGTATAACAAAAATACAAAAAAAGTGAAGGGAGTACTATTTTTATTTTTTAAACAAAAGGGAGTATTATTGTTAATCATATAAATTCTACACCATAACCCTCAAGTATTAACTTTTCCAAGTTGTGCCTTCTCCTTTTGAAAATTACACACTGTAACCTTCAACTTACAATTATGTCTCAACAATGACCTTGCCGTTATCCTATTGTAACGGTCACCGTTAGAGGGACCACTTTGCACTTTTTAATATTTTTTTTTCTCGATTTGCATGCTGAAAAAAAATCATGTTAGAGGTTTTAGGGTCACTTTAGTCCTTAAAGATCCAAATTGAGCTCGGATTTGACAAAAAAAAAAAAAAAAAAATGTAAAAGCCCCGTTTTGTGAATTCTAAATTTAACTACGGAAATCCAAATTCACAAAATGGGGTTTCTACATTGTTTTTTTTTTCAAAATCCGAGCTCAATTTAGATTCTTAAGGGATAAAATGACTTCTAAAACCTTTAACGGAACATTTTTAGCACGAAAATCGAGAAAAAAATTAAATAGGTGTAAAGTGGGCCCCAACTAACGGCAACATGTAACGGAGGGTTAACGGCAAGGTTACAACGTAGTTAATAAATGGACCTTGAGGTTACATCGTGGAATTTTTAAAAGGAGGGGGTACAGCATGAAAAAGTGAATACTTGAGAGTTACTGTGTAGATTTTCCCAAGAATATTTCTTAAAATATAACACTAACCATTTTATTTTGTTGTCCTAATTATGAATCCCATCAAATTAATTTGGGGCTTTTTTTTTGTTCCTTTATTTCACATCACCAACTTTCTATCTCTTTGTTTTGATCATCCAACCCAACTAACACGTCATACATCTTATCAATTTTGTTACTTACTATCTCCGTTAATAGTTATCTGTAATTTTGAGGGTTGACACGAACTCCAATGAAAAATTTCATAATTGTGATTAATGAATTAAAGAGGTATGTAACTAAGGTGAAGAGAGAGAAAGAAAATCTAACACCAAGACCAACCAACCACCCACCTTAACCACCAAGACCCGGCGACACCACTCACACCGCCTTCACCACCACAACCACCACCACCACCCCATGAAAAACCACCATCTCCACGAAAACCACCCCTCACGAACACCAGACCACCACTTCCACAAAAACCACCACACGAAACCACCTATACAAAACCCAGGCCACCAGCCCCACGAAACCCAGGCACCACCCCGACAAAATCCCACCCCCACGAAAATCTATCCCCACAAAACCCATGAAATCCAGGCCACCATCCTCACGAAAACCCCCACAAATCCGATGGAAACCACCGCAAAATCACCACCAATTCGACAAATCCACCACGAATTGAATTTCTTGAAAGTTGAAGAAAGAGAAAGAAGATCTCAAATTCGTGAAACCACTACAAATTTTTTGAAAGTTGAAGAGAGAGAAATAAGATCTAAAAAAGATTAAGAGAGATAATGAGATTGAAAAGAGGAGAGAGAAAATATGGGGGAAGATGAAAAAAAAATGAAGATGAATGCAGATTAAGATGAATGGAGATGGATTTTGGTTACTTGAATTGAAGATGAAGAGTAGATAATTAGAATGGGTTGGTTGGTTGGGTGAATTAAATGGGTGAGAATTAGTGATTAATTAAATCTGATTATAAATAGTAAATTGTATTTATATTTTTTGAATGAGGGTAAAATAGTCTTTTGACTTTTTTTTAAGCGCCGGAGATTTTATGGTTGCACGTAATGTTTAGCCGCCAAGAATAATAAAAGTTGTAAATAACCATTGACGGAGGTAGTATCTCTTTGTTTTGTAGTTCCAATCCAGTAACTTCTTTCAACAATTGTCTTTGAATCCAATCTTCTCTTTTGGGATAAATTTTACCTTTTTTTTTTTCTTTTTAATGTTTTTTGGGCTTTGATTGGAGAGATTTATGGAGATAGATGATGCTCAAGGAGATGAGAATTGCGGCACTTGTAGCGGACATTTTCCCAAAGTATTTACCAAACTAAGCTTCCAGGCTAAAACGCTGTCTCGGTCAGCGTTTTATGCCTGATTTTTTTTTTTAAAAAATCAACTTAAAAACGCTGTCCCAGACAGCGTTTTTAAGTGTTGACTTTTTTTTTAAGTTTCTTTGTTATTTCAGAAATTGTAAAGATTTTAAAAATATAAAAGACATAAAACGCTGTCTAGGACAGCGTTTTATGTACAAAGTTTGTTGTACCTAAAACGCTGTCTCAGACAGCGTCTTATGTTCAACATAAAAGTTGGATGTTTTGAAATTGTGAGTTTTTATAAAAGTTGAAAAAAAAAACAAAAACACATATAAACGCTGACTGAGACAGCGTTTTTGGTTGTTTTTTTTTTCTTTAAATGATACGTTGTCTCAGTCAGCGTCTCCTGCGTTTTTTTACTTTTGTGCTCGCAGGTTCTGTTCTCATTCTCACTCTCACTCCTCCGTAGAAGCGTCGCTGCCCCACCACGGTGAACCACCAGCCTCGAAGCGCCGTTGCCGTCCCTATTTCCCTCACTCACCCACATTTGCTGCTACCGAACGCCGGTGCTGCTGCCGCGAAACGGTGTTGCTGCTGTCCCTATTTCCCTCACTCACCCACTAAAAATCCTTGTAAACCCTAAGTTCAAACTATTGTAATGTTGACAATTGCTATTAGTTGTTGAGATTGTATACGATTCTTGCTAATTATTTATGAAAATGTGGAAATTTTTTGATAATTTTGTATGGCAATGAAGTACTTTGTTGATGAAATTGTTCATGAAACTGTTGGAATAGTTGAAATTGTTGATGAAATTGTTTATGAAATTGTTGAAATTGTTGATAGTAATGTGGTACATTGTTGATGAAATTGTTCATCAAATTGTTGATTGTAATGTGGTACTTATTTGTGAATAGTTAAAATTAGTGATGGTATTATGTGAAATATAATTGTTGATAATTATAGATTATTGGTAAGAAGACGGTTATTTCATTAATGCTAATTTATCTACCATTTCATATTAGTTTATTGTTTAAAATAGTAGTTTGTTAGTAATCGTTTTGCGTTGTATCCTAAACTAAGAGTTTATAAATGGAGTTAATGCCTAGTTTGTGGGCAACTTTTTTGACCTCGCTTTAAATTTCAATTATGTTAATATGTGTTTTGGTTATTTAGAATATGGTTGGACAAAATGTAGCGTTGTTATGTCGGTGGGGAGGTGAAATTTTGTGTAATGGATCAAATGTTGAGTACAGTGGAGAGAATATGGAACTTATAACACTTGAACCGAACATGACTGTGAGTGATCTGATGAATGAGGTTCACAGTTGTATTGGCTCAAACCCAATGACTGTTGAACTGAACCTTAAAATGAGGTGTGATACTGGTCATGGGGTTCAAGTGTTACCTGTCTCTACGAATAGACATTTGAAAGGTTTGAGGAGCATGGTTGGAATGAAGGGTTTTCCCAATGAGATATATGTAGAAACAGTGCCTATATGTACCCAACAAAGTACTCGGGCAGAACAGCAAGCTACGTATGTCTCTGATTACAACACCACGTCCTTCCAAGAGCTCGCAAACCACATTCCATCGAACGCATATGGGATGGGATCTTTCACTCGAATGATGCAGGACAACCAATTTCACTTGCCTTTTAGTTCTCATATAGCTTCACCAGTACATGCGTGGGGATGTGTGACAGTGTTCGGCCAGCCTGGTCTGTCATCATCGAACACCGTGGCATCTTCACCGATGCAATTTCATAGCTATTCTCCTATGCAAGGTGATCAAGCATCACCGTTTCGAGAAGAGCCAAATCATTTTGATGATGTTGTGAATAATGAATTGTCAGTGTATGATGTGCATGCGGAAATGGATGATGAGGACGAGAATGGAGAGGAGGATGATGAACCTGCACAGATGGAAGATGGTGAGCCGTTGGTTAGAACTCCCATACCTTGGTTCAGTGAGGTACCCAAGAACTATGAAGTTGATCAGTATTGGGCCGAATCGGGTAGCCACACCTCTTTTGTTCCCGGGGGAGAATTTGAGAAGGGAATGTATTTTGAGAGCAAGAAACTGCTTCAAGAAATGGTGAAGATGTATTCTATTCAGAGGAATCAATTATACACCACAGTGACCTCGAATGATGGTGTCCTACATCTGCGATACAAGAAGAAATGTGGTTGGATGCTACGGGGTACTAAATCGAGTGAGCACTCGCGTGGTTTTACCATAGTCACGTACAAAGGCCAGCACCAGGAGACATGTTTCACTGAAGTACTATCTACTGATCACCCACACTTAGATTCGTCCGTAATAGCCGAGTATGTGAAGTCCTTTGTGCGGAAAGATCCTTCGTTGAAAGTGGAATTCATACAGGAACTGATCTCGAAGCAATTTCATTTCGATGTCCCGTATCGACGAGCGTGGTATGCCAAGGAGAAACCTATAGCTGAGATATTTGGGGATTGGGAGAGTTCATACGGCAGACTTCCCCACTTCATGCAAGCACTCCTACGGTCAAACCCGGGAACATGTGTCGTATGGAAACACAAAGCTTTAGTGGACGGTGTATACTACAGCAACATGGAAGTGTTTGAACGAGTGTTTTGGGCCTTCGGTCCTTGTATTGATGGCTTTAAACATTGTATGCCTGTTATCTGTATCGATGGGACACACTTGTACGGGAAGTATAAAGGAACACTGTTGGTTGCTACGAGTGTTGATGCAAGCTTCCAAGTATTTCCTATTGCATTTGCAGTGATTGAAGGGGAAAACACTACCAGCTGGTCTTGGTTCCTGGGTTGTATTCGAGATCGTGTCACGCAACGGGATGGCCTCTGTGTTATTTCTGATCGGCATCCTGGGATCATTGCAGCAATGAATGATCCTAATGTTGGATTCACCCAGCCCCGAGCGTATTACAGGTTTTGTGTCTGCCACATAGCTTCTAACTTGAAGACTCACGTGCTAAGTAATGACATGAGAGACATGTTCAAGGCCGTTGCGTACCAAAGGCAAGAAAGAAAACTTCAAGCTGATCTGTGTTTCATTGGTGAGGCCTGTACCAAGGCCATCGAGTACATTGCTCAAGTCCCGTTCCCTATGTGGTCTCTGTTTCACGACAATGGTCGCAGGTATGGTATATGTACTACTAACTTCTCGGAGACATTCAACAATGTGCTGAAGGGAGCTCGGTTTCTACCGATTATGTCCCTTGCCGAGTTAACCTTCCACAGAGTTAACAAGTATTTCACTTTGAGAAGGGAGTCTTTCGAGGCTAGGTCTGATCAGGGACTTCCATACCCCCCAAAGGTCACTGCCATCCTGGAGAATAACACCGCTAAAGCCAGATATCATAGAGTGGATGCCTATAACCGCCGATTGCATATTTACCAAGTGACAACAGAGAGGGGAGAGAGAGTTGGTAGTAAAGGAGGCCACAAGCATACGGTGAACTGGCAGTTGAGAACGTGTACGTGCAACAAACCTAAGATATTCCACCTCCCATGTTCTCATGTGCTAGCAGTCTGTGCTACATACTCACTATTAGAGCGGCCTTGGGTGAACCCTCTGTTGCAGTCGGCCGCCTACATGAACACCTATGCACCACAGTTCTGGCCTATCCCCTGCGAGACAACCTGGGCACAGTACGTAGGCCCTAAACTCATTCCGGACGGCACAATGACACGTGGAAAAGGTCGTCAAAGGTTGAAGCGCATACGCAATGAGATGGATGAAAGCAACCGGCCCCCAAACAAATGTAGCCGTTGTCACCAGCAAGGTCACAACCGCACTACTTGTCCATCTAGACCAACATAGGACCTAAGTGTATATGTGTTATTTGATATAGTAGTATGTAGTGGTGTTATTTTGATGAAACAGTTATAATTTTCTACATTATGTATTATTGTGTTCATTTGGAGGAATTTTATTTTGTACGTTGGATGTTCGAAATTTTCTGTTTATGCCTTTCAATCGAAATTAGTATTCAATATATTGTGTTGGTGTTTAACGTTTTCAATGAACAGATATCATGGACGTACGGGATAGGACACCCGGACCTGTTGACCCTTCTATCCTGACACTACAGGACACCCATCGGAGTGTCGACATATGGAACCTGACGGTAATATGTCATCTGATACTTTTTTGGATTCTTTGATGTACTAACTTTTGTTACTTAAAAATGCCCTTGTGTTTTTTCAGGGTGACGTAGCGAAGCCACTACAGTGCAGGCACTACAGGACCCCCCGGGTTGTCCATGATCGCTGCCTTGAGTACGTGACGTACGCTGGCTTTAGCGGCGTACATAGCTTGGGATTCAGAGAGATCGACCGACAGCTTGTCACGGCGCTAGTGGAGAGATGGAGGCAGGAGACACACTCCTTCCATCTACCAGTTGGGGAGGCGACTGTGACATTGCGGGACGTGGCAATACTGACGCGCCTTCCAGTACAGGGGACTACAGTGACGGGATCTGCGATAGTCGATCCCGTTGAATTGGTTGTGCGGGTTCTCGGGGTGCAGCCGGGTCCCAACGATGTTAGGGGCTCCGGCTTGAGGACTGTCTGGTTACGAGATACTTTCCAGGCCTTGCCTATGGATGCCAATGACGCCACAGTACAGAGACATGCTCGAGCGTACTTGTTCTTCCTCATATCCGGCGTTTTGTTCGGGAAAAAGAGCGGGAGCCACTTGCAGCTTATTTACCTACAGCTGTTAGACCACGACTGGGAGCATATCCGTGGATACAGCTGGGGTAGTGCCTCTTTGGCGGTGTTGTATCGCCAACTTTGCAGAGCCTCACGGAGTGGTGCGCTCGAGATTGGTGGACCTTTGTTTGTGCTTCAGGTATACAACGTATACTGTCACAAGCAAATTATGCAATGACTAATGTCATATTTAACATAGTTTTGTGTTTTGCTATTGAAGCTATGGGCTTGGGAGCACATCTACGTAGGAAGACCAGGTAGGCGTGTTGTACATCGTCCGGGGCAGCAGGACCAGGATGACCAGTATGAGCCGTACATCGCTCCGCCTCGCCCTGCATCTGATGAGGGTTACGGTTGCAGGTTGGTAACAATTGTCATTTTTTTCCCATATACGGTTTCATTTTGCAAACATACATATCAAATTTGTTGCCACAGGTGGATGGTCCTCAGACTCACACAGGCACATGCGGCGACGGGTCTCCCATACTACCGAGACACCCTTGATCGACTCACTGAGGATCAGGTACAAACTCTGAGGACATTTGTAATCATTTATGTACTGTGTATACTGATTGTGGACTAACTTATTTAGGATGTGTTATTGCAGATCACATGGGATCTGTATGTACCGGAGTTGGTAGATGTCATGCCTGCACATCTACTGGAGCATCAGGGAGAGTGGCATGCCAGGGTCCTCCTGATCTGTTTCGAGGTTGTGGAGAGTCACCTACCTGACCGCGTCATGCGACAGTTCGGACTACACCAGCCTATTCCCCAGCATTGTGACACTGTCGTGCGCCATCACGACATTGACCGTCGGGGAAAGACAGAGACAAACTGGGCACTGGAGCATTGGCAGTATCTTCAGCTATGGGAGCAGCGGTTGGGGGGTCATGTCGTTCAGGGTTATCCCATGCAGGGCGTTATGGATCATGACGATCCGTACATGGTGTGGTACAGGCTTATCACACGTCGTTTCATCAATCCCAACTACACACCACCGTCCACACATTACCACCTTGCACATGACGTCATTAGCGGATATGTGAGTTTCTTTTACTCTACTTATCATCCTCATTTTTTAATTTTTTTTAATATCATGTAACTGACTGATCGATGATTACTGCAGGCGGCGGATATGGTGGCGATGTATGATGCACTGTCCCTCGCCCTTACAGACGGACCCACCAGAGCCCAGGTCGAGCGGATGCGAGATATGTCCGTGACTTCCTTACACAGACATGGTCACGGTTATCTCATCCAACAGTGGGACGGTGATGATGGTCACTCCGTCCATTCGCGGTTCGACCCCGTGGCGGTGGAGGTGATCCTACGTCGTACACAGAGGAAGAGGAGTACATCTTCCACAGTTTTTCCCCCATCAAAACCCAGGAGGACGCATCGTCCACCCAGATCACTCCCCCACCGCCCCGGAACCCATTCACCACCATTCACCATTACAGTCGGCGTCGTCCAAGACGAAGGGACGACAGTGAGGCTAGGGAAGGGTTAGACCAAATTTATGAGTAGTGATAGTATTGTATCATTTTTTCGTTCTACACAAACATTTCCAAAAATGCTGTATATAACGATTACATTATTAATATAGGACATGCTGGTTGAATGAATCTGTTTGTGTTTTGAAGTTTTGTTTGCTTATTTATCCAAATCGGATTTATGTTAGTCAAAATAGATCCTTTTGGGCTAATGTATATTAAACAATAGACATTTGGAATCCATAGTCGAAAATGGGGAAGAAAGGATGGCTCGTGGTGGTTAATGTGGTTGTTCATGGTGGTTTTAGTGTTGTTGGTTGTGGTGGGTGGTTATCGACGGTTGTTGAATGGTTGGGGTTGGTGGTGGAGGTGGTTGAAGTGTTGTTGGAGGTCAAAAGTGGTGGAAGATGGTGGTCGACGGTGGGGGTTGGTGGTGTGGGTGGTGGTGGACTGTGGTGGCTAAATCATGGCAGGGGGTGGTGGGTGGGGGCAGAAGAAAGTGGCAAAAGGCTGAATCTGCTGGTGTATTGCAGACCAGCAGAGAAATGCTGTCCCAGACAGCGTTTTATGTTGAACATAAGACGCTGTCTGAGACAGCGTTTTAGGTACTACAAACTTTGTACATAAACGCTGTCCCAGACAGCGTTTTATGTCTTTTATATTTTTAAAATATCTACAATTTCTGAAATAACAAAGAAACTTAAAAAAAAAAAAAAAGTCAACACTTAAAATCGCTGTTCGGGACAGCGTTTTTAAGTTGAATTTTTTTTTAAGAAAACCAGGCATAAAACGCTGACCGAGACAGCGTTTTAGCCTGGAAGCTTAGTTTGGTAAATACATTTTCCACGTAACCATTTTGGTGAATATTTCCCAAAATTAGCTTAGTTTGGGAAAATGTCCCAATGTAGCTTAGAGGTAATGTTCATATTTTTTTTTTTTCAATCATTGATAATTGCAAATTTTATTTGTTTGCTTTGTTAGAATTTTAGGGTGAGATTAAGCTTGAAAATTATTGGTTTTGTCAAATATGGTGGTTTCAAAGAAGTAGGGGTGAAAGTTCGGTATTCGGTTTGGATTTTACTCCAAACCGAATTATTTCGGTTTCAGATTTTTGAAACCGAATCCAAACCGAATTTGGATTCAATCCAATCCAATCCAAACCGAAATAATTCGGTTTTGAAAAATGAATCCAATCCAAACCGAATTTTTTTGGGCTGTCATTTTGGGCCTTAAATTTGGGCTTTTATTTGGGCCTATTGTTTTAGTCATTTTAAAGGCCTAAATTTTGTACGTTTCCTGAACAAATTTTTAAGAAAAAACTAAAGTCTTTAAGACTAATATTTGTCACATTAAGTAATAGCATAATTATTAAAAAAAAAACATTCCAGCCATTAGAATAAAATTACAGACATAATAGAAATCTTAAAAATGAAATAACAGTCCAACAGCAGCAAACTTAATTCAATTGGCAGCAGCTTAATGAAACAATGGCAGTAGCTTAATTGGCTGGCAGCTTCAACTCTTCAACCGTTCAATCAAGCTCAACCAAGTCTTGGTTATTTTGACCACCACCAATTGTGTCAAATTTCTCAACTAACAACAAAAACAAAAAAAAAACAAGTTACATAATATATATGAAATATTGAAAAAAAATATCATATAATAATTGTTGTTATTAAAACATATCAAACAGAGGCTATGGGTGAACATCAATTATCACCAAACAATCAATCTATCACCAATTCGAACATCAAATATCACCAAACGATCAATCTATCACCAATTCGAAGTTTTCGAACAAAATAAAGGAAATCTAGGAAGGAAAATTCACCAATTCGAACTATAAAACATCAAATTCACCAATTCACAAAGGAATATTACCATTTCGAACATAACAAAACATCAAATTCGCAAAATCGAAGAGAAGCAGGAAAAGAGAAGTGAAATCTGAAAAGAGAAGGTATTCTTACCTTTGACTGAGTCAGAACGTGGTGGTGACTGGTGAGCGTTGAGCGGCCGTGAGATACCGAAGTACCGGACTGGTGGTGGACGGACGGAGTGAGGTGGTGAGGGAGAGAAGAGGGAAAATCTAGGGTTTTGGTGAGGGAAAGTGAAACTGTGAAAGGGAAATGGGAAAAGAGGGGACGAAAAGATCTAGGGTTTTGGATATATATATGTCATAAAATGGGCTAGTTCGGTGTTCGGTTTTCGGTTTTTCGAATTCCAAAATCGAATCCACACCGAAATATTTCGGTTTCTATTTTTTCAAACCGATCCAATCCGAAAACCGAAAAAAAACCGAACCAAATTGCTTATTCGGTTTGGATTGGTTCGGTTTTCGGTTTTTATCCAAATTACTTTCACCCCTACAAAGAAGGATTTGGTAATATAGTGTGATGATAGTTTAATGTGGAATAGTTGCTTGAAATTGATATGAGCTCAAACGTGTGGTCTGATATTTTATTTTTTATTTTTTTTCACAATTTTCGGCATCATGTTTGCTCATAAGGAGCTGTTTCCATAATATGCTTTAAGTCTTTGGCCTTCTTTGTATATTTCAAAATAGCCTCTGATTATAATTTAGATAGGTAGACCGTAGGCATGACTAATTCACTTTTGATCCTTCTACTAAAATTATTTTGTTCAATTTAATCAATTATACCTTATCATCTTGTTTTATCTCCTTTCAAAATTACTAAACAATAATAATAAAAATAAAATCAAACAATGCAATACAATTGAGGTTACACTTATTAGACTTTTTCCTAAACTTTGATCCAGATTTGATAAACAAAAAATTTTTGATCCAGATTTGGCATCAAATTTATTATACATATTAACCCAACATTGTCTTAAAACATAAGTTAAACGATATACTATAAGTGAAGATAAAGTTCCTTCAATTGATTGAAATTTACATAGTACACTAGGGTGTACCATACTCATGGTACACCATGCTGGAAATAACAGTATTTTTTGACTTTTAATAAAATAAATAAATAAATAAATCAAAATAATTCTCTACATAATTTAAGGGATTTTTTAGTTATTTTCCACATTAATAGTTTTCAGAACTAAATTTTATATTTCTGGTGAGATATAATTACAATTTTGAAATACAGAGAGAATTATAGAGAGAAATTACAATGGCTTGGTAGCGTAGTTTGAATTTCTACATGATTCCAATTGTAGATATGTTGATAATACATATGACAATGAAGATTTTGATAATGTTGATGGTGAATTTGAGGAGTTTGTAATCAAATGACGAGAAGGTTCTTTTTACTTTTATTTTTTTCTTATTTAAATTTTATCATTATAGTTATGATGTTGATGGTAATGATAATGCACTTTTAAATTATTTAATTTCATAAGTTGTGGGTTTTTATAATCAAAAGAGATTATATTTTTTATTATTAAATTTGATAATTTATGGATATTTTAATAAAAGGAGTTTTTTTTTTCTTAAAAAACTATTTTTGTATTATTTTCCGAGGTTGAAGATGATGTTCTTCTAATTATGATGAATGTTCTTTTTATCATTTATTTGATCTATATTCATTTTGTTAATTATTATGGAATATGCTCTTTGAATCTGATTAATATGTTCTTTGAATCTAAATTGTGTGTTCTTTACAATGCAAACTATGTTCTTTAAGATATAATGTTCTTTTTATTTGAATAATATGTTCTTCTATGTTCATGTTCTTTGTTTTAACTCTTATGTTCTTTTGGGTTTTAATTTCTAAGATTTTTACTCCTTATAAATATGTTCTGTTGTTACATCACTTATGTTCTTTATTTTATCCTTAATGTTTTTTTATTTTGGTTCATATGTTCTTTGAGGTATTGAGTGATGCACATTTTTTTGGTATAGCATATGTCATTTTAAAATTAGTTTGTAAAGTCATTTTTAATTATTAGTATATTCATCTTAATTATTATTTTTTAATTATATGTTTTTCTTTATTAATTAACATTTAATAATTGTGTATTTTTTTTTAACTCGGGATCATGAAGATTGACGACGATATTCTTTTTGGACATCATTAGATCCAAAGAACATCCATAATATTAATAAAGAACATGAGGAAACTATAATAACATTGTTTGAATTATCCCGTTTAAATTTAACTAGTATGGCATAAGGAATAAATTTAAAGAACATTTTCATAATAAGCAATGAACATTTTATGACAATGAAAGCACATTACAATTACAATAAAAAAAGACATGGACATTTAAAATATTTCATTAAAAGATCTAATAAAGATTATTATATGATATAAAGGTAGACATATGGAATAAAAATAGTATTAATAATTTATTGTATGTTACAAAAAAATATAAAGTATATCATTTATTCTAATAAAGAACATTATAAAATACGTAAAGAACACAATAATTACACATGACCATAATTACACAAAAATACAAGTATATCATGTATTCATGGTTACTCAGGTGGTTACACATGTTCTTTCAAACACAAATATTTTTAAAATTTGGTGAAAAAAATATGTATGATGCTTTTAGAAAAAAATTTAAAGAGAAGGAATGAAATATGCTGTAGTATTTTGGATAATAAAATTTTGGAAATCAAATTTGAATTTTGAAATTTGAAATTATCAAAAAATATATCTTGAATTATTTTGGGAAAAAATAATTTTAGAGAAAGAAAATTATACTTAGAAACTGAATTTTTGTAAGAAGATAAGATAATAAAAGCGGGATAAATATCATTTAATAACTAATTTTCCTAGTTTAAAGGAAATTACTAATACATTCTCGTGTTCTTTCAGTTATAAGGCGATGTTCTTTGTCTTATAAACTAATGTTCTTTTCGCCTTTTTTACTTGTTTTGAGGCTTGCGTTTCATGTTCTTTTAGTTGCATTTTAAAACAGGTGTACTATGCGCATGGTACACCTGGGTGTAGGAACCACGCATTGCAATTGATAGCACTGTCATGTAAAAAATCCAATATGCTAAAGCAGAACATATCCCTTGAAAATCCAAAAGATGGATATAAGCCAAACATAACACTTGAATCAAATCCAAACGATGGATGTAGTACTGCAAGGTAGAAAATAAAATTTAAAAATTAAATAACATTGTCAATGTAATTTAGTTAACAAAGTATAAGAAAATATTACAAATGAGTGCAGAGTAATACCTTCTCATGGTATGTTTTGAAATACTTCTTTGTATACTACATTGCTTGTAGTATTGCATAAATTTTCGTCCTTATCGCATATTAAAACCTTCAAATATTTTTTGTTTGTAACCCTAGAGATTGCAACATAAAGTTGTCCATGACTGAGAACCGGTCTCGGAAGATACAAACCAACATGCGTAAGAGATTGACCTTGGCTTTTGTTGATTGTCATAGCAAAACAAACTACCAACGGAAATTGTCTTCGTTGAAGCTTTACTGGAAAATTGGTAGCATCTGATGGACTCAAAACCATTCTAGGAATGAAAACTTTATGTCCAGCCACTACTAGAAAACAACCCATTTTCGACGGAAAAATTCCGTCGAAAACACCCTGTTTTCCGTTGGAACCGGTTGTCGGAAAATGTTTTGGAGGAAAAAACGACTTTTTCCGACGGAATTCAGTCGTCGAAAGAGGTTTTCCGGCACCGGAAGAGTCCGTCAGAAAATGCTGAAAAAAAACCCCACCCAACCCTAGCCCACCACCTTAACCCACCTGACCCACCACCGTAACCCACTAGACCCACCACCGTAACCCACCAGACACACCACCGTAACCCACCACCTAACCCTTAACCCAACAGACTCACCTAACCCACCACCGTAACCCACCACCTTAACCCACCTAACCCACCTTAAATTACCTAACCCTAACCCACCAGACCCACCACCGTAACCCACCACCTTAATCCACCTAACCCTTAACCCATCAGACCCACCACCGTAACCCTTAACCCAACAGACCCACCACCTTAACCCACCTAACCCTAACCTAATAGACCCCACCAACCGTAAGCCACCTCACCACCCACCAAAACCCCCACCTAAACCAAATCCCAACCCTTATACTATACAATAAACAGATTTAAACCCTTAAAAAAAAAAATTAAATAAATAGATCTAAACCCTTCAAAAAAAAAAAACACATCTAAAATCAACACCAAATTGGAAATTTAAAAAAAAAAATATACTATACAATTATCTCAAATATTATACATTCAATATACAATCATGTCAAAAAAAAAATATTATACACAAAAAATTTGACCATAATTAAAAGTAGATCTGATTGTTGATGCGGCGATGTTGTTGTTGGCTGGAGGTGACGCGACGGCTGGTTGTTGATGTTGTTGTTGAGCGGCGGCTGGTTGTTGATGTTGTTGTTCAGTGGCGGCTGGTTGTTGAAGGTGACGCGTGGCTGGATGTGATGCGGTTGTGGTGGTGTTTTTATGCGGTAGTGTGAGAAAGAAAGAGGGCAAGAGAAGAGGTAGATCCAGAAAGAGAAGAGAAGAGGAGACAGGGGAAAGATAAGAGGAGAGAGGGGAAAGATAAGAGGAGAGAGAAAGAGAAAGGGGAAAAAGGAGAGATTTAGAGAAGGGAAGAGGCGGAGAGTGAAAAAGAAAGGGGAAAGAGGAGAGAGACAGAGAAAGAGAAAAAAGGAGGCGAGAGAAAGAGAAGAGGAGAGAGAAAGGGGAAAAGGCGGAGCCGGAAAGAGAAGTGGAGAAATGTCCGGTTTTTAAGGTTTTAAAAAGATTTTTTTTCTTTATTACATTCCAACAGAAAATTCCGTCGGAATTTTCCGACGGATTTATTGAATTTTTCGAAAATATCCGACGGAACATAAATCCGTCGAAAATTTCGCTTTTTCTGACGGAATTTCGTATCCGTCGGAACCAGTTCGTTTGAATTTGCCTGTTTTCTAGTAGTGAACGTTACTACGTGTAGACACCTGATTGTGTCTCCCCAAAAGCCAAACCCAGTGATGAGTACCTTTTACATCTTTGATTATCGAGTTAGGTGAAGAGTTGAAGAGTCTCGTGGAATTCCCTTTAGCTTTGACCATTTATAACCTTTCCTTAAATGTTTTAAGCCAAAATGATTCATTTCGTGTCTTTAAAAGTCATTCACTTCGTGTCCTCTTTATAAAACGTCTAAACCAGTCTATTTTGGTCCATAATCCTGGTCCAATATTATGTAGTTGGATGTGGTTTGGAAAGAGCTTTCCAACGATATATTATAAGCCCAAATTCGACTTATAACGAAGAAGTTATGGCCAAAATACTAAACCGAGCTCGAACCAAGCCTTACCTGCGACCCAATGATCATGTGGAGGGTCCATTTACCTTAATCCCATTCCTAAACCAATTAGGATTTATTACAAGCTTCTAGAATCTTTTAGAAGGTTGTTTTAAATCCTAAATCCATTAGGATTTATTGTGAGCTTCTAGAATCCTCTAGAAGGTTCTAATTTATCTTATTTTCAAAAAGATAAAGATTTAAGAATTTTACATCGGATAAAAAATCTGTTTTTCAATGATCCTAAGCTCGGTCAAATTAGAATAAGTTCGAAAATTTTATTAAACCAATCCGGTTGGAAATCGGATTCCGTACGAATCCTATCTTTCCAAAACCATCGCCGAGCGACAAGACTATCGCGCTGCGATGGACATGTTGCGCCGCGATAAGAAGCGTTTTTCTCCGAGTCGGATTCTGACTCTTTTCTGGTCATTCAACCCTTTTTTTCCTTATAAATAGAGGTCGTTTCACCCCATTTTCAACCATTAACAAGCTTGATCAATAACCAACAATCATCATCTAATTCCCTCTCTAATACTTTCTCTCTCTCCCTTGATTTTTTTCTTAGCCTTAGCCTAAATATATCCTAACACACATTATTGATACTTTCCTTGATCAAACACCATACTTCCTTCACGAGATTTGAATACTCCTTGCCCTTCTTGACGTTGCCTTCGACCTCGACGTGTAAAGGTTGATAGTTTTGAGGGTTTGGTCCCAAATCTATATTCAATTCTTATTTGATTTATTTATTTGATTTAATCTTTCTTGAAGTTTACTAATGTGTGTATTGTTTTGATAGAAAGAGATATGAGGCATCAAAGTAAGTAATTCGATTACTTAATTGTTCTTTTGATAGAAATCATGCTTAAAATATTATATTAATTCCTAGTATCATGTTAGGATGTTGATTTTGGTTCCTAGTATCATGTTTAGGGTGTTAACTAATATTTCTAATATCATATTGATTTCTAGTATCATGTTTAGGCTAATTCTTTGATTATGATATTAGTGAGATGTTAGGGTTTGTTATTAATCCGTTTAGTATCATGCCTAGGATCTTGCTATTAATAATGTTTTGATGATGTTTTGATTATGATGATGATTGTTGTGTCAATCTTACATTGCTTGATTATTCATGGTTGATTGTTATTGCTTGATCACGCCTCTTTTTGCAGTTTTAAAGGGAATTTGTACTTGAAATCATGCCTAATTAGATAATTAATAATTTGATATAGGTTTAATATGATTTAATTCAAGTGATCGCTAATGATAGATTTGATTGTGCATTGATAATCAACCAACGTAGATTAAATATGCTTAGGATTAAATTGATGTATGTATGTTGATCGGGAAGCGCACATGAATATCATAAGAATTGATTAGAGGCCGATTTAGGAAGGGTTCAATCTCTTTTAGGTTGGATTCGTAACATAATTCCCGAATATCCAGTCACGGTTCCGGACCACTATGGAGTTAGCGATTTCCGTGATCGTTAGTTAATGGGGTGTAACCTTCGCACCTGTGAACGGTTTACAAATTCCTAAAATTTGTTGTCGATTCTTTTATTTCTAGCTTCCTTCTCTTTGGACACTACCATGTTTAAAAGCATGAACACAGTGAGGCTCAAAAGGTTGAGTTTGAAAAATTCCCTATAGTTTTGATTAACTGTGGTTAATTTCTAATTTTAATTCCTAAAATTTATTTTGGCAATTGATTTAAAATGAGTGGATGAGATTTGAAAGATTCTAGATATTCATGTGTGTAATTTTGATTAACATTGTGACATAAGCATAAAAAGGTTCGCATTGAAAAGACCATCAGTAATGTGTCAAAAACACTGGAATTTTACACGTAGGAAAAGTTGGAAATATCTTTCACGACTAAAATTGAATAAACACTGCGAAAAATCGGGAAAAACGTCGAATTGCCAAACGACAGCGACTATTGCCAAACAACGTGCTGGAACTATCGTGAGACGACAGTGACTATTGACAAACAACAGCTTTATCGCGGCGTGATACAGCTATCGCTGTGCCTGTCTCTGTTTTCTCGAGTCGAGTTCTCACGACATTGCGCCAGTTTTTTGCTTTCGCGTTTTGACCGATTCTAGTACTGTTTTGCCGATTTTACTTCCTGATTGAGTTTTTTCGACTTCTCTGAACCCATATGTGTTCTACATATGGTCTTAGCCCCTGGGAATTCACGCTCCATCCACCCTAATGAACGCTCCGTGCAACAATAGGTGTGTCCGAGTTTATGAATTCAACAAACCATGGAAGCAAGTCTAACTTGCGGGGTCCCATCCATCGTGCCAACCCTTCTAAGGTAAGGCTTCCGCATGATGCATCCGGACTCATAACCATGAACTCTCTTGGACACCATAATTCTTGACCTTAGAGAACTAGAGTCGTGGTTAGGTTGTAAACTCATTGCATCATGTTGTGACTACTTGACTACTTGTGCATTCTTACTTGTGATTAAACTAACCTTTTGTGTTGACTTGTTTTTATAAATAAAATCTTAACAAACTAATCAAAGACTAAAAAGGACTTTGCTTAATTAATTGGTTAATTAATTTAAACCTATGAAGTCTAAACATATTCGTCCTAGTAATCCATAGGCTTAAACCTTCGAAAGGATCACGGAAAAACAAGCTGACGTTCCTTTATTGGTGCGAAAATTTGGTATGTGCCACAGAACGCAAAGTCTATCGCGCGACAGTCTTGTCGCGCCGCGATGGTACCAATGTTCCGCGACAGTTCCAACGCCACGTGGTGGTTCGGTTCCAACGCCATGTGTGGAATCTAATTTTCATAATTAACCGATTTAATGTATAAATGAGGTCTTAACTTAGTCTTTGCTTGAGTCTAGTTGCATACTTAGTCTCATAGTCATCACACGAGTCTTGCACATATCACTTTCACTCACGAGTCATCGCACACACTTTGTACATACTTTTTTCACACCATAACCATGTCTTAGGTCCATGCATGAGTCGTCATTTCCGTCGTTTGAGTTGAGGGTCCATATCATTACTTAGTAAAGGGTTACTCGATCGGTCAGGGATTACTTGGTTATTGGTTACCCAGTCGGTCATTTCTAACTTCTGTTTTTAGAAACGGGACCCACAAATTTGCACTACAAGGAATTAGTCGATTTCCGGTGGATAGGTTCCGACGGACACGTAATCCCGTTGGAAAAACTAAATTTTCTGACGGATTTACTTGTTGTCGGATATTTCCGACAGGTAAAATCTTCCGTCGGTACTGGTGGTGGAGTATCTTTTTTTTTTTGGCAAGATTCTACTAGAAAATTATATCTTTCATGATGTCGAGTTTTTATAAATTTTACCACAATATCACTTAAAATACTTAGTTGTAGAATCTGCATTAAAAGCGTGAAATCACTAACGTTTGTAATTAAAAAAAACGAAGAACCTATATCTTATTAATGAATCCGAACCCACACTTTTGAAATCCTACCACCAGTCGGCACCACCTGCTCTTCTGCACCACCTGGCCAATTGCTTGCTTACACCATTCTCTTACTCGCCCTCACTCTTTCCTTCACTGCCTATTTCCTCCTTAATGCCTCCGTCAACCACCGTAGACCTTCCCGTTCTCCTTTTTTTCGATGGCTCAAACAAATAGCCCCTATATGTTGGCCACCAAACACTGCATCCTATTAAACTGTTAGATTATGTAATAATCTAGTGTATATTATTAGTTGTATTTTACTAATGTATCCTTAGCCCTAATCCTAGTATACTCTTGTATAAATACTAATGTTCAATCAATGAGAAAGACACGACAAATATTCTCATATTCTCTCATAAACCACCTGCGTTAATCACCGGCGTGCTGCTGTTCCTTTCACCTAAAATTGACCAAGGCTCCTCCCTTTTACTCCATTATTATTGCACTCTTCTCTTGATTTCTCTTTCCCAGTTGCCTCTAATTTTCTTTCCTCTTTATTCAAAATTAATGTAGTAGCAACAATCAATGATCTTCAACCTAAAATTGACGCCCTTGTCAGCATACACCAAGGCATCGCCATCCTCTGTTTTGCCACCCGTCGACCAAAACCAGCAGGCCTTCTACCCCCACACTAACATAAAGTTGGCTAGCGTTTTGTTTTCTTTGGAAAATTTAGGTTGATTTTTTTGATAAAAAATATTAGCTAATCACAACATGCCACGTGGCTCAAGTAACGTTCTAAAACGGCTAACACAGGTCACAGATCATATTTAGAAGACATCCTCCATAGTTCGGATTATTCCACAGTAACCCATACTTGGGATTATTGTGGGAAGACCACCAATAATTGAGATTATTCATGTGAATTTTTCCTATACTATAATATATTTTGTTGAAAAACTATTAATTTTTAAAAAATAAGTAAATACTCCATAGCAAAATATATTATACTTCGTAAGGTTTATAAGTTTCAACACATTAACGAACACATAGTGGTGACATAGTTGAAAAAAATACATAAGCAAACTATTAGAAAGCTATAAATATATTATTTAAATACATGTATAATAATACATATTTTGCAAAAAAACTATCAGATTAATTAATATATATAATTAAATACTCCGTAGCTTCTTCTATCTCATTATAAAGAAAAACCGTTTAAAGGCTGAAAGACGACTACTAATGGTTTATTATTAAAATATTAATCATATATAAATTGTGACTTGTTCAAAGGAATAAAATAAAAAGAAAAAGAAATTTAAAGTCAAACCAATTAAAGTATTAATCGGATTGGCATCATTCTAGCAACATACATAAAATGTCACACAATAAAATGGTACTGTCTTATTTAAATGTATAAAGTATAATACACTTATTTTGCTGAAAAACTATCAAATTAATACTCCCTCCATTTTTAAATACTTGTTTCATTTCTCCATGCGCGGAGTTTAACGAGAAATTAGAGAAAGTAATAAAATATAGGGGTAGTGGGCTAGGTGGAAAAATAAAAAATTGTAAAAAGCAAAAGTAGTTGAGAGAATTGGAGGAAAGAGAATGTGAAATTAATAAAATATGATTTATGTTGGGTCCACTAGTTGAGTGAAATGAATAAAATATTGTAAAAAATTTCCAAATAAGGAAATGAAGCAAGTATCTAAAAACGGCCGGAAATAAAAAGTGCAACAAGTATTTTAAAACGGAGGAAGTATATATATATAATTAAATACTTATATACTAATAACACACACATTAACACACAGTGGCGACATAGTAGAACTTATCGTTGAATAAAATACATAAACAAACTAATAGAAAGCTCCTATAAATAGCACGAAACATAACTAGGAAACTCACAAATAAAAGAAACCTTCCATTGTATACTACTAGAGTACATCACAAAAAATAGTTGTGAAAAGTAAAGTTACAAAAATACCAAAAATGGAAAACAAGGCTTCCTCCAAAAGAATCATGCTAGCTACCTTGGCCGTTTTTGCATTAGGTTTGTTTTGAAATCCTGCATTCTATACTTTTACTGTTGTTTTCAATAATCATGCATGTTTTTGAATCAACCATTATATATAATTGTGTTTAGACATAGATAAATATGCATGACTACTAATTCAAGTCTTCCATTTTATGTTATAGTGATGATGCTGCAAATCCACATTGGAGAAAGCGCGTGTCCGGCAGCATATGATGATCCATGTACCACTCCTAACACATTATGCTGCCCTACTGATCCAACCTTGCATTGCGTTGAAGTTGCGGACATGGTGTACAAATGTAAAGATGATCCCATATGTGAGGATCACGCAGGACATGAGTGTTATCCTGGTTATTTCGATTGTTGCCCTGGCCTAACTTGCGCAACTAACCAGGGTGGTGGTCTCACTTGCCAGTAGTGAATGCAATCACAATATAATGTCTATAAACTCTATCTAAAGTGCACGCGACGCCGGCTATGGAGCTCATACTAGTTGTGTGCTATGTGTACTGCATGTGTAGCTTTTGTTACACATTCTATTTCAATTTCCTTGTGTTTGTTGTTTGAGATCCACTTTATTTTGCTTTGTCTTCTCTCCTTTCTTGCTTGTATTTTCTATATGTGATATGGCTTGGATTGTATTTTTCAACTTTAAACGATGGTTAATAAAATTCTCAAAGTCTTGCCTCAATTGGTTTGTTGTGTTTTTTTCTCTTTTTGAACTATAACTATATTATCTATAGCTTGGACTTCACTTTCCCAAAATACAGGAGACAACGTACATAATATTTCTTTGGAAAAATGGAAACTAATTTAATAATCCCACTTTTGCTATTTCTTCTCAAAGCAATCCCACCTTTTCGAAATCTGGAAATATATAATCCCATCTTTGCGCCCCATCTACTCAAAACAATCCATTTACCGGATTATTAAGTTGGTAACCTATTAGAGAAGGTTACTTGCCATGTGTCTTTTTATGATTGGTTTTTCTTTTATTAGAAAAATAACAATCTCCTTCCTCGATCCCCACCAAAATAGTTGTCAGCAGCAGCACCCTCCCCAGCCAAGCAACCCCCTTCAATTCCCCGCCGTCCACTGAACATCTGTCCCTATTCCCTTTCCCGCAAATTATATGCACGGTGGAGGTGGGTTTCTCCTTCAAGGAAGTGTGTCTACTCTTACCTTAATCAGATTCTATTTCAATTTCCTTGTTTTTGTTGTTTGAGATCCACTTTATTTGGCTTTGTCTTCTTCCTTTCTTACTTGCTTGTATGATATGAGATCCACTATATGATATGGCTTGGATTGTATTTTTCAACTTTAAACTATGGTGCGTTAATAAAATTCTCAATGCCTTGCCTTAATTGGTTAGTGTTTGTTGTGAGGATCACCACGACCATGAGTGTTATACGGAGATTTTTGATTTAAATCTAAAAACACGGATTTCACAGAACACCCCTCCTAATTCTCTTTCCTTTCCTATTCTCTCTCCCCGCCACTCTTCTTCTTCTCTTTCCTCTCTCCTCTATCTTCTCTTCTTTCTCTTTCTTTCCCTCTCCTCTGCATGTCCGCCTGTTCTTCTTCTTCTTTCCCTTTAATTTCTTAGCTCTCCTTCTTCTCTTCTCATCCCTCCTTTTTCCCCCTTTCTCTTTCTTCTGATCTCCTTATCACTCCTCTTTGCAACACCACCACCACTGCAATAACCACCGTCCGTAACAACCGCCAAGAAGAACACCACCGCAACAACCACCGGCTACATCAAGGCCACGCAAGAACACCACCACCGCAACAACCTTCGACAACACTAACACCGAATTCAGATCTACATTTAATTTTGGTTAGAATTAGATCTAGTTTTATTTTGTTCAAATTTTCAATGTATAACTTTTTGTTTTTGAAATAATTGTATATTTAAGCTAAATTTCAAATTGTTAAATTTCAATGTATATTTTTGTTAAATTTCGAATTGTGTTGATTTTAGATCTATTTATTTAATTTTTAATTTTTGTTTTTTATTTTATGTTATGAATTTTGTTTCATTTTTGTTTCACGGGTTAGGGGTTTTTTTTGTGGGTGGTGAGGTGGGTTCGGGTTGGTGGGTTACGGTGGGGTAAACCGGGTTATTTGCGGTGGTGGATTAAGGGTGTGGTTAGACGTGGGTGGTTAGGGTGTGGTTAAGCGTGGTGGTTAGGCGGTGGTGGGTTAAGGGTGTGGTTAGACGTGGTGGTTAAGGCGGTGGTGGGTTAAGGGTATGGTTAGGCGTGGTGGGTTAGGGTTTGAGTTAGAAGGTTTTGGTGGGTAAAGGTGTGGTGGGTTACGATTATGGGTAAAGGTGTGGTGGGTTACGATTATGGGTTAAGGTGGTGGATCTGGTGGGTTAGGGTTAGGTGGGTTAAGGTGGTGGTTTACGGTGGTGGGCCTGGTGGGTGAGGGTGAGGTAGGTTTTTTCCTTCTTTATTTTTATTTTTATTCTGGCAGGTTTCGACGGAAAATCCGTCGGAAGTTTTTCGACGGACTATTCCATCGGAAGGTAAAGTATAACGATGGAAACAGTTATGTCGGAACTTTGCGACGGAATTCCCAATTAAGTCAAACTTGACTCCGACAACCATGAATCCGTCGGAAATTTCGTCGGAATGGACCTTTCCGACGGAATTTCCCTCAGAATATAGCCAAATTCCTACAAAATGTGATGCGATGGTGCTTTCCGACGGAATTTCAGGATATTCCGAGGGATTATTTCCGTCGTTGATTAGGTGTTTTCTAGTAGTGTGGGGTAAGTTGGTTTAGAATTTTTGGGTAGTGATTAGGCCATGGTTATAGAGGGGTATGTATGATGGTCACACACACACTATATATATATATATATATATATATATATATATATATATATATATATATATATATATATATATATATATATGTATGTATGTATGTATGTATGTATGTATGTATGTATGTATGTATGTATGTATGTATGTATGTATGTATGTATGTATGTATGTATATATGTATATGTATGTATGTATGTATGTATGTATGTATGTATAACTGAGATCATGTGAGAACTACCTTATGGCAATTGTAAACACCATATAGCTCTTACAACAACACTTCTATTTAATTATGTTTTTTCAAATTTGACTTTTAATTACCCTCTTAATATATTACTCTCACTCCAAGCATGCCATAAGAGTGTCTTTTATACTACTGGAAGTATACTACCGGGATTGTATTTTTCATCATTAATGAATCCAAATATATGAAAACAACCTGTTGCTCGTTTTCTTGGAGCAGGACTATTCTTTGCATCAAAAAAATCAACGTCTATCTTCTTGCAATATCATACCCTAATCTATTTAAAAGTAAAAAAATAAAAAATAAAAAAATTGTTTTCCACAAAGGAGTCAATATCTTGATGAGTCAATGTAGTATAGCCAAGCGAGACATAAGAAGTATATAATTTGTTGCTTGTTTTCCTTCATGATAGATATGTCGGGATGTAAAAGTCATAAAAATCTCTGAAATTGTCTTCATATATATGATAAAAGCAGATGCAAGTTCCAAGCTAAAAAAATAGCTAAAAAAAATATGCACGTTTTGAACACAAAATATGCACACTTAGTTAAAAATATATGTAGATTTAGCTAAAAATATGATTAGTGCACATTTGTTTTAAATAATATGCGCATTTAGTTGAAAATTTATGCACTTT
The DNA here is from genome assembly GCF_001683475.1 of Chenopodium quinoa. Taxonomy (NCBI): domain Eukaryota; kingdom Viridiplantae; phylum Streptophyta; class Magnoliopsida; order Caryophyllales; family Amaranthaceae; genus Chenopodium; species Chenopodium quinoa. The sequence goes on along the minus strand of NW_018743014.1, from coordinate 1,327,915 downwards.
TACTTGAAAATTTATGCACATGTAGCTTTAAATTATGCAAATTTTATTTAAGTTTCCCCCTCGTTATAATATAGATCTTTCGTAATAAAAACATAGGAGATCGGTTGTCAGTTTCACCAATCTCATAAGTTATACGAATAAGACATCTATTAACACTCTGTCTAGTTTATAAAATCAAAGTTAGTAAGGTGGAAGGTAAATGAAAGGTGGAAGGTAACAATAAAATAATAAAAGTAAATGGAAAAAAAATGTAATATATATAAATAAAGTAGGCATTTTATAAGAGCATTCGGAGCGCCGCATAAGTAATCTAATTATTTCGACCAATGGTAAAAGAGATTTATATTTTATTTTTGAATTAAAAAAATATATCGCCACCTAGGTAAAAGTAACGAATTAAATTTGATATATATCTAAAATTTTAGTGCCACGTAGATTAAAAACCAAGAATAAAATTATTTTATAAATTAGTGGTAAAAAAAATGTAGGAATATAACAAATCATTACTACGAGTATAACAAATCCAAAAAAAATATATAAAAAGATAAAGCTCAAAAAAGATATTTATTAATTAACTAAAATCATATCAGAAATAATATTAGATTTTAAAGATAAACGACTACAATAAAGTTTGATACCTATCATTATAAGATAAATTTTGATAGTGTTTATGATAATAAAGTAAAATTTATTCCTTAATTATAATGAAATTAAAATTTGTGTTACTGCCATTATAAATTGACGCATCATATGACACCAACAAAACTTCGTGTCAAACTACAAAACCAAATGTTAGCTTAATTTTGTGTTAGTTTTAGGTCTTCAATGGCTGGGTAATTCTTAGCTTAATTTTTAAAATCCATGTTTAAATTTATATTTGTAACTATTGCTTATAGTTAACGATTATATATTTATGTTTTGTTTACTGAATTTTGTTTATGCAGATCTAATTTAATTAGAGAATTAAATTGGAGCAAAAATGATTGAAAAATCAAAATACGAGTTTCTCGCTCGCCTAATTGACATGCTTACCTTTCGCAAACAAGATAGGTTAATAAGTTTGGATATGGTCCTATTGAATGATGAGGTATTACATATTTATAAATTGTTTACATTTATTAATTTTACCTTTTTAGTTTTTATTAATTAATTTTATGATTAAAAAAAAAATTTTGAGATTGAGGTAGCTTAATTAAGTCATTCAATTAACATTTTTAATTTTTAATTACAGGGTGATTACTATACATTCATGCCTCGATTAAAGCCAACTCTGTTCAACACTTTCATCCAAAATTTATTAAACGAAAAGTTTACTCCTTAAAAAAACTTTCAATACATAGATTTGATTTTGTACAATTACAATTTTTAGATCAATTTTGCAACAATATAATTTTTCACTTCTGGGTAAATATATTGATTTATTTTATAAAATTGTAAAGATTAATTGTATATCAATTTTATTTTTGCTAACATTTCTTCGTTCAATTTATCCACTTTTATTAGATGGAGTAGGTATGGTTGTGAATGAAATTGGTGATTCAATCAAAATAGAAGATAAATAATGGAATACATATTTTTATTATTTTTTAATAATGATTCTTATCTATATTTATGTGTATCTAATATTTTTTGTTATTTTTTTAATGTTCTTATCAAAATATTTATTATGGGGAATAAATTACATAAATTAATAAAAAAAAATTATCCTTAACAAACAATAGCAAATTAATCAAAATGTTATGAGTATGATCTAATTACAATTTTTTTTTTGTGTGATTTTAATATTTTATGTATAAAAAATTATGTCGTCACCTAGATAAAAGTAACGAATTAGATTTGATATATCTAAAATTTTAATGTCACGTAGATTATAATCCACGAATTAAAGTATTTTAATGAAAAAAATAAAGTAAAAATATAGGAAAAGATAAATTTATTAATTCAATACTACGAGTATAAGAAATCCAAAAACAAAAAAATACTAAGAAATATTTAAATGATAAACGCTTATAATAAAGTTTGATACCTATCATTATAAAATATATTTTGAGATATTATTTATGATAAGAAATACAAATTGTTCTTTAATTATAATTAAATTAAAATTTGTGATACCTACCATTATAAATTGACACATCATACGACGACACAAACAAAATTTCGTATCAATATAAAATCCCTATCAAGGGAATATTGTGTTAGTAATTATGTGTTAATTTTTGGTCTTCAATGGACGGGTAATTTTTAGCTTAATTTTTAAAATCCTATGTTTAAATTAGTAATTCTAATTATTACTTACATTGTATTAATTTGGGACACTCAACGATTATATGTTTATGTTTTATTTACTAAATGTTTTTTTACATGCAGATCTAACACATCATAAGACACAAATAAAAACTTCGTATCAAACCCCATCAAGCGAATTTTGTGTTAGTTTTAGGTCATCAATGTCCGGGTAATTTTTAAAATCTTATGTTAAATTTATATTTGTAATTATTAGTTACATTGTATTTATTTAGGATACTTAACGATTATTTGTTTATGTAATGGCGTACGATTAGATGTTGTATAATTAATATATGGATGGCTTTGGTTATTTTTAATTTGGAGATGATGAAAAAATTTCAATGCATAGATTTGATTTTATATCGCAACAATTTTTCATTTATTCTCGCAAAATTATTTCATTTATTGGTAAATATATTGATTTATTTTATATAAATGTAAAGATTTAATTTATATCAATTTCAATTTACGGCTAACATTTCACGGTTCAATTTATCCATTGATATAGTAGGTTGGTTGTGGACGAGGTTGGTGATTCTATCGAAATAAAAGATATGTTAAAACAATTAATAATGATTTAGAATTTAAATTATTAAAAATTTATCATTTCACATTAAAGATTTTATATAACGGAAAAAATATCATATTTACAATTTATTTATATTTAATAAATTCATTATAAATTATAGTAAAAAAAATATATATTAAACTTTTGTAATTTTGTCTGAAATTATTAAATACAATAAATCAAATAATTAAAAATCTTAGATGAAAAAACCGTGCATCGCACGGGCTTCCATCTAGTAAATAAATAAATTGGAGCTAAATGCAAAAGGCCCATGCATGTGATTTATACTATCTAATCATTAAAATATGATCACGTATTAAATATTTATGTATCTTAATTATTTAATCGAAAAAAATAAGAAATAGTTGTCATATGTTCATGTCTAAATATAAATATCTAATAGTAGGTTTTTTTTTTTTTTTTTAATTTTTTATTCACATGATTTTGTAGGGTGATACATTCTTGTTAGAGATTGTGATTAATCTGATTACTAATGTAAAATTTTGTGTTCTTTTAATTTTCCATTTTTCTTGTTTATTTTTTTTTTTAAAAAAACTGATTTTTTTTTTCCAATCAAAGTATTATTCATTTTTTTAATTGATTGCTTGAATATTAATTAGAATTTTTTTTTCTTTTCAATTTTCCTAATGTAACTTGATCGAAATCTTTAATAGAAATATGACATAAATTAACAATATTTAATTTAATGGCAATTTAGGTAGTTTAAAATTAAGACACTAACTTTAATTTTCACACTCTCCCCCTTAACTTACATAACAGAGATTGTAATTTGTAATGGTGTAATTATTATACTTCAATTCTCCGTTTTATTTATGATGCATCATTATCTGAATAAGAAAGTTTCAAATTATATGCATCATTTTTCAATTTTGTTAATGAATAATTTCTATCTTTCACATATCACATATGTTTTCTTTCTTTCAATCTCTCTTATCTCCAAAATTAGTCAGCTAGCTTAGATAGCATCCGTGTTTTTAAAAATGATGTATCTAAAGCAAAATGGATTATATAACTAAAAATATACCATGTACTCTCTATATCTATCTTCTATATATACTAAAACAAGGTACACTAGCTCCAAAGCTGACACGCGTCCCTGTTTAGTGGTTTTTTTTTTTTTTGGTAAAATGTATAATTATCAATGATCCTATTATTAAGTATACTCCAAGATTTATAATATCCTTGACTTGCTTAATATTATTTCTCAATCAATATTATTCTTGGATATTCCGCATATATTTAGTCAAATCATTTGACTTTAAATTGCTTAATCAAGGAGAGTATATTCTCTTATTTTGTATAGTATATTTTTCATGTACATCTATTGCATATGCTCTAGACTTATAATTTAAATGGATGTGATTCTTTATGAATGATACAATCAATCTTAACTCTTTCAAAAGATAAACTATATATAATTCAATTTTTGCTTTTTGTTACAAAACTCCTAAACCTAAAATCTCTGAAATATTATAACAAGTTTTTAAACTTTTGCTGCACCTATAATCAAACCATTTATTCAAAAACTAAAGTCACAAATTAATTTCACAACACACTCATGCATTCATAAAATATATATATATATACAAGTATATTAGATGTGGGTATTGTTTGTAAGCTCGTTAGTTCATTGAGTGAAGGGATACTATTAGTATTTATACTACATATTTATTATGAATTTATGAGTGATGAGTGTGCATAAGAATTAATTTATTTATTTACCTTTTACAAATTTGCATGATATATATAATATGACTAGGGGCATGTATGTGAACCACCCTATAAGATAAACTATAATTCCTTCTCATTTTTAAATACAGAGTTCGTCACTAAATTTTATTCCATTCGTCCCATTATAAATGACACATAGACTTTTTTTCACCCTACCTTTAAGACTTTTTGGCAGTATGGGAAGGAGCTCGTTATGTCAGAGCTTGTCTTGCAACTTCTTTGTATACTGGATAAAAGTGGCTTCCTATACTGGACCAAAGCTCCAATAATAGTGTTATGTTTTGGGTTCAATTTTTTTGTTTTTGACATGCTCATAAGCAAATTGATTTTTGAGATAAATGTTTTACTTAATCAATTGTTTTGGAATGGGTTTGGTTTAAGCATATATATGGTCAAACAGTTTTTAGGCTATGTTATCCTTGTTATGTATTTGTTTAATAATGATTGTACTCAATTTTGTGGTTAGGAAATTCCCAAGTGATTCTCTCTCATATTCAATCTTATTTTTCTTTCATAATTTTTAGATTCTGAAAGCTCTCAACTTTCTCTTTTGGGTTTTTTTCCCCTTCATAGGTATTGGGTTTTAGTTTATTAGGGTATGAAGTATGGTGATGTTTCAAAAGTAGCTAATTGGGTACACTCTTTGATCATTAAATTGTTGATCCTATTAATACAACTTTGTGAATTAGGCGGTGTTTTGTTCTCCTTTGCGGTTTAAATTTCTCTTTCTACAACTGAATAAGGGTTAATTTTGCTAATTAATAGGTTAGTTCCGTTCTATACACGGTAATTTTTAATAATCATTATAATTAGTTATTTAAAACCAATAAAAATTATAAAAATATAGCTTACAATTTTTATTTATTTATTTTTTTTAATCAAAAGAAAGGGTTGCGATAGACAGTTTAGATATACAATGATGTAGTAAATGATCAAAATATTTATTTTATAGCTATATAAATATTTGTGTTAATTAAAGATATGTCAATTTTTTTTTAGTAATTATATTGTATAAGGTTAAGGAATTATTTTTGTATATAAGATTTGTTTCTTTAATAGAATTTTATTCACCAAAAAAAAACACTAAGAATACACTAGGAGATGACACGCGTCATTGTTGGTGTGTCTTTTAGTATATAGTTATTATTGATTTATTCTGAAGACACCCGCAAAACTATCTTAGTATTATTTCACGAATTTATGACTTGCTATTGTCGAAGATATGTGAAGTTCAGGTGCTCTACAATGCATTATATAGTTACAAACTTACAATTTTCCTTGGTCAAATGGTTTGAAAATCTCAGGTAATGTCACACAAAGGTTATGCAGGAACTACTTTGTTGTTTCTTAGGCGGTATGAATTCCTTGATACTGTATACTTCAGATATTGAATACGAGATTTGAAGTATGGAAGAAAGACATCTAAAATCCATCTACATTGTATATGTTATTTAAAATAATTTCTAGACACCAAACAAATTACTTTAAAATGAAAGAGGGAATAGATAAGACTTTTACACTATTTTCAATCTTTTAAAAATGGGAGTTTGTTGTGCTTATGACTAGAGATTTTTTGCTTTCCAACTTGATTAAATAGTGATATACTTCGTAGATGTAAACTGAAAAAAAATTGATATAATATTCACATTCATGCAAAATTATTGTATCACATACATATATTGCCAACACAAATTAGAATTAAACTTATCTAATTATAATCAAGCTACTTAAATTAAATCAACTTTATCATATTTTTTTTACAAAACTTTATCATTAATTGAATAATTGCAATAAAGAAATTACGATAATTTAGGATAGCGCGCGCGCAACTAGTATTATTTAAATATATGTAAATAATATGTATTTTGCAGAAAAACTATCAAATTAATTAATATATACTTCCCCCGTTCTTTTTTTATTGCACCATAGGGGTTTTGGAGGCAAAATTTGGTAGTGGGAAAAACTAAGAGAGAGAAATGTAAAAATACAAAATTGTCCATGTAATGTAAAGATAAAATAAAAAGTAAGTGTGTAAAAGTAAGGGTATGTTGGTATTTGCAGCGTGAACATATATATTTTTTTGTCTTAAAATGAAAATGATGCAATATTTGTGAAACTTTTCTAAAAGTCAAGTGACGCGATATTAAAAGAACGGAGGAAGTATAATTAAATACTATGTAGCTTCTTCTATCTCATTATAAAGGAAAAGTGTTTAAAGGATGAAAGACAACTACTAATGGTTTATTATTAAAATGATAATCATATATAAATTGTGACTTGATCAAATGAATATAGTAAAAAAGAACAAGAAATTTAAAGTCAAAGCAATCAAAGTATTAATCGGATTGGCATCATTCTTGGCTTTCTAGCAACATACATAAAATGTCAACACAATAAAATGGTAGTCTTATTTAAATGTATATACTATAATATACTTAATTTGCTGAAAAACTATCAAATTAACATATATAATTAAATACTTATATACTAATAACACACATTAACACACAGTGGCGACATAGTAGAACTTATCGTTGAATAAAATACATAAACAAACTAATAGAAAGCTCCTATAAATAGCACGAAACATAACTAGGAAACTCACAAATAAAAGAAACCTTCCATTGTATACTACTAGAGTACATCACAAAAAATAGTTGTGAAAAGTAAAGTTACAAAAATACCAAAAATGGAAAACAAGGCTTCCTCCAAAAGAATCATGCTAGCTACCTTGGCCGTTTTTGCATTAGGTTTGTTTTGAAATCCTGCATTCTATACTTTTACTGTTGTTTTCAATAATCATGCATGTTTTTGAATCAACCATTATATATAATTGTGTTTAGACATAGATAAATATGCATGACTACTAATTCAAGTCTTCCATTTTATGTTATAGTGATGATGCTGCAAATCCACATTGGAGAAAGCGCGTGTCCGGCAGCATATGATGATCCATGTACCACTCCTAACACATTATGCTGCCCTACTGATCCAACCTTGCATTGCGTTGAAGTTGCGGACATGGTGTACAAATGTAAAGATGATCCCATATGTGAGGATCACGCAGGACATGAGTGTTATCCTGGTTATTTCGATTGTTGCCCTGGCCTAACTTGCGCAACTAACCAGGGTGGTGGTCTCACTTGCCAGTAGTGAATGCAATCACAATATAATGTCTATAAACTCTATCTAAAGTGCACGCGACGCCGGCTATGGAGCTCATACTTGTTGTGTGCTATGTGTACTGCATGTGTAGCTTTTGTTACACATTCTATTTCAATTTCCTTGTGTTTGTTGTTTGAGATCCACTTTATTTTGCTTTGTCTTCTCTCCTTTCTTGCTTGTATTTTCTATATATGATATGGCTTGGATTGTATTTTTCAACTTTAAACGATGGAGTCTTGCCTCAATTGGTTTGTTGTGTTTTTTCTCTTTTTGAACTATAACTATATTATCTATAGCTTGGACTTCACTTTCCCAAAATACAGGAGACAACGCACATAATATTTCTTTGGAAAAATGGAAACTAATTTAATAATCCCACTTTTGCTATTTCTTCTCAAAGCAATCCCACCTTTTCGAAATCTGGAAATATATAATCCCATCACTAGTAGAAAAAATGAAATAGGCACCCCCCCCCTTTAGCACCGGTTTTTGATAACCGGTGCCAAAAAAAATGGGCGGGATTGAAAATCAATATATAATCCCATCTTTGCGCCCCATCTACTCAAAACAATCCATTTACCGGATTATTAAGTTGGTAACCTATTAGAGAAGGCTACTTGCCATGTGTCTTTTTATGATTGGTTTTTTTTTTTTTTCCAAAAAATCAGTGGGTTCAATGAACCCACTTGAACCCAACGTGGATCTGTCACTAGTTGTCATGGTGGGTTTGCCATGGAAGAAGATGGTGAGGTGGGAAGAGAATAAAGAATAAAATTATTAAAAAATAAAAATTTACCGGTTCAATAGGTTTTAGGTAAAAAGGCTTGTTTTGAGAAGATGGAATTAAAAGATGGAATTGTTTTCAGATTTCGAAAAAGTTGGATTGTTTTGTGCAGGAATGGTAAAGGTGGGATTATTAGTTTCCATTTTTCCTATTTCCTTTTATTTTTAGTAAGTTTTTTTAGGACAATTTTGCAATAGCAATGGTGACAATTATTTTGTTCTCACTTTAACTTTATAATCCTGACCATGCATATATTTTTAATAGGAAATTTATACGTAGTCATATCAGCTTGTTAAATTCGTTTCAACGTATATAAATTACGAGACACTTGAATTTAAAATCTCAAACCTTATATGTTGATTTTGCTTATGTGGTGATTCATTTTATTTGTTCAAAAATAAATTACAAATTTCATTTTTCATTGGATAAAAATAATTAGCTTCCTAAGTAAATTCTAAAAATCTCTGGGAAAAATATCTCTCTCTTTATCTATCTATCTATCTATCTATCTATCTATCTATCTATCTATCTATCTATCTATCTATCTATCTATATATATATATATATATATATATATATATATATATAGAACTGAGATCATGTGAGAACTTAGGTGAATAATGAGAACTAGGAACCAATCTCAGCCTTTAATCTTGCTCTATCTGACATCTCACGTTTCACCCGCTTTCATTAATGGCATTTTCGTAATTTCGTAGCTTTTCAAATTTTTCCCAGTTTTTTTTTTTTTTTTTTTTTTTTTTTTTTTTTTTTTTTTTTTTTACTTTTAAGGCAATTTCATTTACTTTATGACTGATTTCATTTACTTTTACTAACTTTTCATTTACTATTTAGAAATGAAACTGAAAATTACTTTATAAAGTTGAAATATTACGAAAATGCCATTAATGACACGGGAAGCATGTGGTCCATGTGATCCATCCGATAACACTGTCTAAGGGCCTAGATTAGTGTCTAGTTCTTATTATAGCCTGAGTTCTTATATATATATATATATATATATATATATATATATATATATATATATATATATACACAGAGAGAGAGAGAGAGAGAGAGAGAGAGAGAGAGAGAGAGAGAGAGAGAGAGAGAGAGGAAGGCTCATATAAGAACCCTCCTCTACGTAAGAATTTAATCTTATATAAGAACCTATCTCAGTCGTTTATTAGTTTTGATCTAACTGTCCAAAATGATGCTCTCCTAATGGTATTTTTGTAACTTGGAGGAGTTTATTCAAATTTCTTTTCCACTTTCTTCATCTCGTTATTTTATGTTTCTCAATTCTCGGCTTTCTCTCTCTAAAATTCTTAGCTTTCTCTCTCTCCTAGTTCAACAGATTGGCGAAAGTTCATCAAATTCATCACTATATTTTCACAGATTTTGGATTAATTATTGTAAGTTTATTAATTGTATAATCAGATTTGTTTTAAATTTAATGATTTTTCATGTGATTTTGCTGCGATTAATTTCATGCGGTTTTGGTGAAATTTTACGATTACAACTACGATTGTGGATTATTATTGCCCTTTAGATGAAAATTTTCGATTATTTCTGCATGTTCTTATCCATTTCTTTAATGGCTTTTTGCGACAACTTCAATTGAAGAATTTTCGATTATATTTGTTGAATATCTATCCTAAGTTTGATTATTTTCGATATTTAAATTTTTGCTTGCTTTTTGTTTTTTTTTTTTTTTTTTTTTTTTTTGTGTCATTTTACAAGTTTTTTCGTTAATTTTTGGATTTTGTACGTCATTTTTGCAGTTTTTTTTATTTATTTTTCAATTATTTCGCTACCTCGGTGTTCGAGTATTTTTTTTTTTTTTTTGAATAATCTGTGTTCGATTATATGCTAACCTTTTTTGCTTCTAAATGAATAAAAATGACTTATGTGAATTGTAAATTAGTTTAACATGTTCTAAATTATAATTTTGTAGTTATAATTAACACATGTTCTAAAGTCTTTTTAAGCATGTTCTAAATTAGTGAAACCCACTTGTTGTGTTCTTAATTGTTAGTGATTGTTTCTTTGTTTTCGTGGATCTATTGGGTGGATGGTTGGTGCTACTCCTGATTATACTCAAGCTGTTCCCAATAAGAGGGTCCTTAATTGCTTTCATAGGTGATGGGAGTTTCCAATTATTTTGATAAATGAAGTTTTTCCTTGTGTGTTATCCTAGCTAAATTTGGTGGTGAAGCAGAATATATATGTATGATATTTTTGAAATATAATTGATCATGTTCTAAATATTTGTGCACATTCTCGTATGCTATGAAGTCTAAACTATGATGTGTATCTTCTAGATGATGTTTACATCGCTGTAGACACATATTAGTTCAGATATATTCAAGTTCAATTCTGTCAAATGATTATATGATGAAATTATTATTCTTAATAAGAGTTGGCTTTTAGATTGTGTTATATATACATGCTCTAACTTGGTAAAGCTGTTATTGATTTTGACTGTATGCATTTGAGTATCTTGCTTCAGAAGAACTTATTAATGTTCGCATGAGTGTGTATGGGGAGCTCTCAAAGACAAAATTGTGCTGCTTTTAACCCATCAAGTTGACATCTTGTACAATGCAGATCATATATTTGTAAGCTTTATGCACGGTTATAGTGCTTTCAGATAAGTTCTCATGTTGTATTTGTAAGATGTATGCATTATCATTATATTTATATGCATGGCTATAGTGTAAATGTTTCCCATGCTTCATGAAAGCTTAGTAACCACTAATTGCATGGATTATTTTAGAAGTATTGCAACACCTTTTGTTTTATTTACTCACACATTAGCCAAACTCTTATAGCCTTATATGCATAATACAAATCGCAGTGTTACTTTTACTTTAGCTTGATAATTCTCCTTCACAAAATCAACACCGGTTTTAAACAGGTGCCCATTTACACTTTTCTACTAGTGAAAGTTATCCTTTTATGTATTAAAGTTTTTCTATATGTTCTAAATTTTACTCTTTATGCTCTAAAGTTTACCTTATATTTTATAAAGTTTCCCTTTATGTTCTAAAGTTTAGCATATATGTTCTAAAGTTTATCCTTTTAAGTTTTAATGTTTTCTTTTATGTTCTAAAGTTTTCTCTTTATGTTCTAAAGTTTATTCTATATATTCTAAAGTTTATTCTATGTTTTATATGTTTTAAAGTTTAAGCCAAGCTTTCTCGGAAAAGTAGTGTAAACCGCCTTATATCTAAGAGAAAAAATTAAAGGGGCCCTTATGTTTGTAGCCATTGGCATAGAATCACTATTATCATATCCACTTAGAACTTATTACTTTGATGTTGCTGGTTGTAACTTGTAAGTTGATATGATGGATAAGAACATTATACTTCAAGAGAGTAGTGCACATGGAAATTGGTTGGTTTGATTAGGCAAAGTATAATTCAAGTGGTGCTATAATAATTAGTGATTAGGTTCTATGTAACTAGGGATTGAGGCGAATGTAATTTTGAATAAGTTTTATTCTTCAATTGTGTTGATGAGGTAGTTTAGTGTAGTGTAAGTAAAGGTTTGGGTTCAAATGTTTATTTACATTAGCCTACTAGTTCAATGGGTAGAGCATTGTGCAAAAGCACAAAAGATGTGGGTTTGAATCCCACGTAGGTTCATTTGTAGAACTAAGAAAGATTTAGAACGTAGGAAAAAAATTTAGAAAATAAGCAGAAAAAATTTAGAACATAGAGAATAATTTAGAACATAAGCAGAAAAAATTTAGAACATAAGATGAAAAAACATTTAGAACATAGAGAATAATTTAGAACATAAGTAGACTAATTTTAGAACATAAGATGAAAAAAAAATTTAGAACATAGTTAATAATTCAGACAATCATTATAAAAATTTAAGAACATAAGCAAAAAAATTTACAACATAAGATGGAAAAAAATTTAGAACATAGGGAATAATTTAGGACATAAGTAAAAACAAATTAGATCATAAGCACGAAAAATTAGAACATTAGGAAAAAATTTAGAACATAAACATAAAAGAATTTAAAACATAGGAAAAAAAACTTAGAACATAGAGTGTTCTTACATAAAAAGTGTTCTCACGTAAAGAAGTATTCTTTCCTAAGTTCTAAATCTATGTTCAAAGCCTATGTTCTAATTTTTCTCCATATATTCTACAATTATTTTCTATGTTCTAAATTATTACATTATTTTCTAAATCAGTCTATAATGAGAAATAATTAGGTTTATTTTTGAAGTTTTTTTTAGTTATTTATAAAGATAGCCTATGTAGGATTTGAACCTACAAGCTCTATGCATTTGCATAGTGCTCTACCACTTGAGCTAATAGGCTTTAGCCGTTTGTTATTGGTCACCACCCCTCCCATACGAAAGAAAACAATCACATGTAGAAACTCTAATGCCCCCATTACTACTACAACACATAACTCTCGAATACCCAAAACATTATACATGCTCACAAATTAGTGAAATTACCCAACACAACAACTACTAAGAAGTATGCACGAGTAGTACATGATTACATCAGTCAAAAGGAGGAAAATATAGTTGGCTGTTTATCCATTCCTATAAACTAAGATGCAAATTTATCTAATACAAAAGTTCTAACCTAATTTCTTACCATTATACTCTTATTTTTACATGAACGGACCTAAATGGCTAAATTTGCAAAACTGACAGTAAATTCTTCCATATTATTTGCAATCTTATATGAACTCTAACAACGAAATATCCAAACCAAACATTCCATTATATTTTTCAAAGGTAAATTAATAAGAATATAATGAAAAAATCAAAAATTCCTCAGAAAGTTACACTACAAAATCGAAGAAAATTGCTGTACAAAATCAAATAACATTGCAAGGCAAAAATGCTTGAAATTCGGAAAAAAAAAAACAGACAAATTGAAGTTGAAAATTTGAACTACAAATTCGAAAAAAATACTAAAAAAATCAGTCAAAATACGAGCCCTAAAATAGATGAAATTAAACTGTTGATGCAATTTCGAACAATCAAACATAATTAATGCGATTTCGTAACAAATTCCTTAAAATTTCGGAAAATAAAAATATCTAAAGCGCTGAAAATGAATTGCTTGAACAAGCATTCCTTAATTTACCGAATTGCGAGAGAATTGACTGAAATCGCTGAAAAGTCTTTCAAATTGCTATAATAATGGAGGATTTTGAGAGTTTGAGGAGAGATAAAATGATGATAAAGAAAATAACGATAACTTTTTATTGTGAGAGGAGAGAGAAAATTAGGGTTTATATGGAGTATTTTCTTATTTCTTGATTCCTTTAATCTTGACCGTTTGATTCAATCTAATCCGTAATCTAATCCTACGGATCAGATTTGTTCTTATGTATACTAGTGTTCTAATATAAGGAAGGATTCTTACCGGATCCCTCCCCAGTATATATATATATATATATATATATATGTATATATATGTATATATATAATTAAATACTTATATACTAATAACACACACATTAACACACAGTGGCGACATAGTAGAACTTATCGTTGAATAAAATACATAAACAAACTAATAGAAAGCTCCTATAAATAGCACGAAACATAACTAGGAAACTCACAAATAAAAGAAACCTTCCATTGTATACTACTAGAGTACATCACAAAAAATAGTTGTGAAAAGTAAAGTTACAAAAATACCAAAAATGGAAAACAAGGCTTCCTCCAAAAGAATCATGCTAGCTACCTTGGCCGTTTTTGCATTAGGTTTGTTTTGAAATCCTGCATTCTATACTTTTACTGTTGTTTTCAATAATCATGCATGTTTTTGAATCAACCATTATATATAATTGTGTTTAGACATAGATAAATATGCATGACTACTAATTCAAGTCTTCCATTTTATGTTATAGTGATGATGCTGCAAATCCACATTGGAGAAAGCGCGTGTCCGGCAGCATATGATGATCCATGTACCACTCCTAACACATTATGCTGCCCTACTGATCCAACCTTGCATTGCGTTGAAGTTGCGGACATGGTGTACAAATGTAAAGATGATCCCATATGTGAGGATCACGCAGGACATGAGTGTTATCCTGGTTATTTCGATTGTTGCCCTGGCCTAACTTGCGCAACTAACCAGGGTGGTGGTCTCACTTGCCAGTAGTGAATGCAATCACAATATAATGTCTATAAACTCTATCTAAAGTGCACGCGACGCCGGCTATGGAGCTCATACTTGTTGTGTGCTATGTGTACTGCATGTGTAGCTTTTGTTACACATTCTATTTCAATTTCCTTGTGTTTGTTGTTTGAGATCCACTTTATTTTGCTTTGTCTTCTCTCCTTTCTTGCTTGTATTTTCTATATATGATATGGCTTGGATTGTATTTTTCAACTTTAAACGATGGTTAATAAAATTCTCAAAGTCTTGCCTCAATTGGTTTGTTGTGTTTTTTCTCTTTTTGAACTATAACTATATTATCTATAGCTTGGACTTCACTTTCCCCAAAATATAGGAGACAACGTACATAATATTTCTTTGGAAAAATGGATACTAATTTAATAATCCCACTTTTGCTATTTCTTCTCAAAGCAATCCCACCTTTTCGAAATCTGGAAATAATCCCATCTTTGTGCCCCATCTGCTCAAAACAATCCATTTACCGGATTATTAAGTTGGTAACCTATTAGAGAAGGTTACTTGCCATGTGTCTTTTTATGATTGGTTTTTCTTTTATAAAAAAAATAACAATCTCCTTCCTCGATCCCCACCAAAACAGCAGTCAGCAGCAGCATCCTCCCCAGCCAAGCGACCCCCTTCAATTCCCCGCCGTCCACTGAACATTTGTCCCTATTCCCTTTCCCACAAATTATATGCACGGTGGAGGTGGGTTTCTCCTTCAAGGAAGTGTGTCTACTCTTACCTTAATCAGATTCTATTTCAATTTCCTTGTTTTTGTTGTTTGAGATCCACTTTTTTTGGCTTTGTCTTCTTCCTTTCTTACTTGCTTGTATGATATGAGATCCACCATATGATATGGCTTGGAGTGTATTTTTCAACTTTAAACGATGGTGCGTTAATAAAATTCTCAATGCCTTGCCTTAATTGGTTAGTGTTTGTTGTGAGGATCACCACGACCATGAGTGTTATACGGAGATTTTTGATTTAAATCTAAAAACACGGATTTCACAGAACACCCCCCCTAATTCTCTTTCCTTTCCTATTCTCTCTCCACGCCACTCTTCTTCTTCTCTTTCCTCTCACCTCTATCTTCTCTTCTTTCTCTTTCTTTCCCTCTGCTCTGCATGTCCGCCTGTTCTTCTTCTTCTTTCCCTTTAATTTCTTAGCTCTCCTTCTTCTCTTCTCATCCCTCCTTTTTCCCCCTTTCTCTTTCTTCTGATCTCCTTATCACTCCTCTTTGCAACACCACCACCACTGCAACAACCACCGTTCGTAACAACCACCAAGAAGAACACCACCGCAACAACCACCGGCTACATCAAGGCCGTGCAAGAACACCACCACCGCAACAACCTTCGACAACACCAACACCGAATTCAGATCTACATTTAATTTTGGTTATAATTAGATCTTGGTTTATTTTGTTCAAATTTTCAATGTATAACTTTTTGTTTTTGAAATAATTGTATATTTAAGCTAAATTTCAAATTGTTAAATTTCAATGTATATTTTTGTTAAATTTCGAATTGTGTTGATTTTAGATCTATTTATTTAATTTTTAATTTCTGTTTTTTATTTTATGTTATGAATTTTGTTTCATTTTTGTTTCACGGGTTAGGGGTTTTTTTGGTGGGTGGTGAGGTGGGTTCGGGTTGGTGGGTTACGGTGGGGTAAGCCGGGTTATTTGCGGTGGTGGATTAAGGGTGTGGTTAGACGTGGGTGGTTAGGGTGTGGTTAGGCGTGGTGGTTAGGCGGTGATGGGTTAAGGGTGTGGTTAGACATGGTGGTTAAGGCGGTGGTGGGTTAAGGGTGTGGTTAGGCGTGGTGGGTTAGGGTTTGGGTTAGAAGGTTTTGGTGGGTAAAGGTGTGGTGGGTTACGATTATGGGTTAAGGTGGTGGATCGGGTGGGTTAGGGTTAGGTGGGTTAAGGTGGTGGTTTACGGTGGTGGGCCTGGTGGGTGAGGGTGGTAGGTTTTTTCCTTCTTCATTTTTATTTTTATTCTGGCAGGTCTCGACGGAAAATCCGTCGGAAGTTTTTCGACGGACTATTCCATCGGAAGGTAAAGTATAACAACGGAAACAGTTATGTCGGAACTTTGCGACGGAATTCCCAATTAAGTCAAACTTGACTCCGACAACCATAAATCCGTCGGAATGGACCCTTCCGACGGAATTTCCCTCAAAATATAGCGAAATTCCTACAAAATGTAATGCGACGGTGCTTTCCGACGGAATTTCAGGATATTCCGAGGGATTATTTCCGTCGTTGATTAGGTGTTTTCTAGAAGTGTGGGGTAAGTTGGTTTAGAATTTTTGGGTAGTGATTAGGCCATGGTTATAGAGGGGTATGTATGATGGTCACACACACACACTATATATATATATATATATATATGTATTTATATATATATGTATATATGTATGTATGTATAACTGAGATCATGTGAGAACTACCTTATGGCAATTGTAAACACCATAGCTCTTACAACAACACTTCTATTTAATTATGTTTTTTCAAATTTGACTTTTAATTACCCTCTTAATATATTACTCTCACTCCAAGCATGCCATAAGAGTGTCTTTTATACTATTGGAAGTATACTACCGGGATTGTATTTTTCATCATTAATGAATCCAAATATATGAAAACAATCTGTTTCTTGGAGCAGGACTATTCTTTGCATCGAAAAAATCAACGTCTATCTTCTTGCAATATCATACCCTAATCTATTTAAAAGTAAAAAAATAAAAAATAAAAAAAATTGTTTTCCACAAAGGGGTCAATATCTTGATGAGTCAATGTAGTATAGCCAAGCGAGACATAGGAAGCATATAATTTGTTGCTTGTTTTCCTTCATGATAGATATGTCGGGATGTAAAAGTCATAAAAGTCTCTGAAATTGTCTTCATATATATGATAAAAGCAGATGCAAGTTCCAAGCTAAAAAAAATAGCTAAAAAAAATATGCACGTTTTGAACACAAAATATGCACACTTAGTTAAAAATATATGTAGATTTAGCTAAAAATATGATTATTGCACATTTGTTTTAAATAATATGCGCATTTAGTTGAAAATTTATGCACTTTTACTTGAAAATTTATGCACATGTAGCTTTAAATTATGCAAATTTTATTTATGTTTCCCCCTCGTTATAATATAGATCTTTCGTAATAAAAACATAGGAGATCGGTTGTCAGTTTCACCAATCTCATAAGTTATACGAATAAGACATCTATTAACACTCTGTCTAGTTTATAAAATCAAAGTTAGTAAGGTGGAAGGTAAATGAAAGGTGGAAGGTAAAAATAAAATAATAAAAGTAAATGGAAAAAAAAATGTAATATATATAAATAAAGTAGGCATTTTATAAGAGCATTCGGAGCGCCGCATAAGTAATCTAATTATTTCGACCAATGGTAAAAGAGATTTATATTTTATTTTTGAATTAAAAAAATATATCGCCACCTAGGTAAAAGTAACGAATTAAATTTGATATATATCTAAAATTTTAGTGCCACGTAGATTAAAAACCAAGAATAAAATTATTTTATAAATTAGTGGTAAAAAAAATGTAGGAATATAACAAATCATTACTACGAGTATAACAAATCCAAAAAAAATATATAAAAAGATAAAGCTCAAAAAAGATATTTATTAATTAACTAAAATCATATCAGAAATAATATTAGATTTTAAAGATAAAAGACTACAATAAAGTTTGATACCTATCATTATAAGATAAATTTTGATAGTGTTTATGATAATAAAGTAAAATTTGTTCCTTAATTATAATGAAATTAAAATTTGTGTTACTGCCATTATAAATTGACGCATCATATGACACCAACAAAACTTCGTGTCAAACTACAAAACCAAATGTTAGCTTAATTTTGTGTTAGTAATTTTGTGTTAGTTTTAGGTCTTCAATGGCTGGGTAATTCTTAGCTTAATTTTTAAAATCCATGTTTAAATTTATATTTGTAACTATTGCTTATAGTTAACGATTATATATTTATGTTTTGTTTACTGAATTTTGTTTATGCAGATCTAATTTAATTAGAGAATTAAATTGGAGCAAAAATGATTGAAAAATCAAAATACGAGTTTCTCGCTCGCCTATTTGACATGCTTACCTTTCGCAAACAAGATAGGTTAATAAGTTTGGATATGGTCCTATTGAATGATGAGGTATTACATATTTATAAATTGTTTACATTTATTAATTTTACCTTTTTAGTTTTTATTAATTAATTTTATGATTAAAAAAAAAAATTTGAGATTGAGGTAGCTTAATTAAGTCATTCAATTAACATTTTTAATTTTTAATTACAGGGTGATTACTATACATTCATGCCTCGATTAAAGCCAACTCTGTTCAACACTTTCGTCCAAAATTTATTAAACGAAAAGTTTACTCCTTAAAAAAACTTTCAATACATAGATTTGATTTTGTACAATTACAATTTTTAGATCAATTTTGCAACAATATAATTTTTCACTTCTGGGTAAATATATTGATTTATTTTATAAAATTGTAAAGATTAATTGTATATCAATTTTATTTTTGCTAACATTTCTTCGTTCAATTTATCCACTTTTATCAGATGGAGTAGGTATGGTTGTGAATGAAATTGGTGATTCAATCAAAATAGAAGATAAATAATGGAATACATATTTTTATTATTTTTTAATAATGATTCTTATCTATATTTATGTGTATCTAATATTTTTTGTTATTTTTTTTAATGTTTTAATCAAAATATTTATTATGGGGAATAAATTACATAAATTAATAAAAAAAAAATTATCCTTAACAAACAATAGCAAATTAATCAAAATGTTATGAGTATGATCTAATTACAATTTTTTTTTGTGTGATTTTAATATTTTATGTATAAAAAATTATGTCGTCACCTAGATAAAAGTAACAAATTAGATTTGATATATCTAAAATTTTAATGTCACGTAGATTATAATCCACGAATTAAATTATTTTAATGAAAAAAATAAAGTAAAAATATAGGAAAAGATAAATTTATTAATTCAATACTACGAGTATAAGAAATCCAAAAACAAAAAAATACTAAGAAATATTTAAATGATAAACGCTTATAATAAAGTTTGATACCTATCATTATAAGATAAATTTTGAGATAGTATTTATGATAAGAAATACAAATTGTTCTTTAATTATAATTAAATTAAAATTTGTGATACCTACCATTATAAATTGACACATCATACGACGACACAAACGAAATTTCGTATCAATATAAAATCCCTATCAAGGGAATATTGTGTTAGTAATTATGTGTTAATTTTTGGTCTTCAATGGACGGGTAATTTTTAGCTTAATTTTTAAAATCCTATGTTTAAATTAGTAATTCTAATTATTACTTACATTGTATTAATTTGGGACACTTAACGATTATATGTTTATGTTTTATTTACTAAATGTTTTTTTACATGCAGATCTAACACATCATAAGACACAAATAAAAACTTTGTATCAAACCCCATCAAGCGAATTTTGTGTTAGTTTTAGGTCATCAATGTCCGGGTAATTTTTAAAATCTTATGTTAAATTTATATTTGTAATTATTAGTTACATTGTATTTATTTAGGATACTTAACGATTATTTGTTTATGTAATGGCGTACGATTAGATGTTGTATAATTAATATATGGATGGCTTTGGTTATTTTTAATTTGGAGATGATGAAAAAATTTCAATGCATAGATTTGATTTTATATCGCAACAATTTTTCATTTATTCTCGCAAATTTTTTTCATTTATTGGTAAATATATTGATTTATTTTACATAAATGTAAAGATTTAATTTATATCAATTTCAATTTGGCTAACATTTCACGGTTCAATTTATCCATTGATGTAGTAGGTTGGTTGTGGACGAGGTTGGTGATTCTATCGAAATAAAAGATATGTTAAAACAATGAATAATGATTTAGGATTTAAATTATTAAAAATTTATCATTTCACATTAAAGATTTTATATAACGGAAAAAATATCATATTTACAATTTATTTATATTTAATAAATTCATTATAAATTATAGTAAAAAAATATATATTAAACTTTTGTAATTTTGTCTGAAATTATTAAATACAATAAATCAAATAATTAAAAATCTTAGATGAAAAAACCGTGCATCGCACGGGCTTCCATCTAGTAAATAAATAAATTGGAGCTAAATGCAAAAGGTCCATGCATGTGATTTATACTATCTAATCATTAAAAGATGATCACGTATTAAATATTTATGTATCTTAATTATTTAATCGAAAAAATAAGAAATAGTTGTCATATGTTCATGTCTAAATATAAATATCTAATAGTAGGTTTTTTTTTTTTTCACATGATTTTGTAGGGTGATACATTCTTGTTAGAGATTGGGATTAATCTGATTACTAATGTAAAATTTTGTGTTCTTTTAATTTTCCATTTTTCTTGTTTATTTTTTTTAAAAAAAAAAAACTGAATTTTTTTTTCCAATCAAAGTATTATTCATTTTTTTAATTGATTGATTGAATATTAATTAGAATTTTTTTTTCTTTTCAATTTTCCTAATGTAACTTGATCGAAATCTTTAATAGAAATATGACATTAATTAACAATATTTAACTTTAATGGCAATTTAGGTAGTTTAAAATTAAGACACTAACTTTAATTTTCACACTCTCCCCCTTAACTTACATAACAGAGATTGTAATTTGTAATGGTGTAATTATTATACTTCAATTCTCCGTTTTATTTATGATGCATCATTATCTGAATAAGAAAGTTTCATATTATATGCATCATTTTTCAATTTTGTTAATGAATAATTTCTATCTTTCACATATCACATATGTTTTCTTTCTTTCAATCTCTCTTATCTCCAAAATTAGTCAGCTAGCTTAGATAGCATCCGTGTTTTTAAAAATGATGTATCTAAAGCAAAATGGATTATATAACTAAAAATATACCATGTACTCTCTATATCTATCTTCTATATATACCAAAACAAGGTACACTAGCTCCAAAGCTGACACGCGTCCCTGTTTAGTGGTTTTTTTTTTTTTTGGTAAAATGTATAATTATCAATGATCCTATTATTAAGTATACTCCAAGATTTATAATATCCTTGACTTGCTTAATATTATTTCTCAATCAATATTATTCTTGGATATTCAGCATAGATAAATGTTTTACTTACTCAATTGTTTTGGAATGGGTTTGGTTTAAGCATATATATGGTCAAACAGTTTTTAGGCTATGTTATCCTTGTTATGTATTTGTTTAATAATGATTGTACTCAATTTTGTGGTTAGGAAATTCCCAGGTGATTCTCTCTCATATTCAATATTATTTTTCTTTCATAATTTTTAGATTCTGAAAGCTCTCAACTTTCTCTTTTGGGTTTTTTTTTCCCCTTCATAGGTATTGGGTTTTAGTTTATTAGGGTATGAAGTATGGTGATCTTTCAAAAGTAGCTAATTGGGTACACTCTTTGATCATTAAATTGTTGATCCTATTAATACAACTTTGTGAATTAGGCGGTGTTTTGTTCTCCTTTGCGGCTTAAGTTTCTCTTTCTACAACTGAATAAGGGTTAATTTTGATAATTAATAGGTTAGTTCCGTTCCATACACGGTAATTTTTAATAATCATTATAATTAGTTATTTAAAACCAATAAAAATTATAAAAATATAGCTTACAATTTTTATTTATTTATTTATTTTAATCAAAAGAAAGGGTTGCGATAGACAGTTTAGATATACAATGATGTAGTAAATGATCAAAATATTTATTTTATAGCTATATAAATATTTGTGTTAATTAAAGATATGTCAATTTTTTTTTTAGTAATTATTGTATAAGGTTAAGGAATTATTTTTGTATATAAGATTTGTTTCTTTAATAGAATTTTATTCACAAAAAAAAAACACTAAGAATACAATAGGAGATGACACGCGTCATTGTTGGTGTGTCTTTTAGTATATAGTTATTATTGATTTATTCTGAAGACACCCGCAAAACTTTCTTAGTATTATTTCACGAATGTATGACTTGCTATTGTCGAAGATATGTGAAGTTCAGGTACTCTACAATGCATTATATAGTTACAAACTTACAATTTTCCTTGGTCAAATGGTTTGAAAATCTCAGGTAATGTCACACAAAGGTTATGCAGGAACTACTTTGTTGTTTCTTAGGCGGTATGAATTCCTTGATACTGTATACTTCAGATATTGAATACGAGATTTGAAGTATGGAAGAAAGACATCTAAAATCCATCTACATTGTATATGTTATTTAAAATAATTTCTAGACACCAAACAAATTACTTTAAAATGAAAGAAGGAATAGATAAGACTTTTACACTATTTTCAATCTTTCAAAAATGGGAGTTTGTTGTGCTTATGACTAGAGATTTTTTGCTTTCCAACTTGATTAAATAGTGATATACTTCGTAGATGTAAACTGAAAAAAAATTGATACAAATATTCACATTCATGCAAAATTATTGTATCACATACATATATTGCCAACACAAATTAGAATTAAACTTATCTAATTATAATCAAGCTACTTAAATTAAATCAACTTTATCATTTTTTTTTTTACAAAACTTTATCATTAATTGAATAATTGCAATAAAGAAATTAATATAATTTAGGATAGCGCGCGCGCAACTGGTATTATTTAAATATATGTAAATAATATGTATTTTGCAGAAAAACTATCAAATTAATTAATATATACTTCCCCCGTTCTTTTTTTATTGCACCATAGGGGTTTTGGAGGCAAAATTTGGTAGTGGGAAAACTAAGAGAGAGAAATGTAAAAATACAAAATTGTCCATGTAATGTAAAGATAAAATAAAAATTAAGTGTGTAAAAGTAAGGGTATGTTTGGTATTTGCAGTGTGAACATATATAGTTTTTTGTCTTAAAATGAAAGTGATGCAATATTTGTGAAACTTCCCTAAAAGTCAAGTGACGCGATATTAAAAAAACGGAGAAAGTATAATTAAATACTACGTAGCTTCTTCTATCTCATTATAAAGGAAAAGTGTTTAAAGGATGAAAGACAACTACTAATGGTTTATTATTAAAATGATAATCATATATAAATTGTGACTTGATCAAATGAATATAGTAAAAAAGAACAAGAAATTTAAAGTCAAAGCAATCAAAGTATTAATCGGATTGGCATCATTCTTGGCTTTCTAGCAACATACATAAAATGTCAACACAATAAAATGGTAGTCTTATTTAAATGTATATACTATAATATACTTAATTTGCTGAAAAACTATCAAATTAACATATATAATTAAATACTTATATACTAATAACACACACATTAACACACCGTGGCGACATAGTAGAACTTATCGTTGAATAAAATACATAAACAAACTAATAGAAAGCTCCTATAAATAGCAGGAAACATAACTAGGAAACTCACAAATAAAAGAAACCTTCCATTGTATACTACTAGAGTACATCACAAAAAATAGTTGTGAAAAGTAAAGTTACAAAAATACCAAAAATGGAAAACAAGGCTTCCTCCAAAAGAATCATGCTAGCTACCTTGGTCGTTTTTGCATTAGGTTTGTTTTGAAATCCTGCATTCTATACTTTTACTGTTGTTTTCAATAATCATGCATGTTTTTGAATCAACCATTATATATAATTGTGTTTAGACATAGATAAATATGCATGACTACTAATTCAAGTCTTCCATTTTATGTTATAGTGATGATGCTGCAAATCCACATTGGAGAAAGCGCGTGTCCGGCAGCATATGATGATCTATGTACCACTCCTAACACATTATGCTGCCCTACTGATCCAACCTTGCATTGCGTTGAAGTTGCGGACATGGTGTACAAATGTAAAGATGATCCCATATGTGAGGATCACGCAGGACATGAGTGTTATCCTGGTTATTTCGATTGTTGCCCTGGCCTAACTTGCGCAACTAGCCAGGGTGGTGGTCTCACTTGCCAGTAGTGAATGCAATCACAATATAATGTCTATAAACTCGATCTAAAGTGCACGCGACGCCGGCTATGGAGCTCATACTTGTTGTGTGCTATGTGTACTGCATGTGTAGCTTTTGTTACACATTCTATTTCAATTTCCTTGTGTTTGTTGTTTGAGATCCACTTTATTTTGCTTTGTCTTCTCTCCTTTCTTGCTTGTATTTTCTATATATGATATGGCTTGGATTGTATTTTTCAACTTTAACCGATGGTTAATAAAATTCTCAAAGTCTTGCCTCAATTGGTTTGTTGTGTTATTTCTCTTTTTGAACTATAACTATATTATCTATAGCTTGGACTTCACTTTCCCAAAATACAGGAGACAACGCACATAATATTTCTTTGGAAAAATGGAAACTAATTTTATAATCCCACTTTTGCTATTTCTTCTCAAAGCAATCCCACCTTTTCAAAATCTGGAAATATATAATCCCATCACTAGTAGAAAAAATGAAATAGGCACCCCCCCCCCTAGCACCGGTTCTTTATAACCGGTGCCAAAAAATAATGGGCGGGATTGAAAATTCGGTTTTGGCACCGGTTCGCCTTAAACCGGTGCCAACTATGGTAATTAGCACCAGTTCAAATTGGTGCCAATTAAAAAAGGAAAAAAAAAATCGAGGTATGCGTTACTCTGCTTCTTCATTCTCTTTCCTGTTCTTTTTCCATTTCCATTCTCTCTCTTCTCTCTCTTCATATGCTCTCCTCTCTCACCTCAACCATACCTTCAGCCGCAACCGCAACCACCATGCACCGCTCACAGATTCTCTCTCCCCTTTTCTTTTCGTGCTCTCTCCTCTAGCCTCCTTTTACCCTATCAATCGTTTTCTAGGGTTTATCGCCCTTGTTATACCTCTAAATCTCAATCTCATATCCAATCACCTCTCTCTAATTTCTAGGGTTTCGAATTACACTAATGTTGCAATAATTGGAGGCTGGAGTTGGTGGTGATTAAATTGATGTTGTTGAACACAAAGAGGCAAACTAATATCAGCAGGCTACACTTCTTCTTTCTCGAGGTTTCTTCATCTTGCTCGATCTTTCACTCTATGTTACTCTCCTAATTAAAGTACTTATCGATTTTTTAATTTCTGTAATTTCGATCAACTTCTGTCGTTTTTTAAGATATTAGGGTTTATTACTCTTATCTGGGTTTTCATTTCATTTTTTATCGGCCAATTTCTGAAGCATGCATATCATTTTATTTGTTATTCATATCATTTTTGATAATCTTGAAGCTGATTGATGGAAATGATTGATCTGGGTGTTTGTAATTCTTGTTAATTTTGTGTTTTTCTAGTGTTACTTTGATAATTATGAAGATCTGTCGTGATCATTTTTGTGGGTTTTTTTTTATTGAATTAGTTTTGTGACCGATTTGAATTAGAGATCTATTCAATTAGTTATTTTATTTAAGTTCATTGATTACTGGGGCTCTTTGTTTGTGCTTATGAATTAGAGAATTACTAAATTAATTTTGTGGGGTTGTTGAATTTGATAATTTACTGATAAATTTAGGTGTATTAATTTGATGCTTTATCAGGTTAAAGTTAGAATTTAATTTGCTGAAATTATTACAGTTGAGGCAGTGTTTTTATGCTTATTGTGTTACCTTGAATTTACAGATTAAAAGTTGTTGCTGCATTTTAGTTAGATTTGTAGATTTGAGGGATTGAAGTGGGTTATCAAAGAGGTTGAGCATTGGATGAATGGGTTGGAAGATACATATTGATGAACTGCCCAGGTGTAAAGATCTGGGCTGAAGTTTCCTTTGTTTTCGTGTTCGTTTTTCTGCTGCATTTTGCCTATGGGTCAACAAATCCCAGTGATGGTAAGTGTTATCCTAGCAATTTAGTTCATCTATCAATTTCAATGGTTTTCTTAAAGTTGATAGAGGATGTGCAAAATACTTCTAAACAATCTGTCTTGTGGATAGCTTATTAGGGGATAAGTTGCAGCTCTGTGTTATTGTTTTTGCATTCAGGTTGCTTAAAGTCTTAAGTTCTATCTGTTGTTAGGTGACTAATTGGTGCTTTAGACTTCTAGAGTATACTTAATGTGTACTCAAGTGATGCATCCCTGACTTGTTGCTGTTTTACTTATGGTTAATTTGTAACACAATTCCTTATTTGGATTTATTTAATTGATGGCTTAGATTGGTCTGTGTTGTTTAGTTAATCCGATTGATTAGCTTTGTAGTTTTCGAATCTTTTTGATACACACATAACATATTAGCTTCATGATGTTTGCTTAGATCAAACAGGAGCTTTATAATTGGACCGTTTTACCTCTCTTACCCATGTCAATATTTATTGTGAATTATGACGAGTTTCACTGGCTGATTAATTTGTGTCTGTAGGACATTTGATGAGTCATGTGTAGTAAGATTGTTGAATTTTGATGCTTGTAGTTCTCTTACCCGATTATGGAAGATGGATCGATTATTCTAACTGGATTTACTTAGTATTTTTATAGTTTTTGCTTTTTCCTTCTATCTTTAGGGTTAGGATGAAGTTAGCCAGCAACATCTTATATTAATTTACTTGGTAGCCCATACTTGTAGCCTTGTAGGTGTTGGATCTGTTTTATAATAGTGTCATTGCTGGACAATTGGACATTGTTCATTGTTCTCTTTTTTCCTTGGAGTTTAGAGGAATTACATGTCGTCATTTGATGCATCTCTTGGTGCATTTAGTGACGGAATCTTAGTGCTTGTCATTTTCTTTTCTTCATTTTTTTCTTGATTTGGTTGTGTAAGTCAAGCAGGGACCTTATTTGAAATTAACTTTGTGGAAAGAGTGTACTTACAAATAGTTATAATTCGTATGTTTTCTTTTTCCCCGATAAACAGCTGATAAAATTATACTTCGTATTTATTCCCAATTACAAACAAGAGCCCAGAATCACTTCCATGCCCATTTCCTGCCAACAAAATATCACTGTGAGGTGTGCTGTTGTTGAAGTAAGTGAGATGATGGGTTAAGGTGAGTGACTGAGTTTGACTAGAGACTACATGATGGAGTTTTAGTACAACAAAGGGAGCCACACATCATACAGGCTATAAGCCTATGATTATACGATGTAATCATACAAGAATGATAATCACTTTGTCCCCTTTCTTAAAGTATTTCATTCTTTTAATTTTTATTATCTCTAGGGCAAGATAGAGTATTTCATTCTTTTAATTTTTATTATTTATGTGTAAAGGCTCTATGAGAAGTTGCCACTCCTGGTGAAGGGTTATGTTAGAATTAGGAACCAATGGCCTAATGTTTAATGATTTGTGATGCTACATTAGCATACTAAAACCATTAGGAGTGAAATTGATAACTAGTACTCCGTCTGAACTCAAACTCCATTACTTTATTATTGCAATATCTAAAGGGTGTGTGGAGTTTAAGGAACTCACCTGATGAGGAGAGATAGAAAGAAATAAAAGGAGGGACCCATGTGACAGGAAAGAGATAGTGAGAAATCATATGCAAATAAAGAAAAGTTGCATCAATAAGATGCTTCCATAAAAAACAGTGTTGCAATGGAATGAGTATTTGCGACATAGAGGTATGGCTCAAATTAATAAGGAGAACTTTGAGAGTTTAATAAACTAACTTAAGGGGCAGTATGGGTAGTCTAGTATCATCAGGTTATTAGTCTTAGTTTTAGTGTAAATAGAGAGGGATGGGAAAGGAAAAGGTAGGCAGATTTTGGGAGCGAATCCTTCACTATTTGAAGAGTTGTGAGCTAAATACTCTGTGGAGCTTGATAGGCTAAACCTATCGATTGTGTAAATTGTTGTTCTATTAATTAAAGCCTCAATTTTTCTTCTCTATTTTACTGTTCTATTGCATTTCTCTGTTTTTGTCCATGCTTGGCTTGAATCTATTACAGTGAGGTAAAGAGAGATAATGAGGATATGGAAAGGTCCATGTGATGGAAAGAGAGAATGATAGAAATCTTTATCATTTAATCATTAACTATGTATGCATAGATTTTTCCTATGAATTGATGAAAAAGGGTTGGAAGGAGAGTGTTGAGCTGAGCACATTCGATAGCTGATCATTTTGATTGGGTTTTAGACAACTCAGCAGTCAGCAGGGCTGTGACCTGTTCTTTTATTGATGTATATATGTTTCAGCCCTTTCAGGAGTGGATGGACGATGAAGGGATGAGGTTTTATGTTCTTTTATTCCCTGTGAATTTATGTGTTTCATCTGATCTTGCTTTCAGGATGGAAAGATTCGTGATGTGCTTTTTGAAATTCTTGAGAATGAAGACGATGTTGTTAAAAAGCATGGTGCACAGTCTAGAGAGAGTTGACGTGCAGCTACACAAGGAATGCACACATCAAGATTCTGCTTGCATCCTGCTGGCAATACTCCATCCGCTTGTCGTCTCTTTGATGCCATTGTAAGCCTGTGCATTCCAGTTATAATCAGTGACCATATTGAATTGCCTTTTGAAGATGTCATAGACTACAAGAAAATCGCAATATTTGTAGATACCAACTCATCAGTGAAGCATGGCTTTCTAGTCAAATTACTCCGGACTGTTACTGAACCTAAAATTTTGGAATACCAGCAGGAGATGAAGAAGGTATTTAACAGATACCCAGCCAGCCTGAACAGGACAGAGGCACAGCAGCACAGCAAACAGCAGAGCAGCAGGTCAGCCTGAACATACAACAACACATCAGCCAGCAGAGCAGCCACCAGCACAAGACAGCCTGAACGGAAGCAAAACCAATCACCCAGCCAGCTTGAACAGAGCAGAAACACAGCCACAGAAGCAGAACAGCCACAACCATCAGAGCAGAAACATAGCCACATCCATCAGAGCAAAAACACAGAGATAAATCTGGATTATTTAATGAGATGCAAGAAAGGTACTCAGAGATAAGTCTGGATTATTTAATTTTTTTTGGACGAAAATTGTAATATTACAGCCTTTTTTAATGAAAATATGTAACTTTATATATATATGTTAATGTTTCTATATCAGTTGAAGTGAAAAAAATGCAAAAAAAAAAATATTTTTTATTTTTTTGGGGTATTTTTGGCACCGGTTTGGACCAGAACCGGTGTCAAAAGTTTTTTAAATTTTTTTATTGAGACTTTTGGCTCCGGTTCAAAGCAAGAACCGGTGCCTAAAGTTGGGTTTTTCGCACCGGTTCTTGCTTTGAATCGGTGCAAATAGTATTGAAAAAAAAATAAAAAAATTGCACCATGGTAGTTGGCACCGGTTAGCCGGTGCCAAATCATGTAGTTAGCAACGGTTTTGAACCAGTGCCAAATTTTCATGGATTTGGCATCCCTCAAATCCCTAACGGTTCAAAACCGGTGCCAAAGGAGGGGTTTGAACCGGTGCCTTTTTACCTTTTTCATCTAGTGCATCTTTGCGCCCCATCTACTCAAAACAATCCATTTACCGGATTATTCAGTTGGTAATCTATTGGAGAAGGTTACTTTCCACGTGTCTTTTTATGATTGGTTTTTTTTTTTATAAAAAAAATAACAATCTTATTCCCCGATCTCCACCAAAACAGCAGTCAGCAGCAGCACCCTCCCTAGCCAAGCAACTCCCTTCATTCCCCGTCGTCCTCTGAACATCAGTCCCTATTCCCTTTCTCGCAAATTATATGCACGGTGGAGGTGGGTTTCTCCTTCAAGGAAGTGTGTCTACTATTACCTTAATCAGATAGATTATGCAGTTTTAGTTGTTACCCAGATGAAATCCCCAAATGTTTATTTATTAATGTATAATTCATTGATAAGAGGTGTAATTGATTGGGAAAACTGGTAAATAAGGGTCTGAGTTGTATCCACAAATCAAGAGAGAAAGTTCACTTTACAAGAACAAAGGAGGTTCCATCCCAAAACCATATGGCAATAGGAGCTTTGTTAAGTCTGCACACATTCTATCAATATGGTATGATGTCATTTTTTTGACATAAAATGTTGCTATAATGAGGATAACACCATCAAATAGATTGCTTTGACTTTCTATTTTTTATAAATTCCTTTATCCAAGCTGCAACAGATGAGGACAATATACAGATGGACGTATAATAATACCTTAGCTTTTTTCTTTGTGTGTATACCTTTTCTTTTCTTTGGCCGGAATGTAGGTTAACGCCGGAGTTTGGTCAAAGGACCCTTCTCACAACTCAATTGCCATAAAAGAATCTTTTGTGGTACTTTTTCATAAAAAGGACCTTCCTCACAAGATCAATCACTTAAAAGGACCTTCCTCGCAATTTTTCCTAAAATTACATATTATCTTCCCTCATTTGCATTAAAAGTTAGATCATCTTCCTTAGCGAGACGAGATACTCTGTTTTTAAATGCAGTTCGTAGAACTTGTAATTTCTACTTTAGGACTATTTACTAATTTAGTTTATGGTTTTGTCTTTATATATGAGGAAGATGATGGTTCATTTACTAGTTTTGATGAGAAAATAGTAGATCATAAATATTCCTATGTTAATTATTAATAACACAACAATCAACATTCAGACTTATGACTGCGTAGTGCATACTAGTTTCTTCAATTTCAAGGCTTAAACTTCAAAAACAATGGAGATTCGATTGTAACAAGCAGGTTTATTTTTTTATTATTATTATTTTTTTAATATAACTCCAAACAGTTTTTTTTTCCTTGTTTATCTTATACGAGTATTTAAATAATTTTCAAAGTCAATTGAATGGATGGACAATATTAGTCTTTACAAATAAAGGGTCTAAATTGAAATTAATTACAATTGAAAAGTCTTCCCTATTCTATGTATCTTTCCATCTTCAATTTCCTATCAAATTTTATCTTTATTTAAATCCTCAAATTATTTCAAGTTTGTTTCTATCTGTTGGATTTCAGGAAAACACCACAATGTGGAGTGTGTATCATTGATCAATGTATGTAGAATGTTACAAGACTCATAATCCTAGTACGATAAGGATACAGAATAAAAACAAATATTTTCTTTAATCTGCGACAAATATTAACATAACTATAATATCTATCACACACCCGCAGTCATAGCAGGAGGAGGTCGTACGCTAAGACTGGATCTAAAATCCAAAAATAAGTCTTGTGGTAGGCCTTTTGTGAAAATGTCCGCAAACTGACATCTAGAAGGAACATATAGAACCAGAACTTGTCCCATGACAACCTTTTCTCGAACAAATTAAAATGAATATCCATCTCGACATGCTTGGTGTGTTGGTGTTGTACCGGGTTGCCAGAAAGGTAGATAGCACTAACATTATCACAATATACATTAGTAGCCTGTCGAAGAGGACAATGTAGCTCAAGTAAAGATTGCGAAGCCAATTCAATTAACATGCCTCAGAGACAAAATTTGCGACGCCTCGATGTTCTTTTTCTGCGTGCACTCGATTTAGATATAGTATGTTGACGCTTAGATGATCAAGAAACGAGGTTATCCCTAAGAAAGCAGGAATAACCCGATGTGGAACGACTGGTATCGAGACAACCTCCCCAGTCAGCGTCAGTGTAAGTAATCAAACGATGAGAAGCAGATGTATATAAATGTAAGCTATGATCAATGGTACCCTAAACATAACGCAAAATGCTTTTCAATGCATCATTAATGAGACTCTCAAGGATCATGCATAAAAAGACACAACCTGTTGTACCACATAGGCAATATCAGGCTAAGTGAAAGTGAGATACCGAAGAGCACCTGCTAAACTGCGATACAAAGTAGGATCCCGAAAAGGTGGACTTGCATCTGCACTAAGTTTAGACTTAGTGTCAATTGGAGTAGCTGCAGGTTTACAAGGGCCCAAACCTGCACGCTCTAAGACCTCCCGTGCATACTTCTCCTGTGAAACTAGCAAATAAGAAGGAGTATGGGTCACCGTAATCCCTAAAAAGTAGCTCAGATGACCCAAATTGGTCATAGGGAACTTAGTTTGCAATTGAGATATGATCCCTGCACGCAACTTGTGAGATGAGGTAGCTAATATAATATCATCAACATATAGGAGCAAATATGCCATATCATCACCTTGCCGGAAAGTAATTAAAAAGAGAGTTGTCACTTTTAGCAATGACAAAGCCCAATCCGACCAAATAATTCGCAAAGCGCTGGTACCAAGCTCGAGGAGCTTGCTTCAACCCATAGAGAGCCTTACGAAATCGACAAACATAGGAGGGTGCTCTCTAATCAACACTACTAGAAAATAGGCCATTTCCGACGGGAAAATTCCGTCGGAAACACCCTGAAATCCGTCGGAAAACCCGTTTTCGACGGAAATTCCGTCGGAACAGGTTGTCGTAAAACAATTTGTAGGAAAAATTTGTCGTAAAACAGGTTTTTGTCGGAAGAGGAGCTCCGGCCACTTGAAAAGTCCGTCGAAAATTTTCGACGGGGTAAAAATCCGCCAGAAACTTCCGACGGAAATTCCGTCGGAAACAGCATAAAAAAAATTAAAAAAAAAATCCAGCACCACCACCTACAGCCACCCAAAAACCCTTTTCAACACCACCATCCCAAACCACCTTAACTCGCTACCACCACGTCCAACCCCTTTTCTCACCAAACCCCTTTTCCAACCATACCCCCTGCCCCCACCCAGCACCCTCACCCTAACCCGAAAAACCCACCCACCACCCTAATTATAACCCGAAAAACCCAACCACCACCCTAACCCTAACCAAATTCGTAGAAAAAATCAAACAAAAAAATCAACCAAAAAAAGGGGCGAGGAAGGAGAATTAGTACAAAAAATCGACAAAAAAATCAACCTAAATTCGTACAAAAAATCAACAAAAAAATCAAACCAAATTCGTACAAAAAATCAAACAAAAAAAAATTAATAACACAAAAACGTACCTTAAAACCCGAATTGAACTCGAATTTGGTTTATTAAGGCCAAATTTGACCATGCAAAATTCTAGTTCTAGACTTTTTCATGGTAAAATTTAACCAAAAAACCCATTCATACCGTCACACCACTCACCGTCACACCATCCGCCAGAAAACGCCGTCACAAAATACTTTATAGAGGAAGGTGAAGGGGCGTGTAGAGGAAGGAGAAAGGGGCGACAAAGGAGAAAGGGCGAGGAAGGAGAAAGAGAAGGAAGGAGAAGAGAGATAAAGGGGCGAGGAAGGAGAAAGAGAAGGAAGGAGAAGAGAGAGAAAAGGGCGAGGAAGGAGAAGGGGCGAGGAAGGAGAAAGAGAAGAGAGGCGGAGAGGAGAGGAGAGAGAAAATAGAAATGTTAAGGGAGGGGAAACCGGGTTTTCTAGGGTTTTTAGGTTTGTTTTTTTTATTATTATTTAATTATATTCCGACGGAATATTCCGACGTAATATTCTGACGGAATATTCTGTCGGAAATTTCCGACGGATATTTTTTCCGTCGGAAACATAACGTTTCGACGGATTTCATTTCCGTCAGAAGATTAAGTTTCCGACGGAATATTCCGTCGGAAAGCCCATAAATTCCAACGGATTTGTATTCCGTAGGAAATCTGTCGTAAATTTCCGACCGAATTAAAATCCGTCGGATTTGAATTTACGACGGAAAAACATGTCCGTCGGAACTGGTCCGTCTTAAATCGGCCTATTTCTAGTAGTGCAACAAAGCCCGGAGGTTGATGCATATATACAGTTTCCTGCAAATCACCATGTAGAAAGGCATTTTTGGCATCTAATTGATGAATCGACCACTTTTTAGCCAAAGCTAAGCTGAGAATAATACAAATAGTGGCCGGTTTAACTACCGGACTGAAAGTCTCATCACAATCTACACCAACTTCTTGTGACCAGCCATCACAAACAAGACGAGCTTTGTGCAATTCCCTTGTTGTTTGTGGTTGGGGAAGCTAATGCATTAGGTTTGACAGCAAACAAATTGTTCTTTCTTCGGCGTATAAGTACTGATGATGCATGTACACATAATCTTTAGACATAATCAGCTAATTCAAATGTTAATTAAGTTGTTGATCATTACGTCATTTGTCATTGAAATTAATAATTCTTAGTTTTACAACATAATTAATGGTACATGTCCAACATGATCATAAGAAGGCTTAGGAGGAGGATTTTGAAGACAGGGTGTCGATATTATGACCACAAAAGTAAAATAAATTAAACTCGTTCTTCTAATGGTGTTTAGGCTTACATTTTCCAATTTCCGAGAAATCTTCTTTAACTTCACATTTAAGTCCCTTGCAACATTTAACACCCGTGAAGTCACCACAAAGTTGGTCCTTTTTCTTACACAATTTTCCTGTCTTACAAACTCCACCAGCATGCGGAAAATCACCTAGCAGTATGCAATGTATTCCTTTGCAACACTTGTTTCCGGCAAGGCCTCCACAAAACTCGCTCTTCTTCAATTCTTACACTTTGGGTTTTTTGGTATACATTTTCCAATCGCGTTTTTGAAATTATCTGTACGAACAAACTTCAATTTTCTGCAACATTTTGCTTCTGTAATGCCTCCTCAAAAGTCGTACGCCTTCTTACATTTTGTACTTTTCGATATACATTTTCCAATTTCATCCGGAGAACATCTTTAGTAATGCACTTGAGTCCTTTGCAACATTTTTTCCCGGTATCACCTCCACATAAGTCGTATGCTTGCTTACATTTCTTTAATTTAGCGGCAACTATAAGAGTTAAGTTGAATAAGAAAGAGATTGAACTAGTCAAACATAAAGTTTGTGAAATATTAATCACTTGAAAAAACTATGTTTAAATATCAAATTTCTACATTAGATAATGAAAGGTCAAATGATAATGCAATTCATTTGAAATATGAAGCAAAATCCTTATTGATGTACAACATGAATAAGAGTATTAATTTTTAAAAATATTGGACAACAGAGAATAATTATTTCAAGAAAGAAACATACTACCTGTGTAATTTTTTGTTCTATTCACTTTTAAGTTAATACATAGATAAATATGTATGACTACTAATTTGAAAGGAAATATACTCAAAATTATTACTCTGTATATATCAGACATTTTTAGATGGAGGGGTTGTTCATTTAATGAATGTTATATAGCTGTTTATGCTTTGGGGCTTTTGATGAATATTGGGTTTTGTCTATGATGTGGCTTTGAACCAATTCTTTGTTCTGAGTTTCAAAGTTGACTTAACTTGAAAACGTTATTGCCCACATACATAATTTTTCGATATTCACTCAATTGATGATAGTTACATAATCCCATGTCGATTGAAAACGTTATTGACTACTACATAATTTTTCAATATTCACTCAATTGAAAACGTTATTGACTACTACCCGTTTTATACCAATTTGGTCAATTGGACACCTAGATCCTTATACGAACTACACACAAAGAAAGAAGACGTTATATGTCCAATAAGTGCTCATTATCCTTCTTATTTATTGCAACTTGGATTAAATAATGAATTAAAAAAAAAAAGCCAAAGCAATTACCAATTTATTTATTTGTGGCATTATATATCATTATTGTAGCAACATTTTATGTCAACAAAATCAAACGACACACATTTATACATTGATATAATATAATAATAGATCAGAGTATATCCATAAATGTAAAATATATATCCTATAGAAATAAGTAAATGAAATAAAGTAAAGAAATATGAATAACACATAGTGGCGGCATAGTATGAACTTTTCGTGGAGTATGAGCAAAAAAAAAAATGAATGAATAATAATAGAAAGTTCCTATATATATAAATAGCAGGAAACATATCTCGGAAACTCACAAAACAAGAATTCTCTCCTTAGCTTGTATAGTATTGGAGTACATCACAAAAAACAGTTTTGATAATATAATCAAAGTTACTTACCAAAAATGGAGAACAAGGCTTCCTCGAAAACAATCATGCTAGTTACCCTTGCCACTTTCGCATTAGGTATTTCTTCACTTCATTCATTCAATACGTTATGTACTTGTACTATTATGTAGTAATTGTGTTTGTTAGAAAATTTTGTATGACGACTACTAATTCATACATGTCTATCATTTTTATGCTATTAGTGTTGATGTTGCAAATTCATACGGGAGAAGGCGCGTGTCCGGCAGCATATGATGATCCATGTACCATTCCTAACACATTATGCTGCCCTACTGATCCAACCTTGCATTGCGTTGAAGTTGCGGACATGGTGTACAAATGTAAAGATGATCCCATATGTGAGGATCACGCAGGACATGAGTGTTATCCTGGTTATTTCGATTGTTGCCCTGGCCTAACTTGCGCAACTAACCAGGGTGGTGGTCTCACTTGTCAGTAGTGAATGCAATCACAATATAATGTCTATAAACTCGATCTAAAGTGCACGCGACGCCGGCTATGGAGCTCATACTTGTTGTGTGCTATGTGTACTGCATGTGTAGCTTTTGTTACACATTCTATTTCAATTTCCTTGTGTTTGTTGTTTGAGATCCACTTTATTTTGCTTTGTCTTCTCTCCTTTCTTGCTTGTATTTTCTATATATGATATGGCTTGGATTGTATTTTTCAACTTTAAACGACGGTTAATAAAATTCTCAAAGTCTTGCCTCGATTGGTTTGTTGTGTTTTTTCTCTTTTTGAACTATAACTATGTTATATATAGCTTGGACTTCACTTTCCCAAAATACAGGAGACAACGTACATAATATTTCTTTGGAAAAATGGAAACTAATTTAATGATCCCACTTTTGCTATTTCTTCTCAAAGCAATCCCACCTTTTCGAAATATGAAAATAATCCCATCTTTGCGCCCCATCTGCTCAAAACAATCCATTTACCGGATTATTAAGTTGGTAACCATTAGAGAAGGTTACTTGCCACGTGTCTTTTTATGATTGGTTTTTTTTGTGATTAAAAAAAATAACAATCTCCTTCGATTGTTATTCCCCGATCCCCACCAAAATAGCAGTCAGCAGCAACACCCTCCCCAGCCAAGCAACCCCCTTCAATTCCCCGTCGTCCACCGAACATCAGTCTCTATTCCCTTTCCCGCAAATTATATGCACGGTGGAGGTGGGTTTCTCCTTCGAGGAAGTGTGTCTATTCTTACCTTAATCATATAGATTATGTAATTTTAGCTGTTACCCAGATGATATCCCCAGATTTTTTTTTTTTTTTTTTTTTTTTTTTGTTTTTATGTATAATTCATTGCTTAGAGGTGTAATTGATTGGGAAAACTATTAAATACTGGTCAAGGCCGTACCCCCAAACCAAGAGATAAAGTCAACTACACAAGACCAAAGGAGCTGGAGGTTCCATCCCTAAACCATATGGCAATAGGAGGAGTAGCCCCTTAGCCTTATAAATTGATTAACTCTCTGTTTTTCAACCAATGTGGGATACTTACATGTGCTGATACTTGAGAGGTCTATTTTTCAACACTCCCCTCACATGTAAGGCCCCTTTAATTCAAGGATCACTTGATTATTATTGAACATTATTATTATTGATTATTTTGATTATTAACCTAAGCGACTGATACCATGATTAACCAAGAGAGAATAGAATGGCTTATGATTATCATTGATCATCAATAGGCTATTTATATAATAGCAACATAACATTCGTAAATACTCTAAACCCTAAAATTCCTGATAAGATAATATTTCAATATCAATACTTAACCTAATTCTATATTAAAATATCACAAAGGTATATTACTTTCTCCTAAACAATATCATAATATCATAAAATATGTGGAATATATATCACAATAATATATTTTCCTATATTCCTAACACCCTCCCACAATCTCAACGGTATTAACACGAACGTTGCGGTTGGAAATTCGCACTTTGTTGAAGCCGAGATGCACTTCTGTGGTGATTTCGCCTTCATTTTTTTTCTGTAATTATGAGAACATTCATCTTTTCCGAACTCATCAGTCATCAATCAAGCAGGAACGTCATTCTTTTCATACCTGCAAATATAACAGTTTTGGTTTTTCCCAAGCAAAACTGAGCTCCAATCAAATATTGGTTTTTCAGAGCAAATTATACTCAAATCTCTTATTGGTTTTACTTTAGAGCAAAACCAAACTCATATACAAAGGAGCAAAATCATGCTCGAATCAAATCACAAACCCTGTATCACGGCACAAGGAGAACCACACACATGAATCTTATCTCACGGCACAAGGAAAATCCATATATATTGTCTCACGACATAAGAGAGCTGAAAAAAATCTCTTTTTGTTTTTTTTTTTTTTTTAACAAAAAGCCTAGATTGATGCCACATTATTACCACCTATCTTCTTCTTTGAGGATAAACACCTACGTACATGAAGGTATATTTTGTGAAATATATAACAAGATCCACTTGATTATATAAGTTTTTTCCAACTTATGAACCATAAAAAACGATCAAAAGAGTGTGTGTAAATATCGTAAAATTACAAACGTTGCAGTTAAAAAAAAACGTAGGAAGTATAAATTATAAGTTTGATGCATACTATACGTTCGAATTTCGGATTACAATGGATAACATAATTTAATACAATTAAATACAGTTAGAAAAAAGGGATCTACAAACAAAATTTAGATTTTCATATACTTTGGAAAAAAAAAATAATTAGAAAGAGAAAGTAGTTAGGGTAGAGGGATTGATATTTTGAGTTTAGGGGTTTAGTAAAGTAGTTGAAGCAAAAGGGGAAAAAAATTAAAAAGGATTTTGGGCTTTAGTAAAGTAATTGAAGCAAAAGGGAAAAGAAATAAGAGTATTGGGTGTAAAAAGGATATTCGGGTTTAGTAGAGTAATAGACAAAAAAAAAGTAAGTGAACCAAAAGCAAAAAGAATAAAAAGGCTAAAAAATTGAGTTACACCTGACCATTGAGCCCAAGCGAACTATGCCAGCGCTGCCTTACCAGCGAGCTACGGTGAGTTTCCTATCTCATATTCACACACAAATTGTATTCTATCCTTTTCTTAATTACTTTTTTTTTTCCAAAAAGTTTGTGGGTTCAATGAACCCACTTGAACCCACCGTGGATCTGTCACTGGTGGTCATGGTTGGTTGGCCATGGAAGAAGATGGTGAGGTAGGAAGAGAATAAAGAATAAAATTATTAAAAAAAAAATTTACCGGTTCAATAGGTTTTAGGTAAAAAGGCTTGTTTTGAGAAGATGTTATTGAAAGATGGAATTGTTTTCAGATTTCGAAAAAGTTTGATTATTTTGTGCAAGCCGGAATGGTAAAGGTGAGATTATTAGTTTCCATTTTTCCTATTTCCTTTTATTTTTAGTTAGTTTTTTTTAGGACAATTTTCAAAAGCAATGGTGACAATTATTTTGTTGTCACTTTAACTTTATAATCATGACCATGCAGACATTTTTAATAGAAAATTTATATATGTAGTCATATGAGTTTGTTAAATTCGTTTCAACGTATATAAATTATAGGACACTTGAATTTAAAATCTCAAACCTTATACGTTGATTTTGCTTATGTGGTGAATCGTTTTATTAGTTCAAATATAAATTACAAATTTCTTTTTTCATTGGATAAAAATAATTAGCTTCCTAAGTAGAATTCTAAAATCTTTGAGAAAAATATATCTCTCTCTCTATCTATCTATCTATCTATCTATCTATCTTTCTATCTTTATATAATATAGAACTGAGATCATGTGAGAAATTTGGTGAATAATGAGAACTAGGAACCGATCTTAGCTTTTAATCTCGCTCAATCTGACAGCTCACTTTTCACCTGCTTTCATTAATGACATTTTCGTAATTTCGCAGCTTTTCAAATTTTTCCCAGTGTTTTTTTAACTTTTAAGGCAATTTCATTTACCTTATGACTGATTTCATTTACTTTTACTAACTTTTCATTTACTGTTTAGAAATGAAACTGAAAATTATTTTATAAAGTTGAAATATTACGAAAATGCCATTAATGACATGGGAAGCATGTGGTCCTAGTGGACCGTCCGAGTAACATGATCTAAGGGCCTAGATTAGTTTCTAGTTCTTATTATAGCCTTGGTTCTCATTATATATTTTAAAAATATATTTCGTGATGAATCTAACAAAATCCTAACTGACAATATTTTTCATTACGTATAAATCACAAAGAAAAGTATCAATAGTGCTAATGTAAAAATACGTCAAATAAAAAAAAGGAGGAAGTATATTCACCCTTTGTTTATGTATTTTATTTTTTAATTTACTCATTTTCCTTTTTTTTAGATGTTTTTATGTTTACTCACTTTTAACTTACTGTTTTTATAAAAAGTTGACATTCTGAAATGTAACGTGACGTATCTAACAAGATCTCAGATGACTATATTTTTCATTGCATATAAATCACAAAGGAAAGCAAGAATAGTTCTAAAATAAAAACATGTCAAATAATAAAAACAGAGGAAGTATATTCACCATTCGTTTATTTTATATATTTACGTAATTTACTTATTTTCCTCATTAGATATTTTAATTTTCACAAAGTTTCATTTGTGGTTGGCCATACTGTGTGCCTAGGGTTACTCGGTAAAGGGTTACTCGATCGGTCAGGGATTACTTGGTTATCGGTTACCCAGTCGGTCATTTCCAAATTCTGTTTTTTGAAATGGGACCAACAAATTTTAACTACCAGAAATCAGTCAATTTCCGCCGGATAGGTTCTGACGGACACATAATTCTGCTGGAAAAACTAAATTTTCTAACAGATTTACTTCCTGTCGGATATTTTTCCGACGAATTTAATAAATCCGTCGAAAATTGATGACGGGTAAAATCTTCCGTCGATACTGGTGGTGGAGTATCTTTTTTTTTTGGCAAGATTCTACCGGAAAATTATATCTTTCATGATGTCGAGTTTTTATAAATTTTACAACAATATAAATTAAAATACTTAGTTGTAGAATCTGCATTGAAAAGCGTGAAATCATCAATGTTTGCAATTAAAAAAAAAACGAAAAACCTATATCTTATTAATGATTCCGAACCCACACTTTTGAAATCCTGGATACCCCACTGTCTACAACCACCAGTCGGCACCACCTGCTCTTCTCCACCACCTGGCCAATTGCTTACACCATTCTCTTACTCGCCCTCACTCTCTCCTTCGCTGCCTATTTCCTCCTTAATGCCTCCGTCAACCACCGAAAATAGCCCCTATTTGTTTGCCACCAAACACTGCATCCTATTAAACTGTTAGATTATGTAATTAATCTAGTGTATATTATTAGTTGTATTTTACTAATGTATCCTTAGTCCTAATCCTAGTATACTCTTGTATAAATACTAATGTTCAATCAATGAGAAAGACACGGCAAATAGTATGATATTCTCTCATAAACCACCTGCGTTAATCACCGGCGTGATGCTGTTCCTTTCACCTAAAATTGACCAAGCCTCCTCCCTTTTACTCCATTATTATTGCACTCTTCTCTTGTTTTCTCTTTCCCAGTTGCCTCTAATTCTCTTTCCTCTTTATTCAAAATTAATGTAGTAGCAACAGTCAATGATCATCAACCTCCAAGACACCCCTGTCAGCTGTACGTCAGCATACAACAAGGCATCGCCATCCTCTGTTTTGCCACCCCTCGACCAAAACCAGCAGGCCTTCTACCCCCACACTAACATAAAGTTGGCTAGCGTTTTGTTTTCTTTGGAAAATTTAGGTTGATTTTTTTGATAAAAATTATTAGCTAATCACAACATGCCACGTGGCTCAAGTAACGTTCTAAAACGGCTAACACAGGTCACAGATCATATTTAGAAGACATCCTCCATAGTTCGGATTATTCCACAGTAACCCATACTTGGGATTATTGTGGGAAGACCACCAATAATTGAGATTATTCATGTGAATTTTTCCTATACTATAATATATTTTGTTGAAAAACTATTAATTTTTAAAAAATAAGTAAATACTCCATAGCAAAATATATTATACTTCGTAAGGTTTATAAGTTTCAACACATTAACGAACACATAGTGGTGACATAGTTGAAAAAAATACATAAGCAAACTATTAGAAAGCTATAAATATATTATTTAAATACATGTATAATAATACATATTTTGCAAAAAAACTATCAGATTAATTAATATATATAATTAAATACTCCGTAGCTTCTTCTATCTCATTATAAAGAAAAACCGTTTAAAGGCTGAAAGACGACTACTAATGGTTTATTATTAAAATATTAATCATATATAAATTGTGACTTGTTCAAAGGAATAAAATAAAAAGAAAAAGAAATTTAAAGTCAAACCAATTAAAGTATTAATCGGATTGGCATCATTCTAGCAACATACATAAAATGTCACACAATAAAATGGTACTGTCTTATTTAAATGTATAAAGTATAATACACTTATTTTGCTGAAAAACTATCAAATTAATACTCCCTCCATTTTTAAATACTTGTTTCATTTCTCCATGCGCGGAGTTTAACGAGAAATTGGAGAAAGTAATAAAATATAGGGGTAGTGGGCTAGGTGGAAAAATAAAAAATTGTAAAAAGCAAAAGTAGTTGAGAGAATTGGAGGAAAGAGAATGTGAAATTAATAAAATATGATTTATGTTGGGTCCACTAGTTGAGAGAAATGAATAAAATATTGTAAAAGATTTCCAAATAAGGAAATGAAGCAAGTATCTAAAAACGGCCGGAAATAAAAAGTGCAACAAGTATTTTAAAACGGAGGAAGTATATATATATATAATTAAATACTTATATACTAATAACACACACATTAACACACGGTGGCGACATAGTAGAACTTATCGTTGAATAAAATACATAAACAAACT
Organism: Chenopodium quinoa; assembly: GCF_001683475.1. Lineage (NCBI taxonomy): Eukaryota > Viridiplantae > Streptophyta > Magnoliopsida > Caryophyllales > Amaranthaceae > Chenopodium > Chenopodium quinoa. Next base: position 1,284,377 of record NW_018743014.1, on the reverse strand, counting down.
AATAGAAAGCTCCTATAAATAGCACGAAACATAACTAGGAAACTCACAAATAAAAGAAACCTTCCATTGTATACTACTAGAGTACATCACAAAAAATAGTTGTGAAAAGTAAAGTTACAAAAATACCAAAAATGGAAAACAAGGCTTCCTCCAAAAGAATCATGCTAGCTACCTTGGCCGTTTTTGCATTAGGTTTGTTTTGAAATCCTGCATTCTATACTTTTACTGTTGTTTTCAATAATCATGCATGTTTTTGAATCAACCATTATATATAATTGTGTTTAGACATAGATAAATATGCATGACTACTAATTCAAGTCTTCCATTTTATGTTATAGTGATGATGCTGCAAATCCACATTGGAGAAAGCGCGTGTCCGGCAGCATATGATGATCCATGTACCACTCCTAACACATTATGCTGCCCTACTGATCCAACCTTGCATTGCGTTGAAGTTGCGGACATGGTGTACAAATGTAAAGATGATCCCATATGTGAGGATCACGCAGGACATGAGTGTTATCCTGGTTATTTCGATTGTTGCCCTGGCCTAACTTGCGCAACTAACCAGGGTGGTGGTCTCACTTGCCAGTAGTGAATGCAATCACTATATAATGTCTATAAACTCTATCTAAAGTGCACGCGACGCCGGCTATGGAGCTCATACTTGTTGTGTGCTATGTGTATTGCATGTGTAGCTTTTGTTACACATTCTATTTCAATTTCCTTGTGTTTGTTGTTTGAGATCCACTTTATTTTGCTTTGTCTTCTCTCCTTTCTTGCTTGTATTTTCTATATGTGATATGGCTTGGATTGTATTTTTCAACTTTAAACGATGGTTAATAAAATTCTCAAAGTCTTGCCTCAATTGGTTTGTTGTGTTTTTTCTCTTTTTGAACTATAACTATATTATCTATAGCTTGGACTTCACTTTCCCAAAATACAGGAGACAACGTACATAAAATTTCTTTGGAAAAATGGAAACTAATTTAATAATCCCACTTTTGCTATTTCTTCTCAAAGCAATCCCACCTTTTCGAAATCTGGAAATATATAATCCCATCACTAGTAGAAAAAATGAAATAGGCACCCCCCCCCCTTAGCACCGGTTCTTGATAACCGGTGCCAAAAAAAATGGGCGGGATTGAAAATTCGGTTTTGGCACCGGTTCGCCTTAAACCGGTGCCAACTATGGTAATTAGCACCAGTTCAAATCGGTGCCAATTAAAAAAGGAAAAAAAAAATTGAGGTATGCGTTACTCTGCTTCTTCATTCTCTTTCCTGTTCTTTTTCCATTTCCATTCTCTCTCTTCTCTCTCTTCATATGCTCTCCTCTCTCACCTCAACCATACCTTCAACCGCAACCGCAACCACCATGCACCGCTCATAGATTCTCTCTCCCCTTTTCTTTTCGTGCTCTCTCCTCTAGCCTCCTTTTACCCTATCAATCGTTTTCTAGGGTTTATCGCCCTTGTTATACCTCTAAATCTCAATCTCATATCCAATCACCTCTCTCTAATTTCTAGGGTTTCGAATTACACTAATGTTGCAATAATTGGAGGCTGGAGTTGGTGGTGATTAAATTGATGTTGTTGAACACAAAGAGGCAAACTAATATCAGCAGGCTACACTTCTTCTTTCTCGAGGTTTCTTCATCTTGCTCGATCTTTCACTCTATGTTACTCTCCTAATTAAAGTACTTATCGATTTTTTAATTTCTGTAATTTCGATCAACTTCTGTCGTTTTTTAAGATATTAGGGTTTATTACTCTTATCTGGGTTTTCATTTCATTTTTTATCGGCCAATTTCTGAAGCATGCATATCATTTTATTTGTTATTCATATCATTTTTGATAATCTTGAAGCTGATTGATGGAAATGATTGATCTGGGTGTTTGTAATTCTTGTTAATTTTGTGTTTTTCTAGTGTTACTTTGATAATTATGAAGATCTGTCGTGATAATTTTTGTGGGTTTTTTTTTTATTGAATTAGTTTTGTGACCGATTTGAATTAGAGATCTATTCAATTAGTTATTTTATTTAAGTTCATTGATTACTGGGGCTCTTTGTTTGTGCTTATGAATTAGAGAATTACTAAATTAATTTTGTGGGGTTGTTGAATATGATAATTTACTGATAAATTTAGGTGTATTAATTTGATGCTTTATCAGGTTAAAGTTAGAATTTAATTTGCTGAAATTATTACAGTTGAGGCAGTGTTTTTATGCTTATTGTGTTACCTTGAATTTACAGATTAAAAGTTGTTGCTGCATTTTAGTTAGATTTGTAGATTTGAGGGATTGAAGTGGGTTATCAAAGAGGTTGAGCATTGGATGAATGGGTTGGAAGATACATATTGATGAACTGCCCAGGTGTAAAGATCTGGGCTGAAGTTTCCTTTGTTTTCGTGTTCGTTTTTCTGCTGCATTTGCCTATGGGTCAACAAATCCCAGTGATGGTAAGTGTTATCCTAGCAATTTAGTTCATCTATCAATTTCAATGGTTTTCTTAAAGTTGATAGAGGATGTGCAAAATACTTCTAAACAATCTGTCTTGTGGATAGCTTATTAGGGGATAAGTTGCAGCTCTGTGTTATTGTTTTTGCATTCAGGTTGCTTAAAGGCTTAAGTTCTATCTGTTGTTAGGTGACTAATTGGTGCTTTAGACTTCTAGAGTATACTTAATGTGTACTCAAGTGATGCATCCCTGACTTGTTGCTGTTTTACTTATGGTTAATTTGTAACACAATTCCTTATTTGGATTTATTTAATTGATGGCTTAGATTGGTCTGTGTTGTTTAGTTAATCCGATTGATTAGCTTTGTAGTTTTCGAATCTTTTTGATACACACATAACATATTAGCTTCATGATGTTTGCTTAGATCAAACAGGAGCTTTATAATTGGACCGTTTTACCTCTCTTACCCATGTCAATATTTATTGTGAATTATGACGAGTTTCACTGGCTGATTAATTTGTGTCTGTAGGACATTTGATGAGTCATGTATAGTAAGCTTGTTGAATTTTGATGCTTGTAGTTCTCTTACCCGATTATGGAAGATTGATCGATTATTCTAACTGGATTTACTTAGTATTTTTTATAGTTTTTGCTTTTTCCTTCTATCTTTAGGGTTAGGATGAAGTTAGCCAGCAACATCTTATATTAATTTACTTGGTAGCCCATACTTGTAGCCTTGTAGGTGTTGGATCTGTTTTATAATAGTGTCATTGCTGGACAATTGGACATTGTTCATTGTTCTCTTTTTTCCTTGGAGTTTAGAGGAATTACATGTCGTCATTTGATGCATCTCTTGGTGCATTTAGTGACGGAATCTTAGTGCTTGTCATTTTCTTTTCTTCATTTTTTTCTTGATTTGGTTGTGTAAGTCAAGCAGGGACCTTATTTGAAATTAACTTTGTGGAAAGAGTGTACTTACAAATAGTTATAATTCGTATGTTTTCTTTTTCCCCGATAAACAGCTGATAAAATTATACTTCGTATTTATTCCCAATTACAAACAAGAGCCCAGAATCACTTCCATGCCCATTTCCTGCCAACAAAATATCACTGTGAGGTGTGCTGTTGTTGAAGTAAGTGAGATGATGGGTTAAGGTGAGTGACTGAGTTTGACTAGAGACTACATGATGGAGTTTTAGTACAACAAAGGGAGCCACACATCATACAGGCTATAAGCCTATGATTATACGATGTAATCATACAAGAATGATAATCACTTTGTCCCCTTTCTTAAAGTATTTCATTCTTTTAATTTTTATTATCTCTAGGGCAAGATAGAGTATTTCATTCTTTTAATTTTTATTATTTATGTGTAAAGGCTCTATGAGAAGTTGCCACTCCTGGTGAAGGGTTATGTTAGAATTAGGAACCAATGGCCTAATGTTTAATGATTTGTGATGCTACATTAGCATACTAAAACCATTAGGAGTGAAATTGATAACTAGTACTCCGTCTGAACTCAAACTCCATTACTTTATTATTGCAATATCTAAAGGGTGTGTGGAGTTTAAGGAACTCACCTGATGAGGAGAGATAGAAAGAAATAAAAGGAGGGACCCATGTGACAGGAAAGAGATAGTGAGAAATCATATGCAAATAAAGAAAAGTTGCATCAATAAGATGCTTCCATAAAAAACAGTGTTGCAATGGAATGAGTATTTGCGACATAGAGGTATGGCTCAAATTAATAAGGAGAACTTTGAGAGTTTAATAAACTAACTTAAGGGGCAGTATGGGTAGTCTAGTATCATCAGGTTATTAGTCTTAGTTTTAGTGTAAATAGAGAGGGATGGGAAAGGAAAAGGTAGGCAGATTTTGGGAGCGAATCCTTCACTATTTGAAGAGTTGTGAGCTAAATACTCTGTGGAGCTTGATAGGCTAAACCTATCGATTGTGTAAATTGTTGTTCTATTAATTAAAGCCTCAATTTTTCTTCTCTATTTTACTGTTCTATTGCATTTCTCTGTTTTTGTCCATGCTTGGCTTGAATCTATTACAGTGAGGTAAAGAGAGATAATGAGGATATGGAAAGGTCCATGTGATGGAAAGAGAGAATGATAGAAATCTTTATCATTTAATCATTAACTATGTATGCATAGATTTTTCCTATGAATTGATGAAAAAGGGTTGGAAGGAGAGTGTTGAGCTGAGCACATTCGATAGCTGATCATTTTGATTGGGTTTTAGACAACTCAGCAGTCAGCAGGGCTGTGACCTGTTCTTTTATTGATGTATATATGTTTCAGCCCTTTCAGGAGTGGATGGACGATGAAGGGATGAGGTTTTATGTTCTTTTATTCCCTGTGAATTTATGTGTTTCATCTGATCTTGCTTTCAGGATGGAAAGATTCGTGATGTGCTTTTTGAAATTCTTGAGAATGAAGACGATGTTGTTAAAAAGCATGGTGCACAGTCTAGAGAGAGTTGACGTGCAGCTACACAAGGAATGCACACATCAAGATTCTGCTTGCATCCTGCTGGCAATACTCCATCCGCTTGTCGTCTCTTTGATGCCATTGTAAGCCTGTGCATTCCAGTTATAATCAGTGACCATATTGAATTGCCTTTTGAAGATGTCATAGACTACAAGAAAATCGCAATATTTGTAGATACCAACTCATCAGTGAAGCATGGCTTTCTAGTCAAATTACTCCGGACTGTTACTGAACCTAAAATTTTGGAATACCAGCAGGAGATGAAGAAGGTATTTAACAGATACCCAGCCAGCCTGAACAGGACAGAGGCACAGCAGCACAGCAAACAGCAGAGCAGCAGGTCAGCCTGAACATACAACAACACATCAGCCAGCAGAGCAGCCACCAGCACAAGACAGCCTGAACGGAAGCAAAACCAATCACCCAGCCAGCTTGAACAGAGCAGAAACACAGCCACAGAAGCAGAACAGCCACAACCATCAGAGCAGAAACATAGCCACATCCATCAGAGCAAAAACACAGAGATAAATCTGGATTATTTAATGAGATGCAAGAAAGGTACTCAGAGATAAGTCTGGATTATTTAATTTTTTTTGGACGAAAATTGTAATATTACAGCCTTTTTTAATGAAAATATGTAACTTTATATATATATGTTAATGTTTCTATATCAGTTGAAGTGAAAAAAATGCAAAAAAAAAAATATTTTTTATTTTTTTGGGGTATTTTTGGCACCGGTTTGGACCAGAACCGGTGTCAAAAGTTTTTTAAATTTTTTTATTGAGACTTTTGGCTCCGGTTCAAAGCAAGAACCGGTGCCTAAAGTTGGGTTTTTCGCACCGGTTCTTGCTTTGAATCGGTGCAAATAGTATTGAAAAAAAAATAAAAAAATTGCACCATGGTAGTTGGCACCGGTTAGCCGGTGCCAAATCATGTAGTTAGCAACGGTTTTGAACCAGTGCCAAATTTTCATGGATTTGGCATCCCTCAAATCCCTAACGGTTCAAAACCGGTGCCAAAGGAGGGGTTTGAACCGGTGCCTTTTTACCTTTTTCATCTAGTGCATCTTTGCGCCCCATCTACTCAAAACAATCCATTTACCGGATTATTCAGTTGGTAATCTATTGGAGAAGGTTACTTTCCACGTGTCTTTTTATGATTGGTTTTTTTTTTTATAAAAAAAATAACAATCTTATTCCCCGATCTCCACCAAAACAGCAGTCAGCAGCAGCACCCTCCCTAGCCAAGCAACTCCCTTCATTCCCCGTCGTCCTCTGAACATCAGTCCCTATTCCCTTTCTCGCAAATTATATGCACGGTGGAGGTGGGTTTCTCCTTCAAGGAAGTGTGTCTACTATTACCTTAATCAGATAGATTATGCAGTTTTAGTTGTTACCCAGATGAAATCCCCAAATGTTTATTTATTAATGTATAATTCATTGATAAGAGGTGTAATTGATTGGGAAAACTGGTAAATAAGGGTCTGAGTTGTATCCACAAATCAAGAGAGAAAGTTCACTTTACAAGAACAAAGGAGGTTCCATCCCAAAACCATATGGCAATAGGAGCTTTGTTAAGTCTGCACACATTCTATCAATATGGTATGATGTCATTTTTTTGACATAAAATGTTGCTATAATGAGGATAACACCATCAAATAGATTGCTTTGACTTTCTATTTTTTATAAATTCCTTTATCCAAGCTGCAACAGATGAGGACAATATACAGATGGACGTATAATAATACCTTAGCTTTTTTCTTTGTGTGTATACCTTTTCTTTTCTTTGGCCGGAATGTAGGTTAACGCCGGAGTTTGGTCAAAGGACCCTTCTCACAACTCAATTGCCATAAAAGAATCTTTTGTGGTACTTTTTCATAAAAAGGACCTTCCTCACAAGATCAATCACTTAAAAGGACCTTCCTCGCAATTTTTCCTAAAATTACAGATTATCTTCCCTCATTTGCATTAAAAGTTAGATCATCTTCCTTGGCGAGACGAGATACTCTGTTTTTAAATGCAGTTCGTAGAACTTGTAATTTCTACTTTAGGACTATTTACTAATTTAGTTTATGGTTTTGTCTTTATATATGAGGAAGATGATGGTTCATTTACTAGTTTTGATGAGAAAATAGTAGATCATAAATATTCCTATGTTAATTATTAATAACACAACAATCAACATTCAGACTTATGACTGCGTAGTGCATACTAGTTTCTTCAATTTCAAGGCTTAAACTTCAAAAACAATGGAGATTCGATTGTAACAAGCAGGTTTATTTTTTTATTATTATTATTTTTTTAATATAACTCCAAACAGTTTTTTTTTCCTTGTTTATCTTATACGAGTATTTAAATAATTTTCAAAGTCAATTGAATGGATGGACAATATTAGTCTTTACAAATAAAGGGTCTAAATTGAAATTAATTACAATTGAAAAGTCTTCCCTATTCTATGTATCTTTCCATCTTCAATTTCCTATCAAATTTTATCTTTATTTAAATCCTCAAATTATTTCAAGTTTGTTTCTATCTGTTGGATTTCAGGAAAACACCACAATGTGGAGTGTGTATCATTGATCAATGTATGTAGAATGTTACAAGACTCATAATCCTAGTACGATAAGGATACAGAATAAAAACAAATATTTTCTTTAATCTGCGACAAATATTAACATAACTATAATATCTATCACACACCCGCAGTCATAGCAGGAGGAGGTCGTACGCTAAGACTGGATCTAAAATCCAAAAATAAGTCTTGTGGTAGGCCTTTTGTGAAAATGTCCGCAAACTGACATCTAGAAGGAACATATAGAACCAGAACTTGTCCCATGACAACCTTTTCTCGAACAAATTAAAATGAATATCCATCTCGACATGCTTGGTGTGTTGGTGTTGTACCGGGTTGCCAGAAAGGTAGATAGCACTAACATTATCACAATATACATTAGTAGCCTGTCGAAGAGGACAATGTAGCTCAAGTAAAGATTGCGAAGCCAATTCAATTAACATGCCTCAGAGACAAAATTTGCGACGCCTCGATGTTCTTTTTCTGCGTGCACTCGATTTAGATATAGTATGTTGACGCTTAGATGATCAAGAAACGAGGTTATCCCTAAGAAAGCAGGAATAACCCGATGTGGAACGACTGGTATCGAGACAACCTCCCCAGTCAGCGTCAGTGTAAGTAATCAAACGATGAGAAGCAGATGTATATAAATGTAAGCTATGATCAATGGTACCCTAAACATAACGCAAAATGCTTTTCAATGCATCATTAATGAGACTCTCAAGGATCATGCATAAAAAGACACAACCTGTTGTACCACATAGGCAATATCAGGCTAAGTGAAAGTGAGATACCGAAGAGCACCTGCTAAACTGCGATACAAAGTAGGATCCCGAAAAGGTGGACTTGCATCTGCACTAAGTTTAGACTTAGTGTCAATTGGAGTAGCTGCAGGTTTACAAGGGCCCAAACCTGCACGCTCTAAGACCTCCCGTGCATACTTCTCCTGTGAAACTAGCAAATAAGAAGGAGTATGGGTCACCGTAATCCCTAAAAAGTAGCTCAGATGACCCAAATTGGTCATAGGGAACTTAGTTTGCAATTGAGATATGATCCCTGCACGCAACTTGTGAGATGAGGTAGCTAATATAATATCATCAACATATAGGAGCAAATATGCCATATCATCACCTTGCCGGAAAGTAATTAAAAAGAGAGTTGTCACTTTTAGCAATGACAAAGCCCAATCCGACCAAATAATTCGCAAAGCGCTGGTACCAAGCTCGAGGAGCTTGCTTCAACCCATAGAGAGCCTTACAAAATCGACAAACATAGGAGGGTGCTCTCTAATCAACACTACTAGAAAATAGGCCATTTCCGACGGGAAAATTCCGTCGGAAACACCCTGAAATCCGTCGGAAAACCCGTTTTCGACGGAAATTCCGTCGGAACAGGTTGTCGTAAAACAATTTGTAGGAAAAATTTGTCGTAAAACAGGTTTTTGTCGGAAGAGGAGCTCCGGCCACTTGAAAAGTCCGTCGAAAATTTTCGACGGGGTAAAAATCCGCCAGAAACTTCCGACGGAAATTCCGTCGGAAACAGCATAAAAAAAATTAAAAAAAAATCCAGCACCACCACCTACAGCCACCCAAAAACCCTTTTCAACACCACCATCCCAAACCACCTTAACTCGCTACCACCACGTCCAACCCCTTTTCTCACCAAACCCCTTTTCCAACCATACCCCCTGCCCCCACCCAGCACCCTCACCCTAACCCGAAAAACCCACCCACCACCCTAATTATAACCCGAAAAACCCAACCACCACCCTAACCCTAACCAAATTCGTAGAAAAAATCAAACAAAAAAATCAACCAAAAAAAGGGGCGAGGAAGGAGAATTAGTACAAAAAATCGACAAAAAAATCAACCTAAATTCGTACAAAAAATCAACAAAAAAATCAAACCAAATTCGTACAAAAAATCAAACAAAAAAAAATTAATAACACAAAAACGTACCTTAAAACCCGAATTGAACTCGAATTTGGTTTATTAAGGCCAAATTTGACCATGCAAAATTCTAGTTCTAGACTTTTTCATGGTAAAATTTAACCAAAAAACCCATTCATACCGTCACACCACTCACCGTCACACCATCCGCCAGAAAACGCCGTCACAAAATACTTTATAGAGGAAGGTGAAGGGGCGTGTAGAGGAAGGAGAAAGGGGCGACAAAGGAGAAAGGGCGAGGAAGGAGAAAGAGAAGGAAGGAGAAGAGAGATAAAGGGGCGAGGAAGGAGAAAGAGAAGGAAGGAGAAGAGAGAGAAAAGGGCGAGGAAGGAGAAGGGGCGAGGAAGGAGAAAGAGAAGAGAGGCGGAGAGGAGAGGAGAGAGAAAATAGAAATGTTAAGGGAGGGGAAACCGGGTTTTCTAGGGTTTTTAGGTTTGTTTTTTTTATTATTATTTAATTATATTCCGACGGAATATTCCGACGTAATATTCTGACGGAATATTCTGTCGGAAATTTCCGACGGATATTTTTTCCGTCGGAAACATAACGTTTCGACGGATTTCATTTCCGTCAGAAGATTAAGTTTCCGACGGAATATTCCGTCGGAAAGCCCATAAATTCCAACGGATTTGTATTCCGTAGGAAATCTGTCGTAAATTTCCGACCGAATTAAAATCCGTCGGATTTGAATTTACGACGGAAAAACATGTCCGTCGGAACTGGTCCGTCTTAAATCGGCCTATTTCTAGTAGTGCAACAAAGCCCGGAGGTTGATGCATATATACAGTTTCCTGCAAATCACCATGTAGAAAGGCATTTTTGGCATCTAATTGATGAATCGACCACTTTTTAGCCAAAGCTAAGCTGAGAATAATACAAATAGTGGCCGGTTTAACTACCGGACTGAAAGTCTCATCACAATCTACACCAACTTCTTGTGACCAGCCATCACAAACAAGACGAGCTTTGTGCAATTCCCTTGTTGTTTGTGGTTGGGGAAGCTAATGCATTAGGTTTGACAGCAAACAAATTGTTCTTTCTTCGGCGTATAAGTACTGATGATGCATGTACACATAATCTTTAGACATAATCAGCTAATTCAAATGTTAATTAAGTTGTTGATCATTACGTCATTTGTCATTGAAATTAATAATTCTTAGTTTTACAACATAATTAATGGTACATGTCCAACATGATCATAAGAAGGCTTAGGAGGAGGATTTTGAAGACAGGGTGTCGATATTATGACCACAAAAGTAAAATAAATTAAACTCGTTCTTCTAATGGTGTTTAGGCTTACATTTTCCAATTTCCGAGAAATCTTCTTTAACTTCACATTTAAGTCCCTTGCAACATTTAACACCCGTGAAGTCACCACAAAGTTGGTCCTTTTTCTTACACAATTTTCCTGTCTTACAAACTCCACCAGCATGCGGAAAATCACCTAGCAGTATGCAATGTATTCCTTTGCAACACTTGTTTCCGGCAAGGCCTCCACAAAACTCGCTCTTCTTCAATTCTTACACTTTGGGTTTTTTGGTATACATTTTCCAATCGCGTTTTTGAAATTATCTGTACGAACAAACTTCAATTTTCTGCAACATTTTGCTTCTGTAATGCCTCCTCAAAAGTCGTACGCCTTCTTACATTTTGTACTTTTCGATATACATTTTCCAATTTCATCCGGAGAACATCTTTAGTAATGCACTTGAGTCCTTTGCAACATTTTTTCCCGGTATCACCTCCACATAAGTCGTATGCTTGCTTACATTTCTTTAATTTAGCGGCAACTATAAGAGTTAAGTTGAATAAGAAAGAGATTGAACTAGTCAAACATAAAGTTTGTGAAATATTAATCACTTGAAAAAACTATGTTTAAATATCAAATTTCTACATTAGATAATGAAAGGTCAAATGATAATGCAATTCATTTGAAATATGAAGCAAAATCCTTATTGATGTACAACATGAATAAGAGTATTAATTTTTAAAAATATTGGACAACAGAGAATAATTATTTCAAGAAAGAAACATACTACCTGTGTAATATTTTGTTCTATTCACTTTTAAGTTAATACATAGATAAATATGTATGACTACTAATTTGAAAGGAAATATGCTCAAAATTATTACTCTGTATATATCAGACATTTTTAGATGGAGGGGTTGTTCATTTAATGAATGTTATATAGCTGTTTATGCTTTGGGGCTTTTGATGAATATTGGGTTTTGTCTATGATGTGGCTTTGAACCAATTCTTTGTTCTGAGTTTCAAAGTTGACTTAACTTGAAAACGTTATTGCCCACATACATAATTTTTCGATATTCACTCAATTGATGATAGTTACATAATCCCATGTCGATTGAAAACGTTATTGACTACTACATAATTTTTCAATATTCACTCAATTGAAAACGTTATTGACTACTACCCGTTTTATACCAATTTGGTCAATTGGACACCTAGATCCTTATACGAACTACACACAAAGAAAGAAGACGTTATATGTCCAATAAGTGCTCATTATCCTTCTTATTTATTGCAACTTGGATTAAATAATGAATTAAAAAAAAAAAGCCAAAGCAATTACCAATTTATTTATTTGTGGCATTATATATCATCATTGTAGCAACATTTTATGTCAACAAAATCAAACGACACACATTTATACATTGATATAATATAATAATAGATCAGAGTATATCCATAAATGTAAAATATATATCCTATAGAAATAAGTAAATGAAATAAAAGAAAGAAATATGAATAACACATAGTGGCGGCATAGTATGAACTTTTCGTGGAGTATGAGCAAAAAAAAAATGAATGAATAATAATAGAAAGTTCCTATATATATAAATAGCAGGAAACATATCTCGGAAACTCACAAAACAAGAATTCTCTCCTTAGCTTGTATAGTATTGGAGTACATCACAAAAAAACAGTTTTGATAATATAATCAAAGTTACTTACCAAAAATGGAGAACAAGGCTTCCTCGAAAACAATCATGCTAGTTACCCTTGCCACTTTCGCATTAGGTATTTCTTCACTTCATTCATTCAATACGTTATGTACTTGTACTATTATGTAGTAATTGTGTTTGTTAGAAAATTTTGTATGACGACTACTAATTCATACATGTCTATCATTTTTATGCTATTAGTGTTGATGTTGCAAATTCATACGGGAGAAGGCGCGTGTCCGGCAGCATATGATGATCCATGTACCACTCCTAACACATTATGCTGCCCTACTGATCCAACCTTGCAATGCGTTGAAGTTGCGGACATGGTGTACAAATGTAAAGATGATCCCATATGTGAGGATCACGCAGGACATGAGTGTTATCCTGGTTATTTCGATTGTTGCCCTGGCCTAACTTGCGCAACTAACCAGGGTGGTGGTCTCACTTGTCAGTAGTGAATGCAATCACAATATAATGTCTATAAACTCGATCTAAAGTGCACGCGACGCCGGCTATGGAGCTCATACTTGTTGTGTGCTATGTGTACTGCATGTGTAGCTTTTGTTACACATTCTATTTCAATTTCCTTGTGTTTGTTGTTTGAGATCCACTTTATTTTGCTTTGTCTTCTCTCCTTTCTTGCTTGTATTTTCTATATATGATATGGCTTGGATTGTATTTTTCAACTTTAAACGACGGTTAATAAAATTCTCAAAGTCTTGCCTCGATTGGTTTGTTGTGTTTTTTCTCTTTTTGAACTATAACTATATTATATATAGCTTGGACTTCACTTTCCCAAAATACAGGAGACAACGTACATAATATTTCTTTGGAAAAATGGAAACTAATTTAATGATCCCACTTTTTCTATTTCTTCTCAAAGCAATCCCACCTTTTCGAAATATGAAAACAATCCCATCTTTGCGCCCCATCTGCTCAAAACAATCCATTTACCGGATTATTAAGTTGGTAACCATTAGAGAAGGTTACTTGCCACGTGTCTTTTTATGATTGGTTTTTTTTGTGATTAAAAAAAATAACAATCTCCTTCGATTGTTATTCCCCGATCCCCACCAAAATAGCAGTCAGCAGCAACACCCTCCCCAGCCAAGCAACCCCCTTCAATTCCCCGTCGTCCACCGAACATCAGTCTCTATTCCCTTTCCCGCAAATTATATGCACGGTGGAGGTGGGTTTCTCCTTCGAGGAAGTGTGTCTATTCTTACCTTAATCATATAGATTATGTAATTTTAGCTGTTACCCAGATGATATCCCCAGAATTTTTTTTTTTTTTTTTTTTTTTTTGTTTTTATGTATAATTCATTGCTTAGAGGTGTAATTGATTGGGAAAACTATTAAATACTGGTCAAGGCCGTACCCCCAAACCAAGAGATAAAGTCAACTACACAAGACCAAAGGAGCTGGAGGTTCCATCCCTAAACCATATGGCAATAGGAGGAGTAGCCCTTTAGCCTTATAAATTGATTAACTCTCTGTTTTTCAACCAATGTGGGATACTTACATGTGCTGATACTTGAGAGGTCTATTTTTCAACACTCCCCCTCACATGTAAGGCCCCTTTAATTCAAGGATCACTTGATTATTATTGAACATTATTATTATTGATTATTTTGATTATTAACCTAAGCGACTGATACCATGATTAACCAAGAGAGAATAGAATGGCTTATGATTATCATTGATCATCAATAGGCTATTTATATAATAGCAACATAACATTCGTAAATACTCTAAACCCTAAAATTCCTGATAAGATAATATTTCAATATCAATACTTAACCTAATTCTATATTAAAATATCACAAAGGTATATTACTTTCTCCTAAACAATATCATAATATCATAAAATATGTGGAATATATATCACAATAATATATTTTCCTATATTCCTAACACCCTCCCACAATCTCAACGGTATTAACACGAACGTTGCGGTTGGAAATTCGCACTTTGTTGAAGCCGAGATGCACTTCTGTGGTGATTTCGCCTTCATTTTTTTTCTGTAATTATGAGAACATTCATCTTTTCCGAACTCATCAGTCATCAATCAAGCAGGAACGTCATTCTTTTCATACCTGCAAATATAACAATTTTGGTTTTTCCCAAGCAAAACTGAGCTCCAATAAATATTGGTTTTTCAGAGCAAATTATACTCAAATCTCTTATTGGTTTTACTTTAGAGCAAAACCAAACTCATATACAAAGGAGCAAAATCATGCTCGAATCAAATCACAAACCCTGTATCACGGCACAAGGAGAACCACACACATGAATCTTATCTCACGGCACAAGGAAAACCCATATATATTGTCTCACGACATAAGAGAGCTGAAAAAAATCTCTTTTTGTTTTTTTTTTTTTTTTTAACAAAAAGCCTAGATTGATGCCACATTATTACCACCTATCTTCTTCTTTGAGGATAAACACCTACGTACATGAAGGTATATTTTGTGAAATATATAACAAGATCCACTTGATTATATAAGTTTTTTCCAACTTATGAACCATAAAAAACGATCAAAAGAGTGTGTGTAAATATCGTAAAATTACAAACGTTGCAGTTAAAAAAAAAAACGTAGGAAGTATAAATTATAAGTTTGATGCATACTATACGTTCGAATTTCGGATTACAATGGATAACATAATTTAATACAATTAAATACAGTTAGAAAAAAGGGATCTACAAACAAAATTTAGATTTTCATATACTTTGGAAAAAAAAATAATTAGAAAGAGAAAGTAGTTAGGGTAGAGGGATTGATATTTTGAGTTTAGGGGTTTAGTAAAGTAGTTGAAGCAAAAGGGGAAAAAAATTAAAAAGGATTTTGGGCTTTAGTAAAGTAATTGAAGCAAAAGGGAAAAGAAATAAGAGTATTGGGTGTAAAAAGGATATTCGGGTTTAGTAGAGTAATAGACAAAAAAAAAGTAAGTGAACCAAAAGCAAAAAGAATAAAAAGGCTAAAAAATTGAGTTACACCTGACCATTGAGCCCAAGCGAACTATGCCAGCGCTGCCTTACCAGCGAGCTACGGTGAGTTTCCTATCTCATATTCACACACAAATTGTATTCTATCCTTTTCTTAATTACTTTTTTTTTTCCAAAAAGTTTGTGGGTTCAATGAAACCACTTGAACCCACCGTGGATCTGTCACTGGTGGTCATGGTTGGTTGGCCATGGAAGAAGATGGTGAGGTGGGAAGAGAAAAAAGAATAAAATTATTAAAAAAAAAAATTTACCGGTTCAATAGGTTTTAGGTAAAAAAGCTTGTTTTGAGAAGATGTTATTGAAAGATGGAATTGTTTTCAGATTTCGAAAAAGTTTGATTATTTTGTGCAAGCCGGAATGGTAAAGGTGAGATTATTAGTTTCCATTTTTCCTATTTCCTTTTATTTTTAGTTAGTTTTTTTTAGGACAATTTTCAAAAGCAATGGTGACAATTATTTTGTTGTCACTTTAACTTTATAATCATGACCATGCAGACATTTTTAATAGAAAATTTATATATGTAGTCATATGAGTTTGTTAAATTCGTTTCAACGTATATAAATTATAGGACACTTGAATTTAAAATCTCAAACCTTATACGTTGATTTTGCTTATTTGGTGAATCGTTTTATTAGTTCAAATATAAATTACAAATTTCTTTTTTCATTGGATAAAAATAATTAGCTTCCTAAGTAGAATTCTAAAATCTTTGAGAAAAATATATCTCTCTCTCTATCTATCTATCTATCTATCTATCTATCTATCTATCTTTATATAATATAGAACTGAGATCATGTGAGAAATTTGGTGAATAATGAGAACTAGGAACCGATCTTAGCTTTTAATCTCGCTCAATCTGACAGCTCACTTTTCACCTGCTTTCATTAATGACATTTTCGTAATTTCGCAGCTTTTCAAATTTTTCCCAGTGTTTTTTTAACTTTTAAGGCAATTTCATTTACCTTATGACTGATTTCATTTACTTTTACTAACTTTTCATTTACTGTTTAGAAATGAAACTGAAAATTATTTTATAAAGTTGAAATATTATGAAAATGCCATTAATGACATGGGAAGCATGTGGTCCTAGTGGACCGTCCGAGTAACATGATCTAAGGGCCTAGATTAGTTTCTAGTTCTTATTATAGCCTTGGTTCTCATTATATATTTTAAAAATATATTTCGTGATGAATCTAACAAAATCCTAACTGACAATATTTTTCATTACGTATAAATCACAAAGAAAAGTATCAATAGTGCTAATGTAAAAATACGTCAAATAAAAAAAAGGAGGAAGTATATTCACCCTTTGTTTATGTATTTTATTTTTTAATTTACTCATTTTCCTTTTTTTTAGATGTTTTTATGTTTACTCACTTTTAACTTACTGTTTTTATAAAAAGTTGACATTCTGAAATGTAACGTGACGTATCTAACAAGATCTCAGATGACTATATTTTTCATTGCATATAAATCACAAAGGAAAGCAAGAATAGTTCTAAAATAAAAACATGTCAAATAATAAAAACAGAGGAAGTATATTCACCATTCGTTTATTTTATATATTTATGTAATTTACTTATTTTCCTCATTAGATATTTTAATATTCACAAAGTTTCATTTGTGGCTGGCCATACTGTGTGCCTAGGGTTACTCGGTAAAGGGTTACTCGATCGGTCAGGGATTACTTGGTTATCGGTTACCCAGTCGGTCATTTCCAAATTCTGTTTTTTGAAATGGGACCAACAAATTTTAACTACCAGAAATCAGTCAATTTCCGCCGGATAGGTTCTGACGGACACATAATTCTGCTGGAAAAACTAAATTTTCTAACGGATTTACTTCCTGTCGGATATTTTTCCGACGAATTTACTAAATCCGTCGAAAATTGATGACGGGTAAAATCTTCCGTCGATACTGGTGGTGGAGTATCTTTATTTTTTGGCAAGATTCTACCGGAAAATTATATCTTTCATGATGTCGAGTTTTTATAAATTTTACAACAATATAAATTAAAATACTTAGTTGTAGAATCTGCATTGAAAAGCGTGAAATCACCAATGTTTGCAATTAAAAAAAAAACGAAAAACCTATATCTTATTAATGATTCCGAACCCACACTTTTGAAATCCTGGATACCCCACTGTCTACAACCACCAGTCGGCACCACCTGCTCTTCTCCACCACCTGGCCAATTGCTTACACCATTCTCTTACTCGCCCTCACTCTCTCCTTCGCTGCCTATTTCCTCCTTAATGCCTCCGTCAACCACCGAAAATAGCCCCTATTTGTTTGCCACCAAACACTGCATCCTATTAAACTGTTAGATTATGTAATTAATCTAGTGTATATTATTAGTTGTATTTTACTAATGTATCCTTAGTCCTAATCCTAGTATACTCTTGTATAAATACTAATGTTCAATCAATGAGAAAGACACGGCAAATAGTATGATATTCTCTCATAAACCACCTGCGTTAATCACCGGCGTGATGCTGTTCCTTTCACCTAAAATTGACCAAGCCTCCTCCCTTTTACTCCATTATTGCACTCTTCTCTTGTTTTCTCTTTCCCAGTTGCCTCTAATTCTCTTTCCTCTTTATTCAAAATTAATGTAGTAGCAACAGTCAATGATCATCAACCTCCAAGACACCCCTGTCAGATGTACGTCAGCATACAACAAGGCATCGCCATCCTCTGTTTTGCCACCCCTCGACCAAAACCAGCAGGCCTTCTACCCCCACACTAACATAAAGTTGGCTAGCGTTTTGTTTTCTTTGGAAAATTTAGGTTGATTTTTTTGATAAAAATTATTAGCTAATCACAACATGCCACGTGGCTCAAGTAACCTTCTAAAACGGCTAACACAGGTCACGGATCATATTTAGAAGACATCCTCCATAGTTCGGATTATTCCATAATAACCCATACTTGGGATTATTGTGGGAAGACCACCAATAATTGAGATTATTCATGTGAATTTTTCCTATACTACAATATATTTTGTTGAAAAACTATCAATTTTTAAAAAATAAGTAAATACTCCATAGCAAAATATATTATACTTCGTAAGATTTATAAGTTTTAACACATTAACGAACACATAGTGGTGACATAGTTGAAAAAAATACATAAGCAAACTATTAGAAAGCTATAAATATATTATTTAAATACATGTATAATAATACATATTTTGCAAATAACTATCAGATTAATTAATATATATAATTAAATACTCCGTAGCTTCTTCTATCTCATTATAAAGAAAAACCGTTTAAAGACTGAAAGACGACTACTAATGGTTTATTATTAAAATTTTTATCATATATAAATTGTGACTTGTTCAAAGGAATAAAATAAAAAGAAAAAGAAATTTGAAGTCAAACCAATTAAAGTATTAATCAGATTGGCATCATTCTAGCAACATACATAAAATGTCACACAATAAAATGGTACTGTCTTATTTAAATGTATAAATTATAATACACTTATTTTGCTGAAAAACTATCAAATTAATACTCCCTCCATTTTTAAATACTTGTTTCATTTCTCCATGCGCGGAGGTTTAACGAGAAATTGGAGAAAGTAATAAAATATAGGGGTAATGGGCTAGGTGGAAAAATAAAAAATTGTAAAAAGCAAAAGTAGTTGAGAGAATTGGAGGAAAGAGAATGTGAAATTAATAAAATATGATTTATGTTGGGTCCACTAGTTAAGAGAAATGAATAAAATATTAAGATTTCCAAATAAGGAAATGGAGCAAGTATCTAAAAACGACCGGAAATAAAAAGTACAGCAAGTATGTTTGGTATTTGCAGCGTGAACATATATATTTTTTGTCTTAAAATGAAAATGATGCAATATTTGTGAAACTTTCCTAAAAGTCAAGTGACGCGATATTAAAAGAACGGAGGAAGTATAATTAAATACTATGTAGCTTCTTCTATCTCATTATAAAGGAAAAGTGTTTAAAGGATGAAAGACAACTACTAATGGTTTATTATTAAAATGATAATCATATATAAATTGTGACTTGATCAAATGAATATAGTAAAAAAGAACAAGAAATTTAAAGTCAAAGCAATCAAAGTATTAATCGGATTGGCATCATTCTTGGCTTTCTAGCAACATACATAAAATGTCAACACAATAAAATGGTAGTCTTATTTAAATGTATATACTATAATATACTTAATTTGCTGAAAAACTATCAAATTAACATATATAATTAAATACTTATATACTAATAACACACACATTAACACACAGTGGCGACATAGTAGAACTTATCGTTGAATAAAATACATAAACAAACTAATAGAAAGCTCCTATAAATAGCACGAAACATAACTAGGAAACTCACAAATAAAAGAAACCTTCCATTGTATACTACTAGAGTACATCACAAAAAATAGTTGTGAAAAGTAAAGTTACAAAAATACCAAAAATGGAAAACAAGGCTTCCTCCAAAAGAATCATGCTAGCTACCTTGGCCGTTTTTGCATTAGGTTTGTTTTGAAATCCTGCATTCTATACTTTTACTGTTGTTTTCAATAATCATGCATGTTTTTGAATCAACCATTATATATAATTGTGTTTAGACATAGATAAATATGCATGACTACTAATTCAAGTCTTCCATTTTATGTTATAGTGATGATGCTGCAAATCCACATTGGAGAAAGCGCGTGTCCGGCAGCATATGATGATCCATGTACCACTCCTAACACATTATGCTGCCCTACTGATCCAACCTTGCATTGCGTTGAAGTTGCGGACATGGTGTACAAATGTAAAGATGATCCCATATGTGAGGATCACGCAGGACATGAGTGTTATCCTGGTTATTTCGATTGTTGCCCTGGCCTAACTTGCGCAACTAACCAGGGTGGTGGTCTCACTTGCCAGTAGTGAATGCAATCACAATATAATGTCTATAAACTCTATCTAAAGTGCACGCGACGCTGGCTATGGAGCTCATACTTGTTGTGTGCTATGTGTACTGCATGTGTAGCTTTTGTTACACATTCTATTTCAATTTCCTTGTGTTTGTTGTTTGAGATCCACTTCATTTTGCTTTGTCTTCTCTCCTTTCTTGCTTGTATTTTCTATATATGATATGGCTTGGATTGTATTTTTCAACTTTAAACGATGGTTAATAAAATTCTCAAAGTCTTGCCTCAATTGGTTTGTTGTGTTTTTTCTCTTTTTGAACTGTAACTATATTATCTATAGCTTGGACTTCACTTTCCCATATATGTTGTTTAATAACATACGGTTGTTTAATAAAATACCCGGGAAAGCAAAAAGAACATACGGTTGTTTAATAAAAAACATGTTTATGTTTGACAAAGAACATACCCATATATGTTTGATAATATGTTTTTTTTATACTTATGTTCTTTAACATATGTTGATTAAACATGTTTTTTAGGTTTCAATAATACAAAGTATGTTCTTTGAGGTAACGAGTGACACACAAATTCTTTTTTGAATTATCATATATAATTTTTTTTATTATCGTATGTTCTTTGAGTTTGATCAGTGTGTTCTTCGGGTATAAATTATATGTTCTTTACATTATAACTTATGTTCTTTTAACGTATGTTATTTTGAATTTTGAAATTCAATTTGAAAATGAAATCTTGATTTTTTTTTTTTTTTTTGTTAAAAATATTTTAGAGAGAGAAAACTAAAATTATTTTGGAAAGTTGAATTTTTGAAGAGAGAAAAAACTATTTTTGAGGAAATGATATCTTTGGTAAAGATTTTTTCCGTTAATGTGTAATTTTTCATAAAATTTTAATAAATTTTATATCACATTTTTTTTTGGTAATGTATTTATGTTCTTTAATAATGCATGTTCTTTGTTAAACACAAACATGTTCTTTTCAAACACCTAAATGTTCTTTCCACCTAAATGTTTCATGGTGCACCTGGGTGCACAGATCATGCATTAAATTTAAGTGGTCACGTCGCACGTGACTTTATTTAGCCGGAAAAAAAAGTCAATGTCGGGAAATTAAATGGTCAAAGGACCCTCGCTACAGCCCAAACGTGATAAAAGGACCTTTTGTGCTACTTTTTTATTTTTTTTTTTGTTTTTTTTTTCTTTTTTTTATAAAAATCCATTTCAAACAAAAAGGACTACATAAAAGGACCTTTCTGACAAATTCTCCTATAAATTATGATTTTCATTAAAAAAAAACAAAGCCGAAATCTGATAATAAAATGGCAAATTGTATTTCAATTACAGTGTCTTCAGTGATCTATCATGGATAAAACTGTCAAAACGGTTCGACAGTTCGGTTTCGATTCGGTTTGAAACCGGTTCGGTTTCAAAACGGGTCGGTTTAAAATCGGTTCAAGTGTCTTACGGGTCGATTTCAGTTCGGTTCAAATTATTATCAGTTCGGTTTATTCTTAAGCAGTTTTAATTTGGTTAAGGTTGTAAACACTACTAGAAATAGGCCATTTTCCGACAGAATCGTTCCGACAGACCTACAATTCCGTCGGAAATTTCAAAATTTCCGACAAATTTGGATCCATCAGAATATTTCGTCGGAAAATGGCGTTTCCGACGGAAATTCCCTCGGAATTCCGACGAAAAATAATTTTGTCGGAATTAAAAGCTTCCAACGAAATATTCCCTCGGAAAATATCTTCCGACGGAAAATTCCGTCGGAAGGTATAAATTCCAACGGAATTGATTTCCGTCGGAACATGTTCAGCATAGAATAACGAAATTTCCTCTTCTTTTTATCTTTCCTCTTCTCTTTTCCCGGAGCCCCATCTTTCCTCTTTTTCTCTTTCCTCCTCTTTCCTCCTCCTCTACCCGTATTCTTTCCTTCTCTTTCCTCCTCCTCCTCTTCTTTTTCTCTTTCCTCCTCCTTTTCTTTTTCTCTTTCCTCCTCCTTCTCTTTTTCTCTTTCCTCCTCTTCCCGTATTCTTTCCTTCTCTTTCCTCCTCCTCTTCTTTTTCTCTTTCCTCCTCCTCTTCTCTTCCTCTTCCTTCCTTCATTTTTGTTCACACTCTACGCATGAAACACCAAAGAACTAAATAAGGTTTTTCATGTCAAATTCGACCATGAAAACCCTAGATCTAGAGTTTTCATGGTTGAATTTGACCTTTGAAACCCAAATTCAAGCCAATTTAGGGGTTTTGATGGAATTCAAGGTAAGTGGTCGAATTACTTCGTTTTTTTTTTTTACATTTTTGTTTCGAAATTTTTGGGTTTTGTGTTGAAAATTTTGGGTTTTTTCAGGGTTTTTTTCGAATTACTTCGTTTTTTGTTTCGAATTATTTTTGTTTTTTTTTTTGAAATTTTTGTTTTGAAATTTCTTGTTTTTGCGAGATCTATTTCTGGATTTTTTTGTTTCGAATTATTTCTGGGTTTTTTTGTTTCGAATTATTACTGGGTTTTTTGTTTTGAATTATTACTGGGTTAGGGTGGTCGTGGTGGGTTAGGGGTTGCGGTGGTGAAGTGGGGTTACGGTGGTGGGGTTAAGGGTGTGGGGTGGGGTTACGGTGGTACGGTTTTGGTGGGTGGGGGTGGCAGTGGGGTGGTGAGCAGAGGTGGATCTGGGTGGGATAAGGGGTCTGGTCTGGGTTGGGGTTGGTGGTGCTGTGGGTCAGAAAAGGGGGTTTTGGTGGGTTGGGATGCGGGTTACATGGGTTAGGGTGGGTCTGGGTTAGGTGGGTTTAGGGTAAGGGTGGTGGTGGTTGGTGTTTTGAGGTGGTGACACGCCATGCCGATGGTGGCAGGGCGTGTTTTTTTTTTTGCAGCAGCAGCAGCAGATTTCGACGGAAATTCCGTCGGAATATTCCGGCGAATTTGTATTCCGTAGAAAAATTTTCGATGGAATTTCCGGTGGCCGGAATACCAACTCCGACGAAAAAATTCCGTCGAAAATCCGTCGGAAAACACTGTTCCGACGAAATTTCCGTCGGAAAAAGTAGTTTTTCCTACAAAAGTGTATACGACCACCGGTCTCGACGGAATTTCCGTCGGAACAGTGTTTTTCGATGGATTTAAGCTAAGGGTTGCTTCGGTGCAAATGGGCTGTGGTTTGTTAACGGTTCGGTGTGGACGATTTTTATCCCGATTCAAATGGTTTTGGGTTAGAAACGGTTCGATTCTTTTTCGGTTCTGTATTTTTCAATTCAGTTCCTTAACGAGTTCGATTCTTATACAGTTTAACATTATTCGGAATGGTTCGGTTCCGGGTTTACTAAAATATGGTTCGAGTCAGATTTCAATTTCAAAAAATCGGTTTTTACTTGGTTCAGTTCTCATTTGGGACGGTTGGTTTCAAGTTAGAATTTTTCAAGTTTCTTTTTCAATTGATGAATTGATTAATCATATTCTATATTATAATTTTTGTATTGACTTTAACTTGTTTTTGAAATTTCAAAGGGTGCAATCATCTATTCTAAAAATTTTGAGAATTACAATAATAGGCGTACATCACAAGAATTTGATTAGGCCAGCTTTGGTATAATATAATTCTGAGCACAATATATATGTAGCACTTTGATAATGTTGTTTAATGAGAAGACAAAGATTATTTTTGCTTAATCCATAATTACATAAAAAAAGTCAGTGAAAACAATTATGTACTTCATATCTGTAGTAAACATGTGTGCATAATTAGATTTCATATAAAATTCATTTTAACATGATTTAATCTTCCTTTATAGTAAGCGGTTTGTTAACGGTTTGATTTATAAACGGTTCGGTTCATAGTGGTTCGGTTTGAAACCGATTCGGTTTCAAAACGGGTCGGTTTAAAATCGGTTCAAGTGCCTTACGGGTCGGTTTCGATTCGGTTCGAATTATTATCAGTTCGGTTTGGTTTCGGTTTATTCTTATAAAGTAGTTTTAATTTAGTTAAGGTTGTAAACGGGACGGTGCAGATGGGTTGTGGTTTGTTAACGGTTCGGTGTGGAGGATTTTATCCCGGTTCAAACGGTTTTGGGTTAGAAACGGTTCAATTCTTTTTCGGTTCGGTATTTTTCAATTCAGTTCGTTAACGAGTTCGGTTCTTATACAGTTTAACATTATTCGGATTGGTTCGATTCTGGGTTTACTAAAATATGGTTCGAGTCAGATTTCAATTTCAAAAAATCAGTTTTTACTCGGTTCGGTTCTCATTTGAGTCGGTTGGTTTCAAGCTAGAACTTTTCGAGTTTCTTTTTCAATTGATGAATTGATTAATCATATTCTTTATTATTATTTTTGTATTGACTTTAACTTGTTTTGAAATATCAAAGGGTGCAATCATCTATTCTAAAAACTTTGAGAATTACAATAATAGGCGTACATCATAAGGATTTGATTAGGCCAGCTTTGGTCTAATATAATTCTGAGCACAATATATATGTATCACTTTGATAATGTTGTTTAATGAGAAGACAAAAACTATTTTTTCTTAATCCATAATTACATAAAAAAAGTCAGTGAAAACAATTATGTACTTCGTATCTGTAGTAAACATGTGTGCATAATTAGATTTCATATAAAATTCATTTTAATGTGATTTAATCTTCCTTTATAGTAAGCGGTTTGTAAACGGTTTGATTTATAAATGGTTCGGTTCATAAATGGTTCGGTTTGAAACCGGTTCGGTGCAAACGGGTTGCGGTTTGTTAATGGTTCGGTGTAAACGGTTTTTATCGCGGTTCAAACGGTTTTGGGTTGGAACGGTTTTGGGTTAGAAATAGTTCAGTTCTTTTTTGGTTCGGTTCGGTTCCTTAACGGGTTCGGTTCTTATACGGTTTAACATTATTCGGATCGGTTCGGTTTCGGGTTTACTGAAATACGGTTAGGATTGATTTTCGGTTTTAAAAAATCGGTTTTTAATCTGTTCAGTTCTCATTTGAATCGGTTGGTTTCGGGCAGTTAATTAGTTTCGGTTTGAAATTTGACAGTGGTAATCGTGGAGGATCCATACTATTCCATATTGACATGGAGTAGCATATATTTATATGGAGTACATAACATACTACATAACTACAATAGGCTTAGCGAGCCCACCTAATGCAATACGCAAGGCTAATAAACAGTAAAATATAACCTTTTAAATGATATTTCAGGCAAATTAACGCTGAAATCCGACGTTGAAAAAGACATCTTTTCCCTTCGATCTTGGGATGATGATTGGTGAGGAGGTAGCACTTAAATATGGACCCCCATCGATGTGCAATATTAAATCGTAGCCATTCATTTATTTGACTATACAATTCTATTAGTAATAAAATAAAATTCATAAAATTACAGATTATCTTCCCTCATTTGCATCAAAAGTTAGATCATCTTGTGATCAAAAAAAAAAAAAAAGTTAGATCATCTTCCTTAGCGAGACGAGGTACTCTGTTTTTAAATGCAGTTCGTAGAACTTATAATTTCTGCTTTAGGACTATTTACTAATTTAGTTTATGGTTTTGTCTTTATATATGAGGAAGATGATGGTTCATTTACTAATTTTGATGAGAAATAGTAGATCTTAAATATTCCTATGTTAATTGTTAATAACACAACAATCAACATTCAGACTTATGACTGCATAGTGCACACTAGTTTTTTCAATTTCAAGGCTTAAACTTCAAAAACAATGGAGATTCGATTGTAACAAGCAGGTTTTTTTTTTTTTTTTTTTTAATATAACTCCAAAACAGTTTTTTTTTTCCTTGTTTATCTTATACGAGTATTTAAATAATTTTCAAAGTCAATTGAATGGATGGACAATATTAGTCTTTACAAATAAAGGGTCTAAATTGAAAATAATTACAGTTGAAAAGTCTTCCCTATTCTACGTATCTTTCCATCTTCAATTTCCCATCAAATTTTATCTTTATTTAAATCCTCAAATTATTTCAAGTTTGTTTCTATATGTTGGATTTCAGAAAAAAACTCATCAATGTGGAGTGTGTATCATTGATCAATATATATAGAGTTTTACAAGACTCGTAATTCTAGTACAATAAGGATACAAAATAAAAACAAATATTATTCTAATATGCGACAATTATTATCATAACTATAATATCTATCACACCCCCGCAATCATAGCAGGAGGAGGTCGTACGATAAGACTGGATTTAAAATCCAAAAATAAGTCTTGTGGTAGGCCTTTTGTGAAAATGTCTACAAACTGGTATCTAGAAGGAACATCTAGAACCCAAACTTGTCCCAAAACAACCTTTTCTCGAAAAAATTAAAATGAATATCCATCTCCACATGCTTAGTGCGTTGGTGTTGTACCAGGTTGCCAGAAAGGTAGATAGCACTAATATTATCACAATAAACAATAGTAGCCTGTCGAAGAGGACAATGTAGCTCAAGTAAAGATTACGAAGCCAATTAACATGCCTCAGAGACAACATTTGCAACGCCTCGATATTCTTCTTCTGCACTCGATTTAGATAATGTATGTTGACGCTTAGATGACCAAGAAACGAGGTTGTCTCCAAGAAAGCAGCAATAACCTGATGTGGAACGACTGGTATCGGGACAACCTCCCCAGTCAGCGTTAGTGCAAGTAATCAAACGATGAGAAGCAGATGTATATAAATGTAAGCCATGATTAATGGTACCTTGAACATTATGTAGAATGCGTTTCAATGCATCATTGATGAGATTCTCGGGGATCATACATAAAAAGACACACCTCTTGTACCGCATAGGCAATATCAGGCTAAGTGAAAGTGAGATACTGAAAAGCACCTGCTAAACTGCGATACAAAGTAGGATCCCGAAAGGTGGTCCTGCATCTGCACTAAGTTTAGACTTAGTGTCAAGTGGAGTAGCTGCAGGTTTACAAGAGCCCAAACCTGCACGCTCTAAAACCTCTTGTGCATACTTTTCCTGTGAAACTAGCAAATAAGGAGTATGGGTCACCGTAATCCCTAAAAAGTAGCTCAGAGGACCCAAATCGATCATAGGGATTCAATTTGCAATTGAGATATGATCCCTGCACGCAACCTGTGAGATGAGGTAGCTAATATAATATCATCAACATATAGGAGCAAATATGTCATATCATCACCCTGCCGGAAAGTAAAAAGAGAGTTGTCACTTTTAGCAATGACAAAGCACAATCCGACCAAAAAATTCGCAAAGCACTAGTACCAAGCTCGAGGAGCTTGCTTCAACCCATAGAGAGCCTTACGAAGTCGACAAACATATATAGGAGGGTGCTACGATCTGATCAACAAAGCCCAAAGGTTGATGCATATATACAGTTTCTTGCAAATAACCATGTAGAAAGGCATTTTTGACATCTAATTGATGAATCGACCTCTTTTTAGCCAAAGCTAAGCTGAGAACAGTACGAATAGTGGCCAGTTTAACTACCGGACTTAAAGTCTCATCACAATATACACCAACTTTTTGTGACCTGCCATCACAAACAAGACGAGCTTTGTGCAATTCCCTTGTTTTTTGTGGTTGGGGAAGCTAATTACAATGCATTGGGTTTGACAACAAACAAATTGTTCTTTCTTTGGCGTATAAGTACTGATGATGCATGTACACAGAATCTTTAGACATAATCAGCTAATTCTAATGTTAATTAAGTTGTTGATCATTACTTCATTTGTCATTGAAATTAATAATTTTTAGTTTTACAAACATGATTAATGGTACATGTCCAACATGAGCATAAGAGGGTTTAGGAGGAAGATTTTGAAGACAAGGTGTCGATATTATTACCACCAGAAGTAAAACAAATTAAACTCGTGCTTCTAATGGTGTTCAGGCTTACATTTTCCAATTTCCAAGAAATCTTCTTTAACTTCACATTTAAGTCCCTTGCAATATTTAACACCCGTGAAGTCGCCACAAAGTTGGTCCTTTTTCTTACACAATTTTCCTGTCTTACAAACTCCACCAGCATGCGGAAAATCACCTAGCAGTATGCAATGTATTCCTTTGCAACACTTGTTTCCGGCAAGGCCTCCACAAAACTCGCTCTTCTTCAATTCTTACACTTTGGGTTTTTTGGTATACATTTTCCAATCGCGTTTTTGAAATCATCTGTACAAACACACTTCAATTTTCTGCAACATTTTGCTTCTGTAATGCCTCCACAAAAGTCGTACGCCTTCTTACATTTTGTACTTTTCGGTATATATTTTCCGATTCATCCGGAGAATCATCTTTAGTAATGCACTTGAGTCCTTTGCAACATTTTTTCCCGGTATCACCTCCACATAAGTCGTATGCTTGCTTACATTTCTTTGATTTAGCGGCAACTATAAGATATAAGTTGAATAAGAAAGAGCGAGATTGAACTAGTCAAACATAAAGTTTGTCAAATATTAATCACTTGAAAAATTATTATGTTTAAATATCAAATTTCTACATTAGATAATGAAAGTTCGAACGATAATGCAATCATTTGAAATATGAAGCAAAATCCTTATTGATGTACAGCATGAATACGAGTATTAATTTTTAAAAATATTGGACAACAGAGAATAATTATTTCAAGAAAGAAATATACTACCCGTGTTTTCTTTTGTTATATTCACTTAAAGTTAATTCATATTTGAAAAACTTTTTAAGTCTTTACTCCGTATAATTTTATCTTCTTATAATATTACACATTTGTCGTTCATTCTTTCTTACTTTACCTACTCTTTTCTTATATTCACTTACTTTTTCTTATACTCGTCTTTTTAAAACAAAATTTAAAGTGTGAATCTACGTATTGAGAAAACCAAAGCAAGGCATTTGATCGGAGTAACGTCGTACTGAGCATGTCACTCTGTCCTGGCTAACCTCCCAAGTGCATGTAATATATCAAGCACGCATAATGAGGGATGAGCATGGGATCGGACGGGTACCCGTACCGTTAGTACTAATGGTTCGGGTAACCGATAACCAATATCACTAAAAGTGATATTCATAAACCAAACCAAGAAGTTCGGGTACCCAGATTTTCACATCGGTTATTACGTACCCAATAAGATATATACCCGATAATGATTATTAAACATATTAATGTAGTTATTACGATATCATTTAACACTAATTAACAACGATACCACATAATCTTGACCAAATTATTAATAATATTACTAATCATTATATTATAGAGTGATTATAAAGTAAAGTAAGACTTAGATTTTGGAAAAATAGATTTAAGTAGGAAAAAAAAAACAAAAAATTGTTTATCGGATCGGATCAAGTAACCGTTAATTTTAAAATGATACCCAATAACCATACCCGATAACAAATTATCGGAACGTTTACCCGAACCGTTATAATTATGGGATCGAGTATCCAAATTTTCGGAACGGATACGAATCGGATTTTCGGGTTTTCAATTTTCGATTTTTCGGGTAGTTTTGAACCTTCTGGTGAACTATAGCTTTAATGTATCAAACTCAAAGTTATTAATATAATCAAATATTTCATTTTTTTTTTTTTTTTTTTTGTTTGAGCGATTGTAATCAAATGTGATTCTATTATACAAGTATATACATTGTTTTTTATTTTCCACGAAATTATCATTATTATTATTATTATTATTATTAACTTTTAATAAAAAATTAAGAAAAAGACATTGTCATCTAAGATAGGCGTTCTCTATCTATATGAATATAGAGCGCCTATTTTAAGATGACTGTTTCCTTGCTTTTTATTTACTTCCTACCTAAAATATGAAGCGCCTATCATGGATAGGCGTTCTGTATTGGATTAGATATAGAAAGCCTCTTTGAGACGTTATGTACACTTTATAAGGCACCCCACCAAAATAACGCCTCTAAGGCGTTCCATATCGCTTGTTTTAGGCGTTTTGTATTCCCCTTTTTGTGGTAGTGCGTGATTAGGGATGGCAATTGGGCGGTGCGGGTGCGAGTACCCCTTCCCCATACCCGCACCCGCCAAAAAATTTTATCCCCGTTACCCGCGGCGGGTAAAAATTTTAACACCCACACCCGCCTAAGCGAGTAGAAACCTAGATCCACCCCACCCATCTGGAAATCCACCACCCGCTTTTTACTCGCCAACTTAACAACATTTGTTTCATAAATTTTCTATAAACATGTTATTTTGCCATATTTAAATATTTTAATAGCATGTTATACAAAGTAGTAATCAATTTGTGATAAAAAAAAATAAAAGTAGTAATAAGTTGGTGGGTAACTGGGCGGGTAGACGGGTAATAGGCGGATATGACATCAAATCCACCACCTACCCGCTACCCACGGTGGGTATGACTTTTGTACCCATACCCGCCTATTTACCCGCCAAAGTTAGACCCATACCCGCTCCAACTGGACGAATATGGTACGGGACCCGCATTTTAATATCCACCTGTCATCCCTATGCGTGATGCATTATTAAATTAATATGGTGGTCAGAGAGTATAGAAAATTTCTACAATATAATTGATATATAGAGGTACATATATCAATGGCATGCTTGTGTATAAGTGTGAATTTTACATTTAGCTTTGTATGTACATCATTTTGTTTTAAAAAATACAACATTTGGTTTTAAACATACATCATTTGGTTTCAAAAGTATTACATCTATCCTTAAATGTTCGTTTAAAAAAAATTCTAATTAATTTACAAAATTCAGCTTTTCTTATTAATGAAATTTGAAAATAATTCGTAAATTAATTATGAAAATAAAAAAAATAAAAAATTAATAAGAAAAAAAACATTAATAATTAATTTTGACATAAAAAAAATTTAAAAAAATCAGCCGAATGTATGGACCTCGCCTATTTTGTATTCCCTTTTTTGTGGTAGTGTATGCCTTTCAAGGTCACCATTTGAACTTGTGTTTAAACAACCACATACAATTAACAATGTTCTCCTCGTAGGCCTAGGCACCAAATCCCAAGTCCCTGTTTTAATAAGAGCAATATATTCATCATGCATCGCCGCATTCCAATTAGGATCATTAAATGCATTTTTATATGATTTAGGAAGCGGTGATTTGTGAGAAGCAATGGTCATGTTAGCATGGTGATACTTGGGGTTTGGTTTAAAAATCCCTCGTTGACTACGAGTGATAGGCGGTGAAGGAGGAGGTGGACGAGTTGGTTGAATAGGTGGCACGCCACGTAAGGGTGGGGGTGAGTAAGTCGTTTGGGCAGGTGAGGAGGAGTAGTGGGCTGAATTGGGGTAGGAGATGAGGGCCCTTCGTGAGACAGCCCGGTCCGCAGATGGGCCGCGGAGGACTGAGCTGGACCGCACCCATGCCGCGGAGTAATCTGACTCGCATTATGTTGGGTGGGGTGTTGAGTGTTTTGCGTGAAAATGGGGGATTGTGTGGCTTATGTTGTTGTGGGCCTTGAGTTAAGGTTTGCTGCCAAGGAGGTGATAAAAGTGGGCTTGGGTCAGTTTCCTAAAGGAATTGATAATCCGACTATTTAAAGGAAGCAAGATTGCTAAAGGGAAAAGTGGATTCATCAAAAGTAACATGACGGGAAATAATGATCTTGTTTG
This sequence comes from Chenopodium quinoa, assembly GCF_001683475.1. Taxonomy (NCBI): domain Eukaryota; kingdom Viridiplantae; phylum Streptophyta; class Magnoliopsida; order Caryophyllales; family Amaranthaceae; genus Chenopodium; species Chenopodium quinoa. The sequence goes on along the minus strand of NW_018743014.1, from coordinate 1,252,461 downwards.
TGGATAGGTCTAGACACTTATAATCCCTATGGTTCGTGGGATAGCCCAAAAAAACACACGGGGTGGACCTTGGAGCTAGTTTGTGAGTGGTCGTAGCCAAAAGATTAGGAAAGCAAAGACACCCAAACACCCGAATATGATCATATGAGGGTCATAGGGTGTAACTCGAAACAAATCTTGTGCCGGAGTGATATTGGCAAGAGCTTTTGTGGGTGTGATATTTAAAAGATATGTTGGCGTTTCTAATGAATGAGCCCAATAGGAAGGTGGGATCGGCGCATGAATTAGGAGAGTGCGAGAAACGTTGTTCAACGTTCGAATCATGCGTTCGGCCTTCCCATTTTGAGAAGATGTGTGTGGACATGAAAAGCAAAAAACGAGCCCATTGGTGATGCAAAACAATTTAAAGGGGTCATTGTCAAATTCTCTACCATGATCACTTTGAAATGATTTAATAGGGCTTCAAATTGAGTTGCGACATATTGTCTAAAATTCAAGAAGGATTGGAAAGTTTGAGATTTAAATTTTAGGGGTATAGTCCACATGAAATGAGTAAAATCATCCAATAATCCCAAATAATATTTATGACCATCAATACTACGAATAGGCGAGATCCATAAATCTGCATGAATAATCTCAAAAGCAGTAGAGGTAGTACTATTGAATTAAAGAACGGCAAACAAATATGTTTTTCAAATTGACAAGAAACACAAAACTTGGAGTCATGCTCCTTAATACATGAAATAAGATTTCTAGACCTAAGAAAGCTTAAAGATTGATTTCCCGGGTGCCCAAGACGATCATGCCAAGTAATTGGTGAAGCAGCCGTGAGAGTGGTGGCAAGACAAGTAGATGGAGTGGTGGTGGAAGTGACTGGGTATAGGTCCCGCGAACTATTGCATCGCGTTATTACTTTCCCCGTACGAAGATCCTTCACAGAAAAACCAAAAGGATCAAATTCAATTGAGACAAAATTATCGGAAGTGAATTTTTGGACAGAGATAAGACTCTTAACAATTTGAGGTGCTAATAGGACATCACGAAGGGCGAGAGGAGGTTTGGGGTAGGGCAAAGTGGTATGACCATAACCCGTAACTGGAATGTGATGACCATTACCAACTAAAATATGATTACTTGTGGGAAATTTTGCGAAGAACTACTATTTAAATGACGATTTTGGAAACAACTACCATTTAAATTATTTTTTTGAAACAACTACCACAAAACAAAAAAAAGTTTGAGTAGCACTACCTTAACAACTATTTCGGAAAGAATCTCCGGCACTGGGCCCCACAAATTACATTTTCCCTCCTAGAATTATTTCTCTCTCCTCTATTTATAACTGATAAACTTCGTTTGCCCCCTTTTGCCTTTCTTAAAAAAAAATAAAACCCTAATATCTTGATTTCTTTCAATTCTGAGCGAGAGAAGAAGGTACATTGTTCGGTGAGCTCAAATCAAGGTAATGTATGTCTCATTTCCCATTGTAATTGACATAATTTGTCAATTGAATCTTCAAATTAGGGTTCCTGGGAAAAAATGAAATTGGGGATTTCTGAAATTGGGGGTTTTGGGGGTAATTAATCTTTATTATCCAATCTATGGTTCATTACTCATGATTTTTATTTTTTTTATGTATTTGCATCAAGTAATTAATTGCTTTCAACCATGTATAATACGTCATATAAGTCACCTAGTCCTTTCCCTTCAAAATGCTTTTGTGGAATTCCCCCAAAAATTGAGACCTCTTGGACTAGCACTAATCCAGGGAGAAGGTTTGTTGCTTGTAAATTTTATGATGCTATGAGTGGCAGGCGTGGCTGCAAGTTCTTTGAGTGGATTGATGAGGAAATTGTGGAGTGGTAGAAGGTGATAACTAACCAGCTTGTCTTGGAGAAGAAGCTGATGAGGGCTGAAATTGCCAATCTGAAACAAAGGTTTGCATGCTGCAAGATCAGAAAGCAAGGTTGGTTGCACAAAATGAGAAACTGAGCAACAAGCTGAAGTGCACATCTATGTATGGTTGTTCCCCTGCCTAAACAGGATGTTATTCTGTAATTTTTAATGTTGCAATTGCCATGATGATATTAGTTGTAGCAAAGCTTTTGGATGCCTAGGATGTTGTAGTTAGTTTATGCACAATCAGGTTACCGCCACTAATTCTCTATATTATATTGTAAAGTGGCAATATATTGTTTATGTGTGCAATTTGGCTGTAAACACTTGCTAATGAATGAAAAATGAAATGATTTGCTTAGTAAACATGTGCACATTATGATTGATAATGTTGTCTTATCATTCATTAACAACCAAAAGACCAAATACTTAATTACATACTTCATAGTTTGGTAAGAACAAACAAAATACATACATACATACATATATATATATATATATATATATATATATATATATATATATATATATATTACTGAAACAACCATTGTTTTAGGCATCTAGCTACATATACACCCTTAGAAATTGAATAACATTATGCCTACATCACAAAAAAAACAACAGTGAACTATGCCTAACTTATCAAGGTTTCCAATGTTGCCTTTTGTTCTTCGACTTGATAGGTAGCTTTGCTTTTGGAGCTGCTTTTGCCTTTTCCTTTGAACCAGCTTTGGAGGTGGGTTTATTTGAAGCCTTAGCACATGTTTTGGAAGACCCAGCTTGACTGCAATGAGTAGCAGCATGTGGCTCAAGTGCTTTACTTTGTTGGGTTGGTTGTGGGTCATATACCTGCAAGTGCCAAAATTATAACCAATTCAGTTTATTGTAAAAATTAAAGAGTGGTTATTTGTAAAAAAAAAAAAAAAAACAAATGCAAGTATACCTAACCTTTCTAAGATTCCTGTCCATTTTCTTTTGCCTTTGAGCTACTGCCCAATCATCAATAGCATAAGGCCTACCACCTTTGTCTACTTCCTTTGGTGGAGGAGGAGGGTTCTTGCATTTGTTTTTTTAGTGCCCTGGTACCCCACAATTAGAACACTTGTTCTGTCTTTTAGCCCTTTTGACAAACCTAGACTCTTCCTCTTCTCCTTCCTCTTTTCTTCTCTTTTTAAAAGATGGCATCCTAGGCATTTTCTTGATCAAGAGTGGCAAAGGGTGGACCATTTAAGATTTCTCCCATTGCTTCATTCCGGGCATGGGTTTGATGGTTGTATAAGCTTGCAGGTATTTTTCCTTGGTATAGAACTCATGGACATAGTCTTTAGTAACTAGCCTTTTCTTAACTATGCAAGCCCATGCATGAGGACAGGGAATACCTGTCAACTCCCAGTGAAAGCATGTGCATGTGTTGTCATTCAAATTGACAACAAATTTGTCACTTTGGTAATCCACCTCCCATAAATCTTGCCTAAATGGGACTACAGTGCAGTGAGATGCATAACTTCCTATCCATTTAAAAACTTTGCTCACATATAGCATAAACCTTCCATCATGCCCTTGAACTCCTTCCCACTTTTCTGCATATCTTCTCATTACATATCTTCTAATCCATTCAAGACATGTAATGATAGGCTTGTCTCTTTCCTCCCTCAGAACAACATTAAAAGTCTCGCAAACATTATTCAGAAGCATGTTTGATTTAGATGATGTCCTAAATGCATGTCTGGCCCAATGCTCAGGAGGGATTGCATTCAAGTAATTGTATATGCATCCTCATCTAACAGTCTTATGCATGCCAATTCACTCTCAAAATCGACCTAATTACACAAAGAAAAACCAACTATTTGAAAACTGCAATTAACAGTACTTATATGTTTCTGAATACAGGGCAAATTAATTCACTTATGCAACTATATTCATTACCTTGTTAGTTGATCTGGCTGCCTTCCAAAAATGCTCCTTGAATGTGTCCCCATGGAACTTGAGCTTAAAATTAGACCATATATGTCTAGCACAGAATACCTCACCTCTGCCTCAAGAAGTACTGCAGCAATTTCTATTAAGCCCTACAATACCATATAAAGCAATCTTAGTTAATTAACACATGTAACAGTCTTGAAAATTTAAGTAATTAAATGTGGAACATAGAACAGACATTACCTTATGCCTATCTGACATTAGTGCCAAACCTTTTCCCTGTTCAAAACCAATATCATTCATCAGCAATTCAAAGTACCATGTACAGTTGTCGTTGTTCTCAGTTTCAACTACAGCCCATGCAACAGGAAATATGTTATTATTCCCATCTTTGCTAACAACTACCAAGATCATGCCTGGAAATGCTCCTTTTAGGTGACAACCATCTACACCCAACAATGGTCTACACCCATTCTTGAACCCCACCTTACATGCCTCCAAGCATACATACATTCTTTGGAAAAAGGGGGGTGGCCTCTCTATTCCTTCTATCACAACAATTGCTAATGAACCATGGTTATATTTGATAATTGCATACCCATAGTCAAATACTCTTGCATATTCTTCTGCAGAATCCTCATATAGGATGAGTTTTGCCCTTGCCTTAGCAAACCAAGCTTTATAGTACCCTATATGTACCCCCAAAATGCTTGTACACCCTCTCTACCAATCTCACTAGTTTCCAATTTGGATTTGCTCTCCAATCATCAAGATACTTGACAGCCAAGTACTCTAAACAAACCTTACTACTAGAATGATAAAAACCACATGTGTGGTTAAGCCTCAAACTCTTCACTTGCATAGTAGACTCTCCTTTTAACTATCTTAAATAAATCTTGAATTCTACACTTGTTTTCATCAGCATACTTTCACTCTCTCTGTTTTCCATGTTTCTTATCCCATGGACAAAACTTCCATCTATTCCTACAATAAGCAGTCTAAAACTACTGTTATGCAATAAGTAATAGTCATAGCTGTTCTCAATACTATGATTCTTAATTTCCTTCCTCACTTCAAACACATTTGGGAACTTAAGGCCTAAAGTGAAATTGATCTTGTTCTTGAAATCTACTTTAGGATTGAATGTTGGATAAGGATCCACCTCATCATTTGATCCTTGCAGACTCCTCAACTCTTCAGAATCATAATCAATCTCTACAACATTGCCTGGATTGAACTCCTCCTCGGTGAGCTGATTTGCATCTTGTTTTACGTTTTGCCTTGTTCTCAGATGGACCCTCTTCATACAGGTCATCACCCACTACCCACAATTATCTTCCTTATAAGGCTGAAAGTCAACATCAAGATCTGAGTAGTCAGAATCTGTAGACCATTCCCCTTCACCACTGTCATCAGACCCCACACCTTCACAAACTACTGATTTCCCCTTTCCTTTGTCTGTTGCTTTCTTCCATTTCTTCCCCTTTTTCTGTTGAGAAACGTTCCTTGCCTTTTTCTTTGTTGCTACAGTTTTCCTTCTGGGTGTTCGTTCCCTTGCTAGATGGAGATGCAGATGTAGGGTTAGTGTTGTTGATAATGTTGGTTGAAGGGTAGGTTGAGATGCAGAGGGCCGGGGATGTTATGAGTGGAATCAATAGAGTTGGGCTGGGGTGAACAAGTAATAAGGCTTTTTAATGTTAATGAGGCCATGTACAAGTCATATTCCTCTTTAGTAACAACTTGAGCCTCCAAGGGACCAACATCATCATTTACTTTTAGTGGGGATAACCTTACACTCTTCCTCAACTACACACTCTCCTTTTTAACGGGTTTTAGTTTTTTTGGAGGTGATTTTATGGTGTTATCAATGATGGGTTTGTCTATTTGGGCTACTTGTCTAGGTGGAAATAATGTTGGGTTTTTAGACCTCAATAAAGTGGACCTAATAGTAGGTTGTCCTGGTTCAATTAAGGCCCATATAATCACTCTATCATTCCAATCTCTTGACTTAACCAACTCCAAGTCTTCCTATGTCTCCACCTTCCTCCTACCATTTTTAAAATTCCTACCATGCATCCTAAACCAGACACTAAATTTCATGGGAACTCTCTTCATTACTAAGTCATAAGCCTGCATTACTGATCTCCTAACACTACTCACAGTCATTTGAGGCAAGAAACAACTCAATTTCATAAACATTCCACCACCTATGTACTCAGTCTTTCCCTTTTTATATTCAAACTGCCCACCAACCCATATTTTTATGTTAACATATTCAGGAGCATTCCTACAATTAATTAATCTAATTAGCATTCAAAAAGTAACATATTTGAGTTAATATACACATGCACAACTACAACACATTTTCCCAGAACATACTTGTCGCAGCATACAGGACATCAACCACATATCATATTTTAAATTAACACAATAATCAACTAATTTTTCTTATACTGTTCTCCAATTTTTTTTAATTAAATGTTTGTTTGCTTAATTTTTAACTTAGGGTTTAAAGATTTCCCAATTAAAAAATTAGGGTTTTCAGTTTTCAATGAAAATCGTTTAAAAGAAGCCTTAGATTTCCCATAAGTTATAGAAATGTACCTCGTCTTGACCACTTTTTGTCGTTCATCAAAAGTCGCCTTCTGTATTTTCTCCATTAAAGCCATCTGCTTCTCTTTTTGCCAAAAAAAAGCATCCACTGGTACGAAAAGGCTAAACTTTCCGGCAATATTTGGACTACGAGAGACAGAGAGAGAGAGAGATGGTGAATGAAATTGCAGGAGAGCGAGACAAATAGAAGGATAAAAGGGAGAATATTCTCTGAGTTTCAAAGATGAGTAGATGGAGATGAGTGAATGAGGGTGGATAAATGGAGTTGGGCGAGAAATTAATGACGAGGAAGATAGGTAGTTGGGGAGAAATTAAATTAGGGGTACATGCGTCAATTCAGGTGGACTTTTAGGAGGGAAAATGTAATTTGTTGGGCCCAATACCGGAGATTCTCGCCGGAATCACTAGACGAATAAGGTAAAAAGGCACCGGTTCAAACCCCCCCTAAGGCACCGGTTTTGAACCGTTGGGGATTTGAGGGATGCCAAGTCCCTAAAAATTTGGCACCGGTTCAAAACCGGTGCCAAAGTCTGGTGCCAACTAAAGACTTTGGCACCGGTTAACCGATGCTAACTACAGGCTTTGGCACCGGTTAACCGGTGCCAACTGAAGGATTTGGCACCGGTTAACCGGTGCCAACTACAAAGGCGGGAATTTTTTTTTTGGTTTTCAACACTATTGGCACCGGTTTTTAGCAAAAACCGGTGCCTTCAACTAGGATTTTTTTTTTTTGGCAATAAAATATAATAATATTAATACTAATAAATATAATAATAATGAGATCCTGCATTAATTCTAACATTAGGATATTAATTAATAATAATTAATAATAATAATAATAATTATTATTATTATTATTATTATTATTATATTAATAATTATTATTATTATTATAATATTAATAATAATAATTGAAATAATAACAATACATAAATATTGATAACAATACAAAATATAATACTAATTAGAAAAAAGTGTCATAATTACAAACAATATTAATCAATAATGTAGTACACAAGTTCAAACAGAAATGAAATTTACAGATTAAATGTGATGAAGCACGCCAACATGTCTCGAACTTCATTAAGTTCTTCGCTCGTGAACGGACGTCCCGTTTGTCCCTTGCAAAACTTGGAATAAACAAAACGTAAGTTAGGAGTGAATTACTTAGGTTATATATGCATGTAAAAATACATTTACAAGGCCTATTTGACTACTATGATGCCTATTTCCTACATTTCTTGTCAAGTGAACTCATACTTACTCATAACATGTCTTTATCACTTATTTATAGGTGGCTAAGGCATGAAATTACAAGAAAATAGCAATGTAAGAGTTTTAGGACGCATTTTCAACCAAAATGGCCCAAGTAAGGCCTATTTGACTACTATGATGCCTATTTCCTACATTTCTTGTCAAGTGAACTCATACTTACTCATAACATGTCTTTATCACTTATTTATAGGTGGCTAAGGCATGAAATTACAAGAAAATACCAATGTAAGAGTTTTAGGATGCATTTTCAACCAAAATGGCCCAAGTAAGGCCTATTTGACTGCTATGATGCCTATTTCCTACATTTCTTGTCAAGTGAACTCATACTTACTCATAACATGTCTTTATCACTTATTTATAGGTGGCTAAGGCATGAAATTACAAGAAAATAGCAATGTAAGAGTTTTAGGACGCATTTTCAACCAAAATGGCCCAAGTAAGGCCTATTTGACTACTATGATGCCTATTTTCTACATTTCTTGTCAAGTGAACTCATACTAACTCATAACATGTCATTATCACTTATTTATAGGTGGCTAAGGCTTGAAATTACAAGATATAGTCAATGGCATACCTCTTCAAGTTGTAGTGTGTTTGTACAATGACTCACTATGTCATACATGAATCTCATCACGTATAGGCCACAATCAACTCCGTTATCTTGTTGTGCGCACTAGCATAGGAACAAAGTACATGAATCAAACATGCATATATAGAAAATTAGTAACATTTTACGCATTGTTTATTACGAAAATCACAATGTCATGTGGCATTACCATCGGTGATTTCCATGTAGGACCTCGAGGAGCTCGACAATTTATCTTCTTCATGACACTATATAGAAAAGTAAGTTCAAATTTGATGAGTATTATTAATAAATGAGTTAGGTAATGATAATCAACAACAGGAATTGAAGCTATATTTTCTTTTGCAGTATGGACTTCACGAGGCACTTTCTTGGATGAGGTAACCAAGCAGAATAAAAAAGGAAGATTGTGTTACTGGAAACACAAATCACCAGCAGGGTCCAATGCAAACTACGTACATACATTCACAAGAGACAAACAAATCAATAATTAGCCATGTACAACATATAAACTGGGGAAACAAGTGAATTTGACATAATCAGACGTACTCCTCATAATATGGGGCGAATATAAACTTGTCTCCCGCACGCACTGATTCCTTGATACTCCGTTCAACATAGTACAACACGTCAGCGTGGTTGCCTAAGATTCTAGCAGTGGAGATCTGCTCAGGGCATAACCACCCAATTTGACACGGAGAATCAATCTCACATAAGTGCTCCTGGAGTGCTCTGCATGCATGATAATAGAATGTTAATGGAAAACTAAACGACAATCACCACTAAACTGAATAACATAATTTGAGTACTAGTTGAATTACCTGATGCATATTTGAATGAGGGAAATGTTAAGCATTGCACCACTTAGGAATTCCGTCACATCTTCTTGATTGAGCCATGCAATTGCATCATCATCATAGTGGAACATTTCCTTAGGTAGTGGAACTTGAATAGGGGTGTCACTAGGCAACACACATACACGATTGTGCAGATAAGTTAACTCCTTAGAGAGAGATTGAAGCACCGTGTCTGCGACAAGTGGAGTAGCTTGCATAGCTGTACCTCACGAAGAGCTGCTCTTCGATGCTTTTCCACTCACCGACCCATGTTCACTCCTCTTCTTTGACACCGGTTGACCAATGCCTTTTTGCCCCTCCACCCTCTTCTTTGGAGTTTGGCTTTTCCTCGACATCTAATAAAACAAATCACACAAATGGTTAGAAAAGAATTCCATCCAACTCTTGGGAAAAAAATCGGGTATAGAATACAACGTGAACTCAAAATCTTAATTACCTGGTTCATAAACCGTATCCAAGCACATGGCCATTACACAAAAATACCTTTTGCTGCCCAAAGTGTAGTGAACTCATCCTCCTCTACGGGCACATGTATTAGAATGTCCTCGAACCCGGCAACCACAGAATTGATCCCGACCGAATAATGTTGTGGCCTAAGCGGTCGCAAAGGGACCGTACCTTGTTCGGTCGGTTGTGCACTACCATATGCAACCACATTCAAAGCTCCACTATATGATTCGCCCGGGTGTAGAAGTGCACAAGGGGTCTCTTCCTACACCAATTTGGAACATCACATGTAAGACCAAAAAGTATCACAGGTGGCCAAATAGATCTTGTAACTTAATTATAGATGAAACCAAATAGATTTTGTTTGAAAGAATCCCGACATTTTCATTGTACTTTGTAGGAGTCGAAAGTGTTTTCTTTTTGAATTAGAGAGATCTTGTAACGGAATTATAGATGAAACCAAATAGATTACTTGTATATTCTTGAAGTGTTAAATTTGTCAAATTACCACTAATAACTTTTATTATTCGTGTTTTTAGTTAATGGTGAAAATTTGCCTTGGTTGGGTATAGTCATATGCATTATTAGTCAATTAGCTCGATTAGCAATAATTGAGCAAGTTTGCAAAAACGAAAACAAAACAAGGAACACAGAACAGGAACAGCAACACAACAGCAAGTTCTGCCTGCATGCTGTTGTTCAGCCTGCATACTGCTGCTGTTCTGCCTGAGCACTGCTATTGTTCTGCCTGGCTGCTGCTGTTCTGCCAGCATGCTGTTGCTATTCCGGCAGCATGTTGTTGCTGTTTTGGCAGCATACTTGTATGCAGGCTGCTGCTGCTATGCTGCCTTGCTGTTTCTGTTTCTGTCTGCTATGTTGTATGCCTAGCAACACAACAGAAATAGCAACACAGAACAGGAACAGCAACACAACAGCAGAAACAGCAACACAGCAGCAACACAAACAACATGAGGTCCCTTCGTACCAGCATTGCAACTCTTTCTCTTGTAGCGCGACTTCTTGCATCGTGGAAACTCCTCCAATTGTTCATATTCATTTCGGTAAAGAATACAATTATTAGGACATGCATGTATCTTCTTATACTCCAAACCAAATGGACACATGAGCTTCTTTGCGTAATAGTAAGACTTAGGAATTTCATTCCCGTCGGGCAACATCTCACTTAACGCAGTCAACAAAGAAGTAAAACTACTGTCCGTCCACCCATGCTTCGACTTAATGTTAAAAAGTGTTAGCACGGCTGATAGTTTGGAGTATTTTTTGCACCCAGGATACAAAGGCTTTTTAGAAGTCTCCGATAATGACTCAAACACGTCACCTTGAAAACCACTCATCATCTCATCCACCCTTTCATCCTCGACCTCATCCACATGATCATCCTCAAATCCATCCTCATCGCCATTATCAATAATATGTACATCATTCCTGTATTCCTCGTCCACACGAATGTCATTGCTTCTATCATCATGCACATCATTCCCATCAACATCCCCGCTGTACTCTCCTTCTTCACCGTGCCAAATCCACACATGGTATTTAAGCCTAAACCCACGACAAACTACATGATCTCTAATGATATCAACACTATTGACCACCTTCACATTATTACTGTCAACACAAGGACAATAGAGGCAATCGACACCCATTCTGCGCTGATAAGATGAAGCCCTCTCGCAAAAGTCTTGAACCCCATTAAAGAATTCCAATGTATCACGTCTACCATACATCCAACCACGATCCTTCTCCATTAAGTAAATTGTCTCTAAACATGGCAACATATTACGAATAATGTATAATTGCTACATCTTTTATATATGTAAATCAAATTCAAACACACACCATGCATATAACATTCATATAGATACAAAAATGCATATATGCTTCCAAAGGGTCCTTATCACTCCAACCTAACCCATCCTTGAACGTTTACTCTCACTAGGGAATGTATGTCGACTTTCCAATTTTAAGGAAAATCTGGCAGCATTTCCCCCCAGTTCTCCAAGTACACGACGTAGGTAATTACTTACCCATATATGTACCCAGAGAACATGGTGATCGAGGAAATGGTAAGCTAAGATGTTCCTTAAAATCGAAAAAAAAAAGACATACATTCACCACCTAAGTGAGAGTAAACGTTCAAGAACAGTCCCAACCGGGGACTTATTCAAGACTTTCTCCTAATGAGAAAGCCTTGAACGGGTATCTAGGCATATGATGATGCAACCATTTCATATATTTATTGTTGTATTTATTTGTCATTATATAATACACAAGTTGTAATAGCATGAAAAAACTTTTATTAAAACAATAAAGAGAAAGAAATATATATAGCTTAGAGAAGTTTATAATTCATACCAATACAATGGATGTATTCTTTCTAACTTCCCACTTGAGCTAAATATGTAGTTTTCAAGCTAAACTTGAACTTCAATTCACATATGAATCTATAAAAATGTAAAAAGAAAAAACAAAACAAAAAACAAAGGTTAATAAGTATGTATGAGAAATGGATAATAAATACAAATAGGGGCATATGATTAAGGAATGAGAGAGAAAATGGAGATACTCTAAAGTTAGCAAGCACATGTGAAACTATGCCTAAATTATTCCACTTATTAGCATTTATACCTTTCTAATTACTTTCCTTGTCTTCTAAATGTGGCTTGATGTACAAGCATCCTTGATTACACCAATAACCCAACTCTAATCCTACCATTTACACCCAATTGTCTCAAGTTTACTTATACAATTCATCCAAATTGCGAAACTATAAGCCTTGAACTTCATTGTTAATGTTTATGACAATTATTACACAACAAACAAAGTAACATACCAAAGTTTGACCGAGACAAACACTGTTGCTAGACCCTCCCACCTCCACCCCTTCCTTTGACTTTTGGCATGGCTCATTAAACAAAGAGATTTAAGAGTACCAATAATCAGACCAGTACTTTAAAAAGTTTAAAGTTAAAAACTAAGGTCAAAAAAATATTTGAAACAAAAAGGGGTTACAACTCCTATCAAACCTATCTCATCAATAATCAATAGCATACACAACTCCTAAACATTGAAGTAAGGCAGAGAACAATTTGTAGAAACTTAAGGAGAGCCCAAGACATTAGGGAGAGTACCAAACCAAAAAGCAAAATTACAAATTGGAAAGTTGAGACCATGATAATCAACTGCACAAACAGCCACCTTTAGGTTCACTGCAGTGCAAGCAGAGTTTGGCAAGCAACACTTCCTAAGTTCTTATAGGTAATGTCTTCTAAAAACAGAAAGGTTGAAATGTACCTGAAACTGGCGCCTTAGACCAACCGTGACAAGAAGGTCGTTGTGGAGGAGGAGCAATGCGCGTCTATTGACAAACCCTAGATTACATTAAACTTATAATTACTAAATTGAAAAGCAAATCCTCAAAAAAGTCAAGAGTACGAAGGAATTTATCAATGCAGTAAGTAAAACCTAAGCTAGCTACTTACCTTGAAGCTGCTTCAATGGAGGAGAGACGGGTATGGAGTACGAACGTCCGGTAACTGCTTCAATGGAGGTGAGAAAGCTCGCACAGCCCTTCAATGGAAGTGAGAAAGCTAGCTAGGAGATGGAGGGAGAAGAGAAGAGGGAAAATTGCGTGGGAATTGAAGACAAAACGAAGGAATGAAGAAGAAAGACGTTGTTGAACCTAGCTATAGCAAACCCGCGTTTTTTTTTTTCAAAAAGGGCACCGGTTTAAACCGGTGCTAATTACCTTAGTTGGCACCGGTTTAAGGAGAACCGGTGCCAACTCCTTCCCATACTTTTTTTTTTTTTTTCATAAGTTGGCACCGGTTTGAACCGGTGCTAATTAAATGCTTGGCACCGGTTTTGGTTAGAACCGGTGCCAACTCTGAATTTTTAAGTCCCGCCCATTTATTTTGGCACCGGTTTTCAAGAACCGGCGCTATAGGGGGGTGCCTATATAGTTTTTTCTACTAGTGAAAAGTTGTTAAGGTAATGTTACTCAAACTTTTTTTTGTTTTTCTGGTAGTTGTTTCAAAAAAATAATTGAAATGGTAGTTGTTTCCAAAACTCGTCATTTAAATGGTAGTTTTTCGCAAAATTAGCTTATTGTGCTCAAATTAAACTAGGGCTTGAGATTACCTGAATTGTTGGTCATGTGGGACGTCGACCCCAGAATCCACTTACCACGAGTTGTCTTTCGGAAGTGACATAGTAGCAAACGAGTTTCCTAACTCGGTAGGTGTCATAGGAGGCCCGTAAACCGGAGGTTGAATGACTGGATATTGGGCAGAATAGTATTTTTGCGGATTTTGGGCCACTAAAGCTGCTCTAGGAGCTTGATGCGTGGGCCTTTGCTGAACTTGGGCCTGCTGAGGGTATGTATAAGGAGTTGCTGCCCATTGTTGTGGTTGTTGTTGGGCCCAAGGTGAGGAATTTTCCCACTGAATTGGTTGATTAGAAGCTTCCTACTGCTATCCATTATCTCTCCCACGCCCCCTCCCCTTGCCATTGTGCTGATGCGGCGTTTGTGGTGTTGTTTGTGGTCGTCTGAGCTACAAACGATGCAGGTTGAGAACCTTGATCATTCGAATGATGGTAGGGGATCAGCCTGCTGGATGATGGTGGCTACGGTGTCATAGTCCGTATTCACTAGGCCGGAAACAAGACGGATAATTAGCTTTTGCTCCGTCACAGGTTGGTCCACCGCCGCACAATAATTTTTATTGCCGACAATAAGCATTAATGTCAGAGAAATTGGATAAATGAAGGCTGTTGAATTGGTTTTCAAGGTATTTTTATTGTCTTGAAAAAGGTCCTTCAACTTGTTCCAAAGTTTCTGATACAAGTATCATTTTTAAGAGTAGTGCTTAATGTTTAGGCAGCAACCATAATGGTCTGGAGACAACGATCGTCAATATGGCAACTTATTCGTGTTGTAAACTTGTAATGTTGTGGTTCCCTCCTTGCATCTTATAATTATTATTTTATTATGTTTATAAGGTTTGAAGAACAAAGTTTTAATTTTGGAAAAAAAAGTTAGAGAATTGAATAGCTTAATGATTTGGCACAAATTTTGTATAAGTGGGAAATCCAATCACCTCTAAATTCTAATTATTATCATCTCTTTGGTCTCTTCTAAGATCACCTACATACCTTCGCTCGTCCTTCTAACAAACAATTCTTGAAATCCGACATATTGACTACACCGTGTCTAAAGTTAGACCTTATGGAAGGATAATGACCCTACTTACTCTAACACATTACTTTTTAGACTAGTAGGACGACTAGTACGCGCGATGCGCGCATCATATCTAAGTTAGTCATATCCGATGAGTTATTTCGGTTTGATCTTATGGAAGCAAGGTAGCCGTTGAAAAAAAAAACAAAAGGAAAAAAAAAAGGTATCAACAAGACTAAGCCTAACCTGATGATCATATGGCCTTTTGGGAAAATTTTAAGGTAGGCTTAGAGTCATCTATTGTAGTTGGTCCAACTTTTCAAATTTCAATCTCCTCCTTTTTCCCAATTAGCATTTTCGTGCATATAAGTCAACATCATAGTTTTTATTATTATTATTATTATTATTATTATTATTATTATTGATGTCATCATTATTACAAATCACTATTATAATAATAATAATAATAATATTATCATTATTATTATTATTATTATTATTATTATTATTATTATTATAGAAAAATAACAAAAACCTACAGAGTCAATTGATTTACAAGAAATTAGTGGGGAGCCGAGATACAATCTGGGCCCCCACCCCCCTAGCTATAGCGAACCCGATCCTGTTGAAAATATGAGCAGCTGCACGAGCACCAATATCCTGAGTCCTAGCAAACGCCTGAACCCGCTTCAGCAACGCAACAACATCCTTCTCTAATTCCCCCAATGAAGAAAAGGAGAAAGGAAGAAAACCATAGCCAATTGCCCTGCAACGCGCCCCATACTTGTCCCGCTTCCGCTGAGCCGCAGCCGACACAACACGACTAGGAACAAAGTCAGACAACCCAGATTGAGTCAAAGGAGAAGACCCCGTCAAGTCAACACATAAATCAAGACCTCTATCCCAAGAATAAAGCAACACATTTGCTGGTCGAAGATCCCCGTCGTTCCCTCCAGTCAACCCAACGTTAACCTCCTTCCTTGCAGAAATCCTAGAGCGGAAACAAATATCAACAAGGGTATCACGAACAACGTTGTGCCGATGTTTAATACCCACCATCCCAGCACAAGACACTGCATGATCCCCATAAATATCCCCATCAAAAACCCTAGAGCAAGCAGAACACGGAGTCGAAACGAAGAACAAGGGAACACCCAACCGGTAGCAAAGAACACAACGGTAAGTCTTACCATTCATAGTCTGACCCAAACCTGATATCGAGACCGCTCGCAACCAGGCAGATGTGTGATCCCCCTGCTGGGACTTCCATAAGGCGACCTGACGCGGAGAGAAGGAGAAAGTGGATTATTATTATTATTATTATTATTATTTTATTTTAAGTATTATTAATATTATATCGCTTTATTTAATTATTATTATTATTATTATTATTATTATTATTATTATTACTATTACTATTATTACTATTAATATTACTACTACTACTACTATTATTATTATTATTATAAGATATTTATTTATTTATTTATTTATTATTTTTCAAAAAAAGCAATATTATAGTAGTATTTATTAAATAATAAAAATTATTTCTCATTTATCAAAAAAATAAATAAATTATTTCCTCCATCTCTATATAATTACAACATTATTTTAAAATGAAAATGTCACAATAGTTGCAATATACTATAAAAGGAAAGTTTATACTATTACCTTTATTTATAGCTCATGGCCAACTTGATTATACTCTTAACAACCTCTAAACCCCATTTTAAGTGTGTTATATCATGTGATGTCCACATTTCTTAAATATCGTGATAAAGTGTATGTTGAAACTATAAAGAAACCGAGGAAATAATTGTTTAGAAGTACCCACCAACATTTCATCACAAATGACTGATTAAAAAATTAAGAAATTTTTTTATATAATTTATAACATTTGAGAGAGAGAGAGAGAGAGAGAGAGAGAGAGAGAGAGAGAGAGAGAGAGAGAGAGAGAGAGAAGAGAGAGAGAGAGAGAGAGAGAGAGAGAGAGAGAGAGAGAGAGAGAGAGAGAGAGAGAGTTATGAGTGTTTTAAGTTGAAGCGAGAAAAAATCAACCAAATCATTATCTGTATCCAAATTATTAATAATGCTTTGATTGATTGACATATTAACAATGATTTAATTTTGCTTATTTTATTTATAAAATTTAACTTCAATTAACATTGTTATTTTGATCACTAATTTATGTTTTTAAAAATTAATGCCAATCATTTTGGTTGATTGATAAATTAATGGTAGAATATCAATTTAATTTTTTTTCTTTGACAACAGCAGCTAAAAGACAACTAATTAGAAAAGCTTTGTATATTAACCCTAAATTATTAGCAATAGTCTTGTAACTTGCTCCCTTCCCACATTTTAGACAGTGCAATTCTTCATCAATATTCCTTCCCTTATTAAATGTCCAATAGTCCAAAGTAATCGTGCTTCTCTTCTTTTTAGGCTTTGTAGTAGCTGAATTAGTGCTATCAAATTAGTAAAAATCATATCTCATTGGTAGCCCTTCAATCTTGCCCACTGAACTGCTTTTAGACAAGCCAAAATTTCCGCACGAAGAGGTGAAAGAGCCTTACCAAAGTTGCCTCCTAGGAGTAAGCCCAACCAAATCCTGCATTCCTCGTACTCTTTTGCCATGAACCATCTACCATAACAATAACCTCTATACTTCCACCCAGAGGATGACTAGTACTAATCTACCCCAAAAACCACCATCCCGAAGCACTAATCTACCCTCACCAACTCGAAATATCCCCCGATCACCCCATAAATAACCTTACCACCTTGAAAACCAATCCTCAAGGTGATTTCGGGGGGTGTTTTAAGGTGGATCGATGCAGTAACATTAAGTCAACGGTAAATTTGGTCAAAGGTGGTATCTTGCAACATTTTACCTTTTATTAGGTAGTTTCTTACAACAATTTTTTATTAGGTAGTTTCTCACAAAATTTAGGTTTTATTATTGTCAATGTTGTATGCATGACTATTCAATTATCATATTTATCAATGATGTTATTCGTCTTCCCGTCAAAAAGAAAAATACAATGATTCAGATTCAAAACAATTACTCTAGCCACAAGTTTTGAATGGCCATTGAAAATTTTCCCTAATATTACACCACTTAGTGAACACTTTTGTCTTTCGACCAAAAATTACAAGCCAGTAGCATCAACCCAAATACAACATTAAAAATGTAACGTGCAAACTTACTCTTGATGGAAAAATTAGGAAGGAAGTAAGGAATGAAGACAGCCAAAACAGCACCCAAGGAAAGACACTCGATGACCAAAACAAGAATGGCCAACCAATTACACACATGGTGCAACCCAACAAACAAGCCCGCCATGAAGGCGACTATCATCATAGTGAGGGCTAGGCCTAATGAGGGCAGCACAAAAATGAGGGACATCAAACTAAGTGTGAGGTCATCGAGGTTAGCCCAAATAAGTGTCACAACAGCGAAGATTGAACTGTACAAGGCAATGGTGTTGCTAATGATATCTATCTGGAAGGCATGTCTATGCGCCTTGCTGACCATTGCTATGTTGTGCGTAGTTGAATTATATCCACCAGGAGGGGTGAATCCTGCTGCAAAAGTCACGGTTGCCACGAGGGTGGATACTAATAGGAGAGTGTTAAATCTATCGCGGTACTTAATACCGCTATTGATTATATTCTCCCTTGCCAAGGTTAGATATTTGACATGATTTTGTGAACCATTGAGGTTGTAGGGAGTTGTCAAGCCTTGATCCATGCTTACCAGAGATCGAGGCACATTTGTAACGACCAAAATTATCATATAAGCCAACAATTAACGCATATCAGCCATAAAAACGTACATATCAGTCAACTGATGTATGATATCAGCCAATATTAGGGACATATGAGATATTAATAAAAAAAATGTATCGGTTAACACTAGAAACCTATCAACCAACAAGAGTAATATATAAGCTAACAAGAGTAAAATCTCAGCCAACAAAAGGTACTTATCAGCCAAGAGATGGAACATATCATCCAACAAAAGAAGCATATTAGCCAACAAAATGATGAAATCAGCAAACAAAAGGTACAAATAAGTCAACAGAAGGAAACAACCAACAAAAGGATGAAATCAGCAAACAAAAGCAACAGGCAAGCCAACAAAATAAACATATCAGCCAATAAAATGAAACATATAAGCCAACGATTAAAATATACATATCTGCCAACAAAATAAATATATCAGCTAACTAAAGAAACACATAAGCCAAATGATGTCTGATATCAGCCAACAAAAGGACAACCAACAAAAGGAAAAAAAAAACATATCAGCCAACAAAAGCACAGCCAACAAAAGGAAAAAAAAAAACATATCAGCCAACAAAAGGAATATATTAGCCAACATAAAAACCATATCAGCCAACAAATGAAACATATCAGTCAACACATGAAACATATCAGCCGACAAGTAAAATATATCAGTCAAGCCTCCCGCACCAAACAGTTCGTGCGTGCGTCCGCACCCAATACCTTCTCAAAGGAGATTGGTTATACTCCCTTTTTTTTTTTTAACGAAAATTATTATGCTAAATGTGAAAGTCAAAATTTCAAAATAGATTCTAAGAGCAAAGTTGTGGGTTCCATTTTCTAAAATAGTAAGTTAGAATTGAGTAAGTAATTAACTTTTTTTAAGATAACCTAAAAAACAAAAGTGAGTAAATTTAAAGAAAAATAAAATTAACCTAAAGGGAGAATATATGGTCTAATTAAGATTTCTTCTAATGCCTCAAACTATAGAGAAGATGGTTTGAAATTTTACCCTTTTTTTTTAAACAGGAAGTAATAATATCATTAAATAATAGTCATACACCATCTAAAATAATAAAGATATGTAAACCACAAATTTAGAGAAAATACCATAACATTTACAATCAAAAGCATTACTAATATGCATATTTGGCAAAGCTCATACTTCACTGCATCAAACTTGACGCGAGCATCGATTTTCGATGTTGTCTTTGTATCTTTCTAAATAGAGACCTTCGCAATTTGCACTAATGTTTTGATCGAAAAGTTGATGAAAAACCCAAGACCCATAGGAATCTAAATCACCTTCCCAATTATTATAATAACCTTAAAAATAAAATTTTCATTTATGGATGAGAATCAAAATCCCAAGGAATAGGAAAATATCTATTAAATTGTGACAGACTTTCACAGATGGAGAGAACAAAACAAATCAAAACATGAAAAAGGGAAAAAAATTAAATTGAATTAAAGAAAAAGGGGTCGAATAATTTAGACTATTTCTGCCTAAACAGCCAAGATAATTAAAACCCAAGAAGAGAGACGGGAAAAAAAAACAAAGGAGGGGCGCATAGTTTGAAAGTTTAACTAGAGAGTTTTTAATTAGTATTTTTTTTTTTTTTTTTGCCATAATACTTAATAAAACCTAAATTTTGTGAGAAACTAACTAATAAAAAAAATGTAGTAAGAAACTACCTTATTTAAGGTATAATGTTGCATTGTAAGATACTACCTTTGTCCAAATTTCCACCGTTGACCTAATTTTACGCCGTTGACCCGCATCAAAATACTCGAAAACCACTGTGGGGGTTGGTTTTCAAGGGATCAATTTTCAAAACCACTTGTAACCTAGGGTGCCCAATGGAGGTTGATGGGAGGACACTTACGCAGTTCCAGACTTTAGTAGATAAAATCTCAAAAAAACTTATGTCTTGGAAGTATCTAACACTATCACAAGCGGGAAAAATCGTCCTCATAAACTCTATCTTGATAGTACTCTTGCGCATATTTTAACAGTCTATCTAATGCCAGAGAAGATCCAGGGGAAAATGGCATCCTTATGCTTAAAATTCTTCTGGACATCATCTATGGATAAGAAGCCAATTTACTGGAAGAATAAAGAAGCCCTATACAAGGATAAGATAGCAGGGGGCCTGAGACTTAGAAACATTGTTGCTTTTAACAAAGCCATGGTCTTCAAGCAGGCTTGGAGGATACACAACTGCAAGAGTCTCCTGATCGGTAGGGTGTTTAGGGGTAAATATAGATGATCCCCACTTGATAGAAGTCTGGATGGAAGAATACCACAGGGTTGTTCACGGGCATATAGAGGAATGTGCAGAGTAGCATCTCAGATGAAGGATGGCTTGTGGTTTAGAATTGGTAATGGAAAAAGTGTGAAGTTAGAAGGAAGCAGATGGGCAGGCTTTGAGCCAGTTAGATTCAAAGGTTGCGTCTCTATGGAGGAGAGGCAGTTGTTCAATAAAGTCTCACACTTGTTAAACACGAATGGGGAATGGAAGATGGAATTGGTGTGGAGACTCTTTGAACCGGAGGATGCTAAGAAAATCGCTTGCACATGCGTAAACATGGAGGAGGAGGAGGAGGAGGAGGAAGTCATGCGGAACAACACAACAAATTGGGGATACTCTGTTAAAGCAAGATACAGGTGGCTGAATAGAAGCTTTGAAAATGGTGTGGACAACAAATTTTGGAAAATGTTTTGGAGAATCAAAGTCCCTACGAAATGGCTGTTACTAGCATGGAAGATTATGAACAGATCAACAAGTTGCAGATTAGAAGTTAGGAAAAGAGGATTACAAGTCCAACATGAGTGCTGTTTCGGGGTTTTCTGATGTCCTGCGGGAGAGTTACAATTCCGAGACTGGAACCGGACGCCTGTACCTGCAAAATAACGAAGACTCCTGAGAGCTCCGCCTCCAACGGTCAAGTTAGTACCTGATTAAGGAGTAATTAATACGAAAATTAAAGTAATAAGATCTCTCTAGGTGAGAGTGTTTAATGTTGGTAATCTGCTTTGTTAGCGAGATTAGCCGGTTATTAGTGTCTTCCGTAACGTTTCTGTTCTGTTCCGTTCTTCAGGTGAGATTAATTGCTTCTTCCTTTAATGAGGATTAATTAAGTATTTATAGTCTTGAGAAGCATGCCACTCTCTAGGTTTAGGGTAAACCTAGGGCTGACCGGGCCTCTAGACAGGATTGGGCCTTGTTGGCCGGTTTTCCCATTTGGCATGGGTGGACACGTGGCGTGTCTCAATTGGTCCGTAGAGGACGTATCTGTGATTGACACGTGGCAGGCTCCTATTGGCCTACGTGAAGGACACGTGACGGAACCTGGTTGGTCCACTTGTCAAACGGTGATTGGTGGATAAAAATCCCCTAATCATTTGCCCCTCACAGGTGGCACGTGACTGGTCACGTGTCGCCTGTGACAGGTGTCGCACGGTGACAGGCGACGACCTGCTACAGGTGTCACCTTGCAAATGGCCGAGAGATTTTCCCGCCCAAATTTTGAATTTGGAAGCGACCCTTCGCCTTCTCACTTTGCCTATATAAGGAAGTGCTGACTTCGGTCATTTTCACATTTGAGAACTTTGCGAGAACATTCGGACCCCTGAACTTGCTCTGACATTTCGGACCTTTTCTGCCTACCGCCTGTTCTGACAAGCCGACTGCACCGGATTTCCAGAACTTCATCAACCGTCACTCGTTCAGGTAACTCAGTTCTCTTACTCTTAATTTTCTTTTTATTTTTTGAAATGACACCACGGAAGCACACGACACGACCTAAGTTAGTGATCAGCCGGTCACCGGGGACGGCTGAATCTAGGACTAGGAGTGCCGCCTGCCCTTTTCTGGACCCATCTTTGCCCTTTATACAAAGTCCGACTGTATCTGTGTCTATGCAGAACGTGATGGCCAGAACAAAAAAGACTGCTATGATCTCAAACTCGGACGGCTCCTCCCAAAGGGTGCTCATTAGTGAAACATCTGACCAGGCGCCAGATGTAGAAGTGAAACGAGGCGGCTGCCAAGCCGACAGTTCTGAGAGAGGGGTCAAGGTGGTCCCTTCCCATTTTACCGTTGATATGTCTAATTTTCCTCCTTCTTCTTCTAAGGGAGAGGAGGCGGGCCCCTCTAGGAGAGGGGAGGAGTCGTCCTCTTCGGACTCGTCAGAGGACGAGTCCGAGTCCAGCTCTTCTGGCCACGCTTCTCCAGGCTCAGAAGAAAGAAACAGCCGCCTACAAGAGGCGAGGCTTTCTCATGCAGTTGAGAAGGGGGACAATTAGGCGGAGTCGTCCGCCTCTTACAGAGAGGAAAACACCCCCTACTACTGCACGGTACCCCGGGGCCGGATCGCAACCATGCAAGACAAAGTGGAGAGCTTTATAGCTAACCACAGAATGGGCCCCGAATTTTTACTGTTCGTGCCGGATCCAGAAGACACTGTCGTCTGGCCGGCTGGTACTAGCTATGATGACGGCTGCTTTGGCTGCTATGTGGCGGCCATCAAAGCTGGACTGCGCTTCCCATTACATCCGGCTGTTCAGCGGATTTTAGATGGGTATGATTTGGGGTTATGGCAGTTAGCCCCCAACTCTTGGGTAAACGTACTCGGCTATGTGGCCGGGTGCGAAATGTACGGGGTGGAGCCAAGCTTTGAGGCTTTCGCCCACATGAACTATCTCAGCCGGACCCCTAAGTCGGGAGGTACCGGCTGGTATCAATTAACAAGCCATAGGGGCTACCTCATGACGAGAGGTAAGGCGAACAAATGGAAGGATTGGCGGAACACCTTCCTTATCATCGAGGGTTCAGACACGGAGCTGAACAAACGCTTTAACAAGTGGAATAGGGATCCGCCTCTTCTCGCAGACGGCCGCAGCATGCCGCCTGTTCCCCCAAAGGCTAAAAAAGAGATCCTAGACAAAGGACTCTTCAAAGTAGAGACTAGGGTGAACTCTACTTCAGGGGTACGAGAGCAAGTACCCCTAAACTGCGTCCCGAGCTTCAAGTGGCTCAATGACGAGTACTTTTTGGCCGCCTGTGGCCTCAGCAGTCGGTGCTCTAGAGGTAGCCGGCCTGACAAATACTCTGTTTTTTCACGCTTTGTTTACTTGGGATCTTTACTAACTTTGCTGTTTATTTTTTTGCAGCTAACGCCATGAGTAAAATAACAGCATCCAAGACTGCGGCGACCATGTTGCGGGCCTCTCCAGACAAGGGGGCACCCTTGGTAGGCTTCGAAAACTCTTCCTCTTTTAGGAGTTGTCTTATGCATATACTAACTCTTTCTATTTTCAGTCGGGCACTCCAAGAGCTTCTTCCTCGCAACAGCCGGACCCCAAGGCCCGGAGGACGACTGTTGCAAGCTCTCCTGGGTCTTCCAGGAAAACAGTGGCGGCTGAGAAGCAGCCGACCACTTCTTCTAAAACCCCGGCGGGGCCGCCTAGAAGTATGGACAATTACTTGTAAAAACTTTTACACTTGCTTCCTTCTTGACTAGGTCTAACTTGCTTTGTTACGCTTGATGCAGCCGGCCCTCAGGGGCTTGACTTGGTTGAGGTAGCCAAGTCCATGATCAAAGTAGTTCCTCCATCTGAAAGGGAGGCGGTCAGGGGTGCCGGCACCCTTGACCTTGATGGGATTGCAGGGGTCCTTGCTGAGGTATACTTTTTGAGTATTTGAGTTCCAGGACGCCTGTTATCTTTTTTGTTTGGAAACTGACGCCTGTTTTTTTTTTTATACTTAGGCCCTGCTCCGAGTTAACAGCCTTCGCAAGCCGCTTGATCGGAAAAACAAAGAGGTAAAGGCTGCAAAAGCTATGGCCGCCTCTAACTGTGATAAGGCAATGTTTCAAATTGCCCAAAATGAAGTACTGACCATTGATATTCTTTATTATCAGGCGCAGGCTACCGCCGCTGTTCGGGCTCAGTTAGAGGCGGCCCAGAAGAAGAATGACGAGCTGGAGGCGACCATCACAAATCTTAAGGCCGAGCTGAAACCTCTTCGCCAAAAAATGTACTCTTACGAAGCCATGGAGAAATCCTTGGCCAACGTAAAAGAACGCCTGGTGAGCCAAGAGAAGAGTCTTACCCAAGAGCTCTCGGAAAAGGCCGAGCAAGAGAAGAAAGAGCTCGTCCGGGAGATGATGGAAGACTCCGCTCAAATCCAGCGCATGACCTGGGGCCGCCTGTTCCCCAATGCCGACTTTGCCTCTTGGGAAAGAACGTACCGCCAGTGTTCGGAAACATATAATCAAGAGATCCTGGTGGCTGCTGAAGAAGAGGCGTTGGGAGATGCGTTGGAGGAGGAGGAAGAGCCGGTTGTGGCGCTTGTGCCACTTGGGGGTAAGGCATCAAAAGAGGATGCAGCTGAAGCCGAGTCCAGCAAGAAGAGTGCTGACCAGGCGGCAGCTGCTAATACTGAACTGCCCCCTTCTTAAGCTTAATGTATTTTTTCCACGGCCTGCGTGCCGTTTGCTTTGTATTTACCCGGCCAGGGGGCCGGGGCTTTGAATATTTTGCTGGTCTTTAATGACCGGCTTATTTTTAATGAATTTTTGTTTTGCTTCAAATTTGTCCAAGTATTCCATATCTAATATCCCATTGTTTACTAGACCGACTGTTGTACATGGCCGAACGTTGCAGACAGGTACGGATAGTTAGTACGCCGCCTATGCCCCTGGACGACTGGTTGTCTGTTTCCAGGATAGACGATCAGTCGGCCATTTATTCAATCGGTATTAGAACTATTTTGTCTGGATCCTTTTTAGGCAGGCGTGCCTGTCTTTTTGTAATTTTAACCAAGTAGGAAAGTGGTCTGACCAAGTAAATAGAATATTACCTAGTCGCCAAGGAATTGAGTGGTAGAGATAACAAGCGGCGGGTACCGGTTGTTTCCCTATATTGCCAATGTTGTTGGCTTTTAACTCATAATTTGTTAACCTAGCAAGAGTAGTGGTTGAGAGCCCCTGTTTGTTAAAAACAGGCGGACGACTCATACCTTTTAGGCTCCATACTAAGTTTGAGTGACTATTAAGTTAACATAGGAGTTACTTAGTCTTCGTCACACTCTAGATTGAGTAGTAGAGGTACCAGGCGGCGGAGGCCGGCTGATCCTCTTGATTTGCCAATGTTTGTTGGCTATTAACTCAATAGGTTACCTAGTAGGAATAGGGGTTTGAGTGCCCTTGTTTGTTAAAAACAGGCGGACGACTCAAACCTTTTAGGTTCCATACCAAATTTGAGGGAGTGACTATGAGTTAACGTTGGAGTTACTCAGTCGCCGTCACTTTTGTTTGAGAAGTAGAGGTACCAGGCGGCGTAGGCCGGCTAGACCCCTTGATTCGCCAATGTTTGTTGGCTATTAACTCAATAGGTACCCCCTGCATTTATCCCAATTAATACAGGCGGTTATCTGACTCAGATGTCAACTGCTACCACTGGTTTGGTTAGTGGTAGAGTTATCCTTGTCTCAAAAACGGCTACGTGGTTGCCCTTGGGGACAGTCGTATAGGTGCCGTGTAATTAGTTTATAGAACAATGTTCCACCCAAAAGGGAGCTGCTCTCTGCGACGAATTTCATCCGGAGGGATGCCGTCGGACGCCTGCTATGATGTTGGGACAGGTCGTATTAGTTTTGTAGATTTGATCAGTTGGCTTGGCGCCTGGTCTGATCATTCGGCCGGTAGCCTTGGTAAGTTCTTGGTGAACGTAGGTGCTAAGTAAAAGAAGGGTAGCCGCTAAGTTAGGAGGAATGGAGTTTCTCCAGTCGCCCCTTTTTCAGTCGTCCTAATGGCCCAGAGAACATGTGGTAGTTCATCCGCCCATAGGCCGCCTGCTCGTTCAATCTTTTTCTTGAGACCGTCTGAGATGATTTTATTAAAGGCTTCTACCTGGCCGTTTGCTTGTGGACGGCCGACAGATGCAAACCAGTTTGCAATTCCTAGGTCTCCCAACCAGCTTTTGAGAACAGGCGTCTCAAATTGGGGACCATTATCAAAAACCATAGACATGGGAACCCCGAACCGAGTGATGACATTTTTCCAAATGAATGAAATTACATCTTTCGTCTTGATTCCCTTTACAGCCTCCGCTTCTACCCATTTAGTGAAGTAGTCGACTGCAACAAGTATGTACCTCCTTCCGCCTGTAGCAGGCGTATATGGACCCAGAATGTCCATGCCCCACTTAGCAAACGGTAGTGGGCTGTGAATGGTAGTGAGGTCAGTAGCCGGACGGTGAATTAGTTTGCCAAACCTTTGGCACTTGTCACATTTTTTCACCATCTCCATTGCATCTGCTTCCAAAGTAGGCCAAAAGTAGCCCTGCCGCCTTGCCCTTTGAGCAAGCATCCTACCACCTATATGAGAAGCACAGTAACCAGAGTGAAGATCATCTAGTATCTCTCGTCCCTTTTCTGGAGTAACACACTTTAAGAAAGGTTGAAGGTACCCCCTCTTGTGAAGTTCTCCCTTAATCATTTCAAAACAGGTGGCTCGTTTTTTCAGTGCTGCCGCCTGTTGTGGATCATCCGGCAGTGTACCGTTTGTCAGATATGCCCTGATTGGATCCATCCAGGTTGAGCTTCTGTCTAGGATTCCAATAGGGTTTTCCTCGATGCTTCTCTTCTCCATTACTTCCCAAAAAACAGTTCGAGGGGTATCAGAGGAGGCGGATGATGCTAATTTTGACAGTGCATCCGCCTGGTTGTTTTCTGATCTCGGGACTTGGATCAGATGGAAATCCTCAAGGGAGGCGACTGCTTGTCGGACCGCCTGTAAATACTTGATCATGGCCGGATGGGTTGCTTCGTATTCGCCATTGTACTGACTCACTATCAATTGTGAATCGGAACAGGCGTCTATTTTTCTTGCCCCTGCCGCCTTGCACATGCGGATCCCGGCTAGTAAAGCTTCATATTCTGCCTCATTGTTTGAAGCCTGAAAACTGAAGCGTAGAGCATACTCGAACCTGTCGCCCTCTGGAGACTGACATACGACACCTGCTCCACAACCATTTGAAGTAGAGCTTCCGTCCACATATACCTTCCATACTTGGTCTGGAACTTGAGAGTCAGGAGGACGAGTCATCTCTACAATAAAGTCAGCAAAGGCTTGCCCCTTTACTGCTTTTCTAGGCTCGAAAGTAACTTCGAGGCTCTGTATTTCTATGGCCCATTTGATCATTCGGCCTGACGACTCCATGATGGTCAGCGGCCGCTTGATAGGTTGGTCTGTATACACGACGACTGTATGTGCCAAAAAGTAGGGCTTCAATTTTTTAACAGCCATGAAGAGTGCAAGACCAAATTTCTCCACTAGGGGATACCTCAACTCGGCATTTTTCAGTACATGACTGACAAAGTAGACCGGGAGCTGACAGCCGTCCCTTTCAGCAAAGAGAACAGCGCTTAACGCATGATCAGAGACGGGCAGGTACATGTAGAGATCCTCTTTGGGCAAAGGGCTGACCAGCCTCGGCAAGGAATGAGAGTGAACTTTTAATTTCTGGAAGGCAGCCTCAGCATCCGGCCCCCATTCAAACCTTGCCTTTTTCTTAATTGCCTGGAAAAAGTATAGGCATTTGTCGCCTGATCGGCTTAGAAATCTTCCCAAGGCCGCCAGACAACCTGTTAACTTCTGAACCTCTCGGATGGTACGAGGCGACTGCATGTCGATGACCGCCTGCACCTTCTCAGGGTTCGCTTCTATTCCTCTCTGATTGATAAGGAATCCGAGAAATTTCCCAGACTCAACTCCAAATACACATTTCTTGGGATTGAGCATGACATGGTGCCGCCTGAGTGTGGCGAAAGTTTCTCGGAGGTCCGTCAGATGATCTTTCTGAAGTTTAGTCTTGACAATCATATCATCAATATATGCCTCGACGTTTCTCCCAATCTGATCAAAGAACACAGTGTTTATCATTCGTTGGAAGGTAGCCGGGGCATTCTTAAGACCAAACGGCATGACCGTGTAACAGTATAACCCCTGATCAGTGACGAAGGCCGTCTTCTCCTGATCTTTCTTCCATAAGGGAATTTGATGGAAACCAGAATAGGCGTCCATGAAACTCATCAAGGCATGGCCGGCTGTTGAGTCGACCAGGTTATCAATTTTAGGCAGAGGGTAACTGTCTTTGGGGCACGCCTTGTTTAAGTCTGTGTAGTCTACACACATTCGCCAGGTGCCATTCGGCTTTTTAACAAGCACCACATTTGCAACCCAGTCTGGGAAGTAACATTGCCGAATGAACCCTGCATCAAGTAATTTTTTAACTTCGGCGGCTGCCGCCTGACTTCTTTCTTCGCCATGGTTCCGCTTCTTTTGCCGTACCGGCTTCTTTTTCGGATCCACAGCGAGTTTATGTACCGCCAGATCAGGACTAATGCCTGGCATTTCATGGACTTCAAATGCAAAGATGTCCTTGTATTCTTTCAATAGGTTGTGAAAGTCGTCACCAAGGTTTCTCAGAGCAGTCGTCCCAACTTTGACTGTTCGGTCAGGACGTGAGTCGTCTAAGACCAGGTCCGCATGCTCACCAGCCGGCTGAGGGCGGAACTCATCCGGCCGCTCCTCTGCCAATGATTGCTATTTTCTCGCTTTTCTTGCGGACTCTGTCTGGGACGCCTTTCTCTTTTTGCCGCCTGCTTCTTGAACAGGCGCACTCTCCTTGACATTGTCAAGGTCTGTTTTTTCTCCACTTGACCCAGTGGCCATAACAGTGGGCTTGACATCCGAGAGATAGCACTCTCGGGCCATCCTCTGATCTCCCCTTAGGGAGCCGACTGTTCCATTATCCCTCTCAAACTTGAGCAACATAAGAGACGGGATTATAACAGCCTTGGAATTGTTCAGGGTTGGTCGACCCAGAATCATGTTGTAGGCCGAGAGTTCCTCTACTACTAGGAACCGGACTACCATGTGTCGTCCTTCCCCTTTTTCGCCCAGGCGAATGGGTAAATCTACTCGTCCCAGGGGTGGACGACTCCTCCTCCAAACCCTATTAAAGGGTGGGAGGCCGGATGTATGCTGTCAGTCTGATATTTCAGTTTCGACAGACATTTGCTGCTGATGAGATCTGAGGAGCTCCCGATATCTATGAGGATTCGGCCAACTCTCTGGTTGGCCACTTTACATTCAATAACAAGAGGGTCGTCATGCGGCCCCCTTACCCCTCCTAGATCCTCTTCAGTGATGACAATCTCAGGAAATGTATATTTGGACGGCCGTTCTTGGTGAACGGAATTTACATCTAACCGCCTTATATTATCTTTGTTGCCCCTAATAGTGGGGCCGCCTCCTGAGAAGCCGCCTGCAATGGTGTAGACGACTGCATCATCTGTATCGGAGCTGTCGGCCTGTTGATTCTTTTTGGCCGACAGCTTTCTTGAGGAAGTGTTCCCCGTAGATTTTTTGACATAAGTGTCAAGATCACCTTGCTCAGCCAGGCGGTCTAGGTACCGCATGAGACTGATGCAATCATTGGTGTGATGACCAACGTCATCATGATAAGCAAAGATTTTATCTTGGTTCCGGTTGTTTGCAGAACCCTTCATGGGGACCGGCTTCTCAATTGAGATCCGTCCCTTTATTTCTTTTAGGATAAACTGGTTATCCTTGTTAAACACATACTTTGGGGAGTATGGTTTGAATTCTTTTTTCTTTTTCTGGGCCGGCTGTTTAGAGGAATCAGCCGCCCAGACCTCTTTTCTTTTCTCATCTTTGTTAGACGACTGTTTCTGTCGTCCTTCTCTTTTGTCGAACCTTTTCCCGTCCGACTGTTTTATCGTACACAGATCAGTCGCCTGTATATAGGCTTCTGCTTCAATCAAGGCCTCTTGAAGAGTCGCCACCCTTTTTCGAACCAAATCAAATTTGAAGGTAGACCCGTCTTTGAGACCTCTAAAAAAGTCGGTATAAGCTACCTCATCCGGTAACCCTTGAATCTGTATTCTCATCAGGTTGAACCGCCTGATGTAAGAACGAAGCCCCTCCTTCTCGCCCTGCTGAATTGTTCCCAAATCAAGGGTCGTTTTCTTCGCAGGGATGTTCATGGCGAAGTTGGAGGAAAACAAGTAAGCAAGCGTCCTGAAGCTATTTACACAACCAGTCGGCAGGTTGCCGAACCATTGCTGTGCGATTCCCTTGAGAGTCGCTGGGAAACACTTGCACCAAATGGGATCATCCAACCCTTGAAGGTACATCAGGTTGGTGAATGCCATCAGATGGTCTTCTGGGTTAGTAGTGCCGTCATAGGCGCCTACTAGTACATTTTTTACTTTGGCCGGCTGAGCGGCTTCAGTAATTTCCTTGGAGAAGGCCGACGGCTGTTCACCAAGTCTAAGCAACCGTAGCTGCCAGTCCATAGGTTGGACGTTTTTTGCTGCAGGTCCACCAAATGGAGGTGGCTGCATAAAATACTGTTGTTGCGGCACAAATGGTAAGTTTGGTACCGCCTGGGCACTATGAAAGCCGGACAGACGGGAGGTGCCGCCTGACTGACTCTCATGGTACGACTGAGTATGCCTCATCGAGGCATTTCGCAAACTGTCTTGAAAGTCTGAAGTAGAAGCCGACTCTGACAATCGGTCACTCTTCTTCTGCTCTAGCAGTAGCCGAGCATCCGTGAATGTTTGCTTTGACCCGTCCGCCTGAATATGACGAACCGGTTTCCTATTTCCTGTAGGATAACGGAATTTTGTGAAATCAAGAACAGGTGGCTCCCGCTTCCTAGATTTAGGATGAGGAGTCGCCTCTCGCCCTTGAACTGGCTTCCTCTTCTGTGAAGTGGAAGGTTTCTTGGCCGACTGCTCCTTGACTGAAGCAGGCGGCTTCTTGTTGATCAACTCTTGAATCTCTCCCTTGAAGTCCCTCATGAAGGTCATGAGTTCGTTTCTTGTGATGGGAGCAGACCCATCAGTCGGCTGTTGCCGAGCAGGCGGTGCGCCTGCTGGCTCGCTTCCTGTTTGAAGATGCTCCCGTTCCCTCTTTTCGGTATGACGGGTACGTCGGGCCCTTAGGGTCCCGTCTGGAGCTGTATGAGTTTCAACTTCAAATTCACTTTCGGTGTCATGGTCCGACTGAACTTGAGGGTCGTTTAGGGGACGCCTCTCTTCAGGAGTCGGTACAGACTTGGATGCCATCTCTGAAGTACTCTCCCCACAGATGGCGCCAAATGTTTCGGGGTTTTCTGATGTCCTGCGGGAGAGTTACAATTCCGAGACTGGAACCGGACGCCTGTACCTGCAAAATAACGGAGACTCCTGAGAGCTCCGCCTCCAACGGTCAAGTTAGTACCTGATTAAGGAGTAATTAATACGGAAATTAAAGTAATAAGATCTCTCTAGGTGAGAGTGTTTAATGTTGGTAATCTGCTTTGTTAGCGAGATTAGCCGGTTATTAGTGTCTTCCGTAACGTTTCTGTTCTGTTCCGTTCTTCAGGTGAGATTAATTGCTTCTTCCTTTAATGAGGATTAATTAAGTATTTATAGTCTTGAGAAGCGTGCCACTCTCTAGGTTTAGGGTAAACCTAGGGCTGACCGGGCCTCTAGACAGGATTGGGCCTTGTTGGCCGGTTTTCCCATTTGGCATGGGTGGACACGTGGCGTGTCTCAATTGGTCCGTAGAGGACGTATCTGTGATTGACACGTGGCAGGCTCCTATTGGCCTACGTGAAGGACACGTGGCGGAACCTGGTTGGTCCACTTGTCAAACGGTGATTGGTGGATAAAAATCCCCTAATCAAGTGCCCCTTTTGTGAGTTGGAGGATGAGACCCTGAACCACCTGTTCAATGAATGTGAAATTGTAAAAAGAATCTGGGCTTGCAATCAACTAGGCATTCAGATGGGGGATAGGAGCATACAAGTGGAGACTTGGATGCTGAATATACTGTCCTACGCCATGAAGAATTCCCCAAAAGATTATGCAGTCGTAGAAAAGACCATAGCCATCATATGGGGCATATGGATTCACATGAATGATATAATCTTTAGAGAAGCCAAACCAAACCCAAGTAGGTTGATGAGCATCATAGAGCATGCAGGGCTAATGTGTGGAGCAACTTCATCCCAACTAGGTGAAGATGCAGAGGAAAAGCGTGCAGAGAAGCCCGCATAACAGTTCTGGTCTAGGGGATAGCACGATGAAGGACAATTGATTGTGGTGACACTGGATGGTTCGTGGAAGTCAGCTAGTGAGGGATTGGATGCTGTGGCGGTTGGATGGGTAATCACAAGGCGTGACATCATGGTAGGAGAAGAGATTGAGGTGGTCGCAGGAGGAAGTGCGCTGCAGTGCGAGCTCCTAGCAATCAGGAAAGGGATAGAATAGGGTATTCAGGCCGATGTCCAGATATATCGAGATAAGAACGGACAACAGAAGCAGCGTCCAATTCATTCAAGATAAAGCAAAAGCACCTAAGGAGTACAAGAACATTATCAGGAAAATTATATCCTTGGTTGATAGCCTATATTATGTTTGCTTTTGTCAAGTACTTAGGAGAATAGTAGACAAGGCCCACAATCTAGCAATCATTGTTAGAAAGGGCCTTGGGTAGCTTTGAGCTTTGTTTCCCCTTTGCCAAAAAAAAAAAATCAATTTCCAGTGCTTTGAGAGGTGATTGTTTACAGTATTTCCTTTAAAAAAATACCAAAAAAAAAAAAAAAGTTGCATCGCATAGACTTCATGTACTAGTAACAATCCTACTTCGTAAATTTTGTACAAGGCCTAGTGTTGTGATTAGCCACGTGGGTATTAAATGAAAGACGGAGTATCCATCAAAACAATCAGATCCCGGTGTAGAAACGTTTAACCGTTGTAGGCTAGAATGGAGGGAGTACTTATAATCTTTTATGTCTTGTTATAAAGAACCCCTTAAACCCTTAAACCCAGAAAATCGAAAGTGATTCTTCGAACTTTCAAGTCTCAAATCTTCTCCTTCATTCACTTATCAATTACAAGTATCACGCTTTTCCCTTCTCTGTATAATTCTCAAGAAATATATGGAGCCACATACATCATTGATAAAACAAATCGAATCCTTTGTTGATTCTTCAGCCACCTCTGCTCAACAGGTCCAATTTCTTCAATTTTAGCTTTATAATTTCATTTATAGTTAATCAAAATTTGAACCTCAATTTCCCAATTTTACAACTTTCTTTGCAGATTGCAAGTGTGAATTCAATTGTTTCTCTGTTGAAGAATGACTCAATTACAATGGAGTTTTTGGTAAATTTTTTGCTAATTTGTAACTACATCAATTTTTTCTTCGTTAATTTTTAACAAATTTCCGGGTTTTATATTAAATTCATTGCATTCTCTGTATTTCTAATTTGGGTGACATTAGGTTAAGGAAATGGAGCTGTATTTGACCACCACTGACCATATTCTTCGTGCAAGAGGTACTGTTTTCGTTCTTAAACTTTGAATTTAATTATATGTGTCACATCCATTTATAATAAGATTAGTTCTTCCCTTTTGTTTATTTGTTGCTGATGTTTGTCTTTCTAGTAAATGGTGAATAAGAAATATTGGTGTTAAATTTTCTAGCTTAATATCATGAGAAAATTTTAGTTAGGTTATTGCTTGTAAGGGGAACTCGAGTCGATGTTTTGTACTCACTTGAGATTTCTTTTTGTGCACAATTGAGATTCTTGGTAGCATGAATGTCAGGAAACCATGTTTATGAGGTAGTTGTATAGATGCTAACAGATGATATGTGCATATGTGTTGTTAGTGGATGCTATTGGGAGTGGGGCGGCACAGTGGTAGTTGCAAGGTGAGGATACCAGCGAAGGTTTTATAATTTTTTTAGTTGAGGGTATTGTTTGTAGTTTAGGTAGGGATGTCAATGGGGCGAGGCAGGGCGGGGCGGATGTTGGCCTTCCCATCCGCATCCCCACCTAAAATTTCATCCCCATCCCCATCCTTGCGGCGGGTCCAAAATTCATCCTCATCCCCGCCCGGGCGGGTACAATTCCAAAACCATCCCCGCCTCATCCCCCGCTTGGATATCCATCCCCACTAAGACCCGCCTAATTCCCACCTCTCATTATACAATCCAACAAAATTATATAGATTACCAAAAAAAAAAAAAAAAAATTGTTAATATTACACACTTTTTTAGTTATAATATTACTGTATTACAAATTATTATATCTACTATTTTATTTTACATAATTTTTTTGTTATAAAATAGTATAAAAGTATATAATTTTGTTTTTAAAAATATATAGATGTGGGTGTGAGGTGGGGATGAGGCGGGGTGCGAAGTGGGGCGGGTACAATGTAAAATCCACCCCCGCCCCATCACCCATGGTGGGCCACCACCAACCAAATCAAGACCCATCCTAAGTTTAGGGGGTTATGCTTTTGTAATTTTTTTCAGCAATTAGCAATCATTTTTGGTTTAGGACAAGGAATTGGCACGTTCGAGCTATTAAGGGGTACCTCCGTACCTGTGTTATTGATGCCCAATATAATGCATAACTATAATGCATCGATACACTGAATCATTTTTTCTGACAAAATAGGTAGAAGTTGTCAAGGGGCTGAAGAAACATAGATGAGAAGCTGTGAAAGTTATGCTAGAATGATGCTAGATAGTCATTGATAAAAAATAAAATAAAAGAGAGATTAGATCTTCATGATGGTCAGCTTGATTTTACTTGTATTTGACAATCAATCCCAAGCATAACAAGCTGATTATCCTGTTTTCTCATGTATGATTGATATAATATTATCCTGTTTGCCAATTGTGATATCATGTTGAAATTAAATGAGCCTCGAGAAAGCCAATTTTGAGCTGATTCTTGAACTACTCCACTATTTACTACTTCGTATTTAATAGGAGAACTACATGGCTTAATTCCTAGTTTCCTACTACGTATTTCTTGCTTTCATGCAACTCTGACAAGTGTATTTACTGGTATTTAACCAAAATAACATACTTCCTCCTCCTTTTTTTTTTTTTTTTTTTTTTTTTAGTTGCAACACTTTTATTTTCACGGTTTCCTAAGCAATTTTTGAAGAGGAGAAAGATAGAGAGAAAAATAAGAGGGACCCATGTGGGTAGGAGAGAGATAGAGAGAAAGAAATGTTTAAAATGGAAAGTTTTGCAAGTAATTAGCAATTTCCAAAATAGGAAAGTGTTGCAACTAAAAAGAAACGGAGGAAGTATTAAAGAAACAAACATGCATTGTGGTGAAGTTGAACAGGCAGCATTGTACATTCTCAACTACATTTATTTGCATGCTTTTATAGCTGAGTTACCAATTATGAGAGCTGTACATAGTTCTTTGACAGGTCACGACATGAACCAAACACGGCGTTTATTTATTTATTTATATTTTATTTTTTAATTAATTTTTTTTTCTTCTGTGGTGGGAGTATAATAGGATTTATGTCACCTGAAATCCTGAATAGTAGGCGGTTTTGCAAAGTCAATGATTCTGTACTCTGTAGTATTTTTATACTGTTATATGTTTTGTTTCTGCTGCTCTCATTGAACTGTTTGATTCATGTGTGATCAGTGGTTGCTTGTTTCTTTATAGGTATACTTCTCCTTGCAGAAGTGCTTGGGCATCTTCAAACAAAGCCGCTAGATAGAACTACTATACACACCTTAGTAGGATTCTTCAGTGAGAGACTGGTAAGGCTGCAACTCCTTATGAATTTTATTTAATTGGGGGAGATAATTTTGTCTTTTTGCTGTTGTCATCTAGTGATGAAGTTTCTTATGCATTCCCTTTTATTTATTTTTAAATATTGAGTATATTTTGAGAGCAAAGTAAGTTTTCTATTAATTGTAATCTAAAACTTGGCTTCCTCTTTCTTTGTTTTTACTTTTTTGCTAATATTTTTCTTTTAAATGCTTTAGATCAAAGCTTGGCGTGTTAAATTTCATACATCAATTTATTTTGACATTATCATCTCTCAAATAAACAATGGTCTGTGCATCTTCTAATATATAGTCTATTGAGAGGTAAATGATAAACAATGGTTGTGACTTGTGGGCTCTTGTAAAAG
Source organism: Chenopodium quinoa (assembly GCF_001683475.1). Taxonomy (NCBI): domain Eukaryota; kingdom Viridiplantae; phylum Streptophyta; class Magnoliopsida; order Caryophyllales; family Amaranthaceae; genus Chenopodium; species Chenopodium quinoa. The sequence continues at coordinate 1,215,825 of NW_018743014.1, read as the reverse complement.
AGAATACTCCCTTCAATCCTAATTGAATAGAGACATCTGAAAGTAGTCAAACCTTGCTAAATATATATTATGCAGCTATAATATTTTTTTCTATCATTACTCAACATTTTTTAAAAAGTAAATCAATGGTCTAGGTTAATGAGTTTTAACCATCAAATAAAATTGTTCTATAATATTGGGATGAAGTTAGTAAAATATCTATTTTGTTTTTGTAATGTGATGTATGATACTAAATTTCATTAGGCAGATTGGAGAGCATTACGTGGAGCACTTGTTGGTTGTCTGGCCCTTGTGAGAAGAAAATTTAATGCAGGTGTGATCACTGGAACTGATGCTAAGATTTTGGCCCAGTCCTTTTTGGAAAACTTACAGGTGCAATCTCTGGGACAACATGACAGGAAGGTATGATGTGACAAGGTACCTTATGTGAATAATGTTTTTAGTAAGTAGTAACAATGTTGGAAAAGATTTTTCTTGTTTGCGGCATTGATTCATGTTCATTTTGTTTGTTCTTGTTGAAGCATTGGACACATAGCTCTAGCTTATCTTTGATGTTATTGCTGCAGCTGTGCTTTGAATTTCTAGAAGGCCTTCTTAATCGTTACCCAGAATCGATTTCCACACTGGTATGTTGTTTAATCCTTTGTACAAATCCCGTTTCAGGTCTTTCTCAAGTAAGTTCTATCAGTAATAATTGATTAGCTAGCACTATCTACTATTACTAATGCTTTGATCTGAAATCTTGTTAGTTGCTTTTTGGGAATTTTTTTATGTGGCATTGTGGCTGTTGTGTCATTCATGTGCACTTTGTGTTGATGGAATCCTCCAATCTTGTTCTACTATAGTACTATCATTGTTGTCTCTATATTTCATGCTGTTATAATATCTACTGTCCACCTCACTGTCGTGGTTTTGATATTACACGCCTGTGTTATATAGTTTTCACAAGTGTCTCTGAATTTATACTTTTGGGCCTTTGGCTCATTGATTTGCATATATAAGGTTTTGAATATGCATGCTGATTTCATCTGCAATGTTTCTCAACTTTTAGAGCTTAAAAATCATCCTTAACGAGCTTCACTTATACTTTAGGGTGACCACGTTGTTTATGGTGTCTGTGAAGCCATCGAAGGAGAAAAAGATCCTCAGTGCTTGATGCATGTTTTCCATATTGTGGAGGGTCTGGCACAAATTTTTCCTGATCCTTCTGGACCTGTAGCTAATTTTGCTGAGGACTTCTTTGATATTATTGGCCGTTATTTTCCTATCCACTACACACATGTAAGTTTGATAACTTGAATACTTGATATATCTTTTCACTGTTTTTAAATATTCCATCTATCTAATTATTGCTCCCTATAGACGGGCCTACTTTCTTCACTTAGCGATCTGTTTCCTTTGCTGCTGTGAGGCCAATACCCTTGTTTATCTTTTTGTCTGAGACAGAGCTTTTACATCTTCTCTGTGATTTGAAGTTCTCAGATTAATTTTCCTACTTTATATTGTTTTGGGTGCATTCTCATCCAGCCAAAGAGTGAAGATGTTGATATCAGCAGAGAGGACCTTTCAAGGGCTTTGATGGTATGCAATTTCTTGCGTGCTTTGTTCAATTGAATATGTTCGTGAGCAGTATTTCTGTATCAAGCGCATTCGTTTCCGGTTGCGAATATAGGTTTATGAATGCTTGGAGTCAGTGAACTGGACTTCATTAATTTTAAAGCCTCATAATTCTAACTAGTTGTTGTCTGAAGTATTCTGAGTTTGCATTATGGGGAGGTTGGGTTGTTTCCTTAAAAATAGTGGAGATTTAACTATTACAACAATGTGTAAAAAAGTATGTCTTGTGTTACAAATTGCCAGTACATCTTTTCAAACTAAGATATATCTGTTCACTAATGATTCAAAATTATGTTTTAGGCCTCTGTTTCACCGAGTCTACTTTTCAAAAATCCTCGTCTATCCCGTTCCCTGAACATCCTGATGTGAAAGTTGTTACCAGAGCAGATCTAAGTTACAAAGAGGTTTCTACCTCCAAGACGATAGTGTCTTTAGTTACCAGTTGAACCTGGATGTCTTCCCTAACAAGGGGAGCTGGTCTTGTTAGCATGCATTTTTTGTTCTGTATGTTCTCATTGCTAATGGTGCCTGCCTGAGGTTCCAGAAAGGTCTTATTTTCCAGTTATGCTTGATCTGATCTCTGGTGCAACCTGATTATGTGTGTGTATATAAATATATGAGCTGTGAAGTCTAGTTGGATCCACAATTAAAGGGAATGAACTGCAGGAGAGTTGTGTAAAAAGTTTTACTTTAACTATAATGCTATACAGCCTGTTCTATAACTATTCTCAATTCTCAAAGAATAAGGTGTGGTGTTCTGTAAGGATGCTATTGGTGCTTGGAATGTTGGTGCCAAGGGTGTGCCATTTTGGCCAACCTAATTATATGAAGGTCCACTGGTCCATCTGACTGGTTGCAAGGGGTTTGGTACTTAAGGGTTTTGACTATACCATTATTATTTGTTTTAGGAATTAACACAAACTTACATGGGCTTCAAGATCCATAATATTACAATAATTTTGTCTTCTGTTGCTTTTGAATCTTTTGTTGTCTTTGAATTTCAATTTCAAATTTTCATCCTTCTAATTTTTTGAATATTCAGATGGCATTTTCTGCTTCACCCTTTTTTGAGCCATTTGCCGTTCCCTTGCTTCTGGAGAAGCTTTCTTCTAATCTGCCTCTCGCAAAGGTTGGTAATGAATACAGTTACATATGTGCCTCGGTGCAGCTACTTTAAGAATTTGGTACTTTATTGCTTTTCCTGAGCTAGATTTAATGTCAACAGATTGATTCACTAAAATATCTAAGCGACTGCACTATAAAGTACGGGCCTGATAGAATAGCAAAGCATGCTGAAGCTATATGGAACTCTTTGAAAGCTGCAATATGTAATTTGCCTAGAGGCTCAAGAGAAGATGTTTCATCCTTTGCTTCAGATTTATCAAATGGTATGAGCTTTGAAGAGAATGAAATTACAAAAGAAGCACTAAATCTTCTGCAAAAGGTTGCCTCACAACAGAACAGTGGCTTCCTGAACTTAGTTCTTAAAGATAGGGACATAAACAACCTTATCAACTCATTTACTGCTTCTGGAAGTTCCGATTCTATTCCACCACAGAATGAGCAGGAACTTTGTTTTGTTGGTCGTATTTTCTCTGTTTTGGCAAAAGCATCAACATCTTCATGCAATATGGTGTTTGATACTCTCTTCCTCCATTTACTGGACAATCTCAGGGTTCCGGCTAATACTGATAAAAAAGATGTGCTAGCTATAGATTCTGATTCTCCTTGCCAGAAATTGAATTTCAGTGCCCTTTATCTTTGCGTCGAAATCCTTGGTGCATGTAGAGTGTTGGCTGTTGCTTCTGTTCAAATCAGCTCAAGTTCAAATTTTGTCAATGATGCGTGGTGCCAGAAGCTTGTTGGATGTTCTAGTTCATTGATGAAGGAAATGGTCTCTGATTTGGTACCAAGTACAAACAAGATCTATCATGAAGCATATATTTCTATTAAAGGTTAGTGCTTTGGCTTCATGATGCTTCTTTAATATCATGGGATGACTATTTAATTTTTCGAGAGTACACATAAAAACAAAAGGTGGCTGTATGTTCTACCTTTATCTTATTCATACCTATACTCCCCCATACCTGCCGGACACCATTCATCTGTCCCTTCTTCATATATCCTTTTTCTTTCCGTCCACCAGGAGGGTTTGAGTATTATGATAAAGGAACTTGAAAGGGAATCTTTTTTTTTTTTTTAGCAAAAGTCGAATATGAAGAATGTTTTCAGATTAAGTTCTACTGATTAATAATTTGTGTGCAGTTTTGGATTAAGTTTTACTGATTTAAAATTTTGTGTGCCGTATTTTCATGTTCTTTTCTGAAGAGATTCCTCATCAGACACAATATAAAATGAAATGTCCATTCTAAATTCATTGTTGAATTTTCTCTGGATAATCTACTTACAGGGCCTGTTCTCTGTCGGCAGAATAACCTTGCCAAACGCTACCTGTAACTGTTTTGTACCAACTTTTGAGAGATAACAATCTTTAATACATTTTGTTTATGAGTTCTGATAACTTGTTTGCACTTTTGTTTCAAATTTTGTCGTAATAAGGCTAAAGGTTAATTATTGCATGGACTATGGATGTGGAATCTGAGGCCATTTTATTCTTATCCATATTTATTTATACTTGTTATAATGTGTTGCAGTGAAAGGTCTTCAGATTCTGGCTACATTCCCTGGAGATTCTGCTCCAGTGTCAAAATCATTGTTTGAGAATATTGTGGTTACATTGGTATCAATTGCCACTAATAATTTTGATGTGACTGCACTATGGAAAGCATCGATAAATGCACTAACAGAAATTGGTACATTTCTGAATGAATACCATTGTTCTGAGAAGTTGCTGGGCTTCATGTCTACTGCTGTTGAGAGGATGATTGTGTTGATCTCACTGGATGATTCCACAATGCCTTATTCTCTACTTTTAGAAGCACTATCTAAAATTAGTGCTAGTGGGTATACGTTTCTGTTGAGAATTGTTCAAGAATGGCAAGAAGCTATGTCTGCCAAGTTTGCTAAAGTCTATGTATGTTTTTATACCTTTTGTTATCTGTTCTACTTGCTGCATCATTTTATATTATGGACTTCCTCCCTGTTTTCCATTGTGGTTTCCACAAATACTTTTGGCACCAATTTAATGGAAGTGAATAGTAGAGAGGAGAAATTCAGTTGGTAGGTGTAGTACCCAACTTTGACAAAAAAAATTGTTGTGATAGAAGGGTTACTAAAAATGTCATGTTGCTGCTAAACTTGTACACCTAAAAAGCATTTGACAAAGGAATTGGGACAGAGGGAGTACATCTGTGTATTCTAGCAATTGCGCAAATCCTTGCCTTGATCATGCATTTACAGAAGTGGTAATGTTACTTTGGCTTTTTCTTTAATAGGTTGATGGCGATGTGAAACTGAGTGCAGAACTGGTCCAGCTTTTGGATTGCTACTCTAAGAACTTGCTTCCACGGTATTTACTAACTAGAAAAATACTCCATCCATCTCACCAAAAGCTCATTGTATCTATTTAGCTCTCTCTGTAATATAAAGGAATCTCATTCAGTTCACGTTCCTTGTATACACTATGATAACTGACTAAATGGGTATTAGCTAAAATCAGTTCAGCAATTATCTTGAATATGATTAAAAGATCAACTGTAACACTTCCAAAGGGACAAATCACCGTAAAAAAAATTTCTACAATGAAGATAATTTAGTTGCCCATCATTCCATATATTCTTCTATTTGACCCCCCATTGATTCTTGTTTACCTATGATTTTGCTATCACTCATTGATGCTAGTCGTTTACCTGAGGACAATGGCCTAATAAGTAGAAATTGTTGACTTGAATTATTGTCCATGTGGGCTTAGGTTTCACTTGTGTGAGGGCTCTGAAATTGTTCCATTCCGCTTAGCCATTGATGTTTGGGATCAAATTGAAGCAGCCATGGGAAGCAGTTTTTGTGTTGAAGGAAAGGTAAGTAAATAAGTTCATTTTAAAGCCTTTTATTGTGGTCTTAACTCTCAGCATATAGGCTCCATCTATTTTTTGTAACTAAACTCTATATTCTCTATGATATGGGAACTAAAATTTTCTAATGGCTTAGCAGCTTCTCGATGCAACAAAGATGGCATTAAAGCTAGCTGTTGCTATGTTGTCAGAGGAAAATCAATGGCGAATCATCGAGAAAGCTTTTAAAGTGATTTCATTCCACTTATCTTTCTCACCCTACTTTGTGCCTTCCAAGCTTAAAGAGTTGCAAATATCAGAAGATTCAGATGGTTTCACATGTAGAGATGAGTGGCTTACTACATTGTTTGCATCTGTAATTATTGCACTTCGCCCTAAGACACAAATTACTAACATAAGAGCTGTTATTGAGTCATTGCTGACAGCTTTCATAAGTGGTCATGTGACATCAGCTCAAGCATTGGGTTCAATTGTCAATAAAATGTCTCTAGCGAAAGAAGACACGCAGGACTCTAGCTACTTTTACCTGGATGATGTTCTGACTTTGATTTTAGAAAGGAGCTTGGGAAGTTGTAGTGATCTTTTTCTTTCTAGTAGCTCTGAGATTTGTGATTCTGATGAGCTTCGTTCTAAATTAGTTGATTGTGTACTGCCTCAAGCCCATTGTATCTCTGGTCTTGCATGGATAGGGAAAGGGCTGCTAATGAGGGGGCATGAAAAGTTAAAAGACATAACTATGATTTTCTTGAGATGTTTAGTTTTAAGCAGTGAATTAGATACCTTAGCTGAAAATATAGGTGGGTTAGAGAGAGAGGTGGTGCAGCAATCGTTGGCGAGGTCTGCAGCAGATGCGTTTCATGTTCTTATGAGCGATTCTGAGGATTGTTTGAATAAAACATTTCATGCTACTATAAGGCCTCTACACAAGCAACGGTTTTTCTCTACTGTGATGCCAATTCTGCTGTCTGCTGCGAAAAAGACCCATTCCCCTACAGTGAGGTACCCAAAATAAAGCTCTTGAATTCTTGATTCTTACAATTACATCACCTATGAAGTTCATCCCTTAATATGTATTCTGACTGTTGATTCTATAATGTCTATCAATTCTACAAGTGAGCTATTTTCATGCATGTTCAAGCTGTGTTGTCCAGTAGGGTAGTTTCTTATGATTCTATTTTACAACTGACATTCTGAGAACTACCATATATGTTGCTTCGATCTGTATTTGGATTTATCTGCCATGAATTTAAGGCAGCACATATGCATAAATCTGTGATGTGTCATTGCAGCTAGGCCAACTTCCACATGTTTTAAATGCTTTGCTAGTGTCAAGTTTTATGTTATAATAATTCGTGTTATAGTCTTATAAACAGACATACTACTCTCTGCAATTTCAGATCTATGCTTTACCGGGCAATTGGACATGTTATCACTGATACACCTCTAGCAGCTGTCTTGTCAGAAACTAAGAAGGTCTTGGTCTCTGATTTTACTAAGCTGTTTCTTTTTTTTTTTTTTTTTTTTTTTTTTTTTTTTTTTTTTTTTTTTCTCTGTAGTAATGGATGCCTCAGGCTGTAACTGATCTTGTTTTTGACATTTTTGGCAGCTGCTTCCTCTGCTCTTGGATGTTATCTCTGTACTTAGTGAGGACATACTCAATAAAGATATGATCTACAATCTCTTGCTGGTTCTTTCTGGCCTTCTAATGGATAAGATTGGTATGTTATTCTACTTCACAGAATCATGATTTACTTTGTTGATAAAGTAGATGCAGTTTACAGCCTTACTAAGTCTAAATAATAGATTGAATGATTTTTTTTTTAAATTGATTAGAATGATTGAATGATTGTTAGCCAAAGTTTTGAAAAAATCACATTATTTTATGTTTTATTTTTTTGTTACTTTGCATCTATTAGCGGCCAAAGAGTATGAGGGAGGGATTGTCCTCAAGTAGAAAACAATACTCCTCCGTTTTTATTAGTTGACACATTTCTATTTAGCACACAAATTAAGGAGAAGTGGGAAAGAAAGGTTAAAGACAAAAATACCCTTTTACCTACCAACCATTATCAGTTATCGCCTAAGAGTATCTTTCTCTCTCATCATAACCACTCACCATCATTCTCTCTCCTCCTCAACTGCACCGTCTGCATCTCCATTCTTGATCATCTCACCTTCAAAAATCTCTCTCCTTTTTCTTTTAGCAATTAAAGATTTAAAACAAAAAAGCACAAATTAGCTGATTGAAAATGTCATAAATATATGATTGAAGGTTTTATCCTCTGTGGCGTAGGTAGTTTTGAGTGGCGGTGTTCGCGGAGGAGAAAGGAGAACTCGAGGGGGAGAGAGAGTTAGTGAGAGAGGGAGATGGTTGCGTCAGGAAAGAGAGGTGGTGTCAAGCAGGGGTCGGCAAGGTTGTGGTGTTTGGGCAAACGGTGTCGTGGTGGTGATTAGGCAGAATTACAGGAAGCTAGGAGAAGCTCTGGGGGCTTTTAATGGTGATTTATGTGGGAAATTGGGTATGTTATAAGGAAGAGAGGAGAGAGAAGTGCTGGTGGTGGTGGTTGTGATGTTGATAGTGATGGTGATGATTTTGATGATAGAGTTGGTGGAGTGGGGAAGATAATGGAGGAGTGAGAAATCAGATTCTTTGCTTAAGGGAGGAGATAGAAGATGAGTTGGGGAAATTGGTGAGGGTAAAAATGACATTTTAACATATAAAACTTGCCTAAAATAGAAACGTGTCAACTACTAACTCTGTTTCATATTATATTCAACAAATGAGCTTGCACGGACTCCTAGGCAAAATTTGTTTGAGTGTTGAATGGAGAGAGAGATAATGATGCATGTGATGAGGAGAGAGAGAGAGAGAGAGAGATGACAACTTAAAAAGGAAAGAAAAAAAAATTGTTGCACATAATGCGTAGCAATCATTTTTGGTAAATGTTGCACAAAATATGAAACGGAGGTAGTATTACAATTCCACCTAATTCCTGTAAATCTCTCCTATATTACAATCAAATAACTCTTAGTAGTCTCAGCTGCCTTAGCCCATGGCAACACTAGAGATGTTATTATATCCTACAAATGGTCATTCACTACACAATCATCGTAACAGCTTTGACCCACATCAACTTTTTTTCTCTTACCTGTTTATCTCCATACCCTGTAAAGAAAATCTGCTGCCAATATTTATAATTCAGGACAAACCCCCTATACTTGCTATGAAAACAAAGACTATTGTGACAATATTTGCTGTTAACTCAGAAAGCAGTAGATATCAGGTAAAATAGCCCACTTTGACTTGGAGCCTATCTTAGTATTAATCCTTCCCAACCCCATACTTCACTTGAAGGTTTATCATGTTTAGAGGAATCTTTGCCTTCCAGATGAAGTTTGCAATTGGAGAAGCTAATACCTATAGGATCTTGCTCAGCAGCATTGAAAAGACTTGTAAGTTGTAAGCATGGTACAAGTATATGACCGCTTTGTTCAATTAGGTCGTATTGTAAAGAGATTTCAATTGATGGTGCTGAAATTGTTTGGTTCAGTTAGTGGTGTTTTTTTCGAATTCCACAATATCATTCAAATCAAACATTCAAATCCGAGTTGAATATTACTTTATTATTCAAAGATATAGCTAAAAATGCCCCATGTCTCCCCTAATAATGGTTCAAGCCTCTAGTAGTCTACTATAACTACTACTGTAATAGCATACAGTTGATATAAAACCCTATAAAGGCTTTGAAATCAAATCGTATTGTGATGACCAAGATACAATCCGCGATCAACACATCAATTCTGTTTCCGTTACATCATGATTGTTCCCACGATTGCGACCAAAACAATTTTTTCAAACAATTTTTTAAGAAAAGCCCTTGAAGACACAATCCTACTTTCAGTATATTTGGACGTATTTAGTTTCTCCATTGTGGAAGTAAGAACACTTTGCAATTGAGTGGTGAGACTGAGAACAATACCTGTTAGCAAATTTCTGCTTAAATCTGCTTTAGTGATGCTGGAACCAAACTAATGATCTCAGGTTGCACATTGATTTAGTTTCCCCTTTTGAGATTATAAATAGTCGTACAAAATCAGTACTTTAGGTAAGATCATTGATAGTACTCATTTTTATCTAGAAGGAAATAACTGCAAGACATTTTTCTGAGCTTGCTATATTTTCTTTGAAAGTCTATTTTCAATAAGATATTAAATATTTTTTAATATTATTACTATTAGCTTCTGGATACCTAATGAATATATGTATTACACTTCTATCTTTTGCAGGACAAGACACTGCTGTTGAGAATGTCCATGTTATAATAAACTGCTTGACTGGACTTGTCTCTTATCCCCATAAGATGGTAATATATGTCACTTAGTAGCTTTCTTTTTTCATCTTTTTTGTTTTTTTACATTGTTTGGCATAACTAATTCTGCATGCCTTTATTTTAAATTAGGTATTCTCACCAAGTAGCTTTATACTTTAAGAATTCACAATACATTCCCAGTGTTAATTCATAAAGTACCCCTGAAGTAACTAAATTTACAGACAATTATACGCAAGTGCAGCTTGTTTTGTTCTTCTCTCTGCTTGACCTGTGGCTCTGAAGGCTGATGTTTCTAGTTTTCACGTATGTAATTCAGCTTGATTGTGATGAAGTAATTTACTAGTTCCTTCTGAATTTATGCAGCTTGTACGAGAAACTGCAGTACAGTGTCTTGTTGCTGTGTCAGGGATGCCTCATACAAGAATTTATCCAATGCGGTTACAGGTTAATATAACTTTCTATACCCAAAAAACATCTGTACCTTCCCTATAATGGTCAAGACAATTACTTTTTGGGAAGAACCTTATTTTGGTAGTTAATTTTGCTGCTTTTTTTTTTTTTTTTGGTAAAAGTAATAAAAATTTATGTACAAGGAGGTGTATGCTAGGATGTTCTGAGCAAAAATCATCATGCCCTCGGGTTATTGTGTGTAATCTGAGTCCTGACTGCATTTCCTATCACTGAACTGTCCGAAAATGTTCTGATGACTGGTGAATTGAAATTAGTTGTAAATTGAGAACTATCTGAAATACCCTTCCCTTGAGCCAATGTAATGCCAAAGAGATGGAATTGGTTAATGTTGGAATTTATGTTTGATAATTTAGGTGCTAAGAGCTTTGTCCAAGGTTCTTGATGATCCAAAGAGGAGTGTTCGCCAAGAAGCTGTCAGATGCCGGCAAGCATGGTCTGTATTATTTATATCGCTCTTACCATCTATATCGTAGTTGATCCCTCATAGATACTTCTCTTATTAAATTGTATTTTTGTTTAACAGGTCTTCACTCGCATGAAGAATTTGTTATTATTAAGACCAATAGGAGTTGCGTGGTAAGCTTTATAATTCTTCTTCGATAACCTTAGTATAGAACTCACTAAGGGAGTGGGTTAGATGTGTGCAGTGCTATCCTGATTTATATAGAGTGGTGCTGAGGCTGTTCTCAAAGTTTGGAGATAAGGGACTAAATGATAATGTTGAGCAATAAAAGGTACACTCTATAAGCATAAAAGTGACAGGAGTTGTATTAATGACCCGTAAAATATTCAGTAAAGACAACTATGGGCTAATAGAGTAGACACATGAAGGAAAAGGGTGGGGAGGAATTGCACATTGCATAGCCTCCTAGACTGAAAGAAAAGGGGGATATTTCTAATTGGGTTCAGGTGCAGACACAAGAGAGGAATTGGCAATTCATTGTACAGATTGTACACTAATGTGTTCTGCTTTTTTGTGTAGATCTTCTGTTATTTCCACCTAGCATGGGATAGTAATTTATCTTGGTGGAGGCTGTATCATGAGATGATGAGAAATCAGCAAGAAAAGCTGAACGAATTTAGAGGTATGATTGGTTTTTTTTTTTTTTTTTTTTTTTTTTTTTTTTTTTTTTTTTTGTCAATTACTCTCCTACAGGCTACAGTCCTACAATATATTTTCTCTATGGTGCATGTGGAACAGCCTTTTTAGTTTTTACTAGTCTTGAGACTTTTGACTAGCTAGGTACTACTGTATAACAGTTAATGTATAAATATTAATTTCCTCCCTTGTGATGCTCCCCATACCTAACAATGGTGACATTGCTGGCTTATGTACAAGGTCCTCGTTGCATTTATTACGTTTTGAAATAGTTTAGGGGACTAATTTGTTGAGGCTAATGATCATTCATTAGTGGTTGTTTCATTTAGTTAATTTCTGCTGAGTTAACCAATCTAATTTCATAATCTGTACATTATACAACCCCATTTCCAGCCCAGACACTAAAGTAGACCCAGAGTATCTGAAGCTTTGTACGTATATCTTTTGGGTTAATATAATTCTGTTGAGGGCTTCACTCTCTTGTCCAGTGTGCCCACCTGTTAAGGGTTTTGTATTTTGTTCTCATCACTTTTCACTGGGCATATCACTTTTCAGTTGACAAAATGGTTTATATCATGTTCTCATCTTTGGTTTGAAACATGATATGATAGGAAAGGAAGTGAAGTGATAGGAAAGCCCCTTTATAAAATTTTCACTTTCCTTCCTTTCCAAAATTGGAGAAATTTGAGAGAAGAGAATTAAAAGTCATCAATCATAATTACTCTCTTCTCTTCACACTCCCACTAAACCAAACAATGCAGGTACAATTTCTTTCCTTTCCCTTCTCTTCCTTTATGTCCCTATCACTTTCCTTTACTAATGTTATACCCAATGAAGCGTAAGGCTCATGGAAGTAATTTTTCTTCCCTATGATTAATGATCTTAATGGGTTCGAAATGCCTTAAATCTTCACTCTAGTTTTCTTGTCTTTATGTCTAGTGTGGCATATTCCTTGTCCTCTCTTGCTTTCCTTTTATACTTAATCATATGAGGGAATATGCGCTTTTTTAGTTGCTTTTGGAATTGCTGTATTTTTCCAATTTTTTTGTTGTGAAAAAAGAATTACTTATTAACTCGTGAAACATGTCTCTGCAGGTCTTCTGGAAACATCAGCTCAACTCACATCAGCTGATCAATGGGCGAGGTTGTGTAAATTTGAAACTGTGTAAATGTTTCATTGTCTTGTTACCTATCAGTATATGGTGTGAAACAAGTCCATTACATTTTGGCACTGATGATTAATGTGAAGTTACTATGACTTGTAGCTGCAAGATCAACCTCATTATTCATCATATTCTTTTTGTCGCGACTAATTTTAGAGTTGGCTTGAGTTTTCTTCCGTATGTAGGTACCACCTACACTTCTTTTCACTAGGGTGTAATGGCAATGAGGACTGGGAAGATTTTTAAAGATGTGTTTGTATTACTATATGAAGAAAGCATAAATGTAATCCTTAAGACGTTAATTATATCTTCTATCTTGTTCATGTTCTGGTTCTGTTTCAGAATTTAAAAAGGTGTCAAATATTTGAAATATGATTACAATTATATGCTTGGACTCAGGACCAGGAGTACAAGACATCCTCATCTACACCGGGATTACAAGACATCCTGAAGAATATATGCTCGTACACCTGGGTCTGAGAATCTAATTGGGATGTATGTTGTAGCCACTTGAGATCATTACAAACGTGGGACTTGTATTTTGTTATTGGGATAGGGGTTTTAATTGAAAATGCAAAACAAATGCTGCTGAAGTTCAGAGTTGAGAAATTAGTTAATATGGTATGAGATGTATTATTAGATCGCGTAATTCTTACAGCTTGTAGGCAAGTTGAACAATACAAAACTGAAATATTTGAATCATTCCAATTATACTATAAAAAGTTAAATACATATATTTCCTCTACAATCTACTCTGCTTTCAGCAGTACTCCAACTCCCGTCTTGTTGAAGCTACTGTGATGATCTAATCTAATGAAAAAGTTGAAAGTAAAAAGGAATGAACTACCAAAAAATCAAAGGATAAATAGCTACCAAAAATCTTTCAAATTAGCTAGTAGAAAAATTTGTTCTTGGATGACATACTACCTTGATCAACATTTGTGTTTACATGTCATTCGTGTCACTCAGACAAATAGTCATCCCCTCCACTGTAATGCCCCATTTGATCGTCCCCAGCATCCCCGACATCCATACGTTCTTGATCCTCTTCTTCAATATCAGATTCCGGTCTACTTGATCTTGAAGGACCGGATCTATAGTAAGAATCATTCTGAAAACATCACAGACAAAAATCCATCAGTAATTTAACTTCCCTGATCCCCACTACACAAGATTTGAGTTTAACATCATACCACTGATTCTTTCCTTTCAATGACAGAGGTAGTCTCCCTTCTCCTGACAGTAAGCTTGCCCGGTTGAACAAACTGTTCTCCATCTTCCTGGGACCTTCCCTCTTTTGACCTCCTTTTTCTCAGTGCAAGCTTTGTAGGAAGAGGCTGCAATGACAACAATAATTTTGCAATTTTAGAAGACCAATACGAGTACAACGCTCACAACAGTGGACGGTCTGTCTTTTATAAAAAGGTAGGGTAGGGAAAAGAAAGTTGAAAATACCAAGTAGCGAGCAGCATCTTCGTCAAATGACACCAAGTATGTTGAGAGTTCATCTGGGTCTTCTCCTTTGACCTGTATTGACCAAAAAAAAAATACCTTCAGTATTAATCCCAAATGGCTGAACACAAGACTTTAAAATGCTGCAAGAAAACAAATCATAGTACATACATCCCAATTATATTCTCGGACCCAGGAATACGAGACATCTTCATCTTCATCGAAGATGTCCTTTGATAGCTGTCAAAATCAACAAAGCTTGTCAGCAAAGTTTGCTAGATGTAAACCAGTGCAAGTGCAAACAGTACTGTCAATTTTATAATATACAAGTAGCTAATCACGTGATATCTACCTCATCCGTTGACGGGACCATGTATCCCAAAAATCGTTCAGGTTTATCAGGATCAGATCCTGTTGCCGTAAAACTTTTCATTACAGCCTGTAGCAATAGACAGAGCAGATCAGTTAAAATTGCATCACAGAATGTATAAGCTTGAGAAAAGAGTTAAAAAAAAAGTGAAAGAAGCAATGTATTACAAGCTAAAGTTCAATATATTAAAATAATAAGAATAATCATTAATTGAGCTGCCGATTAAGTAGTCTAGAAAATTACCTTTGATTCAATGTCCTTGCGAACAGATTTGTGCATTTTGCTGAACAACTCCGAGTCAGCTGTAGGTTCTCCATCAAAGTTGGCGACAACAAACTGGTCATCATAACTGTAGCATCATATGATGCATAAATCAGCAAGATACCTCAAACTCGCATGCAAACAAAAAACAGCTATTGTCTAATGTAGTAAACCAACAGTATAGGTAATACTACATAAAAAATGTTCCAAAGACAAAATAATACAGAGTACGGAGTAACAATAAAGAACAAATAAAAAATAAAAAAAAACATAATTGATGAGCCTAACAGATGGAATATCATACCGATCAAAATAAGGAAGCAATGGTAGAACTTCCACAGGCTTCAAGATTTTATTGGTAGCATGTACAGGACGTACTTTGCAAGCCTCAAATGATGCTTGGATTTCCTGAATTTGTCTTTCCCTGAAAAGAGGAAACAGAGGGTTGAGCAAAGAGTTACTGATTTAGATTGAATAAGTCCCTCAAACTTTGAAACAAAGGATACAATGAACCAAACCTATTGTTAAGATTTTGCAAATAGCTACGGCCTTCTCTCATTTCACGCAATTCTTTTGCTTGCTTTTCAGTTAAGGACTGCAGATATACATATATCAGTCAGTAAATGTCAAACTATGTTACTTAGGCGTCGTAAGACAGTTAGATCATGAGAAATAACCTGTTTCGTCCCATCATTGCTGAGAGCAGAAATATATTGTGTCTTAACAAGCCAAGAGACACCTTGATCACTGGGGCGTTCTTTTCTCTTAATTCCATCTCTCTTTAATGGAGTCACTTGCTCATCATCACGTAGCAATTCCTCATCTTCCGGAGCAAGAGGATACCTCTCTTTGAGAGGGCTAGAAGTTGACAGAAAAACCAAAATATAATTTATGAGTTAGTTGCTATATAGAAAAGCAAGTACAAGGAAATAGTCCAATGAACAGCAAAAGATAATACATACTTGTAGACACTAAGATCAAGGAGGTCAAGTGGAATGCCAAGATCAGGCTCCACATAAAGCTTTGGTTTATGCATTTTCTCCAGTGACGTGATAGTATACCGAGTAAATCTGCAAACAAAGACAGGAGCTTTACGTCACATCAAGTAATCATCTGTCACATCTAATCAAAGACAAATGAAAATTCTTGCGCATTAAATCAAGAGGACTTTGTTCAAACTTGAAATAACTACCAATTGTTCAATTAAGTTCTTAACAGTGGGATAGAAAACTAGTTTCAACCATGATGCTTTATATTAATATTAGTCTATATACTGCGCATAGGAACCATCAACCCAACACATCACAATTCACAAGCCCCAACTAACAACTGCTCAAAATTTGAAGTAGTAGAGTAATAAGCAAGGTAAACATGCAGCAGAACAGAATACCCATATCAGGTACAAGGGCACAACCACATACCTGTCCTTATCTCTTTTTAAAGACATAAGCTTTGGCTGGGCAGATGGATCAGGCAGTTCATTCCGGAACCTATCATAGATAATTTGTCAGTGTATGCATAGTAGCAGAAAAAACAATATAGAAATCTTCCTACAGCTTCATGAAAGCTGCAGAGAAAGTACAGGCACCATATACATGTGGAAAAGAACAAGCAGAATTACAAAGTAGCCCATAAGGCAACTTTCAGACCAATGTATTAAAAATATAACAACATGAATGACCAGAAAACTACTTACTTCATCCTGCACATGAATGCTGTCTGTCTCTTCATCGGGTTTTCATCCCTGTCACCTCCTAGAACTGGAGCACTCCTTTTCTCACCAATCCTAGACCCTGAAATCGACATATTACCAGGTTTCACTACAGAAGGCAAAGTCTGGGGTGGCTTTTGCCGATGTTGCGCCTCTTTCAAGTGCTGCTTATGTCTCTCTTCTTGTTTTTGCTTCTCCATTTCCCGCTTCTTCCTCAACCTCCTTTCTTCCTCCGTCTCAACCCTTCCAGAAGTTCCATTAGCTTTTTTCACAAGACCGGGAGGTACTGGAGGCTTGTGCTGCCTAGAAGATACGTGGTGATTCCCCTCTTTTGAAGACCTTTTATCTCTCTCATGCCTCCCTCTCTCTCCCCCACTCTCTTTATTTTGAGGTGGTGGAGGGGGAGATGATGGAGGGGGTGGTGGTGGAGGAACAGATGAACTAGGAGGCGGGGAAGACGGTGGAGGAGGAGGTGGAGGGGGCGGTTGCAATGGCTGTAAAGGAGGCTGCTGTTGACTAAATTGAGAGTATTGTGATGTAGGGTAATACTGTTGATGTACATTGCCCGAGTTTTGACCACTGGAAGGAGGGGGAGGTGGTGGAGGAGCATACGACGAATCAGGTGGAGGTGGAGGTGGCGGTGGCTGAAAAGGGTATTGCTGTGGTTGCTGCTGGGGTGGTGGTGGTGGGGGTGGTTGATATTGCTGACTACCTGAATTATACCCTGAATGCTGGAAATTTTGATTGGCAGTCACTTGTGTATAGTTTTGAGGGTAAGGCGGAGGCGCCGAACCCCAATTCTGAGTATACTGAGATTGGGGCCGTGATGGCGGTGGTGGAAGCGGGTTTTGTGTAGGGGGTGGAGGTGCAAATGATGGTTGTTGTGGCGGAGCCGGGGCAGCCGCCCTCGGTCCAGGGACAAAAATTCCTTTTTCATAGTTTCGTCCTAACATTAAAGGGTTATATTTACAAAATCCTGCAACACATTAACAGCCAAATTTGACTCAATCATCAAATCAAAGTTCAAACTTCAAAGTTAAATTCTTTTCGCTTAATTATATGCATATCAAAATTCAAACAACAAAATCGCTACTTAATCTTTCAGTAACAGAATTAACACCTAATAGTTCAATAATCAAATCACCCAAGAAGAACCCTAAATTGAGTATACTGACAATCAAATTAACGATTAACATTAGATTGTGAAATTGACATTCGATTATTACAAAGAAAGAACATCTTACCTCAGAAGCTGCTTCAATGGAGGAGAAAAAGCTCAGAAGCCGCTTCAACAAAGAATTCAGATTACGCTTCAATGGAGGAGAGAGAGAAGAGGGTGAAGCTCGTAAAAATGCTCCAATTGAGGGAAGGTTTATTTGTCTTTTTAATTCACTTGATTAATATATATAATTATCTATTAAGATGTGTAATTATTTTAATTTCCTGTTTTGATTCACTTTGTTTAAAGATTATTGTTACTTTCTAATTTACTTTCCTATTTTTGAGTCCTATTCTCACCTATATGGGATATATCTCTATTTTTTTTTTATTTGCTCAACTTGGAGCAAATGGTTGTAGCCTGTGAGACAAGTAATTAGGATGAAGGCGGTAACAATATTCCTTAAACAATTAAAATAGAAAGTGTTTATTAAGTTAAATTAGGTTAAATTATGAACTTATACAATCAGACATCATTGTCTTTAATGATTAACATTGATAGTTTTCAGGCCCTGTTACCTATTGAGATAAGAAATATTCAACAAGTAATTAACCTTATCATTTGAGGTCTAAAATGTCTTGAGGGTAATTGTATCTATTAGAAGAGATTCGTTAATATACGAGTAATTTCAAAGGATAAATTTACTAACAAAACCAATTTCATAATTCAAACAAGCATATTAAATGAAACAAGCAAAAGTTATTTAATATTCAACTCAAAGTGGGCAAGTGGCGCATGCAAACAAGCAAAATTGTTGAACGTCATGATAGAAAAAAAGATTACCTCTAACATTGTCATTATAATTGGAGAAGATCATAGATCTCATTACATTAGAAGATAAACTAAGACTATTCTAACGTAGGTTACTAAGGCCCTATTCTTTTGAGCTTTTGGCATAGTAGAGTGGTCAGCAGAGCAGAGCAGATTTCAGCATTATTATTATTATTAGTATTATTATTATTACTACTATTATTATTATTATTTTTTATTGTTAATATTATTATTATTTTATTTTAAGTATTATTAATATTATTATCGTATTATTTAATTATTATTATTATTATTATTATTGTTGTTGTTATTAATATTATTATTATTTTATTTTAAGTATTATTAATATTATTATCACATTATTTAATTATTATTATTATTATTATTTTATTTTTAGTATTATTAATATTATCTCATTATTTTATTATTATTATTATTATTATTATTATTATTATGAAGGTTTTCATATTGTTTTGAAGCTTTTTTTATTCTTTTTATATCATTATATATTATTATAAAATAATATTAAATATTTAGTATTATTATTAAATATTAAGTATTATTATTCCCTCAAAAAAAAATAAGTGTTATTATTATGATCATTAAATATTAGAAATTGTTATTAATTATTAATTATTAATTATTATTTTAATTAATTATTAATTAATATTATTATATATTAATTATTTTTATTGTGAATTATTAATTATTGTGATTGTTAAATATTAATCATTATTATGATAATTAAATATTAATTATTATTATGATAATTAAATATTAATTATTATTATTATTATTAAATATTAATCAATATTATTATTAAATATTAATCAATATTATTGTTATTATTAATTACTATTATTGTTATTATTAATTATTATTTTTAAACAGAGCAGAGCAAAGAAGATTTCAGCAGAGCAGAGCAGAGCAGATTTCAGCAGAGCAGAGCAGCTCAATAGAACAGGGCCTAAGCCTAGATGCTAAGGCAAGCACTAATCAACTACCAAAGAGATATAGTTTGATAAGATTGATTACTTGATAATGGGGTCGGGTCTATTTAAAGATTGATGGTGACAGTTATTATTTTCTCCATCGTAATTATTAATTACCGTACCCATTGTAGAAAATAACTGATAGAAATTGTAAAAAGATCAGATATTCTTTGTCATAAATTTAGAATATATTCTATGTATAATATTTCTTTATCTTAATGGGTTACTTAACCTACGTACTTATGATTAGTATTCTTGAAACTCTCGTATCATATCATATCACTAATAAATAAAGCCGGTCTCACAACCAGGCCACGAGACAGCGACACTTGGTATTCCAGTTTAACGCTAAGTGTCGAGCCACGTAAGCGACAAATAGATATTATTATATTGTGATTAGATTGGATAAATTTGTTTAGGATAAAAAAGTATACATAATAAAATTTATAATTCTTTTAAAAAAAATTTATCTTCTTATTGACAATAGAATTTTACTTATGGCAACACACCACATATTATAATTAATATGAACATCCAATTAACAATAGAATTTTACTCCTATACGAATAACAACGTAATTTTAATTATAAATATGGCCATGTATCATCGATTTTTTTTTAGTCTACTATTCATTTACCATTAAAGCTTTTTAATAAGGTATTCTTCATATTCTATTGTAATATTTGTGTATGTTTGTGATTTTGATCGTTAATGAAATCAAAGAAGTCAAAAACTACAAAAATACACAACAAAAACTGTATAATACAAGAGAATCTTGAAGTGAATTCAAATCAATGTTAGCAAGGTCTTAGAACTTTACGGGTTTTACAAAACCTCCATAGCCCATTTACCAGCCATACATTATGACAAATGGTCCAATTAGGCCAATAATAAAAATATATAATCTGTTGATTTTGCATGTTAAAAAAAATTACTTTTAACTTTTTATTTATTTTATGTTTTTTAACGACGCACTCTTCTTTTCACAAAATTATACCCCCTCTATTATTTTAGCATCCCTTTGAAATTTAACACATATGTCGACATAAAACTTTGATAAACAATATCTTAATTATATATATATATATATATATATATATATATATATATATATATATATATATATATATATATATATATATATATATATATATATATATATATATATATATAATTCACAAACATTGGTCATAGTAGACCAAGTGAATATAGTGCAACTTACAAAAACAGAAAATGATAACAAACGTGAAAAAAGAATAATAGATAGTATTATTTCTACTCTCTTTTTGTATCTAACATTTAAAAAAATATAAATACTAATAATAATAATTATTATTATTATTGTTATTATTATACTTATAATTATAATAATAATATAAAATATGTCCACAAATAAGTACACTCTTTGAAATGGGTATCCGAGGCAACGCTCGAGGCACGTATTAGTCACTAATAAAT
The DNA here is from genome assembly GCF_001683475.1 of Chenopodium quinoa. Classification (NCBI taxonomy): domain Eukaryota; kingdom Viridiplantae; phylum Streptophyta; class Magnoliopsida; order Caryophyllales; family Amaranthaceae; genus Chenopodium; species Chenopodium quinoa. The sequence goes on along the minus strand of NW_018743014.1, from coordinate 1,194,939 downwards.
AAAGCTGGTCTCACAACCAGGCCACGAGACATCAACACTTGACATTCCAGTTTTTCGCCAAGTGTCGAGCCACGTAGGCGACAAATTGGTGGTGTCACGCTGGTGGTGGAGGTGGTGGAGGCGTTTTTTTTTTTGTTTTTTTATTGACTTTTCCGACGGAAATTTCCGTCGGAAAATTGCGATGGAATTCCGTTTAAAGTCAAAACGAGCTCCGACAGAATGGATTCCGTCGGAAAAGTGGCTTCGGACGGAATTTCCCTCGGAAAACGTCGAATTTCCTACAAATGGTATTGCGACAGATTGATTCCGTCGGAAGGCCGTTTTCCGACGGATTTTCCGATGTTTTTCCGCCGGAATCCAGCTGTTTTCTTGTAGTGTATGATGTGAAGTAAGCAAATTTTGGATAGATTTTTTTAAGATAAAAATGTTATATAGTGTTATATTATCGATATACTTCTAATATTTCATATATTCAAAATTAATTAATAAATATCTTATAACTCAGTACTGTTTCCATCATAAAATTCGTTTTAAAAAGTTCTTTAAAATGAGATCCATTTATAATATATTTTAATAAACAATAGGAAATAAGTAAAAATAAGTTTTAATCAGAAAAAATAATTTTAGTTTGGTAAAAGTACTTTCAGTACATTAAAAATAATTTAAGTGCAATAAAAAAAATATCAAATTAATAATAACATAGATATTTATTTACAAATAAAACTACAAAAAATACACTATTATATAAATAAGTGATATGATATCGTATGTCTAAATACTTTACATTATCAAAAAGGATTATATGATCGTATTTTAAACTAAAAAGTTTAGAACAATTCGGGCATCGCGTAGGCACAAAACTAGTAGATTATTATCAGGCATACACTCCAACCTGCTGAGGACTTCTTCCAAAATCTAATATGATATCATATCAGATCTTATATGTTAGCTTCTGTAATTATTTTTTCATCTATGTCATGGAAATAACTACACTTATTGAAATAAAATACGAGTATTTCAAACTATTGTATTATAGTAATATTGTAGTACTAGTAGTGTTAGTAAGCAATATAATACTCCATGTGTCCTTTTTAATTAAATTATGAATACTACTCAGGACATACTCCTTATGTCCCTTTTTATCTAGCTAGTTTGGAGATATGAGGGATTGCGATTTTCGAGTAAATGTTATCCAATATTTTAATGATAAATACATATTTGAAAAAACATATTATCATTGCAAAAATGAAAACAAGACATTGATCATATAAAGACAAGACATACATCGATGGATATAAAGGCTTGAATTTGAGACCAACAAATATTTTGTCTTACCATTAACTTTCTAGTGATTATGAGACAATTCAAATAATAATTTAGCAACTTTAATTTAATTTTGTGGTTTTCAAATTTTGTGTCTTTTTTTCTTTTTTCTCTAAGATTACATATAAAGATTTTTATTATTTTGTTAAACATCTTTGGATCATAACATATGAGACAAATATAATTCTCGTATTACAAACAATCAAAAGGCCAAAATAATACTTTAAACAATACAAAGTGCTACTCAAAAGTGTGTAACATATAAAAATTTTATTTTCCAAGCTAAGCTTGATCTAGTGGAAAGGGTTGTACCTTTCAACCTAGAGGTTGGGAGTTCAATCCCCACTAGAGACACTTTGGGAAGGGGATTCCTTTACCCTTTCCCCCCACTCTCAATTCTCAAAGTGCCTAACCCGCTGACCCGGGTGGGGAGGACCCGCGAGAGGATCCGACCCGGTAGGGCCCTTCTCCTTTCCAACTTAAAAATATTTATATATATAAAAATTTTATTTGTTATTTCTTTAAACAAGGCATTTTCAAGATAATCATGACTATGCTACCAATATTATTCTTAACCCGTGATAGATGCACAAGTAAATTAACAATTGAAATTTTGGTGGTAACTGATAAGGTAGTGACATCACTCCCCTCCTTACTTCCTTTGTCAAGTGAGTCCCCTTTTTTTTTTTTTTAATCGAGACTAACAATTAAACATTACGAGTAGTGATCATCTTTTCTGAAAACCAATGACAACTTTGTTTATTACTTTATAATTCTCCGATTAAGGTTTTGTACACTTTTCTAAAAATATCCTCAATAGTTGTATCAGGGATTAGGTCCAATGCATCCAAACACCTTCTTTCTCTATCAGAGATGATCAATTTTAAGTTAGAATTGGATGCTTCTTCATACCTTTTATAACTTGAATTGTCCCACAACGAAGAATCTGTCACAACTCACAAATAACATCTTTTGAAGTTCTAACATGTCCACATTGACATTGTTGGTTTTGCTGAAATGGACTATCTTTATGTGCAACTTATGATTGTTTTACCTTTCTTTGTATAACCAACATGTCAGACACCATAACAAGTAGGCAAGAATTTCGCATTATACGTGTCGAAATTTAAGAAATAGTACCACTCAATCTAACTAATAGACCACAAGCGACCTAAGCACCAATAAAGAAATTGAGCTAAAATACCATAATTATCTTTCAATATTAAAAATTTTTGTATCACCATTTAGCCACCAAAACACCCCCACTTTTCAACTTTTTGTCTAAGGCTATCGTTAAGGGTGATAAGTGACATTTACAAAGTGACTTTTACAAAGTGACTTATTAATTTTGAATATCTTAATATACAAATGCAGCCTGTTATTTAGGGATAAGAATGTAAGTAATTTTACTAGATTCTTGATTTATTTTCTCATTACACCAATATGTACATGAATTGCATCATAGCCTATGAAGTATGAAAGAAAGATACTTGTGGTTTCTCTTATCTATTAAAGTAGGACTAACAGCAACCAAAACAAGCAGGCTTGCCAATAAGACATGCAGGTTCACCAATCACCACCAAAAACCCCCAACATAATTTTGACATTGCGGAGTATTCTACCTTATCTTACTTGCTCCTAAGCATAACCTTAATAAAAACACTAAGATATCGAGAACCTCATCAACAACACCAGCAATATAAGTCACATGAGAACATCAACAGCAAGTGTAGAAGTCCAAGATGTTTCGATAAATTTCTTCTTTTTCAGTCCAATCACATTGCATTTTTAATGTTGATTACAATGAGTTTTTCTATTATTACAGTCAAAATAAGCAGGTTTCATGCTCTCCAAAAGCATTACTGTTTCCTGCTGATTCTCAGTCAGTGAATGAAAATTTTAAGTTCCAAAAGACAAGTAGACCATTAATCAACTGCAGCATGTAATTATCATTAACCTTCCTTACATTCAACATAAGACTCGTACAACATATATCTCTAACATACGGGAGTTAAAGCAAAGTAAAACATGCTAAACTCTCCCATTTTCATCAGGTGAAACAGGGCCTAAAAGCTCCAGCAGCTAAAATTTCTAGACCATAAACTGGTATGGAGTTCACCAATCATGTTTCTGAGCCACTTCTCCTACAACACCATCTATCTAGCGTGGGCGAGTAGGCATTTCCCTGGGCCCAACTTGTCTAACCAACTGAAAATCATTAACAAGTAGTTAGCAACACAAAGAATACGTAGTAACATTAATGGCGACAGGAATAATTAAAAAGTCTGATATTTTCTTTCAAATCAAAATAAAGGAATAACTGGAATAGCCGAAATAATATGAATATAAAAACCTGAAAGTAGGATTCAAGTTTCCTTTTAAGAGTCGCATATTCTCTCTTCAATTGCTGGAAAGTCCTCATGCAGCTGCTCACACCATGCAAAAGCATAAGGCGATAAATTTAAGGAGCCGAAAGAAAAACAAAATATAGTTCCTACACTGGCCAGCAGTTGGGTGGTAAGATTTGTTCATTAAAATTTATTACGTCAAGTGTTTAGATGTCTAGTAACGTATGTAACAATACATGAGTGACTTTAATTGATATCTCTAGTTATTAAATAAGCAGCTGCCTTAGGTTCTTACAGAATCTCAAAAATGATCTTAAGTTAATAGCGAGAAATAGAGTGTCTTCAAAACATGTAATACCCTTTTCTCAAGCTGACAAAGACTATGTAAGTTAGACTGATAGAACAAAGATTCCAGGACCAAGAGAATTACCCATCACTGTTTCCTGCCCTGCAATATTCTTTGAACTGATTACATTCATTTCTCACCCTCTTGGCTCCGATGCTGCACCAAAAGAAAACTATGAGGTTAGATTTCAAAACCAAAGACTGCTACTCATAACTAATCATTAAGTTTATCAGATATGTAGCTGTTTGTTTTTTCATATATACCTTGAGCAACTTCCTTTGAACTGTTGCATGATGTTGTCCAACCTAACAAAGTCTAGTGGACTCCTTTCCCTGTAAACAGAGGAAAACTTGGTTACTATTGTCAATCATTAAGTATCAGGCTTGCTAACTGGTTATATAATAACTTGAGAATTTCGTTGAAAAGAAAGATGAAGAAAATGGCTTACATTGCTTGCTCTAGATTGGTTAGCAACCTTCCTGAATCTCTATAGAAAAGAGTTGCAACTTCCTCTACGAAATTCGGGTTGGTGTCATCCTGCAATTCTTCTAGCTGAACAAATTGCTCATCCAAAAATCCCTGCAAAATGATCCATTATTTAGCAAGGAGAGAATAAAGCAACTTAACAAATTACATATCCTAAATCCAAGAACCAAGTAGGTTAGAAGGGGAAAAAAGGAAACCTGATCAAAGAAAGATTGTCTCATCTGAGCAACTTGACGATGCAATTGGTTACGCTCCATTACTGTGATAGTGGTACAAGTGTAAGGAAATGAATTTGGTTGTGAGTGTACAGAGTACGGAGTACGGAATAGTGTCGGTGTGTTTTAAAACTCTTAAGTGAGGCTTGAGTGTTGGTTCATATCATAAGGACACGCCAAATGGTGTTTATATAGTAGGATTCCAGGAGAGGAAAGCAAAAAGGAGAGAAGTGAGAATGTTCTTAAGAAGGGATATCGGGGGCCACAGTTAAATGATTGTGAGATGAACGATATGGTATGGAGCATAAAAGCAACAGATAATGGATGCACTGTGAAATAGGAATAGCATTTTGCCTTTAGTTCTGCAGGAAGGAGCTTAAAAAAATAAATATCAGACGGACAAACCTGGCTTGTTTGTCATTTTATTGGCCGTGAAAATTAGCTCCTGCAGATTCCAATTTTTCTGTATTCTCCAGTGATCTGCAATAGCTTTTAATACACTCAATTCTTATTTGATACTGTAAAGTACAAGGTTTTGATTAAACTTTTCTCATCTTTTATACTGCGTGTAAATATCTTCACCACACTGCTTAATTATACGGTACACTCTGATTTATATAGGCATGCACCACATGCACTGACACGTGAAATGTTCATGATTGGCACATGTAATGCATGAGCCAGCCACCCGCACCACCGGTTTAGTGCACAAGCCAGTGGTTGCACGAAACTCGGTACACTTGGGTGCATGGTGTATTATTTTCCATTTGGTGCTCGAGTCCAGCTAGAACGCTCATATTCAATAAGTGTACCACCTAGAAACTGAATCAACCAAAAAGAATAGAGAATAGTCTGATATGCCAACTAGCAAAGATACAAGTAGAAACTCCACCATTAAGTACATTAACGACCAGAAAGCAATTATAAAGCCCCTTTTTTGTCAATTCTTTTCACATGAATGGGAACTCTGGATGGGCAAGAAGTATGGGGAAACTTCATACCTGACGATTATGATTTCTTAAGAAAGAATATTCTCTGTTCCAAAAAAAAAAACAGAACATATAACAAAACCCCAAGTTAGATTAAAATAGAAAATTGACAGTTTGGACACTTAACAAACCTGTACAAAACATTGAGATGCATTGATATTTTCTAATTCATCCTTGTTTATATTAACTTATACTTCATCAAACAGCGTTAATTAAGAGCTTACACAGCTTTTTGAACAAAACATGTTCAAATATTTACCTAGTGTTTAGCTTGCAGAACTAAGTAATTAAACAATATTATGCCAATTAACCACAATTATCCACTTCGTCGTTTAAGAAACGTAAATCAGAAGAAATCAGACCTTTATCCTCAAGCCTTTTTACCTTATAAACTCAGATTGTCACAAAATAGGCACTTAGGCTACATACATATTGATCATATCTCTTAATCCCCCAATATAATAAAGCAAACTAAATCTAAGGGCTCTTTTATTTATATTGATAACTATATTTAAGTATAAAACCATAACATGATTTGCTACCTATACTATCTTTTTTTAAAAAACAAACTCAAATGGAGTTGCCAATCTTCAACCCATAACCCAATTGATGAAGTGAGGATTTCTAACGTAAGTCTCTATCGATACTAAGAAAAAGAATTAAAGAACTGAAATTGTTATTCATATACCTAATTTGACCCCTTCAACCTCTTTTGAAAGTTGAAACCCCTTTCAGTTATTGCTTGTAATATTCTAGAAAATTGAACCTCCACAATTGTATATGAATATCATTGTTATAACGCCGTTCATTAGTTTGGCACATTACCTCCAACCACACATCAAAACAATCATACCAACATATTTTATGTCAAGTATCAAAAGTTACAAGTAACATTAATTTATTTATTTTTTTTAAAAAAAAAAAAGATACCATGCATTGTGCAGGAAATAATATTAGTGTTAAAATAAGGTTGAAATACATTCATCCCTTTCCAGCGACAACAAAAAACCTAAAGTTGTGGCAAAATACAGCTAATCTAGACCTGATTCAAGACAAGCTTGGGAAGCAGTTTTTTCTGGCCCTACTAATCAAGTTCAAACTGTATTAGTCATGGGACTGCTCAATCAGGTCAGTTTGATAGGGGTTCAGCTGCAGTTTTCCGGCTCAATGCCCTGGGAACATTTTTAAAGTTGTGACTAGGCCCATGATTTTGTTATTGAGCATGCTACAAGCCTACAATTGTAGGCAGTTCATGGTAAAAAGGCACTTTAAACAATCATAAAACATATGATTCACTTAGCAAAAACAATTGCTTGGCATATACCACATTTAGTTGTGATTGCCCTACTTTCCTAACCATAAACATCATTTTTAGGATTAGATATCATATTCTCGAGTACTTTAATATTTGTAGCATAAGACAGAAGAATCTATCTTAAAAGAGCCAAAGCTAAGAATTGTTTCCCTCTTTTCCTTATTTTGGACGAAACAGGTGCTTGATTTAACATGTTATGAAGATTCTGTCATTATATTAAGAGATTGCAGATGTATCAATCACAAAAGGAATATAAGTTATGCAAGAAATGACAGGCACTCAGCAAAAACAATTTATAAACAACTAGTTAACAAACAACGAATCCTACTTATTTGTAGCTTAGAATGAAAAACTGGATTTCAAATTCTAGGTGCCAACTTTTGTGATAATTCACTATCCTTAATAACCTCTCTTGGAATAATTAAGTTTTGTTTAATTGGCAAGAACATATCTTCTAAAAGGCGTCCTACCTCTAAGAGCTTAAGAGTGTCAAGTAAAACAGTATCTTTAGAAGATGAAGGATCACAATTAAGGGCCTAAGTCTTCCATATTGGGACAAATATAGGTAACACTAAACCTACCATCCTCGTCCAAAAAGCAGAATCATAAGATTTTGACTACATTTCCTTGTTCAATTCAGTGAGAGAAAAATTACTCTTAAATTGTGCTATCTAGCAGCAACTTGGCTTCAACACAGTTGTGATGCTTGTCTAAACCTGTAAACACACTAAATTTATTCTGTTCATACAATATGATAGTAATACACTTCAGGAAATGACTCGATTTAATATACTCCTACATATATTCACCTCTTTTTGAGAAATAAAGATCATTCTGCATAAGATACTGTAAGCTACTAGCAGTATTACTACAAACAGTTTGTATTTCCCAAACCAAAAACTAATAAAAGACGAGATAGTAGTTTTTTTTTTTGGTTGAAAAATCAGCAAGAACTGAAAACCATAATTCTAATTTGAGGTATACAAAGACCGCAATTTAATTTTCATCTAATGCTATCAATTAACATGAAGTTAAAATTCTTATTAAACAGCCAATCCCAGGATATTTCTCATTGCTCAAGAACACTAAGTTGGATTCTTTGGGCCAAGAATACCCAAAATAGCAGACACCAACGATAAGAGAATCACTGATAACCAGAAAAGGAAAAGGCAACAAATGAAAAAAAAAAATTGTAGATTGTTAATTGGTAAAGAAAGTCCAGAGAAAAGAAGAGATTCTCCCTTTATTCTGATTCCACAGGCCAAGTGAAGTGAGAGTAGGGGGAAGTGAAAATCAGACTCCTCTTCCTACACGTGCAACCTCTACAATGTTTCCTTTATGCAAATGCGTGGTCACATCTACTCCTTTGTTAAAGAATTAGGAGTAAAAGATAGGAGTGTGGGTGGAGGGGGATCAGAATATGATCTCATGTTTCCTTCAGGCATATGTAGTGGTTCTTTTCTTCAATCACTGTCTCCTATGTTGATAAGAATCCCGACCTGGACAACATTATTACTAGTAGCTTGGATGAAATTTAAGCACGCAGCCAACACTTACTGCTTTAAATCACTTCATGTTTGCAGCATCATACTAAGGCAAGGACAGACAAAAGCAGGAAATTCCCTTATTCTAGCCACAAACTCGAAACGTTGCATTGCAATTCCATAAATATATTCTCAGTGGAGAAAAAAAAGAAAAGAAAGTATGCATACATAGTAATGATCACTTCGGCAACACAAAAGAGGGAGAGGGAGAGGAAGCAAGATATTTTTGACTAAGCTTAATATAGTTACTCCCTCCTCTCATTATAAAAATTATATCTTGTCTTATTAAGGAGTAAAAAAAGAAGTGGGTGGGTGTGGGGCTCAATTATATAAAGAAATTGGGGGGAAAACTTACTATTAACAAATGTACAATGATAATGGAATATCCAAATACTTTATATGTATAGTCTTTTAAGAAATGTTGCATGCTTCAACATACCTTAATCTTCTTTCAAAACAAAAAGAAGTAATCCAGAAATTATGTACTTTGTATTAAACAAGTCTAAACACGCTAGTTAATATGTTGTGAAATTATTTACATCAAAGATGGCCTTCAACATAAAAGGACCATTTCGTACATCACCTCTAGTGTTTTACGTATGTCAAAAGCATCATGATGTTTGATACTCCTTTTCTTTTCCTAATGGTTTCTGCAACAATTGGGAACTACCAGTTCAGTACTGTATATATCCCTTTCTAGGATATAATTTTAATAAAGAGGGGACGGAGGGGGGCTCCACAAACTCTTATATACTGTTGTGCGACAGCGGAAGCAAAGGTCGTAAACAAACAAGAAAACAATAAAGAAATTCAATGCAAACAATAAGAACAACACCAAGAATTTACGTGGTTCACTATCGATGTGATAGCTACGTCCACGGGCACCGAGATCGAATGATTTCACTATAAACTGGCAAAGATTACAAAGATTACAATGAAGAACTTAATCACTCAAAGTATTCTCTCTCTTGTGTTTCTCTCTCCGTTACCCTAATAATGATAATAGGAAGTTTATATAGTAGTGATTCCTAATTAAGATATACTTAGGTTACAATATCACAATATGATAAATATTAAATTCGTAATCGCTGAAAAAACCCAGATCGCCCGGTCGGGCGAAGGCCCGCCCGATCGGGCGCGAGAACACGTCTTTTCCAACAACCGAAGTACTCCAAAAAACCCCTTCCGCCCGGCCCGATCGGGCAATGTCCGCCCGATCGGGCGAAGGCTCGCCCGGTCGGGCGAAAGCTCGCCCGGTCGGGCGCGCGAGAGCAGCTTCTTCAACGAATTTGCCAGGCACCTCTTCTTCTTCCGCCCGGTCAGACCGGGTAATGTCCGCCCGATCGGGCGGACAAAGCAACGAAGTACGAGTCACCTAATACTTATCAACAATCTCCACCTTGACGAGAACTCGTAGTCAGCAAACGACCCCATCAAGACATAGTGAAAAAACATCTCAAGCCAAACCCGATGCAGGACTCATGCATAAGCCATACATCCCGATAAGTCTTCAACCAAGACCCATCACATACTCGTCTCCAAGTATAACAACTCATAATGCTCCACCTGCATCACAAGCCCCGGGCAAGCTCCACCTTAATGCCAACACACCTACACCAGGAGCTCCCCAACTTCGCCCCTCAGGGCCTACTACATCACGTAGTAATCAATATTTAGCAAGTCTAAGCAATGTTTAAACTTGCTAAACGGAACAGGCTTAGTGAAGAAATCAGCCGGGTTGTCAGCAGTCCCAATCTTCTTCACCTTAATCCTCTTGTCAGTACGTAAGAAATGATACCTGACATCAATGTGCTTCGTCCGATCATGGTGTACTTGATCTTTAGCTAAGCAAATCGCACTTAGACTATCACAATACACTGTAGCAAAATCCTGTGCAATACCCAGTTCACCTACTAGGCCTTTGAGCCAAATAGACTCCTTAGCTGCAGAAGTTAGAGCCATATACTCAGCTTCAGTAGTTGACAACGTAACTGATGACTGCAATGTAGACTTCCAACTAACCACAGAACCACCCAAAGTGAACACATAACCAGTCACAGACCTCCTGGTATCCACATCAGCTGCATAATCAGAATCACTGTACCCAGTGACCAAGCATTCCTTACCATTCCCGTACACAAGACCAATATCAGCTGTCCCTCTCAGGTAGCGAAAAATCCTTTTCACCCCTTGCCAGTGTTCCCTCCCAGGTCGAGCCATAAACCTGCTTACAACACTAACAGCATGCGCAATATCCGGCCTAGTACAGACCATAGCATACATCAAACAACCAACCGCATTTGCATATGGAACTCTAGACATATAAGACAACTCCTCCTCTGATTGAGGTGACATAGACAAAGACAACTTACAACTAACAGTAGTTGGCGTACTTATAGGCTTCGATTTTTCCATCCCAAAACGAGACAAAATCTTTTCAATGTAGCTTTTCTGAGTCAAGAAAAGCTTACCTCTAGCCCGATCCCTGTAGATCTCCATACCCAAAATCTTCCTAGCTGCACCCAAGTCTTTCATGTCAAACTCCGAGTTAAGCATCTCCTTTAATCTAGCAATATCAGATTTATTCTTTGTGGCAACCAACATGTCATCAACATATAACAAAAGATAAATCATGGAACCATTATCCAGCTTACTATGATACACACAGCAATCATATGAATTCCTGTCAAAACCTTGTGAAACCATAAAAGAATCAAACCTTTTGTACCACTGTCGGGGGGATTGCTTAAGTCCATACAATGACTTTAGCAATCTGCAGGCATAGTGTTCCTTTCCAGGAACTTCGAATCCTTCGGGCTGCTTCATCAGAATCTCCTCCTCCAAATCGCCATGAAGGAAAGCCGTTTTAACATCCAACTGCTCCAGCTCAAGATCAAAATGTGCTACAATTGACAATAACACACGGATAGAAGTATGTCGAACCACAGGTGAGAATATCTCAACAAAATCAACCCCTTCTACCTGACTGAACCCCTTAGCAACTAGCCTAGCCTTAAAACGTATTTGCTCAGTTTCCGACAACCCTTCTTTCTTCTTGTAAATCCATTTACAACCCACAAGCTTCCTCCCTTCCGGTACTTTTACCAGTTCCCACACTCTGTTCTTGTAAAGAGACTGCATCTCTTCACCCATTGCGGCAAGCCATTGCGCAGACTCACTACAACTAATTGCTTGTTTATATGTGGCAGGTTCAAATGACTCTACATCATCAGCTACACTCAATGCATAACCTGTCATCGCATCAACACAGCAATTTCTTCCCTCCATCTCTTCAATCAATCTAACAGGCTTCTTGATAACTCGTTTAGGCATCTCAAGAATGGTGTCAGGTTGACTAGATGACCCCTGATTAGATTGCTCCACCTCATCCCCAGAGTTAGAATGAGTAGGAGTAATCTCAGGTTCAGGAGTACCCGGCACTGGAACATCAGCATCATCATCAATATATTGTACCCGAGGTAAATCAGCAATGGTAGACTGATGTACCTCAAGTACCCCATCTGTCTGTAATAAATTGTCTCCTTCCCTTCTCAAATCTGAAATCTCTGCATTTTTAATTGAATACATGGTGTTTTCATCGAAAGTAACATCCCTACTAAGAATGACCCGACCCTCCGAAGGTGAAAAAATTCTAAACCCCTTCACACCATCCCCGTACCCAACAAAACACCCCTTCTTGGCTCGTGGATCCAGCTTACCCTCAATAACATGATAATAAGCAACACAACCAAAAATCTTCAAATTCGAAAAATTAGGCAACTTACCACTCCAGATCTCAAACGGAATCTTGGAATCAATTCCAGAATGAGGACCCCTATTAATGACATAACAAGCTGTTAACACAGCTTCACTCCAGTACCTCCTCCCAAGCCCTGCATTAGAGAGCATGCATCGAACTCTCTCTAGCAGTGTCTGATTAACCCGTTCTGCTACACCGTTCTGCTGTGGTGTCTTCCTGACAGTATGATGCCGACCTATACCCTCATCTGCACAGAACTGATTAAACTCGTCTTTGCAAAACTCTAGCCCATTGTCCGTTCGTAGCTTCTTGATCTTCCTTCCTTGTCGATTTTCCACCAAAGCTTTCCATTGCTTGAAAACTTTGAAGGCCTCATCCTTTGACTTAAGCAACCTAAGCCATGTGTATCGGGACTTGTCATCAACAAATGACACAAAATAGTGGTAACCTCCCATACCTTCAACTCTAGATGGACCCCAGCAATCTGAATGGATGTAATCGAGCACTGCATCAGTAATGTGAGCACCCTTGCTGAACTTTGACCTGTGTTTCTTACCAAACACACAATGCTCACAAAATTCAAGGTTGGCAACCTTGACCCCGGATAGAAGACCCCTCTTGGACAATAGCTGCATCCCCTTCTCCCCCATATGACCAAGCCTCATGTGCCAAATCTTAGTCATCTCCTGGTGAGATACAGATGCGCAAACCGCAGAACTAGGCAGTGTAACACCCTCAAAAACATAGAGGGTGTTCCTTTTGATACCCTTAAGTACCAACTCAGAACCTCTGAAAATACACAACTCCCCATCTGAAAACACACCATTGTACCCCAAGTCATCCAGGGTACCCAATGAAATCAGATTCTTTCCTAAAGCAGGAACATGCCGTACATTAGTCAAAGTTAACCTCCGCCCATCAACAGTCCTCAACCTCATGGAACCAATACCTGTGACCTTACATGGAGCATTGTTACCGACTATAACCATGCCCCCATTGCGAGGTTCATATGTATCAAACCAATCTCGACGTGGACACATATGGAACGAACACCCTGAATCTAGAACCCAGTTATCAGATAAATCATCAGACCTAGCAGAACTGACTAATGCTAAATCTTCCTCTGAATTATAGCTCTCATTCGGTTTCTCTTCAACTACAGCAGCCTGGGACTTGTTTTTCCTCACCGGACAATTATTCCTAAAGTGACCCGGTTCTTTACAGTAATAACATGTTTTAGTAGTAGTTTTACTAGATCCATCCTTGCCGTTTCCAGCACCCGACCCAGCATTGTTCCCCTTGTTAAACCCCTTATTCTTTTTAGACTTTCCGGACTTAACAAACAACCCACTACCATTATCCCCATTATCACTCGTAGCTTTCATTCTGAGTTCCCTAGTATGAAGTGCTGCCTTCACTTCTTCTAAGGTTATAGAATCCTTACCAACAACAAAAGACTCTACAAAATTCTCAAAGCTAGACGGTAGAGATACAAGTAAAATCAACGCAGCATCCTCATCATCAATTTTAACATCTAAATTACGTAAATCAAGCAAAATAGAGTTAAGTTTTTCTAGATGTTCCCGTAAGGAAGTACCTGACTGCATCCGGAGGCTAAACAACCGCTGTTTCAGTAATAATTTGTTGGTCAACGACTTAGTCATATACAATGACTCCAGCTTCAGCCACAATCCAGCCGCCGTTTCCTGATCAGCCACCTCCGTGATGATTTGATCATCAAGACTAAGTAATATGGTAGAGTGTGCCTTCTCTTCCATAACTTCTAACTGCGAGTCAGTCGGTCCGTCTCCTGACTCCGAAGTAGTACTCTTTGGAGCCAACGGACGCCATATCTGCTGTTGTTTTAACAGAGCCTTCATCTTAATTTGCCATAGCCCGAAACTATTTTTCCCGGTAAACTTCTCAATTCTTATTGTTGAATCTCCTGCCATTGTTATCTTCAAGAAACTCTCCAAGGATTGAACCTGAGCTCTTGATACCAATTGTTGTGCGACAGCGGAAGCAAAGGTCGTAAACAAACAAGAAAACAATAAAGAAATTCAATGCAAACAATAAGAACAACACCAAGAATTTACGTGGTTCACTATCGATGTGATAGCTACGTCCACGGGCACCGAGATCGAATGATTTCACTATAAACTGGCAAAGATTACAAAGATTACAATGAAGAACTTAATCACTCAAAGTATTCTCTCTCTTGTGTTTCTCTCTCCGTTACCCTAATAATGATAATAGGAAGTTTATATAGTAGTGATTCCTAATTAAGATATACTTAGGTTACAATATCACAATATGATAAATATTAAATTCGTAATCGCTGAAAAAACCCAGATCGCCCGGTCGGGCGAAGGCCCGCCCGATCGGGCGCGAGAACACGTCTTTTCCAACAACCGAAGTACTCCAAAAAACCCCTTCCGCCCGGCCCGATCGGGCAATGTCCGCCCGATCGGGCGAAGGCTCGCCCGGTCGGGCGAAAGCTCGCCCGGTCGGGCGCGCGAGAGCAGCTTCTTCAACGAATTTGCCAGGCACCTCTTCTTCTTCCGCCCGGTCAGACCGGGTAATGTCCGCCCGATCGGGCGGACAAAGCAACGAAGTACGAGTCACCTAATACTTATCAACATATACCAATTTGGCAATTTACTACAGTACTTTGTGAATGGAAACCATACTATTGGGAGAGAAGGATACATACAATTGTATTTGAGGGTTGGTTCTTGGTTGTAATTAATTATAATACTTAAACTTTATCAAGCAAAGATAACCATTGCAAAAGATAAGCTGCTCCGAATCATAGCGAGATGATAGGATACTGTTGAATCTTCAAGATATAATAAGGGTATTGGTACCATAGATATAGAATTTTACTAGCACAAATTAGTGCTCCACGAAGTATATGATTTATTAAGTGAATATGAAGCCTCAATAGAAAGGACTCTTGAGACACATAAGGGCTGCCATGTCAAGGAATTAGCTGCCTTTCAGGCGTTATATATATATACATATATATATATAGTATTCTCTATAGTCCATCAAGAATGCGCTCACAAGAATAATCTAAGAAACTTATGCATACGATAGCAATCATATAGATGTTTGCTTCATGGCAACTTTCATACGGACCTTTTTGCAGATATTCTGATTGTAGCATAAATTCTTCTCATCATCAGAAGTATCCAAGCCTGAATAGACATCATTAAGCATAGTAGCATCTACAATAAAAAGCCTTTACTATCCCTACTAGCATTTGTCTGCACAATCTACGCAAAAGTTGTACAATCTATTTGTGACTTTCTTTTGTGTTACACGGACTTGCGCATGTGTGTCAACACTCAACACAGGTGATGTTAAGTGTCAGACTCAAATATTATGAAAAATTAATTATCAAACTTCTCAGATCTGTTCATCTACTAGACTACTATCATCTCTTCATCCTCATCATCCCGAGATTGTAAATGCAGCTTAGAATTTATTATGTAATTTCCATTTCAAGAGAGTTTCCAATTTAGTAAGAGAATTTGCTATAAAAAGAATTCTCCTTATTTTTCCCGATTTCTTGTAGTATGTACTCCTATTCCCTTCATGTGTATACACAACTTAATTCAGAATGGTGTCAATAAATGCCACTTTTAAAAATGTATAGAGTGAACTCATTTTCTTTCATATATGATTATCTATGATTGTTAAAATATATGCACAGAATAAATGAAAGATTATTAAAGGCCAACTATATCTTTCCTTTCTTACTATGAATGACCATAGATTTCATACAAATGGAATAAAGAGGAAAAAAAAAAAATACTAAACAAAACTACAAGAGGATTGTACAACTACGTTGCATATACATCTATGCAGATGTATATCATGAATCAACACAAGTCATGTTTGATACATCTAGGACGTGCCAAACAATGTATCATTTGACCATCAGATACTTTGAACTAAGAAAAGAACTTGGGATAAAGTTGTAAAATAAGAAGAGAAAAAGAATTGATCAAAGACCATAAAAAAATAAAAATAAAACATAAAACATAAAAGGACATCATCATCAAGATGTAGTCTTCGCTTTTGAAAATGATCAATTATTGGTACAAAATGTTTTGGATCTATATTGTAATAAGTGCATAAGTATGTTAATTTGTCTAAAAATAATAACGACACTGTAGAAACTTTAGGAAAATAATAGAAAAAGTAGAAACTCTTAGTTTAAATTACTTGTAACTAATAAACATAATTTTCGATAAATATTCTGTCATTACAATATCCTAGTTGTAATCATGGCACAAAGCAGTGCAGTTACTTGTTAGATGATCAAGGTTATACGACATAATATATAAAAGCCCTTTAATCGAGAAAAAGAACAAATTTAGTCGAGAAATACCCTTCTTAAACATAAGATTTATCACTAGTACTTTTGAGTGGAAGTAAAGGAAAGTGAGAAGAGAAAACGTGAAAAGATCACAAAAACTATGCTTCACTATCTTCATGATATGACATGTTTTACTCCCTCTTAATTCAAATACAATTGTTCTTCTAGAATCATGTGTATACAATACTTAATTCTGTATCTAAAATCTAAAACATACCTTTTTTCATTAATATCAAAATTTTGTTAGCAAAATACTTATTTGGATCCGAGGGACTATGAAAAAAACTTTTCATGTTCAAACTAAATCTAATCAAAAGTCATTCAAACTTTGTTGAAGATTTCGATTAAGTCATGTACTCATGTGTACTTTATGCACAAGAAATGTATATAAGAGATGTAGACATTCCATAAAAATGTGTAGATGATAATAGTGACTGATTAAGTGGTAAATCATGCATAAAATAATACTTGTATATGTACTATTACACTAATCTAATGCTCAATTAATAGTAGATCGACCTCTAATCCTTCTCTGCTACATATATGATGGGAGATAAAAAAAAAAAAATGTAGACTTGAAAGAGTAAAAGTTTCAAAGGCAGGGAAATCAATATGCCTTGACCAAAGACAACCAAGACTCTTGTGAGCATCATATTTTCTGACATGACAATTCCAACCTGCCAGCACCAAATTAAATTTAAGTTACTAAAAAACACAGGAAAGAATGCACAATCAATATTAGGAGAAGAAACAGAAACAATAAATTTTAAAGGAAAAAAAAAAGTGATCAAGTTCCAGCATTAAACCCGGGATCAAAACAAACTAACAAAGTGTATTATCATCTATTAAGAGCAAGTGTAAATAATCAAGTCAACCTTTTCTTATAATCTTCTTTTAAGCAATCAAATTCAAGGTAACTTACTATAATTGTTGCAAATATTTGCAATTTTTGAGTATTTAGTACACAGTCCAAAATTTTATTAGATCTGGGGTATATAATAATCCATGCACCATTCTACAATTCATTCATTCAGTTTAAAGAAATCTGCACTTGTATACATGTAACAGAAGTTAAGCATTGATGTTTACAAAGAAAATTAGAAAATATAATAAAAGAAAGTAAAAGCTTGTCAAATAAAACTCCAAGAGAAAGGCCTTTTCAAGAGGACCTTTAAAGTAGTTAGGAATTAAAAAGACACCAATGTTAAGTTTAATACATCGTACTAGAAAAATTAGGTAACAATTTCTTTATGTTGGAAGCGGTGGGGTGTATAAGTAAGCTAGCAGGCAGCAGCACCTCTTCTTCCTTCTAGATAAAGGGATTACGTAACTTTATAATGAATCTTCACTAGTTCTTTGCTATTGGTATTAACAAAATTTAGCAATTGATGAAAAAGCACTTTATATGAAACAGAATACAGTAAAACATATTTAATCCTTCTAAAGAGGCTATAACTAAGGCAATATAAGGGTCATTCAAGAGACATAATCTTGATTTAAGTTGATAATTTAGAATCACACCCTAAAGGGTTTTCCGGGTGAGGATTTCCCTTGTCCTACCCTGTCCCCCACTCTCTAGGATCTGGCCGGCAAATCTGAGCATACTATCTCACAACAATTAAGAGATTATATGTAGTAGAAACATTTGACAGTGCAACCAACTAGAAACAGAAGATGGGGTGGTGATGGTGGTGTAAGGGATGAGAATGGTAAATGTTTGAGAAAAAGATGGTGCTCAAGATGACCAAAGTAGCGGCATACTATTGTAGCCAGAAAAGATATTCCCAAACAGCAGGTAAGTCAGCCAGTAAAATGTCATATTCCGTGAAAATGACTATTAAAAGTACCAAAACACAAACAGAAAGAGGCATCCATTTCCAAAAGGTTAATATCAGGACCTATAGTTATCAGAGATGGTCATAGGCATCTTTACTCAGTTACCCCTATGTCACAAAGAGTCTCTTTCTATTAGACCCTAAATCCAAATTGCAATAACTTTCTGCTAATTCACAACAAATAAGAAGTACAAACAATAATTGTGCTATTTTCTTATATCCATTACAATCAAAAGCTAAAGAATGATTGGCTTCATTCAATATGAAACAGAAGATAAAATCTGCAAGTAGTAAAGGAAGTTGTAACACATAAAACGTTCTATGAGCAACAGATGACAGTCTATAACTCTATATGATGACAGCTCCTAGATTAAAACTGAAGATATTAAACGCTGCTTCTGAGTTTCTAAATTCCTCTTAATAGAGAATAATACATATAACTGACACTACAGACAAAGTTATTTCTCTTCTATTCAGTTTATTCCCTCATCCTCACAGACCCCACCTCAATATCATGTCCTAAAAAACCACACCATGCTTTCCACATTGATATGATATCAAGTATGATGATCCTTCATCACCAACAAACCAATCTTGAAGACTAGCAAGGATTGGAGGACCAAGGTAGACATAAATGAATGAAAATCCAGACTTCAGCAAATCAGAAGTATTGCCAAAATGTAAGATCAATGAGCCCTTTTTAAATTCATGTCTGCTTATACAATAAGAACTAACTTAATCAGCTAAGTGCTTATGTCAGATTATCAGCGATCAGTAATTGCCCTGAACAACTCACTTCGCACAGCTTCATCAAAAGAAACTAAAAGCAACCTCAGAATAGAATCTCCATAATTCTTACATAAAACAAGATGTCCCATATCTTTCCCAACTTAGGGGAGGGTTGAATTAGATACCCGAACAAACAATAATGCTGAAATTCACCAGATGGATGCTCAACACTTATTTATAACTAGGAGCTCATACAACCTAACTTGGAAGCTGCGCTACCATGACCACTTGGAAAACAGGATTCTAAGAAAATGACTAGGACTAAACCATAGACATTATTAACAAATCAAATACCCTAGAGGCACTAACAGAAGAACTAGAAAGGAAACCAATGGTTGACAATAAGTGATTACTATAGCCCAGTTGCTGCTTTATAGCAGTATGGAATGCACCCTGAGATAAGCATTTAATAGCCAGGCACTAAAAATGGTCTGCTCAATAAGTAGTGTCCTATTCTTGATACAGGTCACATTATGGTTTATAAGTTTTATAGTTATCTCTAATTAACAGCTCATCATTGACTGATTTCATGTGATTAGATCTGGAGCAAACCGAACACATCATACAAAAGCAAACACACTTTAATAGCCAATAAGTAATACTTTTAGCACTGTAAAAATTATTCAACTTGGAAAGATCATTGATGGGTGTTGCCAGTATTAATAGATGGGAATAGACAAATGTATTAAGTTCAATGGTTTCCAGCACATGATAGTCTTGTCACATACATAAGAAAGACAATCACATATAGCAGAGACAAAAACTATCTAATTTTAAGGCTTAAGTGATAAATAACAGTATCTCACAAGAATAGACTTCGTAAATCTTAAAAAAAAAACATTCTTTTCCATGGGGAAAGGTTTTATGAGAGGTACCAAGTTGACGATTTCATGTTGTTTCAAGTAACAGATCTAGTTAAGACCAATCCTCACAATGTAAATTGAATTTTAAGATATTATTTGTTAGCAAATACAAGAAGCTGGAATACAAAAAAAAAATAAAAAAAATTAAAAAATTAAAAAATTAAAAAATTAAAAAAATAAAATAAAAATAAAAAATAAAAAGAGAAACATACCCAGGGCTTAGGAAAATCACCAAGCAGGCCACACTTCAATTTTGTTGATAATAAATCACTGGACAAAGTATATCTGCATTTCTTACATGGGTACTAATCTACTGGATGCCTTTCTAAAGCACGTTTACATACTACATTTTCGTTACACCTCATATCATGGTGCAATTAGCAAAGGTAGTTCTTGTACTATTGCTCCATTTGAGACTGAAAGCAACCAATAGGGACAATCACATTGGATCTAATTGAATTTATTTCAATGTATATTTTTTAAGCATCAACTTTTTAAAGATTTAACATGTGCAGAAATGGGGATATAATGATTTAAAATGTGTCTTAGAGACCATAAAAAGTCATATGGAGCAATCTTTAATAGACAGAGAGAGTAATACAGGACAATGCATGAGAACCTTATCAATACCGTTTTTCCAATGCCAATCAATCAGAATAAATAACTTTTATCCCCACATGCTTACACCCCATTGTTTCTCTATGAGATATACATAATAGCCTTTTGTTTAATCTACTCATGTCATATATCCCTTTCAAACTTTCATCGGCAATATTGTCACATTACTCAAACCCGCCATGAATAAAACCCTTTCTTCTTTTTAAGTGAAGTAGCTTACAATTGCTCTGCACACTAGCTCCTCTATGCTTTGCTTCGTGCAGCCTAATTAAAAAGGGGGCAATATTCTCCTCCTTAATTGTCACCACTAGTAACAAAGCTCAAATAAAGATTAGGACTCTTTTTTTCAATAAAACCCTTTAAACTCCCTCCATTTCATTTTGTTTTTTTTTTACGCTTTGACCATTTTTCTCTCACAAAAAGATTACAAATGTAAAAAGCAAAAAGATAGTTTCCCTCCTCTCTAATCATAATTTGTTCCATACTTCCAATTATGTAGAAAAATTTCTGGAGAAGAATCTCAGGATGAACATAAATTAGATTGAATGGGTACAAAAATAGATTTGATTAATTACACACAATTCCATAAACAAGACTATAATTATTACATAACATATGATATAAACAAGCAATTGAAGCTTGATAAAGGAAGAATTGGCTTGATTCAACCCTTTAAACAATTAAATTGAACAACATATATGAATAAATTTGAAAAGGGGCAGAAATTCCAAATAAAAACCCTAATTGTCGGGTAACAAATCAATAAATTCATAATACAAGCAGAAATCATAAATTCACTTACATTTTTTTGCGGCGAATATTATTGAGATGATGCAAATGCCGGAGAATTGCAAATGATCAACAAAGGAAACAGACAGTTGAACATTACGATCACTTCAAAAATGGCGCGAAAATATAGCTGTGACGTCTGCAACATTTGCTTAATTAGAGCTTAAAAATCACAATAGTGATGTAGAAGTGTGGGGCTAATGGCCTACCAAAGACCCAAAGTAGGGGTGAGCATGGGTCGGATATCCGTACCATTAACACTATCGGTTCGGATAACTAATAACACTAAATATGATATTCATTAACCGAACCGATAAGTTCGGGTATTCGGATTTTCTGATCGGTTATCGGGTACCCAATATGCTATCCAATAATGAAAATTTAGACTTTATAATCTAGTTATTATGATATCATTCAACACTAATTAACAATAATACTACATGATCATGAACAAATTAAAATATGAAGTGATTATGAAGTAAAGTAAGAGTTTAGATTATGGATATATAGATTTAAGTAGGAAAAAAAAAATTAAAAAATTGCTTAATGGATCGGATCGGATAACCGTTAATTTTAAAAATCCAATAACCGTACCCGATAACAAATTATCGGATCGGGTACCCTAACCGTTATGGCTATCGGAACGGGAACCCTAATTTTTGGTTCGGTTACGGTTCGAGTTTTCAGTTTTTCGGATAATTTGCTCAGCCCTAACCCAAAGTGCGTAGTGACAAAGGTTGAGGGCTTGTATAAGAGACGTCATAGATTCGAATCCGCTCCTTCATCGTAAATATTATGGTATATTGATTATTGAGATTTGAAATAACTAAAATATATGGTACTATTGTAATCAATTAAAAAAAGTTTAGAATAGATCCAGTGCACAATAAATGAAAATATACAATTAAGTAAAAGCCATTAATAACCTCAACTTTAGGTGGGTGTTCAACTTGTATCAACTCTAATTATGCAAGCCGAGGAATGATCCTACTTCATCTGGGGTGAATGGGGGAAGGAGAGAACACGCAATGTGCATACTGTATAAGCCTATAAGGTGATGCAAGTTTATATATGATGATACATGATTTTTATTTTTATTTTTGTCAAGATGAATTTTGTTTTTAATTACAATACACGATTTATACACATATGTCGAAATCTCGATTTCACAATGTTTTTATTTAGATCATGTCAACCTAGTGGAAGACCTGGAAGTTTTGTTTTTAATTGCAATACACGATTTATACACATATGTCGAAATCTCGATTTCACAATTTTTTTTATTAAATCATGTCAACCTAGTGGAACTGTGGAAGACCCAGAAGTGATTATTTCTCATTTTACTTCTGGGCAAAAAATCTAATATCATATTATATTACTAATAAATAAAGTCAGTCTCGCAGCCAGGCCACAAGACAGCGACACTTGACATTCCAGTTTTTCGCCAAGTGTCGAGCCATGTAGGCGACAAATAGATATTATTGATTATTGTAATTAGATTAGATGCCACATTAGATTAAATTGGATAGATTCATAGTTATCATAATCAAGATTCTACCTTGAATCGGTGAGTGGGGTAGGATCGAATCGGTAGAATCGTTGGGCTTCAAAATGTAACTAATGACTACATACATAATTTTCAAGCAATGAGAATGATAATAATATATATTGTTGATAACATAATATCGACTATACAAACATAAAATAGTTTTAGAAGTAATTCCGCACGCGCATAACACAAATAGTACACTACAAAGTCAGAATATTGGTACACATTCTTAATCACGAGAGTACGAGACCATTTTTGTTAATTTATGAAAAAAATAAAATAAAAATAATTGCTGACTCCTAAAACTGTTTCCCCTAATAAAAAATCCGATGATGATAGAAAACTAAGTGTCAAGTTAGTTCATTTTAGACAGATAGCTAAAGAATGATAACTACAACAAACTCATGTTATAAGTGTTTTTTATATGCCCAAAGTTGAGTGCTAAGACTCATGAATATATTCTTTTGCCCAAAAAATTTAAATGGTTAAATAAAATTTTAAAATTTATTTAAATTGATGTTTCATAAGCTTAATTATGATTTATATTGAATAATATAAGTCACTGACTAAAGTTAGGCTCAACTATGACACTCTTACACTCTTTAGGACATAATATATATATATATATATATATATATATATATATATATACATATATATATATATATATATATATACATATATATATACATATATATATATATATATATATATATATATATATATAAAATATGGGCACAGGACTAATTGTATTAGAAATTAGACCTCAAGAGCTTTCCAACGATATATTATAAACCCAATTCCGACTTCGCAATCAAAAGTTATGGGTTTCGGAAAATCAGACTTTTTGCAGGAGTGGAATTGTTAGAATCGGTATAGAATCGTGGAATTGGTTTGATTCCACCGATTCTTTGACTGATTCTACTGCACAGCTATGCTACCGACGACTTACATCGTTTGGGTGGATTAGGAACTGAATCGCGATTTTAATAACATTGGATAGATTTGTTTAGGATAAAAAGTATTTATAAAATAATTTATAATTATTTTGAAATTTTTTTATCTTTATATATATATATATATATATATATATAAAGATAAAAAAATTTCAAAATAATTATAAATGAATAATATATATTGTTTCAACTCTCTTTTTGCATCTTACATTTTAAAAAAAATACTAATAATAATAATAATAATACAAAACATGGTATCCGGGGCAACGTCCGGGGCAAGTACTAGTATATATATAAAGGGGAGTTTTTTCCCAAGTTTTTAGAGCGCCACGTAAAATTTTAATTCTTAAATAATTATTAGAGCGCCACGTAAGATTAATATTTTTAAAACGCTACAATCGGATTATGCCACGTAAAATTAGTTTTTTTTTAAAAGCGCTACATAGGATTATAATAAAAAAAAAGCCACGTAGGATTAATATTTTTAAAACGCTACAATAGGATTATGCCACGTAAGATTAGTTTTTTTAAAGCGCTATGTAGAAATATAATAATAAATAAACATTTATGAGAGCGTCACATAGGAAAATGTTATATTTTAGCCAATGAAAAAAAGAATTGCAATTATTTTAGATCTAACATTTTATATTAATTATAAAAAAAAAAAAATCAGCGCGTTTTCTATGTAGCTGGCCATATCGTGTGGCCAGCTGAGATACACCAAAACACTGACCGAGTAATCCCTAACCGTCCGAGTAACCCATGATTGATTAAGTAACCCTTGACCAACCGAGAAACCTTGACCAAGTAATCCCGGCTACACGATGTGACCGGTCACATATAAAATTTTGTGAAATAAAATATTATCTTTTTATATTAGCAATTTTTATCTAAATATGAAAAAAAAATTAATAATCCATTTTATAATAAAAAAAATTAAAGTATTAAATAAGAGAATATCACAAATTTATCAGATAAATATATATTTAGCAAAATATTTTGTTTGAAAAAATACAAACAAACCGTGCATCGTACGAATTTCATCAAGTTTTCTTTAATTACAAGTTTGCCATAAAATATGTTTTAGTCTTTCATAACTACGGTATCATCTATTGCGAAAATGATAAAATACCAAGCAAGGATTGATATAACTAATTGGAGATGCACCTTAAAAAGAAAAGGTTTGGGGAAAAAAAAAATACAAGAAGAAATAAAAAGATTGAGAAAGAAAGTCAAGAAAATCCAACATAAGTTTGGTGACTGTTTTATCTCCCCAAACTCTTTTTGTATTTTGGTCATTGTTGGAGATATTCCATCAGGGTTGACCTATCTTAAAAATTATTGTGTTTATCATCTAAAATTTAAAAATTAAATTAATTTATGAAAAGTAAAGTAGTACCAACAATGTTTCGGTGTCGACTCACACAAATAAAAAGGAGTACGGAGTATAATACTGATAAAATGGTACCAATTCAACAAAGAATTATTAGTAGCAAGGTTGATACTTAATACTACTTTCTCCATTTTATAATGTAAGTTCCATTTAAAATCTTTTAAGTATTAAATTAGAGGGAATCTTATAAATTTCTCTCTATATATAACAACAAATATAGTCAAATAATATCTAGTTTTATTCGTCTTGATAAGTACATTATTAATATCTAATTTTTATAATTTTTAATAGTGTGTGTTTAAAAATATTTGCAATCAAAATTTCACATTAATATACGTAAATGGGACTAACATTATGAAACGGAGGGAATAATAACTTAAAATGATTAATCTACCTATTGATCTGGCAATTGGTTGAACCACGTGATGGTAGGTTACTATCTCTCTCTAGAATTAGTGTTATATACCTGGGTGTACGGTACACCCAGGGTTATTATTGTCATTTCACGCGTTTTTGCTTGTACACATGATACCTGGGTTCACGCTTTACTCATTTTCCTGTTCTTTTTTTTATTTTCTCTCTCTTCCTTCTCTATTTCTGGTCTTTAATTTCCAGAATTACCATAATTTTGTTTCCTTTCTTCAATTTCTTTATCGAAATTTTCCAGATTTTGCTTAGAATTGCTTCTAGTTGCTACAATGGCGGAATCTTGGTAAATTTCCTCTCTTTTTTTTTCAATTTTTGTTTGTGTTTTTGGTTACATTATGATTAATTTCATGTATTTTTGTTCAATCATACTTCGAATTAAGTTTCATGTATTTTCGTGGTGAACTGCTAAACGTCGATCCTAATTTACCAAGCATCGCTTCCATTTTGACATGAAAGGATGATATTCCCCTTGCTGTAACTTGGACTATATAATGCTCCATTATGACACATGTGGGCATTTTAATATCATTCCGACCCCACCACTAAGTACCACATGGCTAAAAAATTTCTCGAGCCCACCACATCCAACCCCACGACATCCAACCCAAAATTCCCGAGCCCACCACCAAAAATCCGATTTTTTTTCTTAAAAAATTTATTAAGCTTTAACGACGGGTTTATGACGATGGACGACGACAACGATCATACACCGGAGGCATTGTTGGAGGATTCTGTAAGTCCTCGAACTTTTTATTTTATTTTTTTAAATGCAAACTTCCACCTTAAATATCCGAATACACCTTGGTGGATCTGCTTAAAATTTCTGGATCCACCATGGAAGATCCGGAAATTGTAGATGGATGTGTACATCTGCCTAGAATTTCCGGATCTTTCATGGTGGATCCGTAAATTTTAAGCGGATCCACCTAGTAGGTGGATCTGGATATTCTAGGCGGATGTCTTTTTTTTTTTTTTTGTATTTTATTGATTAATTATAATCAAATTTATTAATGTAATATTTGTATGATAATTATAATTTTTATTGTGATTATTATTATTTTTGTGATAATTTGAGTAATTAGTATTAGTATTAGTATTATTAGTTAATATTAGTTATTTTTGTGATATTAAGTAATATTAGTTAATGTTGTAATATTTGTTAATGTTAGTGTTAGTTAATATTAGTTAATGTTGTGATATTAGTTAATGTTAGTGTTAGTTAATATTAGTTAATGTTGTGATATTAGTTAATGTGATGATGTTAGTTAATGTGATAATATTAGTTAATGTAGTGATAATGTTGTGATATCAGTTAATGTTGGAGAATTTTGTGTGTTTTCTTTTATTGTTATTGGAATTGAAGTCTGAAGACGGCGGTGATGGTGTGAATTATAGTGTGGAGTTTGTCACGGACGCGTTATTTCCAACGTTTGATGATACAGTTAAATGGGCGGATGTTGTTTCCATAAATCTGGGATTTATTTTGGTTAAATCGTCTTACAACAAAACCAGAGATGGTCGGTCGTATCGATATTTGAGATGTGATCGAGGACAGAAAAGCAAGCCGAGAGATTTTGAGAACGCAATACGAGAGGACACAAAAACCAAAGCTATTGGTTGTCCTTTCTACATCATGATATATTATGAATTCATCACAGACGATTGGAAGATCCGTGTAAAAAATGATGAAATTGGGATCCATAACCATCCAATGATTGTGTATCAGGAGGGTCATCGAAATATTAGTGGCTTGAGCCCAGATGCAAAAAAGGTTATGCGTGACATGAAAAATTCCAAGGTTGCACCGCGTAACATCATGGCAACTATTGCAGAGCAATTTCCTGATGATCATCCAAACATCAGACACATTTACAATTGCCGGAATGACTTGAGAACGGAGATGTCTGAAGGCAGTGGAGTTGTTCAGCAATTTCTTCATTTGGAGAGACAGAATCAATATATTTACTGGGTCATGGCCGATGACCTCGACGTTCTACGACATGCATTTATGGTGCACCCAATCATGGTAAACATACTACGCATATACCCACATGTAATCGGTATGGATTCGACATACAAGACCAACCGATACGGGATGCCGTTCTTTGAGATAGTAGGTGTAACACCGACAAATCAGAATTTCCTCGTTGGTTATGTCTTCATGCGCAACGAGTGTACGGCAAGCTATCGGTGGGTGTTGCAGAGATTAAGGGAGTTGATTGGGTATGATAAAGAACCATCGGTATTTTTGTCAGACCGTGAACTTGGCCTCTGTGCGGCATTGAGAGAAGTGTTTCCAGGGACGTCGCATTTACTTTGTCGATGGCACATTGACAAAGATGTGGAGGCTAGGGTGACTGATATGTTTAAAAATAAGAAGATCGGTGCAAGTTTTAAAAATGGCAAAATGGAAACGTATCATGGATGCTACAACCGAGGCGGATTATAATGTTGTCGTAAATACAATGAAAGCTAGGTGGGCAAGTTATCCGGCAGTGATTACTTACGTTAAGAGAACATGACTTTGTCATTAAATCAATTTTGTGACATTTTGGACGAACCAAGTTCTTCACTTTGGTAACACGAGTAATTATAGAGTTGAGAGCCAACATTTGACAGTGAAGACGTGGTTTGAATCATCGACAGGTTCGTTGTTATAATGTTGTAGTTGTTGTCTTTACTTCGTTTTAGTAATTTTAAGGAAATTTTGTTAATTACTACCTCAAAAATAGAGGCTTTGTGAATTACTACCCCTAAAAAAATGTTTAATTACTACATCTAATTCACCAAAATAGGACCAATTACTACTAATTGCACTTTCCGTTGACTTAACTCACCTTATGACGTCATTACTCCAATTTAACCACAGTTCACCCTTTTCGCGCCCGCGTCTTCCTGCAAACAAAGACAAGGAAACCCGCGCCTGCGGCCTTGTGTGCCGCGCCCGCGGGTGGCTGGGGAGAGCCCTTTCCAAGACCGCGACTAACCTTCTACAGGTTCAAAAGATGAACCACAGTTCAACCTATTCGCGCCCGCGGCCTGGACACCCGCGCCCACAGCTCCCTGCAAACAAAGCCCTGAACAGCCGTGCCCGCGACCTTAGGTGCTGCGCCCGCGGATGACTGGGGAGAGCCCTCTCCAAGGGCACGGCCAGCCTTCTACAGGTTCAAAAGACGCGGGCGCGGACAGGGTAGTAATCGGTACTATTTAGGTGAATTAGTAATTAAAAACTTTTTTTTTGGGGTAGTAATTCACAAAGCCTCTATTTTTGAGGTATTAATTAACAAAATTTCCTAATTTTAATTAAAAATCATAATGTTTTTTTATAATCTGAATCAACGACATGTTCTTTGGATACCGTATGGGCCCGAGTACATTGTCATATTGGTAATCAGATCATTGCAATTCGTAATGGTTTGAAGGCATCAAGATCGAAAATTGGTGGGGAGAAGTACAGACAATTGTTATTGTCATGTATAAATGGCAAAGTGTCTCAACATTGTTTGAAAATTCTCGGTGATGAGACGAGAAGGATGAGGAAGTTGAGTTACCAGGTGTATGAGCGTTGTGGATGTGCAATGCGTGTGACCCATGGTTTACCATGTGCTTGCCAGATACATGATTTGCTAGTTGCATAGTCAGGCTTGTATAGCAGGCAAATTCATCCATTCTGGAGTACCTTGGTTATTGGTGATGGTGTTGATATACCTGTGTTCGTTAACGATTCAACCAAGGAAGTTGCACATTTTCGTTCCCTGGTTGATGAGGTCATTGGTAGTGATCCTACTATACTTCGAAATGTATCTTGCATCATTGAAGAGGAGCTGCAACCGGATCATACAAACCTTGAAGAACCACATGTAAACCACAA
The DNA here is from genome assembly GCF_001683475.1 of Chenopodium quinoa. Taxonomy (NCBI): domain Eukaryota; kingdom Viridiplantae; phylum Streptophyta; class Magnoliopsida; order Caryophyllales; family Amaranthaceae; genus Chenopodium; species Chenopodium quinoa. The sequence goes on along the minus strand of NW_018743014.1, from coordinate 1,165,134 downwards.
TGTTCGAGGTTGACGAAGGAACAATGATACCAGGCGTGATCCTTGTTATTTCGAACATGTAAACCGTCAGGGCACCCGCTCGAGAGTTCGTGATCGCTACAGTTGGTGGGTCACATTTCATCCGTCTTGATCTTGCACAAGATTCACCTCCTCCCCCGATTGTAGGTTGGTGGACCGAGCACCACGAGCCAAGTGTTGATGGATGGGATCAGCAATATAAAGTTAGAAGGAACATATGGGGTGCATTAATTAGGTAGTGAACTCATTTATGTACTTTCACTAAGGTTGAACAGTAATTAAACTAAGTTCCAACAAAACCAAATATGAAAGTGTCCAGTTCTTATATTACATGCCAAATACAAAGTAATATAAAATAATGAAGACAAGTAACAAAAATGCAACCACTAATACGAATAAAGAGTAATCTACAACCCCATCATCGCCTTCCAGTCAACTATCAGCTGCTCAGTCATTACCCTTGTTTCACGCGACATGTTGGGATACTCATCCAGTGCTCTTTGGTGAATCTCCATGGACCGGCTCATCCACTGCAAATAAGAAAACAACATATTATAGAAATTACAATTACTGGAAGTTGGATTAATAGTATAATAAAACACAACTACTTACATAATTCGTGTTAGTCCTCTCAGGTAGACTGCTACTCCCAGCTGATGAACCCCCAGGAGATACACAAGGGTGAGAAAATCTATACAGCCACTGCATGTAACCAGGAGCAACCGTAGGAGCTCGACGACTAAGTCTGGTGAGGGCACCTAAAACTACACTAATAGACGAACCAGGGACAAACCTAGTCCACACCGCAAATGTCATCTCGGTCGGAAATTCTACCCAATACATCTTCAAGCTGGTCGGTCTCTTGGCCTCCTTAGGCCTGATAATGTTCCTTGGAATGTCCTGCACGAATCCAAGTTGTTGAACCACTCGATCAGGCATGTACGACTCAATGATGCTACAGTACTGGATGCAGCCAATAAATAAAGTGGGTGGAACGTGTCGTGTAGGATCAACTCCGTACGGGAGCTAGTTAACCTCACGGTCAGTCAGCTCATCCAGTATAGCACGAAAAGCTAAGAGGCGCTCCATGCTCTTGTTAGGGCATTCCGATCCAACATCCCAAGCAGACGCATGAGGGATATTAATCTCCCTTGTCAAGGTACCCTGCTAGGCCGAAAACACGGAAAGTACTCGTAAATCCACGCTTGCAGAAGCGTGAGACAACCAGCGATCGAATCAGCATCTTTTCGTGATGTCGTACCCAAATGCCGATATAAGTAGGCTAGAGTAGCTGAACCCCAAGATTACTCATTAATCAGAACATCATCAACAATAAGCTCGTGGAGGAAGGAAGGATGAGTGCGGTTACCACTCTTGTCTAAAAGCAGTGATCCCCCTAGTACTAACCACATGTATGCAGTATAATGGACACTAAAGGGCCTCTGTGCCTCCAAAGTCGTACCAAAAATCCTCTCAGTCAGCACCCCACTACCCTGCCAAATGGTTTTAGTACCGCACTTCTCATTCAACTCTTCCGCATTCATATCTATGGTAACCGAGCATGCGTCCCATATGGCGTTCGTGATAAGAGTAGTGGAAACCATAGAACCATCAACACGAAGCCTAAGAATATGGTACACATCGTGCAGCATGATCATGATCTCCCCAAATGGCATATGAAATGTGTTCGTATCTGGCTGCCATCTTTCAACAAAAGCAGAAATCAACGGCCAGTCGAGACGCTTAAACATAATTCTGGGCAAGTGAGACATACCACTACCATCAATCAATTCGAAGTGCTCCTGTGCAAGACGACGTCGCCAATTAACCAATTCAGAACACAACCGTGTCCTACTCAAACAGCGCAAAACATTTCGCTCTGTCCCGCCCCATATATATGACGCCACGTGGCCACCACAACTAGGGATAACAGTCCCATCCTCAAGACCACCTGGCATCGGGTGCTGCACTAACCATGTCTCTGCTGAGCTAGTAGTAGGTTGACTCGCTTGACTACTGACAAATCTCCCATGCTGGCCCCTATATATCGTATGATAATCCTGAGGGTCATACTCTTCGTCTGGATCAGCATGACTTGTCCGCTCTTCGTCCTTATCGTTAGATGTAGGCAATCCACCCGACGAGTACATGGGGAGGCTCCCTTGTGACTGATGCTCTCCCAACCAACTACTAGGAGACCCATATTGCTGCTCATGACGAAATGGTGCCCCCGTAATTATTGAAAGACCTGACTTCCTCCTAACAGACGCATTCAAACGACGTGATATTGCATGACGAGCATCCGAACCCTCAATCTACATTAAATAAGTACAAAATCAAATACCGGTAATAATTACAAATATAACTATTTGATTACAGTTGAACAACAAATATTAATATTAAAAAAAATTATTTCAGAACAACATCATCACCAACAACATTATTAAAATTAATAAGGACGATAATAATAATAATAATAATAATAATAACAATAATAATAATAATAATAATAATAATAATTACAATAATAACAATAACAATATTAATAACAATAACAATAATAATTACAATAATAACAATAACAATAATAATAATATTAATAACAATAACAATAATAATTATAAACCACATATTTCGCAATATACTAATAACAATAGTACAAAACAACAACAACAACAACAACAACAACAACAACAACAACAACAACAACAACAACAATAATAATAATAAAACTATTAACAATAATAATAACAACAACAACAACAACAACAACAACAACAATAATAATAATAATAATAATAATAATAATAATAATAATAATAATATTACTAATAATAATAACATTTCTAATATTAATAACATTACTAATAATAATAATATTATTAATCAGTTTTTTTAAAAAAATTAACCACGAAAAAAAAATGGAACATCCGCCTGAAATTTCCGGATGAACCAAGGTGGATCCATCTGAAATTTCCGGATCCTCCTTGGTTCATCCGGAAATTTCAGGCGGATGTATAGTGTTGCAATTTTTTTTTCGATTTAAACACATACATGTTCGCCTCCGATGCCGCCGCCTCGACCACCGTATGTCAACCGGATTCGCCGCAGGTCCGCCATCGCCGGATTTTTTTTCCCCTCCTTGGATTGGTGGCTGTTGGTGGTGGGTTGTGGATGTGTTTACTTTTATTTTCTGCTTTTTTTTCACATTTTTAAATTTTATAGAGATAAAATGAGAGTGAAGTATAAGAGTAAAATGTGATTTCAGAAATGAGTGTCGTGAGTATTTATTTACGAGGGGTAAATATGGAATTTCAAGCAAAAAATGCGAGCAATGGCTTGTAAAATGCGAGCGACGTTTAACAACCCTCCGGGTGATTAATTATACTTCGTATAAACTTTTTCTGCTCAATTTTTTCAGAATTTTTTGCTTAATTATAATTCGTATAAAATTTTGTGCTCAATTTTTTATTTTGCTCAACTTTGTACGGAGTATTAAATATACTTCTTAAGTTTCATGTATTTTTGTTTCAATTTCTGTTTTATTTTCATTAATGTGCCCTTCATTGTGTTCAATTTCTGTTTAAATTTCATTAATGTGTCATTAATTGCTCTTTTTGCTCACTTTTTTGGTGTAATTGTTTTTCTTTTATGTGTGATGAATTGCTCATGTTGCTCAATTTTTTTTATAATTTTTGTTTTATGTTTGCTCATTTTTCCTATGTTTTTTCATTTTATGATTTTTTTGCTCATTTTATGTTTTTTTGCTCATTTATGTTTTTGTTCTCATTTGCATGGTATATTTTTGCTCATTTTATTTTTGATTGATTGCCCAATATACTAGTGGTTCTAATAATGATTATGTGTACTCACTATATAATAGTCTATGCTTTATTTGACTGTATTGCAATCAGGCATATCTGGGACAATTATGAACATGCTATAGTTAATTCTGAGTCCCAGGCTTCTTTTGCTGAAAGAGTGCTATGGGTTGCTGATAAGATTAACAAGGAGGAACTTTGTGTGCTATTGTCAATTGCGTGGTCAGTTTGGTTTTGTAGGAACAAGAGTATTTTTTAAGGTGTGGCTCTGAATATTAATGTAATGGCAGCTAGTTTCGCAAAGTTAATACATGATTACAAAATGTATGCAACGAAGGTTTTCCCTCCCAAGTTATCTAGTATGTCTCACATTGTAGCTGCGTGGTTTGCCCCTCCTTCTAGCATTATAAAAATTAATTTTGATGCCTATTTCAGCTTAAACTCATCTGGTGGCATAGGTGCAGTAGCTAGGGACAGTGAGGGGCATGTTTTATGGGCTGCAGTCCGAAGAATTCCAATGGGGTGGGATGTTGAAACAGTAGAAGTTGTTGCTGCCCGGTTTGGTTGTCAGGTGGCAAGAAGGTTGGGTTTGCAGCGAGTGTGGCTTGAAGGAGATGCTTTGACAGTGATTAACACCATTAATGGTTCCTCTCATGCATGGTCCCCTATTTGGCTCATTTTTCCTATGTTTGTTCATTTTATGATTTTTTTTGCTCATTATGTTTTTTTGATCATTTATATTTTTTTTCATTTTATTTTTGTTCTCATTTATATGTTTGCTCATTTTATTTTTGATTGATTGCCCAATATACTAGTGGTTCTGATAATGATTATGTGTACTCATTGTATAATAGTCTGTGCTTTTGTATACCAGAAATGAATAGCATTGGTGGTATACTAGTGCTTTTGCCTAATATACTAGTGCTTTTGTACCAGAAATGATTATTTGCTTATTTGTATTGTAGTAAAGCTCCTGATGTTAATGATTATGCGCAATAAATTCAGCCACAATGTTCCGATAATCAGACTTTTAAAGTAGAATATAAGTTGAAGAGGTTTAAAACATTACCTTTGAGGGATAAAGGGGAAAAGATTTTGAACAAAAAAGTAGAAAAACAGAAGGTTGTTGGTAAAGGTAAACAAAAGGTTGTTGGTAAAGGTAAAGAGAAGGCTAAATCTGATGAATTTCCTAAGAACATCAAAGCTGAAAGGTTTTGTTTTTCTGATTCTTTGCGAAGTAGAATGTCTCCTTCGTCTGTTGTAAGTGTTGTAGAGGATTGTTCAGACGCTCTGCTGAAATCTATTAGACAAATGGGTTTCGGGTCGTTAGAGTATTTAAAGGTGACCCATTTGCCTCTTCACTTGGGTTTGTGGCTGGTGCAGCATTTTGACGCCAAAACTTCTAGTTTGTGCATACCAGATTATGAGCCGTTTCGTATTACTGAGCAACATGTGCACGAAGTGTTTGGGTTTCCTCTTGGAGGTCAAGATATAAAAGATGCAACAACATATCCAAGTGTGGTTAGGCGATGGAAAAAACAGTTCAAGAGGAATCCAATCTGTGTTAAATTGGGTGAACTTGCCTCATATTTGAAGAACCGCAAGTCTGGCGGTCCTATGTTTAAGAGAAACTTTGCTGTTCTTTGTGTATCCACGTTAATGTCAGGTGAATGAATTAATTTCATTTAATTCCAGCTAACTCAATACGTTAATGAATTAATTTCAGCTTTAAGCTCAGTACATTCACTTTGTTTTATTTTCAGTTAGTTTGCTCATTTTCTTTAAGCAAGCATATCATTTGTTATCATTGGATGTTTTACACTGACTTATGAACACACTCTCACTCTCAGTACTTTAATTCAATTTGCTCATTTTATGTTAGGTGGACAAAACATGAATGTGAATTATTCGATTATGAGATATCTTGGTGAAACAGATAAAATCAGATATTTGAATTGGTCAAAGTACATTCTTGATCATCTTATGACTAATAAGATAGATTGGGACAAGCGTCCAACTCGTTATTTTCCCGGATCTTTGGTATTTCTTATGGTATTTTTACACCTTTTTTTTTTGTATAAACTTAATCTTATTTATGTGTTTGTGATTGTTTATTCATATTCTTTTTTGTTTGTAGCTTCTTTATGTTGATCGGTTTGTAATTGAGGAAGTTCGAGCTCAAAGAGAAATTCCAATTCTTAAAGGTTGGACAACTAATATGTTGTCTACACGTGAGAAATTGGAATTCTTTAAAGGGAGGATTGAAAGCTTTGGTAACAGCCAACTTGTTGCTGTTTATTCTGGCAGCAAGAAGCCAAAGATGGTATCTAACTATCATTTTTTAGTTCATTTTTACTTTTCATCATATATTTCTAACTTTCTTTTTCTTTTTTGTTTTGTTCTCATTTAGGAAAATCCTGTTCCAGTTGATACAGTAAATGATAAAGGTGCTGAACCAAATTCGAAGAAGGTATACATTTTGGTCAAATCGGATTTTGCTTTTAATTACACTTGCATGTGTTACACCTGTTGTTTTTTCATTTTGTTAAGGCCTTTAGGTTGAACTTTAGATTTGATTGATTTATTAAGCTAGGGTCAACAGACTTTTAGACTAGTATTTATGCTTGTTTATTTATACATTGAATTTGCTCATTTTTTAAATGCTTATATTATTTTTGCTCATTTTTTATTTCATTTTTTACTTTTCATCATATTTCTAATTTTTTTTTCCATTATATTTTGTTTGCATTTAGGTAAATTCTGTTCCTGTTGATACAGAAAATCATAAAGTTGCTGAACCAGATCCAGAGAAGGTATTAATTTTGGTCATTGAATTTATGCTTGTTTATTCAAACATTGAATTTGCTCATTTTTTAAATGCTCATCTTATTTTTGTTCATTTTATAAGTGATTAGATTATATTTGCTCATTTTTTTAAATGGTCATATTATTTTTGTTCATTTTTTAAGTGATTAGATTATGCATCTATTCTTGTTTATTCATATACTTTTTTTTTATATATATATATATATAGAAGTGTTTAATGGAGCTTGCCAGTGCATCTACAAATCTGGTTTTGGCGTTTATTGACTTTGGTAAAAAGCATGAAGCTGCAATTAAGCATTTTCCAAATAATGAGAAGATTAGAAAGTTAAAAGAAGATGCTATGATGATATGTGATGAGCAGAAATTGCATTCAGAAGTTATAAATGAAAGTCAAGGTTTGTCATTTAGTCAAGACGAAGAATATTGGCAAGATCCTGCTGTTACTGAAGCTTGGGACGCCTTTTCTAAGGTTTCTTTCAGTGATAATAATCCTGAGTTAGTTCATGCAAACATTGTACAACCTAATGTTGGTGGCAATGAATCAGAAGCTGTAGATATCAGATCAATTGCAGCTGAAAGTGTTCGTATGGCTAATCAAATCCCCAGGCATGAACCTCCTCCTATAGCTGCAACTGGAGATTCATTAGAGGATGTAAATCCAAGTGTTGATGTTCAGAAATCACCATCCAAAAGGGTTATAAGAAGTTCAGTTGCTAAATTTGGCGGAAGCCCTTCGTTTAGTTTACGACTCAATTCTCCACAATTATCTCAGGAGAAGTCTCCAGTCATTAGACCTATACCTTGTTGTCCTGCCAAATTAGTTGAAGCAAAAGTTGTTGAGATTAATGAAGAACCAACTGATCAAGCAACTAATCAAACAGTTCATCAGACAACAGATGAAGGAACATCTTTGGTTCATCAGCATACTGATCAAGAAACTAGAGCTGTTGAAGTTCAGAGGGCAAAAGACACTAAGACAACAAATTCAGCGCAAAATTTAGTGAGGGTTGTTCGACTTGTGCTTAAAAGGAAAACAAAAACCCCAAATCAGGTTACTAATTTGAAGAAAAAGAGGAAAGTGCAGCCATCAATGATGTTAAGATCGCCTTATAAATGTCGAGTTGTCAACTTCCAAACACCATTAACAAAAGCTCAGAAAGCTCTACTAGATTCCATTTTTGATGAAGAGAAATCTCGTTTGTAAGTGTCATTTTGAATGAGTATGATTAAATCTGCATTATTACTCTTATTTGCTGTTTATTTTTTATTAATCTTTTGTTTATCATTCTTTGTAGTGATGTAGTGTTTTCATACAAGTCTAATGTTGATGATGATGGTGATGATCTCCATACAATGAGATTTCAACATGCAACTTTGAAAACTCCATCTCAAATATCAAATAGTTTCGTCAGAAGTGATTTATGCTTGGTTTGTTATTTTGAATTATAATGAGAAGTTTAAAGATCCTGCTTATCCTACGCATTTCTTTTTCACTCTTCTTACAAGTGTAAATTGATTTTTGCTCATATTATTTTACTTTACTGTATTTTTTTTAATGTGTTCTATTGCTCATTTAAGTATCATGTCCGTCTGTTGCTCGTTTAAGTATTACGTACTCGATTTTTGCTTGTTTACACACTCGTTTAAGCTTTTTATAAGGTTACTTTACTGTATTTTTTTTAATGTGTTTTGTTACTCATTTAATTTTGTTTACTTATTTAGGTTGTAGTTTGCTTATTAGCTCATTTTTCTTAGAGTAATTTGCTGACTTAAGATTTGTTCATGCATCAGGAGTGCCTAGTCCACTATGAAAGTGATAACATTGATCAAAGTAACCAAATGTTTTGTGAAATTGCTGAAAAAGAATTATTTTGCAAGAGCTTATTTGCAAAGAAGGATGTTCAACTGTTCTTTTTCTCGATTTATCAAAATGGTCACTATTTTTTGGTATGTTTTAATACAAATACACTGCATGGGACTATGGAGATTATAGATTAGAATGAAGGCAGTGGGCATTACAACAAATTTCTGAAAAATTTGGTTAGAATTGATCCCGTTCTTTTCAATTTTGTGTTATATTTACGTATTACATCATCTTTTTTTTTTTTGTTTCAGAAAAGTGCTTTTTCTTGTCTAATGGACTCTCAACATGTTTTGTGCAAAGAAGTTAAGAATATGGCCACTGCTTCTGTTGATTTCACTTGGAAATCTGTGGATAAAAAGCATGTTGATTGTGGGATTGTATTGATGAGGCACATGGAGACTTATATGGGCTCCAAGGTTTGGGATTGTGGTTTGAAAAAGAATGATGTAAGTTTCAAATTTACTGAACTAGTTGCTGTATTTTTGTTTTTTTTTTTTGTCAAGTTAGTTAATTTCATATAATCATTGTATATTCATTATCTGTTATGTTCTTTTTTTGCAGTTAACCATCATTGAAAAGCTTCGGATGAAATATTGTCACTCAATCTTATCAAGTAAAGTTAATGGTGCAGATTTTGCAAGCAAGTCAACTAAAGGAATGTCAAACAAATCTCCAAGGAAGAAAAAAAGCTGAAAATTAGTTTTAATTGGAATTCTTTAAAGACTTAGAACTTGTATAAAGCTTAGAACTTTTTACATTCTTATTTTAAATCTTATTAGAACAATAGAACTTGTAGTATCACTTTGAATGTGTATGGAAGTATGATTAAATTTGCTCTTTTTTTGTCAAATGCTTAAAAATTCTTTGCTCATTTGTCAAATGCTTAAATTTTTTTTGCTCATTTGTCAAATGCTTAAATTTTTTTGCTCATTTGGTCATGCTAATTTCAAAGGATTTCAAATAAACAATCATTTTGCTTCACTCTGGTTCTACACTTACACAATAAAACATGGTTCTCATGTAGTCATGTTTCACAACATGTTTTTGATTTGGGTAATAATTATGCAGAATGCTACCTCTTAATCTCAAATATTATACAGAATAGTGCAGTAGCACAGTAAGTAATTATACACATACTGAAGGGTTGCTAATTGTCCAACTTTGATGGCAATATTTACTAGCAAATTTAACTTCGTATTCATGCTGACCATCATACAATACTGATCTTCTCAGGGTCATGCTCTTCTCATAGTAGCTCTGAAAAGGCGGGAGAATGCTCTTCACTGGCAACACTCAAGCAAGAACATCTCTCGCCAGAGTACACATCATTTCCATGCTCAGCATCTTGAACATATACATCAAACTCAATATAAGGGGGGTCCTCGAGACAAGAAAATTTATCATGATCTATTTCTTCAGAATCTTCCCCAAAGTTCAACTGTTGGGACAAATCTTCAAGCAGACGTCTTCTGACAGCTGGTCATTTACTCTTCTGCCTACTTTCTCTTTTTGATGCAGCCTTTTCTTTTGCTAGCTTTAATTGACCAACACATTCATTTTCTAGATCTGGCTTCCCATATCTCTAGACCAAGGCCATTGCATTTAAATACCTCTTCTTTGCTCAATTGTCAAATGTTTAAAAATTCTTTGCTCATTTGTCAAATGCTTAAATTTTTTTTTGCTCATTTGTCAAATGCTTAAATTTTTTTTGCTCATTTGTCAAATGCTTAAATTTTTTTGCTCATTATTTTTAGCTATGCCAAATATCTCCTGAATTTATCTACAACTGCTATATTGTTTAGGCATCTCTCATTAAATTTGCTCATTTTGCAAATGGCTAGAATACTTTTGCTCAATTTTCAAATGGTTAGAATACTTTTCCTCATATTTCAAATGGTTAGATTACAAGTACTCATTTATACTACAACTCATTGTTAAGACAAAAAAAAAGATATAACACCTTTGATGAAAAAGATAAACACTTGGCAATGCAAGTTATCAAATGTATAAGGAATTAAGGTCTAATGATACTATCAATTTGTTACATCATCAAAATCAAAAACTGATATGCATGTAACTTTCTTCTTTCCTAGTGATTAATAGGTACTTGTGGTGGCTTCTCTTTTCTTTTTTTAGCTTCTTCACTTGATGTAGCAGCTTTCTTCTTTTTTCCTCTAGCAATATTAGTCTTCACTTCAAGGATACTCTTCGGACGGTCATTACTTACTTACTTTTGTTTCTTTCCCTTTGGATTAGCTATTATATCTTCATCATTTTCTGTAATTTCTTCATCAGATATGTAAGTGCTTACAATGTGGCATTCAACTTCTTCTCTAGCTTTGTTAAAAGCTCTTCAATTAATCTTCCACACTCCGCATTGTTGTGAGCAGCAACCACTAATTTGTGGAATTTTCATTGGATATGGAGTCTCCAAACAGCTGAAGCAACTATTTCCTTTCTCTGGTGGTTTTCTAGATTCATTTGTAGGCTTAGGCTTTGCATCACGGGACCAGCGATTCAATATTTATGTACTTGGTATGTCTTCCATACAATGCACATGGTATATTCTTAATACATGTCTGCATAATATTCCAAATTCTTCAAACCTCTTACAAGTACAACAAACATTGTTGTTACTGATATCATAGGTTACAAGCTAAGATTCCCAAAGTAATCATAGCCCGGAATCCAAACAATATAAACCAGAATCCTATCTTCCTCGGATCTAAGCTCATGCTTATGTGTCATTCCTCTCAAAAACTCTTTCTCAAATAGTTTGTATGCATTTATTGTGTATATACTTGAGGCATTATACAGAAGTTTGACAAACGGTACTACTTTTTGTGGATATCCTTCCCAACAAAGCTCGTCATCTTTTCCTTCTTTACTTCTCCATTCCCCAATGACTTCACAAAAATTATTGTAAAAGTCATATAAACTGTTGCTTTTATGAAGTCTATGACTTAAGGCATTATTTGTAGATTCGCTTCTTTGTGATGATGATATGCCTCCAGAAAAAACATCTTTTGTTTAAGCCCTGCTCCACTTGTATTTAAGCTCATATAATCTATTTAGCCATGCATTATCATTGCATTTCAAATCTGTTGTCATCCTACATTAACAACATATAAAATTCAGCACATAAAAACAGTAAAAGGAAGCCCTATGGTATTGAGCAGAAGCCCTGATTATATGTTATAAAAAAAAAAAGCACATAAATCTATTGTCATCCTGCATTATATGTTATTGTTCGGCATTAAATGAGCAAAAGAACTAATAAAAACACTGTAAAAGGAAGCCCTGATTTAGCCGTAAAATGAGCAGAAGCTATGGTATAAAATGAACAAAATAAGTATAAAGCAGAAAGTATAAGGGACTGAGCAGATCTTATAAAATAAACAGAAGCTGTAAAATGAGTAGAAGCTGTAAAATAAGCAATACCTAGGAGAAGAGTGAAAGAAAGTGTAAAAAGTATAAAAAGAAAGTGTTTAATATACACTTACTTGTTCCAAAAGTATTCAAATTCTAATGGAGTATGACATTTTTTCAACACTCGATCAAAGACATCCATAAATCCATCCTTTTGTCCTAGATCTCTGATATGTACTCTAGAATTTTCACCTATGTGCCATATGCACAATCTGTGTGTAACTCCAGGTAACACACTTTGTATGGCTGAATTCATGGCGAATGACTGATCTCTCATAAATGTTTTAGGGTATAGACCTTCCATTGAATTCAAAAAAGTGGTGAACAACCGTTCAAAAGAGCAAGTTCTTTCATTCAAGATAAATCCACAACCAAACATACAATTGTGTCCATGACTATTCATTCCCGCAAATGGACCACAAATAAGGTCATACTTATTTGTCCTATATGTGGTGTCATGTACCACTAAGTCTCCAAAAACCATGTAATCCTCTTTCATTTTCTTATCCCTCTAAATAAAACTCGTTAAAGATGAATCAAGGTCCACTTCAAAATCCCAATAAAAATCCTCTTCATTAGCTTGTCTTTGTTTTGGGGTGTTCCGCCTCCGAAGATTAAGTTAGTATCTTTCTTAATGAGGAAATAAGACAATAAATGCTTCTCGATTTGAGAGCGTTTGCAAGGGGATTTGTGTTTGGTTGGAAAAAATGATTCGGTCCCCATAAATGAGGTCTGCCCTTACTATTTATAGTAGGGGAGAGCTGTACCTCAATTTAGGGTACAATGACACGTATCGCAAAGGGATTGGGCCTTTGCTGACCGTTGCAAACTTGACACATGGCAAGCCTTTATAGGGCCACGTGTCTTAGGGGTATTTTTACCCTAAACATCTGCCCCTCACAGGTGTGACGTGGCATGTCCACGTGTAACCTGTGACAAGTGTCAGACGCCTGGGAGGAGACGGTTCGTCTCTTTCCCTCCCATTTTTGATTGATTGATTGATTTTTTTTTTTTAAATTGCTAGGGCAGAAGGAACTGTTTTGCCTTCTGCTCCTTTCCTATAAATAGGAGGTATGCCCTCTCTCCTCCACACTTTACATAATTTTCAAAAAATTTCTTGAGAGCTCTAATACCGGCTGTTAATTTCTTTCAAGTTTTCTTGCATCCGGCTTTGTGAGATCAAGTACATCCGGCTACCGGTTGGGTAATTTCTCTGCAATTTCTAAGGTGCCAGATCCCTTTCTTCATTCTCTTTTACTTCTTTCGTTTTGAGGATTTGTTGAATGTTTTCCCCATCCGGGTGGTAAGCCGCCTAGGGGGTCCTAGACCCATTTCCAAGTTTAGACTACAATACCCTTTCTTTTTCTTTCAAATAACAAGGATTCAAAGCACCCCCAATCCGGTATTACACCGCCTAGGTATTTGTTTTGTCAAGAAATGATTTCAAAAACCCCAACCGGTTTTAAAGCCGGTTGGGTCATCATCCTTGTCTTTTCATGACCTTTTCAAATTTTAAGATGCGTTCAATGCACCCCCATCCGGTGACTCACCGTCTGGGTATTGTTTGAACAGGCCTTTTTGAAACAGGTCTTACTATACCCTCATCCGGTATTTTACCGTTTGGGGTATGGTTGACTTTAAATGTTGCTTGCAGCACCTACATCCGGCATTTTTACCGGATGGGGTATCTCTGACCCAACTTCCTTGATACCGTCTGGGGTATCATGGAGTGAGCCATCACACTCCCCCCCCCCATCCGGTTTTATACCGTTTGGGGGTACTTCTATCCTAGCTCATTGAATACCGTCTGGGGTATTATTTAGTGAACTTTTCAATTTATCTAGCTAAGTTTACAAAAATGCAAGTCATAACCCTCCATCCGGTCTTATACCGTCTGGGGTACTTCTGACCTAGCTCGCTGAATACCGCCTAGGGTATCATAGAGAGCTTTACAATAATCTAGCTAGCCTTTACAAATGCAAGTCATAACCCCCCATTCGGTCTTATACCGTCTGGGGTACTTCTGACCTAGCTCGCTGAATACCGCCTAGGGTATCATAGAGAGCTTTACAATAATCTAGCTAGCCTTTACAAATGTTTGTAAAGAACCCACATCCGACCTTACACCGTCTGGGGTACTTCTGACCCACCTTATTGAATACCGTCTGGGGTGCTCTTGGGTGAGTTAGTGAATAACCGGCTAAGCATTTACTTTGTCTTTTTCAGCATTAAATATTGTGGAGTTCCCCGCCTGAGGTGACTTCAAGCCAACTCTTTACAACTTTCTCATTTCAAAGGTACCGCTTGCATCCCATACTTTGTCACTTTCTTTTATTTCCGGTTGCATAGTATTAGGATATGGACTACACCAATGCACACACGGCACAGCCTACGACTGTGGTCAGCCGGTCACCAGGAACGGCTGAGTCTAGGACTGGGATTGCCGTCTGGGGTGCTTAGAACAACCTTCACCTACATTGAATCCGACCGTCTCTGTTCATGTGCAGGACAGAATGGCCCGGGTTAAACAGACGGCAAGGGATCCCGATTACAAGTCCGATGATGCAGCCGTTGATCCGGCTGACCCTATAAATCAAGAACAAGCCGAGGAACCGGCTGAGATGGGTCCTAATGAAGAGGTTCCGCAAAATTCCCCGAATACACCTAGCACACCGGGTGACAGTATCTTGGATAGCTCTGGTTCCAACGCTGAGGAATCCGAAGAGGGATCCGGCGAGAGATCAGCCGATAATGAGGAGTCCGGCTCTAGCTCTAATGAAGGGTCTTCTGAAGAGGCGGCTCCTATTGATGAGGAGGCCTACAAATGGCCGGCTAAGGGCGACCCGACTGATATGTCCATGTCCGCCAGGGATGTGGTTACTTTAAACGCCACACTCCCTGCTTTTTTTAAAGAAGAAGCCGGTTGGGAAGGAATGGGAAGTGGTTGTCCCGCCTGTAGAGGCAAGCGTCATTTGGACCGACGACGTGGACAATGCCGACAACTACTTCGGCTGCTATGAGGCGGCATTCACAGCCGGCCTCCGTTTCCCCCTTCACCATTGCATTAAAGCCATACTAAGGGGGTATGACTTGGGTGTATGGCAGTTGACCCCCAACTCATGGGTCAACATACTTGGATATATTGCCGCTTGTGAGCTGCAAAAAGTCAAGCCAAGCTGGGAAGCATTCGCGCATATGCATTATTTAAGCAGAGCGCCGGGTGGGTGAAATGCGTGGTACACTCTCACCACGCTTCCGGAGTATATGATGACTTTGGACAAGCCGTTCAAATGGAGTAATTGGAAGAGTAAATTTTATGTTGTCTCTTCCCCATCCCCCCAACTTAACCACCGGCTGCGCAGATACAATAAGCATCCGGCATTGCTGGGAAGAAAATGCGCTCTCCTTAGAGTACCGGCTGAGGCTTGGGACCAAATAATGGAGAGAGGTCTCTTTCTAAAGACAACCGCTCCACTGGATGACGAGAGCGAGATCATAGTTCCCAAATTTTGGGTGCCCCATCCGGATTGGTTTAGGGATGAGGGCTTTTTGTCCCTTTGTAATTTAAGTACCATGTTTAAGAAGGGTAGGTTCACTGATTGATCAAGTCTTTCCCGGATGGGTATACTTTGTGTGATCTCTAACCATGTTTTCTTTCTCTTTTTTTTTTGTAGAAGAAGCAAAAAGAATGGTGCCACCAGAGAAGACACCGGCTACTTCTGCCATTCTTTTGAGGAAGAAGCAATTGGAAGAGAAGAAGGCGGCGCTGGCCGCCAAAAATTTCGGGGTAGTCTTTTCTTTACCATATATCTGATTACAGTTTATTCTTCTTTTGCCGGATGTACCCTTTTTCTCGGTACATGGTTTTAACCGAATGCATCTTCTTTGACTGTTTTTAGGCCGGGAGCTAAGTCGTACCTCGCTTTGTAGCGAGTATGCAGAAACGACCGGCTGGGAATATTCCCAAGCCAGCCTCCAAAGTGCCTAGGGTGGCGGCTCCTGCCCCGGCTGCTGCTCATACAAAGAAGACGCCTGACAAGGATAGGCCAACAACAGCAGGAAAAAGCCTGCAATTCACTCCCCACTTTGAAATGGTGGTGGAGTCAGCAAGACCGGATGCTCGTACTCAGACGAGCTCCGGTTCATTAGCGGCTGGGGGGGGCTTTGACCACACAGTCCGAAAAAGGTAAAACTTCTGCCTTTGATCCCCCCTGGCCGCTTGGGCATATGAGAGTAAAAACCCAAGCAAGCCAATCCGGGGATTCTTCTGCACACCGCCTGAATATTGGCGAGGCATATGCCCAATACCTTACAGATGATTCTATGCTTGCAGATACAACCTCCAGCCGTCCAAACTATCAGCAATATGCTAAGAGGATGGTCAAGACCATTACTCGGTCTGAGAGGGAAGCTGTGCCGGCTGTGCACACGGTCAATCTTGACCGAATCACTTCTCTTCTTGCTGAGGTACAATAAACCGGATGACCTATGTTTAAGCAATAATCTTTTTTACCGGATGCAAGTATTTTGTCTTTAATCTTTCCTAACACTTTTCCCTGTTGATATCGCAGACGCTGCTGAGAGTTGATGGGCTTAGCGTCCCTCTGCGCAAGAAGCAGGAGGAGGTAAGAGACGCTCAGAAGCGCGCATCTGAGCTTATTGACGTTTGTCAATTCAATGCCCTTTCATATGACTTGGAAACTCAACAAAGGAAGTTGCAACAGGAGTAACTGCTGAGGAAGGCGGATGAGGCTGGGGAGGTAGCTGTGAAGAGAGTTGATGAGCTTGAGTTGCAAGTAAAAAATCTTCAAACTGACCTTAAAGCTCTGGAGAATGCTGACAAGGAGAATGCTGATCTCCGGAAGGACAACAGTCGGTTGGTAACTGAACTTGCAAACAATCAGGCGGCTCATAAGAAAGAGCTGGAAAAGGAACAACTCCGCCTGATTGAAGAAAATGAGGCCGACTTTGAAGAGCGCATAAAGCTGGCTTGGAAACTCATCCATCCGGACTTCGAGTATGAATACTGGAATCTTCTATACCAGTATGCCTCTGAGGTTTATGAGGCAAAGGTACTCGGCGCTGACCCTCCTCCCGCTTTTGACGAGTGGGTTGAGCGCAACACAAAGAATCAGCCGGATGGGGCTAATCAAGAAGCTCCAGTAGAGGATCAGCAAGAAGTGGTGGAGCAGTCGGCCGAAGTTCTAGTCGATCCAACTCAGCAGCCGGAGCATTAGCAGCAGCAAACTCAACAACAACAACAACCTCAACAGCAACAACAACCATAAACATTTTCTTTCTATCTTTTTTCCTTTCCGGCCTGTGAGCCGAGTAGTTTTCATGTAACTTTCCCGGACAAGGGTCCGGTTAACATTTGAAAAAATTCTTTATAATCTACTAGCCGATGCAGTCGGTTTTGCTATTTTATATTCTCTCTATTACTTGCATTTTTTATTTATGCAATCTCTACAAGTATTACAAGTTTCTACTACTCATCCGGTTAATATTCTTCCAATAGTAGAATGGCTGTTTATTTATTCCAACGATAAATGAGCAGCCGTTCTATTTTTCGCCGGATGAAGTGATGATACCATGATATGCCCCTGAAATGGCTAACTATTTACTCCAACGGTAAACAGGCAGCCGTTTCATTGGTAACCGGATGGGTGATCAATAGTTGATCTACTCTTACTCCGGCTGGTACAATAAAATGCCCCTGAATTGGCTAACTGTTTACTCCAACGGTAAACATGCAGCCGTTTCATTGGCAGCCGGATGGGTTGTAAAAACCGTTTGGGTGGCTTTTAGATAAAACCCGGTTGCATTAACCCACTAGGATTTTTACTTTGCCGGATGGACCACTTTTGGGTCCTTGCCGGATGAATCCTAGATGCAAAGGATCATTTCTAACGGCTGCGAGTTTCTTTTAAGTAAATGTCGTTTGAGTCATTTGATCGCTAGAACAATGTACCACCCGGAAGGGAGCTGTTCTCTTCAACGATTTCACCCGGATGGGTGTCGCCGGATGACTGCTCTTTTTGGAGCAGTGGTTTTTAATAAGTGTTCTTCCGTCTGTGTTTTTGCACTAGACAGGTGCTAATACAATTGTATGAATGGAAATTATATGCTTTCACATTTCAATATTATTTACAAAAAAAATTACAAATTCCTTAGAAGTAGTACTTTTTCAAGTTATCTACATTCCAGGTACGAGGAAGCCGCAATCCGTCTGGGGTTTCCAGGCGGTATGTGCCATTTCTAACTTCTTCAAAAATCCGGTAGGGTCCTTCCCAGTTTGGGGTCAGTCTTCCTTGTTTGTTCACCCTACCGGCTGCCTCAAGCTTTCGTAAAACAAAATCTCCAATTTTGAGGGGGTGTTTGCGCACCTTGTAGGCCCTCGTCATTCACAGACGGTAGATTTCATGACGTAAGGCGGCATTGCCCCTTATTTCAGGAAGAGTATCCAAAGCCAGGCGCATGGCTTCCCAATTTGCCTCTTCATCATATAGCATGATTCGAAGTGTTGGCTCATATAATTCAATGGGAAGCACCGCCTCTGTGCCATATGCCATAAGAAATGGAGTTTCTCCGGTTGACCTCTTCTCAGTAATTCTGATAGACCAAAGAACATGAGTCAGTTCCTCTGCCCAAAGACCGCCTGCTTTTTCAATCTTCTTCTTTATGCCGCCTGAGATGAGCTTGTTAAAAGCTTCAACCTGACCGTTTGCTTGAGGACGGCCAACGGATGCAAAGTAATGTAAAATCCCTTGATCTTGCAACCAAGTCTTTAGGTTAGGCGTTTCGAACTGGGGGCCATTGTCAAAGACCATTGACATAGGTACACCGAACCGGGTGATGACATTTCTCCAGATGAAGGAGATGACATCCTTAGTTTTGATGCCCTTTACCGCCTCGGCCTCAACCCACTTAGTGAAGTAATCAACAGCCACTAAAATGTATCTTTTGCCGCCTTGGGCAGGAGTGTATGGCCCCAAAATGTCCATGTCCCATTTGGCAAAGGGAATAGGGCGTGGCCGTTAAATCAGCGGCCGGCTGTCGGATCAGCCGGCCAAACTTCTGGCACTTGTCACATCTTTTTACCAGATCTAATGCGTCTGCCTCGAGAGTGGGCCAAAAGTATCCCTGCCACCTGGTTCTTTTGGCAAGAGTCTTCCCGCCAATGTGTGATCCACAGAAGCCGGCATGCAGATCTTCTAGTATTTCCTTTCCCCTTTCTGGGGTAACACATTTGAATAGCGGCTGCAGGTAACCCTTCCGTAAGAGTTCACCTTTGTGCATTACGAAGCTTAATGCTCGCCTTTTAAGAGCAGCCAATTCTGATGAGACACCCGGTAGAGTGTCGTCTACCAAGTAATCCCGGATGGGGTCCATCCAAGTGGAGCTTCGATCTAGAACTCCAATGGGATCATGTTCAATGCTTTTCTTTTCCATGACTTCCCAGAAGACTGACCTAGGCGTATCACATGTGGCGGATGATGCCAATTTTGATAGTGCATCCGCCTGATTATTCTCGGACCTGGGTACTTGACTTAGATTGAATTCATCAAATGCCCAACCTCCTCCTTGACCGCCTGAAGATACTTTATCATCACCGGATGGGTGGCCTCATAATCACCGTTGTACTGGCTAACGATGAGTTGAGAATCAGAACAGGCGTCAACTTTTCTTACCCCGGCTGCCTTACACATGCGGATACCGGCTAGCAGGGCCTCGTATTCATCTTCATTATTTGAAGCTTGAAATTTGAATCGTAGAGCATATTCGTATTTGTCCCCCTCTGGAGAATGACAAATTACATCTGCCCCACAACCATTGACAGTAGAGCTCCCGTCTACATATACTTTCCAAACTTGATCAGTTTTATCCGGCTGTATCGGCCTTGTCATTTCAACAATGAAGTCGGAAAACGCCTGACCCTTCACGGCTCGCCTAGTTTTGAAAGTGATTTCTAGGCTTTGAATTTCCACAACCCATTTAATCATTCTTCCGGATGACTCTAAAGTGGTCATAGGCCTTTTGAGCGGTTGGTCAGTATAGACGGTAACCTGATGAGCCAGGAAATAAGGTTTCAACCGCTTGACTGCTTTGAACAAAGCCAGACCGAATTTTTCGATCATGGGATAGCGAAGTTCAGCATTCCGGAGGACATGGCTTATAAAGTAGACCGGGAGCTGGTTGTCGTCTCTCTCAGCAAGGAGAACGGCACTTAAGGAATGATCTGAGACGGCTAAGTACATGTAGAGAGCCTCCTGGGGTAGGGGACTCACTAATCTTGGCAAAGAATGCAAGTGTTGCTTTAGCCTTTGAAATGCCGCCTCAGCCTCTTCACCCCATTCAAACCTTGACCTCTTTTGGATTGCTTGAAAGAAATACAGGCACTTGTCACCTGACCGGCTGAGGAATCTCCCCAATGCCGCCAAACAACCGGTAAGATTTTGAGCCTCCCTGACGGTACGAGGCGACTGCATGTCAATCACCGCCTGTACTTTGTCCGGATTGGCCTCTATGCCTCTCTGATCAATCAAAAATCCGAGAAACTTCCCAGACTCAACTCCAAAGACGCATTTTTTCGGGTTTAACATGACTTTATGCCGCCTAAGGGTGGTGAAGGTTTCTCGGAGGTCTGCTAGATGATCCGCCTGTAGTTTTAACTTGACTATCATGTCATCGATGTACGCCTCCACATTCCTTCCAATCTGATCATAAAAGACCGAGTTCATCATTCGTTGGAAAGTGGCAGGCGCATTCTTCAACCCAAACGGCATCACCGTGTAGCAGTATAGCCCTTAATCTGTGACGAAAGCCGTCTTTTCTTGGTCTTTCTTCCACAAGGGTATCTGATGGAAGCCGGAGTAGGCATCCATAAAACTCATCAGGGCATGGCCGGCTGTAGAGTCTACCAAATGATCTATCTTTGGAAGCGGGTAGCTATCTTTTGGACAAGCTCTGTTTAAGTCCGTGTAATCTACGCACATCCGCCAGGTTCCATTCGGCTTTTTCACAAGGACAACATTGGCTACCCAATCCGGGTAGTAGCATTGCCGGATGAACCCAGCATCTAAGAGTTTCTTGACCTCAGTTGTTGCCGCCTGTGACCTTTCCTCGCCATGGTTCCTTTTCTTTTGCCTGACCGGCTTCTTCTTAGGATCCACAGCGAGTTTATGAACAGCAAGATCCGGACTTACACCCGGCATCTCTTCTACTTCAAAGGCAAACACATCTTTGAACTCCTTCAGCAAAAGGAGCAAGTCAGGTCCCAAGTTTTCAAAAGCAACCATCCCAATTTTGACGGTTTTGTCTTGCCGGCTGTATTCAAGGACAATGTCAATTATTTCTCCAACCGGCTGGGGGCGAAGGCCGTCTGGCCTTTCCCCTGACAGTGATTGTTATTGTTTCTCCTTTACAGGCGCCATTTGGCCCGCCTTTCTCTTTTTACCGGCTGGCTTAATAGCCGGTGAGCTTTGATCACGGTCGTCAAGTTCAACTATTTCTTTCTCTTGACCGTCTGTGTCAAGCGTTGGTTTCATGTCCGAGAGGTAACATTCTCTCGCCATCTTTTGGTCCCCACTCAAGGAACCGACTGTGCCATCATCCCTTTCAAACTTAATCAACATTAGAGATGGGATGATGACTGCTTTTGAGATGTTAAGGGTTGGGCGGCCAATAATCAAGTTGTAGGCAGTCAGTTCTCCTACAACAAGAAACTTGACAACCATGTGCCGGCCCTTTCCCTTTTCTCCGAACCGGATGGATAGATCAATCATGCCCATCGGATGTACTACTCCTCCCCCAAAACCAACAAGAGGGTATGAGGCCGGATGCATGCTACTGGGCTTGTACTTGAATTTTTCCAAGAACCGATAGCTTATGAGGTCAGATGAGCTCCCAGTATCAATTAAGATCCAGCCAACTTGTTGATTGACGATTTTGCACTCGATGACTATGGGGTCATCATGAGGCCGCCTGACCTCTCCTCTATCTTTCTCAGAGATGTTAACTTCCAGAAATGAATATTTAGACGATTGGCCCTCATCCACTGAGTTGACCAGTTTCCTAATGTTATCCTTCGTGCCCCGGATGGTAGGCCCACCTCCCGCAAATCCACCGGCTATGGTTAGGATGGTATCCTCATCCGTATCGGATTGATTAGCCGGTGCTTTTGGGGGTGGTCCTTTTACTTGTTTGGGAGCACCCTTTGACTTGGATAAATAGGACTTGAGAGCCCCTTCATCAGCGAGCCGGTAAAAGAGCCGCCTGAGGCTAAAACAGCCCTCAGTATCATGGCCAATTTCTTCATGAAAAAGTCAATATTTGCTCTTATCTCGGACGCTCACGGGACTCTTCATGGGAGTCGGTTTTTCAAGATTCAACCGGTCCCTTACTTCTTTGAGAATGGAAGCACAATCCTTGTTGAATTCATACTTTGGCACATATGGATCTGACCTCTTTCTTTTCTGGAAAGGTTATCCGGATGGCTCTGCTGCCCATACCCCCTTTCTCTTATTTTCTTCCTTTTTGGCCGGCTGGGTAAGCCGATTCTCTTTTTTGTCGGATCTTTTGTAATCCGTTGGAAGTTTCACAGCACAGAGTTCCATTGCTTGAATGTAAGCCTCCGCCTTCATAAGCGCCTCGTGAAGAGTAGAGACCCTCTTTCTAACCAAGTCAAACTTAAAAGTTGACCCGTCTTTTAGGCCTTTTAAGAAATCAATGTAGGCAACGTCATCAGACAATCCAGGGATTTGGATCCTCATCAGGTTAAACCACCTGACATATGACCGGAGCCCTTCCTTATCTCCCTGCTGAATTGCCCCTAGATCAAGTCTTGTTTTCTTGGCAGGAATATTCATAGAAAAGTTGGACGTAAACCAGTAGGCCAACATCCTGAAATTATTGATGCATCCGGCTGGGAGGTTGCCAAACCAATGTTGAGCAATCCCTTTCAACGTTGTCGGGAAGCACCTACACCATGAGGCATCATCCAAACCCTGCAAATACATCAGGTTGGTGTATGCCATGAGGTGATCTTCCGGGTTGGTGGTACCGTCATAGGCACCCACCAACACGTTTTTAATTTTTGACGGTTGGGCCATCTCTGTGATTTTCCTGGAAAACGCCGTTGGCTGTTCCCCAAGGTTGAACAGCCGGAGCTGCCGGTCCATAGGCTGGACATGCGGCTGCTGCTGCCCCCCGAAAAGACCCGGCTGTGAATATGGAGATCTAAAAGGCGTGTATGGTGTCCCATGCAATGCCGGTTGGATGATATGAGGGTCGGATCGAGCGGAAACCTCGCTCGTCCGGCTGTCATTGTTTGTTCTCGAGTGCCTCCCTGATGTGACATTGAAGCTGTCTCGAAAGGTCGATGTTGATGCCGACTCGGAGCGCTGCTGAGTCTTTTTTATCCTGAATGAGCGTCCGAGCATCACAATAGACTTTCTTTGTTCCATCCAGTTGTATGTGCCGGACGGGTTTTCTGGCTCCATCCATGGGAGTGTGAATCTTTGAGAAATCAATGGGCCTAGCCGGCACCTTTGACTTCGGGTGTGGGGTAGATGCTCTACCTTTCACTGTCTGGGCCGTCTTGTTTCCAAGACGTCTTTCTTCCGCCTGACCCTTACGGGGGCCGGCTGTGTTATCCAGAAGGCCTTTGATTTCCCCTTTGAAACTCATCATCATGCTTATGAGTTCGTCCCTGGAGACTGGGGTGGCTCCTTCTGAAGCAGGAGTTAACCCAAGCGGTCCCCTGACGGGATGGTTTGGGCCTGCCTGCTGCACTGCCCGTTCCCTTTTGTCTTTGGAACGAGTATGCTTGGTTCTAAAATAACCATCGGCGGCGGTGTAAGTTTCAACCTCATAGTTGTCGCCTGTATCTTGGTCCGAGTGGACCTCAGCCTCACCAGCAGGTTGACTACCTTTACCCGGCAGTACAGGTTCTAAAGTCATCTAGAAATTACTCTCCCCACAGACAGAGCCAGATGTTTTGGGGTATTTTATGTGTCCTACGGGAAAGTTACAATTTCCTAGTATGCTCCTTCCTTTGCCTGTACCTGCACAAGTAACGGAAAACTCCGGCTGGGGCTGGGGTGTTCCGCCTCCGAAGATTAAGTTAGTATCTTTCTTAATGAGGAAATAAGACAATAAATGCTTCTCGATTTGAGAGCGTTTGCAAGGGGATTTGTGTTTGGTTGGAAAAAATGATTCGGTCCCCATAAATGAGGTCTGCCCTTACTATTTATAGTAGGGGAGAGTTGTACCTCAATTTAGGGTACAATGACACGTGTCGCAAAGGGATTGGGCCTTTGTTGACCGTTGCAAACTTGACACATGGCAAGCCTTTATAGGGCCACGTGTCTTAGGGGTATTTTTACCCTAAACAACAACCATCGAATTGTTTCCTCATTGCTCAAGCAACAGCATTATATGCATCCTCTAAACTAAAACCAAGTGTAGGGGAACTTGTAGCTTCTACCCTTAGACACCTATAAGCTTCTGCAACACCTACACCTCTTCTCTTCATATGCACAAGGTACTGCACTTCTTCATTTGTTATCCCTCTTTGGGAACGCGCATGATGCACCTGTTCCAGAGGACAGAAACTATGATTGTGTTTTGTTCAATGCCCAACTACTTCCCATGCACCATTATTATCTATTTTAAAATATGTCATCGCCTTGCAATTAGTTCTTCTAATTAGTTTGCTGTATTTCCTCTCCTTATTTTCTTTCTTTAGACCTTCTTTATTGCAACAAAATTCTTGCCCTTTAACTTCACCATTTTCTTCACTCCTCCTTATGCTAGAATATCTAACCCCAAATCCTTTTTTGAAAGCATACTCATTGTATATCTTGAATGCTTCTTTTACTGTATTGACTTTTAAACCAAGTAGCTCTGATTCTCAAGCTTCTTTGTGTATGTTTTTCAATTATGCAAATTCGGCAGCAATATCTACTTTGTTAGCTTGTAACAAAAATGAGCAAAATTATCTGATTTTCTTGTTAGCAATATTTACTGACTTAGCAATTTTTGCAGCAACACTATTTGATCATTAGAAAAATGAGAAAAACTATCTTTAACAATACACAAAGAATCAGAATCTAGTTTGTTAAGTCGGCTCATAATTTGATCATTTGCTGATTCATTCAACACTGATTAATAAGTCAGAAGCAATATTGTTTGATTAAATCAGATACAACACTAATTTATTCATTACTAGTGCCTCTAACAATCAAAAATATTAATTTCACCTAAATTTGTTCATTTAGGTTTGCCCATATGTTTCAATTTGCTCATATGAAAATCAATACTAGTGCCTCTAATATGATAATCAACCTCTGTTTGCTCAATTGCAGTACAATTGAAACCTGCATGCATGCACTAGATTATTAACCTCTATTTTCTCAATTACAGTACAATTCAATATTTGCTCAATTGCAGTACAATTAAAAACATTATGTTGAATAATCAAATTATGCTCATTGGAATTTTAATGAATAATCTCGATCAACTTATGCTCATTTAAGTTCATTATTGCTAAAATACATAGAATTTCGCGGCAATAAACATAAATTAAAAGATGAATTTGCTCAATCAACAACTAATATTGATAAATTCGCAAAAATAATTGCAAAAAAAAGTGCAAAAAAAAAATTGCTCAATTGATACCTAGTTGTTGCTGAGATTGATCTTCGATTGTTTGTATTGGAGTTGGTATTGGAGTTGCAATCAATTCTTCCATTATTGTTGTGAATTTTCAAGTAAATTGTCTGCAAATTTATGAACAGAATTATGAAATTGAGTGTCGAAATAAGGAAGAAGAAAAGAAGCTTCAGTTATCATGCGTAAGGCACATGCTTTTTTTATTGCGAATTTACCAAAATGTCGGGTGTACCTAGAGAAAGGTACACCCGGGTGTACAGAACAGGAACCCATCTCTCTCTGCATGAAACGTGTGATATTTTGGGCTCTCTCTTTTCCATTTTCTCTTTTTCTATCTCCTTTCTTCCCTCATTTGGTTTCTTCTTTCAACCACCAAAATTACTCTTATTCTTTATAGTCATAAAAGACCACAATTGATATTGCCAAAGACTTCCTACTCAAAGTGTGGGGGGTATGGTTGATGAGGGA
This sequence comes from Chenopodium quinoa, assembly GCF_001683475.1. Classification (NCBI taxonomy): domain Eukaryota; kingdom Viridiplantae; phylum Streptophyta; class Magnoliopsida; order Caryophyllales; family Amaranthaceae; genus Chenopodium; species Chenopodium quinoa. The sequence continues at coordinate 1,139,034 of NW_018743014.1, read as the reverse complement.
ATACAAGAGGGTTAATGGGGGTTAATTTTTGGAAAATTACCATTTTGGGATTTTGATGTTAGACAAAATTCATATCGAATTATCTCACCTTATCTTCTCTAAAAAGTACTTAAAGTTAAATCAGTAGCTAAAACAAAAAGAATTTCATCATATGTGTGAGAATTGCAAGAAAGAAACTGCACAATATGAGAATTATAGGAAAAGTGTAGATGTTGGACACTATATATCACAAATTTAGCGACGTGCAATTAATTGTTTGATTCTTGTTTTCATAATTCTATTTATTATCTATTTTTATACTTCGTATATAAATGTGCATATAATATATAGTTAATTATAAACTATTCTATAAATTTTGTCGAAAATACACTGTTAACATTTACTATTTGAAAGCAACCATCATTTTAAAAAGATCAAAAAAAAGCTAAAGTTCCAATTCTAACAAGTTGTCACGATGATTTGTGCACAAAAATTGTAGGTTATAATTATTGACAAAGGAAAATGTTTGAATTTTGTTCTTGATCCCTAATTATTGACAAAGGGTTGATGCCCTTGATGGTTTAAGACAACGAATTTAAAAATTAAAAATTAAAAAAAAAAAAAAAAAAAAAAAAAAAAAAAAAATGGTATTCTAAACGTAATATTACAATGTGGTTTTTTGGCACCTTTTTGCAATCATATTTGCTCAAGGGTACATCATGATATCCATCCTTTGCCAACATGCCCTTCTTTACCACAAAACTGTTAGTTGACTTCAACAAATAAAATGAGAAGACATGCATGACACAATCTGCAGCATTGTGTGATTAGTCCTGATAACATCTAACTATTTGGTCATAACTTAAAATTAATCACAGCAATGGAAGAAAGGAGAGGATATCCAATAACCGACAAGAGAAACTCGATTCTTCAAAGATGATGTACAAGATGGGCATTTTGTTTCCCCCCCCCCCCCCTTTTTTTTTTTTTTCTCAATTATTGAAATATTCTAGTTTCCTTACAGGGAGAAAGAATGTAAATCAACTAATAAAATTTAATCTAAAAGGTTCATAAGCCAAAGACAGAAAGCTAAGAACTGCTATCAGCACCCTATTACCAGCTACAATAAAGATAGTTTACATCGGACAGAACAGAAGACATCCAACAGATGGATAAAAGATTCTCCTCTTCAAATCCGTTAGACTGCTTGAATCACGCTGTTCTTTCCTTCAGTGAGGTCTAAGCTGCTAACAGGAACACTTGCATGAAATGCTGACTGTCGAGATGGAGCACTAAGAAGATTAAGAGAGAGCTGTGGAGGAACTACATGGGACTTTTCAGTCTCACTGAGATTGAGTTGAGACAGTCCCACAAGTTCATCAACATTCACAGGTTCTTTCCGAAGCACTGGGGTGGGCTTTAGGACCTGATGCTGCTGTGAGTTTTCACCATTTTTATCCTCTTCGGGGTGGATTGTGGGTTGTGTCCAGAAGGGTGGATATGGAATGGGTACATAGAAAGCGGGAACAGAAGGTGTCAAGTTGTTTGGGAGTGACTGAGTTTCATTATTTGCTTTAACTTCTTCTGTGGAAGTGGCTTCCATGGGCTCAGGCTCTGTACTAAGAGAGAGATCTAATGATGGCAGTAAGGTTGCGTTATCGGTTTCTCTAGGTTCAGGCGGAGGGGGGAGTAACTGTTCTTCAGGCACAGTCTCAGGCTCTTCAGTTACCTGAAACATAACAATATGGATGAAATGACCAAAATTGTTCAGTAAGTTCTTTTAAAAACAATTCTCCGGGTATGAGCATGTACATCCAGCTGCAATTTGGAAAAAACTAATTATTTCTAAAATAATTAGTGGCCAGGAAATCAAGGCCTAAAACAAGGTTAGTGGAAGAACATTTTAAAACTATGCACATATAGTACTATCATTGGCAAACTCTACTACCGGGTGTTTTTTATTATAGCAGTATTGTTAACCATCCACTCATGAACCCTACAAACCCAAACAAATTCAACTCAAACAAACTAATATGCCTTAAACACAAGGCACTATTGAGTATTAAAAAATAAAGTCTTAAGACTTCTAAACATAAAGACAACTCGTGTATAACAAGCCTCAGCCCTTAGTGCAATAAGTCATTAGCTAGAGGGGCAAACCACGAGCGATTTAGCAAGTAGGGGATTTGTTCTCTTTCAGACATGGGAAAACCTTCAAGATACCACACAGAATGTTATAAATCTGACCAATAGGCTATTACTGCCTCGCAATCTTAGTATGTAGTTAGACAGATACTATGGTGAATATATAGTGTCAGCCAGCAAATTGTCAACTACTGAACTAGCTGAAAGCGAAGCATAGGGCCCCATTCCTCACTGTTGTTTCAAAACCTAAGCATAACCAATTCATACATGTGGGTTTCTAGGTAGCAAAGACACTTCTAGAAGGCTGCATGTTCTGTGTCCAACACTCAAAGACCAACAGAACACAGATACAATTTAGAGTTGTGTCCACACAGGATAGCATTGATGGATTTATAAGGAGATAGAAAGGGCAATGATGGAAAAAGCCGGGTAATATAGAAAGTGGACCTTGGAATCACCACTACATACATTTTGAAAAGAGAACAAACAAAAAAGAGTATGGCTATTCTTAAAGAGTCAAAGGTAAGCAGGCTCAGAACATATATTTGGCAATGACACATATATGAACAATATACAGTCAAAGAAGACACTGACTGTTGACTATCCTAAATATCTCTCCACATCCTACATGTCCCCATGTTTATCAGATATGACAAGTTAATCCCAATGAGACCATTTTATCTTTTACAAATTTACCAACTTCCTTGTATCTAAGAGACATCTTAAACATATTAGTCCATAATTTTTTTCTTAAAAAAAATAATAATAATAAATAAATAAAAAATAAAAAATAAAAAATAAAAATAAAAATAAAAAAAGGTTCTACATCCTTGTCATCTGTTCTGTGCTGCAAAAAATGTCATGACTTAATATTGAGATACCAGACGATATATTGCCGCTTGTTCATGTAAAATTCATGTTATCCATGAAGCTTAATTCTCTATTTATTCACAGTATAGGGAAGAGAAAAAAAGAAAGGTAGATACAAAATGGCGTCATATACATGTCATTACCATCAGTGCAGCATTAAAAAAAAAAAAAAAAAAAAAAAAAAAAAAAAAAAAAAAAAAAAACTAACCATGTCAAAAAGGCTAGATCTCCTCTTTCTATGACTGGCATTCTTCTGTCGAATATAGTACTTCTGAGCATGACTTGCCACCTGGGTAGGAGTCCTCGACACCACATAGCTGCGTGCAATCCCTCTCCAATCTCCTTTACCCAACTTCTGCAGACCGATTAAGAATAAACGATGCTCCTCCTCTGTCCATGGTTTACCTGAAAGCAGTATTACAATAGTATTATAATAGAAATCTTTATATCAGGCCAAATTATATGATAAGATGAAAATCATCCACATTTGCAGTTTTCAGTGCCATACAAAGAAAAGAAGAAAATAGCAAGTTACATATCAGGCCAAACTTTATAATGAGATGAAACTCATTCATACTACAGGAATGATGAAGTTCGTTCACATCTGCAGATTTCAGTTCCTCACAAGAAATGAAAATAGCAAGTCTATATAGATGGAGTTAGGAGGTGGGCAGGGAGAAACCATTACTTCAATAAGATTATAGGCAAACAAATTTAGCATCTAGGAAAACCGTAATTATCAAAATCAGGAAAACCAACATCTTTGCAGAAAAGCTTACATATATCTATGGTTTGTCTCCGTATACAACGTAACTTAAGCAAAAATCACCGGGGGAGGGAGGGGGAACAAACAAACAAACAGAGGCGATCAAAGCTTCGTCAGCTGATTAAAAAATCTTCCAAAGTTTAGGTAGACTCCATATAGTTGACAGCCTGACATGGACACATTCCTCAAGTCCATAGTAAAAGGGCATAGGAATTCGGCAGAGTTCAGAAGACAAAAGCACAATCATCAAGACAGGTACTAAAACCAACAAAAACACATCAACAAGGTTTGCCAAAAACAATTCCAGTCCACGAAAGCATGTGAGGCCATTCAAAGCTGAGGAGAAAAAAGGGTAGTGCTAGGCAACCTTATCACACTACCAATTACCTCACAAGTATTCTCAAAACATTATTGCTGCATGATGTTGGAACAACATGAGACAAATCAGGCCCCGCTTTTTCACATGGAAAGCCAGCCACTGCCTGTCCTACCTATGTCAGGCAATGGGCCCAACCCAAAGGCAAATAGCCCCTGAAACCCTTACTTCATATCTATCCCCACCCACACCAACCTCCCCCTCCCCCTCCACCCCCCCACCCTCCCTAGTGAATATTGGACAAGGTGAGAAAGAGCAGCTACTCCCTCACCCTAAAATACATATCAAATCTAGTTCATCAATAGTGTCTCTTGCTTTTCACTAATTACACCAAGTCAGGACACACCAATCCTACTCTCCCTTCTAATCCACTTGCAAGTTGCAACTCCAAGGCCATTCACATGAAAAGTTCAGGAGTCCTAAGTTGACACCCAGAAAACATCTGAGTCTTCGTCATAGGCCATTCATGTGTAGTAGTAGCAGAATAAAAACAGGAAATGTTAAGTTACTTTTTCGCAGTTGGTAATGCCACCATTATCCATGCTCATTGCAACAACCCAGCAGTCAGCAACTTCTTGAAACATACACTGATATAAACATTTATTAAATTAAACGCACCCACCATCACATTGATTAAACAAACAGAGCCTCAATATCAGCACATGTTGTAAATGCACCTTGTAACTACTGCATTCAAACAATCTTAAACTTTTATGTGACTAAAAACTTACAGTCCTTCTACAGTGCATTAGCACGTCCTTATCATCCGTATCATTAACAATTACCGCATATAAGAGAAATTCACACACAATCAATTACGATCAGAAAGCTTTGATTAGTCCAAGAACCTACAAAACTCCTCCCAAGAACCTGAGTAATCAATGGAACAATACTAGAGACATGGATCCCCACAATAACATGACTCGATACAGCAAATCATCTCAGCTTGTACTGTCAGATGCAGCAATATACCTTGAACACACATACTACTAAGCTAATCTCCTATTACTCTATTAGGAAAAGTGGCTATCCATAAATTCTAATACCAGGACCACAAATGTTTAAGATATCAAAAAAGCATGAATGTCTAATTCCCTTGAGAATTTAACATACTATTCAACAGCACAACAACCAACATCTTCCTATCAAAAATTTACAATAACAAAACAATACGCTATACACCCCTCTCCAAAATGGTCTGATAGCCATTTCGCCAATATACCATCCATCATTCCTTTCCAACACCACAATTCCAAAATTTGGTTTCTATACACAGGTGTAACATCTGACTTCTATCCTCTTCACCCCCCACCTATACTATGGTCCTGGATTACGTACTATTGTATGGTCCCGGATCAGTACATCCTTTACTCACAATCCGCCCACGCAATCACGCCCCTCAACTACTATCATATGGTCCTGGTCTCCTGGACAAGGGGATTGCGTAATATTGTATAATCCCGGACTCGTACTCTCTTCACTCACAAGAGTCACAAGGATCACAATTCCCCAACACTAAAAAGGTTATCAATGTTGTTCCAGATTGGCATTGGCTGGTTGTTAATTTGAATATGATTGTTGGCACCAAAATTTTGTTAATTATTAGGTGTTAGATATATGTAAATAAGGAGATAATATCAAAAAGTTAAGATATTTATCTTCAAGATCTCGTAGAATATTTGATAGCTATCTTGTTTAATACTCAACGACATTTTATATAAAGAGAGTCGTTTCTAGGGTTTAATTAGGCTCAGATGGAATAAGTCAAAAAGACCCCATCTCCCCCCTACTACCAAACATTGTAGGTACAAGTATAGATTAAGCCGACAAGGCCCCGTACTACAAACAAATATCAAAACCCTAACCCTTTGGAGAGAGGAGTCAAGAGATCTACGAGATTTGTACTAATAAATTATCAATGAAATAATTGTTCATTTTTATGGTTTACAAATTGGCACGCCCAGTAGGACAATTTTCGCTCTTCATCTCCGATCTCGAAGTTTCAAACTCCGTGGAATCAATGGAGGCATCACAAATTTGTTTTCAAACTCTACAAGAAAAGTTTCGAGACCAAGTTGCATCCGATGTCAAATCTCCACAACAGGTCTCGAGGGGGCATTTGTTGACACCGAAATTTTGTTAATTATTAGGTGTGAGATATATTCTATATAAAGAGAGTCGTTTCTAGGGTTAAATTAGGCTCAGATGGAATAAGTCAAAAAGACTCCATCTCTTCCCTACTACCAAACATTATAGGTCCATAGTATGGAATAAACCGACAAGGCTCCGTACTACAAACAAATATCAAAACCCTAGCCTTTTGGAGAGAGGAATCAAGAGATCTACAAGTGTTATAACCCACAAATTATCAATGAAATTATTGTTTCCGTATATTTTCCTACCTCTTTATTTTGTATATTGCAGGTTGAATTTTTCTGGTTTACAATGATTTTGCCCATATAAGGAATTCTTAGTCTATTTCATAACAGTCCACATATGAATATGACAAACACAATTTACTCACCATGTAAATTGCTCATATAAGGTGATAACAATTATCGATAATACTTTTCCCTCCACTATATTTATTTTTTTTTAGTTTTAGTCTATCCTTCATAAAAGTATTTATAGCCAATAATATTCACCTTCCACATTAGCAATTATATTTTTTCCATACACACTCAAACAAAATATTTTTATATGTATATACTTTAATTTTACATTACAGTAATTTTGCTATAAAAATAAGCAAGTAGTATATTAGATTATTAGGATACTATAATTTTTTTCTTAAGTATATAATTGTTAAATTAATGTCACTTCAGTATATAATTTAGTGAAATCCGCACGGGACTTTAACTAGTTTGCTAAAGGGACTTTAACTAGTTTGCTACTTTAGCAATATCCTTTAAATGAGTTTATTACATTAGTATAATTGGAATTCTCAAGTTATTAAACATCCGGAGTACATTTAATTAAAAACAAGCTACAAAACCAGAACCAATTGTATCCATCATCATTTATCACTAATCCACCAACTTTCATACAAAAAACAAAAAAATAAAATATTAAATAAAAATCAATAATTTTACACTTGCTCAAATCCCACATCACACATATTGGCTTTATCCTCATTTCTCAAAATCATACTTAAATGCTTAAAATAAACACATAAAATGGTGTGAAAAAAAAAAAAAAAAAAAAATACCCATAAAAATCCACAAATATTTACTCATTACACAACCAAAAATAACATAAAAAAAACACCCAAAAAAGCTAAAAAAATTAATAAATAGTCCAAATAATCAAATTTTAAAAATCTACAAAAAGGGCCCACCTTTTTTCCTCTCAGAACGACGATTAGATGAACAAGAAGCATGATTAGGATCATCAGAAAGATACCCATGATCATCAGAAGCAGAATTAGCATTATTATTATTTGGTGATGCAGCAGCTGATGAATTTGAGTGAAACAAAGACAGATTTCCCATACTTGCACTCTTCTTCATGTATGAACCATCTGTTAATCTCACCCCAAACAACCTTACCCCACCACCGCCACCACCTCCGCCGCCGCTAGCGCCGCCGTAACCGGAAGTTCCGGCGGTTGAGTTAGTGGTGGCGCCGCCGCGAGTCGGGCATGTTCGAGAGTTGTGACCGTTGTTTGAACAATGAGAACACCGCCTTGTCATGGCGGAGTAAAATGGGTGTGTCAAGTTTTTAGAAAAAATGGGTTTGCATGTGGGGTTGTAAGAAAAATTAATTTTTTTTTTTTTTTTTTGGAATTTGGGTTGATGAAATGAAATAAAATGGTGAGATTGGATTTTGATTTATGAATTTATAATTGTAAAATTTGGTCGATTGGATTGAATATAATTTGAATTGGGTATTTAATAGATGAAAATTTTTAAGTTTAGACTTTGATTTTATGATTTATGGAAGAAGAGTAAATATATAGTGAGTGTTTTTTTTTTTTTGGGTGGGATTGAAGTTTTTTGTGAGTTATTGTAATTTATTTATAGGAGGAAGAAAAAAAGAAAAAGGGGGATTAATAGTTTCCAAAAAAGGGAGTTATAAAAGGATTATAAATGAGAGGAGAAGAGATCAAGGAGGAGAATGAATTAACGCGGTGTGTGTCATGTGTGGAGTGAATCCAACGTCCTGCCTGCTTTCTTTTTCTTTTCTCTTTTGTGTTCATACGATGATGTACGGAATATTTATACTATCTCTGTTAATGGTTGTCTGTAACTTTGGGGTATTATTTATGAGGTAGTATTTATTTATATGAAGATAATTGTGAATCGGAGGGAGTATTATTATTATTATCAACGAGAAATTTGTATTGATATTTTAGAGATCTAGTTTTGATTAGTATAAAAATTGTTGTTATTGTAAGTGTCATTGTTGAGAGGATAAAACATGAGGTATAGGAAAAATGTGTAATTCTAATATATTAGCTGTAAGTGAGTTAAATGCATAGATAATGCAGAGTTAGTTTTTTAAAAAGTAAGGATAATGCGGAGAGTTGGAGACTTTTTAAAAGGAAATGTTACAACTTGTAGTGTTTTTATTTATTTAAAACAATGCGTATATACTCTATATAAGGTAAGAGATCATATATAATTTGTCTTAGAGTGAAAGAAATCAAAGATTAGAGGTAAGTTTAATTATTAGATACAATTGTACAGCTTTTGTACGCTCATTAGAGTAATTATGGATAGATATTACCAGCTAAACATAATCTTGACAAGGAGTAGACAACTGTACTATCCTACTCTTGTTATGAGTTTGTTATGATGACTATTAGGATTTCAATAGATAGATACAAAGGCTTACACCAAAAAAAAAAAAAAAAAAAAAAAAAAAAAAAAAAAAGGGTTTTTTCACGAAATATCCCTGATTAAATTTGATAAATACATAACAATTTCATCAAATAAAAACATCCTTTTAGCAGAGCTACGATTGTTGTTACAAATCATACATTATTCATACCCTCTTTTATATTGCTATTGTAGTTGTGAAGAATTTTTTCAACTGATTCATCTGATTGTAAACGAAGGATTAACCTCTTTTTCAATCCCGCACAAATCTTTACCCATAAAAAAACTTGTACAATACTAAACTCAAACAAAACAAAAACAAAACTAGAACAAAGTCCACCATAGGGTCACTTACTACACTCAAACCCACTATTGGGGTACTTACTACCTTCAAAGAGGGTAGATTTATTGAAATAATAACAAAAATATAAGGAAGCTAAAGGAAAAAGGTCGGAAATAGTCAAATTTCTAGAGAAAATTGACTATTTTTTGCCTATGAAACACTATTTTGAAGAACCCTTCCTTGATATATCACTTAATTCACTATATATCCATCAAAATTTTCAAATTTATCATATACTCACAAGTTTTACGAAAATATCATCAAATGCTCTTTTCATTAACTCCGTTCATCATTAAAACTAATTGTGCCACTAGAAGCCGCTAATTGGTTTTTATTTAAATTATTTAATTTATAAATTAAAAAAAAAAAAAAACACCTCTAAGAAAATTATTAAAAAAAACCCACCACCACAAGCCACCCTCCTAGCCCCTACCACCCCCCCCCCAACCACCATCCCCCCACCCTGAATTCCCCTCCCTGCCACCTGAAACCCTTAAAAACCCCTCCCCCATCCCTGAACCCCCAACCACCCCTCCCCCACCCTCGAAACTCTAACGGCTAGGGTTTTCGAGGGTGGGGATTTTCAATGGGTTTTGTGGGGGAGAGAGAGGGCAGGAGAATTCGGGGTGATTCAGGGAAAGGGGGGGGGGGACGGAACCCACATAGGGCTAGGGGAAGGGGTGGCGCCGGCAAGCGGAAGGGCAGGCTAGGGGCGGGGTGGGTTGCTGGTGGTGGTTTTTTTTATTATTTTTTAATAATTTTTTTAAAGTTTTTTATTTGATTAATTAAATAAGTTAAATAAAATCTAATCAAAGGCTGCCACGTGGCATAATTAATCTTAATGACACGTTAGTATTTAAGGGCACTTGGTGACATTTTCGTAAAACTTATGGGTATATGGTGAATTTGAAACTTTTGATGGGTATATGGTGAATTAAGTGATAACTCAAGGGTATTTTGTGAAAAAAGCTAACAAAATGAAAATACTTGTAGATACAAAGGCCCTATTCTATTCACCTTATTTATATTTAAATAAAAGTATTTTTGCTAAAACTATATTAATTTAGAATTTTATTATTTTTACTAAACTTATTTTAACTTTAGTGAAATTCAATTAATTTAACAACTTAAAACTTATATTTACTAAATTTAAATTATATTTACGGATTGAAACTTATTTTTTTTTAATTAGTTATTGTATTTAATTTTTTGTTTTTTAATGTTACTATTTTTGTACAAATTAAAAATTATTTTTACTTAGACTTATTTTGTTGTAAGAATTAGCTTATTTTATTTTTATTGAATTAACTTATTTTTGTTGAATTTATATAACTCATTTATGCTGAATTAAAATTACTTTTATTGAATATTATATAAAAGCAAATATATAGTATTAAATATTTATGGTATAGTAATTTCATTAATCCTTTATGAACACAAAAAAAAAAAAAAAAAAAAAAAAAAAAAAAAAAAACAATGAATCAATGTATTAATTTTTTTGTCTAGAAATATTTCATCAATTAAACTACGTGTAGCTTGAACATAAATAAATTTGGGGTTGTTGTTGGAGTAAAGAGAGGCAAAATAGCTAACCGTTGTACAACTTTAGTCCGATCGGGCACGTACAAGTGTTTTTTGATGCGTTTGTTTGCCCGGTCAGGCAATACCCGCCCGGTTGGGCGAGAATGCAAGGTTGGTTTTCATGGTTTGTTCACCCAATCGGGCGCACATGCAAGTTGAGGTTACGTATCAACTCGCCCGACTGGGCGTGGATGCGCGTAAGCAGACCAACGACTTTTTCTCTTCCCCTTCCTTTGTAAACCCCTCTTATCACCCATAATTAATGGGGGTGTTTACAAGGTTGTTAACCCCCCCCCCCCCCTTCTGATTATGTCTCCATTCATTTGGTTTTCTTTAACTCCTTGAATATCCATGGTTGTTCTGTAAATTCCATAAAAAGATATTAGATTATTCACACACAAATTTCTCTTTCCTGAAAAATTCTATGATAGTCATTTTAATGACTACCATTATACTAATCTCTTTCCGGATTTAGTGTAAAAAAAAGGTTAAAACAAACTACGCTAATATAATTTCCTTAGGAACTACCATATAATGATTTGAAAGTGCTTATAAAAGAGTTAGTTTGCGTCGGCTTAAGCACCAAATATCAAATTAGACAACACATGCCAATTACTTTAATTTATTCGTTTAAATCACTACTATATTTTCGATGAAGTAACACAGCATGTAAGAGCTGATGCAACAATCTAGTTGATGTTGTCGTAGTAGGGGTGTCTAAGGCAACGGATAAAGGAGCTAATACATACATACAATGGGTTTGTTGCTCCTATACTACTCTAATGCAACACTTAAATTTGTACCACTACAACAACCCACCTAATGCAATGACTACTTTTTATTCAAAAAAAAAAAATGAAATTTTCAACTATCCAGTTACTTGTATGTGTTACATCTATGCTTCTTTTCACTCATTCAATGGTTTTGTGGCTCTATAACAACGGATTTGAGCGTTGTATAATCGTGAATTTTGAATAACACACTTGGAATAAAATCACGTCTATATTAGTATATTACTGCCTTATGACTAATTATTCTAAATAACTGCAATTGCAACATTGCATAGATTGACAACTATCGTCACAATCTCCTTGAAATGACCTCAATCACTACAAACACCAAAACGATAAGGCAACAATTGCTAAGAAGTGGCCGTATTCTCAAGCTGTTTGCACCACAATAAATGCCAATAATTTGTATAGATAAGGAATTTTATGTATTTATATGTACAACAAAACTAAGAAAATTTTGACATGAAGCAAAACCATATTTGTTTTTTCAGGTAGTTGGACTCCAACACACTTGGGACTATTATTTGATTTCTATTTGGACGGCCTATAATTGGCTAATTGCGGCAAAGCTGACCACATCAATGACACAAGTACTTTATTATAAGGAGTTTTTCAAGTTCTTTTCTTTCTTTTGTTTGAAAGAGACTAGAATATGACGAGATGTTTTTGGGTATCAGCTTACAATTGGGGTTTGGCTTTGTGTTAATTAATATATGCATCAAATTCTATTTTTGGGTACTCCTCAGTCCTAACATAATTAGAAAGAATCATACTCTTAGAAAGTTAGAGTTTTAGATCAAGAGAAATTCATCACATTTTAATACAACAAATTATATCAGCTTAAAATAATAAGTTCACATCATACTTTGTTATTTAGCCAATGGACATCTTATACTATTTAACACCTTCAATGCTTATTAGTAAAAATTATACACATTGATATTTTGAAAATAAATATCGAGACGAATAATTTAACAAGACTTTATGTGAATATATATGATAAAATATACAATAATGAAGCATCTACTCTTACTTAATTTTACAGTTACATTCTGCGTGTTGTAACTTTATAAGTTGGTCTTTTAAAAAACCAAAACGTCCTAACACAGACAAAGTTTTCCTAAGGAAAAATAAACTTCTTTTGCACATGGTTCCTTTCCCTTTTAAAATCAAACCAAATTTCCATGAATTTCAGATGGTCATGCATGTGACTTGTGAGTAAGAATTTGTGAAATTAGGTCCATTCGGTTAAATGAAGTCCAAACGCGGTTACATTTTGGAGAGTCGGCTAAATTAAAGTCTAAAAAACAATGTGATTCGCATTTTTGGTCATTTTAATCTCACTGCTTGTTATATGCATATCCATTGATTCCATTCACATTATTTAACTGATAACTCATTAGTCATTATTACTCATAGGATAACATAGAAATTGTGTAGCAATGATCAACAAACAAGAATAACTAGGCTACTTTTCAATTTTTCTTATCGTCTTGAGCAAATATGGACAATTACTCATTATTCAATCACATATTCATGCATTATATTTCCCTCCATTAAATATTAATAGTCAGATACAAATAGACTAATGTAGGATGTATTGAAGTAGTTATCAATTACTACTAATTGAATTTTTAAACCCTTTTTTTTTTTTTTAATTTATAGGTCTATACGGAGTACTTCAGAAGAAGAAAAAAAAAAAAAAAAAAAAAAAAAAAAAAAAAAAAAAAGTCATTTTGAACGTTATTAAATTCATTTCAACATTTACGCCTTATTCTCTTTACCTTATTCAAATTGTTCTCATTAAATTCGGAGTACTATTTATATTTGGTTTAAATGGGTTAAGTGCAACAAAGATAAGTCAAGTTTAGAAAATATAAGTTTAATTAGTAAAAACCATTATTTTAGAGAACAAATATATGGGCTAGTAAAATCAATGAAATTAAATTTTAATCAGCAATAATGAGTTATGTTCAATAATAACAATTTAAGTTCAGCAAAAATAATTTAATTTCATTAAAAATAATTCTAGTTGAACAAAAATAAGGTAATTAAAGAGAACATGCATGACTTCTTTAAAAATAGCTACTACTCCTTCCGCTCCTTTTTATAGTTCCATTTGGAATTTTGACACTATTCATAATATGAGACAATCTTCTAAATTACTCTCAATATATAAGACATAGCATAGTCATGTTGGGTCTTATTTGATTCGACTCGATAAATATATAATTAATATTCAATTATTATATTTTTTTACTAATAAGCAACTAACGATATTTATGGTCAAAAATATTAAACAACCGTGCATTGCACGGGGTTTAACCCAGTGTGTCAATAAATTCCGGGGAGATGAGGAATACTTTATAGTGTTGTTGGTATTAATTCTCAAAAGGAATGTTTTACATTATTAATCTATTATAGATAAAGTCGTGTGGCTTACATTCAAGATCAAGGGATGAGCACAAAAGAATTCCATTAATGTTATTGTAGGCAACATATTCCTAATATAGTGTTATAGATAGGATTTGAATCAAGAACTTTATCTGATTACTTAAACAATGCTAATGTCACAATTATAGGTACTATTAGAAGTTCGTTGCTGATACATTCAATAATTATTATGAATATAGTCGCGTGTAGATTTGTCAAGAGGAAAAGAACGATTTCCTTATAAATTGCTTAAACAAAACTAATTTTCGGAGAACCGTTCATGTAAGATTAAGGTAACTTGTTTTTAATTAAAATTCATCAAACCGATAATTAGGGCGCAACCTCTTCACAACGGTAAGAAGCCTTCTAATCACGAAGATGAGAACTAGTGCACTGTATGAATTTGATTTCAATCATTAAAGAAGAAAACAAACTCATAAAATAATTTCATAGAAACAAAAAGGGTTTCAAATTAGAGTTACAGAATGTAATGTGACTCCGTAAGATTATGCGTGATTCAACTACTGTCTCACTCATACTAGTATACTACCCAGCCAGCAACCCAGGTACGTTATTGGACACTTCCATTATAATCTCAGATTTCTCATCTTTACCGTTTACGTAAGTACTTCGTATAATTTAGTGTTATATTTTGTGATACAACAGAAATACAGAATGCTTAATGTACTTTGGTTTGTAAGGCAATGATTCACGCAATATAAGATCTCGGATTTTGGTATCGTAAATATTCTTAGTACTTACGTTCCAAACTAGAGATAATCTAGTTTTTGTTGATTAGCAGAGTGATATTAAGAGTAATTCGGATACTCAGGTTTCAAGAGATTGATTGTGCCCCGAGTTGTGGCTTTAATAAGGATTCGAGATGGAATAATTGATAGCAAAATGTGTTGGAACAACAAGTGTGTAGTGTGTGAATTTTGTGAAAAAACTCAAAGTCCCACATTGGTGGGAAATGAGAGTTTTACTCTCTTTATAATATAGAGAGTGGGCTAAAGGGGTGTGGCCCTTGGGCTACCCACATTTTGTGGAGAGGGAGGACCTATATGGTAAACCATCTATCACACACACGCGCGCCGAACCGGGCCGGGTTGGGTCGGGTCGGGTTTATTAAATAAACTTATTTTTTGGACAAGGCTAATTGCGTGATTAGTTCCTTGATTTTTGCTAAACGTTTTTGACTGATTGCATTTGACCGTTTTTATTCAAAACTGATTAATGGAGCGTTAATCATGCAAACGTTTTACCTGATTTTTTGCTAAACGTTTTGCCACGCATTAATCTTCTGTAACCGTTTTGAACGTTCAACTTATGACCGTTTTAATTGCGTGATTAGTGCCTAATTAAACAGCAGCAGTTACGTTGCAATTTTTCCTATAAAAGGCGTGTTGATTTCCTGTTTTTGATACACAAAAAATACGAACAGCAATCTTCTTCTCCTCTCTATTTTTCCTCACAAAAACAAAACCCTCGAGCAGTTTCTTTTCTTTTTGGGTGTTTAGTTGCCCGGTGGTTTTGTGCAGTTCCACCGGTATAATTTCAATAGAGAAAGGCTGTTTTATCCTGGGGAACATCCGGTTTAGTACGAACTGCTTGCACCATTTCAGGGCAGTGCCGTGAATGTTCTAAAGAAAGCGACATAGTCCGCGACTCAGTCTATTTTTCGGTAACTTTGTTCTTACTGTTTTTGTTCCCGCAGTTCCGTTTATAACAAAATGTAGTTACTCGTAAATTGTTAAAGGTGATTCTGTACCCAAAGGTGCTAAAATAGATTAGAACTCATGAAGCGAGGCTGGGGCAAAGGGCAATAACCAGGGAGATATCATACCCTCGACCTTTTTTCCCCGCCATAAACTACGAGGTCTATTCGGACTATTTATGAACCAGTTTCAGCACATTATCAATCAAGAAATGTGATACGAGTACGGTTCTACACACTTAAACTCCATAAAGTTGTACATTAATCTTAAGAATTCATGGAAATAACACTAGTTAACTGATTACACAAAAGAATTTACTACTCTGATAGCACCCCACTTGCCACCCCTCCCCCTCCCCCCTTTTTTCTGCATACAAATATCCTAGTTAAGAGATCGACGTCATAATTGTAGCCCTTTTCATCATCATCATCATCGGTACTTCTCTGAATTATTCTAGCTTCTAATCTACTTATATAGTCTTTGAGAAGTGAGGTGTAAACACTTACACCTCTATCATACTTTTCCTCTTTTTTTTCCCAAAGTTGAAGTGTCTAATACAAACATCACAAACGTTACATGTGACAGACAAATCCATACGATAAACTAAATTATGAGCTTCAACAAACAACAAGAGGGGGAAAGTATTCCATAAACTGCTCAAGTAAAGTTTCACCTATAGCTTCTGTAGGCAGGGCTGTACATGCAACTCTCAGCATACTTCACTAAATTCTCTGGTTGCGGTAGCCTTGTTGCAAGACCTGAAAGTTATCAAAAATGGGTTATATGAAGTTGTACAATTCCATACATCAAGCATTACAATTACAGATTTTCAGCACAAAGAGAAACTCACCCAGCTCATATGCTTTAGCTGCCACCTTGGCTGCAATATGTGCTGATATTTTTCTAATGTCCCTAAATGGAGGGTACAAAAGACCCTTGGCAAAATGCTCCTCGGTTACCTGGGCTGCAAGGGCTTCCGCTGCATCACAAACAAAGTGTCATAAGCAAGGACTTGAACAATAAATGACCTCAACTTAAAAAATACTCTGTAACTACTCTCCATCCACAAATTATAATCACATATACTATTTCAGATGTATATGGGGCCCTAAAGATTCTTTTATTGCTCTCAAATTCTCAATCCATATGATCCTTGGTCTCCCAAACTTCAATTTAATCTTATATTCCAAAATTCCCTTATTCTAGAGAGTCCACTCCTCAACAATGTACATGTTGTAAACAATGTAACTGATTGCCTCCCATCTAAACTCTCAATCATTGCAATCATACATTCATATGTTTACAGCTTGCAGCTGCAACCCTTTAATCTGATGTTTTAATAGGGAAACATTATGATGTGTATTAACAAAATTTCCCAAGTATATATAGTCCCATAAAATTTGCTCTATTATATTGGAAGAAATCACAACATGCTTCATCACTCCTCTCTGCTCAACTGGCAATAGGTACTAAATCTATAAATCATATCACCGTCAATGTTTCTACTATTTGGCGTACTCCCCCTCCATTATATTTAATGTTACATGGTACACAGTACAAAACGATTTGTGGTATGGTCTAGGTTGCAGCCTCGCAGGGTACACCAGAATGAACTAATTTGGTTTACAGGATAGGGTTCAAAACCACATTCCCAGCAACACAGGTTCCACCAAATTTTGGTCCTTATTTTTGTGTGTACTAAATCTGCACCTACTTATACTCTGATCTATATCTACTTCTCCTAACATTTTTTATCCTTTAAAGATAAGATAGCAAAAGGCACCAATTTAACCACCATTATATGGCTCGTCAAGGAATTATATTCGCCTATGTCTTGAACTAAAACCCAATTACTTATTCAAATATAAACCACACCACCATACCTAGATCACTTGACATCCTATTCCCCTCCTATCTAGTTGTCATACTAATTAAGGTGGGAATACCTTCTCACATAGCTGAGAGAATCAGTAGTACAAAATGATAATACTTACAAGCTGCCAAGAGCATGTCATCGTGAACACGGATAGCACCAGAGATTATCAAGCCAAGACCAAATCCAGGGAAGATGTAAGCATTATTTGCCTGAAGAAAAATTTAAACAAAATCAACCTTGGCCATATTTTAAAATAAGGGTTTACAATATTATCCAGTCACCTAGAGTAAGGACCTGTCCAGATGTAAAAGTTCTCCCTCCATATTCGACAGGATCAAATGGACTTCCACTTGCAAAAATTGCACGGCCCTTAAAGTTGCAGAAGAATAGTACAAGTTATTTTCGTATCTCCAGAGGCATAAACAATATATAATTTTTCAGTCGCTACATAAACAGTCCATCCCACTGATATTTATTTAGTCAAACTTGCAAAATTTGATCATAATTAATATTGATTAAAATTTCAAATATATCAAAACTTGTAGAACATACAATTTTTCAATTTCCAAGTACTTAACAAAAAAACAAAGGAGCACATTTCATATACGATGAAGGGGAAGAATCAACATAAAAAGAAGAATTTTTTTTGCATTTGTTAATTATATACCTTACTCCATGTATAAGCCTCCTCAGCTGTGCACTCCGATTGTGAAGTTGGATTAGACAATGCAAGAATAATAGGTCTCTGCATAGAAGTCTCATGAAAGATTTAGTTGGTCTTCTCCAAAGCAATTACTTTCCATAAAGAGAGCAAGGACAAGGAGAGAAGGGGCCGAGAGGAGATAACAAAATAATGATGTAAAACAGTACCTCATTAAATGTAGCCATTGCCTCAACCACATCCTTGGTGAATGTCCTTCCAACTCCCGATGACCCAATCAAGACAGTGGGCTTCAAGGTCTACTCACAAGAAGGATGGGAAATGGAAAAAGAATTTAATGCATATTATTGAACATCCATAAAAGGCATTTTGGAATGGAGAGGATAGGAAGAAAGTTACCTTAACAGCATTGAGGAGTCCTGTCACAGGTTCATGCTCATGAGCCCAGGGCTTCTTAAAATGTTGCAGTGATTCTTTGCGACCATTGACTATCAGTCCCTGTAATATACCATGCATTAGATAAACAGAAAAAGACCAAAATTCAACAGAATTGATTAAGTACAGCATGTTCTATGTTTTTTCTAACCTTAGAATCTACAAGCCAGATCTTCTTACGAGCCTCCTCCACAGGTGTATTGGTCTGCATTAATAAGCAGCGTACATTGATTCAATATAATACAATGAAAAACAATAAGAGTTATATCTATCAACAAATGAATTTCACTCTGACCTGTTTTGAAATTTCAAGAGCTATGAGCTCCGCTATACCTGTGCCAGCCTGGATTACGAAACAAGAAACATTTGAGCAAAGAAAAAGGAAATACAAGAGTTTGTAATGAATCTTGCCAAACTACCAGAAAGGTTATGACGAAGAAAGCTAGAAAATATTTTCAGAATAATAAAGCCCATTTATATACGCTGATTTGCTTTTAGGTAGGAAAAAATAACTGAAAATAAAAATGGCTGTTAAGAAAAAATCACAGGAGATCCAAATTTGGAAATTTTTTGTGCTGAAAAACATGGAATGGCTCTTTCCAATTTTACAGCTAGCCCTAGACACAATTTTAAGATCAATAGGTATACCATCAGTTTGAACAATGTGCAATTATAATGTACCTCTCCAGCTCCAAGGAACAAGTAAGTCTGGTCGGCTAATGATTTCCCCACCAATTTTTGTGCTGAAATAAGTCCAGAGAGGACAACAGAGGCTGTCCCCTACAGCAGATAAGAGAACAGAGTTAAAATGGACTCAACGATAAGCTAATGAAGATATACATGACTGACTCAAGATTACCTGGATGTCATCATTGAACACAAGGTGGGTACTACCGTATTTTGCAAGTAGATCGAATGCATTGTGGTTAGCAAAGTCTTCAAACTGCACAAATTTAAGCACAGGATTAATGGAGGAAAGATGTACGCATATGGAAAAAACAAACACAGAATTATTTTAGCCAGTAATATAGATATTAAGTTCTTTTAATATCACCTGAACAAGAACCTTCTCCCCATAAATTTGCTTTACAGCAGTCATGAATTCATGCATGAGTTCAGCATACTCCTGCATCAACAAATAAATAGACTTGATATCTTGTAGAACTCAGACTAAATAAATCGTCTCCATAACGTAGAGTAACAATCAAACACCTGTCCAGTTGCTCTCTTTTGCCGAAGTCCAATGTAGAACTCATCTTTCAACAATGCCTTGTTGTTTGTTCCCACATCAATAGTGACGGGCAGACACTGAAAAAAGTGCATTGTTATATCAGCTTTCTATTCTCTTTGCACATTTATTTGTACCCAAAAAGAGGAAATTGCATTTAGGAATTTAACCTGATTGAGTTCCTTTTATACATCATCAAACATCAAATTCTAAGACACACAATAAGTCGGGAAATCATAGCACGTTGATATGTAGTTAATACAGGCTTAAAGAAGCACTCAAAGGTGCAGTAGCAACTTGAATGCATATAGCCAGGGGCACTTAGCTAGCACATAAACCACGTGCACAAACAAGAATCAAAACGTCAAAAAAGTACCAAGCTACAAAACAAAGGCAAAATGGCCTCCATGGAAGTATGGAACCACCCAAACCACATTAAAAATTTTCAGTAAATTCAGTATTTTAAACAGCTATTTAAGTGCCAGTAAAAAAAGCAATATAAAATCTTCCCTTCAATTCAAATGAATTTCCGCATTTCAGAAATTTCTGCAGTTCACCAAGAAACAGAAGACAGAATAAACAAAATGGGGCACGTGAACAGGCAAGCACATACCGATGATGGACGAATTCCACCAAGAGCAGTATATAGAGCAAGCTTTCCAACTGGTATCCCCATTCCCTGAAAAGATATAGCCCATTACTATTAGTCATCTTCATAACTACAGCAAAGCTCATCAACTGTGAAGAGAATGCGCACAACCCTTAATAAAGTAAAAGTAAATGAATTTAAAACAAAATTTTAAAAAAGTAAAACAAAGATAGAGATAACTTACTTGGCAACCAAGATCTCCAAGACCTAAAATCCGCTCACCATCGGTAACAACAATAACTTGGATGTGCCTCTCCGGCCAGTTCTTCAGCACTTCTAGGACTCTTCCCCTGTACAAATCCCACTCAATTGTCAACTAAATGCTGCAACAGGACTTTACTTAAAAGGATAAAATATAATTCAAGGTAAAGACATACTTTTCCTTCAAACTAATAAAGAGACCCTGAGGTTGCCTGAAGATACTACCATACTTCTGACAGGCTTCGCCAACAGTTGGGGTGTAGACCACTGGGAGTAACTCTTCAACATTATCAATAAGGAGCCGGTAGAAAAGCCTTTCGTTCCTTTCCTGCAAAAGGCAGAGAATGCAGATATCATTAAATTATACTTGTATCAACCATTTCATTATCCTGTCCATTAATTTCAGCGATTTGTTGAGTTAAATTGACCGAATCTCATCCTATTGAAGCATAAATAACCAATCATATACAAAGGATATTCATACTAAATCGTTATCAAGCGATCTGCTTATCTGCACTAGATGAAACATCATTTTATCATAAAATGGAATGCTTCTCTCATGTCTTCATAAAATTAAAAATAAATAAGAAATAAAATGATGGGAGCATTGAAATGTTCACTCCTTTTTGGTCATTCTATAAGATATACCTGAAGATCCATCATCGCCATGTACTTTTGCAATGGGACTTGATATTGACGGATATTATTCATCATTTTCTTCACCTACAAATTGTTAAAAAACCATCACAATCGTTGATTACTTCCAAAAAAATACACGGAGCTATCTATTTGAAACTAAAAGAAATAATCAGTGGAATTGCATTTGAAATATTAACCTGAAGCTGTTGAGGAACAACGGCAGGGGGAAGAAGACCCTGTAAGTAGTGAGCATCTCTTTCCTTCTCTGTGAAGGCAAGCCCTTTATTGTGGTGAGGATCCCTCAACAATGAATAACCACTGCAGCAAAGATCAATAATAAGGTTCATTATATATACTCCAAAAACCAGATCCTCGTGACAAATGTGCATGTACAATATTTACTTACAATAGTTACAAATGTGTAGCCTACAACGACATAAAACAAGTTTTGAAACCCTAAGTATCTTTACATCCATTAATTCATTAATCTATCAAGGACAATCTGGATTCTTTGACAACAAACTTATGACCTATGTTACTCGGACTCAAGAAACCATATCCGACACGGGTACGTGTCCTAGTAAAAATTCTCATAATTTTAAACTAAAATGAAGTGTCCAAGTGTCAAGGGTCCAACGCAGGCACTTGAGGTGAAATGAAGAGTGCGAGTCACATAGCTAATGATTCTTTAGTCCCCATATCAACCCAGTTCTAACCTGTTATTTACAAAGTCACATTCAACCCTCATACCGACATCATTTTCTAATCCTCATCTTCAACTTTGAGTAACAAAAGGAGTAAATGAATAATTAAATAAATTAAGCTAACATTCAAACTTCTTTTTTTTTTTTATTCTCCCTAATTAAATTTTGAAACAAAATAATACTACAGAGTAATAACAATCCACATTAAAGTAGTTCTCAAACACAGTAGAAATATCTTTTTAAGATGTCAACATTCCTGTCTCTGTGATGGTTATACCATGCAGACTTTAAAGAACAGCTAGTAAGTTAGGCCATCTCTCCCCACCAACCTCAAGGCTATTCATCACTCAAGGCCCCTTTTTTGCCTGGAAGATGCCTTTCCAATTGAAGATTCCCAAAATTCCACATTCCATTACTTGATATCTTCTATACGTGACCAAAAAACGGAAATTACATAGTACTTGCACTCTTGCAGAACTTTAAGTCACAAAATCAATGCGATTCTTATTACAAATCAAATACCATTATTTGTCCCATCAAATATTCACCAGACAAGGGATTATGAATGAGATGCGGTAAAAACAATAGCATACATCAAACGAGTGTAAGGGAAGCACAAGCAAGATCGCTCGTGCCTTTCAAAGTTATTTAATCCTAATTATTATCCCCCTCTCCGGACCCCTCCCCCCTCCCTCTCATTTAGGTAACTTCGAGCAGTATATTTTCATCAATACTACAGTAACATACACAGGACTTGATCTCTCCTCTTTCGGCTTTAAACAAAGTGGCACGATATAAGAATCAAATCCTCAACACCTTAATTAAAAAATGACACTCCTCACAAGTGGAGCACTTTCTTGTTCTTTCTCTTTTTATCCACCATAATTGAGCTAAATCTAAGTATCTAACCAAAACAATTATAAAAAAAATTAGAAAAATAAATAAATAAAGACCCATATCATAAATGCAAAAAACAATTATACAATTACAAAAAGTAATACTCCATATACAATAGAATTATTAGATTCACCATAGCATATATAGACAATATATCAAACATCATAAAATGACCAAACCATAATTTTGACCAAAACAAACAACAAAAAAAGAAAAAACGTGTATGACTAAATAATTACAAATAAATAAATAGTAAAACAAACATTTTTAAACAATTAAAAGAAGAAATCAAACAAAGCATAGATATTATCGATTTGTGTTTTAGGTACTTTTTCTTACCTAGCAACGGAAAGAGACCAAGGAGTAACAAGCTGGTCCTCCGTGGCAGAATCCTCACCGTACACGTCTTCCACACCACCACCACTGACCGTCGATTTATCATTCAAATCAATCGCAGAAGAAGCTCCTTCTTTCACCTCCTCCGTCAAAACGGTGCCGTTTTCCCCTGATCGACCTTTCGATGGGCCCACCGCAACCCGAACCACCGCCGGACCTCGACTCTGAAATCGGGTCAACCCGTTTGATTGCCCGGGTACACCTGGTTTGTTACTCTGCCAAAAAAAACAGAAAATTCAATGACCCGGATCCGAAATTGAAGAAATGGGTATTCATTAAAATTGAGATTTATGAAATGGGTATTTATTAAAATTGAGATTTATGAAATGGGTATTTATAAAAATTGAGATTTATGAAATGGGTTTTTATCAAAATTGAGATTTATGAAATGGGATTATGATAAATTACCAAGAAATTGGCTCTGTGAAGAGAGATCATCTTCAATAGCGAAATTGTAAAATAAAACTTTTTTTTTTTTTGTGAAAGAGGAGAGAGAAAAAAGCTTGATTTTCTCCTAATACTACTCCTCTTTCTTCTTCTTTCTCTGCACGCAGATCTTCACAAAATTGCAGAAAATTGGAGAGAGAAAGAGAGGAGAGAGGAAAAAAATGAGAGTTGTGATCTGCTGTTAAATATATGGAGTTGATACAGTGATGTAATTACGAAAATACCATGAAATTGGAGATCATAATAATAATGTGGGTCCCAAAAGAAAAGGGTTTTATAAGGAGTAGTAGTTGTCAGAAAATCAGTGAGATGAACGAATGGCTTAAATGATTTTTTAGGTTTATTTGGGTAATTAGAACACGTGGAGTCTTGTATGTCTAACATAATTTGGGTTAAGTTCAATAATCTTAGAAATTTTTAAGAACTAATAAGTCTTGTGTGTAGCCGGTCACATGTTGTGCTAGTTAAATTGAAAAGAATAATTAAGATCGGATAGAATCGATGATAGTCAAATGTACAATCTACTAGTGAAAGAATGGAAGAACGAGAGGTTGAGAGAGGAGGAAAAAGTAAAATACAATTATGGTACATTGGTACTTGGTATATTGGGGAGATTAGTTGTAGAATACAATAATTATGTATGGATGTTACTACTAGGTTAATTGACTAAAGTTGTTAGTATAAGCATCAAAAGATTGAATTCCATTTATTGTTTACAAAACTATGGAATACTCTTTATGAGCCTTTAGGCCTTGTTTAATTCAACTTAATTTTACTTATTTCAGAAAAAATAAATTTAGATCAGAAAATATAAGTTCACATCAGAAAATATAAGTTCATGTCAAATTATCGTTTTACGTGCAATTTTTTATCGCTAAATATGTTTAATTTTGTAATTAAAAAAATTATGAAAATTACATATTATTAAAATACAAATTATTACAACTCTAACAAGACCCCACATTTTTTCCTTATAGATTATCCTACAGTTAAGGTCAAAGATTTTTTATCAAATCAAACAATCAGATCAGATCAGACCAAATCAGATAAGATTAGATTAGATTAGTTCATATAAGCAAAAATAAGGTGAACTAAACAAGTCCTTAATCTCAATATGCCATATAAAATTTTGTATCCATATATGTAGGTATGAATTTAGTAGGACTAGAAGTCTAGAAGTCTAAACTCATAACTTGTATTTGATTAAAAAGTGTGTTTTTTTTTAAAAAAAAGTGTGTTTTATTCATCAAATTTTCATCAAATTAAAAGTGTGTTTTATTCATCAAATTTTCACTTATCAAGACTTACTTGAACTTTTTTTTTTTTTTTTGGTTGTTTAGAGAGCGACAAGGGTAGATGATGAGAATCTATCAATCTCAGGGTCCTCTGGAACCCGGAAGGAAGCTCTAACCACATGAGTTATCCCTCACTTATTACTTAAACTTATTAGACATTATTAGAACCTATTCTGGATATAAATTGAACAATTAGGTATCCCATGTTAATTTTATTAGAGCTTATTTTTTCTAAATTTATCTTATTCCGTATCTAAACTTATTATTCCTAAATAAGTTGAACAAAATAAAGTCTAAAAAAAACCCTTATCTCCCTATGGGTGGTGGATTTAGTGCATACTCCAACCTGATTACTCGCAAAAGTTTGATTAACACATGTGTCATTGTACAAGTTCGACCTTAAATATATGCAAATAAGTATTAATAAAAATTATTAAAATAATTAGTAGTTGAAAACATATATTGGGACTAATTTAACAGCATATTACATAATAATATTTATTTTTGTATATTAATTAAGAAATGTAGTCAAACTTTATGTAGGGATAATGTCAAAAATGTTGCAAATACATATGACTAGGTTGGATATTAAACATACCGACTTTAAACAAAAGAGAAATTTTTATTCTTAAACAAAAGAGAAATTTTTATTCTTCCACAAAATTTAACTTGATATTAAAAATCAAATTTGAATTATTTCATTTTCTATTTTATATTCATAACAATCTTATGAACCATATATCCTCATAATTTTCAAGTTCAATAACAAAAATAACAAAAGGTAGATGCATTTTATGAGGAATCATTGCCCAATAACAAGGTTATATCTGGGGAAGGTATTAGATATGACACTGTAGCTAGTTGCTACACGCAAATACGCAATTACTACTAGTACTAGTACTAGTACATCGATCTCAAGTCTCAACTACTTTCATTAGCCCAATTAAGGATATCAAATATGGTTTGTGCACTGGAGAATTCGACCATTCTTATAGTAGATCAACTAATTTTGAGGCCTAAATTGGATGACCACGTACTTAATTTAAGTTACTTGTAGTTGTTATTCACTCACTTAGAAAATTAATTTTCAAATATCGCAAAATCACTGATCTTTTGTCTGATTAATGTTTGGAGTGTGCCACGTGCAAATGCACGAAATTTTAATAACATGAGATTGAGGTATAACTCAAGTGGTTAAAGCTCTCCTTCTGATTCCAGAAGATCTTGGGATTGATTCTCATTACCCGCCCTCGTGACTCTTTAAACACCAAAAAAAAATGAAGTTTTAATAACATTATTTAGCTAAATTATTGGATTAACTAATGAATGTTTGAAGTTAGGCCTCATTCAATTCACCTTATTTTTGCTAAACTGAAATTATATTTACTGAACTGAAATTATTTTTGTTGAACTTAAATTATTTTTACTGAACTGAAATTATTTTTACTGAACTGAAATTATTTTTGTTGAACTTAAATTATTTTTACTGAATTGAAATTAATTTTATTGAACTGAAATTATTTTTATAGATTTTCTATTATAATTCTTCTTTTAAATTACTAATTTTTACTAAACTGAACTTATTTTTACCGAACTAAAATTATTTTTTACTGAATATTATTTTTTAAAGGTGAAGTGAACAGAGCCTAAATTTCTTCTTTTCTCCTTTTTTATTTTTATTTTAAATTTGCTAAGTATTTTGTATTCAATAATCAATATTGTATTGGTTATTAGAATGGAATAATTTTTTGCCTTATTGGATGAATATTAATGGAAGTTTCAACCATGATTTATTTGATTATTATAACAGAATATTTTCTTTCTTCTTTGTTCCTTATATGTGTGAGTGATTGTCAAAGTTTTTCCTTTTAAGTTGGCTAATATGGGCTGATGTGGCACGCCCATAGGAAAGGAATTGGATTTTGCTCCCCTCCCATAAATCCTACTTCTAATTTTCTAAATAATATTATAGATTTCCTCTTTTGGTTCCTAACCCTACAGGTTGAATAAATCATTGGCTCATTGCTCATCTTTTGTAGCATCCTATGGTCCAAAACCGTTACATAAGAATTTTTTTAGCACCCATTGGAAGCTCTTAGTCATTATTGGTTAGATGACTTGGTTATGGTGAGTGACAACTAAAACTAGATAAATTATTATGTAAATAGTTCGTTTATTATGTAAATAGTTCGTTCAAGATCAAGATACATTAGGTCTTTAACGAGAGACGAAAGAAATAGTAATCTAAAATTTGACATAGCAGATCAGTAATCCGTAAAAGTTAAAGTTATTTGATAGTTACTCTCTTTTCAAATCCCTACTCAACAGTCAACAATCAAATTAACCCACCATTACTCCACTATCTCCTTGGTTGTGGCTGTAAGCCTGTAACTTGTACACCACCATCAAAGTCCTTTTCCATCGTTGGACCTTCAACTAGTCACCCTCCGATCACTACTTTCCTATTAGCGCCCCTCGCACCCTACCACAATTAATACCATCATTTTTTTATTTTTTTTAATTTTAATTTTAATTTTAATTATAATTATATTTTTTTTTTCTTTTTTAAGGGGCATATTGTGTTGTCTTTAGTTCTTTACAATTCAAGTTATGTAATTAACAATTTTTTACTTTGGACATTATTTAGAGTTTGTTCTATTCACCGAATTTTCATTTATCTGAACTTATTAGACTTTATTAGAGGTTATGTTAGTTGTAATTTAAACTTGAGTAACTCATATCCTTGTAAAAAAAAAAGAAAAAAAGTAACTCATATCCATACAAACTTTATCAAAACTTGTTTTTCCGGAACATTTTTTTTTCTAAAACAAGTGAAAATTAGGTGAAAAAAAAACCCAGAGTCTTACAAACTTTACGCGGACTATCTAATGTAATATATATACCCTTTGTCCCTATTTTTTGCCCCATTGGACTTTACACAGTCTTCAAGTCGTCTATATACCCTTATTTCTATACACGTAAAAATTATAAAAACATAATATTAATCAAATATACAATGAGACGAATCCAACAAGACTTCACATGACTATGTTATTTAGTAGTATAACCATAAGGTTATTTATATAATTGTGTAACTTTACTGTTTATTATATATATGAGTGTCAGGGCTCCCTAATTGGGTGAGTCATCCTTTCATTATTCACATGGTATCAAGAGCCTATAATTTGATTTATTTTTTTTAAAAAAAAGATAAAAAAAAACCCTAAACCTAGCTTCTCTCTTGTACGTGCCTCATGACGTCCTCACCTCCGACTTCCACCCTCCATCCTCCATGGTGGTAACCTCTATTTCTCAACCAGTTTATTCTATCTAATCTTTTGCTTTTAACTAGTTTATTCACATTATCTTTTACCCTCTCCGTTTCATTTTGTTAGTCCCTTTTTTTGTAATTAATGTTTTGTCTTTTCTTGTTTTATTTGTGGAAATGCTGTAATCAAATCGCTTATAATAAATCTTGATTTGGAAGAATTTGCCATGTCAGCAATACACTAGCACATATATTAACCAATTAGAATTATTTGACTCTTTAAACACCCAATTAGATTAATTATTTACATATTATGAAAATATATGTGAAATTTTTAACGCCCAAAATTATTCCATTGGGTACATCATTTTGAAACGCCCAAAATAGCATATGGGACTAACAAAGTGACACGAATGGAGTATTAATTAATGGTAAATTATGGTCAGAGTTTATGAAATTTGACCCAATTATTTGCAATGGGGCAAAAAAAATAGCGACATAGGGAGTAAGAAAAAAAATAAAATGGAGTAATAATTATGTTACATCTTGCTTGTTAAATTCCTTTTGATGTGTATATTTTCTACTTATTATGGATATTATAGTGTGCCTATATTCTTAAAATGGTGTCCTAAAATGATATGTTTGTTTCTAAAAATCACATACTTCTATCATAATCAACACAACTTTTTTTTACTTTTTCCATATAATATTCTCGTACACATCCGTTAATTTTCGTGCTATTAAATTTTTTTGCTAACATTTCCCATGTAAAATGTACATATATCCAAAATATCATTACATACTCCCTCTGTATTTTTTACAGTGTCACTTACAAAACGTGGCCGTGTTTTTTTTTTTTTAATTGTTACATTTTAATATTGTATATCTCTCTTCTCATGGCCTCCACCCAAATCCACCATTACTTTTTTTTTTTTATTTTTTTTTTATACTAATTCTTCGCTCTCACATTTATTACTTTTTAATAAACTAGTTATTTCATTGTATTTCTTTAACAATTTTGTAATACTCCAACTATCCCAATTAATTCTTATTTTATTTAAGTAAATTAAATTGCTTTAAAATATGTGTCGGTTAAAGTGTAACACTTATAAAAACAAAAAATGAGTAATTTTTTTTATATTTTTCATATAATATTCTTTTACTTTCAAGAGTATTATGTATTTTCTCCATTTTCCTTAATTATTGTTACTTGTGAGGTTCAGACACATTGTTTACTTCTAAGTTTTCCATTCAAGTTTGGGTTGACAGGAAAAGGATGGTGGAAAGAGGAAACCCCTGTTTAGTTTCTGCAAGTAGGCAAGTAGCGGACGGAGAAACCAAGGCTAAAAAGTGAAGAAGAGATAAAAAGACAGAAAAGTCCTCCCTTTCCCTTTGGATTTCAACAAAAAGTGGAATGTAAACACGTCATTGAAGCGTGTCGAATCTAGCTACCAGACAGACCACATAATTAATTAAACCCAGACGCTGCGATACGATCACGCTTCACAATTTCTATTTTTTATTTTATTTTATTTTTATTTGGCAATACGTGCTACAGGCCTAGGCCCTACTCCAGGTTTGTGGACTGATGGGGCTGTTGTGGACTTGTGGCACCGGACTACCCATATCCCGAGAGTATTATAAATAATTTTAATTCAGTGATAATATTTTTAATTTAGTTAAATTAAGTTTTAATTAGTATGGAGTAATAAGTAACTCTAACAAACAATTACTCCCTCCGTCTCTTATTGATAGGCCTTGTTTAGTTCAACTTATATTTACTTATTTAAGAAAAAATAAGTTCACGTCAGATCAGATCATAAAAAATAAGTTCAGATCAGATCATCGTTTTATGTGTAATTTTTATCGCTACATATCTTTAATTTCGTAATGAAAAAAATTATGAAAATTGCATATTAATAAAATACACATTATTATGAATCTAACAAGATTCCACTTGATGTATTTTTTCCTTACATATTATTGTACACTTAAGGTCAAAGTTTGATCAAATCAGACAATAAGATTAGACCAGACCAGATCAGATAAGTTCAGATAAACAAAAATAAGATGAACTAAACAGGACCATAGTCCCTTATGGCCAATTTTAAGTCCCAAAATGATAGCCTCATTTGCTTTTTTCAAGTACCATTAATATTAATTTTTTACTAAAATTTCCTCCAATTTGCAACAATATTTGTGCAAATTTAACTTTTCCATGTAAATTTTGCTTTTCCATATACTTTTATTATTTTCTCTCTCTACTTTTTTGCATACTCAATGTAAATTTACCTTTCAAATGTACTTTTACTACTTCTTATTTATGTTTATTAATTCTCGTAAAAATTGTCTATCAGGGACTATCATTAAGGGGCAGAGGGAGTAAAAGTAACTAAAAATAAAAATCCATAAGTAAAATAATGTATGTCAATGCAAAATTATGACTAATAATATACTCCCTCCCTCTCTATTTGATTTTCTCATTTGAACTGTGCACGTTTACCAATGTAACACTTTGACCATAAATATCGTTAATTGCTTATTAGTGAAAAATATAACAAATGAATATTAATAATCTATTTATTGAGACGAATCAAATAAGACCCAATATGATTGTGTTGTCTTATACTACGTATATTAAGAGAAATTTAGAAGATACTCTCACCTTATAAATAGTGTCAAAATTACAAATGGGAAAATCAAAGGGGGTTACTAAATGCCACAATGGAATTACTTATGTTGCGGCATTAAATGACCTCTCTACCCTTATAAATTTAATATTTGGCCTCACCCAATTTTCTCACCACTAAATTCAAATTAAATTAAATTGATTAGAAAACAAATAATAATATTAAAAAAAAAAATCATCGTAAATTTACTAATTAAATTAAATGTATTTTGTTATTTTTAATTATAATTA
The DNA here is from genome assembly GCF_001683475.1 of Chenopodium quinoa. Lineage (NCBI taxonomy): Eukaryota > Viridiplantae > Streptophyta > Magnoliopsida > Caryophyllales > Amaranthaceae > Chenopodium > Chenopodium quinoa. Next base: position 1,107,596 of record NW_018743014.1, on the reverse strand, counting down.
AAGTTTTTATTTTTTAAATTTAACGGTACACGACCGCCTGTAATATGCAACTATACCATTGCATGTAATATGCAACTGTACCATGGTATAGTTGCGTATTACATGCGACTATACCATGGTATGACCGCATGTAACATGTGGTATAGTCGCATGGAATACGCTACTATACCATGGTGCAGTTGCATATTACATGCGACTATACCATGGTATAGTCGCATATTACATGCGGTCATACCATAGTTCAGTTGCGTATTACATGCGACCGGGTACATCGGAATTAAAAAAAAAGGTACGGCATATACTTGACTCAACGACGTCATCGAAGATTTGTCGTCTCCACCAAGTGCTTCGGATATGAATGCGGACCGTTGTTGGCTCATTTTAGTGTTCGGAAAGTACAATGTTGGTGGTCAACCGTCGTGGAATCTACAATGTTGGTGGTCAAGCTGGTTGCCAAGGTGGACCCGTCGTGGTGGATGGTCAATGTTAGTGGCGATATGGGTGGTGGAGCCGATGGTCGAGGTGGAGCCATGGCTTAGAGGGTCAAGGTTAGTGTAGTGGGTCAAGTTGACAATAATGTTAAGGTGGTGGGTCAAAGTTAGTGATGGTTAGATGAGTGTGTAATTTTCAAAATTAAAAGGGGCATGGAGGTCATTTAATACCATAATTTGAGTAATTCTATTGTGGCAAATAGCAATTCACAAATCAAATGGGGACGGAGGGAGTTGTTAATTTGATAACTTGATAAATACTTAATGATTATAAATTAACAATTGAAAATTGATAAACGATACATTGATACGACTCCAACAATTACTCACAAGGCTATTTTTCTTAGGTATAAATTATTAACATTAGTCAAAATGGATTAGGTGAATGATGCAAAAGTTAAAACGTTTCGCTTATAATTTATTAGGGGGAGTATAAAGTAAAACGGAATTACGAGTAAAAATCAATTTTAATAGCGAAAATCTCCAAAAACTTTATAATCAACCCCACAATCACTAAGGTTCTTCCCGTATTGTAGGTTTGATGTCTTTATTCAAATGCATTCCTTCAACGTGGAATGAGAAAAAAGGTTGAAAATTTTGTCATTAATGTAAACAAGCACTAATGTAATTATGGTACATTAATCTACTTCATCCTTAAAAAAAAAAAAACGCTTCAGGATCATGATTAGGCAATATGCATGATATCTGAATTTTTATTTTATAATTCATATTTAGATGTGAGTCACAGTCTTTCAACTGAACTAAAGGCTCGATTTCGATTCTAGAGTTCAGGCATTTTGAAATCTGAATTTAGGAATCGTCTGTTTAAGAACATGTCAACATTATCGGGATTTTGGAAGCTGTTTAATTTGCTCAGGTTTGAATGTTTGATTAGTGTGAAAACATCTATTTATACACCGGAGGAATGTTACAGACAATTAATCAATTCATGCCTAGCTTCATGTTTTAGAACTATACCAGAAATCGTTTCGAGTATTCTACCCAAAGTTGAAACAACCTACCCAAAGCTTTACATCTATCCTATTGGACCTCTTCACCGGAGAAAATAATAGATAAAACTCCAGAAATCTTAAATCATCAGTTATTGAACACAAGTCTACGATCTAATTTTGCAAGCAATTGCAGAATTGGCGGATGGAAAGAGGCTAAAAATTGACTTGAATCTAGAACTGTCGAGGGAAATTCAGAAACTCAGTATAACTCTGATTTACATACATTATTTAGCCTTGACGTAAAAAAAAAGAAAACAACCATTTGTTCCACTTCATGTCGCACTTTTCTGCACAGCAGATTTCCCGAAATTACTTTTCTACTGCGAAGGGGAGTAATTATTTTTGAACAATTTAAACTCTCTATTATCAGTATAATACATTAAAGCCTTTAGCCTTCCCTGGGCAAAGAATGATAAGATGATTAAAATCTAATGAATGCCATGTTAGCATTTTCGGGAACTTGAATGTGAACAATATTCCAACAGAACACAATCATGTAATTCAAAGAGGACAGACAAAAGCAGCGAGAGAAGCAGAAAAAAGATCTAAAATTCCCGCGCAAAGTTACTAGAGAACATACTCTGAACATACCAAGAAGAAGTTACTCAATAAATTATTCCATCTCAAGAATCAACGGTAGAAACCATTTGCCAAACCCCATCAACAGCCTCATTCCACAATGTCACATTGTTGTTACCATCTGCAACAGCCAAGATGTTGCCCGTTAGGGACCACGACACCCTCCAGACTGGGGTCTTGAAATCATTCAAGACCTTGCCCTCCCACTGATCACCATCCCTTGCGACTGTCCATATAATCACCTTCCCATCTTGTGATGCACTTGCAATAGTGGATTTTGGGAGCCCTAGATTTGGTGCCCAAGCAACGTCCCTAACCCAATCAGTGTGCATTTGGAGAGCTGGGAAGCAATCCATCTTCCAAATCCCATTATTGAGTTTCCAAATCTTCACCGTATTGTCACAACCTCCTGAACAGAGTTTTTGGACAGGATCATGTACTCCAGAAGCTACAAGAGCACCAGGAGCAGTGGCGGGTGCCCAAGAAACAGAGGTCACTCCAACAGGGTGAGCTTGGTCTATCTTATTTGAATCCCAACCACCATCAGACCTCATAGTATAGAACATAATATTCCCATCTGATGATCCGCTAGCAAGACAAAGTCCAAGCTCATGAGGCGCCCATGAGATTGAATTAACTGAGGATGTGTGATCATCAAAGACATGAGCTTGTGACCACTCATTCTGATTACCTTCCTTCCAGATTATGACCTTCCCATCATAAGAACATGAAGCTAGGATCGACCCAAACTTTGGATGAGCCCAAGCAACCTGCCAAACTGGGCCTTGGTGACCACTGAGGGTAGCAAGGTGCTGGTGGGAATTGTTGCTCACCCCAATAATCTTGATTGTGTGGTCAGATGATGCTGTGGCTATACGTTTTCCATAGTAATCCATTTGAAAATCATGTACTGTATCTTGGTGACCGGTCTCAATCTTCTGTATTCCCATGGTTTCTCACTGACACGAACTACCCTTTCTTCTGTGACAAATTGACGATGCAGTTGTCAATGATTGGGTATCCATAAATGAAGAAATGAATTGAAATCACGATTGAAATATCTGTCTATAAAACCATGAAAGAATGCTAATTTCCACAATTACTAAAAAAGAAAGAATCATGAAGCAGTCAATCGGCCAGCCTATTTAAATCTGAACTCTATTGCTCTTAGCAATTACTGTATGAAAATGTCAATGAATTTTCAATTGGTAAGATCAAAAGATAATCTGAAGCAAATTACTCGTAAATGGCTAATATAGCAAAGAAACAATACTCATTTGAAATATTCACCCTTATTTAATTTCTCCTCAATTATACAATTTCTAACTTCTTTCTCTCTATTCAACAAGGCAGACATCGCCGTCCCCCATATATTCTCCACAGTGTTTGCCAGAGTCCATACATAAATGTAAGTATGTTAGTATCTTGAAGAATCACTAACCATCAACCCACCATCAATCTCTTAGGTAAATTATAATACTCACATAAGGCTATTAGCAAGGAATTCTGGTCTGTCAGCTGAAACCCTCAACAAGTTAACAGGGTAATACCTCTCCGTCCATCAAGGCTGTACTTGTTCCAATTACAGCCGGTTCTGGTTTCACGGTCATCACAGAAGTCTAGCCACCCCCTGCTCACATAAGGCTATTAGCAAGAAATTCTGGTCTGTCATCTGACACCCTCAACAAGTTAAACAAGGCTAATACCTCTCCATCCCTCGTCTATCACCAATGCCGTATTCAGCCGATTCTGGTTTCATGGTCATCACAGAAGTCCAGCCACCCCTCATTCTCCCATACCGTGCAAACGAAACTAAAGTAGAATAAATGTACAATATCCATCCTCTCTAAATTACGGGTTTTTGTAACAGCAATTCCTAATTTTAATTGCTTAAATCCTCCCCCTAACCCCCTCCCCTTTCGCTACATTAAGCACTGACAATTCCAAAGAATAACGCAAGACCCAAGTCATTATCAATCTTCTTTATAAACTTATAATTTTTCGATATCTTCCAAAATTCATCAATTTAAACCTTCAATGCCAGAAAATAACCCCAAAAAAAAAAAAATCAAATTTTAACAGCTTGAATTTACACCTCGTAAGATAACACAACAGATCAAATTTGAAGATATACCAATGCGAATACTGAACCGACAAATTCATAAAATCGAAGCAATACATCTTTAATTGAATAATCAATTTATCTATAATCTGATCAAATCACAATTTTTTTTCTAAAAGGACGAGATCATAAACCCTTATTCGAGTCTTCAAAGAAAGAAATTTATATCATAGAATCGTAAAAATCAATCACAAAAGATTAAAAAAACTGGGAATTCTAATGATTAAATCGAGACGACATAGTATGAAAAGATTAATTACAAATGCAGATAAAGCCCTAATTAGCGAGCAGCAATCAGCATTAAATTATGAAACAAAAATACAGAAAAAGATGGGTTATAAAAGAAAGAAAATATCAGAGAAAGAAAGGTAGAACGATAAAGATAAAGGGATGTGAGGAATTTATACCTGGAAAAAGGCTTCGAATTTTGATCTTCAATGGCGTTTTCTCAAGTCTCGCGACAAATGGTGTAATATTGGTGGAAACTGGCAACAGTCAACTATTTTTATTTTACAAAATTATATTTTTCATTTTCCACGTGGTACAATGATTTCCTTCGTTACAATTTCACAAATAATATTCCTACCCTTTATTATTGCAGTTAATATGAAATAGAGATAGGGTAAGAAAACTAGTGTGTGGTCTGATTGTTACATCGGATTACGTCTTAAAAAATAACGTTAGTAATTTTTTTTTTTATTATCTTTTCTTTTGTACTTATTTAAAGATATACACAGGGACGGAGTCAAGGGGGCTAGGGTGGGCCTTGGCCTCTCCCTTGATTTTGGTTCTCTATTAAATATTGGCATGAAGTTATGTTGATTGAATTGTAGCTGAGTTGGTTTTGTGTAAAAAATTGAGTTCCTTATGTCTCAAGTTCAATTCTTCTCACTAATCTAGTTCCGTCATTGGATGGATATACAAGTATTCATTTATATGTATATACAAAACATAAATTACTACTTCCTCCGTCTTTAAAATTTTAAAGTTTAAAAACTAGTTAGATATTAATAAAATATACAATGAGACTAGTCTAACAAGATCGCACACGATTGTATTATCTATTATAGATTAAGAATATATAATGGTCAAAGAAAGATTTTAGAGTTTGCCCTATATTTTTACAATGGGGCAAAAAATTAGGAATAGAGGGAGTGTTGGATAAGATGCTAAGAAGTGGACAGATTATGGCCGTACGAACTCTTGGGATAATGGACTTAAAAAAAAAAAAAAAAAACAACTCTTGGAATAATGAATAAATCCAAATTTCTCGTGCCTAAAATCTCGTGTGTGTTGCAATTGATTCGAGAATAACACCTTTTATATACACTTCAGTGATTTTTTTTTCTCATTTGATTGTTTTTTTTTTCTTTTTCTCATTTTAAGATTTTAAAATAAGAACACAATATTAAAGGAAATATTAGAAATAATAATCCCAATTTTCATGAATTTTGCTAGAATAATCCTAACTTTGGGGGTTGTTGATTTTCTTCAATCCCAAACCGGTCAATAAAAGTCAATGACCTGTTATAACAGGTTATGTGCCACGTGTCAAGCTGTAGTTGGTCCAATCCCCCTCTGCCGGTGTTGTGACCCACCTCCACCCCCAATCCCCTCCTTTTCCGATTTGATTTTCCGCCCTCCACAACTGAAACTCCCTCTAAACCCCTCCAACCATTCGAAACACCCTCGAAACCCCTCCCCCACTCTCGAAAACCCCCAACAGCCACTTCCTCACCTTCGAAAACCTTAGCCGTCAGGGTTTCGGGGTAAGCGGAGTGGTGGTTGGAAGTTTTCGAAATGGGGGAGGGGTTTTATTGGTGGTTGCGTGGGGGTTTCGGGAAAGGGGGACGGTGGTTTAGAGGGAAGCGCCGAAGCGGCGACTCTAGTGGTAGGGGAGGGACAACGGTCCGGTGAGGGAGTTGGCTGGGCTGGGTAGGTTGCTGGATTGGCTGGGCGGGTTTTTTTTTATATATATTTTTTAACCAATTAATTTGCAACACGTGTCACTTTAACAATAATTTTTTTTAACCCATTCAACCGGTAACCGGTATTTGGGATTGAAGAAAATCAACAGCCTCCAAAGTTCGGATTATTTCAGAATAATCCAAAATTGGGATTATTCTAGCAAAATTCATGAAAGTTGAGATTATTATTTCTAATTTTTTCAAATTTAGATGAGTAATTTTTTTTGAAAATTTGTCATTCCCTCATTAACTCATTTTATAATAAATTCCCCACTTTTACACTACTCCAGAATGATAAAGCTAAAGAGATAGAGAAAGATAGAGAAGTTTAAAAGTGGGGAATTAATTATAAAAGTGGGGAAACTTCTCTATCTTTTCATAATTTTTTTTATACCATTTTTTGTGGTAGCTTTTTGGGGTCAAATTGGTACAAAAGTTTAAGGGATTAAGAGAGTAACGGTTCAGCTGGTATTGAACAAACAATAAAGAAGCAAACTAGCAATAACAAACTAGTGAGCCAAAATTGAAATTTATATATTATATAATCAATATACAATTTCACATTACACAATGCAATACTACCAAATCATACTATTGGGAAATATATGCACATACTTCTATATTTCCCCATACATAAAAATATTGATCTAGCTAGTTAATCTCACATGATTCTCATATTTACAACTTTCTCTTCAAGATGTATATGAAGGCAAATAATAGTTAACTGTTTTTATTTTTTGGTTTATACATGTACTGACTACTCTAAGCTCCCTACCTCATTTGGAAGTTGAGTGTCCTAATGCAGTAAGCATACAAGAAGGCGAAGAACACCGTGAATCCGACCAAAACCACAGCTACTGGACCCATAAAATCAGGTTCATACCCGAAATGTATTTGAATGTAATCTTTAATCATTGGATCGGGTGTCATCCCCGTGCCTTGGATCGTTTGTGTTAGATCACCATATTGTGACACTATCAACCCGTAAACTGTCCATGCCACAGGACAGATCCAGTAGTACCATACCCACCATTTTGGTATTTTCTGAAATTCACAACCAAAACATACAAATATTTAGTTTCCAATATATATTATCTGTTATGCTGATGTTTGAAAACAGGAAGTTGGTAAAGGACTTACTGGTCTAGGAATGAAGAAGCCGGAAAAGAGGTTGAAGAGAGCGTAGAAAGCAGCAGCAAACACGGAAGCAACTTGGTGATTTGGTGTTAGGGAGACGGTCATCATACCGTAGTAGGTGAAGTAAAGGAAGGAGAACAATGTGATAAAGAAGAACCAGAAGAACTTTCCTGCAGTCCATTGGAAGCTCACCATAGCATACACTATGATTGAGTAGTATGCCGCTTGCACGAATATGTAAGGTATTTCAACAACAACCTGTATGAACACAAATGAGGTCATGTTAAACTATATACATCCCAAATGTACAAATTCAATTTATGACATTAGATTAAGTCATCACAAGTATGCTGAACTTTGCGCTTACCTGTGAAATGGCGTATGGCAATGCAGAGTACATTCCTGCAGCTCTTTCTCTATAGAAGACTGTTCTCTCAACAGCCACCACCGGCTGTACTGTTCCACAGTTACAGATTCCAACGAAGAGTACAGCAGCATACATGGCTCCAATGACTATGGTTAGATTATTTGCGTTGTCCCTGTCAATATAAGTCGTAGAAATTGTTAATATAGGCTAAAACCTGATCAGTCATTCACTTATACTTGTTTTTTCTGGTCTGGAATTAGTAGTCACATATTGTAAAAGGCATCTGTTAATTACTACTAATTCTGAATGGAGGGTGTGTAGAAAAAGGTGAGACATGGTTCGGATGAAACATAATACTTACAATTTAGTTCCAACTCTCCAAAAGATAGCTCCAACAATAAGAGCAGCAGCCAAGGTGAAGAAGTATCTGACAAGATTATAGCTAGGACTTCTCCAATAAGTCATCCATTGCTTCCAAAGGCATGATTTGAATTGGCCCCATAACGATTGAGCAAATTGAGTCGAAAAGTACAAGTCTTTAGCTCCTGCTGGTGGTACACTTAGCTCCTTTACCAGTGCCTTGTTTCTTCTGCTCAACAGTTATGAACACATAGTTAATACATGTAAATGGTAAAATCAGTATCATGTTAATGTAATTTGGAAAGCGAATTTGATCAACTTACTGGTAAAGTGATGATGACTTATAATACTCAGCAAAGTCCATTTCTAGCCTCATTTCAGCTGCGATAGAGCTGACTTCTAACATCCATGTTGCAGGGTTGTACTTCTCTTTGATTTTTGGGACTCCAGGAATTGACTAAAATGATTTGATTAATATTCTAGTTAGATAATATGTTAAGTTAATATTTGCACAAGGTGTTGAAAATTAAACCATAGTTACCTCAAAATACTCGATGACCTTGCGTGAGTTTCGACCTAATGGCCCTGAGTATATAACTTGTCCTCCTCTTTTCATCAAAAGAAGCTGGAAAACATAACCATTGCACATTATTAAAGATGAAAGTGAAATATAACTAAATAAACTTTACTCTAAAAAGAGTGTTAAGTACCTCATCAAAAGCTTCAAAGATATCAATACTAGGTTGATGAATTGTGCAAACAACAGTTCTTCCTGTATCGACAGTGTTTCTTACTGTCCTCATCACAATGGCCGCAGCCCTTGCATCAAGACCTGAAGTCGGCTCGTCCATAAAGATGATTGAGGGATTAGCAACAAGCTCTACTGCAATGGTGAGCCGCTTCCTTTGTTCTGTTGATAACCCTGTTATTCCTGGTAACCCTACTATTGCATCCTTAAGGCTGTCGAGCTCTACTAATTCCATCACTTCGTCAACAAAAACCTATTAGATAAAGGTAATGAACTCATTAGTTTCACATCACATGTACAAGGCCAGGTCTTCATTAACAGGAAAAAATAATGTTAAGTTAGTATTAGTAAATATCATTTTTTGACTTTTAGTTCAGTAAAAATCAGGTGAAGATAACAAGGTCGTGTAGTAAAAATCATCGAAAATGGAATTCTTACAAGTTTTTCTTCCTTGGAGACTTCTTTAGGAAGCCTGAGGAAAGCTGAGTATATCAAAGACTCTTTGACTGTTACTTGAGGAGAATGGATATCAGTTTGTTCACAATAACCAGAAACTCTAGCAAAAGTTTCTTGTTTTTTAGGGAAACCAGAGATTCTGACATCGCCTTCAATGTAACCTCCTGTCTTTCTTCCAGCTAGAACATCCATTAGTGTTGTCTTTCCAGCTCCACTAACACCCATAAGAGCAGTTAGAATTCCTGGCCTAAATGCACCGGTCACTTCTCGAAGGAGTTGAAGCCTATCTTCTGGCACCCCTTGTTCCTTCATTTCCTAATATTGCCCAAAATTAAAGATTGGGTTTAGTAAAATATTTCCTTGGGAAAATTCTTTGCTTTAATCAAGACAAGTACATGGCAAAGATTTCACTCACCGGAGGCATGTCAACAAAGTAGCTCACATCATCGAAAGACATAGCAAGTGGAGTAAAAGGGAGGACCATGCCTCTCTTAGGAGCAACCCCATTTGTCACCTCAACAGAACCATCATCATTTCTGCTAAATCCGTTAGGATTGGACCGACTCATTATTCTTTGAAGTGCCAACTCCCCTGTAAAAGTTTTTGAAACACAACATGAATAACCAGATCTAGGCAATCGCGATACTCTTAACTTGCATGTTTATAGTTAATGCTCTTACTTGTATTGTTTCCATCAGCAGAAGATAAGTTTTTCTTATGCTTTTTTACCGAGTGCTCATCTTCCATGTCATCTTCATCCTCTTTAGCGATTGTTGCTTGTGGCTTTCCAATGGCTATTTACATGAAAGGGAACAATAATTTTAGCTACAGAATGATAAATTTTTGCTTCATGTCATTTGAAAAACTCCGATATACTTACGATTTAGGTAGGTAAGTGCAAGAGTGTAGATCAGATTCAAAACTACTATAAAGCCGACAAGGCTAGCTGCTCCAATCCAATACCAATTTTTGTCTGTGAAGACACTGAAGTTCTTCAGCACCTGTACACCTAAAGGAGTTACACCATCTGATGCCTGCAGATTATTTCGAATGTCAAAAATTTAAATTATATTCTAAGCTATTTTAATGATAGTATCATGTAATTCAATGAAAGACATTAAAATTGCACAGAAATCTTACCGGCTTGTTCATCCAACGCGGAGCAAACATCTCATTCACAGCAAGAGCGTTGAATGCATACGATAAAGGTGACACCCAATATCCCCATTGCAACCAATTGGGTATTAAGGCTGATTAAATATGTAAATACACAATCAATATTCCATTCCAATGTATATTAAGATCATAAAATCCAAGCAAATTCAAAAGATTTAATATGAGAACTGACCTTTAGGAAGGATGAAACCTCCAAGCATGAACATAAGGAGGACACTTAGAGCTCCTCCGGTATTTGCAATGATCATAGTCCTACACAACCCGGCTGTAACACGAAACATTCCAGAAGCCATTTGTTGAATAAGGAACACCAATAGAAGTTGCTTGAAGTATCTGAAAATGGAAGAAAATCATGTTATAAAACTTATAATAGACTGTAACATAATGTATACTCCTATTTAAAACTGGAGTATTTTTATACAAAGAAGTATTTGCTGAACTTTTTATCATACCTGCTAGCTTCAGGTGCAAATCCAATGGAATAGTATGTCATAGAAGTCCAAACAATTGATTCAAAAATCGATATTGGAATACCGAGCAAGAAACTTGGTAAGGTGAAAGTCCAAGCAGGGTGAAGAAGAAGATCCCTGTGCTTATAGAACACAGGAAGTCTTTGCATGATCATAGCCATTTCAGCAAAACCATTAAACATGTTAATAATCAGAGTGAAAATCAGGGCTCCCATGTATAAAGCTCCATCATTTTCATTCCTAGTATGCATCTTGGTTCTTATGAACACTGTTGATGTAATGATCGCGATAATCATGATTTGTATAGCCTTGAAAATGTACACAAAGGGGTTCCTCTTAATAAGCAACCACTCCTTGTCAAAAGATGCCTTGAGAAGTTCCTTGTATGGGACAGAGTATTTCTTGTATACTAGAGCTGCCTTGTGAGATTGGGCCTTGTCATATGGTACCGAAAGCTCATTGTCTTGCCTTAGCCCAACATGGAACCGCTTAAATCGGGTCACAAATTCAGATACCGGTATGTACCTGTATGGCTTGCTTGTGTCGGCCCAATATTGTTCCTGATCCTTTTTCGAAGTAACCTATAAATAACATTTATCACACGTGGTTTAGAAATATTCACAACACTTTCAGTTTAACGTTTGACAATATACAACTTTGATCATTAATTTATGTAGACCGTAGGCTTAGAAAATTTACCTCTTGGAGGAAATCGGCTGTACCCTTTCGTTCGGGGCAACGAAACCCACAACTTTCAAAGAACTCAACAACATGTTCTCTAGGGCCTTGGTATACAATCTGGCCTTCAGATAATAAGATGATATCATCAAAAAGGTCAAATGTTTCAGGAGCAGGTTGAAGCAGTGACACTAAGATGGTTGCATCAGATAAATGGGCTATTTGTTGCAAACACTTCACTATTTGAAAAGTAGTAGAACTATCCAGCCCAGTTGATATTTCATCCATGAACAATGCCTTTGTTGGGCCTACTATCATTTCACCTGCAATTTTTAAATATTCGACAAATAAACGAGTTAGTTAGGTGCTAATTAGTTTAAAATGGATACACGTTCTATTTATATAACTGTTATACGTAAAATATCTAAAGTTATAACATTGAGATTAATAGAGGATGACCATCAATGGTGAATATGTAACTATGTTATATGGTATAATTCTTTTATTTGTCATGAATATAGTGTCGAGGTACCATCAAAGAAAAATCGTCACTTATTGTTGTCACAACATCACATATATCGGTGTTATTTTCATCGACAGACACAAAGTAGCAATTTGTTGATCAATATCAAACCACACAAATAAATTCTTCTAGGCTATGGTTTTATCTTTATTGAAAGGCTAAGGTTAATTTGGTATTGAATCATTTATTAAATGGAGGAAGAACAAACAAAAAATAAATTCCACATTGAAAAAAATAGGATGAAAAAGGTTAAATTAGGAGTAGTCAATAATATTCATAAATAGTTGTGAAATTACGAAAATGACCTGTGGTGACACGTTTCTTTTGTCCACCAGAGATACCACGTAGCATGTCATCACCAACAAGAGTGTCTCGGCATATATCTAGTCCCAGAATCTGTTCCATAAAATATTATGTCATGCAATGATATGAAAAATAACTTATTAACAAAATATTTTAAGTACAAATTTATAACTAGATAAAACCATCTTTATTCATGTTGTTTAATTTCAGATCATGACCTACCATTTTAACAAAATTACAACACTTGTATGTCACTATCATAAATATTGTGTGGTACTCTCAAAGTCTTAGTATTTTAGTGCAAGATGGAGGTGCTCATTTTATAATCAATCATATTCATATCATTTTCTCTGAGTTCTGACATATACATATAGGTATTAAAAAGACAAAGCTACCCTTAGAAAGAAGTAAAGTTTGTAATAGTGCATAATGTACTTATGTACGTTATGAACGGATATGTACATTATGAATGGATAAAAGATAATCACACATTCTTATATGTGGTTGGTTACACCGTGTGATAAATCATTATCATGGAGATTACTTTGTTAGTGTTATAGGGGTTACTTGGTCAGTATTACAGGGATTACTTCATCAGTGTTACATGAGTTACTCATCAGATAATATTATAAGGATTACTCGGTCAGTGTTATAGAGATTACTTAATTCTTTTACAAATAGCCGCATAGTGTGGCCAGACAAACACAAGATGCACTTAAAGATAATATTATAATTTCAATTCCTTACTTTGTTATTTATTATTATTATGATTATAATAATTATTATTTTTCCTAATTAAATTTTAAATGTGTCGGTTATGAAAAATTAAATTTACAAAATTGTGGAGTTGAAGAGAGACGTTGATTTGGTGCCTTCCACTTCAACTTGCATGAAGAAGAAGAAAAAGAGTGGTTCACCAACCCAAATTAGAGATTCATATGACACTATCTCTAATACAACTAGATAAAGTATGACCACTAGCGTATATAAATCCATATCTGTCCAGAGAATAAAATTTAGTAGGTGAGAACCTACTTTTGACAAAAATGGTCAAATTTTTAATTATTTTGGTGCTCATTTTCTCGACCTAATTCTGGCTGCTGATTTAGAGGGGACCGTAGTCAATAAACAAAACACGAAAATCATACTCTTCTAATCATCGTGTTAATAGTGTAATTTGAACTTCGCGAGATAATTAATAACGCAACTTACCCTGAGGGTGTAGTCCACAATAAGATTACTTTCAACTCCTTCCATAGCCGTTGCCTGAAATAAATATTAAGTCATCATATAATTCGTATATAGGGAGTAACAAAAAAAAAAAAATTAGATAAATGAAATTAAATTTGTTTTCTCATGATTGATGTATATTTTTTAAATTATGGAATTTACCTTCATGAAAAGATCAACTTCTGGATCAGGCTTAACACCATGTTCTTTTTCTCTCTTCGCAAGTTCAGCTAGAAGTTCTGTATATCATAATTATAAATTCATGATTAGAATACTTCTAAAAATAATACGCATAAAATTAAGATAAAGTTAATTATTAGATAATTTACCATAACGAGAACCAACTCCTTGGCAACGAGCAGAAAAATCCAAAGTTTCTTTGACAGTCATAGATCCAATGTGGACATCATTTTGACTAATGTATGCTGATGTCTTTTGTGGTACAAATTCATCTAACCTATGTCCATTGTAACTCACTTCACCCTTTACCTGATCATAAACCGTCACCAAACATACGTGTTACACCGAGTTCATACATAGTATATATACGAGTAATCACCATGATTAGTCGTATTATTAGTCCATTTTACATCAATACGTGTACCATAACCATAACCATAACCTTAGTCGTAATCATAATGAATTATTGTTATAAACAAGTACCTTCAAAGAAGGGTCCAGCTTTCCAGCGAAAGTTAACAAGAGAGTTGTCTTTCCTGATGAAGGTGGGCCTAACAATAAACACATCCTGCAAAATAAAATTTACCATAAATTTTCAAACAAAATGTAACAAATTTCTACTCCGTATCTTACTTATTTACTATGGCCAATTTCTTCAACACAAAAGTTGCCTCATTTTTGACATTTTGATCAAAGTGGTAATAGTCATATGATTTTCCATATCTACATTTTGTCTTCTTCACACTTAATTACTGTACTATAATGGAGTACTTTTATCATTTGTTAAACTTTTTTCCTTTCTACTACGTAATTTTTTTTAATCTCTTTGTAACCGTCCTCCTATATGTGTACTAATATGTACACATATGACATATTGTACATCGACAATAGTATAATGCATTATGTGAAACACGTGTGTTAAGTAGGCTATGTTTTAATTTACACGTATCAGGTATCACATCATATAGAGGTATATGTACACATTTATGTGCTTAAAATATGAAAAGAATATGTCGTGTTCGGCTCATAATAATTATACCTTGATGGTTTAACAATGCCAGATATATCTTTAAGGATAGTGAGCTTTTTCCTTTCAGCCAGTCTAATACCAATCAAACCAAGGATTCCTTCAGCAAAATTACGAGCAGCATTTGGTAGGGTTGGAAGAGCTCTTGTACCGACATAACAATCTGCTTCTACCGTTAAATGCTCGAATCTTACTTCAACTGTTGGAAGCTGAATCCCAACCCTGTAATAAACATTAAGATAAGATTAATCATAATTATTAAGATTAAAAAAATAAATAAAGTTGGTAAGATGACAAGTGTTAATTTGTTTAATTATATATTAGGGTGGGTGTATAGAATATTTTATATAAAAAAAGGGTCCAAATTATCTAAACATTGACACTAAAAAATTATTGATTATATAATAAATAAAAAAATTAAAATAACCGCAACTACAATTCAAATTCTTCAATTATAATCATTAATTGTGTTTATGTCAATTGAATCAAGAATTTTACTATTGATGATTCAAGGTTCGTTTAAAATTTCGTCATTTAATTAATTCGGAAAAATATGTAATATTTCTTATTTTTATTCATATTATTGATCACCTTGTATGCCCTTGCGCTTAACAATAAGAAGTTAGAATAACTTTGAAAAATACTTTTGGTGGGAGAGAATATAATTTTCTAATTAAAAATCAAAAATAGTCAATTTTGAATGACTCGAGTCCACAATGGTGATGTGATAATGTGATATAACCTTGACAAAAACAGATGACAAAACAAAATAAAAAAAAGAAAAGACAAATGTTGAACTTTCATTCTTTTAGATAGCTTTGAGAAAGCAAATTATTAACTAATTGATTGAAATGTATGCTCTTCTATTTTATTAAATAAATCACAAATGCTTCACAAAAGTAGCAACCACCAACAATAATTAGTGAAAAAGATACACGGAAAAGCAATATACAAAAGCTAGAATACAATGCGTAAGCAGGTTTCCTTGAACACGCATATAAAATTTCATGCATTATAAGAAACACGAGTACAAATTTCTTACAAGTTGCTCAATTTTATAACAAATCCATTTTAACAACCACCTATGGTTATCAATGACATAGGTCCACCAATTGTATTATTTACATTTTATTTTGTCATATTCTTTTATTCATTATTATCCATTTTGATCAATCACCTTTCACTTGTACCAGAATTATATTTATTATCTCCGTTTCAATAAATTTCTCTTTGTGGTAGTTCAGTCGTCATCGTAATCTTCTCACTATTTCAACCTTGGAAGAAATATAAATATCTACTGTAAACAAATTCACGACTCATTATTATCATATAAATGGTGACAACTTTTTCCAAACACGAGTGATACTAACCTCATAACTAGAACATGAAGATCAAACTATGTGCTTCTATACTTTTGATCAACAAACAAGATTATAACGTACCCACAACCTCACATGCATACCTAACTAAAGAAAAAAGCTAAAGAACAATCATCAAAGTATCAAACCTTAATGATATAGAAGTATTATTTTTCATGCTTATTCAAGTAAAATTAATCAATATTGTTCAAAAAAAAAAAAAAAAAAGTAAAATTAATCAATAAAACCATATAACATAATATTCGATAATAATGAAAAAAAATAAAATAAAAACACTTACTTCTCAATTCTGTCTTTAAGTTTTCTTAAGAACTTTTCATTGTCTTCCTCAGCAACTCTGAACAATCTATCAATGAACTCAATTCTATCATTGACATCAAGCTTCCTAACATCAACTTCTTTATGAGAAATCTTACTTTGATTTTGACTTTGAGCATAAGATTTAAGGACACTAGTCCTTAACCTGTTATAAGTGGGAAGTTTTTCTAGGGCAGCCCATGTTAATGCTTCTTCATCTTCTTCATGTGCCCTTACACTACGCCGCGATTGGCTACTAAATACATCCTCTACTCCCCAACTTGAGCTCACATTTCTGCTTAAATTTCTGCTCATATTTCTTCCCCAACCTCTACTATTTCCCTCCATTTTTTTTCAATTTTTTTCTTGGATAATTGAAGCTTAATGCCCAGTTTTGAAACAGGGGAAAACAGGGGAGAAAAAAATACGGGATTTTTAATTTTTATTTCATGTAATTTGACCCTATTATTTTTGTTTTTGGGTTACTTTCTCCTGGAAGATTTTCTTTAATGTGTAAGGATAAATTCGAGGGATATATATAGTAGAGTTAGGAATGAGAGTTGTTGGGGGTGTATTGTTTCTTGGAAGGACTTGGTCATTCTTTTTCATAAATTTAAGTGGTAAGTTGGAAAATTTAGTGGAAAGTTTAGACACCCTAAGTATGTTTTTATGACTAGTGATGATTAGTGCGCAAATTTTTTAATAATTGAAAAAATTAAAAAGTGATTACCTTTTCCACTTTTATATTAGTATTATACTTATACTCTTATAACATGATGGGTTAAAAGGGGTTCGATAATTTAATTTTATTGATGTTGAAAAACGAATTGGTCATAGGAATATGTATTACGGAAGTGTACTTAACCTCGTTATACATTGATGTTGTGATTTTGATACTTTAATTGACATAAAATTCAAAACACGAATTGTTTTCAGTTGGATTAATATGAAATAGTGAGAATGACTCCTAATAAAGACAATATATTTCCTAATTATCTTTTTATTAATAAGATGATGTGCTAGTTATTGAGGTTTGTAACAACTATAAGCTAGATTTTTATTTCAGACGGCCCTAATATGAGGGGGAAAAACCGTCAGTACATGATAATATTGAAAATGTATAATGCCCTATTTTCTATTGATGCGGTGGAAAGGTAAAGAATTATACAAGTATATAGATAGCTTGTCATAACATATTTAAAATTTTAGAAATAATCCTGACCATATTTTCCTCAAGGACAGAAGAAATACACTGTTAATTCTGTTAAATTAAGTGATAAATGATTACGACCAAAAATACCCCCACCTATAAACTCTTCTTCCTCACAAAAGAAACCACAATTTAAGGCCCACACAACAGGAGAGAAACCTTACAGAGCCACGCAAGAGGGGTATTTTTTCTTAGAAATCCATTTTATTCTCCAAAATATGTCTTTATCTTCTAAGTTAGTAGCATGAATTTTTATCTTTCTTAACCCTTTCTAAAAAAAATAAAAATAATAAACATACATCAATAATTTAAGATATGTTAAAAAAAAATTTACCGATAGAATATTTTGATCAGTAAAAAGGAGAAGTAAAAGAAGAAGTGAAAGAAGATGGGTGAATTGTAGTAGTATGGTAATACGTAAACTCTCTTTTTTTTCTTTTTTTTTTTTCCTTTAAGGTAAGAAGAATTCCCTTACAAGTAAGGGAAATTAGGGATCCCACTTACTTGGGGTGAGAATCGAACCCCTCTCACAGGGATGGAAGGAGGGCCTCCCACCACTAGGCCAACCTTGATTCTCCTACGTAAACTCTCATTATATAGCCAAAGTTTTACAATAAAAATATATACATGATTGTCCTCTTATTGTACTTGTGGATATAATTGATGTCCTAGGAAAATATACATGTGAACTTCATTTGGAATTTTCTTCAACGCTCCCCCTTGAACGTTCCCATGAAATGAGGAATGAGTGGCCTCATTAAAAACCTTGCTAGGTAAAACCCCGTGGGATAAAAACCATAGCTGGGGAAAAAGAGTATAACGATATTGTATTATATGTTTTGGTATACTGCCTCGTTAAAAACCTTGTCAGGAAAAACCCAGTGGGATAAAAACCTGATCGAAGGAAAGAGGAGTGCAATGTATATAATCACTCCACCTGATTTGAGCATAGTTCACGAAGATGTCGCATTCCAATTTTGTGAACTAATTGCTTAAATTTCTTCGAAGGAAATGATCTAGTGAATATGCCGGCAAGGTTGTCACAAGACTGAATTTGCTGGATATCTGTTTCCTCATCCTTTTGTAGATCATGTGTGAAGAATAGTTTTGGGGATATATGTTGTTTTATCTCTCTTAATATATCCTTCAGTTACTTGAGAGATAAATGCTATATTATCTTCAAAGATGATGGTTGGATATTCAGTTATTGCGTCCATTTCACACTCTTCTTGGATATTACTAATTATCGACCTCAGCCATACACATTCTCGTCCAGCTTCATAAAGAGCTATCAACTCTGCATGATTCGAAGATGTTGCGGTCAATGTTTGCTTTGTTGATTTCCATGATATTGCAGTGCCACCGTAAGTGAACAGATATCCAGTTTGTGACTAGACATTTTGTGGATCTGATAAGTATCCAGCGTTTGCATACCCAACGAGAGCAGCATCTCGTTTTGGTTGATAATATAAACCAAGGTCTTGTGTCCCTCGTAGGTATCGGAGTAAGTGTCGGACTCCCTTCCAATGTCTGTATGTTGGTGCATTGTTGTACGTGGCTACTAAGTTCATTGAGAAAGCTATGTCGGGTCTAGTGTTGTTAGCTAAGTACATTAAGGCTCCAATTGCACTTAAGTATGGTAATTCTGGACCCTAAATTTCTTCATTTTCCTCTCGGGGTCTAAATGGATCGTTTTTTATATTCAAAGAACGAACAACCATTGGGAAGTTGATTGGAGTTGCTTTGTCCATGAAGAATCTTTTCAAAACTCTTTCTATATAGTTTGATTGATGGACAAAAATACCATGACTCAAGTGCTCAATTTGCAATCCAAGGCAAAATTTAGTTTTTCCAAGGTCTTTCATCTCAAATTTTTTCTTCAAGTATTTTGCAGTTTTCTTAAGTTCATTTAGGGTTCCGATGATATTCAAATCATCAACATAAACTGCAATAATAGCGAATCCTGATTGTGATCGCTTTATGAAAACATAGGGACTAATTTGGTTGTTCTTGAACCCTTCTTTCATAAGGTATTCATTGAGACGGTTATACTACATCCTCCCAGATTGTTTCAATCCATAAAGTGACCTTTTTAGTTTTATGGAAAGTATGTAATTGTCTAGGCTTGTGGTTTTCTGGTAGCTTTAGTCCTTTGGGGACTTTTATATAAATGTCTGTATCAAGTGACCCATACAAATACGCAGTCACTATATCCATTAATCGCATTTGAAGTCCTTTTGTGACTGTTAAGCTTACCAGAAATCTTAATGTAGATGCATCAACTAGTGGAGAATATGTTTCTTCATAATCAATCCCTAGAATTTGAGAAAACCTTTGTGCTACAAGTCTTGCCTTGTATCTAACTATTTCATTTTTCTCATTACGTTTTCTCACAAATACCCATTTGTATCCAACGGGTTTTAAACCTGCTGGTGTAAGAGTTATTTTTCCAAAAACTTCTCGTTTTTCAAGTGACTTTAACTCACCTTGCATTGCCTCATTCCACTTTGGCCAATCACTCCTGTGTCGACATTCTTCCACTGTTCTTGGTTCAACATCGTTTTCATCAGACACAATGTCGTTTGCAATGGAATATTTCATTTACGATAACATGTTTTCTATTCCAATGAATCTTGGTAGAGACATAATTCATTGAAATTTCATTGTTATCGATGTCTTTGTCATTTTTTTCATTTCCCGTAGGATTGTCTTCTTGTTCATCCCTTTTTAGATTATCATCATTTTTTTTTACTTTCATCCACATTTGGTCTTTCTTGACCTTCAGACAGGGGAACATCATTAGTCTCATTTTCTATTCCATCCAATATTTTCAATTTCCTTGGCTTAGAATCTTTTGAACCAAGTGGTCTCCCACGTTTTTTGCGTGCTTGAGATTTATTTTTAATGGCCTTATTATCAGTTGGAATTTCAGTACGTGCAGGGGCCTTTTCTGCTGGTATATGTGATTTTGTCACCATCTTTGTGTCTACAAATGCATCAGGCAATTGATTGGCAACACTTTGTAAATGAAAATTTTTTCTTGACTTTTTGTTCACACGCATTAGTTCGTGGGTCTAGCATCAACAGTTGTGTTGCATTCCAAATGAGTTCTATTTTTTTCTTGCGTGGGTCCACTTTCTCTCCTCCTAAGGCTGGGAATAATGTTTCATTAAAGTGACAGCCGGCAAATCTAGCCGTAAATAGGTCACTAGTCAATGGTTCAAGATATTTGATTATAGAGGGGGATTCAAACCCGACATAAATTCCCAGCCTTCTCAGTGGTCTCATTTTTGTTTCGTTGGGGTGGAGCAATAGGAACATATAAAACACAACCAAAAATGTTTAGATGTGAGATACTTGGTTCTCGACCAAAAACTAACTGTAGTGGCGAGAATTTATAATAAGCTGTAGGTATCAATCTAATTAGTGCTGCTGCATGGATTATAGCATGTCCCCAAGCAAATGATGACAATTTTGACCTCATTAATAATGGTCTTGCAATCAATCGTAGTCTTTTAATTAGTGATTATGCTAGACCATTTTGCGTATGAACATGAGCTACTGGGTGTTTAACAACAATTCCAATTGACATACAATAATCATTAAATGTTTGGGATGTAAATTCCCCAGCTTTGTCGAGCCTTATTTTCTTTATTGTATGATTTGGGAGTTGAGCTCTTAATTTGATAATTTGGGCAAGTAATTTTGCAAAGGCAACATTTCTACTTGAAAGTAAACTTACATGTGACCATCGGATATAAGCATCAATTAAAACCATGAAATATTGAAATGGTCCACATGTCGGATTAATTGACCCACAAATATCTCCCTGAATCCTTTTCAAGAATTTTGGAGATTCAGTAGTAATTTTGTTCATAGATGGCCTTATTATTAATTTGTCAAATAAACATGCAGAGCATGTTAATTCATCCGATCGAGGAATGTTGACATTTCTTATTGAATGTCCAACTGAATTTGCTATAATTCTTTGCATCATCCCAGTTGTTGGATGTCCCAAACGACCATGCCATAAAATAATCAAATGTTTGTCACCTAACTTCTGGTTATATATCATATTGTTTTCCACGGGTCGTATATTTATACGATATAACCTCGAAGAATATGCTTGCAATTTCTCATAAATATGTTTCTTGCCACATTGTTCTGCCGTGAAGCATAAATACTCTTTAATCTATTGTCATTGATTCTAAATGATAGCCATTTTGACGTACATATTTAAACCTTATGAGATTTTTTTGAGATTTACTCGAATATAAAGCATTATTGATTATCATTTTTGTTCCATTTGAAGCATTATAGAAGATTCTTCAATTAATTTAGCTGCCCCGCAAATAGTGTTTTTACATTGGCTTGAAACAACTTTAGTTGTGAAAAATATTTTCTATCCTTCAAGATAGTATGTGTTGTTCCACTGTCCAAAAGGCATTGATATTCAGAACCAACTTAAGGCAGATCCATATCTTCATTAAATAAATATGAGATTAGTTTAGAATAATATCATAGAAACTTTTATTGATGATAGAAATTAAAAGTACATAACTAGAAATTTAAAACTACAGTACATAAAAGAAAATACATTAAAACATAATATATATATTACATTAGTAGATGGGAAATCTAAGCATTGTTGTTTTCTCCAAAGATGAAATCATTTCCAATTTCAGTGTTGTCTATGAAAAAATCAGACACATCAAGGCTAGGACAAGGAGCATTTTCTTCATTAACATAATTTGCTTCTGCATTTTTCCCTTTTTCTTTTACAGAAGCCTGGTAAAGATCTACCAAATGTTTGGTCGTACGACAAGTACGTCCCCAATGCCCTATCATGCCACATATGTAACATGTGTCTTTTCCTATTTAAGGAGTTTGTTTGTGGCTTCAAGATGACTATCCCTTCTATTATTTTCAAAATTTTTGAAATTACTGTTTCTTTGAAAATTATTTCTATCACGTCCACGACCTCATCCGCGATAATTTCCACAACCATTGTAATTTCCACGACCACCTCTATGTGTAGCATTTGCCTCGGGTGGATACATTTGCCTCATGAGTGGCCAAAGACCCAGTTGGTCTAAGATTATGATTTTATAATAAAAGATCATTAATTTGTTCAGTAACAAGCAATACACTCATCAATTCATTAAAATTTTTGAAACCTCTTTCATGATATTGTTCTTGCAACAGTATGTTGCTTGCATGAAAGGTAGTGAGTGTTTTTTTTTATCATCTGTTCATCGGTGACTGGATGATCACATTATCTCAATATAAATATTATTTCATGTATGGCTGAATTGTAATCAATTACTGTAGACATCTGATTATGTCTCCCCAAAAACCAAACCCAGTGATGAATACCTTTCACGTCTTTGATTGACGAGTTTGGTAAAGAGTTGAAGAGTCTCGCAAAGTTTTCTTAAGCCTTGACCATATATCTAAATTTACCTAAAATGTATTTATCCGAATAATTCATTTTGTGTCTTTAAACCCAAAATCATTCATTTCGTGTTCTTAAAATCATTCATTTTGTGCCCAAATTATAAAAACGTCCAAACCTTATTATTTTGGTCCATGTTCTCAGTCCATTATTGTTTATTTGGATGAGGCTCAAAAAGAGCTTTCCAACGATATATTATAAGCCCAAATCCGACTTAAAACAAATAAGTTATGGCCAAAATACTAAGCCAAGCCTAAACCGAGCCTAGGTCCACCTTAGCTACGACCTAATGATTATATGAAGTCCAAATATTTTATTTAGGCCCTATATAATCATATTCCCAATCCTAAATCAATTAGGAACTTCTAAAATCCTCTAAAAGGTTTTAATTTATCCTTCTTGAAAAGATAAAAATCGAAGAAGTTCGAGATTAAATAAAACTTCTCTTTTGATAATCCTTATCCCGTTCAAATTCAAAGACGTTCAGATATATTTCACCATCATAATTCCATTAGAAATCAAACTCCGTACAACTGACGCGTCACGTCAGTAGTGTCGCGGCGCGACAGAAGCCAACGTGGCTCAACAACCCTGTCGCGCCGCGTCAAACAAGTTCAATCTTAGTTCGGACTTCTGATCTTTTTTTATCGTCCAGACTCACTTTTTTTTCTTCTTATAAATAGAGGTCTTTTTCCCCGTTCTTGATCATGGACGATAACCATCAATAAACTAGAATCATCAATGATAAGCCACAATTAGCTATAACCACCTAGCTCCAATCATCATCAACTATCCTTATCAAACACCTATCATCAATCATCAAACACATATGTTCTTAGCCTTAGCCTAACCACACC
Source organism: Chenopodium quinoa (assembly GCF_001683475.1). NCBI lineage: Eukaryota > Viridiplantae > Streptophyta > Magnoliopsida > Caryophyllales > Amaranthaceae > Chenopodium > Chenopodium quinoa. The sequence continues at coordinate 1,083,571 of NW_018743014.1, read as the reverse complement.
ATTGATACATCCAAATCAAACACAATACTTCCTTTGCGTGATTCAAATACTCCAAGCCATACTCGACATTGCCTTCGATTTCGACGTGAAAGGTTTACAGTTCTGAGGGTTTGGTCCCAAATCTATATTTTAATTCATATTTGATTTATTTACTTTATTGATTTGACTTTCTTGAAGTTTACTAACGTGTGTACTGTTTTAATAGCAATAAGGTTGAGGCATCAAAGTGAGTAACTTAATCACCCATCTTATTATTCTTTTGATTTTGGAGTAGAAATCATGTTTAGGATGTTATTATGATTTCTAGTATCATGTTTAGGATAACGTGTTGACTTTGTCATTAGCGACATGCTAAGATTTGTTTCTGTTTAGTATCATGCCTAGGATCTTATTACTACTAACAATGTTTTGATGATGTTCTTATATATGATGATGATTGTTATATTGATCATATGTTGCTTGATTATTCATGATTTATTGCTATTGCTTGATCACACCCCTTTTGACAGGTTTAAAGGGAATTTGTACTTGAAATCACGCCTAATAAGATAATTAATAATTTAATTTAAGCTAAGGCTAATATGATTTTAATTCAAGTGATCACCAATAATAGATTTGATTTTGCATTAATAATCAACCAAAATAGACTAAACAAGTTTAGGATTAACTTGATGTATGTATGTTGATCGAAAAGCATGCATGAATATCAAAAGAATCAAGTAGAGGCCTATTTAGGGCGGGTTTGATTTATCTTAGGTCAAATTTGTACCATCATCCCCGAACATCCAGTCATGGTTTCGGACCATTATGGAGTTAGCGATCTTTGTGATTGTGAATGGGGTGTAACCTTCACACCCGTGAACGGTTTACAAGTTCCTAAAACTTGTTGGCGATTCTTTTTTTCTAGCTTCTTTTCCTTAGATCTCCGCCGTGCTTAAAAACATGACCCACAGTAGGGTGGAGATGAAAAATTCCCTACAAATACAGATTTGAAATCCTGGAAATGTAAATTTGTCTAGTCAAATAATGCCTTAGGAAGGAGCACCCTTTTGTGGTGTCCAAATATTTCAGTAAGGAAATCTCATAATTCTTTGGGATCTTCAACCATCATGTACTTGGTTTTAAGGCCTTCATGTAAATGATGCCTTAACAACACTAAGACTTTTGCCTTTTCTTGTCCAGTTACAGGTTTTACAACCGTCATTGCAGAAGTGGTAGTATCGACTGCTTGACCAGAGGGACTTTTATTATCTTTAATAGTGTGCTCTAACCCTTGAGCTTTCAAATTCATCATTGCATCTACTTTCCATTCCAGAAATTTCTTTCCGTAAATCTAGGATGCTAAACTGTCTTTTCATAAGATCTCCCACTTTAAGTACAACAAATTACGTTACGTGATAATTAGTTTATAATAATAAATCATATGTACAACACATATGTTTAATTCTTCCATAATTATAGTTAGGTCAATGAACAAGTGATATTAAAATTATTTAACAATAATAAACCATAAATAATATAGTTCTTTTCTCCCCCTTGGTTTATTATTGTGAGTAAATATATAATTAGACAAAAATGATTCATGTTAGTCACAAAAAACAGAAAAATGACAATAATAGCAATAATAATAACAATTATAATAATAACAGTAATATTATACAGTGATGATTAATAACAACAAAACAACATAATAAAACAAAAACAAGCTTTTAATCTACCGAAACGACAAAATAAATGAGCTTCACTTGTACATAATGACAAAAATTAATATTGCTACTAACAAAACTACTAGCGTCATAATTAGAAGGAAATATTGTTTTATTTTCCTTAAATCTTCCTCGATAGTGAAGGGGTGGGTGTTTTGGTTGCTGTCGACGGGGAAAAATATCGGAGAAGAAGGGGGTGAAATTTTTTTGGGTGATTTTTGGATAAAAAGTGGGAAGGGATAAGGGATTTGTGGTGAAATTGGGAGAAAAATATGTCTTTTATAGAGGTAGGTTTATTTGTAACTATTTTGTACAACTATAAAAATATCATATAATAGTCTAATGTACTGGCAAAAATTATGATTCAAATACAAATATTTATAAATGTAGAAGATTATCACACTGGGAATGCAAGCCATAGTAGTCTGAGAGCCCTAATATCTATAAAAGATCATGGGTTCAAAAACGGAAGGAAACAAAAAAAGTACGTAAAAGAAAGAAAAATAATAAATATAAAAGGCTGCATCTTTTTGTCAATTATAGCCAATATGCATTTATAGTTACGTAAGTTACTACTACGCAATCATATAATTAGAACCAAATTTTACATAATAGGTGAGTATATAATATCAACATGAATTGAACAAAAAACAAAATACCAACGTGGATTGAACAAGAAAAACCGGGAAGAATAGTAACAATTTCATAAGTATGGGAATTTTTCCATCGTTGTTTTTAAGATATAATTTGCACAATATATGATACTGTAAATGTTTGAGTTTCTGGTATAGAGGATCCCAAATATGGGCAACTATAGAGCATACCCTCAAAACATTTAGAAGTAGATAATATTACTTGTTATAAATATTGAGCAGTAGGTATAAATATACCTGACTAGAAATTGGTGCTGATAACGTATTAAAAGATTTTTACTGATAGAACGTTTTGATCAGTAAAAAGGAGAAGTAAAAGAGAAGTGAAAGAAGATGGGTGAATTGTAGTTGTATGCTACTACGTAAACTCTCATTTTTTATTTTTTCTTAAGGTAAGGAGAATTCCCTTGCAAGTAGTGAGAAAATTAGGGATCCCACTTACTTGGGGTGAGAATCGAACCCCTCTCACAGGGATGGAAGGAGGGCCTCCAACCACTAGGCCAACCTTAATTCTCCTACGTAAACTCTCATTATATAACCAAAGTTTTACAATAAAAATATATACATGTATGATTTTCCTCTTATTGTACTTGTACATATAATTGATGTCGTCCTAGGAAAATATACATGTGAACTTCATTTGGTATTTTCTTCAACACTTCCCCTTGAACGTTCACATAAAATGGGGTATGGGTTGCCTCATTAAAAACCTTGCTAGGTAAAACCGCGTGGGATAAAAACCATAGCTAGGGAAAAAGAGTACAACGATAATGTATTATATGCTTTGGTAAGATAAATGTATTTTATATAACAATAATATGCTTAAAAATACAATATTTTTAGAGACATGGGATTTTATAGATATTGAAAAATATACTAATGTAATATACGTAATACATATGGAGTTGTATATTTTACGTATTTTGATAGTAGGAAACATTGATGTATGCAAATAATATTCCCATTAATAACTCTTGGTTTCACATCAATATAATTTTCAATGTTTCGAATGTTTCAATTCTCTAATGTATTTCCTCCAATTTATTTTAAATAATATGAAATTTTCTATTTTTAAGCGTGTTTTGTTTGTTGATAATTTTAAGCAAAGAAAATGATATTGATGTGAAACCCAGGGGTTTTCAAGTCACTGGATAAGGATGATATCTCAGTGTATCTCAACGATAAGTTTTAAGGCGATTATCAACAGGAAAACTACTGACCATTTCGCCCCTAAGTGTGGTCTGAGGCAGGGAGACCCTCTCTCTCCGTATCTTTTCATTATTTGCATGGACATTCTGTCGAGAATGTTAAATCTGGCAAAGGATATCAATAAATTCCAGGGTTTAAAGGTTTCACGTCGGTCTCCCTCGATCTCTCATCTCTTCTTTGCAGATGATGCTATGCTCTTCTTCAAGGCAAGTAAGGAGGCATGTATGTGTATTTCTGACATCCTCTTAAGGTTTGGTAAAGCTTCTGGCCAAAAGTTGAATCTCCAAAATTCTCTTATTAAGTTCTCGCCGGGTGTCGATAATGATATGAAAGTTGCTATAAAACAAATACTTTCTATGCCAGAAACTGATAATATGGGGATTCATCTTGGAGCCCCGATTGACATTCGGGGGAAAAAGAGTACTCACTTCCAATTTTTGGTTGATAAGGTCACGGAGAAAACCATCTCTTGGGCTTCCTTACGACTCTCTCAATCAGCAAAATTAATTCTTATCAACGCGGTGCTGGTAAGCATGTCTGCTCATGTTGTGAAATGTCTAAAACTCCCTCTAAGCATTGCAAACAAGATAGATGCATTAATCACTAGGTTTTGGTGGGATGGAAAGGGGGCTAAGGGGTTACATTGGGTAAGCGGGAGTATCACCCAACTTCCTAAGAGCATGGGAGGCCTGGGAATTAGAGGTTGCTCGATGCTCAACGAGGCTCTCCTATTTAAACAAGCAACAACAATGCACTTGAATCCTCAATTGCATCAAGAATTCACAATGGCTTCCAACCGTGTGGAATATGTAGTTTTACTGGTACAAATATAAGGAAAAGAAAAGGGAACCTTTCAATGGGAAGGTTAGGTCTCCAAAAAGTCACCGAGGTCTTCAAGAACAGGTTTGCATGGAAGGTAGGGAATGGAATTAACATTAGAGCAATTAGTATGCCCTGGGCAAATGGCAAAATTCCTTCAGTAAAGTCAGGTCAAACTCTTAGGGTAGCTGCGAATTGGAGAGTGAAGGACTTTATCAACAGGGAGACTCAAACTTGGGATGCGGGGAAAGTAAGGGAATGTTTCGACTGGAATAGTGCTAAGGAGATCCTTTCCATGGAACTTCCTCAATCCACTGAGGAAGAAGATTTCCTCTACTGGAATTATCATCAGTCTGGGAGGTACACCGTTAGAATTGGGTACTACTATCTTTCAAAGGATTTGGGATTAGAAAGATCCACTTTTCTAGCAAGAGATCATGAGTTTATAAAGCTGGTCTGGAGATTGAACATTCAGCCAAAATTGAAGTTGTTCCTTTGGAGACTTTTTCATGATGGTATTGCAGTAAAAGATAATCTGGCTAGAAGGGGAATATAAGTGGATGCAATCTGTGATCATTGCGGGGTAGGCTTGGAAAACAGCCAACACCTCTTCAAGTTCCGTACTCTGGCAAAGGAAATTTGGGAGAATGGCTCCCTAACTATTTTCCCTGACTATCCTTGGTTCAACTCATTGAAAAGATGGATCCAGCACTATATCCTGTTGTTTAATAGCGAGGATGGTAAGCATAGCAATCGTTGCACCATGTTTATTGCAACACTATGGGGGCTTTGGAAATCTAGGAATGCTAGATGTTTCAAGGGTTCTACAGAGACGATAAGTTCAGTAAGGGAATTTATTAATCTTGCCATGAAGGATCATGAAATATTTAATCTTCAAGCAAGTCCAACACCGGAGTAAGAGGTTTCTGACCGGGAAAATCCGACTTTTCCTCCGGGTTTTTATCACGTGCACCTGGGAAAGGATAAAAGTGGTTATGATGATTTCATTGTGGAAGTCGATGGCTCCTGGGATAAGAAGACAAGGAGGGCAGGGATAGGTTGGGCAGTTAAGAGTATTCAACAGGGCAATGCAATGGATGAGGGTGGAAAGCATGGAGTGGCTGCTTCAGCCATTCAATGTGAGGCTTGGGCTTGCCTAGAGGCAATGAAATGGGCCCGAGCGAAAGGTAAACAAGGAATTCTTGTTTTATCTTACTCGATTGGTCTTTTGACCAACTTACAAGGGAACCATGGTAATGATATTTCAATATCTTGGTTGCTTAAGGAGTTAAGAGTATTGGGGGCATCATTTCAAAGGTGCACGATGTTGAAGGTATAGCGTGATCAAGTCCAAAAGACGAACGGTATTGCTAGAAAATGTCGGACTAATCTTTTGAATTTGTTGTAGGATTTGTTTTAGTTTACTTTGCTATTGTCAAAAAAAAAAAAAAAAAAAAAAGAAAATTTTTCATTTTTCTTCCTTAGATCATTGATGATTTCACTTATATTATTCAATAATATCCAAGCCTCAAAATAATTTTCCATCAACTTCTTTTTTTGGATTTTTGTACAATAAAAAACAAAATATGAAATTGAAGGAAATAATCGATTTATATACCTTAGCTTAATACGGTATGACTAGTGGAGTACAAAGTTATACTTGTAATAGAAATTGTATTGAATAGATCATAACATAAACAACAAGGTAGCCGACAATCAAAATGGTGAAGCAACAATGATTGGAACTTGGAAGAATAAATTTGAGTACATGAATTGATGACCGACCTCCAATCCATACCTATTCTTTAAAATGAGACTATTCACCTCCATATTAACCATACTGTCCATACGACCTAGGTATACCTTTGTCCTTGGTTCAAGAAGCTAAGGGATCACTGAAATAAGTGGACTAAGGTCTTATCTAGTTCAACTTATTTTTACTTATTTTAGAAAAAAAATAAAATAAGTTAAGATTAGATTATTGTTTTATGTGCGGTTTTTTTATCGTTAAATATTTTTAATTTCGTACTGAAAAAAATTATAAAAATTACATATTAATAAAATACACATTATTACGAATTTAACAAGACCCCGCTTGATATATTTTTTCTTTATAGACCAAAATTTGATCAAATCAGACAATCAAATAAGATCATATCAAATCCGTTTAAATAAACAAAATTAAGGTGAATTAAACAAGCCCTAATATTTAATCACTGTTTAGAAATAGTGACTAACATATACAAGCACTTTCGATTTTCTTTTTTGTTTATATTTTTATTTTTTAATTTAACAATCAGCACTTTCAAGTTAATCACATTAGTCATACTCAAAACGAGATTATAAAGCATATGACATTTATGAGTTATATAGTATATATATGAAGTATATATAGCATTTGTATTACTCTGCATTTATTACAAATTAAATTATATTACAATCGAATGTACTGTTCACTAATTTTGTCCAAATAAAAAAATTTGTACATGTACTACATATATATATGAGAACATGGGAGGTGGAAGATCCGTGTTTATTGCATGTGCACGTTCTTAACTGAAAGTTAACAGTATGTCTATGGCCTCCTTTTCTACCAATTCTATCTCCCCTCTTTGTTTCAACTTGATATATATGCAGTCGACGGTTATACGCTTCCACTTTGTGATATCTGGCCTTTGCAATGTTTTTCTCCATAATGGAAGTGACTTTGGGGGGGTATGCAAGTCCCTGTTCAGATCTAGCCTGAGATAATTCCCTTCTATCAGTGAAATACTTATTGACTCTGTGGAATGTTAATTCAACAAGGGACATGATAGGTAGAAATCGAGCACCCTTCAACACATTGTTAAATGTTTCTGAGAAGTTCGTAGTACATATCCCATATCTGCGACCAACATCGTGAAACAAAGACCACATAGGCAAGGGCACTTGGACAATATACTGTATGGCCTTGGTACATGCCTGACCGATCAAACTCATATCAGCTACCAGTTTTCTTTCCTGCCTTTGGTACGCAGCAGCCTTGAACATATCTCTCATGTCGTTTCTTCGCACGTGAGTCTTCAAGTTAGAAGCCAAGTGCCGAACACAAAACCTGTGATAGGCTCGCGGCTCGGTGAATCCAACGTTAGGGTCATTCATTGCTGCAATGATCCCAACATGTCGATCAGATATAACACAGAGGCCATCCCGTTGAGTGACATGAACCCGAATGCAGCCCAGAAATCAAGACCAGCTGGAAATGTTTTCCCCTTCGACTAACGCAAATGCAAGCGGAAACACTTGGAAGTTTGCATCCACACTTGTAGCAACCAACAATGTTCCTTTAAATTTCCCGTACAAATGCGTCCCATCGATACAGATGACAGACATACAATGTTTAAAACCTTCAACACAAGGGCCGAAGGCCCAAAATACTCGTAGGTGATGTATGATCATCATGCTGCGTAGGTGAATAACTTAACGGCATCTGGAACCGATCGTCATGAAACAGTCTGCTGAAGGACCCCATCCAATATTTAGTTGATGGAATGTCTCGTGAGGGCATTCGGAAGGACTCTATGTAACCGGAAAAATAGGTAGCTTGTTGATCTGGTCGAGTACTTTGTTGCATACACGTAGACACTATTTCTACATATATCTCATGTGGATAACCCCTCATTAAAACAGCGCTCCTCAAAGCTTTCAAATGTTTATCGTTAGAACAAGGTAACACTTAAACCGCATTATTAGTCTCAAACCTCATTTGAATGTTAAGTTGTACATTCATTGGGTTTAAGCCAATAATGCTATGAACCTCGTTCATCAGATCGTTGAAAGTCATGTCTCGTCCAAGTGGCAATGGTTCCATATTTCCACCACTATACTGGACATTCGGTCCATCAGACACAAATTCACCCCCCCATCGGCATAACAAAGCTGCGTTTTGTGTAGCCATATTCTATACAACAACCAAAAACACATCTTAATTGCATGCAATCTTCACCAATTCGCACAATAACAACCAAGAAATTCACACTATAAACATAATTAACCATCATTGTTCCAATTCACATACCAACCAAAACAAAGTACACAACGAACATATTCACACTACAACAACCAACATATTCTACATAACATAATTTTCGTAATTAAACAACAATGTAGGCTATTTTATCAAATTAAAACAACAATTTCATCAACAATATCAACAATTTCATCAACATTTTCAACATTTTTATCAAACATTTCCACAATTTCATCATAAACTTTCTTACTAAACTAACATCAATTTAGGGCTTTTATACTAAACTATTATCAAATTACAACAAAATAACTTAGAATTATCAACATAATTATCAATTTACATCAAACTAACTTAGAATAATCAACAACATTATCAAATTAAAACAATGTAGTATATAATTATCAAACTAACCTAGGTTTTAAAATTTTAAAAACAAAGAGAAGTACCAACAATGTCATTAAATGAAGAGGAGAGTTTGAGAGAGAGTACCAACAAGGCGGCGACGGCGGCGGCAGCACACTTTCCGGCGGCGGGGACGGCGAGTACAAGGAGGGAATATCCGTTTTAGAGAGTTTGAGCGAGTTTGAAGTAGAGTGAATGATTTGTTGTCGCAGTTTTCTGTGGCAATATACCAGGCAAAACCGCTGCCTGAGGCAGCGTCTTTTCCTTGTTAATGAAACGCTGCCTCAGGCAGCGTTTTAGGACTTACCTAATAACGCTGCCTCAGTCAGCGTTTTATTGTATTTCATGTTTTTTAAATTTGGCATTTTAAAATACGAAATTTAAAAAAAAAAAGTAGTAAAACGCTGACCGAGTCAGCATTTTACCTCTGAAGCTTAGTTTCGTAAATATTTTGCCATGCGTCTATTTTCGTAAATTGTTTTTCAATTTGGCTCAGTTTCGTAAAAAAATCCTATATATGTTATGTATGGAGTTATTACATGATTTATCAAGGTACATAACGTAATTAACTTGAAGAGTTGAAGTTATATTAGAATTTTTTTTTTCCCAAATAGAATTGAAGTAATACAAAGCTTTTTACTAAGCTGCTACTACAAAGTATTTTAAATGTTTAAATCGGCTATTGTTTTCTTGTACATTGTATATTCAATTGTATCATACATATATATATGTTAATATTTAGCAGATGTTTTTCAATTAACTGATAAATGTTGGCATAGATAATTTAATCATAGTTTGTCTTAATATTAAATAAAGTATAACTTATTCATGTATCAATACTGAATATGATTTAGTACTCCGTGATGACTATTTGAAGTAAGATTAATACAATAACCCTAATGATTTACTACTCTAAAATCTATTGACTATTTGTAAATTTAAATATTTTAATTCTATCCAATTAGTAAACTCTTACAAATTAAATGAACCAAACATATTCCTAACAAGAAATTATTTTGCATTCCTTATACATCTGTTGTATACTTGTATTCTTATATATTCATTGACAATAACATCAAATTATTTATTCATAATTATTACAAAAAAATTTAGAAAATCAACAACACAATATCAAACATGTACAAAGACACGAGTAACTATACTCTAATATGTATGAATAATCATATTAAGGGTCTGCCTATTTCACCTAAAATTGACTAAAATCCAAATAATGTAACAAACACCCCATAATTTGTATTTAAAGTATTGAGTTATATTGATGATTAATTAATCAATAATATTAGAATGAAAATGGTCATCAACTAAAAATAATAATTGGCCAACCAACAATTTGTTCAAAAATGTACGGCTCTCAAAAGTGTGAAACTTTGCCAGGTTGCCTATTCGAAGCTGCTTCGTTGTCTCCTTATTATGCGCTATTCGTATCTTGACTCCGTATCTTCTCACTTTTTTTTTTCAACTTTTTTATTACCAAAGTTGATACGATCACCAAAGTTTTACACGTTTATTTTTAATTATTTATAATTTTAATTATATTTATTTATTAATTTGTTTGTTTTTACTGTTGTTGGTTTCATCATGCACATGAAAATAACAAAAATTTATTTATTACTACTTCCGTTGTTTTTAGTTGACACGTATTTTTTTTAGAAACTTTATTTTAGTTCACACATTTTTTTTTTAGGTAAATTTTATACTTTGTATTTATTAGTCTACCTCACTTGCTTTATTATTCTCTCTCCTCTCTTTAATATGTGCGCCTAAATTGAAAGTATCAACAAAATAAAACAAAGAAAATAGTTTTAACAAAGGAAATATTTTTTTTTTTCCTTCAAAAGAAAAAAAAAACACACACAAACTTAGTTTTATACGAATAGTATTGTAATTTAATTTTCCGTTGTCACATTTAGGGGATTGTCAAGAACATATAAGAACAAGGCCGTATAAAGCATTTATACATTAACTGTATAAACTCTCTTTGCCCATATTACTTCGTGTTTGTCATATTTAGGGGATGGAAAAAAAAAAGGAAATAAAAGGAAACATCATTTTTTGTGATGCTCCTATTCCTTTTAGATTAATTTTGACTAATAAAAACTAAATTAGTGCCACATTGTTAGAATGATGTCTACTACAAGAGGGGGGGGTGAATTGTAGTTTATAAAAATTTATGAACTTTATGCGGAAATTAAACTAAGTATAAAAGGAGAGAACACACGAGATGGCTTTTCGAATTATTTCACTATGCAAAAACTCATTTACAACTGTGAATATTCAGCCTACACTTAAGTTCCTCTAGGAACTCAAGTATCCCAACTACGGTCCTCAACCGTAGCTTCTCACTCTCAGTGATTCGACTCTGAATCACCCCCAATCCCAATTACAAATGTAATTGCAGACTTTCCTAATGCACTTAGAAGGATTAAAGCAGGAAGGAACTCAGCTCTAACACTTTGAAAACTTAACGCTCAGAAAACTGAATTGTTTTTCCACACATAAATCAGATTCGTTGATAGCTTTTTATAGAGAGAAGGAAAGCCTCAATCTTTCTTCCCACTCCTCCCATTAACCACGTTCTACCTTAACTTTGGAAGTTAAGAACGTTGGATAGAAAGTGGGAAGTGGATCTCCCTGACTTTCCTCTCAATCCATCAACGTTATTTCCTTGAAAATAGGCAGCTAGTTTAACTTGGTCAAAAATCAGTTAGAAAGATAATTATTAAAAATGTAATTATTATTAAAAAGATATTTTTAAAAAAGATAAAACTTTTAAATAATTAATTAATTCAAAAATAATAAACTTATCTTTTAAATTAAAGAATTATTTATCTTTATTTATTTGCAAAATATATCTTTTCAAAACTGATTTTATTCTATCCTTATTTCAAGGACTTTAAAACTGATTTAAACTTGACGTTAAAATCTTTTTCTGATTAAGACATTAAGTTCCTTAAGAAACATAAGGATCTTTACTGAGTTCCTCTACACATAAATACTCTAATGCTTACAGAGAATCTAAGACTGGACTTTGATCTTTTTCTTGAAAGCTTGCATATTCATCATCAAGACTTCCAATCCCTTTGCTCCTACTCCGGAACATGTTGTTTGTACCTGAATCTTTTTGTTCTACCAAGACTTAATACCCAACATTAGTCGAAGTTTGTTTTGTTATGTCAATCATCAAAATACTAAGAGGGTCAACACACATATATTAAATGCTTTTGGTTATTTAGTATTGAAAACTAGGTTAGGTCCCTTCCATGAGTTTTTACTATTAATATAAAAAAAAAAAAAAAATTAAATGAACTCTCGACAAAATTTAACCACAATATATTTAATTTTCCTTATTTCTAAAATTTATTAAAATGAAGATAAAATATCATATACGAGTAAAAGAGTTGATTAAAAATATATCATAATTTTTACTTATTGGTGAACATATATTACTATATAACTATAGATAGAGACAAATACCAAAATGTTATGAACAATACTGTCAAAAGAAAAAAAAGAAAATTGATTATTGTGAAACTTGTGCTGGTTTTTTTTAGTTTAAAGCCCTGTTCACTTCACCTTATTTTGTTGAATTTAAATTATTTTTATTGAACTTAGGTTATTTTTACTAAACTGAAATAAATTTTACTAAATTTAATTAAATTATTTTTATTAAACTGAAATTAATTTTAGTGATTCTCTATTATATTTTTTTCTTTAAAGTTATTAATTTTTACTGAACTAAACTTATTTATATTGAATAGATATTATATTTACTGAACTTAAGTTATTTTTACTGAATTGAAATTATTTTTATTGAATATTATTTTTTTTAAGGTGAAGTGAATGGGGCCTAAGTTTGAGCATGTATTACATAAAGTTCGTGTGTTAATATTGACGTAAAGGAATATTTATGGATGTGGATTATCAGGTTTAAATTTATAGCTTTTAACCCGTATATAATTTTCTATTTATTATTATTTTTTTCTTTTTAGGGATAGAGATTATAATAGATTGCAACATTTCAAAATTCTCTAAATATGTTCATTTTATCATCGATAGAAGTATATTATTAAATTTGTTAGCTGCATTAATTTAATTAAATGAATAATTGAATGATAAGATCGATATTTTTTTTATTTATAAGAATTATTAGAGAGATTGTTAGATACACTCGGGTGCATCGTATACCCATGAGTATTTTGTTCTTATTTTAATGATTGTGTTTTATTTAATCATCAAATGAAAAGCAAAAACTAACCTTGGGTTAGTTGGGTGTACGGTACGGGTGTATATAACAAATTCCAAAATAATTATATACAAAGCTAATAATAAATCATTATTGATTATATAAAAAAAAAATGTTTTCATATATAATGTACTTGTATTTTTGTCTAAAAAAAGTACTTGTATTTTTGTAAACATATTTTACTATGTAATTATAGGTAGAGATAGACGCTGTTCAATTCACCTTAAAAAAAATAATACTCAGTAAAAATAATTTCAGTTCAGTAAAAATAATTCAGTTCAATAAAATTAATTTCAGTGGAGTAAAAATAATTTTACTTCAGCAAAAATCAGCAACTCTAAAGAAGAAATATAATAGAGAATCATTAAAAATAATTTCAGTTCAGCAAAATTAATTTCAGTTCAGCAAAAATAATTTCAGTTTAGTAAAATTAATTTCAGTTAAGCAAAAATAAGGTGAAGTGAAGGGGGCCATATATACCAAAATATTATCTCTATTTAGTTAGAATGATTTTTAGGCACTAAATTTTTTCTCTACTCTATATTAATTTTAGTATAGTATGTCAATATTATATACGTAATAAATTAATAAAAATACTTAACATATCAAATAATGAAATTCGTATTAATTTTTTAATTTAATGTGTATGGAAGAAATATAATAGCCAAATATGAAGGAATATATTATATTGTATTAAATACTATGCAAGAAGATTTGGCAAAAAAAAAAAAAAAAAAAAGAATTACTGTAGGCGGGAAAATTTTAACCGACAAGAATCTTTCACCTTTATTATATAGTTATAGATTATAGATTTGACTTCTATTGAGATATCTCAAATTGAAAATTTTTTACACCTAAAATGAAACGTTGGGAGTGTTATCAAATGGTTGAATAATTAGCATTATATTCAATCATCAAATTACATTAGCTCTCTTTGCTATTGTTGTATATTCTTGATTTGATTCCCTGCTGCGAAAATTTGCACCTACCGTGTATATATAGATTCTGAAAGAAGTGAGAAAAACACATTTTTCAGCTCCATTTTTGCATGGACACATTGACTTCCATCCTTATGACATATATGCCAATATATTTTGTTTTTACATGGTAGTTGCTATATTCCATCTTTGTTTTCACAATTATTATACAGTACGGTTGTTAACTTGTTATATTTGCCTTTTCTTGATCAATTACCCATCAGCATGTAGATTATTAACCTCAATAGTCAATATACCTCATTCGCATAAATATTAAATTAGCTTTAATTTGACATACGTGATATTGATATAAAAATAGGCAAAATTGGCCTCAACACTCTGAACTATGACTTGGGTGCACCCAGGACCTTGTACTTTGCTTAATGGCCAAAACACCACAAACCAATGACTTGGGTGCAAAGCGCACCTTTAGTGAGTATTTCGGCCACCATTCTCACCGGAGTCGGTGAATTAAATTTTTATTTTTCGATTTACATGCCGAAAAATGTATCGTAAAGGTTTCGGGGGTCATTTTGATCCTCAAAGGACCTAAATTGAGCTCAAAACAAGCAAAAAAATACCGTGCATGATTTGTTTAGCGTGTTATAAAATATCTCGATTTGCGTGTTATTGTTTTTTAAGCCGAATTGAGTCATTTACGCTATTTTCTTTGCTTGTTTTGAGCTCAATTTGTATTCTTAAAGGTCAAAATGACCCCCGAAACCTTTAAGGGACATTTTTCGGCACACAAATCGAAAAAATTCACCGGCTCTGGTGAGAATGGTGGCCGGAAAACTCACTAAAGGTGCGCTTTGCACCCAAGTCATTAGTTTGTGGTGTTTGACTACTAAGCAAAGTACAGGTTGCTGGGTGCATCTAAGCCAATTTTTCCATAAAAATATAATGTATAACATGCGACATTATAAGTATTTTTTTTTAATTTTTTTTTTGGTGTTTAGAGAGCCACAAGGGCGAGTGATGAGAATCGATCTCAAGATCACCTAGAATCGGGAGGAGAAGTTTTAACCACTTGAATTACCTCTCACTCGCTACATTATAAGTATTTTATTATAAGAGAATAACCTTATAACTTGCGCCTCACGTCCTCATAATCACAAGTTTAAGTTTTTAGTTGAATTAAATTTGTTCGTTGACATGTAATATGAAAAGCTAGCGTGACAAAAAGGCCACGAGTTCAAATCTTATTCAACCCACCTTATAGTATTTTTAATCTTGGGTATAAAATAATCCTGTTGCATCCACTTTTAAATCCAATCATGAGGCTCTAATCTAATAAAACTATAAGCTTAAACTTTGAGCTAAATTGGTCATTTGAATTAATAATATCTCCTTCGGATTTTTAAATGTAACACTTTTTGTTTCATGTTTTTCGATGTAAATATTTAATCATGCATTAATATCTTTAATTATTAATAAATAAAAGAAAATTTTAGAAAATAACACCATTGATTATAACACAAAAAAAAAAAAAAAAAAAAAAAAAAAAAAAAAAAAAAACTTTTATTACAACACCACAAAAAAACTCCAAAAATTGATTTCACTATCACTTAACGGATTCTTGGATGGAATCTATTAGTTATAACATCAACTTCAATCAATAATGCAGAAGCAGCAGCCTAAGCTAATTGGGTAATGCCTCCATTATTGCAAAACTCACAACTTGTACGTAATTATACTTCGTAGGTGTCTCCTTATCAACTTGAATCTATATGTCTTTTTCATGCTTCTAAATCGACTTTACATGCAGAAAATGACTTATATTCCTAGTTAATTATTTGGTACCTTCCAACTAGACCAGGCAATCCTAACCCAGACCCGATGACCCGACCCGAGTGACTCGATTCATGATCTGAAATTGACCCGAAAACTGAAATTGACTCGACCCGACTCATACTCGACCCGAAAATAGAGTTGACCCGATCCTGACCCGACACCCGAATTGACCCAAATTGTTTGACCCGAACAAACCCGATACCCGAAATTGACTCGAACAGACCCAATACTCGAAATGTTCCAAACTAAAATTACCTTATAATTGAACTAAAAATGTCTGGTGCCAAAAATAATTTAAATTGTTCATCTTCAAGTGTAGCCACGCTCATACACCGAATTAATAGATCTTATTATAACAATATTAAAATATAAAATTATTGATTTGAGCAAAATCCACAAATTAAATGGAACAACCCAAACATGATCCGACCTGATTTTGACCCGACCCGAATGTGACCCGAAATCAACCTGATACCTGACTCGACCCGAGATTGACCCAATCCGTACCCGACCCGAACGACCCATTTGCCAGGTCTATTTACAACTAAAGGATAATCTAACCTTGTAGTCTTTCACTACATATATTTCTCTGTTTCAAAATAAATATCTTTTTGCACTTTAACACCCTATACATTATTACGGAGTACATGATTGTACTAGAAATTTTTTTTAAAATAAAATTGGTTACTTAGAAATTAAGTCCGTATACTACTTTATACTATAATATGAAGTGCAACGAATTGAACATAACTACTTAGGTGTTTTTTTTAGACATATAAGAACTTTGATTATAAAGTATAAATATTTTAAACTTCGTGTAAAAGTTTCGAAAATCCTTCTACCATGAAAATCTTGAGCCGATAATTAAAATTTTGGAGTCTTCATATTATGTTTAGTTTTATCGTAGATTACTACTCGTATTTTGATCAAAATTAAGATACATATAATATTTATATATATAATCAACGTCAATATATAATCCATTATTACATCAATCACAAATTTAAGCAAGGATAATATAATTGAATGATTTGAATCCATAAACTAGTTAGGGAGAAAAAATGTTTTTGAACATAAGTGATATAATATAATATACGAAGTATCAATTTAGCTAAAATCTGTCCGTAGCTTTTTATCCGGGGAATAATATGTTGTTAGTATGCATTAAATTGAATACAATAAAGCCAAGAATATAGTCCAAGAGATGCATGTGCATCTTATCTAGAACTGAAATTTCAATGGATGACCAAGCTAAGGACTGCGACATATCAAAAACTGCAACATAAATGCCTTAAACAAGTGATGATCAATTGAACCTTTTGAGCGCCAATTTGTTTGGAACTTTATTAGAATACCACAGTCTTCCATATTCCTTTATTTCCCCCTCTTTTTATAAGAATATAAATTTTAAGATGTGTTGTACTCGACTTTCTTTTAACTTATTTTGAAAACAAATAAGCTTAAATAAATTAAGTTGACTTCAATTTAGTTTTTTTTTTATTTTTTTATTTTTACTTCAATTTAGTTTGAAGAAGTTTAAATATGCTTAAATAAGTTAAATTCATATTGACAAGTTAAATTAATTAACAACAATTCCTTTTGACTTTTTATTCGTCTTTAATTCTCAATTACGCTTTCGAATAAATTTGGGTGAGTCGGACTCACGGTAAGTCCAATATATCTGACATTAATAATTTAGTATCTGATATTAATAATTTAATAATCTAATATTTGACATTAGATTATTAACGTCAGATATTAGATTATTATTAGATTTCTCATGTTAGATATTTGATTATTAACGTCAAATATATTGGACTCACGGTAAAAAAAATTTCACTTTTACCTTTTGATCCCTTACCCATTGTCATGTGGGTGATTGGGTGCAACCACATAATACTTCGTATGTAATACAATACTCTGTAATATTCATGTTAAAGTTATATTTGCAAATAACTTTTGTTAGTTTTCTCTTTATATAATAAATACAAGTAAACAACAATTATGATGTACAGAGTATATATATACAGATCCTAAGGTTGTATTTAAGCATTGTAAACACATTTCTAAAATGGTACAATATAAGGGTAAAAATTTATGACAAAATTCCATGTCTGTCAGTTTATTGTTCTTAATAATAAGACTTAGTAATTCTTAATCTTTCATATATAATCTTCTAATATGTAATCCAACTTCACCTATCAATATCATTGGTAGTATTGACAAATTATTAATTTTCTTATTAACTTATTATTATTATAGGAGGTAATCCTTACTCCTTAGGACATTTATTAACGGGTTCGGTTCTTCTACGATTTAATATTATTTAGATCGGTTTTATTTCAGGTTTACTAAATTACGATTCAGGTCTGTTTTTTATTTTAAAAAATCGGTTTTTTATCGAGTCGTTTGGATTCGGGCAATTAAACGGTTTTGGTTTGAAATTTGATACTACTTTCTAACTTTTTGCTGGTTAACAAGTTTGGCATCAAGCCGAGACTTCATCACTTCATATTAAGGCATCATATTATATGCAAATTCTCATTAATTTTATAAATACATATCATGTTATGTTTCAAGTTTAGCCATACTGATCTTACTAGTTTATTACGAAGTAGATTATAAAAGTTTAGTGCATTAATGTATTATTGTTTTACTATCAGATTATTATCTGCTTCTTATTTGATCATTTAATTAATAATGTCATAATCATGATTTGATGAGTTGTTGTGACATCGAAATTTGCAATTTAGTATTCGATACTTAATTAGTCAACAAGACTGATAATTAAGACTCGTTTATCATTATATATTTGCATGAAGTTATATATGAAGATATTACAAAGTAGTTTGATTTGTATAATGAAAGAAAACATTAATGAATAAGAAGGTAATATTGGTTCTTTCAATCGATTATACATATACATAACATCTACCATCTCATATTCTCATAGTTAAATATGTATTAGTATAAAGGGATGAGAATCATAAGATTATTATATTTTTGTATATCTTTTACTGGTTTTTCCCTAAGGCTTAAGTCACTAATTAGTAATTAGTAATTACTTAATTAGACTAACAAGTTAATAAGAAAGTATCTTTTAACTTGAGTCTAATAGATCAAATACTGAAATGCTATTAGTATATTACCGAGTAGGATAGTCTAGTACATAGTTAATCTGTTATGCAACTATGCTAAATTGACAATTGTTCATATAGTCATGTTAGTCAATCACTCATGTAGTCATATGACTCATATCTAATTAAGTAATTTGTATTTATGTACTAATCTACTAGTCAATTCTATTATTTATAAGTTTACACGATTACAAGTGTATTGCTTACAGGCACAGCTAAACTGATATAAATATAATCATATAACAAATCCGTAGTAATTCTAACTCTCTAAGATATGACGTCATTATATTATTAAACGGTCTTCGAATTTTTATTAATCGCAACGCTAAACATTTACACGCTAACCGATTCACATTTTTATAATTTAAATAACTTAATAAGTTAATGTGTGTGTTAAAAAAATATATATAAAAGCTGATATTATGAAGGTATATATCGTTTTATCGGGATTCGAGAAATGTAATTAATTTTTTTTAAGCCATGTAATTAATTGATTGTATAAAAGTTTGTTTAATGTTATTAAAATAAAAATAAAATTTTTGATTTTTACAAAGTGGAAAAATTGATTTCATTTTTTTTGGTTGACAATTTCGTCAAAATATGAATGGTGGGAAATTTTCCTCCAAAAACATTTCCGACGGAACATTCTGTCGGAATATAATTATATAAAAATAAAAAACCAACCCTCCCCCGGATTTTTCTCCTCCTCCTCCTTCTCTTCCTCTCTCCTTCTCCTTCTCTTCCTCTACGCCTTCTCTTTCTCGATGTTTTCCGGCGAGTGGTTGACGGTAAGTAATGGTTTTTTTGGTCAAATTCGACCATGAAAAGTCTAGATCTAGACTTTTTATGGTCAAATTTGGCCCATTTAAACCAAATTCAAGAATTCAAAGCCAATTTCGGTTATTAAGGTATATTTTTCGAGTTAATTTTTTTTAAATAATGTCGGTTGTTGTTGTGGTGGGTGTGGATGTGGTGGCTGGTGTCGTGTTTGGTGGAAGGTGCTTTTTTTTCTTTTTTTTTTTTTAAAATACGTTGGTGGATGTGGTGGGTTGTTTTAGATCTGGGTTTAGGTGGGCCGTGGTGGGTGCTTATAGATCTGGGTTTAGGTGGTTAAGGTGTTGGGTGGTACCCAGGTTGGCGAGGTTGTGGTCGGATTTTGATGATGTTTTTTTGGGTTGCGGTGTCGTGGTGGCAGAGTGGGTGGGTGGGGCGTTTTGGGGGCTGAAGGGAGGGAGGTTAGTTGGGGTTTAAGTCGGGCTGGAGGTTTGGTGGTTCGACGGTGGTTTGGTGGTGGGGGCTTTGGGTTAGGGTTTGGTGGTTCGGCGGTGGTTTGGTGGTGGGGGCTGATGGCTGGTAGGGGTTAGTGTGTTTACGGGTTTGGTCGGGTTGTGGGTGGCGTTAGGCGTCTGAAAGGGTGGTGGTACGGGTTAGGTGGGCTGGTAGGGGTGGGGTGGGGCGTTTTTTTTTTTTATTTTATTTTTTTAAAAGCAGTTTCTAACGGAATTTTTCTGTCGGAAATGACCTGTTTTCTAGTAGTATAACATGCGTTTATGTATTTGGTTCATAAATGGTTCGGTTTATAAGCGGTTCGGTTTATAATCAGTTCGGTTTATAAACGGTTCGGTGCAAATGGGTTGCAGTTTGTTAACGGTTCGGTGTAAACGGTTTTTATGCCAGTTCAAATGATTTTGGGTTAGAAACGGTTCGGTTCATATTCGATTCGGTTTCATTTAAATTCGGTTTAGATTTGGTTCGGTTTTTAAACGGTTTAACGTTTACTCGGATCGGTTCGGTTTCGGGTTTACTAACATGTGGTTCGGGTCGGTTTTCGGTTTCATAAAATCGGTTTTTAATCGGTTCGGTTTTCATTCGGATCGATTTGAACCAGTTCGGTTTCACCAGTTTGGTTCGGTTTTTGACAGTGGTACTTTTTAGCACACAAAACTCAGAAAAAAAATGGTATTTACGCTGACTAGCTAGTTGAACTTGGTGCATGTGAACAGAAGACTAATGCATGTATCTTTGCTCGTGTCATTTTGTATTGTCTACGTAACTTGTTTCCACCCACCCTTGACTCTTGTGGCTGACTTTTTTCAAATTTGCGTTGATTATCTCTTCTATTGTTCTATATGTGTATGTTTTTTGTATGTATTTCGATCTTCTTGTGTAAAATCTAAGATACTCGTTTGATAAGTCATAATATTAGGTCAATTACTTGGTAGTGATTGTGACATGTTATAAAGAAAACACCTGGTACCTTCTCCTTGAGAAACTTGGTAGTTGACAGTCCTTGATACTCCGGTGCATTTATCGAAAAGTTGTGATAAATTAATCTTCGAGAAAAAATGAAGCATCAACTAATTTGATGGTGCTTGTCTTCTTTATCGATGTTTAGCTTACGTCTCAAGATAACTTCCTTATCTAAATCAATGTCCGTTTGACTTTTTAGTTCAGATTACAAACTTTTATTACATCCAATTTTCATGTACACAAATGTGTACTTTAAGTCAAAAATTGTATCATTATTATGTATTCTTCTAGAAATAACAAGATTTGATGATAAATTCATAGATAGATCACTAACCTCCACGTATACTATATTATGGTAGAATTTGGGTTGTGCATGTGCATCCAACAGCCTCAATTCATCACATGGTGAGAGCGCACATTAAGAAGTTTTAGAAGGATCGATATGATCTTATTTCAGATTACTATGGTAGTATGATATAGATTTTCATGATTTTTTCTTAAGTATTCATATTCAACTTTTATGTCTTAAACCATCAATATTAACCACATTAAATCTGGAGTAAAATTGATAGATCGAGATGAGTAAAGAGTCAATCCAGAGCATAACAAAATTTAAACATAATTGGTAGAATTTAGTAAATAATTAAAATTGACGGATTATATATCGTACATTATTGGAATGTTAAATTAGTTCGATCTAAATATGATTGTTGGTATAATATAGCTCACTAATTTGAAAAAAGGAAATAAAATTGTCATAATTTCAATGGCTTGGTATATTTTGAGGCATTAATCTTAACAAGGAAAACATTTCTTTCACCTTTCTATCAGCATTGTCCTCTAAGTATAGGATAATTAAGTTCAAATAAGTCATGATAAGGTATAGTAAAGATTATTTCACAAATAAATTAAATATTCCGTATTACATATCCAAATAAGTTAGAAAAAGTTACGCATATTAAGTTTAAATACTGTAGATAAAATCATAGTCATAATTAAGCTTAAATTATCCAAAGCCTTGACAACAAATATAAGTAGACAAACTTGGCGGCTATAGATTGCAACTATATGGTCCCAAATTATATCCTATCATACTTCAAAGTATAATATATGGCCGGTTAAAAACGATACGTTTTAATACGAAACACCTAAAAAGGCTGTAATTGTAGGGACCTTTCAATCTCTTAGTTTAATTTTAACCTTCATTATAGCCATAAAAATATCTACGACCGTCATCAATGGTCAAATATATCAAGCTTAATAAAACCAACAACTTGTATTTTATTTTAATAATATTATCAACCAAACATAAGGTTGGTAAATCTTGTCAAAAGACATTTTTTTTTTATTAACAATAAAATCAGTTAATTAGTGTCCAATTATTTTCACCTATATTATCTCCAAGTTTGACCATTGTATGATTTGTATCACATTCTATTTCTACCACCATATAATGAGCAGCGGACTACTTGTGCCAATAGCTTTGTCAATTTTACTGTAGATGTTTGTTGGAAAAGCAATGTAGATGCTAATTCTTAGTCTCCATAACAGATTTTCTGTAACTTAGTTGTTGGATAAAGCGACCATAATGATACTTTAAGTTTGAGATTAAATCATGTTAACATTATTTGTTTTCATTCCGAATTCTTTGTGAAAAAAAAACAATTTAAATGAATGTTAATTTTTATTTGAGACGAAAAGTTTGTGAGCTTTTTTAGTTATATGCTAGATATGCACCGTATTGTGACAATTTTATTTAATTAACCAAACAAATTATAACTTTCCAACACATGAAAACTTTTTGAAATAATTTTTTTTAAAAAAAAAACTCTAAAATTATTATTTTAGCTATTTGGAAAATTTATTTCCTATGTCCAACCAACCGAACACTTATAGCTTATTAAACTGAAGACGTTATAAATTTATAACTCTGTAATTAACGGTGGATCAGAGTTTTTGAGTTCTTTTCCCCGAGAAAACCTTGGCAAAACTTGATTAAGTTGAACTTAATCAAAATTATTTCAAAAAAAAAAAAAAATCTTGATTAAGTTGAACAGTAAAAGATACCTTATTACAATATTCACCTCATTAAAATGTTCACCCGAACAACCATTATAAGTATGTACTTCATCTTATGCAAATATACTCTTTATGTAGTAAATAAAACCGCTTGTTTGCATGTCTCATTGCAACAAATCACCCCCTTCCTCTCTTTCCCTTTCATAAAATTACAAAAAGTATCAACCTTTATCCAATTCTTCTTTCCTTTGATACATTATTCCCCTCTCCAAGTAAATATGAATGTATGATTAGGTTTAAAGAATCTGTTTTGCAAGAATCAAGGGCCAAAATTTAGTCTCCAAAAGTCCAATATATATAATTATAAATAATTATTATTAAAAATTATATTCTGAAGTTACACCAATGAGTCAAGTAAGAAAAAAAGTCTATATCTATATATAGAAACTTAATTAGTCTTTTTTTCTTCTCAAAGCAAACATACTTGTTGGAGCTTCAATTGCCAATTTGTCATCACTGCAACAAAATTTTTCAAGCCGAGAAAGGTTTCAAGACGTTCCTCTTTAATTTATTTGGTTCAGATATACTATGTTTTTTTTGGCGCCGCCACTTTAATTTGGTTGTGGAGGTGGTGCTATTTCATTCCTTGAATATTGATGTAATTTTGTATTTATATTACCTTTTTTCTTATTAGATTTAATTTATTTAATGATCATATTATGTAATTAATTTCAAGCTTATGTTATACAAGTATTACGAAATAGAGGACTAATTGCTAAGAGTATCATGATTTAAAACAAAAACAATACTAATCCATACAACATACTTTGTATACAAAGTAGTTTCACGAAACTTCCTAATAGAAAAAGAAGCACGTGTTTATGGTGACTGTTTTAGACTAATTAAAGTCAAGGTCACCTACTATTAGAACAATTTACTAAAAGAGGGTTGACCAAGGAAAGAACGGCGGCACACTTTTGACACATCAAATATGAAGTATTGAAGTCATATAGAATCATTGATATTGTATACTCAATTAGGCTACCTAATGAATAACATTATTATATATTGCTAGAAGATACATGAATGAGCCCAACCTTTATTTTATGTTCATAATTCAGTTTTGGCCCTATTATGAGCTAGGTCGTCATTGAATGTATGTTTTTGTAATCGGACTTAGTAATCTATATATGTCATGAATTGACAATAACATGCTAATAATGATAGAATTATGAGAAAGAGAATGTTGGAAAGCTTGATTATATTGATGATATACAAGAGTATTTATAGTACATAAGTAAGCATTAAACTATGACTAGATACATTAGAATATATGTCTAGGTACATTAGACAATAGTTAGGGAAATCTTTGACAATCAACCTAATTGTGTAAATCACGGAGTAAATCAAGGGATAATATATTGTTAATATCATAATCCTTTACAAATAAGACATGACTTCCTTAGGCCAATGTCATACTCCTTGATGAATAAGTCCTTCACCTCTTATGAGTAACGATTAGAGTATAGAGATGCATGTAAAATGGGTAGCTAAGGTATTTTATATATGTGTAATAATTGATCGTGTTGAGACGCTAGGGAAAAGGGGTTGGAGACTTGGAGGTACTTAAAAGGGGGGATTGATCTAGCTAGGGCCGGGTTGACTGGAAAGAGGTTGAATAAGATGGTAGTGTAGAGGGTTAGTTGAAGATAAATTGACGAAGATTGGAGTTAGGTTAATTAAAGTTAATAATTGGACATATATATCAAGCACGTGCTATAGATTTCCAATTAATAGTATTGAATACCAAGAGCAAAGCCTCAAAGAAAACCTTAATCCAATTGCAACATTAAATACTACAGGCCTACAGCCTTATTTTGTAATTTTAAGGCCCACTTACTTTGGAATACAACCAATTGATTGCAAATAATCAAAGGAGAAAGAACTACAAGATTGACTTTTAAATTGTATTTATAAAAATACCTTCTTAATTTTTTAATTGTCTCTTATAACCATTACTCTGAGTATTTGAAATAGGGACTCACCTTGTAACCTTGAGGTCACAAGGTCAAATCCTCCCAAAGGTGCTTGAAGGTGAGAATCCCTTATCATTTTCCTCACTTTTAGGTGTTTAGCCCGTAAATGTTAAACAACTTAAATCTAAAAAATTACAAGGATTGATGTCTGGTATAAATGATTTAGTAACATATTCCCACCACTAACCCCATTTGCATACACACATAACAATGAGTAAGACAAATACACCATTACACCTTCAATCATTAGTAATATTTTGGTTCAATTCAATCCTTAATAAAACACATTTTGCCTATAATATAAAGAGTATTAAGAAAAGCAAAATTATTTCCAACAATGTTGATATTCATCATAATATTTGTATTATATATGGATAGTCGAATTTTATATGTGAAATTCACCCCGAGTTGGATCAAATATTTCATTTATATCGGTATACCCCATCGTTCTTCCTCCTGAATTCAACATATCACCAAGTGAAAATTAATTATATCGAATCATTAGTAAATGCAAATGGTGTACTTAAAATAAGATACTAGTTAATCATAAATGTTCCAATGTCTTTTCACAGTTATGAATAATATTAATGAACAAGTATTAGAAGCATTCAAACATGAGTCAAATATGCAATTAATTAAGAGCAACTGTTTAAAGGATCCCTACTACTACTCGTATTACAGCCGTAGTAATGTCATAATTTACTACTGCTAATAGTGCCCCATTCTTCAAGTTGATGTACAGTTATTTTTTTTTTTTTTTTCCTTTTGAAAAGTCTTGGGCTGAAATTCTTATCTAATTGATCCAAAATAGAGCTTGAAAATTCTTCCAATCCTTAAATTTGCACATAATGTTAGATAGTACTAGGTACAATGTACCCCTATGATAGAAATATTGGGATGTACTATGAAAAGAATATTCCACCGTTTTACAATTTTTTTTCGTTGTTTTTTCCAATTTCTCAATTAGGTTATTGAAAAATGAGGGATGTCGATGATAATTATATGCATATCATCGGGCATCCATTCTAATACTTGTATAACTTTCGCTAACACGTGTATCGTACATGTTAGTGGGTAATGTCCTCCTTATCAATTGATAACTAATACGTATACGTTTATGAGCTTGCGAGCTTGTGCCATGCACCACACATTTCAGCACGCAACATTGCATGTTATATTGAATAATGCACTAGTATCAATTCTCATAAATACCAAGTACACCAGAAAAATTAAATCTTGTTGGAAAATAATAATGGCCTAGGTGAATAGGATATGTTATTTGACGTACATATATAATTTAATGTGCTTTCCTACTGCGTCCTCCATGGTCCATGCCCTAATAATTTTTTATGTTAGTTTTCTGAACGTATATTAAAGGATTTAGTAATGTGGATAGATAATTTGGTCGGTAGATAATGGAAGACAGGGGTGGTTCTATCTGAGCATGTGCATGGTGGTCGACCGCAATGGGCTCCTAAGAGAAACTACTATAAAAGTGCCCCATTTTTTGAATTTCGTAACATATTTTTCCTTAAAAAAATGATTTTAGGGCCCAATTTAACAAAATTGCACCGAACCACTTTTATTGTTAGCATTTATAGCTCCACCTTCGACGGAAGGTGTATTTAAGGATTTAGTAAGGTGTATATTTTGGTAGGTTGATAATGGAGAATTAAAAATAATACATTGGAAGATAATTAACAAGTAGAAGGACTCACGTGACATAACATATGACGTAAAAGTGTACCAAAAAAACAGACTTAATAGAAGGATAAACATCATATGAGTTGACTGGACAAATTTCTAGGAAAAATTCTGTATGGACATCCTAAAATAAGTTCAGAAAGATTATTTGGAGGGAGTATCAATTGTTGACTGAGTAGCCAGGCATGGCAGGCCCGCACGACACGCTGGTCGCCAGGCGTGCCATGGGCCGTTCTGCGTACAAGCCAGCTAGAAAACAGGCACGGCACGACATGAGCCCGTCGTGCTTGCCCGTTTTTTGGCACGTGGGTGGCCCGCCAATTTATATTGTTGAGAAACAGTCTTCAACGGTTATTAGAGTCGTTCCTCTCCTCCATTCCAACGGCTCTTTGCTCCCATTTTTTCTATAAATAGCAAATTTCACTTCACTTTCAAATCACAATTCAACTCATCTCTTCTCTTAATCTCTAATTCTCTTAATCTCTTATATTCTCTAATTATAATTTATTAATATCGAAAAAAATTAAAAGTTCGTAATCGTAATTAGCGGAAAGCGTTGAAATACGGTTGTAAAATCTAACTAATCTTTATTATTGTTGTTATTATTATTGTTATTACTTATTATTCTTATAATTATTGTAATTAATTATTATTATTGTTATTGTTATAATTGTTGTTATTAATTATTATTATTGTTATTATTAAAATTGTTAATTTGTTAATTATGGCATCACCAAACATGAACAACCCATCATCCTCAAGGAAAACCCAATTTGTCCATGATAATAGTTCCAGGGAATCACCTAATCCAATGACCCCCCCCCCCCAATTTCAAGTCTGACCAATGACCCTAGAACCGCCCCCCTAGGTTTTGAGCAATTTAGGCATGGTGGTATTTCCGGTTTTCAACCTTATAACATGAATATGCCCGGATTTCCTCAAACCCAATTTCCACCACAAAACCAATTTTCAATATTCGGTCAATTCCCACCTAATTTCTTTGACCCATAAAATTTTTATACTAACCAAGGTAGCGAACAAAATAGCCTTGCCTCCGAGTCTACTACTCAACAAACCCCCAATCTACAAACACGATCCGAAACGCACAAGAGCAATGGTTAACCGAATAAGACATGGTAAATATTAAAAGCCGCAAAAGTGAAGTATGAAGTTATTTTTTGCTAAATAAAGAACAAACAAGAGCAAAATGTAAAACATGTGGTAAAATATACTCGGCCACATCCAAGGCCGGGAAGGGACACTTAAGTAGACACTTTAAAACATGTGCACAACCATCTAGTGATCCAACCCGGCCAAAAATTTCCCAATTCTATCCACACGGCTTTACCTACAACTATGAGAGGGATAGGGATGAACTAGGGAAAATGATAGTACACACCGAACAACCTTTTCTTATCTCTAAAAGTGACTCATTTAACACTTACATTAATAAAGTATTACAACCCCAACATAAAAGAATCTCTAGGAAAACCGTTCGTTCCGCCGCCATGAAAAACTTCCTAGAGTACAAAATGCGGTTACAAGACGAATTGAGTAAACTTAATTGTAGAGTGTCTTTGACTGCCGATTCTTGGGATAGTGGTTATAAATATCACTATTTATGTGTGACTTGCCATTGGGTAGATGATCAATGGTTGTTATAAAAACGAATAATCTATTTCAAAATGCTTGAATAACCCCACACCGGTATTAACATTGTTCACCATTTAACGGAAGCTATAAATGAATAGAACCTTAGAGAAAAAATCATGTCTATGACATTTGACAATGCAACCTCAATGACATATACTGCTAATTTAGTGAAATAAAATTTAACCGATGTAATATTAGATGGTGACACATTTCATACTAGATATGTTTGCCATGTTCTTAACTTATGTGTACAAGATGGAATTAAAGCAATTAGTCCATACTATAACAAAATTAGAGAAGTTATTATGTTTATTAATAGCTCAAACATGAGATTCCAAAAATGGAAAGGTTTTTTAAGACAACAAAAGATAAGAGCAATAAAAATCAAAACCGATTGTCCAACTAGGTGGAATTCCACCTATGACATGTTAACCAAGGCAATTGAATATAAGAATCCCTTAACAATTTCTTACAACCAAAAATTTCCACAAAATGCTTTATATGAGGATGATTGGGATAAATGTGAAAGATATATGCAATTTTTACAATTATTATATAACATGACATTTTGTTTTTCTTCTGTTTATAATCCTTGTGCTCAAAACTTTCTTTCAAATGCATGTTTACTCGCCCAGCTTTTCTCTGATCATCGCAATCAAAGTGATTATGATCAATATCTTCGAGCAATGGAAATAAAGTGGCGTAAATATTTTTATATTTTTGCTTCCATATTAGAACCTAGGCAAAAGTATAAAAATACATTTATGTTAGTGGACATTTATTTTCAATGCATGCTTATTGACGATAGTGTAGACACCTATAAGAGTAATGTGAAGGATCAATTTTTTGCTTTATATAGAGTTTATGAAATCAAATATGGCACCGTTCCTCGCTCTGGCCCTTCCCAACCATCTAAAAACATAAGTAAAAAGGCCAAGCATTTATTTTCACAAGCTACTAACTTGATTTCAAGGTTTTCAAGTGATTCATCAATAAGGAGAATGCAAAGCGATGTCTCGGAGTTGCAAATGTACCTGAGTTACGACATCACCAAGGACATGGACGACGATGAGATAAACAGCCTCGACCTCCTTGTATGGTGGAAACAACAAAGCTCGAAGCATCCAACTTTGGCGGCAATGACACGAGACATTCTTGGTATCAAAGTCTCCTCTATTGCCTCCGAATGAGCTTTCAGCGCATCCGGGAGGATTTTAGACGATAGAAGAACAAGTCTAAAACTCGAAACATTTGAAATGTGCGTGTGTTTCAAAAATTGGTTGGATGCTGAAAATCGCTTAGAAGACCGTACTTACGCCAACAACGACAACGATGACGGAACCTCCACTTCCGACCGTTCGGGTTCGGCTAGTTCTTAATCTATTCTTTTAGCCGATAACCTTGAACGCGAAAGCGAAGAAGAAGAAGAAGAAGAAGATGAAGAACTATAAATGGATTACATACTTCTAACTGTAGACAATTTTTGTATAATATCCTTGTACGAAATCATTATCATTGTACGATTTTTATCATTATTACTTATTAGATTAATATCAAACTTTTATACTTGAGTTTTTTTTTTTTTTTTTTTTTTTTTTTTTTTTTTTTTGAAATTTATATCTTCCAACGTTAAGAAGTATGTATTTATTTGTAATATTTCAAGTAATAATAATATGAAGTATGCATTAATCACATTCAAAGAATCAAAGTCCAATTTTAGCCGTTAAGATTTGAAATTTTCATCTTCGCCGTTAAGAAAATAAAAAGTAATATAAACAAAATAAGTTAATAACTAATTAACTATAATAAATAAAAAAGTATAATAAATTATAATTATAACTATAATAAATATAAATTATAATGAATTATAACTATAATAAATATAAATTATAATAATAAGAAGTAATACCAAGTATAATAATAAAATAATAAATTATAATAACAAGTATAATAATTAAATAAATAAATTATAATAAAACAAGTATAATAAAAAAATAATAATAAACTTAATTAATTAATTTATAATAATAAGAAGTAAACTTAATTAGTTAATTATAAAAAAATAATGTATTGTTTTTTTTTAAAAAAAAAATAAAAGAAAATAAAACTGAAGAACGTGACAGGCACGTGGGCTGACCTGGCACTAGGGGTGAGCACAACCGGGTATCCGGTCATATTCTCACTACCCGGATCCGGAACCGGTTATGACCGGGTCCCAAGAATTGGAACTGGTCCCGAAACCGGTTCCAAGACCGTGTACCCGGTTCTTATTCTATAGTTTTATTGTTTTTTTTTTTGAGCTTGTAGAGAGGCATTAACCTCATCATCAACACTTCCCTCTTTATATCTTCAACAAAAAACTGTAGACCAACAAAGATTTATAGACAAAATCACATTTATTTCACCATTTTTATAAAATTAAGCAAGAAACATTCACCACCCAAACGGCAAATTGCATTCACAACCACGTCGCAACTAAAAATGCCGACCAAGTTGCTGCCAAGCCAATGGCAAACTGCTTACCTCGAAAAATACAACCAAACCCAGAAAAAACTTCGATTAGTTTGAGTAATTTAGTTCATCATAGCCTCATTGGTGAATAATTGAAGCAACTGATCTTTGCTTGATGGTCGTTTAATGGTGGTCGGAGAACGAAAGAGAGGAACAAAGACTGAAGGAGGCGAATAGGCGGTTGAGGAATTGGGGAACAAAAACCCTAAATGTTAATAACTTTTGAAATGTGAGTAAATGAGTTACTGAAATGTGAGGATTTGGGGAACGAAGACTGAATAGGGAAGGCTGGATATTGAAGCCAGTTGGGCTTGATCCTAAGATCATTATCCAGTATTATTTGTTTTAAAGAAACTGCATAGTGTATATTAGTGTAATAGTATTGACATAAAAAAAAAAAATTAAATTAAATCTGAACATTTACCGGGTATCCAGTGGGTACCGGGTCCGAAATTTCAGGACCCGGTCCGGAACCGGTTACAACCGGGTCCGACATTTTGGACCCGGTCCCGGAACCGGTGAGACTAGCTCCGGGTCTGGACCCGGCGGATCTTAACCGGTTCCAGATCCGGTACCGGGTACCCTGGGTCTTTGCTCACCCCTACCTTGCACGGTACACCCGGCACGTGGGCCGTGCCGTGTCGTGGGCTGGCCTGGTGGAAATGGAGGCACGGCCCGCAGCCACGGCTAGCCCGCCAGGCACGACTCGCGACGGCACGGCCCGGCCTGCTGCCCACCTTTAGTTGACTCTATTAAAACAACGGATTTGCATTTTAACACTGACAAGTTACAAAAGAAGGTAAAATAAATTTAATTTAAAAGGAAAAGAAGAGAAGAGAAAAGGAGGGAAACAAATTCTCTTGTTTGAGTAAAGGATTGGAGTAAGGAAGGGGAAGGAGATGAAGAGATCTATTTTCCCTCTCTCTTTAATAAGTATAATCCCTCCAAAATTAAAGAGATTTGGAGGGAAAATAAAGCTCACTTTCACCTCCCTTTCTTTTCCCTTCCCTTCCCTTCCTCCGTTTTCTTTCCCTTCTTTTCTTTCCTTCTTTGTTAGTGAATATACGTAATTTGGCCATGGGCCTAAATTAGGCTCCTCGTTGAGATAACCAGTTAGATGAGGGCCTATGATCAACGTGGAAGCAAAACAACAATGACCCAAATCATATATGGCAGAAAGCCAGAAAGCAACATAAATAAATTTGCAACCGCCCATTTTTTTTTTATTAGTTTTTTTTATCCCCCAAAATGCTACACCAATCTAAAAATATGTTTTTGGGCCACACATTCCGAGGCCACGGGCTTTTACGTGCCTCAGCCAAATTTCAATACGTAGTAATTTTGTAACAATCCAACTTTATCTTAATTATATATCGTTTTAATTTTTAAAGGTCGTGAATGTTGCTATGACATCTAAATCCCTTCATTACTGTTTATTTTCTTGTAGGCTTGTAGCCTTGTAACTCCTTTTATTCCATATTAAGTATACGGCAAAATTACACTCATTGACATCAACTTAAAATTATGTTGTAAATATTGACACGAAATTGTGTCACTTGTTAACTTGACACCAACTTGCCCAAAAAAGAATAAAATTGACATTAAAGGCAATAAACATTCAATAATACTCTACATCTATATAGTCTTATCTTTCCAACACATTAAGAACTTTTTGAAGCAAATGGTTGTTGAAAAAGAATTTTATACTTGTACAAGGGTTGAAAGTTACGTAAAGTTAGTTGTTCGGTGTCATTTATGTCAATTTTGTAATTTTTGTAGCAAGTTGGTATCAGTTTAGCAAGTGATATAAGTTGGTGTCAATAATTGCAAAACTTCACAAAGTTGATGTTAATGATTGTAATTTTGCCTAAGTATACACTGGTTAAACACCAAGCCTTATATTTTGCACATTAGACACCTTCTTTCTTATAACATCTTAATTCTTAAGAGCAACTCCAGTGGTTGTAGCTAAAGACTTACTTGCAATTTTATATAATCCCTATCTACTAGCTTAACCATTGGAGCTACAAAATGCAATTGCCAAGCTCATTTGCTTGAAAAAGTACTTACCAAAAAAGAATAAATAAAATTAAATAAAAAGAAGCTAATTAATTAATTGAGGTTCATTTAAATAGCAAGCTAATAGCTAGCCATTGGAGCTCAATGTAGCTATAATGACAATTAGCTTAAAAGCTTATGTGGCATGACGAGCTAATTTGATAATTAGCTTATCATTGTAGTTGCTCTAATAAAACTCGAATTTCTATTAATCTGAGTACCAATTTGGCAAAGAATCCTATTTTTACACCAATCAAGCAAATGAAACAATTCGACCTTGAGGATTAACGTCGTTGTCTCGTCGACAAATTTCCCTCGGTGGCCCGGTATGATCGATTTGATATTACATCTGAGATCCGACATTGCAACACCCTTTTGATGAACAACAGTGTACTTACAGGTCCATCTCTTACTATATTCATAGATTGAAAGTAGAAAAGCATACTGCAGTTCTTTGGCGCTAACTCTGATTGAAACCTTTGCCCCCTTAAATCAACCTTTTTCTTTCTCATCTTTTTAGTCCTCCAAATTAATCCTTTTATACCCCACCATTTTAACAAAGCTTAGCTAGCTGTAAAGCTTCTATCAATAACAAAATCATAATTAAAATTTCCAAACAATATAAAGTATACCAGTTTAAATAAAACATGATTATATATATTTATTCATTAATGTTTCAGACAATCCCATCATTGCTGTCTATAGTAACTTATGGAATAAAATTTAAAAAAATGGAATTTCATGTAGAATTTATAGGATTATATAGTAGTATTATTGTGATCAAACACAAGCCTATTTCCAACTGAAAAAGAAGAAGAAAAAAAAACTTCTAGCTCTAGCTTCTTCTAGCTTTTCTTTTTGATTTAATTAAAAAAAAAAATGCCAACAATTTCCCCTGAAAGTCACCAAGAGAAAGAAACAAACACCTTCGATTTTCGAGCCCCACCGCCATCTCCAATCGGCTCAAGCCGTCGTGCTTCCTCCGTGGCGAATGATGAGGTCTTAACAGAGTTTCTAGAGCACAGCCTTCGGGTCCCGGACCTTATCCTCCCTGATCGAATCTTCCCAAGACAAAAACCATTCAGGGATATTCCAGAGATTGATTTTCAGGTTCTGAATTCTGCAAAAGATGATTTAGTTTTGAAGATCCGAGATTCTTTGTCGGAAATTGGGTGTTTTCAGGTGATCAATCATGGGATTTCGCCGGAGTTGATCAAGACGGTGGTTAGGCGGGCACGACGGGTGTTTAGAATGTCGCCGGAGAAGAAGAGAATGGCGGTGAGATCGCCGGAGATGGAGTTTGGGTTTGAGGATCAAGTGAGTGGGGAGCAAGAGGAGGTTGTGAATGAGATGGGTGAGGAATTTGTTTGGGGCAGGGGATTTGGTTTTAAGTTAAAAATGGAGGGAATTTGGCCAAATAAGTTTTCAAAATTCAGGTATTTAACGGTCAATCTATGATCTATTTTTTTTTTCATTTTTTGTTTTTGTCTGTTTTCAAGTTGTTTATTTATTTATGCAACAATTAATGTCACCGATGACAAAATTAATGATATTAAGAGACAAAAGAAATTAAAATCATCGTTGTTAGTTTATTAAAAGAAAAAAATGATGAATAATCACTGCGGTTAGTGTATTTTTTTTTTAAATGACAAAATTAACTAATCACCGCGGTTAGTTAATTGAATATGAATACATAAATTTGACAAATTAAGTTTTAATTTAGTCACAAATTGAGGTTCTAAATAGGTTTTTTTTTTTTTTTTTTTTTTTTTTTTTTTTTTTTACAGGGAATTCTAAATAGTTGAGAAATTGTTTAGTCATAAGCAGTATGGAGTACAATGGTTGAATACTACAAATTGCTATTTTTTTTAAAGAAAAATATATTATAAATAGTACAGAAAATATTGTTACTCTGTATTACATTATAATATTTGGAATGATCGCCATTGTATTTAACATACGTTATTAAATCATGAAAATAACTAATAATAAGTTTGCATGCAATATTGAAACCAAAGTTACTTGACATGATTCATGTGATATAGATCCACAGTTTAAGTTATGTTTTTGTGTGTGAGCGTTCGCGTGTAGGGTTTAAAAATCCCCCCCCCCCTATATATTCAATATTCATTACTATATCACTCAATACCATTTTAAAGTGTTAGCAACTAATAATTGAAATTCAAAAGTAAACATCAAATTTTAAATGAACATTTATATTATTATAGATTAAAACTCGTTTCAATCATTTTCTTCCTATCGTTAAAACTCGAGCCAATGGATTGACAAATTGAATGATGTTTATACATTGCAGTGACAAAATGGAGACCTTGGCAACATCAATGGAGAAGATTGCTAAGGAGATAATGTTGATCCTAAATGAAAACTACTCCAATCTACCAAATAGTAATCTGGATGATTGTGTATGCCACATATACAAGCATCCTCATGACGTGTCAGCTGATCAATGCCTTAGCTCCCTTCGATATGACGTCATAAGGATGATGATCAAAAGGTCAGATTATTCCCATGCAGTATCATTGCATGTTTGTGATGGATCTTCTGAGTTTCATGTTTACTCTAAGAAAGGCTGGATTTCTTTCACCCCACTTGAAAATGCCTTGATTGTCACAGCTGGGGATCAACTACAGGTAAATCACACAAACAATACTTTAGCCTTATTGTGGTTATAGCACGTTGATTCAAATATATATGAAACGGGAAAATTATTAGTTGTAGGGAAAACTTGTACACAACAAGTGTATTGTTTATAGCAGACTAAATCATCACCATAATCACATACAATCAATTATGAAAGAGTACCTTTTATACAATGGGGGTGGGGGGGGGGGGGGGGGGGTTGGCTAATAGCCTAATTGACTATGTTTGTTGTGTACTTTACTACTACGAGTCTATGTTACACCCGTTGTATTGGTCATCATGACCAACATTTTTTGACATGGAAGGCCCCTCGTGTCCCTTGAAACATAATCATGACTCAAGGATGTTGCATTGCTTAGATTAATTAGTACCCTTTTGAGCTGTCTAATTTTTTTTTGTGTTCTTAATTAATCATTTCATTGCAATTAGATTAATCATAATTAGTACTATGGTTTTATCTAATGTATTCACTAATCTTTGCATTAATTTGGGTGTATATTATGACAGGCTTGGAGTGGTGGACGTTACAAACAAGTGATAGGAAAACCAATATATACATTTCAAAATAAAGATTGTATATCATTGGCTTTCCTTTGCTCTCCTCCTATTTTATGTAGGAAAAATAACGATGAATTTCATCACCAAGAGAAAAAAGAAAGGATTATTTCACTACGACAACAAGCTCTTTTTGCTATAGTTTTTACAATTGCATGTCAGTTTTTGATCCATTTTTACTGCAAATTATCACATCCATGATTTCTTTCTGTGTTCATTGTGATGTTCTTGATGATTTTTTACTCTAATTACTCGTCTTTTGTGTTGTACTTTTGTGATTATATTATTGGAATTAAGGAGTAATATGATTATTAAACAAGGGCATGAGGCTTTCCTTACAAAACAACGAAGCACATCATAGTTTGTTTTTTTGACATAACACTTTATAAATAAATTCAACGATTTTACCACCAAATGCAATCGAGTTTTTTTGAAAATTCACTAATTACCATTGAGTTTTTCAAAATTCACCAAATGCTGTTGAGTTTTTAAAAATTCACCAAATGCCCTTATTGACTAACAATCTTTAGCTCCGTTAGTCATTAGGGTAAATCATTACTTGTGTCATGATATCATTGATTCTTTTTAATTATTTATTTTCAATTAATAAAAAAAATAACATTTCACCCATCTTCCATCAAAACCCATTGTTAACAGAAGTTTCCTCGGAAAACCCCATTCATCCCAAACTTTGCACGATTTACTTTGAATAATCCCTACTTTCGTTTGTTTTGGGACAATACAAACTTTTATGTAGATTTTCCTCCACCAGTCCTAACCAGAATTGTAACACGTGGCATCATGTGATTGGTTTAAAATAATAATAAAAAAAATCAAATCAAATAAAAAAAAACAACCTCCCTTACCAGCCACCCCCCTCCCCCTAACCCAGCCGGAAACAACTAACCCCAACCCAGCCAGAAACCTCTCCATTCCCCTGCCACCCCATTGAAACAACTCCCCCAAAGCCCCACCCTCAAAACTGCCCCCTCCCCCACACTCGAAAGCACCACGTATCCCCACCCACCGCCCTCGAAACCGCCACATACTCCTACCGCGGCCCGCCCTCGTGAAACCACCCCCTAATATCTCTTGCCGTCAAAACCATTCCCCCCATTGTCGGAATAGAGAGACACTACTAAAATTCGGTGAAATTGAGACCTTTTTTTTACGATCGTCATTAAAACGGTCGCAAAATATGAAATATGCTACCGTTTTTTACGCAGTTGCAATATTGCGACTGTTTTCAAAGCGGCCGCAAATTTGCAATCGTTTTTGGGCTATTAAACGGGCACGAAGGTAAGTGACTGTTTTCTTTTTTCATTTTCATTTTATTTGAAGTAAAAAGGATATTGAAGGAGCAGTTAACCACAACTCCAGTTTTAACCCTAACAGATAGAAGTGGCACATATGATGTTTATAGTGATGCCTCGAAGAATGGTTTAGGGTGTGTTTTAATGCAATATGGAAAGGTAATAGCTTATGCCTCTAGGCAAATGAAACCTTACGAGTTTAATTATCCCACGCATGACCTAGAGCTAGTAGCAATAGTTTTTACACTCAAAATTTGGAGACATTACCAGTATGGTGTAAGGTGTAGAATATACATAGATCACAAAAGTTTGAAATATATATTCACTTAGAAAGAGCTAAACATGTATCAACATAGATGGCTAGAGTTGATAAAGGACTATGATCTAGATATTTAGTGCCATGAAGGAAAGGCTAATGTGGTAGCCGATGCTTTAAGTAGAAAATCTAGTCCCAAAGTGAATGCATTGGTAGTGGCGGGTGAGTTGTGTAGAGAAATTGAAAAGTTGAACTTAGAAATTATTGAAAAAGGTGGAGTAGAAGGAATTCTATACAACATA
Organism: Chenopodium quinoa; assembly: GCF_001683475.1. Taxonomy (NCBI): domain Eukaryota; kingdom Viridiplantae; phylum Streptophyta; class Magnoliopsida; order Caryophyllales; family Amaranthaceae; genus Chenopodium; species Chenopodium quinoa. The sequence goes on along the minus strand of NW_018743014.1, from coordinate 1,045,283 downwards.
AGCATCCGGCCAACTGTATTTGATAAGATAAGGGAAAAGAAAATAGGAGATGTTAAATTAGATCGAATTCGGGACAAAATTAGGCAAGTGAAGGCAGTGGATTTTAAAATCTACGAAGATGGAAGTTTGAGGTACAAAGGAAGGTGGTGTGTACCCCAAAGATGTGAGGAGGTGAAAAAGAGATTAATGGCAAAAGGGCACAATACACCATACTCTGCATCCACGAGGATAAGCTCTACAAATATTTAAAGAAGATGTATTGGTGGCTAAGAATGAAGTTACAAAATTTGTATAAGAATGTTTAACCTGCCAAAAGGTTAAAATCGAGCATAAAAGACCTCAAGGGATGGTACAACCTTTAGAAATTCCTATATGGAAGTGGGATTGTATTTCCATGGATTTCTTGACTTGTCTGCCTAAGTCATGAGGAGGGAATGACACGATATGGGTTGTGGTTGATAGGCTTACAAAATTTGCAGTGTTTATACTAATGTAGGAGACTTGGAAGATGGAGCAACTTCCAAAGACTTACATTAAACACATGGTAAGACTACATGGGGTTCCAATAGATATTGTGTTTGACAGAGATTCTAGGTTTCTTTTGAAATTCTAGAAAAGCCTGAAAAAAAAAAACTATGGTACTACGCTAAAGATGAGTACAGCCTTTCACTCGGGGCTGTTAAACTGAAAGAACGATTCAAACTTTAGAGGATATGTTTCAAGCCTATGTGACTGATTTTTAAGGAGGATGGGAATATAATTTAGACTTGATAGATTTCTCTTACAATAATAGTTACCACACTAGCATTGGGATGGCACCATTTAAAGCTTTGTATGGCAGGAAGTGCAGTAGTCCATTGTGTTTGAACAACATTAGTGAAACAGTGGCCTTAGGACCGCAAATGATTGAAGATACTATGGAAAAAGTGAGTGTAATTCAAGATAAGATTCAAGTTGTGCAGGATAGACATAAGAGCTACGCGGATTTGAAGTAGGTGGTAAGGTGTTATTGAAAGTCTCACCAATGAAAGGAGTGATGAGATTCGAGAAAAAGGGAAAGTTGAGTCCAAAATATATTGGACCGTATGAGATATTGCAGAGAATAGGCAAAGTTGCATACAAATTGGCATTGCCAATGGATTTGAACAAAGTACATGATGTTTTTCATGTTTCTCAATTGAGAAGATATATCCCGAATAAATCACATGATTTGCAACCCGAGACCATAGAGTTAGACCAAAGCTTATTTAACTTATGAGGAAAGACCTGTTAAGATCCTTGATAAAAAGGTGAGAAAGACACGCAACAAAGGTGTTGATCTAGTGAAAGTATTGTGGTCTAATCAACAATATGAAGAAGCTACTTGGGAAGCTAAAACTGAAATGAGAAAGAATTACCTGGAATTATTTGAGGTACGTACGTAGAGTTACGGGGTCGTAACTTGTTTTCTTTAAGAGAGGTAGAATGCGGTAGAATTTTGCGCTTTTTCCCCATTTTTACTTCAATTTTGTGCATTTTTGCACAATTCGAAGCAAGTTTGCTTTGAAAAGTAAGAATGGTAAGAAGTAGACTCCTAAAAGAGTACAACAATAATGAAAAGTTTGGCCAAAATAAGCAAAAATATACTTAAATGAGTGTAAAACCTTCAATTTATTTATCCTCAGTTTCGGGACAAAACTTCTTTTAAGGGAGGTACATTGTAATACTCCGTATTTTTATACAAGTTATAAATTATTTTATATTTATAAAGCGTATTTTAAATTAAATTTTATATATTTATAAAAATACTTAAATATTTTAAATTAGGGCAATTTTTTATATGTAAATATGATTTGGAAAAATAATTTAATTTTAAGATTTCTTAAGTTGAATTGTTTCAAATTAGAAATAAAGAGTCTTAAACCAAGTAGGTAAGGGTATTTTAGAAAAGATAAAAATTTAAGGGTTTTAAGCAAATCTATATAAACCCACTCATGGACAAACAAATCAGTTGCCCAGAGTTGTAGTTTTCAAGTGGTAACTTTTCTCTTTTCTTTTATTTTTTCCAAGATTCAATTTTTATTTTATGCCTTGATGTTTAATATAAAAAAAAGGGGGATTAAGTACCACGACAGCAGGTGGTCAACAGCCCCACCCACGCCGGCCACCGCCACCACCAGACGTCTGGCAGCGGCGGCAAGCTGCGCCACCCTCTGCTGCTGTGGAACAGTTCTTAATAAAAAATAATTCTAATATTTTCTTTCTTAATTTTAAGGTAATTTTAGAAAATAACACCTCAAAAAACCCAAATTTTGATTATAACACCACAAAAAAAAAAAAACCTTTATTATAACACCACAAAAAAAACCAAAAAAAGGGTTTCACCACCATTTAACTTTGTCATCCAAAAAAAACCGTTAAGTGGGCCCCACACAGTACACGTGTCAATCAACTATTGGATTAAAAAAACCATAAAATTAAAAAAAAAAAAACTTTAAAATAATAAAGAAAACCCCCTCCCAGCCCCTCCCCCACTGGACGACCTCCCCCCAACTAGAAACCACCAGCCCCCCTCCCCTCCCCGCCCCCAATTCCACCGAAACACAACCTGTAGCCCCCGAAACCACCCAGCGGCCCTCGAAATCCACTCCAGAGCCCCTTAAACCCACCCCATAGCCACCTAAAACCCACCTCACCTACCTCCTTACAGCCACAAACCACCCCCAAAGTGCCTCCTCTCCATTTCGCCCACCCTAAAACATTCCCTACCACGGCCGTCACCCCAACCCAGCCCCCATCGCTGTCTCCCCGACCTGAAACCGTCGCCGACCCACCCAGACCCAGGCCTTGACCGCCGAGTGTTTTTAATTTGTTGTGGTCGTGATTTGCGGTGATAAGGCAGGGTTAGGGTGGTTTTCGGGGAGGGGGAAGGGAGGGTTTCACCGGTTTTGGTGGGGCAGGAGTGCCGGCGGCTTGGGTTAGGCAGTCGGCGGTGGGGGACAGGTGGTGCAGGTGGTGGGGTGGGCGCGCTGGGTTAGGTTGTTTAGGTTTTTTTTTTCTTTTTTTTATATATATTTTTAAATTTTTTTAAAACCAATAGTATAGTGACACGTGTTTTTTATCCAATAAATAATTGACACATGTACAATGTGGGGCCCACTATTGATTTTTTGGATGGAAAAGTTAAGTGGCAGTGAAACCAATTGTTTGATTTTTTTTTTGGTGTTATAATCAAAGTTTTTTTTTTTTTTTTTTTGGTGTTATAATCAAAATCGTCGTGACAATTTTTGGGTGTTATTTTCTAATTGTACCTAATTTTAATTATTGATTTTGTTTATAATTTTAGATTTTTAAATATATTGATTGTTGGGATATTTGATGATGATTTTATGATTAAAGATTCAATTTTTATTGTGGGAAATTGAAGTAATAATTTTCAGATTATTTGATTGTTTTAAAAGCTCCAAATTGAAACCCTAAGTACTTAATTGATGGAATTTCATTTCTAGATTGATTATATACATAAGGAAGCATTCAAATATTGTTTTAAAGGCCAATTTTCAGATTATATAGATTGTTATTTATTGATGGAAATTTGTTGGTAGTGCTACTAATTTAAGTTTGATGATTGAGGATTAATTACCCATTAATGGAAGAGAATTATGGACATAGAAAGATAATTTTCAAAGATATTGATATGATTTGGTAATCTCCATTGTAGGAGACTACGAGTTAAGTGATTTCTTGGTATTGGCGACCCTACATTCATATACAAGGTACGTACACGTATAGGATTATTTTGTACGTGGACTATCATGCTGGGAATTATTTAATTATGTATCAAGTATTAGTATTATGCTAGAATTGGATTGAAATTATGAATTGTGATTGGAATTATGTTTTTTGATGGATTATTGTGGTTCTAAGCATGAATGGTTGGATATGAATTATGTATGAGGCTTGATACATGTTGTGAATGGACCATGAATTTATTTATGAGTATGAGTAGGAGCATGTTTAATTAAATTAAATGTTTTCATGGGTTTGGAATATTGAAAAGGAGTTTTGGCATGGTTCATATAATTTTTATAAGTGCTTTTATGCACGAGGTAAGGAGCTATTAACAAAAGGTCATGTTATTGAGCACCTACGGACACGAGGTGAATTCTTATTAAGGTGTTTATACACTGAGGGATAAGAATTGAGGTGCTTATGCATTTAAGGTGTTTCTACACCGAGGTAGTTTAAAGGATTCCACATAAATATTGTTTGGTCACTAGTTATTCAAGATTAATTAATTTAGTTGCCTGGATGATTGTGTTGAATATGTTGATGATTGATTGGCGTTGGATTTATGTTTGTTTATAAGTCTCATCGAATATTAAAATGTAAACAAGTAAAGTGAAAGAGGATACACATTAAAACTCTTGAAATGTATATACCTTGAGTATAAACATATGGCGAGAGTTATGTGACTTTATATTTGATCATAACTTCTACATAGAGTATAGGACATTGTACTTTTCTATTTATTATTATGCTCAGGGACGTCGCCACATACGAGTGGCCAAGTTTGATACTAGCACGATTAGCGCCCATGGTAGTCCCCTTTTAGGGGCAGGTTTAGATGGGAAACACGTTCGATGCGTTATCCAATCACTAATTAAATTGGAATAAATTGATGTAAATATTGTGTGTGATTTGTGTGCTTGGAAAACAGGTAAAAGTGTGTGGAATTGCTAGGTTTATTATGTTAGTGTGATGTCCTATTATGCTCATGTACTCGGCTTTGCTGATACGTGGTTTGTTGTGTTTCTTGGCCTTGTTTTTCCTTGGCCTTGTGATGACCCAATTTGGTGAGAAGATACTACAGGATAGAGGACTTGCAAGTAGCATCATGGATTCATGTTGGGGTATAGTGCAGAGAGCTATATGCATTCTTTATTCTGTTATTTGCTTAGTTCATGAATTCTTCAATTGATCTTCGCATACTTTATTGTTTAATGATTTGGTTTGGGCCGTAATGATTCCAAGTTGTAAGATTTAAAGTTTAATTGCTTTGACAAGTTTGGTTTTAATTATTGGAAAAATTGCTTTAAATAATACAAACTTTACCCCGTCTGCTAAAAACAAGTTGAACTTTTGTTTATTTCAGAATGATGCAAACTTTAGTGGTACTCCGCTTTAAACAAGTTATGACCGGTTATTAACTTGATTAACAGGTTATATGGACACGTGTCATTGTTTGATTAGTTTGAAAATTTTATTTGTTTTTAAATTTTTTTTAGTTTTTAAAAACCACCACATTCCAGCGCTCCACCAACACCGCCAACCACCTCACAAACCACGTCTCCTGGTCCCTGACCCCTTTCTTCCTCTCCCTGAGCTCCGGCGACCGACCTCTCTTAGCTTCCCCTCCCTAAATGTCGGCCATGACCAATCTTAACCCGCGCAAAAAGCCTGCAACCCACCTGAACCGTACCGCCCCAATACCCCACCACAAAACTCCATTGTACGGAAACCCTCCTGAAAACCACCGCACAACTCGATTCCCCACCCTAAACACCAGAATATTACCATATCCACCTTGAAACCGAACCATACCCACCTCGTTGTTGTTGTTATGCGGATTTGCGACTTTGATTGTTGGGATGTGATGCGATTTTTGGTGATGGGGAAGGCACGGGGATGGGATCGGCGCCGGTGCTGTGGGAGGGGAGATCTAGGTGCGGCCGGCGCTGGGTTGACTGGTTGCCGGGGAAGAGGAAAGGGTGGCTGGTGGTGGAGGTGGGTAATTTTTTTTTTATTTTAAGATTTTAATTATTAATTAACCATAATTAAAGTTTTAATTAAGAGTTAATTAGATTATTAAACGAATTTATTGAAAATTTTAACCGGTTATTCAGGTTGTAGGTAAAATAACTTGTTTAAAGTGGACACCCCCCAAAGGTCGTATTATTCTGAAATAAACAAAAGTTCAACTTGTTTTTAGCGGATGGGGTAAAGTTCGTATTATTTAAAGCAATTTTTCCTTAACTATTTAAGTTTGGCAGTTTTAGACTAAAAGATTGAGTTTTAAATTCCATTGTGTAACTTTGGTAGTTTTCTAACATTAACCGATTCACGGTGGCGGTAACGCCTTATTAATTTCCTAATAATATTTTATTAAGGTGTTTGGAGTAGGGGGGAAAATATTTAGGGTGTTACAGAACCAAACAAATCTAATTTCATATCAAGTGTCACTTTATAAGGTTAAATTATACTGTAAATATTCTCTCCATATTTATTAAAGTGAAATGTTTTGTTACGGATTTTTAGGAAATATAGCTGAATTTATTAAAATAATAGGTAAGTCGGGTATGAGTAAGAATAAAAAAAATAAGAAAAAAAAAATCAGAAGTGGGGTATGGTAAGAATAACAAATTAGAGATAATAGGTAAGTGTAGTATGAGTATGAATAATAAATAAAAAAAAAATAGAGAGAATTTTCTAAAAAAGAAAACGTTTCACTTTAAATTATATGGGCGGAAAAGGAAAACGTCTCACTTAAATAAATACGGAGGAAAAAAAAAAACCTTTAAAGCATTGGTTTCGACCATAAAAATTTGACTTTGAAAAGGAAGAGAGGAGAGAAAGACAGGCAAACGACGAGCAGTGAAGAGGAGAGAGAAAGAGAAACGTGATAGGAGAAGTGAAGGGGGAGGGACTGGGGTTAAGGTTAGAGCCTTAGAGGAGAGAGGAGAGAGGAGAGAGAAGAGAGGAAAGAGGAAATGAGAGGAAGAGAGAGAAAGTGAGTGGAGGGGATAAGAGGAGAGAAATCCTTAGAGGTTTAGAGTGAAACGAATGAAGAATCTCTATTTAGGATTTTAGCTTTTCTACATATTAGCATGTGTACGTGCTAATGCACGGGTTTTTAATTTCACCATAATGAAAACATGTTTTAAAAAAATAGTGTCAATATAATAATGATATAAAAATAATATTTGTATTATCTTTATTCTTGATTTTTGATACATGAATCATGAAAAGTGGAATAACGTCAAAAATATGTCTATACGATAATTTTTTTTAAGAAAAAATTCGATTTTTAACCCCTTCTCTCTATTATTTGATTTTAATTCACATATTATTTTCTATAATTTAAGAGACTTGATTTTTCCTCAGTATAATACCTTCATTTTTTTTCCTCCATAATTTCGATTCTACCGTTTTTTCATGTTTTTTGTTTAAGTTTTTATTTTTGTGGAGATTATTTTGAATTGCAGACTATGGTGTGAAAAAAATTAGGAAATTTTGACTTTTACAAAAAAAAAAAAAAAAAAAAAAAAACACAAAATTATTTTTTACCACCAAAACTTCTAAAAGTTTTACTTTACCACCAAAAAAAATCTAAAAATTATTTTTCACCACCTATCGTAAAGATAAACATTAGGTCTAACGGAATTTTAAAAAAAATTCTTTGATTTTTCATGTTAAAAACACTCTTTTAAGGTTTTGGGGGTCATTTTGGATCTAAAGGAACCGATTTGAGGCCAGAACTGAAAAAAATTACCGCAAATGTCTTGCCTACTAAAATTACCTCGGTTTGCATGATACACGCAAATCGAGATATTTTTTATGTTTTTTTTTTCAATTTTGACCTTAAATCGGAACCTATAAGTCCAAAATGACTCCCTAAACCTCTATAATCCTCAGATAATTAGTTGCCTAATATACAATGAATTTTGAATCGAATTACCATTTTTTTCTCATTATTTATTGTGAATTTGTAAAATTTGTCGTTTATTGTGATAGTAAGAATAGTCGGAACAAATTTTTTCCCATTACAAACTATGGAAATTGTTGCTTTTTAAAGGGAATATATATGGCATTATTAGTGGCCCAAAATTATGATAATTTGTTGACATGACTATAATTTGCTGGTATGAATTTGGAGCTAGCCGTTAGTGATGTGATGACGTGGCTTTATGAGAGAAGAGTATTGCTGGTTTTCCCCTCTCATTAAAGCAACTTTTGATTACTAATATAGATTTTTAAAAAGGGGGATTTTTCACCAAATGCTGAAGTTTACAAAAAATTACCAAATGCCACAAAGAATTCCTAAATTTACCAAATGTCACTGAGGTTTATTATAATTCGCAGCGTGCCACTGAGGTTTAGTACAATATCACCAAATGTTATTTCCGTTAGTTAACCGTCAATGTCCGTTAATTGACCGTTAGTTGACCCTACCACTTTCCACGTGTCACCTTATGATTGGTCTATTTTTTTAAAAAAGGGATTTTTCACCAAAGATCACTGAGGTTTGCGAAAATTCACCAAATGCCACAAAGAATTCCTAAATTCACCAAATGTCACTGAGGTTTAGTATAATTCGCAGCGTGCCACTGAGGTTTAGTACAATATCACCAAATGTCATTTCCGTTAGTTGACCGTCAATGTCCGTTAATTGACCGTTAGTTGACCCCACCACTTGCCACGTGTTACCTTCTGATTGGTCCCGTTTTTAAAAAAAATAAACAAAAATTTAAAAAAAATATATTTTAAAAAAAACCAAAAAAATAAAAAAATAAAAAAAATAATAAAAAAAAAAAACAGAATACCACCTAAACCCGAGCCACCACCCCCTCTTTACCGTCGAACCCCGGAACCCTGCCGCCCCCGAAGCAAGGTCTCCCTCTCCCCCTCCCCTCCTCTTTCCCGTCGCGAAACCACCCTAAACCCTTTTTCGATTTCCGACCAAACCCACCCAAACCCCCTTTTCGATTTCCGGCCAATCCCACCACCCACGATTTCGAGCCCCCCTTCCTCCCCTATTCCCGATTTCGAGCCCCCTTCCTCCTTATTCCGATTTCGAAAAAGGGAGGGGAAGTAATAATTTATTCATGAGTAGATATAAATAGTATAGGTATTATCTTATTAATATCACAACAATTATTATGCTTTAGTAGGACACACATAGATATTATCATATTAACATCTACATCCATATGAGCATCCAATTTACAATAGATTTTTAATCCTATATGAAAACATCACATGAATGATATATCATACATCAAAAAAGATTATAAGCTATTTATAAAATATGCTACTTATAAAAAATATGTTTTTTAAGATAAGATTTAACATTCAAGCAAAAAAAGAAAAAAAAAAATCTATAATTTTATCAATAATCTGGGACATTACCGTGGCACAAAACTTGTAATAAATAAATAAATATTACAATCTCAACTATATTCAAAATTAATTATCATTTGAAATTTACTTGAGCATAATAAAATTGTGCTTGCATTGTCTAGTTGTCTAAACTAACTCAAGCTCTAAAATAACAATTTAAGTTGATTTAATACAATAACTTAAAATAATCCCAAGCTAAGTTTCGTTTATTTTTTAATAATCCGAACTTTATACCCCATTAAATTTTATCACTCCTAAGTGACTTGGAATCGGATGATAAGATTAACCTTGCTGACATGAGATTATTTGCACACGTATCGTGATTAGTCAACAATTAAAACAAAATAAAATAAAAAGAAAAATTAAGGAAAAAAAACCACTAGCCACACCCCCCCACCCACGCCCATCTCTACCCTTTCCCTCCCCCCTGCACTGGTCGCCGCCTAAACCCCTCTTCCCCTGGCGCAGCCCTAACCACCCTCCCTTTCCTCTATAACCACCGTAACCCCTCCCCTCGAAAAACCCTTAAAGCAACTCTTCGACTGCCTAAACACCCAGCCGTACCTCCCCAACCCCCGAAACCCTAGGCGGGGGAAGGGAGAGGGGGTCAGGGCGATGGATGGTGTGGGGGCAGGGGGTCGAGATGGGCGTGGGTGGCAGGGAGTGGTTAGGCTGGATGGCTGGTGGTTTTCTTTTTTTCTTTTTTCTTTTATTTTTTAACCAATCATAGGCCGACAAGTATCTGGTAACTTGTTATATCAAATTGGATGACCGATTGGGAGCAATAGGAGTGGATTGGGTATAAAGTTCAGATTATTAAAAAATAAACGAAAGTTGGGATTATCTTGGGCGGAAGGAGCAAAGTTCGGATTATTCCCTACAATTTTTCCTTATCTAAATTAAGCTGACACTATCCAAACAACTTGTTTGACACCGCTATAATCAGACCGCAAAATGAAAAAAAGAAATACTTATCCCTAAACCAACTTAAGAGAATAGTTGACAAGTTATTTGTAATTGGTTTAAGTAGTACGAGCTATATATTTTTTTTTCTTTCAAAGACAAGTAGTACGAGCTATAATTTTTCTCTCACTTTTTTTTTTTTTTTTTTTTTTTGGTTGAGGAATTAGGCTAGATTAAAAGCAGAAATACAAAGTTTTCAAAGGCTGTAGCCATACAACATTTTAATTTTATTCTTGAAAAGTTCAAAGACTTCAAACTAATAATAACTTCCATGATTTGATAGCTTCAAACCTAATAAGGCTCTTTTCTTTTCTTGCCTTGAACGTAGAGGGATATTCACAGTCAATAACCTTCTAGGTAAAGGTGGGCACCGTGTCGGGCCGTGCCGCCGCGGGCCACGTGCTCTGACGGGCCGTGCCTGAAAAGACGTTTCGTGCCGTGCCGCCCAAAGTCACAGGCCAGCCCACGACACGGCACGGCCCACGTGCCATTCGGGCTCATGCCGTGCTGGCCTGCGTGCTAGCCTGGTGGGTTGGCCTGCTGGTCTGGCACGCTGCTGGTTTGCGGGCTGGCCTGCTGCCTTCCTTTTCTCTTTTTTTTTTTTTTTAATAATTTATTTATTTACTAATAGTTTATAACTTATAATCTAATATTATTATTTTTCTAAAATAAATTAATTTTAATATTTATGTTTTATTATTTTTTATATTTAATATTTAAATTTATATATTTAGTTTATGCTATTACTTTATAGTTTAATACTTTAATGTATATAATTTATTACATTTATTTTTGTATTATTAATTATTATAATTCTATTTTTTTTATATTAATTTACGAATTATAACTTAACGAAAAAAAGGCAAATTGGACTTTGGATGTGAATAATGCATACTTCATATTATTATTACTTGAAAAAATTGTACAATGATAATAATGATAAAAAATTAAAAATCGTACAAGGATATTAAACAAAAATTGGATAATGATAAAAATCGTAAAATGATAATATTGATAATGATAAAAATCGTACAATATACAAAAATTAGCTATTCTTCTTCTTATTCTTCTTGTGCGTCTTCGTCTTCGTCTTCGGCTTCATGGTCATCGGCTAGTTGCATAGATTGGGAACTAGCCGAACCCGAACGGTCGGAAGCAGAAGTTCCTTCATCGTTGTCGTTGTCGTCGGAAGAACGGTCTTGTGACCGATTTTCCGCATCCAACCAATTCTTTGAAACACACGCACATTTCAAGTGTTTCGGGTTTTAGACTTGTTTTTCTATCGTCTAAAACCCTCCCGGATGCGCTGAAAGCTCGTTCGGAGGCAACGGAGGAGACTTGGATACTAAGAATGTCTCGTGCCATTGCCGCCAAAGTTGGATGCTTCGTGCTTTGTTGTTTCCACCATGCAAGGAGGTCGAGGCTTTTTATCTCATCGTCGTCCATGCCCTTGGTGAAGTCGTAACTTAGGTACATTTGCAACTCCGAGACATCGTTTTGCGTTCTCCTTATTGATGAATCACCTGAAAACTTTGAAATCAAGTTATTAGTAGCTTGTGAAAATAAAAGTTTTTTATTTCATAAACTCTATATAAAACAAAAAACTAATCCTTCACATTACTCTTATAATTGTCTACATCATCGTCAAGAAGCATGCATTGAAAGTAAATGTCAACTAACATAAATGTGTTTGCATACTTTTGCCTAGGATCTAATATGGAAGCAAAAATATAAATCAAAGGAATTTCACTATAATATTTACGCCACTTTGTTTCCATTGCTGGAAGATACTGATCATAATCACTTTGATTGCGATGATCAGCGAAAAGTTGGGCGAGTAAACATCCATTTGAAAGAAAGTTTTGAGCACAAGGATTATAAACAGAAAAAAAAAAACAATACGTCATGTTATATAATAACTGTAAAAATTGTATATATCGTTCACATTTAGCCCAATCATCCTCATATAGAGCATTGTTTGAAAATTTTTGGTTGTAAAAAATTGTCAACGGATTCTTGTACTCAATTGTGTTGGTTAATGTCATAAGCAAACACATCTAGTATGAAGTGCATCACCATCTAATATTACATCGGTCAAGTTTTGTTTGACATAATTAGCAGTATATGTCATTGCAGTTGCATTGTCAAATCTCATTGACATCATTTTATCTCGAAGGTTGTATTCATTTATTGCTTCCATTAAATGGTGAGAAATGTTAATGCCGGTGTGGGGGTATTACAACATTTTGAAATGGATTATTCGTTTTTGTAACAACCATTGATCATCTACCCAATGGCAAGTCACACATAAATAATGATATTTATAACCACTATCCCAAGAATCGGCAGTCAAAGACACTCTACAGTTAAGGTTACTCAATTTGGCTTGTAACCGCATTTTGTACTCTAGGAAGTTTTTCATGGCGGCGAAACGAACGGTTTTCCTAGAGATTCTTTTATGTTGGGGTTGTAATGCTTTCTTAATGTAAGTGTTAAATGGGTCACTTTCGGAGAAAAGAAAAGGTTGCTCGGCGTGTACTATCATTTTCCCTAGTTCATCCCTATCCCTCTCATAGTTGTAGGTAAAGCCGTGTGGATGGAATTGGGAAATTTTTGGCTGGGTTGGATCACTAGCTGGTTTTGCACAACTTTTCACGTGTCTACCTAGTGTCCCGTCCCCGATGTGGATTTTTCCGAGAATGAATGACCACATGTTTTACATTTTGCTCTTAGGTGGTCTCTACTTAGGAGGAAATAACGCCATATCTCACTTTTGCGGCTTTTGACAAGTACCATCTCACTCTCAGTTAACCGTTCCTCATGTGTGTTTGGGAATTGAGTGTTTGTAGAATCGGGGGTTTGTTGGTTAGTAGTAGAACCGGAGGCATTTATGGTTTGTTGGCTACCTTGGCTAGAATAAAAATTTTGTGTGTCAAAGTAATTTGGTGGGAATTGACAGAATTGTGGAAATTGGTTTGGTGGTGGAAATTAGTTTGGTGGTGGAAATTCGGGCATATTGCAGGGTTGAAAACCAGAAGTACCATCGTGTCTAAATTGTTCAAAGCCTAGGGGGATGTTACCGGGGTCATTGGTTGGAATGGCCGGATTCGGAATTAGGGGGCTCGTTGGATTAGGTGATTCCCTAGAACTACTACCACGGACAAGTTGGCCTTTCCCCTTCCCCCTAGATGATGGGTTGTTCGATGCCATAATTAACAATAATAATAATAATTAATAACAACAATTTTAACAATAATAATAACAATAATAATAATTAATAACAATAATTGTAATAATAAAAATAACAACAATAATAATTAATAACAATAATTGTAATAATAAAAATAACAGCAATAAAAGTTAATAACAACAATTTTAACAATAATAATAACAATAATAATAATTAATAACAACAAATATAACAATAACAATAACAACAATAATAATTACTAACAATACTTGTAATAATAACAATAACAACAATAATAAATTGAAGATTAGTTTAGATCTTACAACCGTGCTTCAACGCTTTCCATTAATTACGATTACGAACTTTTAATTTTTTCCGATATTAGGATTATTTATGTACTCAACTTTTATCCATCTATACTCAACTTATTTTTATTTATGTTATTCAAGTACTTATACAACTATATTTACTAAGTAATAATACGTTTTTTTTAATTATAAATAGAAATATTGACCTAGTTTAAAAATAACTTTATTTGAATATTGAATCTGGTCAACCCGGCCAAAATTCAGCCAAAACACGAAAAGGATCTAAATTACTGAATCAGCCTTATCTTAAGCAAACCGAACTTAATCGAATCAAAATCAACCCGACCCATAGTCATTCGATTCGAAATTAACCTGATCAATTCTGTTTTGAACCCGATTCGAATTTATCCGAATCGGATATTATACGACTTAAAGTTGACATGACCCAAACCCGACCCTAACTCGATAGTTCTTGACCAGAAATTGGCCCAATTCGAAAGTGACCCAACCTGACTCGAGGCGGGTTAAAGGATAATTTTAACCTGAACATACCCGACCCGAACATATCCGACCCATCGTGTGTCAACCCAAACTCCATCCAGTTTTCCGAATTAACACCTCTACTTGTAAATTGCAATATTTCTTGGTAGAAACCCTAGAATGAAGGGATTTTCAATGATTATGACGATGAAAATGAACATTCTATCTATAATTTTGAAAATTTGACGTCAGAAAAAAGAGATTGCACAATGTTCTTTATAGAAGCGGTGTTCATTCTATGCATTTTCGTTGGAATATTTGCATCAAATAGTTAGTGGTTAGTTAACTCCTAATTAGTTTGTATTAGTGAAGTCATAAAGTAGTGGGTGTAGTGGGTTTATGTTAGGCATGATAAGTTAATGATTATGGAATCATGTTTCTTACTTTCAGCTTAATTTTGCACTACATATGTTGCTATTTATTACTTTTTTAAAGGATTGAATGTAAGTTGTATTATCCTCTCCTCTCCTCTCTCTCATCTGCATTCTAATTTCAACATATTATACAGGACTTTACTTCAAGTTGATAGCGATAATGGTAAAATGTGAGTCACACTGATGAAATCCATCTCTAATTTCCAAAAATTTGTTGTTGGATTTAGCTACCGACGGAAACTAAAACTTTTAGAAAATACAATAAATTAAGATATAACTAAATAACTAATTTCACTTGACTCTTACTCATGTAAATATGATTTACACATACAAGAAGCTAAAAAGATAACCCAGTTACTTCGTCTCTCCTTGGTTGTGTTCTCAAAAGAAAATTCGACTCTGAAGCTTCTGTTCAGCAGTTCCTTTAAAGGAAGTAATAACCATCTTTCTTGATTTATTCTTCTCATTTGGTCATTAGTCATCATGTCTTGTAGTATGCTCGTTCCACCTTAGGTACATCATCACATAGTTCATTTCCCTCTTCAGAACCTGGTTCCACCTTAGGTACATCATCTAATAAAAGCTAAAAAGTTTTTATGTTTTTTGAAGTTTTGATGATGACACAAGCAAGCTTATATGGTTAATAAAAAAAAATCTCCACCGATAGCCTGAAGCCATCAGTAAAAATATAATTTTTTTTTTAAAAAACAATGATTTTATCGATGGACAAAAGCCATCAATAAATATATACCGATAGCCTTTGGTATTTCTAAATATTTCGATGGCTATATTAACCATTGATAAATTACATTTTTACCGATGGTTTTTAGTGGCCATCGGTATTTTCCATCGGTAAATGAGTGTATTCTTGTAGTGACATAAGGATCAACAGTTTGATTTTGTTTTGTTTATTTTGGAAGGACTTAAGTATAGACTGTTGTAAAATATTTTGTGACATGAATGTGTGAATTGTATTGATAATCTTGGTTGATATTTATAGCCTACAAAAGATAATATGATCAATATAAAACTCTATCATATGTAAACTTTCCTAATTTTAGACAATATCAAATTACCATAAATATATCTTATGCCAACTAATCAAATCTTTTCATAAACTTATCATATATCTTAATACCCCCCCACGAGTTAGAGCATGGTGAGGATCAAGAATACCCAACTTGGACAAAAGATAATCAAATTGACGTTTACCAAGAGCTTTTGTAAAAAAGCCTGCCAATTGAGATTCAATAGTGACATACGAAGGTGTAAAAATTCCTTCTGTCATTGCATCACAAACAAAATGACAATCAATTTCGATGTGTTTGGTTGTTCATGAAACGCTGGATTTCTAGAAATATGTAAAGTTAATTGACTTTCACAAAACAACGAAATTGCCTTAGGATGATGAACTCTAAGACTTAATAATAAACCTTTTAACCACTTCAATTCACAAGTCGTTGGTAAGCTGCTGGATTTGTCATTAATGCACCATCCGCGTGGCCTAAGCGGTGGTTTTGTTTAATCGGGAACTCGCACAACTTCGCATCTGACAAGCTGACCTCTGCGATTATATCAAGTGTGTATTTTCTTTGGCATATAAACAACCCTGTCATGTTACGAGCAACCTTAAAGCCAAGAAAATAGTTTAAAGAATCAAGATCTTTCATTTTAAAACAATCACCCAAATAAACTTTGAAAGCACGTAACTCAATAGAATCGTTTATGGAAATAATCAAATCGACAACATAAACCAACATATTAATATGAACAAATTTATTAAACAAAGAATAATCAGAGTAGGATTGAAGAAACACATACCCTTTTAAAGCTGTGACAAATTTTGCAAACAACACCTCGGAGCTTGCTTAAACCATACGAAGATCTTCTCAAACGACACACTAAATTCATATTTAAACTGTTGAAACAGGGAGGTAATTTCATGTATTATACTCGGTATTTTTATACATTTAATAATTTATTTTATATTTATAAAGCGTATTTTTAAGCTAATTTATATTTATAAAAATAAATAAATAATTTAATTGGGGCAATATTTTGTATTTAAAAAATATTATTTTAAAAGGATAGACAGTTTTAGGTTTCCTAAGCCATTTTAAATTAGAAGTAAGGAGTTTTAATTCAACTAAGTAAGGGTATTTTGGGAAAAGCTCAAATTTAAGGGTTTAAAAACAAAGTTGGAGATTTCCAAAGGTACATTCTCTTCTCTTCTCTATTTTTCTCCAAGACTCAATATTTGAAGATTCAATTTTTATAGTTTAAGTTTGAGAAAAAAAATAAATAAATAAACCTTGAATGCCGCACACCCCACACGCAACAAGGTGATCAGCAACACCACCCGAGCCAGCCTCCGCCACCACCGTCGCAAGGCAGCTGTCGCAACGAGCGATAGGCGGCGCCACCGCCCCTACTGTTGTTGCTACTGCCGTGTTATATAATTTTTTTTTCTTTTCTCTCTTTGATTTTAATAATCATGTTATGTAATTTCAAATTTTATTTATGAATATTGTTGGGATATTTGGATGATGTTTTCAAGAAGAAAGAATTGATTTTGATGTGGGTAATTGATGTAGAAATTTTCAGAATATGTAATTGAACTTAATAAGCCCCAAATTTAAACCCTAAGTGGGTAATTAATGAATTTTAATGTCTAGATTAATTATGTATATAAAGGCTAGAAGTATTGAAATATTATTTTGAAGACCAAATTTTAGATTATTAGAGTTATTGTTATTGCTGGAAATTTGTGGGTAGTGCTACAAATTTAAATTTAATGATTGGGAATTAATTATCCATTATTGAAAGAAGATTATGGGCATAGAAAGTAAATTTTCAGATTATTTTGAAGGGTTTAAGGCAATTTTATATTGCTATAAATTTAGTTTGAGTAGCTATTAATGTAATTTGGTTATCTCCAATTGTAGGAGACTACGAGTTAAGCGATTTTTTGGAGTAGTGGCGAACTTAAGCTCGTACTATTCATTTCAGGTGTTTTGGTGCATACCCTCTTTCACTTTACGTATGAATAGTTCGAGTAGTTGGAGTAGTATTCAAGTATGTATGAATATAGAATTATTTAATTGAGTATCAAGTATTAGTATCATGCTAGAATTGGATTAAGATCAGGAATTGTGATGATATGATGAATTGTTATTGTTCTAAGCGTGATTGGTTGAATATGTTATTTTATGAGACTTGATACATGTTTTGTGTGAACCATGAATTTATTTATGAGCATGAAAAGGAGCGTGTTTAATTAAATTAATAGTTTAAATTGGTTTTTAGAATATTGAGAAAGAATTATAGCATGATTCATACAATTTTTATAAGTGCTTTTATGCACGAGGGAAGGAGTTATTATTAAAATGTTATGTTATTAAGTCTCTACGGACACGAGGTGAATGAATTAAGGTGTTTATACACCGAGAGATAGGATTTGAGGTGCTTATGCACTTCTACATTGAGATAGTTAAAAAGGATTTCACATAAAGATTGTATGGTCCCTAATTATACAAGATTAATTAATTTGATTTGCTTGAGTAATTATGAGGAATGTGTAATGTTTGGTTAAATTGGATCGTGTTTGTTTATGAGTCTCACCAAATAATGAATATGTAAATCACGTAAAGTGAAAGAGGGTATGCACCAAAACACTTGGAATGTATATACCTTGAATATTGAACACATGGAGGAAATTATGAGGTTTTATATTTAACCATGACTTTCTGAAGGGGATACAAGATGTTGTACTTTCCTATTTATTTATTACGCGCAGGGACGTCCATCACCTTTCGGTGACATAGGTTTGCCTACTTGATTAGCTCTTGAGTAGTTACCCTAAGATCTTTTGGGCAGGGATTATAGTGTGGAAACTCGTTCGATGCATTATCCAAAATTAATAAATTTGGAATAAATAGTATTGAGTATTGTGTATGACTTGGTATGCTTGGAAAATAGAGGTGTGTGGAATTGTTAGGACTATTTATGCTAGTGTGATGTCCTGTTACGTTTATGTACTCAACTTTGTTGTGTGCTTTGTTTGTATTTGTTGGCCTTGCTTGCATTGGCCCTGTAATGACCCATTTTGGCGAGCAGATAAGATAGAATAGAGAGCCTGCAAGTAGCATGATGGATTCATGTTGGGGTTTGAGTGCAGAGAGCTATGTACATTCTTTATTCAGTTGAATTATTATATTCTATGAACTTGATAATTACAATTACTAGTTAACTATTTGATGGATTTGGTTTTGGGCCATCATGGTTCCAAGTTATAAATTTTCAAAGGTTACTTGTTTTGAGGAAGTTTGAATTATTTGGTTTGGTTTTGAGTTTTTAAAGTTTAATGGTTTTGAACAAGTAAATTTTGTTTTAAATTCCGCTGTGTAACTTTGGTAGTTTTTAGCCTTAATCGTTTTGCGGTGGCGGTAACGCCTTAATCATTTCCTAAATTATTTTAATGTGGAGTTCTGGAAGGGGGGAATTTTTAGGGTGTTACAATACGTCAATACCTCCTCTAAATCTCCATGAAGGAACGCATTATGAACATCCATTTGGTGAAGTTTCCAATTTTTTGATGCAGTAATTGCTGGAAATGCTTGAACAATGGTCATTTTTGTAACAGGAGCAAAGTTCTCATTGTAGTCAATACCTTTCGTTTGATGATTTCCATACAGAACCAAAGAATGAAATTTGGTTCAATAAACCCACTGACTACTAAGGGCACGTTTATTCGATGGTAATTCCTCTACAGTCCATGTCTCATTATCTTCCAAAGCGCAAGTTTTTTTTTGCATTGATTTCTTTCACCCATCGTATTTCATTTCTTCTCACATGATTTCAGGTCTTGGCTCGAAATTATAGCTGCCAAATAGTGACGATAATTTATAGAAAAATTGTTACAATTAATACAATGTGCTATAGGATAAGGAGTACCTAAGGATTGCTATGGAGGCGAAGTAGATCAAGATGGAGCTTTGTGATGATAATATGAGTGACAAAATCTCGAAAAAAAACATAGGAAATTTTGGGCAAATACCCGATCCAAAGACTCTTCAACTACTGGGTTTGCTGTTGTTTTCTCAACCACATGCTAGTCGCTTGCTAGAGCTAAGCCCATAGACATCTGGGTTGTGGGAGTAGGGGAGGAGACTGACTCCTTTCTCGTGTATATTTTTGGCTAGTCTTACAACCAGCCAGCTTTGGCTGGTCCTTTATTTTGAAAAATGAACATTTAATATAAAAATGAACATTTTGTAATTGAACATATCTTAAAATGAGCATTGAAACTGGAAATGACAATCCAAAAATAGAAATAAACATTCATTAAATAACAATGAACATTTTTTGAATGGAAAAAAAACTCAGAATAAGAAGATATAATTATTAAAATATTAAAATTAACATTGCTTTAACTAAAAATGCTTTATTTATTAGCTTTGGTTGAGCCTTTGTTTGCTCTGTATCATATTGTTTAGCGGCTTCCAATGCTACTGCTTCTTCTTTAGCCTTCTTTTTAGCTTCTAGAGATGATCTTTCTTTATCGACTGTCTTTTCTTGAAAAGATTCCTTTCTAGGGAATGTAGTCTTCCTTTGGTATTTTTTTTTTGTCTTTTGATGCTACCTTTTGAACTTGTTCAAAATACTTAAGGTTTTTGCAATGTATCTATTAACATTAAATAGTATTAATGAACGTTATATATAATAAGTATGAACAATCCAACAATCCATTTAATATATATGAACATTTTGTAATTATTAAGAGAAAATCATAATAACAAAATCTGATATACCTTGATGTTTCCTGAACTTTTTCTACTTGTGTTTCTCCAATTTTTATTTTCAGCTTCAGTTTGTTAATATTAATGCAGAATGTCAATTGAACATCCTTTAACATAAAAATGAACATTCTTTACAAATGAGCAAATAAACACAAAAATGCATTTTAATTGAAAATGATAATGAACATTTAATTATATAAGTATGAACATTCTATAACATGAAGATGAAAATGAAAACCTATTACTTTGATAAGGTAAATGAAATTTCTATCAAATAAAAATGAACATCCAATGTCATGAATTATGAATAGTTGATTATTTATTTCCCATTAAAAGGTACTTGTTATGGATCATGAATATTCTAAATAAACATCACTCGTTTACTAAATGAACAAAAATGCAAATCTAAATAAATATTCTAACCTTCATATTAGCAAAATAAACATCAAGCCGTCTTAAAAAATTCTAACACAAACAATAAATCTTTATTATATATGTAAATGAACATTATACTGTACTTTTTCAAAATGAACATACATAATCTATGATATTGACAAAATGTATTGATAATATGAAGAAAAAAAACATTTAAAATTACCATAAAACTTTTATAAATGAATATTGAACGTATAAAATTGAAAATAAATGGAAACCAACGTCAAATATCCACAATATGGATACATAAAATAATCATTTTAACAAGGACATTAAATTAGATGCATGGACATTTCTCTTAATACATTTGAACATTGTACTTATAATATATGAACATTCCACTTTGACAAGAATGGACATTATTTTAGCTAATTTGAAAATGAACATTAAATTACATGAATATTATAAATAGTAACTTAACATTAAATGTTTAGTTAAAGAGGTTAACAATAATGAAGACTATTCGTTTATTAAATGAACAAAAATACAAATCCACACAATATCTGACAAACAACAAGTTTATATTAACTTATTTTTGCAAATGAACATTTTATTATATGAGAATAGACATTATTCGTTTATTAAATTTTTTTTTAAAAAAAAGCCACAAATTCTGACCAACAACAAATTTATTTAGTTTATTTTTGCAAACGAAGATTATATTATACGAAAATGAAAATTATTCATTTATTAAATGGGCAAAAAAAAAAAAAAAAAAAGCAACAAAATCTGACCAACAACAAAATCATGGACACTATGTAATCCGGCTCAATGTTTACCTCTTTTGTGTCAACAAACGGAAAAACATCCTCATAAAATAATGCTTCTAGAAACAATTAATTCTTTCTTATTTAGGTTAAATAAAGTCTATCCTTTCTTTCCAAAAGAATACCCCAAAAAGACACATTTTCTACTCCAACTCTCAAATTTATATCCTTTTGTCTTTTGATTATGGGCAAAACATAAACATCTAAAAGTTCAAATAACATTATATGAAGGTGGAAAACCAAATAATATTTCGAAGCGAGTTTTGTTATTCAACAAGGGAGATGGAGTACGGTTAATTAAATGAACAGCTGCGAAAAGCACATTCTTCCCAAAGATAAATTGGCAACTTTGCTTAAAATCGCAAGGCCCTTACTACATTTATTATGTGTTTATGTTTTCTTGCAACCCAACCATTTTGTTGTGGAGTCCCGACACAAGAGGAATAAAATAATCACGTAAACAATTAAATTGTATACCGTTATCACTTTGAACAATTTTAATAGTCTAGGAAAATTGACGTTCAACCATAAGAATAAAACCCATAAAAGTATGGAAAACCTCTGTTTTATCATCCAACAAATAAACCCACACAGCTCGGTAAAAATATCAACTATAGTTAAAAAATAACGAGCTCCACGAGAAGAAGGATTTCTATAAGAACCCATAAATCACAATGTAGTTTTTCAAAGATGCGACTTGCTCTATTGTCAATCGAATTAAATTTGTCTCTAAGGTGTTTAGCATGAAAACATATTTCACAATTTTTATTTAAACTACCCCAAAAATTAATGATAGGAGGAAGTAACTTTACTACATTTTCCGAAGGGTGTCGCATCCTTTTGTGCCATAGCTGCAAAGTTGAGGTAGCTCCTTAACTGAAACATGTTGCACTGAATTAGCTTCTCCGTAGTAGTAAAGTCCATCTTGTCTAACTCCTATTCCAATCAGATTCTCCGTTTGATCATGTATAGCACACATAGAAGAATTAAATTTAGCAATGCAATATAAATTATCATTTAATTGAGAAATTGAAAACAAATTACAACTTAATAGGCGAACATAAAGAACATGTTTAAGCACAACCGAGTCTGATAAGCAAACCAAACCCTCCTTCTTCGAAAATACGGTCTCACCATTAGGAAGACCAAGAGGGCAATACAAAAATAGGCGTGATATCAAACAACCAAGACTCGTCGCCGGTTACATGATGCATGGTCCTGGTATCTGTTAAGAGATAATCATATCTCCTTGTTAATAGCTGTAGTTATTTTTTTCCTTAATTATAGCCTCTGTTTTCATTCTTTATTGACTATTATTCACGGTCAATCATATTTTAGGTTGTTACTGATTTTTAGCCTTAATTGTAGGCTTTACCGTAGCTTAGTTTTCTTTGGTAGGTTATTTGCTTTCTCTATATATAGTTGTAAATACTTACTTTGTTATTCAATACAAAATGTATTCAAACTCTAATAGTATCAACAATCCGCCGATTAGTATTAAACTAACGATTCGATTTATTATTTTGCATCTTTGTATTTCCAATTAAATTTGCTATGACCTTCTTACTAGTGGTTTGTGTTTCCAGGTATCTTGTGGCAGTAGGTTGGAAATTACTTTCCATGGCTCCATTAGATTGTAGTAGAACGGACCACCAATCTAAATGGTTAATAATTTCGTAACAATTATTTACTTTGTGTCCTTGCTTAGCCTTCTTGCATTGCGGACAAACTAACAACGAAGAAATGAATTGTGGTGACTAGAGGTGTCAAAATCAACTCGATTCATAAAAAATCATTCATTTCAAACTATAACAGATTTGATTTGATCCGAAAAATTCAAGACCCAAATTCAATCTATAACTGACTTGAATTTAATCTGAATTTGATCCGATCTGAACTTAGTCCGACACCGATTTGGTCCGACCTAAACTCAACCCGAAACCAATTTGACCCGACTTGAACTTAAATCAAACCGATTTGACCCGACCTGAATAATACCCGATTCAATCTGATTTGTTTTGTCTAGAACTAATATAAACCCGACCCGATTTTACCCTAACCTGGTTTTAATCTGACATGATTTCAAACCAACCATACTTTTAAACACAAACTATTATTGACTTTTTTTTTTACTTAAACATAATTACATTGATCCATCTATACTCAAATGTTTTTTATTTATTTTATCAAAGTATTTATACTACTATACATACTAAAGAATAATAAGTTTTTTTTTTTTTTTTTTTTTTTTTTTCAATAAATAGGAATATTGACCTAGTTTAACAATGACTTTATTTGAATATTGAATTGGTCAACCCGACCAAAATTCAGCCAAACACGAAAAGGATCTAAATCAATCTTATCTTAATCAAATCGAAATTAATTGAATTAAAATGATCAGAACCAAAATCAAACCCGACCCTAAGTCATCCAATCCGAAATTAATCAGGCCAAACACATTTTGAACCCGATTTGAATTTTTTCGAATCGAATATGAACGACTCTTAACTTAACCCAACCCAAACCCGACTATAACTCGACAATTCTTGACCTGAAATTGACCTGACCCGAGGCGGATTAAAAGGGTAAGTTTGACCTGAACAGACCCGACCTACTGTGAGTCAATCCAAACTCCATCCGGTTATCCAAATTGACACCTCTAGATGACGGTGGGGGTGGTATTCTACCAGTAATATTATTATTAGTAAAAAATAACTTGTCTCCGTTACCATGTAAAATATATTTTGAGACATGAATGCTTGAATTGTATTAATGATATTGGCCAATATTTATATTCTACAAAAAAGAATCTAAACAATATAAAACTTTATCACACGTAAATTTTCTAACAATTATAGAATTTTCTAACAACAAAGCTACTGTATGTCATATCTAACAGGAACCATTATATCATATCGTAATTGGAAGGATGGTTCCTATAAAGATTCTATAATCTTTAGCTAAAGCTAAAGCTACTATAATCTTTATATTAATTCTAACCCAAGCTACTGTATGTCATATCTAACAGGAACCACAACATACAGTAATTGGAAGGATGCTTCTTGTTAGAATTAATATAAATATTTAGAAAATATTTGGGAAGATACATCTTTGAGATTAATTACTTAATTATAGGAGTTGATTAAGTTGTGTGATTATTGTATAAATCTATTGATTATATCATATTTTTAGATATTATCTTGTAAGCTTTTATGCTATTTTACCAAAACTTTAAATGATATCAGAGCCGAGTTGTTGACCCTTTTGGTTTTGATGGACAAACTGAGAAACTTGACTAATGAGCGTTTTAAGTCTTTGGTGATTAAAGGGTTCAAGCAAAGTTCGTTCCGGAGTAGGAACTTGATTCAAGGGATGCGGAGTAGCATTCTCTAAAAAGCCTCATGCAAATTTCACGTTCTAGTTTTAATTGTGAGCACTCAATAATATAAGTTTGGAAAGGAACTCAATGATTTATGTTAAAGACTACTGGAATAATAATTAGTTTTAAAAGATAATTTTTATTTAAGGAAAAGATAATTTATAAATGTTTTATCTAGTCTTCTATTTTCGAATAAAGATAATTAATCTTATTTAATTATCTTAGTTGTTTTTCAATAATTAATTAATTTATAAATTATCATTTCAAAATAAAATCTTTTCTTTAAATTCTTCTAAACAGAATATTTTAAAGAGTCAAACAAATCGTTTTGTTGTTGCATGAATATCTCAGTAAACGGTTTTCATGAGCTATTCTTTAGCAATTAGCTGTTAACGTGGATAATGGAGAAGTTTAAGAAACTTCCACTATCTTGATCACTGTCACAATTCTCCACTAATTGATAGTGGGTGTTGACTGTGTTAGTGGTTAGTGTGGAAGTTTAGGATTAAAATTCTCTATATAAACCACGTACATATTGATTGCAAAATACAACTCTTGAGCATTAAAATTCCAGTAGTAATCTTATAACATAAAGAGAGTTCTTGTCCTTCATTTATTCTTGAGTGTAATAGGTATTTGTAATTACAGATTTTATTCAAGTACTTTGGGGTTTGGGATTGTGAGTTTTTGTAAGGTGAGGTTAAGGAAGCTTCGTTGTTGAAGTCTTCTGTAAGAGTTGGGAACAAGTTCCTAATTTGTGGAACTTGTTAACGGGTTTGAATTTTCACTTGTAAAGAGTTTGATTACATAGTGAAAATTTGGAAAAGCCTATATCTTCTCTCGTCATTATTCTATTTAGTTAAATTCCGCAAAAAGTTTTTAGACTTCACCTCAAATACAATTCACCCCCCTCTTGTATTAGCCAGTTAGACTTTCTGTTAGTATCAGAGCAAGAACTCAGAAAACGCAGGCAACCCTGTTGAGCAAGTTCCTGGGAAAATGGCTTACACAGAGGAAAAGGAATTCGGGAGTACATCCATTCAAAGGCCTCCATACTTCAACGACAAATACTACTCTTATTGGAAGGATAAGATGGAAATCTTTGTCCAATCAGAGAACTATCAGGTATGGCGAATTATTCAAGTAGGAGATTACGAAATTACTAAAACAAACGCAAACAATGAGGTAATTCCTAAGCCTATGGATGAATATGAGAAAACTGATTTCGAAAAACTAGAATTGAATGCTACTGCCAAAAAGTTTTTAATTTGGGGACTTGGACCTGATGAACATACTCGTGTCAAAGGGTGCAAGTCCGCAAAGGAAATTTGGGATCTTCTGGAAGTTGCGCATGAAGGAACGTCAGATGTTAAACATTCCAAAATTGATATTCTTTTATCTCAGTATGAGCGCTTTGAAATGGGAAACAAAGAATCTATTAAAGACATGTTCACTCGATTTAAGAATATCACTAACGAACTAACGTGTCTTGGTAAGATAATTCCTATAGATGAGCAGGTTAGAAAGGTCTTAAGAAGTCTTCCAGAGAATGACAGATGGAGAGCAAAGGTTGCAGCTGTGCAGGAATCAAAACACTTCATCAAGTTCAATCTAGAACAGCTTGCGGGTTCCCTTATTACCCACGAGATCCAGTTGAACAACCGGACTCAAGAGACTGTCAAAAGTCAAGGGCTAGCACTAAATGCAAATGAAGAATCCGAAGAGAAGTCTGACATTGATGAAGAAGAAGCTGCAATGTTGGTGAGAAGGCTGAAAAAGTTCTACGTAACAACAAGTTTTCAGACAAGAAGAAAGGATACATTAAAAGAAATCAAGAGTCTAAAGCCAAGTCTTCTTGTCACAAATGTGGAAGCACCAACCACTTCATCAAAGAGTGTCCATTATGGGAATCTGAGAAAGGCAAGGGAAAAGAAGCTGATCAAAACAGAAACTCCAAGCCTAACTTTTCTAAATCAAATTTCAGGAAAGCTATGATTTCCACGTGGGGAGACTCAAGTTCCGAAGAAGAGGAACAGGAACACATTGATGATGAAGTAGCCAATCTCTGTCTAATGGCGAAGCATGATGATGAGGTAGTCATTCAACCTAGTTATTTGAAATCTCTCTCAAAGGATAAATTAATCTCTCTATTGTTAGAAACCTTAGATGATTATAAATAATTATGTGGAAAACTAAGGCAAGACAAAAAGGCAACTGGAATTTGTAGAGATCATGTTAAGTATCTAAATAGCTCAAGAAATGATCTTCAAGGCAGATTTTTTGAATTGTTAGATAAGAATATCATGCTAAAAGAATCCCTTGAAAAAGTCAAGAGTGAAAATATCATGCTAAATGTTGAATTGACTCAATATAAAATGCTGTGTACTAACATTGATTCTTGCAGGTCTACTGAAGTTCCTTTAATCATGTTCAATACTGAGTTAGAACATGTTAAGAAAGAATTAAAGGATACTAATGATAAAAATGAGAAACTAGAAAAGGACTTAGAAATTGCAAGAAAAAGTAGAAGTACTGCAAGCATGGGTGTTCCTAAGTGGGTACATGAAGCTCAAACAAAAATAACAGAAGGTCTAGGCTATGTCCATAAGAAGAAGTCCACTGGAAAGAAAAAGAAGTATGTGGACCTGCCTAGTGAGACTGTTTGTTCATTTTGTGGTAAAAAGGAACATCGTAGTGAAGAATGTACTAAGAAAGCATCTCAGTACAATAAAAATGTGAATTATGTTTGGCAGAAGAAATCTGATTTAAATGTGTCAACACAGGAACCCATGAATGAAAGGGTTCCTGCTACTAACCCTTAATTTTTTTTGCAGGTCGCAGTGAGGGGGAACAACTAGTGGTACCTCGATAGCGGTTGTTCTAAGCACATGACAGGAGATGAATCCAGATTTCTCTCACTGATGGCCTATATAGGAGGAACTGTGACCTTTGGAGACAATAAGAAAGGCAACATTGTTGCTGTTGGCAAAGTAGGAAGGTCAAGTTCCCATGCAATTGACAATGTATTTTTAGTCGAGGGTTTGAAGCATAGTCTGCTCAGCATTTCTCAATTCTGTGATAAAGGAAACTCTATAAGTTTTTCTTCTGAAAAATGCAGAATCATCAATAATAACACTGGAAAAATCGTTTTTGGAAGGAACTCGTAAAGGGAACACGTATACCGTGGACCTTTACAAAGTTCTAAAATACAATCTATCTTGTTTAAGTGTTATTGAGAATGATCCATTTCTATGGCATAAACGTTTTGGACATGCTAGTCTTTCACTGCTTGACAAATTAAGGTCAAAGGGCTTGGTAATCGGACTACCTTCTATCAAGTTCCTTAATGACAGAATTTGTGAAACCTGCAACAAAGGAAAGCATTTTCGATCATCGTTTAAATCAAAGAAAATGGTAAGCACCACAAAACCATTGGAACTTATTCATATGGATTTGTGTGGCCCCGTTATAATTCAAAGTAGAAGTGGAAAAAGATATGTCTTAGTTCTTGTGGATGATTACTCTAGATTTACGTGGGTCATATTCTTACATAGGAAAGATGAAACTTTTGATATGTTTATGACATTCTTGAAAAAGACACAAAAATCAATAGGTAATCAACTTATTCATATGAGAACTGACCATGGTACGGAATTCGAAAATTCCAAGTTTGATGAATTTTGTAGGGAAAAGGGAATAAGTCACAATTTCTCAGCACCAAGAACACCACAACAAAATGGTGTGGTTGAGAGAAAGAACCGAACATTGGAAGACATGGCAAGAACTATGCTAATAGCAAGTGGGCTTCCAAGGAACTTTTGGGCAGAAGCCGTCAACACAGCATGCTCTATCATCAACTGGGCCATGCTTAGACCAATGTTGGACAAGACACCTTATGAACTGTTAAAAGGGAGAAAACCTAATATTGCTCATTTAAGAGCCTTTGGATGCAAATTCTTTGTTCACAATAATGATAAAAGAAATCTTGGAAAATTTGATGAAAGAAGTGATGAAGAAGTCTTTTTAGGATATGCATCTAATAGTAAAGCTTATAGAGTTTACAATAAAAGAACTATGTGTGTAGAAGAAAGTATACATGTTATTTTTGATGAAACTAACAATTATGATTGTATACAGGAATATGAAGATGGAGATTTTGAAATTGGTCTCACTTGTTCAACAGACCAAGATGAAGAATTAATTCCCAGAAAGCAACCTACTCGAGTTACTGAAAATGCTGAACAGGAACATGCTGAAGTTCCAAATAATGCTGAAGCTCCTGTTCAAAATACAGAAGAAGCAGAAAACGTAGAAGGTGAAGCAAATGCAGAAGCAGAACACTATGAGGAAATGGAAGAAGGAGCAACTCAAAAGAACACTTTTATCCCAGCTCAATCATTCCAGCCAAAGCCATGGAAACATCAAAGGTCACACCCCCTGGATAAAATTATAAGTGACCTAAGCAAGGGAACTCCGACGAGATCCCAACTGAGAAACTTTTGTGCATTCAACGCCTTCTTGTCAACACTGGAACCTCGAAATCACAAGGAAGCCTTAGAAGATACTGACTGGATTGTAGCCATGCAAGAGAAACTCAATGAATTCAAAAGAAACAAAGTATGGCATCTTGAACCCAAACCAACAAATCAGAAAGTTATTGGTCTCAAATGGGTGTACAGGAATAAGCTAGATGAACACACAATTATGAGGAACAAGGCAAGATTGGTTGTCAAAGGCTACAACCAACAGTAAGGTATCGATTTTGAGGAGACTTTTGCTCCTGTAGCTAGATTAGAAGCAATTCGTATTTTAATTGCATTTGCTGCATTTATGGGTTTTAAACTTTATCAAATGGACGTTAAATGTGCTTTTTTAAATGGATTTTTAAAAGAAGACGTCTATGTTGAACAACCACCTGGATTTGAGGATCCAAACTTTCCAAACCATGTTTTTAAACTTGATAAAGCACTGTATGGATTAAAACAAGCTCCAAGAGCATGGTATGAAAGACTTTCTAAGTTCCTTTTACATAATGATTTCAAAAGAGGAAAAGTTGATAAAACTTTGTTTTTAAAATCAAAAGGAACTCATTTATTAGTTGTGCAAATTTATGTTGATGATATTATTTTTGGTGCAACTAATGAATCTTTGTGCAAGTACTTTGCTGATTTAATGAGAAGTGAGTTTGAGATGAGCATGATGGGGGAACTCAACTTCTTCCTTGGGCTCCAAATTAAACAAACTGACAAAGGAATACTGATTCATCAACAGAAATATGTAAAGGAATTATTGAAAAAATACAGTATGGAAAGCACAAAGATCAACCACACTCCCATGGGAACAACCACAAGGTTGGACCAAGACCCCAAGGGAACTCATGTGGACCAAACAAAATACAGAGGTATGATTGGTTCCTTGTTATATTTAGCTGCTAGTAGACCTGACATTTCTTTCAGTGTAGGTCTTTGTGCAAGATTTCAATCGGATCCAAAGGAATCGCATCTAACAGCCGTCAAAAGAATACTACGATACTTAAACGGGACAGAAGATTTGTGTCTGTTTTATCCAAAAAGTGATTTGTTTGACCTAAGAGGATATGCTGATGCTGATTATGCAGGACATTTAGTAAACCGTAAAAGCACATCAGGTATGGTCCAATTCTTAGGCTCTTGCATGGTTTCTTGGAGTTCTAAGAAACAAAACACTGTTGTTCTATCCACTGCTGAAGCAGAATATGTGGCTGCTGCTGCATGTTGCTCTCAATTGCTTTGGATAAAACAACAGTTGCGTGAATTTGGCATTGTTTTAGATTGCATTCCTATTCATTGTGATAATACAAGTGCCATTTGTATCTCTAAAGATCCAGTTCAACATTCTAAAGTCAAGCATATACATGTAAGGCATCACTTTTTGAAAGATAACGTTGAAAAGGGCTTAATTAGGCTAGGTTTTATTTCTACTGAATGTCAAATTGCTGATATATTGACTAAGCCTTTAAGCAGAGACAAGTTTGAAAAGATGCGTGTGGAATTGGGAATGCTACGGCTAAAGTGATTTTTGTTTGGAACCCCTAAGGTAAAATCGAGTTTAACTAACAATGCTATGCTCAATCTTGTGTGCATAACACAGCTGAAATTACCCAGGGGAAAGATTTGTGAAAGTATTGAAAAGTCACTCGTACATACTGTTAATATGTTAAATATTGAGCCATGCTGTTTCAAGTTCCCTTTCATTATCCTTTATACTCTGTATTATGATCACATAAATTATTTTCATAATTTACGATCAATCTGTATATATCTATTAACTTTATTTTATTTTTTATTTTTTTCCTTTTATTCCTTCCTTATTTTTATCTTTTATTTTATTCTTATCTTTCCTTCCTTATTTTTCTATGTTCTATTATGTTTTCTTATTCACAAAATTCAAAAATACAAAAAGATTTATTATTGTTTGTTATGAAAGATAAGGAGAATGTACATGAACAACTCCTTAACTTCCGTAATTTTTCTCTTTGTGTTCATTTAAATTGAATTAGATAAGTGCAATTAATTCACCCAATTAACTCCCACTATCTCTAAAACTACCCCACTACCTCACCATATTAACCGTCACTTTTCCTAACCCTTCCCCATTTAAACTATTCTTGTTTCAGACTCCACCCTCACCAATCACATCAAATTAACTTCTCCATAAACCCTCATCATAACCGGCTCACTCTCTCTCCTCACTATTCATCTTCTCCTTCCCTTTTACGCATCACCATAACAATGAAAACTAACCTCAACTCAACACTGAAACCACCAAAAGCACGAACCCCTCCATCCAAACCTCCATCCACTGACGGCTCACCTGAACCAGTCCCAATCGCCGTCGTTCACCCATCTGCTCCGCCAAAGAGGAAGGCTATAACCACGAAAGGAGGCGACAGGAAGAGGCGAAACTCTCAAAATTTTCCATCTTGGAACTACACTCACGGCTATCATATCAATTATGACTGGTGTACATCAAGTAAGTTCTCCGAATTCACCTCCTTAATTGATTATCAAGAATGGGTGCATTTGTTCCAAAATTGTTGTCACTATCCCCTTTATCCTAAGCTTCTGTTTGAGTTTAAAAACACTTTCAAACACAACAATGGTGTATGCACGGCTATAGTCAAAGATACTCATATTCAATTTGATGTTGCATACTTAGGGAATTTGTATCAAGTCCCCACCTCTGGCTATAGTTCGTACTTGAAGCATAAACAAATTGTGCAAATTGGGCATTATGATGAGAATAGAATAATCAAATTTATAGGTGGAAACCCGAAAAGCAAGACCTCACATCATAACATACTCTCTCCTCTTCACAAATTATTGTTCAATTTCACTTGGAGAGGTATTGTACCCCGTTTGCAAGAACGAAGCACAATATCTTTACTAGATGCAACTATCATCTTTTGCCTTGCTCGTAAAATAAAAATAAATTTTCCGAAATTGATGATTGAACATTTGCTCTTTTATGCTGTTAAAACGACTATTCCATATGGGTCTCTTCTTACTGTGTTGTTTAAGTCATTTGGGATTGATGTTGAGAGTGAGTCACCCACTTATATTAAACCTTAAAACATCCTTTCAGAACAATCTTTGCTTCGCCTGAGCCTTAAACTTGAGAGTGGGACAATTTCTTTCTTGTCTAGAGGTAGAGAGGAGAAAAATAGAGGGAAGGGAAAAACACAAGTTATAGAGGGAGATACAAGTGCATCAGAAGAGGAGGGAAGTGAATCAGAAGAAGAAGAGAGTAAAGAAAACAGTGAGGGAGACAAAGAAGAGGAAGAAATTTCTGAGGGGGAAGCACAGGAGGCAGAACCTGAGAAAGGAGAGGAGACTCAGAGTGAGAGGGAACCTAGTTCAGAGACTGAGAGTCTTGAATTCCCTTTTGTTCCTGTTTTTAAGGGGGAACTCAGAAGGAGTAAGAGGAAAATTGTCAAACCTACCGTTTCTACTCCAAAGCCTGTGATAATTGAAGACATTAGTTCTTCAGACCACTCTGACCCTGATTTTACCCCTACTCAAGTTCCTTTTGCTTCTGAGCCTTCTTCTATTCATAATTCCCCTCCAACACAAGATGACCCTTCTTCCATTCATGTTTCACCTCCAAAAAAAACTTCTCCTTCTCCAGCTTTTCCTCCATCACAGCCTACAGGCTTTGCTGCCTTCTCTGGAACAAATGTGTCTGTTTTTTTATCTTCAACAGGTGAAAGCATAGATGGAGAAGCTGACTACAATGGTCAGCAACAAGCTGGAGGACATGGCCAAGCAAATGACCTCTCTTCAAGGCCAGCTACAAGCTCTGGCAGAATCTCAGGCCACAGGCTTTGTAGGGGTGGAGGAGAAGCTTGTAAAGGCTGAAGGAAAGTTCACTGAAGGCAACAAGGAGATCTTGGAAACAATCATCAAAGTAGCTTTCGAGGAAGTAGAGGAAGACTCCCTTAATCCTACCAATCCAGTCCATGATCCAACTCACTCAGCAGCCTTTTAACACCTTGATTGCACTTTTTCTGATTTAATATTTTGAACACTTTTCTTTTGGTTTAGTATATTTTATTTGACTTTCGGTTTGTAAGCTATGTTTTGATACATTCTCTCTGTTCATTTTCATTTCCTTAATCGAAACTTGGCTCTTGTTTTACATATGACTGTGTGTGTTTGTTGATATTTTGATGCCTAACTTATTTTTGCCTTGCATTATTTGAGCTCACTATTCCCTACGTAGTCTAGTGGGAGTATAACAAAATATTTTTTCAATCTTTTGATAATGCCAAAAGGGGGAAAAGACAAACTTCATTGGCGGCTAAGGTGTTTACCAAGGAACTCACACATCGAAGGTATAAATGTTTTGCTAAGTTAAGTTAATTTAATAAAGTCTTAGTCCTAGTTAATTTTTTTTATTTGATTTGTTGAGTTAATAAAGTCCCTGTTAATTTTTGCTCAGTCTTTTTGGTTTACTTAAATAAAAACATTAAAGTATTTTTCTAAGTTCTTTAATTAATCTGTTTTTACAGATTTTCATGTTTTTTAAAATTTCTATTGCATGCTTGGACATTTTTTATTTACCAAAGTTTGTTAGTGTTTGTCATCATCAAAAAGGGGGAATTTGTTGACCCTTTTGGTTTTGATGGACAAACTGAGAAACTTGACTAATGAGCGTTTTAAGTCTTTGGTGATTAAAGGGTTCAAGCAAAGTTCGTTCCGGAGTAGGAACTTGATTCAAGGGATGCGGAGTAGCATTCTCTAAAAAGCCTCATGCAAATTTCACGTTCTAGTTTTAATTGTGAGCACTCAATAATATAAGTTTGGAAAGGAACTCAATGATTTATGTTAAAGACTACTGGAATAAAATTAGTTTTAAAAGATAATTTTTATTTAAGGAAAAGATAATTTATAAATATTTTATCTAGTCTTCTATTTTCGAATAAAGATAATTAATCTTATTTAATTATCTTAGTTGTTTTTCAATAATTAATTAATTTATAAATTATCTTTTCAAAATAAAATCTTTTCTTTAAATTCTTCTAAACAGAATATTTTAAAGAGTCAAACAAATCGTTTTGTTGTTGCATGAATATCTCAGTAAACGGTTTTCATGAGCTATTCTTTAGCAATTAGCTGTTAATGTGGATAATGGAGAAGTTTAAGAAACTTCCAATATCTTGATCACTGTCACAATTCTCCACTAATTGATAGTGGGTGTTGACTGTGTTAGTGGTTAGTGTGGAAGTTTAGGATTAAAATTCTCTATATAAACCAAGTATATTGATTGCAAAATACAACTCTTGAGCATTAAAATTCCAGTAGTAATCTTATAACATAAAGAGAGTTCTTGTCCTTCATTTATTCTTGAGTGTAATAGGTATTTGTAATTACAGATTGTATTCAAGTACTTTTGGGTTTGGGATTGTGAGTTTTTGTAAGGTGAGGTTAAGGAAGCTTCGCTGTTGAAGTCTTCTGTAAGAGTTGGGAACAAGTTCTTAATTTGTGGAACTTGTTAACGGGTTTGAATTTTCACTTGTAAAGAGTTTGATTACATAGTGGAAATTTGGAAAAGCCTATATCTTCTCTTGTCATTGTTCTATTTAGTTAAATTCCGCAAAAAGTTTTTAGACTTCACCTCAAATACAATTCACCCCCCCCTCTTGTATTAGCCAGTTAGACTTTCACGAGTTAATTCTAAATCATGAAAATGGTCAATTATCAAGAACAATCTAAAATTAACTTGACTACAACAGAGTTTGGAGCAAGGGATACGAGTAGCACAAATAATGACTATTCTCATGTTTTTTCAGAAGAATAATGGGAGGCTCTTGTGGGTCTTATTGGCAACACAAATTTTCACAATAATAGATTGAATGATAAGTTTGATACCAAGAGATAGATGGATCATCGACACCAGGGCATCTAGACATGTCACTTGTCATGATTCGTGGTTGTTTGATACTCACGAAGTAATACATTGTCCAGTTGGGCTGCTGAATGGTAAATCAGTGCTAGTAAGAGTAGCAACTAAGGAGGGTTTCATTCGTTTGTCAACAACAATTATTCTACAAAATGTTCTTTTTGTTCCACAATTGAGTTGTAATTTAGTTTTAGTTTCACAATTGATTGATGAAATGCAATGTACTGTCCAATTTAATTATTCTATGTGTGTTATACAAGGCCAGTCGAGGGAGTTCATTAGAACGAGTGTTAGGCAAGATGGACTATACTACTTCAATGACTCAACTTTAATACAACTTGTCTCAGTGAACGACTCTTATTCCACTTTAGAGTTGTGGCACAAAAGAATGGGGCATCCGTCAGAAAAGTGGTAAAGCTTCTTCCTCTGGTTGGTAATTGTAAGGGTAGTTTAAATAAAGCCTGCAAGGTTTGTTTTCGTGCTAAACACCCTCGAGACAATTTTTCTTTAAGTGAGAGTAAGGCATCCCGGATATTTGAGAAGATAAATTGTGATTTGTGGGGATCCTATAGGCATCCCTCTTCTTGTGGAGCTCGATACTATTGTAGATGACTTCTCTCGTGCCATTTGGGTTTATTTGCTCATCGATAAAAATGAAGTGTTTCGTATGTCTATGTCCTTTGTTGCAATGGTTGACCAACAATTTTCTCAAACAATTAAAGTGGTTCAAAGTGATAATGGAACTGAATTTAATTGTTTATTTGATTTTTTTTTTTTTTTTTTTTGCCATGGGTATTTTGTTCTAAACCTCATTTGTTGGTACTCCTCAACAACATGGGTAGGTTGGGAGAAAACACAAACATATCGTGAATGTGGGGACATTTTTGAGATTTCAAGCAAATTTGATTTATTTTTGGGGGAGAGTGTTATTGCTGTTGTTCAATTAGTCCTACTCTTTTTCCCTTGTTGAACAATAAAACCCCATATAAAATTTTATTTGGCACTTCTCCCTCTTATAACACCATTCGCACGTTCGGTCGTCTTTGTTATTCTCATAATATAAAAGCGAAAGGAGATAAATTTGCAAGTCGAAGCAGAAAGTGTGTTTTTGTTGGGTATCCCTTCGGAAAGAAAGGGTTGATCTTGATGCATAAGAATTTTTTCGTCTCTCGTGATGTGAAGATTTTTGAGGATGTGTTTCCTTTTCTTGACCCGAACTCATCGAATATACTTCCGGAAAACTTAATTCTAATTAATATGGAGGTGGACTATGATTTTGATGATTTCATTTCTTATAATTATGAAAACACACTAGAGGAATCAATAATTGTGCGTAATAATGCAGAAGAAGAGGTCGGTGGGCATAAGAGTAGATGTTGGAGGTGACGCCACTGCAGAGCCTGCTGCCACCTATGACACATCAGTAGACGCCACTGCCCAGCTCGGGCAGACCACACAAAGGCAATGCACCCACAGTCAGGCAGTAGGCTCCGCGGGTACCCCGCAGCGAACAGACGCTGCCACAGGGAGGTGCGGAGCAGCCTGCAACATCGTTCTCGTCTCCTGCAAGTAATACATAACAGCTCGATTCTTCACATATCATTGAGCTAGGCCGTGACATGAGGGATAAGATTCCGTCAGTTCTTTTACGCGACTATGTGACACACTCAATTTTTACATATGGTCCATCTTCTACATCTCCTAACACTTCGTCTCCAAAGCATCTCTTAGGCACTCCTTATCCTATAGCACATTATATAAATTATGATACTTATTCTTTGCATTACCGAAAGTTTATTGCAGCCATTACTTCTAATAAAGAGCCACGATCTTTTAGAGAGGTTATGAAAGATGTAGGTTGGAGAGAGTCAATGAAAAAGGAAATTCAGACACTAGAAAATAATGGCACATGGACTATGGAATATCTTCCTCCCGGTAAACGTGCTCTTAGTAGTCAATGAGTGTATCGGATCAAATATAATTTCAATGGAAGCATTGAACGGTTAAAATCCAGATTAGTTGTCTTCGACAACCATCAAAGGGAAGAGATTGATTACTCGGAAACATTTGCTCATGTGACTAAAATGGTTACTGTATGAGCCTTTCTTGCAATTGTAGCTTCTAAAAATTGGGTGCTACATTAGATGGATGTTTTAGGCGTCGTGTGAAGTGTACCTACATGTACATGTTGTGAGAATGCCGGCTATCGTAGGAAGTGGGATTCGACATTGTATGAAGAATGAAGGAAGTAGAGAGTCGCCAACAAGTTTTAGGAACTTGTAAACCGTTCATAAATTATGAAGATTACACCATATTTACAATCTATGAGATTGCTAACTCTACAGTGGTTGCGAACCATGACTGGCTTGGATATTCAGAGATGATGGTATGAAGTTGCGTTATGAAGCAAACCACGACATTTGTTAATCGCTTCCTAAATAACATGCAAACAATTTGTTTGATCCACTCCAAACTAGGATTAAGCTAAGTTGGTTGAATATCAATGCACAACTATTATTAATTACTACGAATCACGACCACTTGAATTAATAATAAGATTAAAAGGTACCAAAACCGGTTGTCCAAATTATCTTGTTAGGCGTGATTTTCAATTACATATTCTTGTAAAACATGCAAAATGGTGATTTCAAGCAAGCAATAAAGCATAAATATTAGAAGTAACATAGCCATGAGAACATCGTCATATCAATATCATTATTAGCAAGATCCTAGGCATGATACCAATAAGATTAATAAAATCCTAGCATGTTACTAATAATCAAACAAAACGTGTTATCTTAAGCATGCGATTCTAATAAAAATTCAAATCAATTATTAGAAGCACTTACTTCAAAGTCGAGACCTTTTTCTACAAAATAATAGAGCGTTAGTAACTTGAAGGCAAAATATAAATCAATTGAAACAAGTAATTAAATAATTAAAATTGAGATTGATGATCCAAACCTTCAGAAATTTCAAACCTTTCACATCTAGGTCTTAAACTTCGAGTATGGCTTAGGGACTTCGAAACACGTGAAGGAATAATCGTGAAAGTGTTTGATGCTTCAAAGATATCGTAACGGTGTTTGTGATGTGAATCTTGGAATATGAATTGGTGTTCTCGAATTAACAAATAGCCGGGTATTATAGGGGAAAAAGTGTCGTGGTCGAGAAGTTTGAGTTTAGATCAAAGCATGTGAAAAGTGAATTGCCACAAAACGGCAGGATATGTCACAAAACAGTGCAGATTATTGCGACACGTCAGCAGCGTCGTTTTGCGACAGAAACCGTATGTAAACTGGGAGAAATTATCCTACAAATGTGTCGCGCCACGTCAGCATGCACCGCAAAACGTTATGGCTTGCCGTTTTGCAGTAGCATTGCCATTTTGTGACAACCTCTACCGTTTTGCGACAGCGGCTAAATGATAGAATTTGCTCCTTGAAATAGTTTTTAGCCGACTTATGGTAAATTAATGTACGGAAAAGATTAATGACGGCTAATTAAAATCTCCTAATTCCTCTAGGATTAGTTTAGGGTTTAGGATGGTTTGGGTTTAGGATTAATTAATGAAAGGGCTTAATTAATGGATTGGGTTCAACATTAATTAAGGAAAAATGGTTGGGTTTGATGAATGGATTTGTGAAAGGAAATGAATTGGGCTGGAAAGGAATATTAATGTGATTATTCAACCCGCTGCGTGCGGCTACTCGACCAATATGATCGTAAAAGATTATACATCACCAGGTTTGGTGTTGGGGAGACATTTTTAGGTGTCTATAGATATACAAAATGCCTTTACACGGGGATCTTAATGAGGAGGTGTACATAAAATATCCGCCTAGCTTTGAATCATCTCACCCAAATAAGGTATGTCGCCTCCGTAAATCCTTTTATGGCCTAAAACAAGCACCTAGATGTTGTTTTCCAAACTTGTGTTTGCTTTGAAAGAGTATTGTTTTTTTCAACCGTATTCAGATAGATTATGCTCTATTCATTTTTACTAGCAGAGCTATACAGATAAATGTACTTGTTTATATTAATGATCTCATTATTTCTGGAAATAATTCCGCTGCATTAAGGGTATTCAAAGCATATCTCAGTGATTGTTTTTTTATGAGAGATTTTGGGTCTCTGATATATTTTTGAAGTTGCTCGTAGCTCTGTTGGTTTATTTTTGTGTTAATGGAAGTTGGATTGCTACGTGCTAAACTTGTTGATTATCCTATCGAACAAAACCACAAGCTTGGGTTAGCTAGTGGTGATATTCTTTCTGATCCCGAAATCTATCGAAGGCTTGTTGGTAAGCTCATTTATCTCGAAGTCACTCGACCGGATCTTGCTTATTCGGTTCATATCTTATCTCAATTTATGAAACAACCTCGAGCTAAACACTAGGAAGCGGCACTAAGGGTCGTATGATATTAGAGGGAATTCCTGGACAGGGAATTCTTATACGAGCTGATAGTGATTTTAACCCTGCAAAGTTGGTGTGATTCTAATTGGGCCGCGTGCCCCATTATGTGTAGATCATTAACTGGTTGGCTTGTGTTATTGGTCATTCCCCCATCTCATGGAAGACTAAGAAACAAAACATTGTTTCTCACTCTTCAGTAGAGGTAGAATATCGCTCGAGTCACTTGTGAATTAAAGTGGTTGAATGGTCTTTTATCAAGTTTGGTGTGCATCATCCAAAGGCTATTAAACTGTTTTGTGACAGTCAATCAACTTTCCATATTGTGGCTAAGAATCCTGTTTTCATGAACGATCAAAACATATACAAGTTGAGTGTCATTTTGTTCGTGATACTATAATTGATGGTTTGATTGATCCCTCCTATGTTCCTACAAATGCACAATTGGCCGATGTATTCACCAAGGCTCTCTCTCGGCAAGTCGCAGTTTGACTATTTACTTCACAAGTTGGGCATTTTCACTCCTCATGCTCCAACTTGAGGGGGGTGTTAGGATTATTATGAAGATTTAGAGAATATTTGGGAAGATACATCTTTGAGATTAATTACTTAATTATAGGAGTTGAATAAGTTGTGAGATTATTGTGTAAATCCTTTGATTCTATCATATTTTTAGATATTATCTTGTGTTATATATTGACTCAATCACTCAATCAATGAAAGAAGGCAAGCTTGTATGCCCTTTTATCAATACTTTACCGTTCCTCTGTCTCCAACTTGGAGTACTTTAGTATATTAATCTCATTAAATTAAGACCAAGACTTACAGATTAGTATGTCATTAACTTTTATACTACCAACTCCAACTTGGAGTACTTTAGTATATTAATTTCATTAAATCAAGACCAAGACTTACAGATTAGTATGTCATTAACTTTTATACTACCATGTCATTAACTTTTATACTACCAATAAGATGTACCAATATAAAATCAAATTTAGAGAAGAAAGTGGTGATTGATTGGTAGGAGAAAGAAAAACGGTACATGAGACCAACGGATAATTTTGAAAACATTAAAATAATGACAAATGTAGCCAAGAATAATAATTGAGATTTTTTTTTTTCGTTTTTGAGACAGATGAATATATATATATACGTGATCCAATTTGAAAATGAACCAAAATTAATGAAGTAATACGCAATAAACAAAGGTAGATTTACTAACAGTAGCTGGTTGAGCTCATTATATATACACTGGTAGATCTGAGTTGTAGTTCAGAAGCTCAAGGATGCTGTTTGTGATGCTGATGATTTGTTTGATGAAATACTTACAGTGGCTGCTCAGACTAAGGGCCGCTTCCAACGTAACAATAAACTTCCTGATAAGGTACGCGATTTCTTTTCTGATAGCAGAATGTCTCAGTGTGTTAAGAGTATAAGGAATCAGTTGGGTAACAGTAGTTGTACTTGTATTTGTCATGGTAATACTGGGTTTGAAGTTGATTATCAGCTTATTATGGGGGGTGAGTGTGACATTCGTTCTCGTATAAATGTCAGAAATAATGAGATTGTTGGGAGGAAGGATGACATGAATGCTGTAATAGATTTGCTGTTGTTGGATACTAATAATTTGAAAGATGATGTTTCTTTCATTACAATTGAGGGAGTTCGGGGAATGGGGAAAACCGCTCTTGCTCAACTTGTATATAATGATCAAAGGGTAAGAGATGAGTTTTCGTTGAGATTGTGGGTTCAAGTCTCAAATGGAGATGGAGGTAAACTCAACGCGAATGAGATTCTTGGGAAAATTTTAGAGGCTGCAGGACGGTTTTATACAGATACTGATGATTTATTGAGCATAGAACTTACAGAAGAGCTTAGAGGGAAGAAATACTTGATTGTTCTAGATGATGTTAGTGGTAAGGATCAAGAAGAGTGGGTTGCTTTAAGAAAGTTTTTAATGTTCAGTGTAGGGGGGAGTCGGATTATAGTTACTACATGCTCGAATGATACTACGAGGGCTATAAGGAGCGAACATACATATGAGTTGAAAGGTTTGTCCAAGGAGAATTCATGGCTTTTGTTAGAGATGACTTCTTTTGGGAAAGGGCAAAAACATGTAATCCACCCTGAATTAGCTGAAATAGTTGAAAAGTGTGAGGGGTTTCCTCCTGCTATAAAAGAGCTAGGTATTGTTATATTTAGTCAGGATATTAACAAATTGGGTTTGTCTGAAGAGCACGCATTAGCCACAAATGATGAAGATAATAGGACTCCATTGACACATAATCTTATCCCTAATAATCTAGAAACTCGATTGAAGAGTTGCTTGAGTTATTGTGCAATGTTCCCTAAGGATTTTATCATTGATAAAAAGATGTTGCTCGAGCTGTGGATGGCGCAAGGATATGTTGTGCCACTTGATGGTCAGAGCATGGTGGATGCTGCTGAAGAATACTTTTCAATATTGTTAATCAGATGTTTGCTGCAACCTGTGAAATTGGATGAATATGGCGAGGTTGTGTCTTGTAAAGTCCATAGTCTTTTAGATGTTGGAGCACAGGAGATATGTGTAGTGGATTCTACTGCAGATAATAACATGGTCGAGAATAATGTCCTACATTTACATCATATTGGAAGTGAATGTCGTGAAAGCTCTTTTCCTAAGAGTAGAATTCGTTCTTTTATTCATGGCATTTTTGATCGCTCATTTCCACCACTAGAAAATCTTGTATCAAGTTGGATGTGTCTAAGGGCAGTAGACTTGCATGAGTTAAACATTGATAGTTTGCCAGAATCGATAAGTAAATTATTGCATTTAAGGTATCTTGATCTCTCTCATAATCATCTTAGAAGACTTCCAAATTCAATCACTAAACTACACAACCTGCAAACTCTGAATCTAGATGGTTGCACTAATTTAGAACAGCTGCCATGGGATATATATAAACTGGTGAACCTTAGGAGCTTAAATATTAATTCCTGTGCGGTGTGGTCTATGCCTTTAGGCATGGATAAATTGACATGTCTTCATGTTCTCACTCACTTTCAAGTAGCAGAAGAGAGCGTAAGTGATGAGGAGGAAAGTTCGAGTGAAGATGACAGTTCAAATAGCGGTGAGCAAAATGTGGGCACGTTAAGAGATCTGAAAGCTCTCTCAAATCTAAGAGGCTCGATTAGCATCTCGATCCCTGCAGAGTATAAAGATGTCAACGACAATCAAATCCTTAAAGGAAGAGGAGGATATTTAGCGAGCATGGAACATCTTAAGGAAGTATCTATAAAGTTTCGAGGCCATGAGTATGGT
This sequence comes from Chenopodium quinoa, assembly GCF_001683475.1. NCBI lineage: Eukaryota > Viridiplantae > Streptophyta > Magnoliopsida > Caryophyllales > Amaranthaceae > Chenopodium > Chenopodium quinoa. The sequence continues at coordinate 1,002,209 of NW_018743014.1, read as the reverse complement.
GATGAACAAGCAATCAATCATGAAGATTTGCTAGAAAAATTACAGCCACATTCTAATCTCAAAGGGGTAGGATTGTGGTATTATCAAGGTACGAGTTTTACAAGGTGGATATCCAGTCTCCCAAACCTTATCAAGATAGAGATCGAATCTGCCATGGGGTTGCAACATCTCTCGTTGCTCAGCAAGCTGCAGTACCTGAAGTTGCTGAGAGTATCAAGTATGTACAATTTAGTTTATATGGAGGAAACAAATGGCAGAAGCAGCAGCAGTGATTTCACTTTCTTTCCCTCCCTCGAAGAGCTCAGCATAAGCTATAGTTCCATGCTGAAAGGGTGGTGGGAAGGTGATCAACATCAACAGCTTATTGCTGCGGATGGTAGCTGTTGGCAACCATCATTTAAGCGCCTTTTCAAATTGTCAATCTTGGAGTGCTCTAAACTAGAGTCATTTCCTCCATGTCCGGGGGTGAAAACACTGAGCTTGGGCAATCTTGATGAAAACTTCAAAATAATGGAGTTTAGGGATGTCGTCGATGATTACAATAATCATAATCGCCCTTCAGCACTGAGAAAGGTAAATGTTTTCGAGAATATTGGCTATCCTAAAGTCACTGTCAATGAGCTCTGTCACAAGCCTCAGCATAACATGGGATCATAAGGTGGAGAGATTATCCCAAGCTAAGGAGGCATTTAGAAGCTGCTCCTCTTCTTTGCGTAGGCTTACAATCCAAGGTTGTGAGAACTTGAGGAGTGTTTCTCAAGGGTTAGAGTACCTCACTGTCCTAGAGTCTCTTTCAGTAATTCAATGTCCAGTTTTAACCTTCTCCGAGGAGGATGACAGCAATGAAGACGATGGCATGCCTTGGAGAGCCCTTCATCAGAGCCTCCGTTCCTTAGAGCTTTGGGGAGTTGAAAGCATGAGCCTTCTTCCTAGTGGGATGCAGTACTTGTCCGCCCTTCAGGACCTCACCATTGAACGTTCTCAGGAATTTAAGGCTTTACCAGAATGGATAGGCTGTTTATCATCTCTCAAGTCCCTTCGGGTTAAGTGTTGTTTGGAGTTCGATTCATTGCCAGAAACAATGAGGAGCCTCACCAATCTGAAGCTACTTGATCTGAGTTATTGTAAGCAAGGCTTGAAGGAAAAATGTCAAAATCCAACTGGAAATGATTGGCCGAAGATTCAACACATATCCTCCATTATCATTTCTGAATGATCACCAAGAAAATAAATTCTCATTAGATTACATTCCTTGAGCACTAAACTGCAAATATATGGACTATGTCACATAGTAATGTTTCATTTTAAATTATTGCTTATTGTAATATTTCATATTCTAATTTGAAATAGCTCATGCTGTATTTGTCAATGTTGATGGTGCTCTTTCATGTACACAAAATTAATGGTTTTTATTGTATCTGTCTTCTGTAATGGCAATTAAGAGTGGCTTACTGACACTTTTATTACATAAAGTAGTTAAAATATCATACGTCCTAGATTTTTAGTAAAAAAAAAAACAGAATGTGTTTCTGTTTCATGATAATACAGGGGTTTGGTCAATTGATATCAAAACAAAGTAAATTTACTACTATATATTAGGCAGAACTTCTATACAGTATTTACCAAACATAAGGCCAGGTTTTTAAAATCTAAAATGCTAGAAGTGCATTTCGATAAACTTACGGAACAGAGCTAATTTCTAAGTTATCGAGTATGCTGACAAGTTGCAATAACATATTTAATAATTCTACAACAAATCTCAATAAAAAAAAAAAAAATCACATAAAATGTTTAATATTTAAATCGCACGCATATGACAATTATTTATGTATGGCAAAAAAGCAGTTATATGTATAAAGTTTCATTACATATTAAGAAAATTATCCAATAAAGAACTAAATTATACATGTTATTTTTGATGAAACTAACAATTATGATTGTATACAGGAATATGAAGATGGAGATTTTGAAATTGGTCTCACTTGTTCAACAGACCAAGATGAAGAATTAATTCCCAGAAAGCAACCTACTCGAGTTACTGAAAATGCTGAACAGGAACATGCTGAAGTTCCAAATAATGCTGAAGCTCCTGTTCAAAATACAGAAGAAGCAGAAAACGTAGAAGGTGAAGCAAATGCAGAAGCAGAACACTATGAGGAAATGGAAGAAGGAGCAACTCAAAAGAACACTTTTATCCCAGCTCAATCATTCCAGCCAAAGCCATGGAAACATCAAAGGTCACACCCCCTGGATAAAATTATAAGTGACCTAAGCAAGGGAACTCCGACGAGATCCCAACTGAGAAACTTTTGTGCATTCAACGCCTTCTTGTCAACACTGGAACCTCGAAATCACAAGGAAGCCTTAGAAGATACTGACTGGATTGTAGCCATGCAAGAGAAACTCAATGAATTCAAAAGAAACAAAGTATGGCATCTTGAACCCAAACCAACAAATCAGAAAGTTATTGGTCTCAAATGGGTGTACAGGAATAAGCTAGATGAACACACAATTATGAGGAACAAGGCAAGATTGGTTGTCAAAGGCTACAACCAACAGTAAGGTATCGATTTTGAGGAGACTTTTGCTCCTGTAGCTAGATTAGAAGCAATTCGTATTTTAATTGCATTTGCTGCATTTATGGGTTTTAAACTTTATCAAATGGACGTTAAATGTGCTTTTTTAAATGGATTTTTAAAAGAAGACGTCTATGTTGAACAACCACCTGGATTTGAGGATCCAAACTTTCCAAACCATGTTTTTAAACTTGATAAAGCACTGTATGGATTAAAACAAGCTCCAAGAGCATGGTATGAAAGACTTTCTAAGTTCCTTTTACATAATGATTTCAAAAGAGGAAAAGTTGATAAAACTTTGTTTTTAAAATCAAAAGGAACTCATTTATTAGTTGTGCAAATTTATGTTGATGATATTATTTTTGGTGCAACTAATGAATCTTTGTGCAAGTACTTTGCTGATTTAATGAGAAGTGAGTTTGAGATGAGCATGATGGGGGAACTCAACTTCTTCCTTGGGCTCCAAATTAAACAAACTGACAAAGGAATACTGATTCATCAACAGAAATATGTAAAGGAATTATTGAAAAAATACAGTATGGAAAGCACAAAGATCAACCACACTCCCATGGGAACAACCACAAGGTTGGACCAAGACCCCAAGGGAACTCATGTGGACCAAACAAAATACAGAGGTATGATTGGTTCCTTGTTATATTTAGCTGCTAGTAGACCTGACATTTCTTTCAGTGTAGGTCTTTGTGCAAGATTTCAATCGGATCCAAAGGAATCGCATCTAACAGCCGTCAAAAGAATACTACGATACTTAAACGGGACAGAAGATTTGTGTCTGTTTTATCCAAAAAGTGATTTGTTTGACCTAAGAGGATATGCTGATGCTGATTATGCAGGACATTTAGTAAACCGTAAAAGCACATCAGGTATGGTCCAATTCTTAGGCTCTTGCATGGTTTCTTGGAGTTCTAAGAAACAAAACACTGTTGTTCTATCCACTGCTGAAGCAGAATATGTGGCTGCTGCTGCATGTTGCTCTCAATTGCTTTGGATAAAACAACAGTTGCGTGAATTTGGCATTGTTTTAGATTGCATTCCTATTCATTGTGATAATACAAGTGCCATTTGTATCTCTAAAGATCCAGTTCAACATTCTAAAGTCAAGCATATACATGTAAGGCATCACTTTTTGAAAGATAACGTTGAAAAGGGCTTAATTAGGCTAGGTTTTATTTCTACTGAATGTCAAATTGCTGATATATTGACTAAGCCTTTAAGCAGAGACAAGTTTGAAAAGATGCGTGTGGAATTGGGAATGCTACGGCTAAAGTGATTTTTGTTTGGAACCCCTAAGGTAAAATCGAGTTTAACTAACAATGCTATGCTCAATCTTGTGTGCATAACACAGCTGAAATTACCCAGGGGAAAGATTTGTGAAAGTATTGAAAAGTCACTCGTACATACTGTTAATATGTTAAATATTGAGCCATGCTGTTTCAAGTTCCCTTTCATTATCCTTTATACTCTGTATTATGATCACATAAATTATTTTCATAATTTACGATCAATCTGTATATATCTATTAACTTTATTTTATTTTTTATTTTTTTCCTTTTATTCCTTCCTTATTTTTATCTTTTATTTTATTCTTATCTTTCCTTCCTTATTTTTCTATGTTCTATTATGTTTTCTTATTCACAAAATTCAAAAATACAAAAAGATTTATTATTGTTTGTTATGAAAGATAAGGAGAATGTACATGAACAACTCCTTAACTTCCGTAATTTTTCTCTTTGTGTTCATTTAAATTGAATTAGATAAGTGCAATTAATTCACCCAATTAACTCCCACTATCTCTAAAACTACCCCACTACCTCACCATATTAACCGTCACTTTTCCTAACCCTTCCCCATTTAAACTATTCTTGTTTCAGACTCCACCCTCACCAATCACATCAAATTAACTTCTCCATAAACCCTCATCATAACCGGCTCACTCTCTCTCCTCACTATTCATCTTCTCCTTCCCTTTTACGCATCACCATAACAATGAAAACTAACCTCAACTCAACACTGAAACCACCAAAAGCACGAACCCCTCCATCCAAACCTCCATCCACTGACGGCTCACCTGAACCAGTCCCAATCGCCGTCGTTCACCCATCTGCTCCGCCAAAGAGGAAGGCTATAACCACGAAAGGAGGCGACAGGAAGAGGCGAAACTCTCAAAATTTTCCATCTTGGAACTACACTCACGGCTATCATATCAATTATGACTGGTGTACATCAAGTAAGTTCTCCGAATTCACCTCCTTAATTGATTATCAAGAATGGGTGCATTTGTTCCAAAATTGTTGTCACTATCCCCTTTATCCTAAGCTTCTGTTTGAGTTTAAAAACACTTTCAAACACAACAATGGTGTATGCACGGCTATAGTCAAAGATACTCATATTCAATTTGATGTTGCATACTTAGGGAATTTGTATCAAGTCCCCACCTCTGGCTATAGTTCGTACTTGAAGCATAAACAAATTGTGCAAATTGGGCATTATGATGAGAATAGAATAATCAAATTTATAGGTGGAAACCCGAAAAGCAAGACCTCACATCATAACATACTCTCTCCTCTTCACAAATTATTGTTCAATTTCACTTGGAGAGGTATTGTACCCCGTTTGCAAGAACGAAGCACAATATCTTTACTAGATGCAACTATCATCTTTTGCCTTGCTCGTAAAATAAAAATAAATTTTCCGAAATTGATGATTGAACATTTGCTCTTTTATGCTGTTAAAACGACTATTCCATATGGGTCTCTTCTTACTGTGTTGTTTAAGTCATTTGGGATTGATGTTGAGAGTGAGTCACCCACTTATATTAAACCTTAAAACATCCTTTCAGAACAATCTTTGCTTCGCCTGAGCCTTAAACTTGAGAGTGGGACAATTTCTTTCTTGTCTAGAGGTAGAGAGGAGAAAAATAGAGGGAAGGGAAAAACACAAGTTATAGAGGGAGATACAAGTGCATCAGAAGAGGAGGGAAGTGAATCAGAAGAAGAAGAGAGTAAAGAAAACAGTGAGGGAGACAAAGAAGAGGAAGAAATTTCTGAGGGGGAAGCACAGGAGGCAGAACCTGAGAAAGGAGAGGAGACTCAGAGTGAGAGGGAACCTAGTTCAGAGACTGAGAGTCTTGAATTCCCTTTTGTTCCTGTTTTTAAGGGGGAACTCAGAAGGAGTAAGAGGAAAATTGTCAAACCTACCGTTTCTACTCCAAAGCCTGTGATAATTGAAGACATTAGTTCTTCAGACCACTCTGACCCTGATTTTACCCCTACTCAAGTTCCTTTTGCTTCTGAGCCTTCTTCTATTCATAATTCCCCTCCAACACAAGATGACCCTTCTTCCATTCATGTTTCACCTCCAAAAAAAACTTCTCCTTCTCCAGCTTTTCCTCCATCACAGCCTACAGGCTTTGCTGCCTTCTCTGGAACAAATGTGTCTGTTTTTTTATCTTCAACAGGTGAAAGCATAGATGGAGAAGCTGACTACAATGGTCAGCAACAAGCTGGAGGACATGGCCAAGCAAATGACCTCTCTTCAAGGCCAGCTACAAGCTCTGGCAGAATCTCAGGCCACAGGCTTTGTAGGGGTGGAGGAGAAGCTTGTAAAGGCTGAAGGAAAGTTCACTGAAGGCAACAAGGAGATCTTGGAAACAATCATCAAAGTAGCTTTCGAGGAAGTAGAGGAAGACTCCCTTAATCCTACCAATCCAGTCCATGATCCAACTCACTCAGCAGCCTTTTAACACCTTGATTGCACTTTTTCTGATTTAATATTTTGAACACTTTTCTTTTGGTTTAGTATATTTTATTTGACTTTCGGTTTGTAAGCTATGTTTTGATACATTCTCTCTGTTCATTTTCATTTCCTTAATCGAAACTTGGCTCTTGTTTTACATATGACTGTGTGTGTTTGTTGATATTTTGATGCCTAACTTATTTTTGCCTTGCATTATTTGAGCTCACTATTCCCTACGTAGTCTAGTGGGAGTATAACAAAATATTTTTTCAATCTTTTGATAATGCCAAAAGGGGGAAAAGACAAACTTCATTGGCGGCTAAGGTGTTTACCAAGGAACTCACACATCGAAGGTATAAATGTTTTGCTAAGTTAAGTTAATTTAATAAAGTCTTAGTCCTAGTTAATTTTTTTTATTTGATTTGTTGAGTTAATAAAGTCCCTGTTAATTTTTGCTCAGTCTTTTTGGTTTACTTAAATAAAAACATTAAAGTATTTTTCTAAGTTCTTTAATTAATCTGTTTTTACAGATTTTCATGTTTTTTAAAATTTCTATTGCATGCTTGGACATTTTTTATTTACCAAAGTTTGTTAGTGTTTGTCATCATCAAAAAGGGGGAATTTGTTGACCCTTTTGGTTTTGATGGACAAACTGAGAAACTTGACTAATGAGCGTTTTAAGTCTTTGGTGATTAAAGGGTTCAAGCAAAGTTCGTTCCGGAGTAGGAACTTGATTCAAGGGATGCGGAGTAGCATTCTCTAAAAAGCCTCATGCAAATTTCACGTTCTAGTTTTAATTGTGAGCACTCAATAATATAAGTTTGGAAAGGAACTCAATGATTTATGTTAAAGACTACTGGAATAAAATTAGTTTTAAAAGATAATTTTTATTTAAGGAAAAGATAATTTATAAATATTTTATCTAGTCTTCTATTTTCGAATAAAGATAATTAATCTTATTTAATTATCTTAGTTGTTTTTCAATAATTAATTAATTTATAAATTATCTTTTCAAAATAAAATCTTTTCTTTAAATTCTTCTAAACAGAATATTTTAAAGAGTCAAACAAATCGTTTTGTTGTTGCATGAATATCTCAGTAAACGGTTTTCATGAGCTATTCTTTAGCAATTAGCTGTTAATGTGGATAATGGAGAAGTTTAAGAAACTTCCAATATCTTGATCACTGTCACAATTCTCCACTAATTGATAGTGGGTGTTGACTGTGTTAGTGGTTAGTGTGGAAGTTTAGGATTAAAATTCTCTATATAAACCAAGTATATTGATTGCAAAATACAACTCTTGAGCATTAAAATTCCAGTAGTAATCTTATAACATAAAGAGAGTTCTTGTCCTTCATTTATTCTTGAGTGTAATAGGTATTTGTAATTACAGATTGTATTCAAGTACTTTTGGGTTTGGGATTGTGAGTTTTTGTAAGGTGAGGTTAAGGAAGCTTCGCTGTTGAAGTCTTCTGTAAGAGTTGGGAACAAGTTCTTAATTTGTGGAACTTGTTAACGGGTTTGAATTTTCACTTGTAAAGAGTTTGATTACATAGTGGAAATTTGGAAAAGCCTATATCTTCTCTTGTCATTGTTCTATTTAGTTAAATTCCGCAAAAAGTTTTTAGACTTCACCTCAAATACAATTCACCCCCCCCTCTTGTATTAGCCAGTTAGACTTTCACGAGTTAATTCTAAATCATGAAAATGGTCAATTATCAAGAACAATCTAAAATTAACTTGACTACAACAGAGTTTGGAGCAAGGGATACGAGTAGCACAAATAATGACTATTCTCATGTTTTTTCAGAAGAATAATGGGAGGCTCTTGTGGGTCTTATTGGCAACACAAATTTTCACAATAATAGATTGAATGATAAGTTTGATACCAAGAGATAGATGGATCATCGACACCAGGGCATCTAGACATGTCACTTGTCATGATTCGTGGTTGTTTGATACTCACGAAGTAATACATTGTCCAGTTGGGCTGCTGAATGGTAAATCAGTGCTAGTAAGAGTAGCAACTAAGGAGGGTTTCATTCGTTTGTCAACAACAATTATTCTACAAAATGTTCTTTTTGTTCCACAATTGAGTTGTAATTTAGTTTTAGTTTCACAATTGATTGATGAAATGCAATGTACTGTCCAATTTAATTATTCTATGTGTGTTATACAAGGCCAGTCGAGGGAGTTCATTAGAACGAGTGTTAGGCAAGATGGACTATACTACTTCAATGACTCAACTTTAATACAACTTGTCTCAGTGAACGACTCTTATTCCACTTTAGAGTTGTGGCACAAAAGAATGGGGCATCCGTCAGAAAAGTGGTAAAGCTTCTTCCTCTGGTTGGTAATTGTAAGGGTAGTTTAAATAAAGCCTGCAAGGTTTGTTTTCGTGCTAAACACCCTCGAGACAATTTTTCTTTAAGTGAGAGTAAGGCATCCCGGATATTTGAGAAGATAAATTGTGATTTGTGGGGATCCTATAGGCATCCCTCTTCTTGTGGAGCTCGATACTATTGTAGATGACTTCTCTCGTGCCATTTGGGTTTATTTGCTCATCGATAAAAATGAAGTGTTTCGTATGTCTATGTCCTTTGTTGCAATGGTTGACCAACAATTTTCTCAAACAATTAAAGTGGTTCAAAGTGATAATGGAACTGCATTTAATTGTTTATTTGATTTTTTTTTTTTTTTTTTGCCATGGGTATTTTGTTCTAAACCTCATTTGTTGGTACTCCTCAACAACATGGGTAGGTTGGGAGAAAACACAAACATATCGTGAATGTGGGGACATTTTTGAGATTTCAAGCAAATTTGATTTATTTTTGGGGGAGAGTGTTATTGCTGTTGTTCAATTAGTCCTACTCTTTTTCCCTTGTTGAACAATAAAACCCCATATAAAATTTTATTTGGCACTTCTCCCTCTTATAACACCATTCGCACGTTCGGTCGTCTTTGTTATTCTCATAATATAAAAGCGAAAGGAGATAAATTTGCAAGTCGAAGCAGAAAGTGTGTTTTTGTTGGGTATCCCTTCGGAAAGAAAGGGTTGATCTTGATGCATAAGAATTTTTCGTCTCTCGTGATGTGAAGATTTTTGAGGATGTGTTTCCTTTTCTTGACCCGAACTCATCGAATATACTTCCGGAAAACTTAATTCTAATTAATATGGAGGTGGACTATGATTTTGATGATTTCATTTCTTATAATTATGAAAACACACTAGAGGAATCAATAATTGTGCGTAATAATGCAGAAGAAGAGGTCGGTGGGCATAAGAGTAGATGTTGGAGGTGACGCCACTGCAGAGCCTGCTGCCACCTATGACACATCAGTAGACGCCACTGCCCAGCTCGGGCAGACCACACAAAGGCAATGCACCCACAGTCAGGCAGTAGGCTCCGCGGGTACCCCGCAGCGAACAGACGCTGCCACAGGGAGGTGCGGAGCAGCCTGCAACATCGTTCTCGTCTCCTGCAAGTAATACATAACAGCTCGATTCTTCACATATCATTGAGCTAGGCCGTGACATGAGGGATAAGATTCCGTCAGTTCTTTTACGCGACTATGTGACACACTCAATTTTTACATATGGTCCATCTTCTACATCTCCTAACACTTCGTCTCCAAAGCATCTCTTAGGCACTCCTTATCCTATAGCACATTATATAAATTATGATACTTATTCTTTGCATTACCGAAAGTTTATTGCAGCCATTACTTCTAATAAAGAGCCACGATCTTTTAGAGAGGTTATGAAAGATGTAGGTTGGAGAGAGTCAATGAAAAAGGAAATTCAGACACTAGAAAATAATGGCACATGGACTATGGAATATCTTCCTCCCGGTAAACGTGCTCTTAGTAGTCAATGAGTGTATCGGATCAAATATAATTTCAATGGAAGCATTGAACGGTTAAAATCCAGATTAGTTGTCTTCGACAACCATCAAAGGGAAGAGATTGATTACTCGGAAACATTTGCTCATGTGACTAAAATGGTTACTGTATGAGCCTTTCTTGCAATTGTAGCTTCTAAAAATTGGGTGCTACATTAGATGGATGTTTTAGGCGTCGTGTGAAGTGTACCTACATGTACATGTTGTGAGAATGCCGGCTATCGTAGGAAGTGGGATTCGACATTGTATGAAGAATGAAGGAAGTAGAGAGTCGCCAACAAGTTTTAGGAACTTGTAAACCGTTCATAAATTATGAAGATTACACCATATTTACAATCTATGAGATTGCTAACTCTACAGTGGTTGCGAACCATGACTGGCTTGGATATTCAGAGATGATGGTATGAAGTTGCGTTATGAAGCAAACCACGACATTTGTTAATCGCTTCCTAAATAACATGCAAACAATTTGTTTGATCCACTCCAAACTAGGATTAAGCTAAGTTGGTTGAATATCAATGCACAACTATTATTAATTACTACGAATCACGACCACTTGAATTAATAATAAGATTAAAAGGTACCAAAACCGGTTGTCCAAATTATCTTGTTAGGCGTGATTTTCAATTACATATTCTTGTAAAACATGCAAAATGGTGATTTCAAGCAAGCAATAAAGCATAAATATTAGAAGTAACATAGCCATGAGAACATCGTCATATCAATATCATTATTAGCAAGATCCTAGGCATGATACCAATAAGATTAATAAAATCCTAGCATGTTACTAATAATCAAACAAAACGTGTTATCTTAAGCATGCGATTCTAATAAAAATTCAAATCAATTATTAGAAGCACTTACTTCAAAGTCGAGACCTTTTTCTACAAAATAATAGAGCGTTAGTAACTTGAAGGCAAAATATAAATCAATTGAAACAAGTAATTAAATAATTAAAATTGAGATTGATGATCCAAACCTTCAGAAATTTCAAACCTTTCACATCTAGGTCTTAAACTTCGAGTATGGCTTAGGGACTTCGAAACACGTGAAGGAATAATCGTGAAAGTGTTTGATGCTTCAAAGATATCGTAACGGTGTTTGTGATGTGAATCTTGGAATATGAATTGGTGTTCTCGAATTAACAAATAGCCGGGTATTATAGGGGAAAAAGTGTCGTGGTCGAGAAGTTTGAGTTTAGATCAAAGCATGTGAAAAGTGAATTGCCACAAAACGGCAGGATATGTCACAAAACAGTGCAGATTATTGCGACACGTCAGCAGCGTCGTTTTGCGACAGAAACCGTATGTAAACTGGGAGAAATTATCCTACAAATGTGTCGCGCCACGTCAGCATGCACCGCAAAACGTTATGGCTTGCCGTTTTGCAGTAGCATTGCCATTTTGTGACAACCTCTACCGTTTTGCGACAGCGGCTAAATGATAGAATTTGCTCCTTGAAATAGTTTTTAGCCGACTTATGGTAAATTAATGTACGGAAAAGATTAATGACGGCTAATTAAAATCTCCTAATTCCTCTAGGATTAGTTTAGGGTTTAGGATGGTTTGGGTTTAGGATTAATTAATGAAAGGGCTTAATTAATGGATTGGGTTCAACATTAATTAAGGAAAAATGGTTGGGTTTGATGAATGGATTTGTGAAAGGAAATGAATTGGGCTGGAAAGGAATATTAATGTGATTATTCAACCCGCTGCGTGCGGCTACTCGACCAATATGATCGTAAAAGATTATACATCACCAGGTTTGGTGTTGGGGAGACATTTTTAGGTGTCTATAGATATACAAAATGCCTTTACACGGGGATCTTAATGAGGAGGTGTACATAAAATATCCGCCTAGCTTTGAATCATCTCACCCAAATAAGGTATGTCGCCTCCGTAAATCCTTTTATGGCCTAAAACAAGCACCTAGATGTTGTTTTCCAAACTTGTGTTTGCTTTGAAAGAGTATTGTTTTTTTCAACCGTATTCAGATAGATTATGCTCTATTCATTTTTACTAGCAGAGCTATACAGATAAATGTACTTGTTTATATTAATGATCTCATTATTTCTGGAAATAATTCCGCTGCATTAAGGGTATTCAAAGCATATCTCAGTGATTGTTTTTTTATGAGAGATTTTGGGTCTCTGATATATTTTTGAAGTTGCTCGTAGCTCTGTTGGTTTATTTTTGTGTTAATGGAAGTTGGATTGCTACGTGCTAAACTTGTTGATTATCCTATCGAACAAAACCACAAGCTTGGGTTAGCTAGTGGTGATATTCTTTCTGATCCCGAAATCTATCGAAGGCTTGTTGGTAAGCTCATTTATCTCGAAGTCACTCGACCGGATCTTGCTTATTCGGTTCATATCTTATCTCAATTTATGAAACAACCTCGAGCTAAACACTAGGAAGCGGCACTAAGGGTCGTATGATATTAGAGGGAATTCCTGGACAGGGAATTCTTATACGAGCTGATAGTGATTTTAACCCTGCAAAGTTGGTGTGATTCTAATTGGGCCGCGTGCCCCATTATGTGTAGATCATTAACTGGTTGGCTTGTGTTATTGGTCATTCCCCCATCTCATGGAAGACTAAGAAACAAAACATTGTTTCTCACTCTTCAGTAGAGGTAGAATATCGCTCGAGTCACTTGTGAATTAAAGTGGTTGAATGGTCTTTTATCAAGTTTGGTGTGCATCATCCAAAGGCTATTAAACTGTTTTGTGACAGTCAATCAACTTTCCATATTGTGGCTAAGAATCCTGTTTTCATGAACGATCAAAACATATACAAGTTGAGTGTCATTTTGTTCGTGATACTATAATTGATGGTTTGATTGATCCCTCCTATGTTCCTACAAATGCACAATTGGCCGATGTATTCACCAAGGCTCTCTCTCGGCAAGTCGCAGTTTGACTATTTACTTCACAAGTTGGGCATTTTCACTCCTCATGCTCCAACTTGAGGGGGGTGTTAGGATTATTATGAAGATTTAGAGAATATTTGGGAAGATACATCTTTGAGATTAATTACTTAATTATAGGAGTTGAATAAGTTGTGAGATTATTGTGTAAATCCTTTGATTCTATCATATTTTTAGATATTATCTTGTGTTATATATTGACTCAATCACTCAATCAATGAAAGAAGGCAAGCTTGTATGCCCTTTTATCAATACTTTACCGTTCCTCTGTCTCCAACTTGGAGTACTTTAGTATATTAATCTCATTAAATTAAGACCAAGACTTACAGATTAGTATGTCATTAACTTTTATACTACCAACTCCAACTTGGAGTACTTTAGTATATTAATTTCATTAAATCAAGACCAAGACTTACAGATTAGTATGTCATTAACTTTTATACTACCATGTCATTAACTTTTATACTACCAATAAGATGTACCAATATAAAATCAAATTTAGAGAAGAAAGTGGTGATTGATTGGTAGGAGAAAGAAAAACGGTACATGAGACCAACGGATAATTTTGAAAACATTAAAATAATGACAAATGTAGCCAAGAATAATAATTGAGATTTTTTTTTTTCGTTTTTGAGACAGATGAATATATATATATACGTGATCCAATTTGAAAATGAACCAAAATTAATGAAGTAATACGCAATAAACAAAGGTAGATTTACTAACAGTAGCTGGTTGAGCTCATTATATATACACTGGTAGATCTGAGTTGTAGTTCAGAAGCTCAAGGATGCTGTTTGTGATGCTGATGATTTGTTTGATGAAATACTTACAGTGGCTGCTCAGACTAAGGGCCGCTTCCAACGTAACAATAAACTTCCTGATAAGGTACGCGATTTCTTTTCTGATAGCAGAATGTCTCAGTGTGTTAAGAGTATAAGGAATCAGTTGGGTAACAGTAGTTGTACTTGTATTTGTCATGGTAATACTGGGTTTGAAGTTGATTATCAGCTTATTATGGGGGGTGAGTGTGACATTCGTTCTCGTATAAATGTCAGAAATAATGAGATTGTTGGGAGGAAGGATGACATGAATGCTGTAATAGATTTGCTGTTGTTGGATACTAATAATTTGAAAGATGATGTTTCTTTCATTACAATTGAGGGAGTTCGGGGAATGGGGAAAACCGCTCTTGCTCAACTTGTATATAATGATCAAAGGGTAAGAGATGAGTTTTCGTTGAGATTGTGGGTTCAAGTCTCAAATGGAGATGGAGGTAAACTCAACGCGAATGAGATTCTTGGGAAAATTTTAGAGGCTGCAGGACGGTTTTATACAGATACTGATGATTTATTGAGCATAGAACTTACAGAAGAGCTTAGAGGGAAGAAATACTTGATTGTTCTAGATGATGTTAGTGGTAAGGATCAAGAAGAGTGGGTTGCTTTAAGAAAGTTTTTAATGTTCAGTGTAGGGGGGAGTCGGATTATAGTTACTACATGCTCGAATGATACTACGAGGGCTATAAGGAGCGAACATACATATGAGTTGAAAGGTTTGTCCAAGGAGAATTCATGGCTTTTGTTAGAGATGACTTCTTTTGGGAAAGGGCAAAAACATGTAATCCACCCTGAATTAGCTGAAATAGTTGAAAAGTGTGAGGGGTTTCCTCCTGCTATAAAAGAGCTAGGTATTGTTATATTTAGTCAGGATATTAACAAATTGGGTTTGTCTGAAGAGCACGCATTAGCCACAAATGATGAAGATAATAGGACTCCATTGACACATAATCTTATCCCTAATAATCTAGAAACTCGATTGAAGAGTTGCTTGAGTTATTGTGCAATGTTCCCTAAGGATTTTATCATTGATAAAAAGATGTTGCTCGAGCTGTGGATGGCGCAAGGATATGTTGTGCCACTTGATGGTCAGAGCATGGTGGATGCTGCTGAAGAATACTTTTCAATATTGTTAATCAGATGTTTGCTGCAACCTGTGAAATTGGATGAATATGGCGAGGTTGTGTCTTGTAAAGTCCATAGTCTTTTAGATGTTGGAGCACAGGAGATATGTGTAGTGGATTCTACTGCAGATAATAACATGGTCGAGAATAATGTCCTACATTTACATCATATTGGAAGTGAATGTCGTGAAAGCTCTTTTCCTAAGAGTAGAATTCGTTCTTTTATTCATGGCATTTTTGATCGCTCATTTCCACCACTAGAAAATCTTGTATCAAGTTGGATGTGTCTAAGGGCAGTAGACTTGCATGAGTTAAACATTGATAGTTTGCCAGAATCGATAAGTAAATTATTGCATTTAAGGTATCTTGATCTCTCTCATAATCATCTTAGAAGACTTCCAAATTCAATCACTAAACTACACAACCTGCAAACTCTGAATCTAGATGGTTGCACTAATTTAGAACAGCTGCCATGGGATATATATAAACTGGTGAACCTTAGGAGCTTAAATATTAATTCCTGTGCGGTGTGGTCTATGCCTTTAGGCATGGATAAATTGACATGTCTTCATGTTCTCACTCACTTTCAAGTAGCAGAAGAGAGCGTAAGTGATGAGGAGGAAAGTTCGAGTGAAGATGACAGTTCAAATAGCGGTGAGCAAAATGTGGGCACGTTAAGAGATCTGAAAGCTCTCTCAAATCTAAGAGGCTCGATTAGCATCTCGATCCCTGCAGAGTATAAAGATGTCAACGACAATCAAATCCTTAAAGGAAGAGGAGGATATTTAGCGAGCATGGAACATCTTAAGGAAGTATCTATAAAGTTTCGAGGCCATGAGTATGGTGATGAACAAGCAATCAATCATGAAGATTTGCTAGAAAAATTACAGCCACATTCTAATCTCAAAGGGGTAGGATTGTGGTATTATCAAGGTACGAGTTTTACAAGGTGGATATCCAGTCTCCCAAACCTTATCAAGATAGAGATCGAATCTGCCATGGGGTTGCAACATCTCTCGTTGCTCAGCAAGCTGCAGTACCTGAAGTTGCTGAGAGTATCAAGTATGTACAATTTAGTTTATATGGAGGAAACAAATGGCAGAAGCAGCAGCAGTGATTTCACTTTCTTTCCCTCCCTCGAAGAGCTCAGCATAAGCTATAGTTCCATGCTGAAAGGGTGGTGGGAAGGTGATCAACATCAACAGCTTATTGCTGCGGATGGTAGCTGTTGGCAACCATCATTTAAGCGCCTTTTCAAATTGTCAATCTTGGAGTGCTCTAAACTAGAGTCATTTCCTCCATGTCCGGGGGTGAAAACACTGAGCTTGGGCAATCTTGATGAAAACTTCAAAATAATGGAGTTTAGGGATGTCGTCGATGATTACAATAATCATAATCGCCCTTCAGCACTGAGAAAGGTAAATGTTTTCGAGAATATTGGCTATCCTAAAGTCACTGTCAATGAGCTCTGTCACAAGCCTCAGCATAACATGGGATCATAAGGTGGAGAGATTATCCCAAGCTAAGGAGGCATTTAGAAGCTGCTCCTCTTCTTTGCGTAGGCTTACAATCCAAGGTTGTGAGAACTTGAGGAGTGTTTCTCAAGGGTTAGAGTACCTCACTGTCCTAGAGTCTCTTTCAGTAATTCAATGTCCAGTTTTAACCTTCTCCGAGGAGGATGACAGCAATGAAGACGATGGCATGCCTTGGAGAGCCCTTCATCAGAGCCTCCGTTCCTTAGAGCTTTGGGGAGTTGAAAGCATGAGCCTTCTTCCTAGTGGGATGCAGTACTTGTCCGCCCTTCAGGACCTCACCATTGAACGTTCTCAGGAATTTAAGGCTTTACCAGAATGGATAGGCTGTTTATCATCTCTCAAGTCCCTTCGGGTTAAGTGTTGTTTGGAGTTCGATTCATTGCCAGAAACAATGAGGAGCCTCACCAATCTGAAGCTACTTGATCTGAGTTATTGTAAGCAAGGCTTGAAGGAAAAATGTCAAAATCCAACTGGAAATGATTGGCCGAAGATTCAACACATATCCTCCATTATCATTTCTGAATGATCACCAAGAAAATAAATTCTCATTAGATTACATTCCTTGAGCACTAAACTGCAAATATATGGACTATGTCACATAGTAATGTTTCATTTTAAATTATTGCTTATTGTAATATTTCATATTCTAATTTGAAATAGCTCATGCTGTATTTGTCAATGTTGATGGTGCTCTTTCATGTACACAAAATTAATGGTTTTTATTGTATCTGTCTTCTGTAATGGCAATTAAGAGTGGCTTACTGACACTTTTATTACATAAAGTAGTTAAAATATCATACGTCCTAGATTTTTAGTAAAAAAAAAAACAGAATGTGTTTCTGTTTCATGATAATACAGGGGTTTGGTCAATTGATATCAAAACAAAGTAAATTTACTACTATATATTAGGCAGAACTTCTATACAGTATTTACCAAACATAAGGCCAGGTTTTTAAAATCTAAAATGCTAGAAGTGCATTTCGATAAACTTACGGAACAGAGCTAATTTCTAAGTTATCGAGTATGCTGACAAGTTGCAATAACATATTTAATAATTCTACAACAAATCTCAATAAAAAAAAAAAAAATCACATAAAATGTTTAATATTTAAATCGCACGCATATGACAATTATTTATGTATGGCAAAAAAGCAGTTATATGTATAAAGTTTCATTACATATTAAGAAAATTATCCAATAAAGAACTAAATTTTGTTTGTAACCCCAATACTAGACTAACCGGTTTATACAATTTAATTACCTTATCATAAAGTTAAATAATTAGCCTTTTTTTTATTTTTCTTTCAAATAATTAGCCTTTAAACTTGTATGGATGTATCCAGTGGCGGACTTGAGCTTAGACCTGGTGGGTCAAGTGACTCACCAGGCCCAAAAAAAAATTTTAAGTTATTTTTAAAAAAAAAAAAAAATTAAAATCAGTTAGAGGAGACTTCAAGGCTTTCAAGCCCTAGCCTCTTCGTGCTCTTCGTGACTTCGCCTTCTCCGCCTAATCGCCTCCATTCTTCTCTTCGTGACTTCGCCTTCTCTGCCTAATCGCCTCCATTCTTAATCGCCTCATCTCCATTCTTCTGTTCGTGACTTCGCGTGACTTCGCCTCTTCGCTCATCTCCATTCTTCTCTTCGTGACTTCGCCTCTTCGCTTCGCCAGGCAGCCACCGTTCTCTTCGCCTAATCGCCTGGTAGTCGGACGTCGGTGACTCGGTGGTCGTGACTCGTGGACTCCGTCCTCTTCGTGAAATCGCTACTCGAAACGTCGGTGCTAGTAAGTTGATTTCTAATTTTTATTTTTAATTTCTAATCTTCAAATTAATTCAGTCTAATTTGTTAATTTTATTAAACTTTGGTTTAAACTTTGGTTGATTTGTTATTTTACTGTTGGTTGTGCTGCTGATTGCTGAATTTATTTTGTTCTTTGATTCCCTTTGGCTCTTGGCTTAAAGTCGAGTGATCTACTTACTCCTATTTTGAATATCTTTCAGTGGCTTAGCTGCTTTTATTCTTTCCTATTCATTATGTTGTCTTTTATTGCATCGGCCCGTTCATAATTGAGCTATTAAAGACTATTGATCTTTGTTATTGTTGTAACAACTGATTTGCTAAGCTGGATGATGAAATGTGGTTGTCTGATGTGGTTATTGCTGTCGCATGTGCATAAACAGCAGTTTCTGTCTCTTTCTTTGCTTATCTGTTAATTACACTCCTGCTCCTGTGATCAGGAGAAACCCTGTTGCCTGTTTCTATCTACAATCTACTTGCTCATATTTGTATTTTATGCTTTGAGGATGTCACTGCAGAACTCAGTGGGTATCATCTTATCAAATGATCATAAATTATCAGCCTTCTTGGTTAGATCTTGCTATTATCTGGTATCCACATTTTTGTACGAGATTTCTCTTAGTCGAGCCAATTTAAGCTGCCATAAATCATGCTATTCATTTTAGAGATAAAGGGGAAGAGAGTTTAATGTTTACTATCTAGATTCCCCAACAAATTTAGCTTCAGGATAGCTAGAATATCACTGGTAATATGTTTGTGGATGGTGACCTTAAGTATGTAGGTTTTTAAGTAAAGTCTTGATTCATGTTTGCACTTTTTACATCATATTTTATCATATATACTGTAAATTGGTCTTTTCTCAGAACAGTTATTACAGCTATCCACAAACCTTAGAGTTAACTTTTTTGTCTTGTGTTGCTCAACTGGAAGTTTTGTTTTGCTAGGCATTGAAGCAAGAGGTTTTATCTTTGGTCCCCCTATTTCCTTGGCTATCGGAGCAAAGTTTGTGCCATTGAGAAAGCCAAGAAAGTTGCCCGGTACTTACACCCAAAACTTACGCCACTGGAGACTTGAGTGCTGCCGACTGCCGACTGCCTAGCAAGGTAGGTAATCAACTAATCATCAATTGATTTTTTTTGTGAAATCTGTTTTGTGTAATTGTGTAATTGTGTTTTGTGTAATTGAAATCTCTTGAACTTATTAGTTATTACTTATGTGAAATCTGTTTTGTGTAATTGTGTTTTGTGTAATTGAAATCTCTTAAACTTATTAGTTATTACTTATGTGAAATCTGTTTTGTGTAATTGTGTTTTGTGTAATATGTTTATGTCATTATGTCATTATGTGAAATTGCTTGATTTAGACCATTTAGTTGAATATTTATTCAAATAATTTTTCTGGGGAATATTGCTTGATTTAGTTCAATATTTATTCAAATTTCAGAATGAAGAGAAAACATACTCCAAATGAAATGCAAAACATTACTAGCTTCTTTGCTAAAAAAAAACCTACTCCAACTTCTCTTCCACATCCAACACAAAATGAACAAACTATAACTCCACCTCAAGAAAGTGAGCAACTTTCATCTCCATCTCATTATTCAACTCAAAATTCCCCTCAAAATGAACAAGGCCAATGTTCTCCTAATGCCCCAATCTTTGGAGAAAGATTAAGTGAACATGAATTTGCTAATCTTCCACAAGATCCAGGAAAGAGGAGAAAAATGAGTCAATTTCATAAAGATGATAGAGATTTAGTGAGAAGAATTTACATTCAAAGAAAGCCTTGTCAGCCCAAAGACTTTACATTTCCTCAAACTTCTATTTTTGGCAAAAATTGTCGCTTTTGTGCTAAGTGGTTTGATACTTGGACTTGGCTTGAGTATAGTGTGGAAAAGGATGCTTCCTATTGTTTCCCTTGTTATCTATTCAAGGATGAAAATGCCTTTGGAGGTGATGCTTTTGTTAGTGATGGTTTCAAATCATGGAATCGATCGGATTTAATAAGAAAACGTGTCGGTAAACACTTGAGTGCACATAATAATGCTGTTTTAGCTATGGATTTGTTCAAGAAACAAAATTCAATCATCACACAAGCCTTAACAAAACAAACCGCTGAGAGTACAAATGCATATAGGACGCGACTTGAAGCTTCAATTGAATCTATCCAATGACTTTTACTCCAAGGGTTGCCTTTCCGTGGTCATGATGAAAAAGAAAGTTCCTTAAGAAGAGGTAACTTTCTTTCACTTTTATCCCTTATTTCCAAAGGTAATCCTGAATATTCTAAAGTTGTTTTCAAAAATGCTCCTAGTAATTGTCAACTTACTTCTCCTAAAGTCCAAAAAGATATCATAAATGCATGTGCAAAAGAGACCACTAAAGCAATGCTTGAAGATATTGATGGTGGTTTATTTTCTATCCTTGCTGATGAGTCCGCTGATGTTTCTGACAAGGAACAATTGGCTCTTTGTTTGAGATATGTTAATAGAAAGGGAGAAGTGTGTGAGCGTTTACTTGGTATTGTGCATGTTGTAAACACTGCTTCTTTGACTCTCAAAACTGCTATTGAATCCTTATTAATGGAGCATTCTTTGTCTTTCTCTCAAGTACGGGGTCAGGGTTATGATGGGGCAAGTAATATGCAAGGTTCTATTAATGGCCTTAGGACTCTTATAGAGAATGAGTGTAAAGAAGCTTATTTTGTCCACTGCTTTGCTCACCAACTTCAATTAACTCAAGTTGCACTTGCTAAAAAGAATTCAGATTGTGCTTGGTTATTTGTTGATGTACTTGCACCTCTCTTGAATTTTGTGGGGGGTTCACCAAAAAGGAAAGAGTTTCTTCGTGAAAATCAAGCTCAAAGAGTGGTGGATGCATTGTCTCTAGGTGAACTTGAAACGGGTTCAGGTTTAAATCAAGAACGTGGATTAGGTAGACCTTGTGATACTCGTTGGGGATCTCACTTCAAGACAATCTTGAATGTACTTGATTTATTCCCTGTAATCCTTGGTTCTCTTGAGGATATTGCAAAAGTATCTGATACAATAGATTCTAATAGAGCTCAAACACTTACAAATCTTCTAATGTCCTTTGATTTTGTGTTCGTGGCACACTTGATGGTTAGTATATTTGCGATAACAAATGCTTTGAATGTGGCCTTACAAAAGCACGATCAAGACATTGTGAATGCAATGGCCATGGTTAATGTAACCAAGACTAATTTGCAAAAAATGAGAGATGAAGGATGGGATTCTCATATGGAAAAGGTAATTTCTTTTATTGGTGACTATGACATTGCAGTTCCAGATATGGAGGCTAAATATGTTGTTCCCGGGAGGAGGTTGTTTAGAGGTAAATGCCCACAAGTGTCTAATCTACATCATTTTCGAGTTGAAGTTTTTTTTGGTGTCATTGATCTTCAATTGCAAGAACTTGAAAATCGATTTCCCGAAATAACTAAAGAACTACTTGTGTGTATGTCTTGTTTGAGTCCTGTGGATCGTTTTTCTAAGTTTGATAAGGAAAAATTGATTAAGCTTGCAAAATTCTATCCTAATGAATTTCCAAGTTCAGAATTGATAGTCTTTGGTCATACACTTGATAGTTACATTTGTTCTGTTACAGGAGATGAAAGGTTTTGGAATTTGAAGGGTCTTAGTGATCTTTCAATCAAATTGGTTGAAACGGGATTGTCTGAAACTCATGATAGGGTCTATTTACTTTTGAAGTTGGTGTTGCTTCTTCCTGTCGCAACGACAAGTGTGGAAAGAGTATTTTCTGGCATGAAGCAAGTGAAAGACAAACTACGAAATAGCATGGGAGATCAAATGTTGAATGATTGTTTAATTACTTATTTGGAGAATGATTTGTTTTTGAATGTTAGCATGGAAGATATCATGAATCGATATCAAAACATGAAAACTCGTCGAGAACTATTTTAATAAGTTTGCATTACTATTTAGTTGTCTTTTGTAGTATTATATGAACATTTGGTTGTATTTTGTACTGTTTGAATATTTGGATGTATTTTTTAGTACTATTATTTGGTTGTTTGGTAAAAAAATTTTTTTACATATTTGATTATCGATTGTGACTCACCAGTCGGAAAATCCTGGGTCCGCCACTGGATGTATCTGTGAGGGCCTGAACTTGGGACAACGAGAGCAAAGTGACCGTCGCAGTATAAGACAAAGAGAACAAGTGACCCTCACAATACAAGCTCAACTACAGAACAAACTTATCTTTGTGTTATAAATTATGTGTATAATACAGATATTAATTCTTACCATAGCTTAAAAAAAAAGTTAATATTTCTTTTTGAAATTGGGGGACAGCTGTCCCCCTTGTTCCTTTGGTTAAGAATTAGGTACTTCGTATATAAGGTTTTAATTATGTTATTCCATCAAATAAATTAGAACAATTATTCATCTTCTCTACCAAAATCAAATTAAACGGTGGAAAATCATCATATTCCTCTGTTTTTATTCGTTCTATTATGACTTTTATACTATTGACATATATTAACTTGACCAATATTTATGCTTTATAAGAGTAAACATATTCATTTTGTTACTAGTTAGAATCATCTCAATCTATATTTTTCAAATAACAACTTTTTATAATTTATATACATTGATAATTAAAGATATATCTGTTGAATTTAGCTTTTGCAAATGTGCCAGCCAAATATTTAAATAAAAATAGAGGGTACTAATTATTATGTCTTTCTCTTTCACACGCCACTAAATAGTTACAAAACTGTTCTTCAATTTTAGTGGATTTATATGAGACAGGATGATAAGAACTACTAAGAAGGACATCAATGAAAAACCAAATGGATTAAAGAAATTGAATTAGGGGGACAGATGTTCCCCTTGTTCCTTAGTGGCTCTGCCAGCTCTTAATTATGTTATTTTATCAAATAAATTTGAACAATTATTCATCTTCTCTACCAAAAGCAAATAAAATGGTGGAAAATCATCATATTCCTCTGTTTTTGTCCCATTTTGACTTTTACACTATTTACATACACTAATTTGACCGACATTTGTGCTTTATAAAAGTAAACGTATTCATTTTTGTTACTGGTTAGAATCATCTCAGTACATATATTTTTTCGTATATCAACTTTTTATAATTTATATACATTAATAATTAAAGATATCATCTGTCAAAGTTTAACTTTTGCAAATATACCGGCCAAAATTTTAAATAAAACTAGAGGGTACTAATTATTTTGTTATTCTCTTTCACACGCCACTATATATGTAGTTACAAAATTGTTCTAAGGACATCAATGAAAAACCAAATGGATGTAGTGGAAGTGAAGATGAAATATTAAGTAACACGTTATTCAATAATACATTCTTTTTACTTTTTAATTGTAATTTTATTTTACTACTTTACCTAGTCAACTAAATAAGTGGCCTAAAGTTAACATTAAACTAGTTTTTAGGCATGAGTGATGCCTGAGGCTATATATCTCTTAAATGTTAATTATTAATATTTTACTTTAACAAAATAACATCAATTACTAAATAGTCTAGTTGATAAAACTTTTTTTATGGTATCCATTAGGGATGGCAACGGGTCGAATCCGGAATGAATCCGACTGAATCCGGATCTAGATTCGTTCAGACCCTGGATCCAAATCTAGACCTGCCGGATCCTAAAAATCACAGATTTTCCAGATTTTTCAATAAACAAATTTCAGCAAAACATAGAGTCAATAACCGAAACTTAATATCACACCTACATTGACCAACGTTACTGTCTCGCTGATACAACTTACAATCATAAAAAAAAAAAAAAGCTTAGACTAGTTTCCCAATACTGAAATACAGCGTTGCCAAAGCAATATTGGATGCAATTGAAACATTTTAAACAGAAGTTGCTTCAACTTAAGTAACAAAACATCTGAAGAGTTCCTAAGAGATAATCCCGAAATCTGTGAAAACTTCTCATTACAATTTACAAATTCCATCTCACCAAGTTGCTCCTAAGGGATTGATGCCACAATTTAGAAGATTACTACCTCACTTTCATAATAATCTTAGCATTTTTTGTGCCATGTTTTTAAAATTTCTTAAAACTTTTACTTCGATCTCTTGATAGTATAAAATTAATGTTATGGTTTAAATCATCAATCAATTTAATTTTATTTTTAAAGAATTTAAACCATCAATCTTGGTTAAATTTTATGATATGACATCATCAAGTGTGAGAGTGACAAGAAGCAAAAATTCATCTAGGTTGAAAAGAGCTCTTCAATTATATGGTTGTACTCCCCCCCCCCCTCCCTTTTTAAATGCTTCGTTTGCTATTTTTAGGTTTTTTTTAAATACAACACTTCTATATTTGGTAAATTTATATAATAATTCCTCCATTCTTTTTTAAATGTAATACTTTGACTTTTACATTATTCATATATTCCACTTTGTCTAAGTTTGTTAATTTATAGTTAAGGAAATATAGTCATGTGAGATCTTGTTAGATTTGTCTCGGTTTATAGTTTAAAAATATCAAATTTTTATAATTTTGCCATATTAGTAATAAATCATAGGTATTAATGATTGAAATGACACATTGGTAAGCGTGTAATGAGAAGTAGCATTTAGGTGTCTACAAATATACAAAATGCCTTTACACGAGGATCTTAATGAGGAGGTGTACATAAAATATCCGCCTGGCTTTGAATCATGTCACCCAAATAAGGTTTGTCGCCTCCGTAAATTCTTTTATGGCCTAAAACAAGCACCTAGATGTTGGTTTGCCAAACTTGTGTCTGCTTTGAAAGAGTATTGTTTTTTGCAACTGTATTCCAATAGATTATGCTCTATTCACTTTTACTAGTAGAGCTATACAGATAAATGTACTTGTTTATATTAATGATCTCATTATTTCTGGAAATAATTCCGCTGCATTAAGGGTATTTAAAGCATATCTTAGTTTTTCTTATGAAAGATTTTGGGTCTCTGAAATATTTTTTGAAGTTGCTCGTAGCTTTGCTAGTTTATTTTTGTGTTAATGGAAGTACACTCTTGATATTATTTCTGAAGTTGGATTGCTAGGCGCTAAACTTGTTGGTTATCCTATCGAACAAAACCACAAGCTTGGGTTAGCTAGTTGTGATGTTATTTCTGATCCCAAAATCAATCGAAGGCTTGTTGGTAGGCTCATTTAACTCGCAGTCACTCAACTGGATCTTGCTTATTTGGTTCATATCTTATCTCAATTTATGAAAGAACCCCGAACTAAACACTAGGAAGCGGTGCTAAGGGTCGTACGATATTAGAGGGATTTCCCGAACAAGGAATTCTTTTACGAGCTGATAGTGGTTTAACCCTGCAAAGTTGGTGTGATTCTAATTCGGTCGTGTGCCCCATTACGCGTAGATCATTAACTGGTTGGCTTGTGTTTCTTGATTGGTCATTCCCCCATCTCATGGAAGACTAAGAAACAAAACATTGTTTCTCGCTCTTCAGTAGAGGCAAAATATCGCTCTATGGCTGCAGTCACTTGTGAATTAAAGTGGTCGAAGGGTCTTTTATCAAGTTTGGGTGTGCATCATCCAAAGGCTCTTACTGTTTTGTGGCAGTCAATCAGCTCTCCATATTGCTAAGAATCCTGTTTTCAGGAACGAACAAAACATATACAAGTTGACTGTTGATTAGGGTAAAAAATACCCTAGCCACGTGGCCCAATCAGGGAGTGCCACGTGTCAGTCCCAGAAAGGGCAAGTGTTGTATATGTACTTAGCCGCCTCGGATCATGCCCTCAGTGCCGTTCTTCTTGCTGAGCGAGATTGCACGCAGCTCCCGGTCTACTTCATAAGCTACGTTCTCCGGAATGCAGAGCTCCGGTACCCAATGGTTGAGAAATTTGGTCTTGCTCTATTCATGGCCGTCAAGAAGCTAAAACCATACTTCTTGGCGCATCCGGTGGTGGTTTATACCGACCAACCCCTCAAGCAGCCAATGACAACCTTGGACTCATCCGACATGCTTCTAAAATGGGCTATTGCTCTTCAAAGCTTAGAAATCACCTTCGAGCCTAGAAAGGCAGTGAAGGGTCAGGCGTTCGCCGACTTCATTGTCGAAATGACCAGGCCACCCCAGCCGGATAATATAGATCAGGTCTGGAAGGTGCATGTAGACGGGAGCTCTACAATGAACGGCTGTGGTGCAGGCGTAATCCTGAAATCCCCGGAAGGGGACACTTATGAATATGCACTACGGTTCAAATTTCAGGCCTCGAATAACGAGGCAGAGTACGAGGCCCTGCTAGCCGGTATCCGCATGTGTAAGGCAGCAGGGGCAAGAAAGGTTGATGCCTGCTCAGACTCTCAGCTGATCGTTAGCCAATACAATGGTGACTATGAGGCCACCCATCCGGCAATGATCAAATACTTGCAGGCAGTCAAAGAGGAGGCCGGGACTCTTGATGAATTTAATTTAAGTCAAGTGCCCCAGTCAGAAAACAATCAGGCGGATGTATTGTCCAAACTGGCATCTTCCGCCACCTGTGATGCGCCTAGGTCAGTCTTCTGGGAAGTCATGGAAAAAAGAAGCATTGGGCATGATCCCATTGGAGTTCTTGACCGAAGCTCTACCTGGATGGATGCCATCCGGGATTATCTTGCACACGACACTCTGCCAGGTGCCCCTGCTGAGGCGGCTGCGCTGAAAAAACGGGCCGCCAGTTTTGAAATATTCCAAGGGGAACTCTTCCGGAAAGGTTATCTCCAGCCGCTCTTGAAATGTGTGACTCCTGAAAAGGGGAAAGAAGTCTTGGAAGATCTGCACTCAGGCTTCTGTGCATCGCACATAGGCAGCAGATCCTTAGCCAAGAGAGCCAGGCGGCAGGGATATTTCTAGCCGACTCTTGAGTCAGACGCCATGGAATTGGTGAAGAGGTGTGACAAGTGCCAGAAATTTGGCCGGCTCATACACCGTCCGGCAACAGACCTGACGGCTATCTACAGCCCGGTTCCATTTGCAAAATGGGGCATGGACATCTTAGGTCCATATACGCCTGCTACAGGCGGCCGGAGATACATTCTAGTGGCTGTAGGCTACTTCACCAAATGGGTAGAAGCAGAGGCGTTCAAGGGCATTAAGACAAAGGATGTTATCTCCTTTATCTGGAGAAACATCATCACCCGGTTTGGGGTGCCTCTGTCCATGGTCTTTGACAACGGTCCTCAGTTCGAAACGCCTATGCTCAAGAGCTGGCTAGGGGATCAAGGGATCACCCACTGTTTTGCATCCGTAGGCCGTCCCCAAGCAAACGGCCAAGTTGAAGCTTTCAACAAGCTCATCTCAGACGGTATAAAGAAGAAAATAGAAAGGGCTGGTGGTCTTTGGGCAGACGAATTACCTCACGTCCTATGGTCCATCAGAACAACTGCAAAGGGGTCAACCGGTGAAACCCCATTTCTCATGACATACGGCACTGAAGCCGTCCTGCCAATTGAATTATATGAACCAACACTCAGAATCATGCTCTATGATGAAGAGGCAAATTGGGAGGCCATGCGGCTAGCATTGGACTCACTCCCGGAGCGCAGGGGCAATGCTGCCTTGCGTCATGAGATATACCGTTTGAGAATGACGAGAGCCTACAACAAGCGAGTGCACAAGCGGCCTCTAAAAGTAGGTGACTTTGTTTTGAGAAAAATGGAGGCAACCGGTAGGGCAAATGAACAAGGGAAACTAACCCCAAATTGGGAAGGCCCCTACCGGATTACCGAGGAAGTCAGAGGCGGCACCTACCGGCTGGAAACTCCAGACGGTAGGCAGTTAGCCAGAACTTGGAACGTAGACAACTTGAAAAAGTACTACTTCTAAGGTTTTGTAATAGAGTATATTAATAAAGATGCTTAATTTTCAGTTATTTTTGTTAAGAACCAGCCGTGCAATGCTCAGCCGGCGCTTATTTGTCTTATTTTATTGTATTTATCCCGTGTGATACACACATCCGGATCCTTGTCTGAAATTGTGCAATGCACGAGGACATAAATCCCTTTCACAATATAGTCCCATGCGTAATACGCATCCGAGCACCCATCTAAGTACAACTTAGGTTTATAAAATTCAGTCGTCTGTCCAAAAAGGCAGACATCCAACGATTTGAATTTAGCTTCAGTCGTCGAAGAGAACATCTCCCTTCCGGGTGGTACATTGTTCTAGGGATCACAACTCAACGCCAGTTGAATGATCTCTTGAATTCAAGATACAGGCGCCTATTACCCAAAGGTAATACAGACGACGTTTAAAATCTTGAAGCCCCAATAGTAGTCGGTTCTACGAGGGCAAGCGCATAATTTGCCCAAACTATTTCAAACTGTCTGCCCAAAAAGGCAGACATTCGGCGATTTGAATTTAGCTTCAGTCGCCGAAGAGAGCATCTCCCTCCTGGGTGGCACATTGTTCTAACAATCAACTTAACAGTTGCACGATCCTTCGAATTTAAGATACAGGCGCCTATTACCCAAAAGTGGTACAGGCGGCCTCCAAAATCTTTGCGGCTATCAATGAAAGCCCTAAGTGCAATAAATCATTACAACTGAGATAGACATCCGGCTCTCAAAGAGGCCTAAAATTTGTACACCTAATTGGTGCCCAAAGGCACCACAATCGGTGGTTTATTTCAAGCCCAAGTAGCCGGTCTTTATTTACAGACCCTACAAGCGGCGCTTTATTTCAAGCCCAAGTAGCCGGTCTTTATTTAAAGACCCTACAAGCGGCGCTTTACTTTAAGCCTATATAGCCGGTCTTTATCTAAAGACCCTACAGGCGGTTTCTAGCTAAGGCCTACGTAGCCGGTCTTTATCTAAAGACCCTACAGACGGTCTTTTGCTATGTTCAAATGGCACCTCATCCGGCTCAAGCTATGTGATAGTCGGATGGTAGTATGGACGGCTGCTTACTTCAAGTTAGATTTAACTTGAAGCAAGCACCCGTCCAGGGGCAGACGTACCCAACACTTGTAAAATTATTGCAAAAATTGAAACAATTGAAAGCAAAAATATTGCAAAGATCTTGAGAAAATCGGTACAAACCGGTTAATATATATATATATAATGTTACCCGGACCCACGTCCGGTAAAAAAGATGAAAGAATTTAGTACACGGCACGCAGGCCGGAAGATGAAACAAAATAAGCAAAAAAAAAACTAATGCTGCTGCTGCGGAGGTTGAGGTTGTGGCTGATCAAGAGACGGCTGGCCCTCGCCGGCTCGAGGAGTTTCATTAGCTTGGCCTTGGGTTTCAACACCCTCAGCCGGCACTTCTTCTTCCTGCTCCATTTCAGCTAGCGCCCACTCTTCAAAGGGCGCCGGCTTGTCCAGCCCGAGAATTTGAGCGTCGTATACTTCACTTGCGTACCTATAACGCAGGTCGAAGCACGCGTACTCTGTCTCCAGGTGGAGCAAAGCCTACGCCATCTTCATCCGGGCTTCACAGCCCCGCTCATTTTCGTTGATCAGGCGGGTTTGCTCAGCCGTCATCTTGCCCTTGAAGTCCTTTTGAGCTTGAGCAAGCTCACCCTTCACTCTAGCAACCTCCGCCTTGAGCTCATCATTCTCCTTCTGAGCATCCGTCAATTTTTGGACGTCTGCCTGAAGGGACTGTACTTTCTGCTCAAACTCAGCTGCTTTCTTGTTAGCAGCCTCAGCAGCAGCCGTAGTTTTCCGGAGAAGTTCCTCCTATTTCATCTCCCGGGCTTTAGTTTCAATCTCATACATAAGCGAATTATACTGATGGACGTCAACTAAGTCGACTGCCCTTCTTTGGGCATCCCTTACCTCCTCCTGCTTTCTACGGAGAGAGCCCCGGAGTCCATCCACCCGTAACATCACCTGCAATGCAGCCGGCAAAAGAGAAGTTAGAAGGCATCCGTTGAAATTAAAATTTGCATCAAAGTAACTCAGCCGGTACATACCTCAGCAAGAAGTGATTGTACTCGGTCAATATTGACTTGCCCAACACCCGGGACCGCTTCCCTTTCAGAACGGGTAAGGGTCCGGACCATTCTATTGGCATAATTTTGTAAATCTGGCCAACAAGAAGTTTCTGCATCAACAGATTGACCGGTTAAGTACATGGCATAAGCACCGCCTATATTTTTCCGGTTGGCTGCAGAATCGCCCGACTGAGAAGCCTAGGACTTGACTCTGGCAGGTCCAAGCGGCCAGGGGTGTTCAAAGGGGGAAGCCATACCTTGAGCTTGTGGCTGAGGGGTTGAGCCACCCCCAGCCGCATTTGAGCCGGATGCTACAGCAAGCACCCGGCCAGAAGGAGCCTCCGGCTCCTCAGTTTCAGTTTCTCCCGTCTGGGAGCTAGGAATGAAGCCTCGAAGGCTCTTTCCACCAGAGGTCGACCACTCTTGTTGAGCAGGCGGCCTGGCACCTGAGACGGGAGGAGGAAGAGGAATGGTTCTTTGGCGTGTAGAGGTCGGCTGGGAAAGTTCCTCGTCGGGTCTCTTTGTCATTTGCCGAATGGAGCGAGGCATAGTCCTGCTCCCCGACTGCAAAGAAAAAGTTAAAAGCATCAGTATAAGTTAATAGGCATCCGGTGTAAAGAGTATGAGCTACAACTCATACACTCGGTATCAAGTGTATGAGCTACAACTCATACATCCGCGTTTTAGAGTATTAGTTGCAACTCATACATCCGGTAAAAACTAGAGAGAGGCATCCATTTCTTACCCCTTCATTCCGGGCCGCAACTTGAGCTCGCTTCTTCTCAAGCTACTCTTTGCGGATCTCAGCCGCTGATTTTGCCGGGGTCATATCCGGTGAAACCATTTCTTTCCCTTTCTCTGCAAAACAAAAGAAAACAATTAGATATTGTCCAAGCACAATACAGGCGGATAGAAAGGCCGGTTAACTTGGACGTACGTTTGGAGAACATTGTACTCAAACCACAGGCGGAAAGGAACGCCTCGTCTCTAAACCAATCCGGATGCGGGACCCAAAATTTGGGGACAATAATGTGTGTCCCGTCATCCAGGGGCATGGTTATCTTTTTAAAGAGCCCCGGCTCCATAATTTGATCCCAGGCCTCTCCAGGTATCTTTGGAAGGGCACATTATTTGCCAAGGAGCAACGGCTGCGTGTTGTAGTTACGCAGCCTCCGGTTCAGTTGGAGAGATGGTGATGACAGCATGTAAAACTTACTCTTCCAACTTGACCACTTGGACGGCTTGTCCAGGGTCATCATGAACTCCGGATGCGTGGTTAGGGTGTACCACGCATTCCAACCGCCTGGGGCACGGCTTAGATAATGTATGTGCGCAAACGCCTCCCAGCTTGGGGTCACGTCCTGCATCTCACAGGCGGCAATATATCCTAGAATGTTCACCCAAGAGTTGGGTGTAAGTTGCCAGATGTCAAGGTCATACCCCCTTAGTATGGCCCTGATTGTTCGATGTAGGGGGAACCGGAGACCTGCTTTAAAGGCCGCCTCGTAGCAGCCAAAATAGTTGTCTGCATGGTCCTGGTTGTCGTCCCAAACAACCGTTGCGTCAGCCGACGGCACCGCTAAGTCCCAGCCGTCCCCTACCGGCTTCTTTGCCAAAAAAGCTGGCAAAGTGGCGTTGAGGGTCACAATGTCCCGAGCGCTCATTGACGCCTCGGTGGGGTTGTTTACTGCCGGCCAGTTATATGCTTCCTGGTCCGTTTCAGGGGCAACCGGCTCCCTAGTAGTTGTGGCAGAAGAGGAGGAGGCGGATCCTTGAATGCTCTCGCCTCCTGATTCGGACGCCTCGTCCAAAATTCTATCGCTAGGTGTACTGGGTACACCTGGTTGGTCATAAAGGGCATCTTCAACCGGAGGTCCGGCTGAGCCCTCGAACTCGTAGTCAGGATCAACCGCCGTCCATCTTGTACGGGCCATTCTGTCCTGCACATGAGCATAGACGGTCAGATTTATGGCATAAGAGTGGACCAAACACTCCCAGGCGGCATCCCCAGTCCTAGATTCAGCCGTCCTTGGTGACCGGTTGACATCAGTTTTAGGTTGTGCCAAGTGTGTGTTGGGTGAGTCCATTTCTAACTACCTATTCAGCCGGAAAATTGATAAAGAGTTGTAAGAAGTAAAGGCGGTACCTTAGTACTGAAAGCTGAAAGTTGAAGTTGATTGGTACAAGTGCAGACGGTCACTACAAATATCTGCAAAAATAAACATCAATTAATCAGAAATCAGAAAATTACCCAAAAACACCCCACCCGGTATTGGTCAAACTTACCCAAAAACACCCCATCCGATATTAGTCAAAGTTTTTGGTCAAACTTACCCAAAAACACCCCATCCGGTATTAGTCAAAGTTTTTGGTCAAACTTACCCAAAAACACCCCATCCGGTATTAGTCAAAGTTTTTGGTCAAACTTACCCAAAAACACCTCATCTGGTATTGGTCAAAGTTTTTGGTCAACCTTATCCAAAAACACCCCATCCGGTATTAGTCAAAGTTTTTGGTCAAACTTACCCAAAAACACCCCATCCGGTATTGGTCAAAGTTTTTGGTCAAACTTACCCAAAAACACCCCATCCGGTATTGGTCAAAGTTTTTGGTCAAACTTACCCAAAAACACCCCACCGGTATTGGTCAAAGTTTTTGGTCAAACTTACCCAAAAACACCTCATCCGGTATTGGTCAAAGTTTTTGGTCAAACTTACCCAAAAACACCCCATCCGATATTGGTCAAAGCTTTTGGTCAAAGTGACTCAAAAGCCCCCCAGACGGTTAAAACCAGATGGGGGTCTATTGAAAGCTTTTGGGAAAAATTATAAAGTTTACCCAAAAGTTCACCCAAAAGCACCCCAGACGGTAAAACCGGATCACTACACGAATTAAGCTCATTTCCGACGGAAAATTCCCGTCGGAAAATTGTGAAATCGTCATTTCTGTCGGAAATCCGTCGGAACATGTCTGTCGGAAAACCTGTTGTTGGAAAAAAGGTAGTTTCCGACGGATTTCCGACGGAAATGTTGATTTTGTCGGAATGATTTCCGTCATAGCAGGATCTAACTTTCAAAGATATAGTCCGTCGGAATTTTCCGACGGAATATTCCGTCGGAAAATTTATTAAAAAAAAAATAAAAAAAAAAAGCCCCATCCAGCCAGCCACCCAGCCCCACCCACCCAGACAACCCAGCCCCCACCCACCCAGCCCCACCCAGACACCCAGCCCCACCCACCACCCACCCAGCCCCACCCAAACACCCACCCACCAAACGCACCCCACCCTTACCCAAACGCCCCCCACCCAGCCAACCCCTGACCAAACGCCCCCCACCCAACCCCTGACCAGACCCAGGCCACCCAACCCCACCACCAACACGACCCACCCAGCCACCCCCTTACCCAACAAAAATCGAAATTAAAAACAAAATTAAAAAATCAACAAAAAAATCAGAAATTAAGGAAAAAATCAACAAAAACAAAGTTAAGGAAAAAAAATCAGAAAATCAATCCATCAACAAATATTACAAATTCAACAAAAATTAAAAAGTTAAGGAAATCAACAAAAAATCAGAAAATCAATCCAACAATTACAAAAATTTACAAAATCTACAAAAATTACAAATGTTGTTGTTGTTGTTGTTGCGTTGTTGATGTTGTTGTTGATGTTGCTATGCGTTTGTTGATGTTGTTATGGTTGTTGACGTTGTTATGCGTTGTTGATGTTGTTGCCTTCGTTGTTGTTGTTGTTGTTGTTGAGGTCGTCGAAGGAGAGGAAGGAGGAAGGAAGGAGAGGAAGGAGGAAGGAAGGAGAGGAGGACGTACAGGAGAAAGAGGGGAAAGAGGAGATAGAAAGAGAAGGGGAAAAAGGAGAGAGAAAGAGGCGGAGGCAGTGAGGGAGAGAAGGGGAATTAGGGTTAGGTTTTTATAAAAATAAAGTTTCCGACGGAATATTCCGTCAGAAAATTCCGACGGATTAAGTTCTGTCGGAATATACCGACGGAATATTCCGTCGGAAACTCTATTTTTTTTTATAAAAAAAAATTCTCTTAAATTTTTATATAAAGATTTTCCGAGGGAATTTCCGACGGAATTGTCCGTCGGAAATTCCTTCATCCTTTAATAATTTTTTTTTTGTTTTTCCTGTTTTATTTACAGGTTCCGACGGAATTTTCCGTCGGAAAATTTTTTTTTTTTTGTTTTTCCTGTTTTATTCACAGCTTTCGACGGAATTTTCCGTCGGAAGCTGTAATTTCCGAGGGAATAAATTCCGTCGGAAAATTTCCGACGGATTTTCCGTCGGAAAATTTCCGACGGATTTTCCGACGGAAATTTCCTTTTGCCGACGGAATTTTCCGACAGGTCGTAATTCCGTCGGAAATGTCGAATTTTCCGACGGAATATACGTCCGTCGGAACGTTTTCGTCGGAATTTGGCCTATTTCTTGTTGTGGATGGGGGTTTATTGAAAGCTTTTGGGAAAAAATCCTAGTTTACCCAAAAGCACCCCAAACGGTTAAGACCGTCTTGGGGCTTATTGGAAGCTCGTGGGAAAAGTCCTACATCTACCCAAATGCCCCCCAGACGATTAAAACCGGTTGGGGGTACATTGAGGAACCTTGGAAAAATGGGGTCATTCAAAGACCCCCCAGCCGATCATAACCGGATGGGGGTCCTTTGAGAGCTTTGAGAAGCAACCCAAAAATTACACAACAGTACCCCATGCGGTTTATACCGGATGGGGGTTTATTGAGAGGATAGAACAAATTTTCCAAGATTACCGGCTGATCAAAAAATAAATATATTCGGCTGGTCACCCGATACTGTATTATACCGGATGGGGTGTTCCAAGATAAGCTAACTAAAACCGAATGAGTATGCAAAGAAAAAGATGAGTTTCAAAGTTACCTCAGCCGGAAATGACCAGGCGTCTTGAGTCAGGAAAGAGAGGAAGCCGGATGTGAAGAAAAAAGAAGGATTTTGGTGTTTACAAGCGGCCGGTATCAGAGCTCTTTTTTCAATTTTTGGAAATTTGCAAATGTTGCAAATGATTAAGGGGGGGTTCCTTATATAGAGATCAGGGAAGACGAATCGTCACTTCCCTGATTCAAAATTCAAAATTTGGCGGGAGAAAGACGAACCATCACCTCTCCTTCACCAAAAAAAAAAATGGAGGGAAGGAGACCAACCGTCCCCTTCCCAGAATTGTGACAACTGTCACATTGCATGTTACGTGGCATGCCATGTCACAGATGCCACATGGCACGCCACGTGTCATCTGTGAGGGGCAAATGATTAGGGTAAAAAATACCCTAGCCACGTGGCCTAATCAGGGAGTGCCACGTGTCAGTCCCAGAGAGGGCAAGTGGGAGCCAATCCCAGGCTGACACGTGGCAGGCCCCCCCATTGGTAGGGATACAGTTCCCCTGCCCTATAAATAGAGGAACAGACCTCATTAATGGGGCATCTAGAAAATTAAACACAAAAAACACAAAAGCAAACAACATTTATTCTCTCTGAATTAGAAAGAAACCATCTACTTTTCCGCACTATTCACTTCGAACGTATTCTAATTAGATCGTTGGCGGCGGAACTCCACCCAACCGGAGTTTCGTTATTTTGCAGGTACAGCCGGTCAGCAAGCCAGTCTCGGAATTGTAACTCTCCCGCAGGACACAGAAAAAAACCCCGAAACAACTGTCATTTGGTTCGTGATACTATAACTGATGGTTTGATTGATCCCTCCTATGTTCCTACAAATGCACAATTGGCCGATGTATTCACCAAAGCTCTCGACATGTCGCAGTTTGACCATTTACTTCACAAGTTGGGCATTTTCACTCCTCATTCTCCAACTTGAGGGGGGTGTTAGGATTATTACGAAGAGTTAGAGAATATTTGGGAAGATACATCTTTGAGATTAATTACTTAATTATAGGAGTTTAATAAGTTGTGAGATTATTGTGTAAATCCTTTGATTCTATCATATTTTTAGATATTATCTTGTGTTATATATTGACTCAATCAATGAAAGAAGGCAAGCTTGTATGCCCTTTTATCAATACTTTACCGTTCCTCTGTCTCCAACTTGGAGTACTTTAGTATATTAATTTCATTAAATTAAGACCAAGTTTTACAGATTAGTATGTCATTAACTTTTATTCTACCAACTCCAACTTGGAGTACTATAGTATATTAATTTCATTAAATCAAGACCAAGACTTACAGATTAGTATGTCATTAACTTTTATTCTACCAACTCCAACTTGGAGTACTTTAGTATATTAATTTCATTAAATCAAGACCAAGACTTACAGATTAGTATGTCATTAGCTTTTATACTATCAATAAGATGTACCCATTTAATTATAGTATTCATTAGATTGTGACTTATGTAGTACTCTATACTCCATACTTTGTTGAATATAAAATCAAATTTAGAGAAGAAAGTGGTGATTGATTGGTAGGAGAAAGAGAAAGGGTACATGAGACCAACGGATAATTTTGAAAACATTAAAATAATGACAAATGTAGCCGAGAATAATAATTGAGATTTTTTTTTTTTCTTTTTTGAGACAGATGAATATTTGAAAATGAACCAAAATTAATAAAGTAATACGCAATAAACAAAGGTAGATTTACTAACAGTAGCTGGTTGAGCTCATTATATATACACTGGTAGATCTGAGTTGTAGTTTTACCAAAAACTGAAAGTTTAAACTTCATTCTCTGCTTTTTCTTCAAAGCTTTACTAAAAATTGAAAGTTTAAACCTCATTCTCTGCTTCAGACATGTCAACTTTACGTAACGTAGCAGAAACTCTGTTAACTGCAGTGGGAAGTTCCATGGTGAAAGAGGTGTTCTCCAAATGGGGATTTGAATCTGAACTGAATGACCTGATTAACACTGTCTCGGAAGTAGGGAGTGTGTTTCGTGATGTGGGTGCTAAGCACGAGCTTTCTGTCGAAACACGAGAGTGGGTTCAGAAGCTCAAGGATGCTGTTTGTGATGCTGATGATTTGTTTGATGAAATACTTACAGTGGCTGCTCAGACTAAGGGCCGCTTCCAACGTAACAATAAACTTCCTGATAAGGTACGCGATTTCTTTTCTGATAGCAGAATGTCTCAGTGTGTTAAGAGTATAAGGAATCAGTTGGGTAACAGTAGTTGTACTTGTATTTGTCATGGTAATACTGGGTTTGAAGTTGATTATCAGCTTATTATGGGGGGTGAGTGTGACATTCGTTCTCGTATAAATGTCAGAAATAATGAGATTGTTGGGAGGAAGGATGACATGAATGCTGTAATAGATTTGCTGTTGTTGGATACTAATAATTTGAAAGATGATGTTTCTTTCATTACAATTGAGGGAGTTCGGGGAATGGGGAAAACCGCTCTTGCTCAACTTGTATATAATGATCAAAGGGTAAGAGATGAGTTTTCGTTGAGATTGTGGGTTCAAGTCTCAAATGGAGATGGAGGTAAACTCAACGCGAATGAGATTCTTGGGAAAATTTTAGAGGCTGCAGGACGGTTTTATACAGATACTGATGATTTATTGAGCATAGAACTTACAGAAGAGCTTAGAGGGAAGAAATACTTGATTGTTCTAGATGATGTTAGTGGTAAGGATCAAGAAGAGTGGGTTGCTTTAAGAAAGTTTTTAATGTTCAGTGTAGGGGGGAGTCGGATTATAGTTACTACATGCTCGAATGATACTACGAGGGCTATAAGGAGCGAACATACATATGAGTTGAAAGGTTTGTCCAAGGAGAATTCATGGCTTTTGTTAGAGATGACTTCTTTTGGGAAAGGGCAAAAACATGTAATCCACCCTGAATTAGCTGAAATAGTTGAAAAGTGTGAGGGGTTTCCTCCTGCTATAAAAGAGCTAGGTATTGTTATATTTAGTCAGGATATTAACAAATTGGGTTTGTCTGAAGAGCACGCATTAGCCACAAATGATGAAGATAATAGGACTCCATTGACACATAATCTTATCCCTAATAATCTAGAAACTCGATTGAAGAGTTGCTTGAGTTATTGTGCAATGTTCCCTAAGGATTTTATCATTGATAAAAAGATGTTGCTCGAGCTGTGGATGGCGCAAGGATATGTTGTGCCACTTGATGGTCAGAGCATGGTGGATGCTGCTGAAGAATACTTCTCAATATTGTTAATCAGATGTTTGCTGCAACCTGTGAAATTGGATGAATATGGCGAGGTTGTGTCTTGTAAAGTCCATAGTCTTTTAGATGTTGGAGCACAGGAGATATGTGTAGTGGATTCTACTGCAGATAATAACATGGTCGAGAATAATGTCCTACATTTACATCATATTGGAAGTGAATGTCGTGAAAGCTCTTTTCCTAAGAGTAGAATTCGTTCTTTTATTCATGGCATTTTTGATCGCTCATTTCCACCACTAGAAAATCTTGTATCAAGTTGGATGTGTCTAAGGGCAGTAGACTTGCATGAGTTAAACATTGATAGTTTGCCAGAATCGATAAGTAAATTATTGCATTTAAGGTATCTTGATCTCTCTCATAATCATCTTAGAAGACTTCCAAATTCAATCACTAAACTACACAACCTGCAAACTCTGAATCTAGATGGTTGCACTAATTTAGAACAGCTGCCATGGGATATATATAAACTGGTGAACCTTAGGAGCTTAAATATTAATTCCTGTGCGATGTGTTCTATGCCTTTAGGCATGGATAAATTGACATGTCTTCATGTTCTCACTGACTTTCAAGTAGCGGAAGAGAGCGTAAGTGATAAGGAGGAAAGTTCGAGTGAAGATGACAGTTCAAATAGCGGTGAGAAAAATGTGGGCACGTTAAAAGATCTGAAAGCTCTCTCAAATCTAAGAGGCTCGATTAGCATCTCGATCCCTGCAGAGTATAAAGATGTCAACGACAATCACATCCTTGAAGGAAGAGGAGGATATTTAGGGAGCATGGAGCATCTTAAGGAAGTATCTATAGAGTTTCAAGGCCATGAGTATGGTGATGAACTAGCAATCAATCATGAAGATTTGCTAGAAAAATTACAGCCACATTCTAATCTCAAAGGGGTAGGATTGTGGTATTATCAAGGTACGAGTTTTACAAGGTGGACATCCAGTCTCCCAAACCTTATCAAGATAGAGATCGAATCTGCCATGGGGTTGCAACATCTCTCGTTGCTCAGCAAGCTGCAGTACCTGAAGTTGCTGACAGTATCAAGTATGGACAATTTAGTTTATATGGAGGATACAAACGGCAGAAGCAGCAGCAGTGATTATGCACAAGAACCCTCAAATTTCACTTTCTTTCCCTCCCTCGAAGAGCTCAGCATAAGCTATAGTCCCATGCTGAAAGGGTGGTGGGAAGGTGATCAACATCAACAGCTTGTTGCTGCGGATGGTAGCTGTTGGCAACCATCATTTAAGCGCCTTTTCAAATTGTCAATCTTGGGGTGCCCTAAACTAGAGTCATTTCCTCCATGTCCGAGGGTGAAAACACTGAGCTTGAGCAAACTTGATGAAAACTTCAAAATAATGGAGTTTAGGGATGTCGTCGATGATTACAATGATCATAATCGCCCTTCAGCACTGAGAAAGGTAAATGTTTTCGAGAATATTGGCTATCTAAAGTCACTGTCAATGAGCTCTGTCACAAGCCTCAGCATAACATGGGATCATAAGGTGGAGAGATTATCCCAAGCTAAGGAGGCATTTAGAAGCTGCTCCTCTTCTTTGCGTAGGCTTACAATCCAAGGTTGTGAGAACTTGAGGAGTGTTTCTCAAGGGTTAGAGTACCTCACTGTCCTAGAGTCTCTTTCAGTAATTCAATGTCCAGTTTTAACCTTCTCCGAGGAGGATGACAGCAATGAAGACGATGGCATGCCTTGGAGAGCCCTTCATCAGAGCCTCCGTTCCTTAGAGCTTTGGGGAGTTGAAAGCATGAGCCTTCTTCCTAGTGGGATGCAGTACTTGTCCGCCCTTCAGGACCTCACCATTGAACGTTCTCAGGAATTTAAGGCTTTACCAGAATGGATAGGCTGTTTATCATCTCTCAAGTCCCTTCGGGTTAAGTGTTGTTTGGAGTTCGATTCATTGCCAGAAACAATGAGGAGCCTCACCAATCTGAAGCTACTTGATCTGAGTTATTGTAAGCAAGGCTTGAAGGAAAAATGTCAAAATCCAACTGGAAATGATTGGCCGAAGATTCAACACATATCCTCCATTATCATTTCTGAATGATCACCAAGAAAATAAATTCTCATTAGATTACATTCCTTGAGCACTAAACTGCAAATATATGGACTATGTCACATAGTAATGTTTCATTTTAAATTATTGCTTATTGTAATATTTCATATTCTAATTTGAAATAGCTCATGCTGTATTTGTCAATGTTGATGGTGCTCTTTCATGTACACAAAATTAATGGTTTTTATTGTATCTGTCTTCTGTAATGGCAATTAAGAGTGGCTTACTGACACTTTTATTACATAAAGTAGTTAAAATATCATACGTCCTAGATTTTTAGTAAAAAAAAAAACAGAATGTGTTTCTGTTTCATGATAATACAGGGGTTTGGTCAATTGATATCAAAACAAAGTAAATTTACTACTATATATTAGGCAGAACTTCTATACAGTATTTACCAAACATAAGGCCAGGTTTTTAAAATCTAAAATGCTAGAAGTGCATTTCGATAAACTTACGGAACAGAGCTAATTTCTAAGTTATCGAGTATGCTGACAAGTTGCAATAACATATTTAATAATTCTACAACAAATCTCAATAAAAAAAAAAAAAAATCACATAAAATGTTTAATATTTAAATCGCACGCATATGACAATTATTTATGTATGGCAAAAAAGCAGTTATATGTATAAAGTTTCATTACATATTAAGAAAATTATCCAATAAAGAACTAAATTTTGTTTGTAACCCCAATACTAGACTAACCGGTTTATACAATTTAATTACCTTATCATAAAGTTAAATAATTAGCCTTTTTTTTATTTTTCTTTCAAATAATTAGCCTTTAAACTTGTATGGATGTATCCAGTGGCGGACTTGAGCTTAGACCTGGTGGGTCAAGTGACTTACCAGGCCCAAAAAAAAAATTTTAAGTTATTTTTTAAAAAAAAAAAAAATTAAAATCAGTTAGAGGAGACTTCAAGGCTTTCAAGCCCTAGCCTCTTCGTGCTCTTCGTGACTTCGCCTTCTCCGCCTAATCGCCTCCATTCTTCTCTTCGTGACTTCGCCTTCTCTGCCTAATCGCCTCCATTCTTAATCGCCTCATCTCCATTCTTCTGTTCGTGACTTCGCGTGACTTCGCCTCTTCGCTCATCTCCATTCTTCTCTTCGTGACTTCGCCTCTTCGCTTCGCCAGGCAGCCACCGTTCTCTTCGCCTAATCGCCTGGTAGTCGGACGTCGGTGACTCGGTGGTCGTGACTCGTGGACTCCGTCCTCTTCGTGAAATCGCTACTCGAAACGTCGGTGCTAGTAAGTTGATTTCTAATTTTTATTTTTAATTTCTAATCTTCAAATTAATTCAGTCTAATTTGTTAATTTTATTAAACTTTGGTTTAAACTTTGGTTGATTTGTTATTTTACTGTTGGTTGTGCTGCTGATTGCTGAATTTATTTTGTTCTTTGATTCCCTTTGGCTCTTGGCTTAAAGTCGAGTGATCTACTTACTCCTATTTTGAATATCTTTCAGTGGCTTAGCTGCTTTTATTCTTTCCTATTCATTATGTTGTCTTTTATTGCATCGGCCCGTTCATAATTGAGCTATTAAAGACTATTGATCTTTGTTATTGTTGTAACAACTGATTTGCTAAGCTGGATGATGAAATGTGGTTGTCTGATGTGGTTATTGCTGTCGCATGTGCATAAACAGCAGTTTCTGTCTCTTTCTTTGCTTATCTGTTAATTACACTCCTGCTCCTGTGATCAGGAGAAACCCTGTTGCCTGTTTCTATCTACAATCTACTTGCTCATATTTGTATTTTATGCTTTGAGGATGTCACTGCAGAACTCAGTGGGTATCATCTTATCAAATGATCATAAATTATCAGCCTTCTTGGTTAGATCTTGCTATTATCTGGTATCCACATTTTTGTACGAGATTTCTCTTAGTCGAGCCAATTTAAGCTGCCATAAATCATGCTATTCATTTTAGAGATAAAGGGGAAGAGAGTTTAATGTTTACTATCTAGATTCCCCAACAAATTTAGCTTCAGGATAGCTAGAATATCACTGGTAATATGTTTGTGGATGGTGACCTTAAGTATGTAGGTTTTTAAGTAAAGTCTTGATTCATGTTTGCACTTTTTACATCATATTTTATCATATATACTGTAAATTGGTCTTTTCTCAGAACAGTTATTACAGCTATCCACAAACCTTAGAGTTAACTTTTTTGTCTTGTGTTGCTCAACTGGAAGTTTTGTTTTGCTAGGCATTGAAGCAAGAGGTTTTATCTTTGGTCCC
Source organism: Chenopodium quinoa (assembly GCF_001683475.1). Taxonomy (NCBI): domain Eukaryota; kingdom Viridiplantae; phylum Streptophyta; class Magnoliopsida; order Caryophyllales; family Amaranthaceae; genus Chenopodium; species Chenopodium quinoa. The sequence continues at coordinate 959,287 of NW_018743014.1, read as the reverse complement.
CCTATTTCCTTGGCTATCGGAGCAAAGTTTGTGCCATTGAGAAAGCCAAGAAAGTTGCCCGGTACTTACACCCAAAACTTACGCCACTGGAGACTTGAGTGCTGCCGACTGCCGACTGCCTAGCAAGGTAGGTAATCAACTAATCATCAATTGATTTTTTTTGTGAAATCTGTTTTGTGTAATTGTGTAATTGTGTTTTGTGTAATTGAAATCTCTTGAACTTATTAGTTATTACTTATGTGAAATCTGTTTTGTGTAATTGTGTTTTGTGTAATTGAAATCTCTTAAACTTATTAGTTATTACTTATGTGAAATCTGTTTTGTGTAATTGTGTTTTGTGTAATATGTTTATGTCATTATGTCATTATGTGAAATTGCTTGATTTAGACCATTTAGTTGAATATTTATTCAAATAATTTTTCTGGGGAATATTGCTTGATTTAGTTCAATATTTATTCAAATTTCAGAATGAAGAGAAAACATACTCCAAATGAAATGCAAAACATTACTAGCTTCTTTGCTAAAAAAAAACCTACTCCAACTTCTCTTCCACATCCAACACAAAATGAACAAACTATAACTCCACCTCAAGAAAGTGAGCAACTTTCATCTCCATCTCATTATTCAACTCAAAATTCCCCTCAAAATGAACAAGGCCAATGTTCTCCTAATGCCCCAATCTTTGGAGAAAGATTAAGTGAACATGAATTTGCTAATCTTCCACAAGATCCAGGAAAGAGGAGAAAAATGAGTCAATTTCATAAAGATGATAGAGATTTAGTGAGAAGAATTTACATTCAAAGAAAGCCTTGTCAGCCCAAAGACTTTACATTTCCTCAAACTTCTATTTTTGGCAAAAATCGTCGCTTTTGTGCTAAGTGGTTTGATACTTGGACTTGGCTTGAGTATAGTGTGGAAAAGGATGTTGCCTATTGTTTCCCTTGTTATCTATTCAAGGATGAAAATGCCTTTGGAGGTGATGCTTTTGTTAGTGATGGTTTCAAATCATGGAATCGATCGGATTTAATAAGAAAACATGTCGGTAAACACTTGAGTGCACATAATAATGCTGTTTTAGCTATGGATTTGTTCAAGAAACAAAATTCAAGCATCACACAAGCCTTAACAAAACAAACCGCTGAGAGTACAAATGCATATAGGACGCGACTTGAAGCTTCAATTGAATCTATCCAATGGCTTTTACTCCAAGGGTTGCCTTTCCGTGGTCATGATGAAAAAGAAAGTTCCTTAAGAAGAGGTAACTTTCTTTCACTTTTATCCCTTATTTCCAAAGGTAATCCTGAATATTCTAAAGTTGTTTTCAAAAATGCTCCTAGTAATTGTCAACTTACTTCTCCTAAAGTCCAAAAAGATATCATAAATGCATGTGCAAAAGAGACCACTAAAGCAATGCTTGAAGATATTGATGGTGGTTTATTTTCTATCCTTGCTGATGAGTCCGCTGATGTTTCTGACAAGGAACAATTGGCTCTTTGTTTGAGATATGTTAATAGAAAGGGAGAAGTGTGTGAGCGTTTACTTGGTATTGTGCATGTTGTAAACACTGCTTCTTTGACTCTCAAAACTGCTATTGAATCCTTATTAATGGAGCATTCTTTGTCTTTCTCTCAAGTACGGGGTCAGGGTTATGATGGGGCAAGTAATATGCAAGGTTCTATTAATGGCCTTAGGACTCTTATAGAGAATGAGTGTAAAGAAGCTTATTTTGTCCACTGCTTTGCTCACCAACTTCAATTAACTCAAGTTGCACTTGCTAAAAAGAATTCAGATTGTGCTTGGTTATTTGTTGATGTACTTGCACCTCTCTTGAATTTTGTGGGGGGTTCACCAAAAAGGAAAGAGTTTCTTCGTGAAAATCAAGCTCAAAGAGTGGTGGATGCATTGTCTCTAGGTGAACTTGAAACGGGTTCAGGTTTAAATCAAGAACGTGGATTAGGTAGACCTTGTGATACTCGTTGGGGATCTCACTTCAAGACAATCTTGAATGTACTTGATTTATTCCCTGTAATCCTTGGTTCTCTTGAGGATATTGCAAAAGTATCTGATACAATAGATTCTAATAGAGCTCAAACACTTACAAATCTTCTAATGTCCTTTGATTTTGTGTTCGTGGCACACTTGATGGTTAGTATATTTGCGATAACAAATGCTTTGAATGTGGCCTTACAAAAGCACGATCAAGACATTGTGAATGCAATGGCCATGGTTAATGTAACCAAGACTAATTTGCAAAAAATGAGAGATGAAGGATGGGATTCTCATATGGAAAAGGTAATTTCTTTTATTGGTGACTATGACATTGCAGTTCCAGATATGGAGGCTAAATATGTTGTTCCCGGGAGGAGGTTGTTTAGAGGTAAATGCCCACAAGTGTCTAATCTACATCATTTTCGAGTTGAAGTTTTTTTTGGTGTCATTGATCTTCAATTGCAAGAACTTGAAAATCGATTTCCCGAAATAACTAAAGAACTACTTGTGTGTATGTCTTGTTTGAGTCCTGTGGATCGTTTTTCTAAGTTTGATAAGGAAAAATTGATTAAGCTTGCAAAATTCTATCCTAATGAATTTCCAAGTTCAGAATTGATAGTCTTTGGTCATACACTTGATAGTTACATTTGTTCTGTTACAGGAGATGAAAGGTTTTGGAATTTGAAGGGTCTTAGTGATCTTTCAATCAAATTGGTTGAAACGGGATTGTCTGAAACTCATGATAGGGTCTATTTACTTTTGAAGTTGGTGTTGCTTCTTCCTGTCGCAACGACAAGTGTGGAAAGAGTATTTTCTGGCATGAAGCAAGTGAAAGACAAACTACGAAATAGCATGGGAGATCAAATGTTGAATGATTGTTTAATTACTTATTTGGAGAATGATTTGTTTTTGAATGTTAGCATGGAAGATATCATGAATCGATATCAAAACATGAAAACTCGTCGAGAACTATTTTAATAAGTTTGCATTACTATTTAGTTGTCTTTTGTAGTATTATATGAACATTTGGTTGTATTTTGTACTGTTTGAATATTTGGATGTATTTTTTAGTACTATTATTTGGTTGTTTGGTAAAAAAATTTTTTTACATATTTGATTATCGATTGTGACTCACCAGTCGGAAAATCCTGGGTCCGCCACTGGATGTATCTGTGAGGGCCTGAACTTGGGACAACGAGAGCAAAGTGACCGTCGCAGTATAAGACAAAGAGAACAAGTGACCCTCACAATACAAGCTCAACTACAGAACAAACTTATCTTTGTGTTATAAATTATGTGTATAATACAGATATTAATTCTTACCATAGCTTAAAAAAAAAGTTAATATTTCTTTTTGAAATTGGGGGACAGCTGTCCCCCTTGTTCCTTTGGTTAAGAATTAGGTACTTCGTATATAAGGTTTTAATTATGTTATTCCATCAAATAAATTAGAACAATTATTCATCTTCTCTACCAAAATCAAATTAAACGGTGGAAAATCATCATATTCCTCTGTTTTTATTCGTTCTATTATGACTTTTATACTATTGACATATATTAACTTGACCAATATTTATGCTTTATAAGAGTAAACATATTCATTTTGTTACTAGTTAGAATCATCTCAATCTATATTTTTCAAATAACAACTTTTTATAATTTATATACATTGATAATTAAAGATATATCTGTTGAATTTAGCTTTTGCAAATGTGCCAGCCAAATATTTAAATAAAAATAGAGGGTACTAATTATTATGTCTTTCTCTTTCACACGCCACTAAATAGTTACAAAACTGTTCTTCAATTTTAGTGGATTTATATGAGACAGGATGATAAGAACTACTAAGAAGGACATCAATGAAAAACCAAATGGATTAAAGAAATTGAATTAGGGGGACAGATGTTCCCCTTGTTCCTTAGTGGCTCTGCCAGCTCTTAATTATGTTATTTTATCAAATAAATTTGAACAATTATTCATCTTCTCTACCAAAAGCAAATAAAATGGTGGAAAATCATCATATTCCTCTGTTTTTGTCCCATTTTGACTTTTACACTATTTACATACACTAATTTGACCGACATTTGTGCTTTATAAAAGTAAACGTATTCATTTTTGTTACTGGTTAGAATCATCTCAGTACATATATTTTTTCGTATATCAACTTTTTATAATTTATATACATTAATAATTAAAGATATCATCTGTCAAAGTTTAACTTTTGCAAATATACCGGCCAAAATTTTAAATAAAACTAGAGGGTACTAATTATTTTGTTATTCTCTTTCACACGCCACTATATATGTAGTTACAAAATTGTTCTAAGGACATCAATGAAAAACCAAATGGATGTAGTGGAAGTGAAGATGAAATATTAAGTAACACGTTATTCAATAATACATTCTTTTTACTTTTTAATTGTAATTTTATTTTACTACTTTACCTAGTCAACTAAATAAGTGGCCTAAAGTTAACATTAAACTAGTTTTTAGGCATGAGTGATGCCTGAGGCTATATATCTCTTAAATGTTAATTATTAATATTTTACTTTAACAAAATAACATCAATTACTAAATAGTCTAGTTGATAAAACTTTTTTTATGGTATCCATTAGGGATGGCAACGGGTCGGATCCGGAACGAATCCGACTGAATCCGGATCTAGATTCGTTCAGACCCTGGATCCAAATCTAGACCTGCCGGATCCTAAAAATCACAGATTTTCCAGATTTTTCAATAAACAAATTTCAGCAAAACATAGAGTCAATAACCGAAACTTAATATCACACCTACATTGACCAACGTTACTGTCTCGCTGATACAACTTACAATCATAAAAAAAAAAAAAGCTTAGACTAGTTTCCCAATACTGAAATACAGCGTTGCCAAAGCAATATTGGATGCAATTGAAACATTTTAAACAGAAGTTGCTTCAACTTAAGTAACAAAACATCTGAAGAGTTCCTAAGAGATAATCCCGAAATCTGTGAAAACTTCTCATTACAATTTACAAATTACAAAACTTCTCATTACACCCAAGATTACTGTTTTACTTGTTTCAAATTACAAAACTTCTCATTACACCCAAGAATACTGTTTTACTTGTTTCAAATTACAACTTGTAATACTAATGATGTCTTGACATAGTTGTTACAGTTGAGACATTGTACACCATAGGTCACAATTTTCACAATTTCAAATCCTCCCTCCCCCATTTGTAATTTATATTGCTCAATTACACTTTTTTTTAAGTTTTGTAATTTCTTTAAATAATCAAATTATTGTTATTATTTTGATTTTTTTTTTTTGCATAGTAGGTAAAAAGAAGGCATCCTATTATTAAAGTCTTTCACAACTTGATTGACTCGAATCAAAAACTCCTTTTACAACTACCAAAAAAAAAAAAAACATAAGGAAATTCCATCTCACCAAGTTGCTCCTAAGGGATTGATGCCACAATTTAGAAGATTACTACCTCACTTTCATAATAATCTTAGCATTTTTTGTGCCATGTTTTTAAAATTTCTTAAAACTTTTACTTCGGTCTCTTGATAGTATAAAATTAATGTTATGGTTTAAATCATCAGTCAATTTAATTTTATTTTTAAAGAATTTAAACCATCAATCTTGGTTAAATTTTATGATATGACATCATCAAGTGTGAGAGTGACAAGAAGCAAAAATTCATCTAGGTTGAAAAGAGCTCTTCAATTATATGGTTGTACTCCCCCCCCCTCCCTTTTTAAATGCTTCGTTTGCTATTTTTAGGTTTTTTTTAAATACAACACTTCTATATTTGGTAAATTTATATAATAATTCCTCCATTCTTTTTTAAATGTAATACTTTGACTTTTACATTATTCATATATTCCACTTTGTCTAAGTTTGTTAATTTATAGTTAAGGAAATATAGTCATGTGAGATCTTGTTAGATTTGTCTCGGTTTATAGTTTAAAAATATCAAATTTTTATAATTTTGCCATATTAGTAATAAATCATAGGTATTAATGATTGAAATGACACATTGGTAAGCGTGTAATGAGAAGTAGCATTTAGGTGTCTACAAATATACAAAATGCCTTTACACGAGGATCTTAATGAGGAGGTGTACATAAAATATCCGCCTGGCTTTGAATCATGTCACCCAAATAAGGTATGTCGCCTCCGTAAATTCTTTTATGGCCTAAAACAAGCACCTAGATGTTGGTTTGCCAAACTTGTGTCTGCTTTGAAAGAGTATTGTTTTTTGCAACCGTATTCCAATAGATTATGCTCTATTCACTTTTACTAGTAGAGCTATACAGATAAATGTACTTGTTTATATTAATGATCTCATTATTTCTGGAAATAATTCCGCTGCATTAAGGGTATTTAAAGCATATCTTAGTTTTTCTTATGAAAGATTTTGGGTCTCTGAAATATTTTTTGAAGTTGCTCGTAGCTTTGCTAGTTTATTTTTGTGTTAATGGAAGTACACTCTTGATATTATTTCTGAAGTTGGATTGCTAGGCGCTAAACTTGTTGGTTATCCTATCGAACAAAACCACAAGCTTGGGTTAGCTAGTTGTGATGTTATTCCTGATCCCAAAATCAATCGAAGGCTTGTTGGTAGGCTCATTTAACTCGCAGTCACTCAACTGGATCTTGCTTATTTGGTTCATATCTTATCTCAATTTATGAAAGAACCCCGAACTAAACACTAGGAAGCGGTGCTAAGGGTCGTACGATATTAGAGGGATTTCCCGAACAAGGAATTCTTTTACGAGTTGATAGTGGTTTAACCCTGCAAAGTTGGTGTGATTCTAATTCGGTCGTGTGCCCCATTACGCGCAGATCATTAACTGGTTGGCTTGTGTTTCTTGATTGGTCATTCCCCCATCTCATGGAAGACTAAGAAACAAAACATTGTTTCTCGCTCTTCAGTAGAGGCAAAATATCGCTCTATGGCTGCAGTCACTTGTGAATTAAAGTGGTCGAAGGGTCTTTTATCAAGTTTGGGTGTGCATCATCCAAAGGCTCTTACTGTTTTGTGGCAGTCAATCAGCTATCCATATTGCTAAGAATCCTGTTTTCAGGAACGAACAAAACATATACAAGTTGACTGTTGATTAGGGTAAAAAATACCCTAGCCACGTGGCCCAATCAGGGAGTGCCACGTGTCATTCCCAGAAAGGGCAAGTGGGAGCCAATCCCAGGATGACACGTGGCAGGCTCCCATTGGTAGGGACACAGTTCCCCTGCTCTATAAATAGAGGAACATACCTCATTAATGGGGCATCCTGAAAATTAAACACAAAAAACACAAAAGCAAACAAAATTTATTCTCTCTAAATCAGAGAGAAACCATCTACTTTTCCGCACTATTCACTTCGAATGTATTCTAATTAGATCGTCGAAGGTGGAACTCCACCCAACCGGAGTTTCGTTATTTTGCAGGTACAGCCGGTCAGCAAGCCAGTCTCGGAATTGTAGCTCTCCCGCAGGACACAGAAAAAACCCCGAAACATTTGGCGCTGTCTGTGGGGAGAGTACTTCCAAGATGACTTCTGACTACGTACCGCCTGCTGAAGGCAAACGGCCTATGGTCAAAGCCGAGGTCCACACGGACCCTGGCAGTGGTGACGATAACGAGGTCGACACCTATATGGCCCCAGACGGGTCATTTAGGTCGCGACGCACCCGTTCCCGAGAAATAAGGGAACGGGGATTGGATGCAGTCCATGACCCCCAGCCGGCCAGCCTGCTGGGGTACCCCAGGCGGCGGAGGGCTCAGCCCCCGTCACCCGAGACGAGCTCATGAAATTCATGACTAGTTTCAAGGGGGAAATCACGGATATCATCAAGAAGTCTACTGGCTCTAATAGGGGTCAGGCGGCTAAGAAGCCTTCTCCCTCAAAGAGGGGGCAGGCAGCGAAGAAGGCTTCTCCTTCCGGGAAGAAGCAAGTAAAGGATCGGGTGCCTACTCCACACCCTAAGCCAAAGGGGGCGGATGGGCCCCTGATCGACCTTTCAAGGCTTTGTTTCCCTGAATCAGGGCAACGAAAAGCCATCCGGCAACTACAGCCGGATGGGTCCAAGAAGACTTACTCCGACGCCCGGATGTTACTCCAGGAAAGGAGAAGTCAGCAGATGTCTGAGTCGGTTTCCACGTCGACCATCCCAGACAGTTTCCGCAATACTTCAATGAAGCATTCGGAGACAAATCGAGGAAGTCAGTCGCTCGGCGTGTCCGCGCGTACTAGCCCTCAAATGATCCAGCCGGCACCGTATGCGCCCCAGCCGCCATACATGCCCTATGGATCCCCTTACATGCAGTCGGGTCTCTTCGAAGGTCAGGCGGCACCCATCCAGCCAGCCAACTGGCAGCTACGGCTGCTCAACCTTGGTGAGCAGCCGTCAGCCTTCTCAAGAGAGATAGCCGAGGCGGCCCAGCCGACCAAGGTTAAAAATGTGTTGGTTGGTACCTTCGATGGTACCACCAACCCAGAAGATCACCTCATGGCGTACACCAACCTCATGTACCTTCAGGGGTTGGATGACGCCATTTGGTGCAAGTGCTTCCCGGCTACCCTCAAGGGTATAGCCCAGAGGTGGTTTGGCAACCTCCTAGCCGGGTGCATCAACAATTTCAGAACGTTGGCGTATCTCTTTACGTCCAACTTCTCCATGAATATCCCTGCCAAAAAGACAAGCCTCGATCTAGGGGCAATACAACAGGGGGAAAAGGAAGGACTTCGGTCCTACGTCAGGCGGTTTAATCTGACAAGAATTCAGATAGCCGGTCTGACGGATGAGGTTGCCTATACAGACTTCTTCAAGGGTCTGAAGGACGGGTCAGTTTTCAAGTTTGACCTCGTAAGGAAGAGGGTTGCTACCCTTCAAGAAGCCCTGATGGAGGCTGAAGCCTATATACAGGCGACAGAGCTGTGCTCCATCAGGCAGCCATCGGACTTTAAAAAGTCCGACAGAAAAGACAGCCGGCCTGCCCAGCTGGTTGCTGCAAAAGACAAGGGCAAAAGAAAAGAAGTATGGGCAGCCGACCGTTCTGGTCAGCCGTCCCAGAAGAAAGCAAGAGAGTTGAAGACGTACGTCCCAAAGTACGAGTTCAACAAGGACCCATCCTCCATCCTCGTGGAGATTAGGAACCGGATGACCCTTGAGAGGCCGGCTCCAATGAAAATTCCCGTCAGCAGCCGGGACAAGAGCAAGTATTGCCAATTCCATGAGGACATTGGCCATGACACCAGTGACTGATATACCCTTAGGCGGCAACTGGACCGTCTGGCTGATAAGGGGGCCCTGAGGTCCTATGTAGTGAAGCCCAAGGGCGGAGCCAAGCAAAGCAAAGGGCATCCGTCCAAGAAGCCGGCTGCCATCTCTGATACGGATGAAGAGCACATCTTCACCATAGCAGGCGGCTTCGCCGAAGGGGGTCCAATCATCCGCGGGGCTAAAGACAACATCCAGCGTCTGGTCAACTCAGTGGATGAGGGCCAGGCGTTGCCGGATACCTTCCCCGAAGTCCTCGTTTCTGAGAGGGACCGGGGCAAGGTCAGGCGGCCACATGACGATCCTCTGGTCGTAGAATGCAAGGTCGCCAATCAGCGAGTGGGCCATATTCTTATAGATACCGGGAGCTCGTCTGATCTCATCAGCTACCAGTGCCTAGCAAAGCTGAAATACAAGCCTGGTAGCATGCAGCCGGCTCCTCACCCCTTGATTGGCTTTGGGGGAGGAGTTGTGCATCCGGTGGTGAGGATTGACCTACCCATCCGGATGGGCGAGAAGGGGGAAGGACGACATTTGGTGGTCAGGTTCCTTGTTGTCGAGGAACTGACCGCCTACAACATAATCTTGGGTCGTCCAACCCTCAACGAGACCAAGGCAGTCATCATCCCCTCCCTCATGTTGATCAAATTTGAGAGGGATGATGGCACGGTGGGTTCCATGAGCGGTGACCAAAAGACGGCGAGGGTGTGCTACCTCACAGCCGTCAAGCCGACTGTGCACTCAGCCGGCATTAATGAGGAACCCACCCTCGTTGGTGACAGCATGGAAGCCGGGCTTGCTCCTTTGGCAGCCGGCCAGAAAAGAAAGGCGGACCATCCTTTGGCCGCCAAAAAAGGCAAAAAATAGCAATCACTGATTGGGGAGTGATCAGATGAGTTCCGTCCCCAGCTGGCTGGTGAAAACACTGATCTCATCCTGGATGACAGCCGTCCAGAGAGAACCGTCAAGATGGGGACGGTTGCCTTAGGGAAGTTGGGCATAGAGCTGCACCAACTTCTCAGAGAATTCAAAGACATCTTTGCCTTTGAAGTGGACGAGATGCCAGGTATACATCCGGATCTATCTTGCTGTTCACAAGCTCGCCGTGGATCCAAAGAAAAAGCCGGTTAGGCAAAAGAAGAGGAACCACGGCGAGGGAAGATCTCAAGCGGCAGTCGCCGAGGTCAAGAAGCTCCTGGATGCCCGGTTCATTCGGCAATGCTACTACCCGGATTGGGTAGCAAACGTTGTCCTTGTCAAAAAGCCGAATGGTACCTGGGGGATGTGTGTAGATTACACAGATCTGAACAAGGCATGTCCGAAGGATAGCTATCCGCTTCCTAAGATTGTTAGTCTGGTTGACTCTACAGCCGGCCATGCCTTGATGAGCTTCATGGATGCCTACTCCGGCTTCCATCAGATACCCTTGTGGAAAAAAGATCAAGAAAAGACGGCTTTCGTCACTGATCAAGGGTTGTTCTGTTATACGGTGATGTCGTTTGGGTTGAAGAATACGCCTGCTACCTTCCAACGGATGATTAATACGGTCTTCGTTAATCAGATTGGGAGGAGCGTAGAAGCGTACATTGATGACATGATAGTCAAATCCAAGCAGCAGGCGGATCACCTTGCTGACCTCCGAGAGACTTTCTCAACACTCAGGCGGCACAAAGTAATGCTTAATCCCAAAAAATGCGTCTTTGGTGTTGACTCTAGAAAGTTTTCGGCTTCTTGATTGATCAAAGGGAAATAGAGGCTAATCCGGTCAAGGTACAGGCGGTGATTGACATGAAGTCTCCCCGTACTGTCAAAGAGGTCCAAAAGCTCACCGGTTGCCTGGCCGCCTTGGGTAGATTTCTAAGCCGGTCAGGTGACAAGTGCCTCTACTTCTTCCAAGCAATCAAGAAGAAGACCAGATTCGAATGGGGGGAAAACGCTGAAGCGGCATTCCAGAAGTTAAAAGAGCACCTTCACTCGTTACCGCGGCTGGTTAGCCCCTTAACCGGTGAAGTGTTGTATATGTACTTAGCCGCCTCGGATCATGCCCTCAGTGCCGTTCTTCTTGCTGAGCGAGATTGCACGCAGCTCCCGGTCTACTTCATAAGCTACGTTCTCCGGAATGCAGAGCTCCGGTACCCAATGGTTGAGAAATTTGGTCTTGCTCTATTCATGGCCGTCAAGAAGCTAAAACCATACTTCTTGGCGCATCCGGTGGTGGTCTATACCGACCAACCCCTCAAGCAGCCAATGACAACCTTGGACTCATCCGACATGCTTCTAAAATGGGCTATTGCCCTTCAAAGCTTAGAAATCACCTTCGAGCCTAGAAAGGCAGTGAAGGGTCAGGCGTTCGCCGACTTCATTGTCGAAATGACCAGGCCACCCCAGCCGGATAATATAGATCAGGTCTGGAAGGTGCATGTAGACGGGAGCTCTACAATGAACGGCTGTGGTGCAGGCGTAATCCTGAAATCCCCGGAAGGGGACACTTATGAATATGCACTACGGTTCAAATTTCAGGCCTCGAATAACGAGGCAGAGTACGAGGCCCTGCTAGCCGGTATCCGCATGTGTAAGGCAGCAGGGGCAAGAAAGGTTGATGCCTGCTCAGACTCTCAGCTGATCGTTAGCCAATACAATGGTGACTATGAGGCCACCCATCCGGCAATGATCAAATACTTGCAGGCAGTCAAAGAGGAGGCCGGGACTCTTGATGAATTTAATTTAAGTCAAGTGCCCCAGTCAGAAAACAATCAGGCGGATGTATTGTCCAAACTGGCATCTTCCGCCACCTGTGATGCGCCTAGGTCAGTCTTCTGGGAAGTCATGGAAAAAAGAAGCATTGGGCATGATCCCATTGGAGTTCTTGACCGAAGCTCTACCTGGATGGATGCCATCCGGGATTATCTTGCACACGACACTCTGCCAGGTGCCCCTGCTGAGGCGGCTGCGCTGAAAAAACGGGCCGCTAGTTTTGAAATATTCCAAGGGGAACTCTTCCGGAAAGGTTATCTCCAGCCGCTCTTGAAATGTGTGACTCCTGAAAAGGGGAAAGAAGTCTTGGAAGATCTGCACTCAGGCTTCTGTGCATCGCACATAGGCAGCAGATCCTTAGCCAAGAGAGCCAGGCGGCAGGGATATTTCTAGCCGACTCTTGAGTCAGACGCCATGGAATTGGTGAAGAGGTGTGACAAGTGCCAGAAATTTGGCCGGCTCATACACCGTCCGGCAACAGACCTGACGGCTATCTACAGCCCGGTTCCATTTGCAAAATGGGGCATGGACATCTTAGGTCCATATACGCCTGCTACAGGCGGCCGGAGATACATTCTAGTGGCTGTAGGCTACTTCACCAAATGGGTAGAAGCAGAGGCGTTCAAGGGCATTAAGACAAAGGATGTTATCTCCTTTATCTGGAGAAACATCATCACCCGGTTTGGGGTGCCTCTGTCCATGGTCTTTGACAACGGTCCTCAGTTCGAAACTCCTATGCTCAAGAGCTGGCTAGGGGATCAAGGGATCACCCACTGTTTTGCATCCGTAGGCCGTCCCCAAGCAAACGGCCAAGTTGAAGCTTTCAACAAGCTCATCTCAGACGGTATAAAGAAGAAAATAGAAAGGGCTGGTGGTCTTTGGGCAGACGAATTACCTCACGTCCTATGGTCCATCAGAACAACTGCAAAGGGGTCAACCGGTGAAACCCCATTTCTCATGACATACGGCACTGAAGCCGTCCTGCCAATTGAATTATATGAACCAACACTCAGAATCATGCTCTATGATGAAGAGGCAAATTGGGAGGCCATGCGGCTAGCATTGGACTCACTCCCGGAGCGCAGGGGCAATGCTGCCTTGCGTCATGAGATATACCGTTTGAGAATGACGAGAGCCTACAACAAGCGAGTGCACAAGCGGCCTCTAAAAGTAGGTGACTTTGTTTTGAGAAAAATGGAGGCAACCGGTAGGGCAAATGAACAAGGGAAACTAACCCCAAATTGGGAAGGCCCCTACCGGATTACCGAGGAAGTCAGAGGCGGCACCTACCGGCTGGAAACTCCAGACGGTAGGCAGTTAGCCAGAACTTGGAACGTAGACAACTTGAAAAAGTACTACTTCTAAGGTTTTGTAATAGAGTATATTAATAAAGATGCTTAATTTTCAGATATTTTTGTTAAGAACCAGCCGTGCAATGCTCAGCCGGCGCTTATTTGTCTTATTTTATTGTATTTATCCCGTGTGATACACACATCCGGATCCTTGTCTGAAATTGTGCAATGCACGAGGACATAAATCCCTTTCACAATATAGTCCCATGCGTAATACGCATCCGAGCACCCATCTAAGTACAACTTAGGTTTATAAAATTCAGTCGTCTGTCCAAAAAGGCAGACATCCGACGATTTGAATTTAGCTTCAGTCGTCGAAGAGAACATCTCCCTTCCGGGTGGTACATTGTTCTAGGGATCACAACTCAACGCCAGTTGAATGATCTCTTGAATTCAAGATACAGGCGCCTATTACCCAAAGGTAATACAGCCGACGTTTAAAATCTTGAAGCCCCAATAGTAGTCGGTTCTACGAGGGCAAGCGCATAATTTGCCCAAACTATTTCAAACTGTCTGCCCAAAAAGGCAGACATCCGGCGATTTGAATTTAGCTTCAGTCGCCGAAGAGAGCATCTCCCTCCCGGGTGGCACATTGTTCTAACAATCAACTTAACAGTTGCACGATCCTTCGAATTTAAGATACAGGCGCCTATTACCCAAAAGTGGTACAGGCGGCCTCCAAAATCTTTGCGGCTATCAATGAAAGCCCTAAGTGCAATAAATCATTACAACTGAGATAGACATCCGGCTCTCAAAGAGGCCTAAAATTTGTACACCTAATTGGTGCCCAAAGGCACCACAATCGGTGGTTTATTTCAAGCCCAAGTAGCCGGTCTTTATTTACAGACCCTACAAGCGGCGCTTTATTTCAAGCCCAAGTAGCCGGTCTTTATTTAAAGACCCTACAAGCGGCGCTTTACTTTAAGCCTATATAGCCGGTCTTTATCTAAAGACCCTACAGGCGGTTTCTAGCTAAGGCCTACGTAGCCGGTCTTTATTTAAAGACCCTACAGACGGTCTTTTGCTATGTTCAAATGGCACCTCATCCGGCTCAAGCTATGTGATAGTCGGATGGCAGTATGGACGGCTGCTTACTTCAAGTTAGATTTAACTTGAAGCAAGCACCCGTCCAGGGGCAGACGTACCCAACACTTGTAAAATTATTGCAAAAATTGAAACAATTGAAAGCAAAAATATTGCAATGATCTTGAGAAAATCGGTACAAACCGGTTAATATATATATATATAATGTTACCCGGACCCACGTCCGGTAAAAAAGATGAAAGAATTTAGTACACGGCACGCAGGCCGGAAGATGAAACAAAATAAGCAAAAAAAAAAACTAATGCTGCTGCTGCGGAGGTTGAGGTTGTGGCTGATCAAGAGACGGCTGGCCCTCGCCGGCTCGAGGAGTTTCATTAGCTTGGCCTTGGGTTTCAACACCCTCAGCCGGCACTTCTTCTTCCTGCTCCATTTCAGCTAGCGCCCACTCTTCAAAGGGCGCCGGCTTGTCCAGCCCGAGAATTTGAGCGTCGTATACTTCACTTGCGTACCTATAACGCAGGTCGAAGCACGCGTACTCTGTCTCCAGGTGGAGCAAAGCCCACGCCATCTTCATCCGGGCTTCACAGCCCCGCTCATTTTCGTTGATCAGGCGGGTCTGCTCAGCCGTCATCTTGCCCTTGAAGTCCTTTTGAGCTTGAGCAAGCTCACCCTTCACTCTAGCAACCT
The DNA here is from genome assembly GCF_001683475.1 of Chenopodium quinoa. NCBI lineage: Eukaryota > Viridiplantae > Streptophyta > Magnoliopsida > Caryophyllales > Amaranthaceae > Chenopodium > Chenopodium quinoa. The sequence goes on along the minus strand of NW_018743014.1, from coordinate 944,193 downwards.
CCGCCTTGAGCTCATCATTCTCCTTCTGAGCATCCGTCAATTTTTGGACGTCTGCCTGAAGGGACTGTACTTTCTGCTCAAACTCAGCTGCTTTCTTGTTAGCAGCCTCAGCAGCAGCCGTAGTTTTCCGGAGAAGTTCCTCCTATTTCATCTCCCGGGCTTTAGTTTCAATCTCATACATAAGCGAATTATACTGATGGACGTCAACTAAGTCGACTGCCCTTCTTTGGGCATCCCTTACCTCCTCCTGCTTTCTACGGAGAGAGCCCCGGAGTCCATCCACCCGTAACATCACCTGCAATGCAGCCGGCAAAAGAGAAGTTAGAAGGCATCCGTTGAAATTAAAATTTGCATCAAAGTAACTCAGCCGGTACATACCTCAGCAAGAAGTGATTGTACTCGGTCAATATTGACTTGCCCAACACCCGGGACCGCTTCCCTTTCAGAACGGGTAAGGGTCCGGACCATTCTATTGGCATAATTTTGTAAATCTGGCCAACAAGAAGTTTCTGCATCAACAGATTGACCGGTTAAGTACATGGCATAAGCACCGCCTATATTTTTCCGGTTGGCTGCAGAATCGCCCGACTGAGAAGCCTAGGACTTGACTCTGGCAGGTCCAAGCGGCCAGGGGTGTTCAAAGGGGGAAGCCATACCTTGAGCTTGTGGCTGAGGGGTTGAGCCACCCCCAGCCGCATTTGAGCCGGATGCTACAGCAAGCACCCGGCCAGAAGGAGCCTCCGGCTCCTCAGTTTCAGTTTCTCCCGTCTGGGAGCTAGGAATGAAGCCTCGAAGGCTCTTTCCACCAGAGGTCGACCACTCTTGTTGAGCAGGCGGCCTGGCACCTGAGACGGGAGGAGGAAGAGGAATGGTTCTTTGGCGTGTAGAGGTCGGCTGGGAAAGTTCCTCGTCGGGTCTCTTTGTCATTTGCCGAATGGAGCGAGGCATAGTCCTGCTCCCCGACTGCAAAGAAAAAGTTAAAAGCATCAGTATAAGTTAATAGGCATCCGGTGTAAAGAGTATGAGCTACAACTCATACACTCGGTATCAAGTGTATGAGCTACAACTCATACATCCGCGTTTTAGAGTATTAGTTGCAACTCATACATCCGGTAAAAACTAGAGAGAGGCATCCATTTCTTACCCCTTCATTCCGGGCCGCAACTTGAGCTCGCTTCTTCTCAAGCTGCTCTTTGCGGATCTCAGCCGCTGATTTTGCCGGGGTCATATCCGGTGAAACCATTTCTTTCCCTTTCTCTGCAAAACAAAAGAAAACAATTAGATATTGTCCAAGCACAATACAGGCGGATAGAAAGGCCGGTTAACTTGGACGTACGTTTGGAGAACATTGTACTCAAACCACAGGCGGAAAGGAACGCCTCGTCTCTAAACCAATCCGGATGCGGGACCCAAAATTTGGGGACAATAATGTGTGTCCCGTCATCCAGGGGCATGGTTATCTTTTTAAAGAGCCCCGACTCCATAATTTGATCCCAGGCCTCTCCAGGTATCTTTGGAAGGGCACATTATTTGCCAAGGAGCAACGGCTGCGTGTTGTAGTTACGCAGCCTCCGGTTCAGTTGGAGAGATGGTGATGACAGCATGTAAAACTTACTCTTCCAACTTGACCACTTGGACGGCTTGTCCAGGGTCATCATGAACTCCGGATGCGTGGTTAGGGTGTACCACGCATTCCAACCGCCTGGGGCACGGCTTAGATAATGTATGTGCGCAAACGCCTCCCAGCTTGGGGTCACGTCCTGCATCTCACAGGCGGCAATATATCCTAGAATGTTCACCCAAGAGTTGGGTGTAAGTTGCCAGATGTCAAGGTCATACCCCCTTAGTATGGCCCTGATTGTTCGATGTAGGGGGAACCGGAGACCTGCTTTAAAGGCCGCCTCGTAGCAGCCAAAATAGTTGTCTGCATGGTCCTGGTTGTCGTCCCAAACAACCGTTGCGTCAGCCGACGGCACCGCTAAGTCCCAGCCGTCCCCTACCGGCTTCTTTGCCAAAAAAGCTGGCAAAGTGGCGTTGAGGGTCACAATGTCCCGAGCGCTCATTGACGCCTCGGTGGGGTTGTTTACTGCCGGCCAGTTATATGCTTCCTGGTCCGTTTCAGGGGCAACCGGCTCCCTAGTAGTTGTGGCAGAAGAGGAGGAGGCGGATCCTTGAATGCTCTCGCCTCCTGATTCGGACGCCTCGTCCAAAATTCTATCGCTAGGTGTACTGGGTACACCTGGTTGGTCATAAAGGGCATCTTCAACCGGAGGTCCGGCTGAGCCCTCGAACTCGTAGTCAGGATCAACCGCCGTCCATCTTGTACGGGCCATTCTGTCCTGCACATGAGCATAGACGGTCAGATTTATGGCATAAGAGTGGACCAAACACTCCCAGGCGGCATCCCCAGTCCTAGATTCAGCCGTCCTTGGTGACCGGTTGACATCAGTTTTAGGTTGTGCCAAGTGTGTGTTGGGTGAGTCCATTTCTAACTACCTATTCAGCCGGAAAATTGATAAAGAGTTGTAAGAAGTAAAGGCGGTACCTTAGTACTGAAAGCTGAAAGTTGAAGTTGATTGGTACAAGTGCAGACGGTCACTACAAATATCTGCAAAAATAAACATCAATTAATCAGAAATCAGAAACTTACCCAAAAACACCCCACCCGGTATTGGTCAAACTTACCCAAAAACACCCCATCCGATATTAGTCAAAGTTTTTGGTCAAACTTACCCAAAAACACCCCATCCGGTATTAGTCAAAGTTTTTGGTCAAACTTACCCAAAAACACCCCATCCGGTATTAGTCAAAGTTTTTGGTCAAACTTACCCAAAAACACCTCATCTGGTATTGGTCAAAGTTTTTGGTCAAACTTATCCAAAAACACCCCATCCGGTATTAGTCAAAGTTTTTGGTCAAACTTACCCAAAAACACCCCATCCGGTATTGGTCAAAGTTTTTGGTCAAACTTACCCAAAAACACCCCATCCGGTATTGGTCAAAGTTTTTTGTCAAACTTACCCAAAAACACCCCACCGGTATTGGTCAAAGTTTTTGGTCAAACTTACCCAAAAACACCTCATCCGGTATTGGTCAAAGTTTTTGGTCAAACTTACCCAAAAACACCCCATCCGATATTGGTCAAAGCTTTTGGTCAAAGTGACTCAAAAGCCCCCCAGACGGTTAAAACCGGATGGGGGTCTATTGAAAGCTTTTGGGAAAAATTATAAAGTTTACCCAAAAGTTCACCCAAAAGCACCCAGACGGTAAAACCGGATCACTACACGAATTAAGCTCATTTCCGACGGAAAATTCCCGTCGGAAAATTGTGAAATCGTCATTTCTGTCGGAAATCCGTCGGAACATGTCTGTCGGAAAACCTGTTGTTGGAAAAAAGGTAGTTTCCGACGGATTTCCGACGGAAATGTTGATTTTGTCGGAATGATTTCCGTCATAGCAGGATCTAACTTTCAAAGGTATAGTCCGTCGGAATTTTCCGACGGAATATTCCGTCGGAAAATTTATTAAAAAAAAAATAAAAAAAAAAGCCCCACCCAGCCAGCCACCCAGCCCCACCCACCCAGACAACCCAGCCCCCACCCACCCAGCCCCACCCAGACACCCAGCCCCACCCACCACCCACCCAGCCCCACCCAGACACCCACCCACCAAACGCACCCCACCCTTACCCAAACGCCCCCCACCCAGCCAACCCCTGACCAAACGCCCCCCACCCAACCCCTGACCAGACCCAGGCCACCCAACCCCACCACCAACACGACCCACCCAGCCACCCCCTTACCCAACAAAAATCGAAATTAAAAACAAAATTAAAAAATCAACAAAAAAATCAGAAATTAAGGAAAAAATCAACAAAAACAAAGTTAAGGAAAAAAAATCAGAAAATCAATCCATCAACAAATATTACAAATTCAACAAAAATTAAAAAGTTAAGGAAATCAACAAAAAATCAGAAAATCAATCCAACAATTACAAAAATTTACAAAATCTACAAAAATTACAAATGTTGTTGTTGTTGTTGCGTTGTTGTTGATGTTGCTATGCGTTTGTTGATGTTGTTATGGTTGTTGACGTTGTTATGCGTTGTTGATGTTGTTGCCTTCGTTGTTGTTGTTGTTGAGGTCGTCGAAGGAGAGGAAGGAGGAAGGAAGGAGAGGAAGGAGGAAGGAAGGAGAGGAGGACGTACAGGAGAAAGAGGGGAAAGAGGAGATAGAAAGAGAAGGGGAAAAAGGAGAGAGAAAGAGGCGGAGGCAGTGAGGGAGAGAAGGGGAATTAGGGTTAGGTTTTTATAAAAATAAAGTTTCCGACGGAATATTCCGTCAGAAAATTCCGACGGATTAAGTTCTGTCGGAATATACCGACGGAATATTCCGTCGGAAACTCTATTTTTTTTTATAAAAAAAAATTCTCTTAAATTTTTATATAAAGATTTTCTGAGGGAATTTCCGACGGACCGACATCCTTTAATAATTTTTTTTTGTTTTTCCTGTTTTATTTACAGGTTCCGACGGAATTTTCCGTCGGAAATTTTTTTTTTTTGTTTTTCCTGTTTTATTCACAGCTTTCGACGGAATTTTCCGTCGGAAGCTGTAATTTCCGAGGGAATAAATTCCGTCGGAAAATTTCCGACGGATTTTCCGACGGAAATTTCCTTTTGCCGACGGAATTTTCCGACAGGTCGTAATTCCGTCGGAAATGTCGAATTTTCCGACGGAATATACGTCCGTCGGAACGTTTTCGTCGGAATTTGGCCTATTCAAAATTTGGCGGGAGAAAGACGAACCATCACCTCTCCTTCACCAAAAAAAAAATGGAGGGAAGGAGACCAACCGTCCCCTTCCCAGAATTGTGACAACTGTCACATTGCATGTTACGTGGCATGCCATGTCACAGATGCCACATGGCACGCCACGTGTCATCTGTGAGGGGCAAATGATTAGGGTAAAAAATACCCTAGCCACGTGGCCTAATCAGGGAGTGCCACGTGTCAGTCCCAGAGAGGGCAAGTGGGAGCCAATCCCAGGCTGACACGTGGCAGGCCCCCCATTGGTAGGGATACAGTTCCCCTGCCCTATAAATAGAGGAACAGACCTCATTAATGGGGCATCTAGAAAATTAAACACAAAAAACACAAAGGCAAACAGCATTTATTCTCTCTGAATTAGAAAGAAACCATCTACTTTTCCGCACTATTCACTTCGAACGTATTCTAATTAGATCGTTGGCGGCGGAACTCCACCCAACCGGAGTTTCGTTATTTTGCAGGTACAGCCGGTCAGCAAGCCAGTCTCGGAATTGTAACTCTCCCGCAGGACACAGAAAAAAACCCCGAAACAACTGTCATTTGGTTCGTGATACTATAACTGATGGTTTGATTGATCCCTCCTATGTTCCTACAAATGCACAATTGGCCGATGTATTCACCAAAGCTCTCGACATGTCGCAGTTTGACCATTTACTTCACAAGTTGGGCATTTTCACTCCTCATTCTCCAACTTGAGGGGGGTGTTAGGATTATTACGAAGAGTTAGAGAATATTTGGGAAGATACATCTTTGAGATTAATTACTTAATTATAGGAGTTTAATAAGTTGTGAGATTATTGTGTAAATCCTTTGATTCTATCATATTTTTAGATATTATCTTGTGTTATATATTGACTCAATCAATGAAAGAAGGCAAGCTTGTATGCCCTTTTATCAATACTTTACCGTTCCTCTGTCTCCAACTTGGAGTACTTTAGTATATTAATTTCATTAAATTAAGACCAAGTTTTACAGATTAGTATGTCATTAACTTTTATTCTACCAACTCCAACTTGGAGTACTATAGTATATTAATTTCATTAAATCAAGACCAAGACTTACAGATTAGTATGTCATTAACTTTTATTCTACCAACTCCAACTTGGAGTACTTTAGTATATTAATTTCATTAAATCAAGACCAAGACTTACAGATTAGTATGTCATTAGCTTTTATACTATCAATAAGATGTACCCATTTAATTATAGTATTCATTAGATTGTGACTTATGTAGTACTCTATACTCCATACTTTGTTGAATATAAAATCAAATTTAGAGAAGAAAGTGGTGATTGATTGGTAGGAGAAAGAGAAAGGGTACATGAGACCAACGGATAATTTTGAAAACATTAAAATAATGACAAATGTAGCCGAGAATAATAATTGAGATTTTTTTTTTTTTCTTTTTTGAGACAGATGAATATTTGAAAATGAACCAAAATTAATAAAGTAATACGCAATAAACAAAGGTAGATTTACTAACAGTAGCTGGTTGAGCTCATTATATATACACTGGTAGATCTGAGTTGTAGTTTTACCAAAAACTGAAAGTTTAAACTTCATTCTCTGCTTTTTCTTCAAAGCTTTACTAAAAATTGAAAGTTTAAACCTCATTCTCTGCTTCAGACATGTCAACTTTACGTAACGTAGCAGAAACTCTGTTAACTGCAGTGGGAAGTTCCATGGTGAAAGAGGTGTTCTCCAAATGGGGATTTGAATCTGAACTGAATGACCTGATTAACACTGTCTCGGAAGTAGGGAGTGTGTTTCGTGATGTGGGTGCTAAGCACGAGCTTTCTGTCGAAACACGAGAGTGGGTTCAGAAGCTCAAGGATGCTGTTTGTGATGCTGATGATTTGTTTGATGAAATACTTACAGTGGCTGCTCAGACTAAGGGCCGCTTCCAACGTAACAATAAACTTCCTGATAAGGTACGCGATTTCTTTTCTGATAGCAGAATGTCTCAGTGTGTTAAGAGTATAAGGAATCAGTTGGGTAACAGTAGTTGTACTTGTATTTGTCATGGTAATACTGGGTTTGAAGTTGATTATCAGCTTATTATGGGGGGTGAGTGTGACATTCGTTCTCGTATAAATGTCAGAAATAATGAGATTGTTGGGAGGAAGGATGACATGAATGCTGTAATAGATTTGCTGTTGTTGGATACTAATAATTTGAAAGATGATGTTTCTTTCATTACAATTGAGGGAGTTCGGGGAATGGGGAAAACCGCTCTTGCTCAACTTGTATATAATGATCAAAGGGTAAGAGATGAGTTTTCGTTGAGATTGTGGGTTCAAGTCTCAAATGGAGATGGAGGTAAACTCAACGCGAATGAGATTCTTGGGAAAATTTTAGAGGCTGCAGGACGGTTTTATACAGATACTGATGATTTATTGAGCATAGAACTTACAGAAGAGCTTAGAGGGAAGAAATACTTGATTGTTCTAGATGATGTTAGTGGTAAGGATCAAGAAGAGTGGGTTGCTTTAAGAAAGTTTTTAATGTTCAGTGTAGGGGGGAGTCGGATTATAGTTACTACATGCTCGAATGATACTACGAGGGCTATAAGGAGCGAACATACATATGAGTTGAAAGGTTTGTCCAAGGAGAATTCATGGCTTTTGTTAGAGATGACTTCTTTTGGGAAAGGGCAAAAACATGTAATCCACCCTGAATTAGCTGAAATAGTTGAAAAGTGTGAGGGGTTTCCTCCTGCTATAAAAGAGCTAGGTATTGTTATATTTAGTCAGGATATTAACAAATTGGGTTTGTCTGAAGAGCACGCATTAGCCACAAATGATGAAGATAATAGGACTCCATTGACACATAATCTTATCCCTAATAATCTAGAAACTCGATTGAAGAGTTGCTTGAGTTATTGTGCAATGTTCCCTAAGGATTTTATCATTGATAAAAAGATGTTGCTCGAGCTGTGGATGGCGCAAGGATATGTTGTGCCACTTGATGGTCAGAGCATGGTGGATGCTGCTGAAGAATACTTCTCAATATTGTTAATCAGATGTTTGCTGCAACCTGTGAAATTGGATGAATATGGCGAGGTTGTGTCTTGTAAAGTCCATAGTCTTTTAGATGTTGGAGCACAGGAGATATGTGTAGTGGATTCTACTGCAGATAATAACATGGTCGAGAATAATGTCCTACATTTACATCATATTGGAAGTGAATGTCGTGAAAGCTCTTTTCCTAAGAGTAGAATTCGTTCTTTTATTCATGGCATTTTTGATCGCTCATTTCCACCACTAGAAAATCTTGTATCAAGTTGGATGTGTCTAAGGGCAGTAGACTTGCATGAGTTAAACATTGATAGTTTGCCAGAATCGATAAGTAAATTATTGCATTTAAGGTATCTTGATCTCTCTCATAATCATCTTAGAAGACTTCCAAATTCAATCACTAAACTACACAACCTGCAAACTCTGAATCTAGATGGTTGCACTAATTTAGAACAGCTGCCATGGGATATATATAAACTGGTGAACCTTAGGAGCTTAAATATTAATTCCTGTGCGGTGTGGTCTATGCCTTTAGGCATGGATAAATTGACATGTCTTCATGTTCTCACTCACTTTCAAGTAGCAGAAGAGAGCGTAAGTGATGAGGAGGAAAGTTCGAGTGAAGATGACAGTTCAAATAGCGGTGAGCAAAATGTGGGCACGTTAAGAGATCTGAAAGCTCTCTCAAATCTAAGAGGCTCGATTAGCATCTCGATCCCTGCAGAGTATAAAGATGTCAACGACAATCAAATCCTTAAAGGAAGAGGAGGATATTTAGCGAGCATGGAACATCTTAAGGAAGTATCTATAAAGTTTCGAGGCCATGAGTATGGTGATGAACAAGCAATCAATCATGAAGATTTGCTAGAAAAATTACAGCCACATTCTAATCTCAAAGGGGTAGGATTGTGGTATTATCAAGGTACGAGTTTTACAAGGTGGATATCCAGTCTCCCAAACCTTATCAAGATAGAGATCGAATCTGCCATGGGGTTGCAACATCTCTCGTTGCTCAGCAAGCTGCAGTACCTGAAGTTGCTGAGAGTATCAAGTATGTACAATTTAGTTTATATGGAGGAAACAAATGGCAGAAGCAGCAGCAGTGATTTCACTTTCTTTCCCTCCCTCGAAGAGCTCAGCATAAGCTATAGTTCCATGCTGAAAGGGTGGTGGGAAGGTGATCAACATCAACAGCTTATTGCTGCGGATGGTAGCTGTTGGCAACCATCATTTAAGCGCCTTTTCAAATTGTCAATCTTGGAGTGCTCTAAACTAGAGTCATTTCCTCCATGTCCGGGGGTGAAAACACTGAGCTTGGGCAATCTTGATGAAAACTTCAAAATAATGGAGTTTAGGGATGTCGTCGATGATTACAATAATCATAATCGCCCTTCAGCACTGAGAAAGGTAAATGTTTTCGAGAATATTGGCTATCCTAAAGTCACTGTCAATGAGCTCTGTCACAAGCCTCAGCATAACATGGGATCATAAGGTGGAGAGATTATCCCAAGCTAAGGAGGCATTTAGAAGCTGCTCCTCTTCTTTGCGTAGGCTTACAATCCAAGGTTGTGAGAACTTGAGGAGTGTTTCTCAAGGGTTAGAGTACCTCACTGTCCTAGAGTCTCTTTCAGTAATTCAATGTCCAGTTTTAACCTTCTCCGAGGAGGATGACAGCAATGAAGACGATGGCATGCCTTGGAGAGCCCTTCATCAGAGCCTCCGTTCCTTAGAGCTTTGGGGAGTTGAAAGCATGAGCCTTCTTCCTAGTGGGATGCAGTACTTGTCCGCCCTTCAGGACCTCACCATTGAACGTTCTCAGGAATTTAAGGCTTTACCAGAATGGATAGGCTGTTTATCATCTCTCAAGTCCCTTCGGGTTAAGTGTTGTTTGGAGTTCGATTCATTGCCAGAAACAATGAGGAGCCTCACCAATCTGAAGCTACTTGATCTGAGTTATTGTAAGCAAGGCTTGAAGGAAAAATGTCAAAATCCAACTGGAAATGATTGGCCGAAGATTCAACACATATCCTCCATTATCATTTCTGAATGATCACCAAGAAAATAAATTCTCATTAGATTACATTCCTTGAGCACTAAACTGCAAATATATGGACTATGTCACATAGTAATGTTTCATTTTAAATTATTGCTTATTGTAATATTTCATATTCTAATTTGAAATAGCTCATGCTGTATTTGTCAATGTTGATGGTGCTCTTTCATGTACACAAAATTAATGGTTTTTATTGTATCTGTCTTCTGTAATGGCAATTAAGAGTGGCTTACTGACACTTTTATTACATAAAGTAGTTAAAATATCATACGTCCTAGATTTTTAGTAAAAAAAAAAAAACAGAATGTGTTTCTGTTTCATGATAATACAGGGGTTTGGTCAATTGATATCAAAACAAAGTAAATTTACTACTATATATTAGGCAGAACTTCTATACGGTATTTACCTTAATCCCAGGCCCGAGGCTACTTGGTGTAAGTACTTCCCAACTACTCTCAAAGGTGTTGCACAAGCGTAGATCACCAAGGGAATAAAATAAGGCTCAATAACTGGTTGGAAAGATCTTTCAAACAAATTCAAGAGCAAGTTTTCTACGGCAAATCGCCGAGAGAAAACAACTGCAAAACTGATGGGTCTGCAGCAAGGGGAGGACGAAAGCCTCCGAGACTATCTGACTCGCTTCAACAACGAGTCGTCCAGAATCACAAGTCTATACCAAGGGCTAGCCGTTTTTGCATTACGGAATGGCCTACAAGCTGGAAGGTTCCTGGACTTCATGGTCATACATCCACCGCAGACCTTGGAAGAAGCTATAGATGCCTCGGATAAATATATCCGGGCCGAGGAATGGAACAAAACAAAGTCTCAGTCCCAATTCGGGGCTGAGAAGGCAAAAGGACAATTGTCCGAAGGCCAGGGTCGGAGGAAAGGGAAGGCGAAAGCCTCAGAACCATCCTCGGCACCCGAGCAAAAGACAGAAAAGACCCCCCATATGGGGAGATATGATTCTTACACTCCTCTCGCTGTTCCCCGTGCTAAAATTTATAACATAACTAAGGATGAGGGGAGGTGTAAGAAGCCAAGACCACTCCCACCGTGGCATCAACAAAAAGGCAAGGATCGATGGTGTGAGTTTTATGAATCACTTGGACATCACACCGAAGACTGCCTTCAGCTGAAGGATCAAGTCGAGGACATGGTCCGAAAGGGCTACTTGAAAAAATATCTCACGGATCGCCGCGAAGAGAAAAGAGCCGAAAAGGATCCTCGGCAAGATCTAGATTTCCTCCGAAAAAAGGACAAGCCGCAAGGCAAAGAAACTCTTGATATCCTTGTCATTTCCGGAGGAACCTCTCGGAATGCATTAAAACGCCACTTGAGGGGCCTGACCCATCAAGTGAATCATGCTGACATCCGAGCACCCTGGTCTCCGGTGCCGAACATTCTCTTCACAACCAAAAACTGCCGGGGGGTGGTGTACCCCATGATGACCCATTGGTAATTGTGACGGGCATTTCAAACCACAACATCTGGCAAACTCTCGTCGACGGTGGTAGTGGTGCGAATATCCTCTTTCGGGGAGCGTTCGACCAGCTGAAGTTGGAGACCAAGCATCTGACCCCAGTACCCTTCCCGGTATCTGGATTCAATGGTTCTTCATTATATCCTGACGGGAAGATCTCTCTTCCTGTCACCATCGGCAAGGGTCGAGCAGCCTGGAACATCATGGCCAAGTTCTTGGTCGTGGACGTTCTGTCTGTGTACAACGTGATCATGGGGAGACCCCTCATTCACGAAATTCAACGAGTTGTCTCAACGTACCATCAGACAATGATCTATGTTTCGGATGAGGGACACTCCGAAAAAATTCAGGGCAGCCAAAAGGAGGCCCGAAGATGCAACCACCTCAAACCATCCAAAAGTTGTTGCGACGACCGGGATGGCGAGGAGGAAAAAGAAAAGGACCGAGGCAAAAAAGGCCTAAAGGCTTAAGTGCTTCGGCCCAGGGAACCCCAACAAAAGAAAAATCTTTGGGGAAGGAAAAGGCTGGTTCATCATCTGAGCTAAAAGACTCAGAATATCAGCCAAAGTCTGGGAAGCCTACTGATACTGACAGTAGGCCCGATCGAGAAGAGTCCAATGCCAAAGCTATGAAACTGGACAATCAGACTGAATTAATAGAGTAGGCCGAAGGGGATTCTGAAAGATGTGTCAGCATTGTGCTAGGACTTAATCCGAGCGTCCGTGTTGAACATATCCAACTTCTTCAGGATAACAAAGATGTGTTCGCTTTCTTGGCAGCAGACATGCCCGGGATTGACCCGAACCTCATCTCTCACAAGCTTAATGTCGACCCCACGTGTCGACCAGTTAAGCAAAAGAGGCGGTATTACTCCGCCCAAAAGAATCAAGAGATTGCAGCCAAGGTCAAAAAGATTCTGGATGTAGGTTTCATTGAACCTTGTCAGTATCCAAAATGGTTGGCCAATGTGGTAATGGTTCAAAAGGCAAATGGCAGCTGGAGAATGTGCGTTGACATCACAAATCTAAATAAGGCCTATCCGAAGGACTTTTATCCCTTGCCAAGGATCGATCAATTAGTCAACTCGACAAGTGGGCATGCCCTGCTTAGTTTTATGAACGCATTCTCGGGGTATCATCAGATCTTTATGCATCCCGATGACCGAGCAAAAACGGCCTTCGTTACAAGCGCCGGGGTGTAACTATAAAATGATGCCCTTTCGGATTGAAGAATGCGGGGGCAACATATCAAAGGCTGGTTGATCAGGTTTCCGCCGAGCAAAAAGGTCGTAACATGGAAGTCTATGTTGATGATTCTATCGTCAAAAGCAAAGAAGACAAACGACCATGTTATGAACCTGATCGAAACCTTCACCACCCTTAAAAAGCATCAAATGAAGCTGAGAATCCGAAGAAGTGTGTCTTCGGCGTGAAGTCAGGTAAGTTCCTCGGCTTCATGGTCAGCAAAAGGGGGATTGATGCCTATCCCGCCAAAGTTCAGGTAGCTCTGGATCTTCCCGAGCCAAAAACAAAGAGGGACGTTCAGCGCCTCACTAGCAGAATGGTTACCCTATCCAGGTTCATCTCTAGAGCCTCGGACAAAGGGTTACCCTTCTTCAAAGCACTAAAACTCCCGAAAATCAAAAGAGCTCATCTGGGAAGACGAGCAAAAAGAAGACTTCAAGCAACTCCGTGAGCATCTGTCTCAACTCCCAACATAGGCACGCCCGATTAAAGGAGAATCTCTGTACTTATACGTGGCGGTTAGCCTAGCCATTATAAGCGCGGTGTTGCTAAGGGAAGAAGAAAAAGTTCAGCAGCCGATGTACTTCGTCAGTCACACTCTGACGGATGTCGAGATGCACTACCCCCTACTCAAAAAAGTTGTATACGCAGTAGTGGTAGCTGCTCGGAAGTTGAGGCCTTATTTTGATTGCCATCAAATAGTGGTCTTAATTGATCAGCCGCTAGAAAATATTCTCGGCAAAGTAGAGAAATCTGGTAGACTAGCAAAGTGGGCCTTCGAGCTCACTGAGTTCAGTATCAGCTACCAACCGAGAGCAGCAATCCAGGCTCAGGCCTTAGCAGACTTCCTTGCCGAGTGTTCTTATCAAGAGACACTTGACGAGGAAAAGAAAATGTAGACCGTTTTCACGGATGGATCCTCCACGTGAATGGTTCGGGGGCAGGGGTAGTCATAACCTCGCCTGAAGGCAAGTCTTTTGAATATGCACTGAATTTCTCATTCAGAGCTTCGAGCGAATATGAAGCAACAGTCTGCATTGGAAGCTGAACATGTCTGTTTAAAGACAGACTCTCAGATTGTCGCAAATCAGATCTGAGGTGAATATAAGGCCAAAGAGCCCTCAATGATAGTTTACCTCGCAAAGATCAAAACAGTCATTGCGAAGCTAAGATCTTTTTGAAGTCGAGCTGATCCCAAGGGGTCAGAACGCACAAGCCGACGCACTCTCCAAGCTTGCAAGTTCAACTCTAACTGGGCTGAACCGATCTGTATATGTGGAAGTGCGCCGAGAAAGAAGTGTGGACCAAGAACCTGGGGTTTGCTGCGTCACATACAAGCCGAGTTGGATGGACCCCATCCTAGCTTACAAACTTCGGGGAGAGATTCCGAAGACAAGAGCTTAGCCTCTAAGATGAAGAGAATATGCTCAAGGTTCATCGTCTTTAGAGGAGAGCTTCTGAAAAAGTCCTTTTCAACCCCACTACTGAAATGCGTGGGTCCAACAGATGCTGACAACATCCTTCGGGAGATCCATCTCGGTATCTGCAGAAATCACATACGGGGAAGAGCCTTAGCCCATAGGGCATTAAGAGCTGGGTACTATTGGCCCACCATGATCCTAGATGCTAAGGAGTTGGTCAGAAAATGCGAAAAATATGTCAAAAATTCGCACTAGTCATCCATCAGCCATCGCGAGATCTTCAGCCAATCCTGAATCCTCTTCCATTTGCTCAATGGGGACTGGATATTTTGGGACTGTTTCCTGATGCTCCGTACCAAAAAAAGACGGCTAATAATCAGCATAGACTATTTCAGCAAGTGGATCAAAGCCGAAGCAGCTTCGAACATTACAGAGCAAACAGTTAGGAAATTCATCTGGCAAAACATTATCACTCGCTTCGGGATTCCGAAGGTCTTTGTCTTAAATCATGGGAAGCAGTTTGATAATTTGCCGCTAAAGCGGTACACTGATCAGTTCGGCATTAAATTGGCATATTCTGCAGTTTGTCACCCGTAGAGTAATGGTTAAGCCAAAGCTGCAAATAAGCAGATCCTCAACGCTCTCAAGAAGAGAGTTGAAGATCAAAAGTCCAGTGGATAAAGGAACTTCCAGTAACTCTCTAGTCACTTCGGACAACAGAAAAAGAGGCAACGGGGCATTCACCTTTTGAGTTGGTGTATGGATTCGAAACCGTTATTCTAGTGGAAATTGGCTTTAGAAAGTCTACGAGTGAATCTCTTCTCAGCCGAAGAAAATGAACAGCTCATGAAAGTGTCCCTTGACTTCTTAGACGAGAACAGAGATTCTGTTTGAGAAAAATGGCTGCATACAAGCAAAGAATCAGCAAATTTTACAACTGAAAAGTCCTTGCAAGATTTCTCAAAATTGGGGATCTTGTTCTTCGGAATGCTGCTGTTGTGCAAAAATGCCGCATTCATGGGAAACTCTCGGCCACTTGGTAGGGACCTTATGAAATATATGACGAGCTTCAGTCAGGAACATACGGACTTCGGCAGTTGGATGGTACTGAGTTGAAAAATCACTGGAATGCCGATGTACTTAAGAAATATCATGTGTAAAGCCCTTCGGGAAAGAACAATCTATGTAAGTACATCTTTCTTATTAATGAAAGGCCTTTGAGCCACCATTTATTCAAATTCAGCAAGTTTCTATTTTTTCTGTCTTCAGTGGTTTTTGAAAAAGTTCAAGGTTTCCTGCGGTGCTGCCCAAAGTATTGCCTAATGAGGCATCGTACTTCGGCAAGCCGTAGAACCTGACGACAAAATAAATGATAAATACCTGAAGTATTGCCTAATAAAGCATTGTACTTCGGATGAATCAGTTCCTTCGGGCAAAGAGGCCATTGCGCGCATCCGAAACATTCCCTAAAAAATAGGAACTGATAAACCCCCGAAGTATTGCCTAATGAAGCATTGTACTTCGGATAGATCATTGCCCTAGCATTGTGTTTCGGATAGTCGTTCCCTCGGATGATTTGCAAGGATCAAGATATATTGTTCTCGAAGCCTAAGGCTTCTAAACAACGAAATCAGATCTCTCAAAACAAAATAGAAGAGAAAAGAAAAATGAGCAGAAACTTCAAAGTCTAAATTATTACATAAATTTTGCCAAGGCAAAAGCCTCGGCTGTACCAAAAAGTCGAAGCAATCACCTCAAAAACCTGAAGATTTCATCTTCAGATTTCTAAGAGGGGCAAGAGGCACTCAACTAACCAGCTAGCCAGTTCCGAGCCGAAGCTTAGTACTTAGAAATTTTTTGAAAAAATTTAAAGAAAAATCTAAGTAGAAGGAGCAAGGAAAAAGGAATGAAAGAAAAACAGTTCAGTCATAGCAAATCAAGAAGTTCTCAGCTAAGAATATCTCCAAGCCGAGGCTCAACACTTAGTAAAATTTTGAAGAAATTCAAAGAAAGCAACTAAGTAAGGAAAACGAGGTAATGGAAGAGGAAAACTGAGAAAAACTTCATATATATTCAAATTGAGGATTTCAAAGTCAAGTACTATGAAATCTTAAATCGGTAGCTGCCCACAAGCGGAAAACACAGCTGCCGAACCTAGTACAAAGACTTAAAGCAAACAAAATTAAGTTTGTACAATTCATGGCAAGCTGAAGCAAAAGAAAGGCAAAAAGCAGATGCGGCGATAATATCACTTAAGCACATGTTGATCTGCAAGATTTTGCAGACGACTGCCCAAGTTCCTATGCTTCGGCATTGGCTGAATCAGCACTAGGAGCCTTGGAGGTCTCGGCACCAGCAGAGGATGAGGCAGGCTGAGTAGCATCTTTTTCCTTCATTGCAGCCTCTTCCTCTTCTCGCGCTTCAGCCTCGGCCATCCGAGCAAGAAAAGCAACTTCAGCTGGGTGAGAATTGAGCGGATTCGGATGGTCAGGATCCATTGACCATTCTTCGGCTGCATCCTAGTTGATGCTCAGATCAGCATGGAAAGCGAGGCGCCGAGCCACTTTAAAGCCATTAACGAAACCCTCATCATACTGATCTTAGGTGTAGATTCTGACTTGCAGCAACTTTTGGGCAGCCTCGAGATCAGCCTTACCCTTAGTAGCTTCATCAGTTTGGACTTCAAGCTGGGTCTGGATTCCCTTTACCTTAGTTTTGGCATTATAGAGCTTTGAATCCTTGGCTTCCAGCTGATCGCCTTGCCGCTGAATCTCAGCCTCAAGCTTAGATTGCTTTTTCTTCGCTTCAGCCTCGGCTTGGGCAGCCTTCACATTGAACTCCTTGGCCATCATCTGCCGAACTTCAGCTTCCTACTTCATTTTTTTATCAATCCGAGCCTTGAAGCTGGGAATATCAGTAGCCCCATACTCTTATATCAAGGCTTGACCTTCGTCAATCCAGGGAAAAATGGACTGCTCGATTTCACGGCAGAAGTTGCGAAAGCTGTCCGCCATTTCGCCCATTTGAGTTCGGCTCGCATTAGATTCTTCTTCAGCCTTTTTGCTCTTAAGTTCTGCAAGCCGAGCTCAGCACTCTGCTTCTTCAGCCTTACTCTTCAACTCCTCGTTCATTCTCACAACCATGACGTGGTTATGAATGGCCTACAAGTTTCAAGAGTGAATTAGCCGAAAAAAATGACTTAAGCGAAAAACTTGAGTAAAATAACTAAAGTAAAAAAGCTTAAATGAAAAAGAAGCAAGGTACTTATTAAGGAAAAAAGTTTAAGTCAAAGCAAGCTACCTGCATTAGCAGCTTGTGATTCTCAACAAAAGGGTCTGGTACTCTAACAAAGGGCTTAGAAACCCCAGCAGCAGCTCGAAGGGCCCAGACCTTCGCCTTTTCCAATTCGGAAAGGCCAGACAGATCACCAAAGAACTTGATAGGCGAGGTTCGGTGAGATAGAATATTGTTCCTGACAGCTTCCGGAACAATTGATAGCGGGGCAGTCTCAAACCCTATCTCTGAAGACCGGAAGGTCCGGAAAGAGTTTCCAGCAGAAGTCGAAGGAACATCAAAATTCTTCGGCTCTTTAACTCTTTCCTCGGCCTCCTTGAAATCTTCAGGCCTCCCATCAAGAATCTGAACGTCATAGTCCTCGGGCTGCACGATCAGCGCATCAGCCTCTCTCCGAACCTCATCGGCAAAAGGTTCGGTAGTGTGCCGAGGAGATTAAAGGGAACTTTGGATGGGAGGAGTCCTCTGCTGAACTTCCTCATCCGAATCTCGGGAGGAGGAAAAGGAGGGGTCTTCTCTTTTGCCGCCTCAGCTTGGTCCTCATCCAGCCGAGGTCTCTTCGCGAGGGGCTCAACGTCGGGGAATTGCCCCGGATTTATTATAGCTCTTCTTCTTCCTTGTCCAGCCATTTCCTCGGCTAAAGACTCATCTGAAGAGGATGGTTTGTTAGATGGTTATCCTCTGTCCTCTCCTTCTTCGTCAGACTGCAGCATAAGAGACGGGGGGCAAAGAGCAATGTCAGCAAAAAAAAAAAACAAAAACAAAAACAAAACTCTCCAAGCCGAAGCATACTAGTGATATATAATACCTCATCAAACAAATTTTCAGCAAGCATCCATCATAAAGAGGAAAAACATAACACAGGAATTCATTTAAGTGGCTGAAAAAGATAAGGATGCAACTTGGAAGACAAGAGTAGGTGAAGTGCAAACCTAGGAATCACTAAGCAAGGAAGGAAGCGAAAGTAGTAGGCTGCAGTCTCATTATTTACCAGTGTGGTGAGTTGAGAAAACAGCTACGTTATGTTTGGATGATGTTTGATTTGATTTTATCAACAGAACCAACAAATGAAAAAAAGAGTTCAAAGGGAACCAAATGAACACAAGATACTTACATGGTTCAATCAGCAAATGTAACTTACACTAGGAAAGAAGGTCAAGAGCTATTATATTAGTTTCAATTAGCACTAGATCTTAAATAATCTCAAGATTCTCAACTAAAATTTTCTGAATGCTTATCAATTATCACACTGCAAGAATCCCCAAGTCTCCACCACCACTCAAATGAGCAAAGTTTCCAGCTTAAAAAGGCTACAGGGACAGATTTATAGGAGCCCACACCCTCCCCCCTCTCTTTGTGGTGCGAGGCATCCTCAAAGCAGAGTTGAAATAAATCTTTACATGGAGGTGCACAACCCCCCGCCCCCAGGGCAGTAGGAGGCCAGGCTTTGTAATCAACTCTCCAAATCAATACTTCATTTCATATTCTAACATGTTATGTCCTTTATTTAGGAATGGTACCAATAGTTGCAAAGTCCTAGAGCCCACCGCTAGTCGTAACATGACCAAGATGGACAGAACAACACATCAAATGCCCCTTGAACAAACTGTTGGACACAAGCTAGGAGTCCTGGGACATGTCCATTAGAGTGAGCAAGATACTAGCAAATCTCAGGTGGAATGACAGAGTCATACGAGTTCAGAATTAACCAAGAAAAAAACTTTTTGGTTGCACTATTGACATGATTAGAATCAGATTCGTTTTACCCCAGAAATACTTTGTATAAACAGATTAGAACCTGTCTAAACCCAATTTTACAATAGAAAATCTAAACACTACTGAAAATGGGATTGTGGATTTGATGGATTGTCATATGGATCAGACTGAATCACATATTGTAAAATTTCATAACTTTGAATCAAGAATGGCATAACATAAAAAAAGGTCACGACTTCAAATCTCAGACACCTCTTATTTAAAGTAACACCAAAAGGATAATATATCTAAAGAAAGTTCATATAGTCTTGTCCAAAATATTAATTGCTCGTTTGGTACAATTTCTTGAAGTTAACATAAAAGAAGGGGTAATAAATTCGTGTTTGATTCTACATTTCTACATGTAAATGCCCATGACTTCCATAAGAGTGTTCAGAGTACTGCATTTTCATTCACTAACAAAGATGACTTATTCCATGATTTTCACTGCCACTCGTTGTAAATCTACAAAACCTTGTTGCAAACCAGTTGAAAAACCAGTGTAACTGTTGCTAAATGACCAATAAACCAATGCATATATAGAAACACCTGATTAAACTCAGCCTAATCTCACAACAGAAAACATGATTTCCTCCTAAGTTCACAACCCGGTCAACGCCAATAATACTTACATAATCAATACTAACAGTTGCAAAATCAATACAATTTACAATCATCACTAAACAAAAGCATTAATCAACCATGAAAAAAAAGTCAACCCAATGTTAATCATCAATTAAAAGCCATAAAACCTAACCAAAATCCATCAAAGAAATAGCCATAACAAAGTTGAAAATGTAGAAAATTACCTTCCAAGTCAAAGAATAGCCAAGATAATTAGCAGAAGCAGAAGCTCCAAGCCAACAAAGGAAGCAGAGAAGAGCAGCCAAAGAGCCAGCTTTTTTATCCAAACCCACATAAAATACAGCATATATTATAGTGAAAAATGATGCAAAATTGGGTAAATAAAAAATGGGTACATAGTAAAATAGCATTAGGGCTGTGAAGAATAGTGGCCAAACAAATAACATATGAATCAAAATATTAATTGGGTTGCTGTGATATGCGCCATAAAATGCAAAGTTTTTCTCAAGATCAAACAACCCCATTTTTCTATGCTAGAATTTTGCCCTGATTTTGGGATTTTTTATCTTTCAAAGATGGAAACTTTAGGATGAAAACTTGAAGTTTCGTGAGATAGAAAGCAGTTGGATAGAAATGGGAAATGGAAAATTAGAAAGAGGTTTACAAATTAATCTCCTTGATTAACGATCAAAAGATATGTAAAATTTTGTTTATCAATTTTGAATGGATATTTAACACTTTCAAATTGAATTTAATCAAGTTTTTAGTAAAATATACAGTACGATGCAGTATAGTCAAAGCATATTCAATCCCTTTGACCATTTTTTTTTTAAGATTTAATTACATAATTGATTTTTTTTTTTCGTGTTTATTAAGGAGATAAACTAGAAATTCCGCAGGTAATGGTTTTTAACAAATGAACTTATTTTCGGTTCATTACTCAACTAGAAATTAAAACACGAAAACAAGTGAATTTGGTTATCCAAACCTCCAAAATTCATTAGATTATGATCAATTTAAGTTCGACGAGACTAGCATTAATCGAAGGAAACTCACCCAACAATTGATGTTAAAGTTGACCACCTAACTCGATTGAAAAAAAAAATTGGTGACCCAAAACCGACTCGAAAAAACTTAAAATCAACTACCCTCTAAGTGATTGAACATGAATTTAACCTATTAAATGCATGATAAACATATGGCAAGATACATGGTGTTGTTGACAGCTATTAAACGACCTTGTAAATTGAATATCTTGTAGTTTGAAAATCCGATCCACATGATGGGGAATGTCCAAATTCATCCCAATATATTTAC
Organism: Chenopodium quinoa; assembly: GCF_001683475.1. Classification (NCBI taxonomy): domain Eukaryota; kingdom Viridiplantae; phylum Streptophyta; class Magnoliopsida; order Caryophyllales; family Amaranthaceae; genus Chenopodium; species Chenopodium quinoa. The sequence goes on along the minus strand of NW_018743014.1, from coordinate 923,199 downwards.
AAGGCGTTTGTTACGAAAGATAAAGATAAGAGGGATAAGGAGGGAAGATAAAAACAGGAAATTAGAGAAGGATTAATAATTGTTAATTTGTCATTTCATGTTTGGTATATACAGAGTACAAGAAATAAGTTAGGGAAAAGTGATAGAATTATTAAATTACTCTGATTACTTCCTTCTCTCCTTAGTCCCCACTCTTCAATTTTCATTTAGGATAATTTGATTTTTTTCAACCCATTTTCTATCCCTTTTCCTTTTACAGTAATACTAACCCTAGTTATAGAGATGAAGGGATAAGGAGGGTGTTTAATCTTTATCCCTAACCTCTTTCTAATCCCATTCTCTTAAACAAACACTACTTACATTTCTTTTATTCCTAACATCTTATTCTTATCTCTACGTTTCCCCCTAACCAAACCCGCACAAAATCATGATAAAATTAATTTTCACATACTATATATGTTATGTTTTGCATTGTAAAGGATACACCAAACAAAAAATATATATTATTCTGTCTAAGCTAATTAGCATATGCAAATTAATCAGTATTTTCATTCTCTCTCCAAATTTTACAACATTATGATAATTTTGACAAATCAATCTACAATTTTTACAATACCAAGTTATATATGTTGATTTGTAAAAAAAAAAATGTCCTCCCTCATATTACTCTTAAATCCCCAAAACACCCTCATTATTACTAGTAATGTGAAATTGGGCATTTGATTCCATAATAAAGAGTTATTCTTTCTCTCTCAAGTCCCAAAGAAATACAAGAATAAAACAGTAGTGGACTACTGGTGTTTCAATTCTCCAGTCCACTACTGAGAGACTGAAATTGGAAGAAGCTTATTGTTGATTATGGCTATGGAGGCACCTTGGCTGCAGGAATTATTGGCGACTACTTCTGTTTTCTCTGAATCTGAGGTTTATTTCTCCCTAACGCTCTCTTTATTCCATCATTAGCAATTCTCTTTCACTCCTGTTTGTTTTTCATCAATTTTTGTCTATTTTCATCATCTTGGTTAATTTGTCGAATTACTTTCTGGGTTGATCAAACCCATTTCATGTTGCTACTTTTGGGATGATTTCATGTTTAATCTGTGAAGTTAGCATGTTTTTTTGTAACTTTTTTGCTAATTTGCTATCTGTTAATAGCTATTTTTTTTGTGGGTATTGACTGTTGAGAGTCATTTGATGCAATGATGAATTATGTTAATAAATGCCGTGAAAAAAAATATTTCTGCCTTAATTTTCTTTTTGGATGAAACTTTGGAAATTCCCATATTTTTGCTTGTTTGTAAGGAATACCACATATAATGAAGTAATGAACTGATTAGGAAGGTAAGACAAATATGGTGTAGCAACTTAAACTTCCTCTGTTTCAATTTAATTGCAACATAGGGAAAGGCACGAGATTTTAGGACATTATGTGATGAGGAGAAAGATAAAAACTTCCTTATAAAGGGAATGTTGCAATTAATATGGAATGGCAGAAGTATGTTATAGCTAGGGTGTTGCCTATTATTACTTTGAGCATCTTCTCTAATTCACTCTTATGCAAAATTTGGCATTTGCATGGCAAGATTTCAAACAGAAACAGAAAACGCCTACCTATTGCAACTGTTAGCCTTAGAGTTTGGCATATGTGATGTGTACATGAGAGAATGATGGATATTTAAGTATGATTTGGTGGCACGTAGAGTTATGATGTGGGAACTTTCGCAAAACTCCAGCGTCATGATTATGATAATTATAGTATTACACGAGTTTATAAAGAAAATGTAAAGAAACCAGAGTAATTCCTGTAGTGTTGGCCTTTCTACAGCCAGCCATTGAGCTAAGAAGTGGAATAAACTTGCATTATTGAACTTTAGCAGTATCTTGCTGGTGCTAGAAGCCTAAATCTGTTGTATGGATCTCTAATCATCTTGGCTATCCCATCTATTGCATAATAGTTGTCTTTCTGTAGATATGACGAAAAGTTGGCTAATAGGTTCAATAACATAGGCAAAATTAGATCTAGATAAAGGTCAAATTCATTAGGTAAAACCCAACATGGAAAGTGAGACCATTAAACATATCATGTTTTAGCTTTAATTAATTAGGGTGGTTTAAGATTTTCTCTCTGTCCACTGCCTGCAGTTTTTTGCATCCGTTGCTCATGTGTCTATAGCACTTCTGCAACTGTAGGCCAATGTGCTTTATCGGTAAGACTGTAATTTATTTGGTTTTCTAATCAGTCTGCCTTGTTGCGTGGAAATTTGATATGATTTTAGTCTTGAAATCCCACTATAATTATTGTTTTTACATCACCTTCAACGTAACCTGCTAATCACTGCATGAACTGCTTCACAAAATTGAACCTGGAAAATCAGCACAGGACTCTCACTGGATCATTACATGAAACCTTTTATGGTGAATTACTCAGCATTTTGTTACAAAAGATACCGATGCATTCAATGTCTTTGAGCTCTCTTGGATCCTTTGACAACAAGTTGTATATCGTCAATAAAATGAATAGGTAAAAACAGCATGAAAATGGGTCAAATCAGCATTGAGCTGTTCATGCAAATTGATTTTGCATATTTTTTGTTATTCAATATTCAACTACTGCCTCCATCCCAAGGTGTTGTCCATGATTTCACAAGTACTTGGAGTGTATAAGATTAATCAATAATGTTTAAGTATAAGAAATGATGAAAGTTGATTAGATGATATATATTTGTTAACCAGAGGTTGTGATCACTAATTTGGTGCCGATAGTAATATTTGTCTGTTTGGCCTCCTGTAATGCATCTCTCCTTGCGTTTCAATGTTTGTGGAAGCTTAGGGGCTGAACAGATCATTGCTATCACTTTGCAGATTGCAGAGATGGAGAATTTATTCAGGCAAGTAAGAAAAGAGGCGTTGACTCAAGAATTTTATCAAGACCTTGCAACAAGTTTCAGGTAATTGGGCAAAAGCTTCAATCTTGTATTGCGCTTTCAACTCAGCATAGAAGCTGTAATAAAACTTTTCCTTATAGGGGCTATTAATATGAATTGATTATCTTCTTGTTTGTTCTTTACATCTGCAGTTCCTCTACTTGTCGCATCGGAAAACCATCCATAAGTTGGCAACAGGCAGAATTCCAACTAATTTTCTTATTTTCTTTATTCCTTTATTAACTTAATGCATATTTCAATCTTATGAATTTGCCTTGTTCTATGCTAAACCGCTACCATGACACTTTTGCAGGTGCATAATTGGTTCCAAGATAAACAGAAGGGTACATTTTCGGTTATAAATACACCTATGTCAACATTGTCAAGTAAAGCACCTGAGACTTCAATGGTACTTAAAGGTAAAATAACTGTATTTAACATAAAACAGGATAATAGATGTAAATAACTATAAGTACTATAAATTGTGTGCAATCAATATCTAGGCTTAGTATTGTCAATTCATTAATATCTTTCAAATAATCATGAATTTCACACAGGTGGAACAGCATCAGAACTTGCAGACTTGGCTTTTGAGGCTAAATCTTCAAGAGATAATGCATGGTGAGCAGCGAACATTCACATAACCCTTAAAAATATTTTTATTTTTCTTTTATGTTAGACTCAATACATTTGACTTCTTTAGTCTTTACTTGAGCACCTTAGGTTTGGTTTAACTAAACTCTGCAAAATACATGTTGATGCTTGCTTTCTGAGCACTTAAATGATCTCAGGGTCTACTAAAGTTTGCAGATTACCTGTATAGTGTGTCTTTATGACATCCTTACAAATATTCTTACTAAATACTACTCTCTCCGTTCCTGAAAAACGGTTACGTTGGCCATTTTGGGTGTTTTTTTTTTTTTTGTAAAGATTTTCCCTCATAACTACCTACTCCCAAAGCAACTATTACCATTTACTAAAATATTTACCTACTCCTAAAGCAACTATTCTTATTTACAAAAATATTTACCTACTCCCAATGTAAATATTCTTATTTCCAACGTTGACTTAATGCCTTAATACTTTATTTATGTGACATCTAATCATTGTTTTTCACTATCTTATTTTCCTTAATAACCGCGTAAAATCACCTACGTAACAATCTTTTAGGAATAGAGGGAGTATTGCTAATTCATGGCGGAACCCTAATGCTGTTTTGCCGAGTAAAAACCTGTTTGAAATCCATTAATTGTAACATTATCTTATTAATTGATTAAGTTTTTCATTTATTTGAGAATGTTTACTTTTTACTGTTTCCTGGTGATTTGAGATTGAATGAGCATAGTGGTGGGATGATATTGGAAAAATGTTTATTTTCTAGTTCCAGATATAGTGTATGTCTACTTATAGAAGCTGTTCAAGTGTCAATATCAAAATATGAAATATTTCTTGATTATATGCATAGCTGAAGCTTTCATTGTTGGTTGATTGTAATTGTTGAATTTGAATGAACTGAGCATGCAAAATTTTGCGGTAGCCAAACACTGTTATTGATGCATCATCTCCTCAAGCCTGATCAAGTTTTATTACAATGCAATCCTTCTTCTTTGTAGACAAAGCTATCGAGCATTTACCATAAGTTAATAGATACATAACAAAAAGGCACAATACAGAAACCCAAAAAACAAAAACAAAAACAAAAAAAAACAAAAAAAAAAAAAAAAAGGGAAAAAAAGGAAAAGAAATTTAACATAAGTTAATGAATTTAATCAATTTATCACAAATCTAATTGTGCAATTTTCATGTCCTGCTCACAGGCACTATCTCTATTCTCCTAATTTCCAAATGCTTCAAACCTTCTCTCTCTTCCCTGTTCTCTAACAGGCCCTTAAGTAGTTAGCCTGGGTTCCTGTTTTAAAATTCAAAGTAAGAATTGAAAGACCTATGTACTCATAAATTCATATAAGGAGTACAAATTTTGACTTTTGAAGTTATTTTTGGTTAATTGCTCTTTTTCATTATTTTATTTTCTGTCCCTTCTTTCCTGTTTAACAATTTCAGCGTCTAAGCAGCTACGCGCTGCTTGTAAATAAATCAAATATTTCTTGTTAGAGCTTCACAGCCAACTTTATCTGATACTGCACAACTTAGATCTTCAAAAATATTTTTAGAGAGAGAGGGGGAAAGAGCCAACATACTAATCAGTTATCACCCTTCACTATATTGTTTCTAAGCCTTAGTTTTATTTATTTTATGTGAGAATAAAATTGTATTTTTGGCTATCCTTTAAAGGTTTTTTCAAATTAGCTTTTTGGGTAAAAAAGCTTGTCATTCTTTTGTTATATGATGATTAACCAAACTGGTAAAATCTGTTATGGAAAAAAGAAAGAAATAAAAACACATGCTAATCAGTTCATTACATGCCACTATGCCAGGTATGATGTTGGTACATTTCTCAACTACAGAGTTCTATGTTCTGGCGAACTTGTAAGCTCCTAGTGTACTGCTTCTCTCATTTGGATTATAAACATGCCCTTTGCATGGATTTTTTTTATTATTGTTTTTTTCCCTCTCTTCCCCTCTTCATTTATTTTTCGCTTTTTTCCTTTAAATTTGGCTCAATGTGTTTCTTTTGCTAAGATATGCTCTACGTCATTAGAGGGAAACACAAGACCATCTGGATGATGTTTACATATCATAGGAGAAACATGGGATAAAGTGAAAGCTTTTTCATGAACCTTTAAATCTTTAATGGAAAAATGTGAATTAATTGCTCTGTTCTAATGCTTTTACATTTTATACCATATAGGTATACAATGTTCATTGTCTCTCTTTAATTGTTTCTTCATAAAGGAGCTTCAAACTTTAAGTCTTTTTAACTTCCAAAACATAGTAACCAGTGTATGCGTCCATGGTCCATCTACTGGTATAAGATTGAGAGACTGCCTATGCTTATTCTTTTCTTCCTGGCTGATTCTTTTTTCGTTTGTTTTTTAAAATTTTAAATGCAAAAAAAGAAAGATACCAGGTAGGTATTCCCTACTCTCAAGGGTTGATCCTAATGCATCCTGGCTCATCTTATATAGCCTGCCTAAACTTCTTTTCTTTTTCCACACTGGCTCTTCTTTTTTATCAATTTGGATGCATACTTGTGCAGTGCTATTTGTTATTGGCTTCTGAAATGAAGTGTCTGATTTACAGTATGCTGATTGTCTGATGTATCTTTCTCATCTTGGCCCTGGCCCCTGGGTGCTATTGAATGTGAGATGCGATAGCTTGTATGTCAACTTGTCAAGAAATAAGGAATAAATGAAACTGTCTGATTAGCCTTTAATTGCGGAATGGAAATTTGTACTCTATTTCTTAAGACTCTTTAGCTTTTCAACATTGCCCATCGAGAACAGTTTTTTCATTTCTTCCTTAATTGTCCCTTCCTTGAGAGGTCAGGTATTATTCCCAGTTACTGTTTCAAGTGTTAAAACTGTCTGTGTGAGGTTGCTGTAAGAGTTTCCTTCTGACCTTTTATTATCGTCACCATGAAAAAATATTAATATGCTTTATATGATTGCAGTAACTCTTATTACTGCGAAACATAACAAACATATTAATAGTTGCGCCAAAACATAGTATTACTACTTGCTCTATGTGAGTTGAAGCTTCATATGTAAATTCCTGAAGAGCTGTATAGACGTATAGTAATATCAATATTAGGTAGAAAATAAAATGAACATGGTCTTTTTGTTTATGTAGCAGAGGATATGGTATCTTAATTAATGTTTTGTTTATATGAATAATCAACTGATGCTGATGGATGCATAGATTGTGTTCATCATACAAAAGATTAGATGCAGGCCACAGGGTAGTTTGACCAAATGTAAAGATATGATATTGTTTGTTTGGTGCTGATGATACAATTGTGGCTGGTAAATCGAATGAACTTCAGTCAATTTTCCCTTGTTAACTAGCAGATTAATTTTGGAGGACAACTCATGAAATGTAGGTTATAGTGTAGTAGGGAACATTTGATTGATGAGGTGCTGAAACCAAACTCTGTTTTGTTTGTTCTATGTTCTATCCATTTTACATTTTAGTGCGTTAATATTTAATCTATTCACTTTGCTTTTTTCTATTGGCCTTCCCTCTCTACCAAGTTAACCCTTGAACCTCACAATAATTACACCTTTTCCATACATTCTGTCTTGCTTTATTCGCCTTTTTTTCTTACACCCAAATTTTTTACATTCTCTCTCTTACTTTATCCTACTTTATCTAACACCCACTCCCTTCTTCAATATTTTCTTCAAATTTGTACCTACAATAATTGAGGAGAACATAAAATAATGGAGGGAGTAAATTGCTGATATTTCTTCTATTTGGAATGAATTGAAAATGTGACTTGTACTTCGTATTATGTTTATTTTCCCTGCCCATCTCTTGTTTACTCATTATTCATCTATGCAAGTGAAATTTTTTTCAGCAGCACAGACACTAATGTTTTATCATCTAAAACAGGAGGCTCGTGTCAGATTCGCTGGTTTTGGGGTCTCCCATGATGAATGGGTGAATGTAAAAATTGGAGTGCGTGAACGTTCAATCCCTCTAGAACCTTCAGAGTGCCATAAAATTAAGGTTGGCGACCTTGTGCTGTGCTATCAGGTATTAGGGTTGTCCCTACTTTCTCATCCCCTTGACAGAGGAAATTTTTAACCATTTTTACATGTTTGGAAATAATTCTTTATAAGATATTTGAGGATCATCTGCTGTAGTATAGTCCTTCCATTATAAGATAAGTTATTCACAAAGTAATATTGCATTAGTTACTTGAAACTAACAAAAGATTGTGAGTGATAATTAATTATAGAGGGTATTCATTTAAGAGTTTATTTTATTCATTAGATCTTCTTTAGAGTGATAGAGGTTCTTTGTCAACGACCACTGGAGATTAAACCATTGGTTCATGCAGTCAATCCAATCACATTGGTTTAAGGTTTTGACGTTATTGTATTAGATGCTCATAGTGCGGCTTAATCAACCAGTAATTCTTAGGATTTAAAATTATTTTCATAGTAATTACAAATGTGGACTTGGTTAGAATCTTAGCTTACAACTGTAATTTCAAACTTGAAAGTCAAACTTTTTTTTGATAAATAATACTCCATTTCTGCGCACTAAGATCGCGTGAGGACTTCAAGTACTCTGCAATGTGTTCATTTATCAATAACTTTTTTCATCTTTTATCCTAATAATTTCTTCCAGGAAAGACTGGATTATGCTGTATATGTTGATGCACATGTCATGGAAATCCAAAGGATGCTGCATGACATAAAGGGATGTCGATGCATCTTTGTGGTTCGATTTGATGATGATAAGACTGAGGTAAGAGAATGCCTCAACAGCATAATATTGAATTCTTTCTGTGGCAAACATAATACTCGGATGTATTAAGTATTAAGTTCCGTCTCTCTTATGGCAGGAAAAAGTCCAGCTGAGCAAGATATGTTGCAGGCCAAAGTAAATGTCTGCATTGAAATTAGCTGTGCCAGAACTAGAAATTACAAGTGAGACATCAACATTTCTCATGTAACAATAGGGGCAGGTTGCTATTTGGTGCATCAACCGGTAACATTAATCAAACTGGAAAACAAGCGTAATGCTTTTAATCTTATGGAGAATGCTTACTGTTTAAAATCAATCAGGTGGTTCAATTAATGGCTATTTGGAAGGAATTGGAACGCCTATACTTGAACGCTTTAGCACCATCAAAAATTATAATTTATTATTTAGTCCTTTCATGGGGCATCCATGAAGTTATTAAAGGCGAGGATCAAGGAGCGGAGGGACAGGGACGGTTTGTCCCTCTATCTCCCCTAGGAGTGACCTGGGTTTAGGGGTGGTCATTTCTGATATCCGATCCGAAATTTCGAATCGGAAAAATTACGATCCGAATTCAATCCGAAAAAAATCGGATATCCGAAATTTCAGATCGGATCAACGGATATCCGATCTGCATACTAATATTGAAATTTTGGTATTTTTTTTTTGGTAAAATGCCCTTAATTTGAGTTGTTTAAAATCTTATATTTTATGAACTTTCGTAATAATATAAAAAATTTAAATAAACGCAACAAATTCAAGTACAATGATGCAATAAGGTTCACTTGATTATTAAGGCAACTAAAAAATACTTGTAAAAATAAAAAAAATATCACTTCCTTAAAATCCAAGATACAAATACTCTATTATATTATAATTAGAGCTAACATTCTAAGTGGAAGTTTGTTGCAAATTAGTTAATTTTTTTTTTATAATTTTATTTTATATTGAAAAATCGGATCGGATCGGATATTTGATTTTTCTAGATTCATGATCCGAATCCGATCCGAAAATTTTCAAATATCCGATCCGAAATATTCAAAATTGAAAAAACCAGATCGGATATACAATTTTTTGGATTGTATCAACCGGATTACGGATCCAATTGTTCGGATCGGATTTTTTGCCCACCCCTATTTGGGTTCGATTCTCACCCCACTCCTCCTGTGACAAAAGGCCCCCCTCCCCCCGGTATCTTAGCGTGTTAAAAAAAAAAAAAAAAAAAAAAAACCGAAGCTGAATTCCACAAAGACACTCCTAATTCGTCACTCCTTTCCTTCTTTTTCTCATGAATTATGGCTGCCTCTAATCCACAGCATTATGGCAGCCACCATCAAAGCGTGAGGTCAAACAGAAGCCCATGAAAACATAACGGTGTAAGAGTAGAATTTATTTGCAATTCCAGATGAAGATTTTATTTACGGTGGTAATTGGATTGCGTTAACAAGGACAACCGGTAGAGTGGTTTATGAAGAATCCCTAAATAGAAGTACTCTTATTCATTTTCTTTTTTCCTTTTGGAAATTAGTTCGAAATTCTAGGGATATCAAAAGGTACTTTTCAAACTGTATGAAACCTTTCATGGATGCTTTGTCTCCATTGATCCTTTAACGATCCATTGGTAGCTATCAATAATTGTTGTAATATAAATGAATTTTAAGAATAATTCAGTACGAAGTATGAAAAACAACCTATAGGCTATAAACTCCATGGAAACACAATCTCATCTCCCAAGCTTGTGTTTTCTTCATGTTTTTCCCTCAAGATGGTATTAGGTAAGAATGAAAAGTATACAGAAAAATAGACAATTTGAGGATCATCTTTAGTAATAATAAGAAATAAATGAACATTAGTTTTTTCCCTCAAGTTGACATACAAATTCATTTTAATTACCACTGCTTACACCCAATTACTAAATAGGCCGTAAGGATAGATATTGGATTGGACTTGGTCACTTGGTGGATGCAATGTACAAAACTACAAGTGTGAATTACCATGCACCAAAATATACAGAAGGCCTGAAAACTGTGACTCAAGACTCGAGAGAACAAGCAATAGCCACTGGATATACCATCACCTTTTGCAAAAAGACAGAACAGCCCACGACAACTTCACCAATTTGCTCTATGGTACAAATGTACAATGTAGTCTTACAGATAACTAGCTACTGCGAGGCCGTACAAAATGAGAACCCTTTCAAGGGCTCACAAGCATTTATATACTCTTGAATAACACTTGATTGAAGTGCATAATAAGCAATTAAGCATGTCATGAACAATTTTAGGGACCAATAGAACATGCAATGGATACTAATATACAATCACCTTTTGCAAAAAGATGGAGAACGGCCTACAAAAGGATAGCTTTACCAATTTGCTGTTTCATACATACAGATAAATAGCTACTTGGAGAACCTGTACAAAATGAGAACCCTTCCAAGGGCTCGCGAGAATCTCTATATTCTTGAATTAACTTGATTGTGACTGTGTTACCCATCAAAATGTCTACTCTTAATTGATTAGTTAGGCGGTTAGCATCAATTTAGTAAGGATCCTTTTACTGCAGCTCACGAAACTGTCCTACCATAACAAATGGAAGAGATGTACATGTTTTTATCCCACTTTTCCTGCCAAAATCCGAAGAAAAAAAGAGGATTCAATTTTCCATGGCCTGAATAAGTTGACGAGGTCAAAGGTGTCGGAAAATTGTTAGAAATTCAAATAACCTTACCTTAACATGTGTGGAAGGGAAAGTGGATGTTCGAAGAGTCTCTTGAGATTGATCCCTCCTTATTTTTCTAGGAATACTAAGAGCAAAAGCAGACTGGTCTGGAGTTCCTGCAGCAGCCGTGATACGATACCCTTCTTCCCATCTCTTGTGTATACCTTCACTAGGATAGAGAAAATCTAATTCGACAACCTGGATAAAATACAAAGTCTAAGGATAACACCACAAGAGATGGTACTCAAACTACTAACACATAAAGAACATAGCTGAAATACGAAAACCTGTCTTGAATATAATGAACAACGAGACATTACAATTCCCGATTTACTTCCAGCTGTTGCCATGGAGGTAATATAGAAGCCTTCCCTCCACTTCTTAGAAATCCACTTGTATGGAAATGAGTCGCTGACTTTATAAGATTGCTGTGAGTATTGGGTTCCTAGATTCCGCAATTACCCACAGATAACATCAGAGGCACAAACAAACAAACAAGCATATTCTAGATATAAGAGAAGTACGCCTAAACCTTTTGACATAACAATCAATGACTGTCCAGTTCTCGTTCCTGCAGCTGCAGAAATATAATAATTCTTCTCCCACATTTCCATTATCCAATCCTTTGAAGGGGGTAAAAACAGATCCATCAGCAACACAGAAGTCGCAAAATATTAAAGAGTAGCTAGAAGATACCAATATAAGTTAATGCGAGCCATATCTTCTATGGCAGATTCAGATAAATTACTTTAATAACTATGCAGATACCCTACAAGGTAAATACCAAAATGAAATGCATTCAAATAGGTTCAATGACTGAGTAAAAGGTACATAGCATGATGCAGGAATATGAATACATGGAGATATGTTCTTGCACCATGAAGTATCAATGTATTCATAGTAGAAATTTGTCCACAGTCAAGGTTCATATAAAGGATTTTTTTTCCCAGGGGAAATAAAGAAGTAGAGTTGGTACATAATAAAGCACCACTATACTATACAATGTAATGTCACAACCAATTTTATACATCCTTTCAATGATATAGCAACAGCAATTCAGTTATAGATCCTTCCATCTAGCATTCTAGTAGGTCCTTTTAAAGATCAGCACAGGCAATAATTATGCACGTACCTTGTTGAAGAAATATGGAGAGCGTGAATAAACTTGAGCGCTAAATCCACTACCAGAATCCATGATAATGGCCCACAGATTATCACTTGATGCTAAACTAGTGATAAACATACCATCATTATATCCTTTCTCAATATGTGAGTCGACCCTCACATCTGCAACATTATAGTGATACCTACAATATAATATGACAATGAAAAGCTCACCCTTTAAAAAGACACATAAATAAACATGCACAAGAGAAGGGACAAACAAAAATTATGAGAGTGTATGTGTCCAAGTTAGCATGTGTGCACGAATTAGATTCATATTGTATACAAAAATGACAAAACATAAAAATAGCTACAGAAAATTGCAGTAGTCACAGAAAACAAAATGCTATTGTACGTGAAATAAATAAGGTCCAATGAAGACAAACAAAATATCAGTCTTCTAAAATAACATCTGAATCCATGTAAACAAACTGATAGTGTCAATTCAATGACTGAGGCAGAAAAGCAATAATAGCGTATGATTTCAACATTCTTCAAATGAAAAGAACAACACATGGAAAGTGCTACACCATACCTTTGCTTCAGAGGGCGTCGAGCATCATAAACGCTGATCCACTGCACTGCATGCACCCCCAACCGAACTTTCTTTTTGACCTGTTCATCTTCATCTTTATCCTCATCTTTATCCTCATTGTCAATAGTAAGCCGACCTCTTTTTTGACCAGCCAGACACTGAAACCACAAAATAAAAATTACAATATAACTTAAACAATGTGATCACGCCGTTGGATGCCAAACTCAAAGCCAAGGGTAAAAAAAGATACCTTTTGTGCACCATCAATATTTATTGGCCTCGCATCAGGATTTGAATCAACAATCTTGTCAAAGAGAGATATATATTTTGCATAATTGGGGTCCTCATCAAACTTCAAATTCACTACATGCTCAAGAAATTCTTGGAATGGCTTTGGACATGAAGAACAAATCCCATCTAGAGATGTTGCCATTTTCTTCTTGCAGACAAGAAACCCCTTATTGTCTCCCTGAGATGAAATTAACTGATTAAGTACTGCCTAGGAATAACTAAATATATCATATTCCTCTGACAATCCAGACCTGGAAACCTTGCCATGGGAGAGAACCGCGGATGAGGAAAATGAGGGTATAAGCCAGAGATTCTAGATCATCTCTTCTGCTGCTAGTTCTCCCCAAATGAGCATGGACACTAGCATATCGGACAGTTCCCCTGTAAGAATTTAAACAGGACAATGAAATTGCAGAGAGTGGAAATTGAGTGAGCTATTAACTTGGATACAGAAATTAAAAAAAAAATTTAAAAAAATAAAAGGGTTTTTCTACATAGTAACCTCGTTTTTTTCACTTTTCTACGTTGTGCCCTAACATATATGACTTTCTACGCTGTAACCCTAAAACACGAAAAGTGACTATATTGTGCCCTCTCCGTTAACTTGCCGTTAGTGCTTCCGTTAAAACCCAAAAATTAAACTATTTTTTTTTTTTTCATTTCCCCTTCCTCTTCATCTTCTTCCTCCCTTTCAATTCCACACCTCCATGAATGGCATTTCCGGCCAGACCTCCGCCCACCACACCTCCACCTCCGGCAACAAGGAACTTTAAAGTAACAAAGATCTGATTCTAAAAATGGAAAAAAGCAAAAACCAACAAATTCAATGAGCTAATAAATTCATTAAACAAGCAATTCAACAAAAACAGCATCATAAATCATAAAATCAATAACAAAAATCAAAAAAAGGCATCAAAATACAAGAGTAAAGAAAAAATACAGGATCTAAAGAAGATGGATAAGAAGGAGAAGTGAAGAGAAGCTTAAGAGCAGCAAGGAAGAGGAGAGAGAAAATGACGGAAACGAAGATCGGGTATGACATTATGCTTCGTATACCCATCAAACCCGACCCGGACCCACCTCTTCCTCCTCTCCCGGCAACCGCCATTGTTGTACTTCTTCAGAGATCTCAATATACCCTATTCAATGGATGATCCGAACCCGAAATTCAGAATCTGGGTTTTTGCAATTGATCAGAGAAAAGGTGTATTTGAGTGTAAAATGAGAGTGAGAGTGAAGAAGATGATGAAGATTTTGGGTTTGGGTCGGTGGTTTTACAGAGGATTTTTCTTTTATATTTTTTAGGGAATTTTCTTTTATATTTTTTAGGGAATTTTAGAGAAAGGGTGGGGGAAAGGGATGGGGTTCCTTGTTGCCGGAGGTGGAGGTGTGGTGGGCGGAGGTCTGGCCGGAAATGCCATTCATGGAGGTGTGGAATTGAAAGGGAGGAAGAAGATGAAGAGGAAGAGGAAATGAAAAAAAAAAAAAAAAAAGTTTAATTTTTGGGTTTTAACGGAAGCACTAACGGCAAGGGCACAATATAGTCACTTTTCGTGTTTTAGGGTTACAGCGTAGAAAGTCATATATGTTAGGGCACAACGTAGAAAAGTGAAAAAAACGAGGTTACTACGTAGAAAAACCCAAAATAAAAAATCAAGTTTTCCAACCTAAATGCATCTGGCCTCTGGTCATACCCAACATGTAGACCTCTAGAATCTTGCCATTTTGTTGCTACAACAGATAGAACTCCCAAGTGTCAACATAAGCAAAATGAAAAAAAAAAAAAAAAAAAAAAAAAAAAAAAAAAAAAAAAAAGAAAGAAGATGAACATTGATCCACATGATTCATAACTAATAGCAAACCTAATCCAAGATCTGCAAGAAATAACTTCTTCTCATCAGGTGTCCCTGGAGGACCCAGCAGAAAATTCTCAGGCTTCACATCTCCATGGACATAACTGCCAGTCAAAGAAGATGAAAGCTTAGAACAAAGCACCATGGTCACCTTGAAAATCATTACTTAATCAAGCCGCCAAGGAATATCATTAAGACGATTTCCAAGACTGAAATATGACGCAGCCTGTATACTGTAATGAAGAACCACATACTTAAATCCAATTTGAACTTTCACCATTTATGGTGCATATTAGAGTATGCAAAAGAAATAGGCTTCCACAAATTCTTATTAGTTTAATACCCATAAAATCAAAATCAATGCGTGGAAAAAACACAGAAACAAATAAGAAAGAGGGGGTATTTATGAGCAAGAAACATATGCAAGATTGAGAAAAAGAAGGTATATATAAATAACAAATTAGAATGATCGAACTTCATCCACTATATTGAGAAATAAAACTCTTATCATACCACGGTTTAACAGAGAAGTAAAAACATTGTCTATGAAGCACATAAACCCAAATAAATAAGTTGCTAAAATTCTCACCCTTTACTGTGGATGTTTTTCAATATAGAAATTGCTTCAACTGCAATGCATGCAGCCATAGAAGTTGACACTCTGATCCAACACAGCTAGTCAACATATATTTTAACAAACACAAGTTATTACGTAGTATAAATGAAACAACGATAGTAAGGTCTCACGTTTGGCTCTTATTCTTCCAAGTATCCCATAGATTAGGTCCAAGCATATCCATGACCTGATAATACCATAAAAAATAAAAAATAAAATGAAACCATCACTAACCTTGAAAGTACAATGCAAACACAAGATGTAACCTTGCAAGTAGAAGTAAAATACACACCATGATGTAGTAGTCACCTTGAGATCCCTTGTAATGTACTCGTGGTACACCATGGCTTCCACTCAGTTTACTGTTAAACAAATAAATCATAATAAATTCAGATGCTAAAAAAAGAACAAATATTAAACTACAAAAGAAAACAACAGGAAGATACAATGCATACTTGTACACCTGCCACTCAAACGGAGGACCATTAATACATCCTTTGCTGTATTTGCGTTCAAACTTCAAGGCTACCTACAACCCAACTTTAGTATTACTGTAACAAGTTGATGACACATAAAGAAGAACATAATGTAACAAAATAGACAGCATACCTCCACAGCATCAGAGCCTTTCTTCATATTTGCAACAGAAGACACCCGGCAACCAACATAAACTTGACCAAATCCCCCCTTTCCCAGCTTTTTTGCAACCTTGTATAACGGGGAGCCACCAACCTGAACCTGTACAGAATGCAGAAACCACATCAAGATAATTTAAATTTCGAAACCAACAGTTATAATCTTTTCAACATAGGGCAACCCTCAAAATCAACTGAAAATAGTCTTATACTCCTGTACTTGCAGTAGTTTACATATATTGCCAAAATCCACAAACTAAATATGGCCTATCAAACCAGAATATGCTGCCTGAAATTCCAATTAGTGATAAGAAACCTACTTCAATTACCAAGCACCTATATGTCACTAAAATAATAATTTTCGCCTTTAATTACTTCGAATTCTTACTAAAATCATAACAGATACTCCATATATCATTATCATCCATGCTTTAAAACACACAAAATGTTAATCATACCCCCGTAATCATTTGCAACATTCTAAACTCCATTCAACCACCCCTCCTTCAATCTAAGAAGTATCAATCGACCAAACCATTTCATAGATATACACAAAACAAATTTAGCTTCAAATTACGCCACAACAACAACAAGCCTTAAACAAAAAATGACTTGAGGTCGGCTAACATGAATAATCATATGGAACCGTCCAAAAATAATAATCGCCAATTAGAAAAATACTAAAAAATAAAAAAATAAATAAAAAAAAAGAACAAGAAGACGGGAAATTTATACCTCTTTAGGCACAATATCCATACAATCATCATATTCAAAAGCATCACTTCCCTCACTATCAAACATTCTCTCTCCTAAGTCCTAACCCTGAACTACCACCAACTAGAACAACGATAACCACCGCAACTGACACCTGTCCTTCAACCACCGCCGCAACTGAAACCTGTACTTCGACCACCGCCGCAACTACCTCCGGCGATGGAATCACCGCCGCAGATAGCACCGGTGCTTCAATCACCGCCGGGTTTCTTCCACAAATTGTCGCCGGAAAAACTTCAACTTACAAGTTAAGTTGAAATATGACAACCAAAACCCGCCGGAAAACAAAAAACTCCGATGATCCGCCGTCGTGACGCCGGCGAAACAATCGGTAAAATGAAATGCCGGCGAAAAATCCGACGTTACTAGCCGAAATCACCGTTAATTAGGAATTTGAGTAGCAAGTTGGCGAATTTAGAAGCTGAAATTGAAGAAAAAAGTTAGGGTTTTAGAAAAAATTGGGGATTTTTTTTAGAGAAGTATAAGAGAGAATAAAGGTTGGTGCAGATAATAAATAAAAAAGTAGCGGTAAATTATAAAGACGAATTATTTGGTAAAATGTAGCGGTGAATATGGACCGTTGATGAAGAGCGGGATTTAGATTAAGGCGGGAAAAATAAAATGTTTGGAGGAAAGTGTATAAAGGAAGGAATATAAAAGTGTTCCGGGGAGGGAAATGCAAAGTAATTGTGGAGGATTGGAGGGAAGATGGTAAGTTTTCAATTCTTGTGTTGTGCTTGTGACTGATGGTTGGACTTGTTTTGATTTGTCATTTTTTTTTTTTTTCGGAAAATTCTCCCACCTTATCACATAAATAGGGATTACGGGGAATCAAACCCCTACACTTAGGGGGAAATGGAGGGACTAACCATCCCTCCATCCCCTCATTCATCTTCTAGATTTTTTTTATGGAGTACAAAAAAAAGGTTACAAATAGTCAAATACTTTGTAGGTTTGAAAGTTCTTTTTTTTATTTTTTTATTTTTTTATTTTACACTATTTATTTTTAATTTTTATGATGATTTGGACTTTTAGATTCTCCTATCTTAAATGAATATTCTTGAATAAGGGTCGTCATAAGCGATTTGAAGGACCTATCCTAAGTTCTGAACTTAGCTAATAAAATTTTTTTTATTAAGAATCATTTTGAACATGAGAAAATTATTACGTTATGACTATATTGTATTAATTGTAGAGTTGATACTTCTATTTAATACAATAGAACATAATCTCAATGAAACATTAAACATTAACTTTCATTTTTTAATATAATCTCAATGGAACATTAAACATTGACTTTCATTTAAGAAAAAAAAAATGTGTCTTCCTAACATTATTTGAAGCAAAATAACAAAATGACAAGCTCATAAATCATAATCCAAATTAAAAGTAAGATGGAAATAATTTAATTGGTGAATTATCATATTGAATAGTCATCACTAGAAAAAAGGAGAACTCCTGTCGCATAGAGCCTATTTACGAGCAACGTAAATAGGATGGCACTGTTGTAATATGGTTGAAGTTGTGGTGGGGACGTAGTGGGGTCAACATGCCAGGTGGTACAAAGAAATAACGGGCAATGAAAGTGAAAACGGGGAAACGAAAATGTAAGGGGGAATACTAATCTTTTTTTCAGAAAGCTACTTTCCTCTTTTATCCCAAAGTAGTAAGTACTTTTGTGGAGGTACTCTTCAATGGCGAATAGGGAAAACTAATATTCAAGGCATTGAATTCCTTTCAATTGATGCACGAGTGGTTGACATAAAGCAATTAAATTACGTAAATTTTAGCTTGGAATTTGAGGATGAGAACGAGGTTAGCTAAGATTCTTGGCGTGGATTTAGCTGAAGCACTAAGTGGAGAAGACGGGCATGGCTGCGCTAGGGAGTTGCGATTCGATTGTGAAAATGTAAGATTCGTACATGCCTTACAGTAATTATACATTTTGAAGTTTGATTTGGATATAATTTTTAGGGTTTAAACGTTTAATTGGAATTAATTTAGGTAATTGAAAAGAGTGATGTAGTTGTTTAGGGATGTTAAGTTTGATGTTGATGAATAAATACTTGGTTTGGCCTAGATTTCTCGTCAAATTGAAAGAACGGTGGTTAAATTTTGGAGATGTTGGGGGTAATTGGGGGATTTTGAAGTAAGTTGAATTGTACAATGTTGCTATTTGCTGAGCTTGTTTGATGTTGAAAGTTGTTGGTGGTATTCTGCAATTTGGTGCTATAATGTAATTTGTTGGCATGACTAGGTTATTATGATGTAATTCTTAGTATAAGTTTGCTTGTATTGTTGTATAATGTTGCTATGACTTTGTGATAATGTTGATGTTGTTCTATGACGTAATTTGAGGTTGTTTGTAATGGGTTGATTTTATCATGAACTTGTTAACTGATGGTGTTAGGTGTTAATAGATTGTACTTGGTTTGTTATAAATGATATGTATATTCTGTGTAGGATGGTCTGATTGATGATAATGTAAATGATAGTGAGGATGATGTATGTATGTATGAGGAACCAGGTATAGGAGAGGATGTGAATGAAAATGTAGAAGTGGAAGAAGAGGAGGGATTAGAAGTTGATACAAAAGGATATGGGTCAGATGGTGAGGAAGTACAAGAAGTAGCAAGAGATGATGTTGTTAGGGATGTGGAGGTGGGGGGGGTCTAGGGTAACGACGACCCCAAGGAAAAAGGTTATTGTGAACACTGTTTTTAGTGAGGAAGAGGAAGTACCACCCCCTGTTGTGGGAATAGTTTTTGGCAGTTGGGATGATGTTGATAGTTATTTTTGGAGGTATGGTAGGCAGAGGGGATTTGGTATTGTTCGTGCTGCGTCTGGGTGGATAAAGGCGAAGACAGAATTATGAGATGGAAAGTGTTGTAAACAAAAGAGGAATGCGACATGGATTTGTGAATGCCATAGACAACCATCTAGGAAGCGTAAAGTTGATCCTCTCAGGGAAGGATTGGAGCAAGATGAGGACATGGTTGTGAAAAGGAAAACAAAAAAGTGTGGATGTGGTGTAGAGTTGTATGCTAGTGTTAACGAGCAAGGGAATTGGGTGGTTCGGAGGGTGAAGTTGGAACATCATGGACACATTGTGACACCAAGAAAGTCCAAGGATGTGTCTATGCATTGCAAACATGAGTTGATGGTTAAAAATAAACACTTGGTTAATCAGACATGTGCTGCCAGGAAGTCTAGGGTGAAGGTATCCCAAATGGATAACTCATTACACGAGAATGTAATGGAGTTGAGGAATTGACATTAACCCAGAAAGACTTGGAGAATGCAGTTGTTGACCATAAGAAGCTCGAGCTGACAGAGAGTGATGCAAATGGTATGATCGAATATTTTAACAAAATGAGTGCGGAAAACCAGAACTTTTTCCACCTCTGTAGGTTTGGGAAGGATGGTGCATTACAGGATGTTGTGTGGGTTGATACTAGGAGTAGAGCTGCGTATAAGGAGTTTGGTGATGTTGTTTATTTCAACAGCACGTACCTTACAAATAAATTTCACCTCCCCTTTGCTGTATTCATTGGGGTCAATCATCATGGCCAGAGTATATTGCTTGGATATGCATTGATCTCTCCGAAGACTGCTGAGACTTATGAGTGGGTCATGTGGACATGGCTGCATTATATGGGTGGTAAAGCTCCCATATCGATCCTTACCGATTAAGATGCTTTGATTAGGAAAGCTATGTATGTGACTATGCAAGGCACGTGCCACAGGTGGTGCATATGGCACATTCTTCAGAAGTTTGGCAAGTACCTCGGTAAGATGAAGTTGTACGATGCTATAAAGGATGAGTTTGAAAATATCATATACGGTATTTTAGAGGCGGAGGAATTTGATGCTCGGTGGTTAGAAGCTATAAGGTTTTATAATCTGGAAGAGAATATTTGGCTGGAAGGTATGGTTACTTCAATTTATAATTTTGATATTCAATGTTTTTCATAGATTAAATTAAAAATCGGGAAATTATTAAGTATGTATATGTACCTGTTTTGGGATATGCCGGTGTTTGGTTTTAAATAATCATTAATTCACCTGGGGCTGTAGTATCGGTTGGTTACATGGTTTGATATGCTATGTCATGTGTGGTCTGGTTGTTTATTTCTGAAGTTTTGAGCTGTACTGCTAGTTTGTTGTGAGCTTGTGCCCTGGTGGTTATTAATTTTGTTACAAGTTTGGTTTGATTTTTGTTACAGTACCCCTTGCAAACTGTCCTATTACTTAATATGTTTGATAATTGAAAGTTTGAGTGATACACACTAATACAAAGTGTGTAGCTTTGTTGTTGTTTGACTGTTGTGATGTTGTTAATTGGTAAAAATAGGGCTTTATGCTGAGAGACACATGTGGATCCTAGCATATTTAAAGCACTTGTTCTAGGCGGGAATGAAAATCACACAACGCTCGGAGAGTTTTCAATCATCTCTTTAAAGGCTATGTTGACAAGAACACAACTTTGTTGGAGTTAGTGCTTCATTACTGCGATGCTATGCAGATATGGGCTGAAGCTGAAAGAATTGCAAATGTGAATACACTCTAGTATGTCAGACATTTGGCAACTGACTTTCCTGCAAAAGAGTTATTCTAAAAGTTCTACACCGATTCGAAATTCAAAGAAGTGCAACGTGAATGTACCAAGTCTTTATATGTGCATTGCTTGGATCAAATAGAACATTGTGAGAAGAATATTGAGTTCATTCTTGAAGATCGTGTATGGATCAAGCCTAAAGGAGCAAGGAACTTTGCAACGTGAATGTACCAAGTCTTTAATAGCAAGGAGATGCTATAGGGTTCTTTACAATGCTCAATCTTATGAGGCGTGTTGTGATTGTAAACATTTTGAGTGTCATGGCATCATTTACCGACATATGATCCACGTGTACGACCTTCAAGGTGTAGGTATTGTTCCGGAGAAATATGTTCTTAGACGTTGGAGGAAGGATGTTCAAAGGAAACATACAAGAGTCAAAGTTGCTTACCATGACCCTTTAAAGACAAATGAAGTGCGACAGTACCAGAAGCTTATGGTGTCATATGAACCAATATGATCAAAGGCTTCTGTTTGCCAAGAGAGTGTTGAAACTGTGATCGAGATGCTGCAATTGATGGATATAAGAGTTGATGAGGTACTAGCAATGGTGGAGAAAAAACGGCATGAGAAACTGACAAACAATGATAATGAACAGGAAAATGTCGACGAAGGTCTGGTTCGAATGCCTTCGTCTGTGGAACAAAACAAGGGACCTGTTGGTATTACTACTCCAGCTGCTCATGGTCCTGTCCAAGGCATCCCAAACACATCTACTACTCCTAGTTATGCTTTTCAAGGGAGCTGTGATGGTTGTGCCCCAGGGATCATTAGAGATCCACCCTTGCCAAAGAAGAAGGCACATAGGACTACCAATGTTAGACACCCATCATGCATAGAAAAAAAAAGGAAAAGAGAAAGTCACAAGAGCAAAAAACGCTGCAAAGAACGTAGCTGCTGTGAAAAACACCTTTGTGTCACTGTCGACTAATGAATATATCCGTTTTGCTGGGGGATTCAATTGAGGGATCTTGATGGTTCCATAGCATATTTTACTTCTTTAGGTACAAGACCATCTTCTAATGTGGCAACTAATTTAAGTTGCATGACTCCTATGTTGTGACTGTAGAAAACATTTTGCTCCTATGTTGTGACTCCTATATCCGTTTTGTCAGATCTGATTTTTATGCAGTATAGCCGCCTGATATGACAGCCACGAACCCTGAGTCTGTGCTATTTCCATAATCACCTTTTTCTTTTTATTTTTTCTTCTCGGATTTGTTGTCTGTCCGAGAGTAGGTGAACTTGGATTCTGAACATATGAGTTGAGCATGCTCTTCTCGGCAAGTTTATCAAGCAACCTCTTCAAGTTGTTGCAATCATTCATGTCATGCCCCACATCCTTGTAGTAATGATAGTACTTGTTCTTGTTTCTATACAGGGTCAGCCCTTTCAAAGGATGAGGCTTCTCGAACTTGAACTTATCTTTGATTTCCATCAAATTTGAATAACAATCTTTGTTGTACTCATACTGCGGCTCATACGTCTTGGCTTTCTTTGACTTTATCTATTGGCAGTCGGTAACCCAGACCTCTTTTCATTTGTTATTTCCTTTCTTATTTTTGTCGGCCGAGTCTTGCTGAGAAGATGGTTTCTTCTTAGCCGGCTCCTTTGACTTTGTCAGCGAACAATAATCAACTGCCTCAATATATGATTTGGCCTCCCGCAGAACGCTTATGTATGTCCGAATCTTTTCCTGATTAAATCTAACTTGAAACCATTGTGCCTTAAACCTCGAAGGAACTACGAGTAGGCCATTTGATCCGGCAGATTCTGAATTTGAGCTTTCACCAAGTTGAACCTTTGGACGTACGAGCGCAACCCCTCTTTCTTTCCTTGGACGATGGTCGCCAAGTTAATACTAGTCTTCCGGGGTGGAATATTGTAGGAGAAGTTTACAAAAAACAATAAGTTGAGAGTTGTGAAGCAATTGATGCATCTGACCGGCAGACTATTGAACCAGTCTTGTGCCACACCCTTGAGGGTGGGCAGGAAGCATTTAAATCAGGTGGCATCATCCACACTTTACAAGTACATTAAATTTTTGTACGAGGTAACATGCTCTTCCGGGTTGCCCGTACCATCATAAGCACCCATGAGTACGCTCTTCACTTTAGCTGGATGAGGAGAGTTGAGAATTTCTTGAGAAAATGGAGGCGGCTTGTCACCAAGATTCAACAAGAGCATTTGCCAATCAATAGGCTGAGGTTATGCGGCCAGTCTGCCCAGGTATGGGGCCTAGTTATACGGCGGGCCATATTGCCCATACTACCTGTACGCTGGGGGAATAGGCAACAAAACTACACCATAGTCATGGGGAATTTGAAGCTGAAGTGGTTGAGTTAATGGAACTGGAGTTGGAGTACGGTGAGCTTGACTCCTGCTGGTCCTTGCTGAGCTGGAATGCTTGGAGAGGGTGTGGTTAAAGAAATCATCCGGCATGGTGGGAGTGGAGGCAGTGTCCGAGTAGTGTTCCTGCTCCTGCCGCTTGTACCAAAGATAATCTCTAGCATCCTTCCAGCGTTGGGACGACTTGTTCGGTTGCCTCAGAGGCTGCTTGGCCTGCCCCCCAGTCGACTGTGTTTTCTTAAATAGCTTGGACCAATTCATTCGGGGCTCCCTTGGTAACCTTGCCCTAGGGTTTCTTTCGGACACCCTCTCCTTCTCTTCTAGACGGTTGTCTAGAAGAAGAGGGGATCTTACCCTCAAGCTCCTTTTGGAGCTTTTCCAAGGCGACCTTTAAGGAAGCAGTCGTGATAGGTGGATCCTCTGCCTCGTGAAATGAAGTGGTCAAAGGATCGCTAGAGTTGATTGTTGCAATGAGATTCTCTACGTGCTCATCCTCACCAGGACTAGGTGTCTTGCCATCTTTAGACAATTCAGACGTGTATCCCCACAGACGGCGCCAAATGTTTTGGGGTTTTTGGGAATCCCTCGGGATACAGGACTTGAATACAGCCGAACGGTCTTGGACACCTGCAAAATAACAAATATTTCGTTTGACAGAATATTCGCCTCCGACAATCAAGTTAGTGATCGGAAAACGAAGTAATTTTAGTGAAAGAAAGTAGAGAGAAGTTGGAGCAATTTAATACTCTTGGATGATATGTCACAATCCACCCCTCCCATAATAAATGATTGGGGTATTTATATATAGGGGTGGGAATGTGTGTCATATAAGGTTTGATGACCTAGAATGGTGTGCTCTGATTGGCGAGCAATCAGGTGAGGACATGTGTCCTTTGGGGGCGTCGTTTTGTGCCATTGTCAGGATTTGGGCCTCCTGATGTAAGGAAGCCTTTTCTCTCATTTAGGTGCTCTTATGTTTGACACATGTCAGATTCCTATTGTAACACGTGTCGCCCATTTATTGGGCCACGTGTCACTGTAGGATTGGGCCACGTGTCAGGGGTATTTTTACCCTGAACAAACGACATGTGTCATTCTTATGTCATCATAAAATTTATGACATAGCGGCACATAGTTGATAACATGACAACACATATTAATATTACCGCTGTTATATCAAGTAGACAATTATCAATAGGTATTATTATTAAAACTCAAAGGCAAGAAGTATCATTTCGCAATGTGTAACTTTTTCTGTTTCATTTCGCCACATCATTTTTCTTCAAGTTATAAACTTGCCACATAAGTGATTACATGTTAATGATGTACGAAGTATCAATTATTAGTAAAAATGTTTGTAGCAAGATTTGAACCCAATAAAAAAAAGAAAGTTTTTCCTCCCATAAAGTTCGTAACCTGCATTATTAATGCCACCACAATTGTCAATTATAGTGATTTATGTATTCAGCATTAAAGTATTTAGCAG
The DNA here is from genome assembly GCF_001683475.1 of Chenopodium quinoa. Lineage (NCBI taxonomy): Eukaryota > Viridiplantae > Streptophyta > Magnoliopsida > Caryophyllales > Amaranthaceae > Chenopodium > Chenopodium quinoa. Next base: position 897,860 of record NW_018743014.1, on the reverse strand, counting down.
TTATAAAATGAGGCATTTTAAAGTGTTTTTTATAATTATTATTTTAATGATTTGGACTCAATTGAAGTATTCAAATCATCAAAATAATAATCACAAAAACTGTTCAATTGCCTCATTTTATAACTGCTAAATATTTTATGGCTTAATTATGTAATTAATGGCTGAATTAAAACTTTAATTTTTTTGACAATCAAATTAAAACTTTGATATTAGTGCTTTATTGACACTTAACCTATCATTACAAAATAAAACACTATGTTGTTGTGGTTGTGTGGTCGGAAATCCCAAGGTTTGTTACAATAATCGCTCAATCGTTCTTAGTAAAATAGTAATGTATAATTTTCTATAATATTATTCGAGTAAAGATGGGTAATTCTGAAGTGGTCTGACTTTCTTCAGCATCTTTTTTGTAGGAACATCAGTTTTTATATATCATTAGTTTGTTACAGTATTTGTTTAAATCTATATGCTATAGATACATGTTTATCTCCTTTCAAAAAAATAAAAAAAATAAAAAAATAAAATAAAGATACATGCTTATTTATAGGTTTACAACTATTATATAAGTTCTACTAAGAATATTGTAATCTACCTGCCACAATCAATTAGTTTTTATATACTACTAAGAAGGTTTGTTACCGTTTAATTTTCTATCATATCAATCAAAGGTGTGTAGTGTAAATCTATATTCTTACACAAGTTGATCATTTGTTGGTAGCTTACATTCTCTAATTAGATGTCATTTCTCTCAGTTTTCAATTGATTATATGATTTTTATCTTTATCATTTTTTTATTTGTAATGTTGTTCAACAAGCTAATTATAGTGGTTGACACTTTACGAAGAAGTATGACAAGAAAAAAAAATGAAACATACTGTAATGCCTCGTATTTTTGAAACGTATTTTCTAATTAATTAATTAATATTTCCTAAAAAGGGTATTTTAGTAATTTATTTTGCTATTTGAATTTTGGAGCCAAAATGATATTTGAATTTTGGCGCCAAAAACATTTTAAAACTCAATTATTATTTTGGATTTTTGGATAAGATTTATTATCCATTTATTTTATTTTAAAAACCGGATTATATATATTTCGGATATTTTAATTAAGAAAATTTACATTTTCTTATTTAATTTAAAAGGGCCGAATTTCCCTAATTAATTAGCTAGGATTTTCGATTTTTCTAAGTGTAGAAAATATGATTTTCTTAGTTAAATTAATTAGTGAATATGGTATTTTTCTAATTAATTATTTTATACAAAATATATTATTTACACAAAAAATTTTATTCCTTTAAAACTAGCAAAATAATTGCCTAAATATTTAAAGGGAGGTCCAAAAATATGAGCTTAGGAAAGCTCAAATTTTCGGCCACTATATTGTATTTTGAGCAAAATTATTTTGGTAATTTTTGTATTTTAATTATCTTTCTCAATTCTATTATTTTCCTTAATTCTTAATTTCCATCTCCTAAATATTTGATCATCTTATTTCCCTACCTTAAATCATTCTTGATTATTCCCCAAGCAAAGCCATTTACCATTTAATATTTCATGACTACATACTTATCTTATTTATTCATTACTTAATCACCATAACCTAGACTTTCCATATTATTTAGCTCTCTTCTCCAAGTAATTTCCTTAAACCAATTTACCATAATTCTTCCTACATTCTCCTACCATAATTCTTGCATGAGTTATCCTATAAATACCCCCTCATACCTCTCATATTCTTCACACCAAAACTCAATTCTCTTCTTCTTCTTCTCTCTTATTCTTCTTTTCCCTAAACCTTTTCATACTTTTCTTTCTACTCTTTTCATACATAATCAGCCCGTATATCTTTGGATCCAATTTTTAGGCACTTATGGTCAGTTTTGGGGTTTTTCTATTTCACAAAAAATTGTTCCTCTCAAAACATTATTGAGGTTAGGCTCAAGAATCACCCAATTCGGAGTTATGATGAAGGAGTTATGGCCTCTGCAAGTTCCGCCTATTCTTTCCAACGCAAATCCAATTCTCTTTAATCCTCTTCCCTTATTTTCTTCATGGTTAGTTTTCTAAAATATAAATACTTATTTCAAAGCTATAATTTTATATTGAGTATTGTTTTTAAAAGAGTTTTATAATCCATGCACATTAGATTTGGGTTTATGTCTAAAGATGTTGTGATAACCTTATGGTTATGTTAATTGCAAGGTGTATTCGTGATTGAACTTTGAAAGTGCGAAGTGTTGATTGATATTCGGAATTAAGGTACGTTTAGGTGGCTAGATACCTTTGAAATTGATTGGGTTGAATAAGCATGTTTTCCATGATTTTTATGATGATTGAATTAAATTGAATTGAATTATGATTTTCGAAATAAAGCATGTTTTAAAAAAATTGGTTTTGATAAATGAATTGAAGGATTGATTTTATATCATTTTCTGAATGGTTTGCAATCATTATGTTTAAAGGAGTTTGGTTTTTTTTTTTAAAAGTATGTTGGATTGTTTTAAAATAGTTTTTGAAAAAAAAAGGTTTGATTTTAAAAGCTTGTTGAATTAAATACAAAAGGAGTTTTTGAAAAGTTTGATTTTATTCAAAGAGGAATTTAAAGAGGATTTTATTAAAAAGCTTTACAAGCATGATTATTATATTAATCCCACTATGCGGATTCATTGAAGAATATGGACTTTGTATGACCTAGTTTTTTCTCAAGAATAGCCTTGAAATAATAGGAGACTAGCTCGCTTGGGGTGTGTGCACACTTAGAGAGGAGATTGAGTTTTCGAAAATAATTGATTTTACTAATTATTATTATTGAGTTATTGAGTTATTGGAATTGTTTTGAGAATATTTGAAAATTGGTTTTCAAAAGAGGAATTGGTTTTCAAAAGAAGAATTGGTTTTTTTAAAAGAGGAATTGGTTTTATAAATTGTTTTATCGAATTATTGAATTATTGGAATTGGTTTTGAATCATGAGTTTTGGAGTTATTGTATTAACATTGGAATTGGTTTTAAAAGCATGTTTGCTAATAAATTGAATTTACTTATCTTGCACTTATCGTACTTAGCATATTTTGCTAATCCGTATTTCCTATTTGTTTTGGTTCGCCCTATTTACTTTAATGGTAAACAGTGTTGACTATTTTCACCTAGTTTAGGAATGTTGGTTTTGTCTTTGTTTTGAGTACTCATAACAATGTTACTATTTTTTATAAGCATTAATAAAAGAAATTTGAGTTTCCACTGCAAGTTTTGTTATTGAGTTTAGTATTTTTGAGTAGCCTTGCTTAATCATGCGGGGGTAATACGCCTAAATCTATCTCTACGGTATAATTCTACGTGTTATACTAGTATTTTCGTAGAGAGAGATTTGAGGGTGTTACACATACTACGTACATTGGACTCTTTATATGATTTACTTGATAAACAATACAAGTACATCCCAATGAATGTGTGTATTAGTAGGGTAGGGAAAGCATGAGACAATCGGATAAGGACTAAGGAGGGAGTAAAATAAAAGATGGTGTAGCAGGATAAGATTCGAAACGGTATTGTTATTTACTCCCTCTAATAACTATTAGTTTTGCATTTTTAGGAATATAATGTTCTCCTACGATTTACAAAAAAATATGGTTCTTTAAATTATCAAATAATCTCGAGAAGAACATTGTGAAATTGATTTTTATGGTCGTTTTCAATTATTGATTCTTTTAATTTGTGTAATACGGAATAATGATATTAAAATTCATAACTTTCAATAACTATATCCACAATCATCTAAAAAAACACAGCCCGGGGCATCACCCGGGTCAATAACTAGTTTCACTTTTATTTACCATGGATAAATTCATATTTACTCGATTGTATTTGTTGTTTCTATTCCAAAAATAATGTCACTTTATTACTTAATTAACATTCATGATTCATGAATTGTAACTTTTGATTAAATATTCTAAAAGATTTTAAGCATTATATGCAATTCCCTACTTAATTGTAAAACAAATACTACAACTCTTTCTATCCCCAACTAATTTTACCATTTTTATTTTATTGTTTAAACTTAAGGTAAGTTTAAATTTTTTTTATTTTGTATTTAAACATAACGCGAGACATCGCTCGGACCACAAACTAGTTGGACTTCCAAATTTCAATTGCATAAACACATAGAAAAAACCGGTTTAACTTTAAAGTTATTGTTTACTGTAACATTCATGCTAAGCTCTTAAACGTGATTTATGGCTGATACTTAATCCGATAAACTAGACATGGTTTGAGTTTGATTTCATCATTACTCTTGTATTTAATATTACATCCCTTTTCAATTGTTTTTCTCTGTTTTGTCAAATTCCCCAACAAATTTCAACACCTACTCAACCACATTCTTAATCATATTCATTCCTTTATTATTTCCGGGTCATGTTCCACCCTGTTTCGTGCCTATTTTTAAGCATGTATGTTACAACTCTACTCTTGAGTATTCGCTTGCTTTAGTCACATTTTAGCACCACCTCCCTTGCGATCATAACCTTAATCCTTCCATAGATCTATGTGCCAAATCCACTTTCATGAAGGAACTTATTGTATCATGTCTGTATCATAGAAATAGCATGATTAATAAAATTTAGTGAGAAATTTCCCAAAGTGAGTCTATAAGGGAAACAATTTCCCAAAGTAGACGTGTGGCAAAACTATTTACCAAACTAAGCTTCCAAGGTAAAACGCCAACCAGGCTGGCATTTTTATCCCGGGCATTTTTTTTTTAATTTTCAGTCAAGGCAAAAACACCATCCAAGGTGGCGTTTTTACCTTGACTGAATTATTTTTTAAAATAATTAGCCAAGGTAAAAACGCCACCATGGTTGGCGTTTTTGTATCGGGCATAATCCCCACAGAACCTCTATTTTTTCATTGATCTTCAAAACACAAAAACCCCCCCAATTTCGCAAACCCTAACCCGCGACTATTTGCTTGGCCAATCCTCCATATTTGCAGCAAATTCAATACTTCCCCTTGCTTAGATCTTCATCATACTCACTAAAAAATATTCCTCCTTCGTTGTTTAACACTTTTACACAGAAAATTGATTGTATTTGAGGTATGTATTTAGTTTAACTATTTTACTTGTTTATGATGTTTTTTGGGAATTTATGTTTGAAATTTACAATATATGTACAATATTGTTGTAATCTATAATTTGTTGTGGTTTCTATTCATGTATTAGCCCATTTGATTTGATGTTGCTTTCTTAAGTGTTATTGGTTGCTTTTGTGTTTGTCTGAGCACTATGACTGTAATGACAAAAACTGAATACAGTAATTTTGTGACAATATTTATCTTCGCACTGTTGTACACAAATTTGTTGAATTAGGTACATTTAAATGTATACTACATTGCTGATGAAGTAGGTAAATAAGTACGTTGTTGAACACTACGTTGTACATACTCTTTGCTTGAGGATTTAATAGAATCATTGTGGTTTTAGTTGTGTTCTTTATTTGTGTCATCTAATATGTGTTCCGATTGTTATGTAGAACATGGGTTCACAATTGATTGTTTTGTTATGCCGTTGGGGGGGGTGAAATTTTGTGTGTTGGATCGAACGTCGAGTATAGAGGAGGAAAAATGGAACTGTTGGCATTGAAACCTTGTATGACTTACAAATGATTTGTTGAAGAAGGTTTATACTATATCTGGTTCAAACCCAACGAGTGTTGAACTGGACATTAAAATGTGGTTTTAAAGTGTCAGTGGGATTCAAATCTTACCTGTATTGAATGACGACCATTTGGAGGTTTTGAGGGGTGTCGTTGCAATGAGGCCTCTTCCCACTGATTTGTATGTGGAAATGGTGCCTATATGTACTCAATAGACTATTCGCTTGACAAAGCAACAACCTACATTTCTTTCCTCATACAATGCAAGCTCGTTACAAATGCCCTCATACAACATTCCGTCATCTGAATATGGAATGGGATCTTTCAGTAGAATGTTACACGACGATCAATTTGACATTTCATTCAATTCACATTTTACTGCACCTGTACATGAAGGGGCGTCGGTGTCAATGTTGCAGCAACCTGGTCCATCTATCTCAAACAATGACATTTCATCACCGATGCAGTTGCAAAGTTACTCTCCTACGCAAGAACATGTTCAAGCAACACCGTTTCAAACTTTGGTGAATGCTGAACCTGTTGTAAACAACGAATTGTCTGTTTTTGATATGTATGATGATACAAACGACGAGGGTGAAGGCGGAGATGAGGAAGATGTTATAAACAACAATTTGTCTGTTCATGATGTTGTTGCTAGATTTCCATTGCCTTGGTTCACTCAAATAAACGAGAACTATGAGGTGGACATGTATTAGGCTGATTCGGGGAGCCAGACTTCATTTGTTGTCGGGGGAGGATTTGAGAAGGGCATGATTTTCGAGAGTAAGAAAGTGCTATACGAAATGGTGAAATTGTATTCCATAGAACGGAATCAGTTCTACACCATGGTGACGTCGAATGAGAATGTCCTTCATCTTAATTGCAAGAGGGAGTGTGGTTGGTCGCTACTTGGTACAAAAACAAATCTGACCGTACCACACATGCCTTTAAGATCGTATCTTATAAGGGCCCACATCGTGAGAACTGCGTAATTGAAGTTCCGCCTAGCGATCACCGACACTTGGACTCCTCCACAATCTGTGACTATGTGAAGTCGTTTGTGTAGAAAGATCCATGTTTGTGAGTTGAATTCATACAACATCTCATCTCCAACAAATTTCAATTCGATGTTCCTTATTGAAGAGCGTGGTATGCTAAACAGAAAGCTATTGCGGAAATTTTTGGGGATTGGGAGAGTTCGTACAATAGACTTCCTTCATTCATGCAAGCCCTCCAAGAGTCAAACCCGGGCACCGTAGTTTTGTGGAAATACAAAGCTATTGCTGAAGGCGTTTATTACAGCAACATGGAGGTGTTTGAACGAGTGTTTTGGGCCTTCAAGCCCTTGCATCGATGGGTTCAAACATTGCATACCTGTTTTGTCTATCGATGGGACACACTTGTATGGGAAATAGAAAGGCACACTTTTGGTTGCTACAAGTGTTGATGCTAATTCTCAGGTATTTCCTCTAGAATTTGCAATAGTTGAAGGGGAAAACACCTCCAGTAGGTCTTGGTTTCTAAGCTGCATTCGGGTTCATGTTACTGATCGAGAGGGCTTATGTGTTATATCTGACCGACATGCTGCGATTATTGCTGCAATGACTGACCCGGATGTTGGATTTCATGAGCCACAGGCCTTTCACAGGTTTTGCGTTCGACACATGGCCTCTAACTTGAGGACTCATGTGAAGAACAACAACATGAGAGATAGGTTCAAGGTTGCTGCTTACCAACGCCGAGAAATTTTTTTGATGAAGATATGCACTCTATAGGCGAATCTTGTGTCAAGTCCTTAGAGTACATTATGGATGTGTCGTTTCATAGGTGGTCCTTGTTTCATGACGCTGGTCGTAGGTATGGTATATGTACTACAAATTTCTCAGAAACATTTAACAATGTGTTGAAGGGAGCATGGTCCGAGGACATGGTCGGCCAAAGTCGAAGCGTATACGAAATTAAATGGATGAGACTAACCGTCCACCAAGCAAATGTAGTTGTTGTTGTCAGGAAGGACACAATAAGAGATCTTGTCCGTTTCGAACGGGCAGTGACTGGTAGTGGTCTTAGTTTATGTCTTATTTTAATACCATGTTGTGTGTATGTTTTCAATTAGGATATAGCTGACTTCTTGTTTTACATTGTGCAATGAACAGAGATCATGGAGAAACAGAGGGACCGCCACGAGCTGACCCTTCTGTCCTGACACTTCAGGACACCCATCGGAGCCATGACATATGGGAGCGAACAGTAAGTTTTCATCTACCAAATATTTAATGTTTTTTGGCATCTTTTTTGTTAACTGATCCAATAATGTATTTTTTTGTTGTTGTACAGGTTGATCCAGCACAGTGCTTACTTTGCAGGAACCACATTAGCAGGGGTGGTGGAAGATTGGGTCGTCGACCCGCGTGTGCTACATTACATCAATTTTGCGGGTTTTGGCGGATTTCATAGGATGGCCTTCACACCTATAGATCGAGCTCTAATTACTACGCTCGTTGAGAGATGGAGACGGGAGACTTACTCTTTTCGTCTACCAGTTGGGGAGGCCACCGTCACGCTCCGAGATGTGGCGATACTTACACGGCTCCCAGTTGGTGGTAGGGCAGTTACAGGACCCATTATACAGGACCCTCGTGGCCTTGTTGAGAGGGAGTTATGGGAGAGGCCTGAGGTCACCGATATTAGAGGCACAGGGTTGAGACACATATGGTTATGAGAGACATTTGGGGAGTTGCCTCCTGATGCTGATGATGGGGTCGTCCAGAGATACGCTCGAGCGTACCTGTTATAGGATCGTTATTTAGTAACAAGAGTGGTAGTCACATACAGTTGATCTACCTACAGCTATTAAAGAACAACTAGGAGGGTATACGTGACTACAGCTGGGGTAGTGCGTGTTTGGCGACCTTGTATTGGCATCTTTGCAGAGCATCCCAGAAAGATAGATGGGAGATCGGCGATCCCTTGATTGTGCTTCAGGTAGCCCTTTACTTTCATACCATTTTCTATCTATTACGTACTTAACGGTGGCTAGACTTAACTTGTGTTTTTTATTACAGTTATGGGCTTGGGAGCACATCCACGTTAGTAGGCCAGCTAGGCCTGCTAGCCGTCGACACAAGGAGGAGGAAGACGATCAGGAGCATGCATATGAGGCGCCGCCACTCCCTCCACCAGACTTGGCATACGGTTGCAGGTAAGTATGACTTATTGTTAAGTTTTCCACATATGGTTTTAATTTGCTATTAATTTCTCATGAACACTGTTATTATATACATAATTAGGTGGTTGGAGCGGAGACTTACTCGTGTGCATGCAGCGAGGGGTCTGCCGTATTACAAAGACGCATTCGACAGACTGAGCAAGTCTCAGGTGATAGTTCACTTTAAAAACTAATTTAACACCCCGTTCATTGTTTCAATAAGTTAATTATGATATTAACGACGGCGTGTTAATGCAGGTGACGTGGGATCCGTACGTCCCTGACCTAGTCAATGTCATGCCCCCATATCTTCATGATCATCAGATGGAGTGGCGTGCCATGACATTCCTCATCTGTTTTGAGGTAGTGGAGGCTCACCTCCCCGATAGAGTCATGCGACAGTTCGGCCTTTGTCAAGCCGTCCCTGCCACGTGTGACACGAGTGTCCAGTTGCACAGGACAGACCGACGAGGAAAGGGGGACGTGAACTGGGCAGTTCAGCATGCCCCTTTCATTGACATGTGGGATCAGCGGTTGCAGCACGTCGCGGATGGTGCGCCTTTTCAAGGCCTGATGGAGTATCACGATCCATACATGATATGGTTCAGGAACATTACCTGACGCTTCATCAACTCTTACTACACCCCACCCTCAACGCATTACCAGCCAGCTTTTGGAGACATTAGTGGATATGTGAGTTTTTGGTGAACATTTTTTTTTTTTCAATTTATAATTTTTGGTATTATTAAATTGACTTATTAATGACTAATGTAGGGCGTTTGATATGCTTTCTATACATGATGCACTGGAAGTCTTGAGCATATCATATCCCACCATATCGCAGATGGATGAAATTCGGGCAATGATTGTGAGTAGCTTACAAAGACATGGTCATGGCCATCTTATCCAGGGGCGGGACCAATCACACCGCCGTTCACACCGTGAGGTAGGCGACAGTAGTAGGGGACAGACTCACACGTCCCCTACATCGTCCCCGTAGTTTTTTGACAATTAGGAGGATATCGCCATACCCATGTCTGCGCCATACTCATCACAGGAAGGACCATCATCCAACCAACAGACTCCTCCCCAGACTTCTGCCCAATATCCTTTCACAACGGTATTAGGAGACCGCGAGTTGATAGACAACAATTACATAGAATAGATGAATCAGGATCTTAGAACTTCTTTTGTTAGTTTGTTGTAATTGGATTCTCTATTAAATTGTATCCAAACAAATATTATCAATTTTACTGACCTTTTTAATTGATTTTTCATTATCAACTTCACCATACGCATTCATTCTTTTCATTATACTGGTTGTTGCTGTTGTTGTTTTTGCTGATGTTGCTATTGTTGTGGTTGTTGTTGTGGTTGTTGCTGTTATTGTTGTGGTTGTTGTTGTTGTGGTTGTAGTTGTTGTTGTAGTTGTTTATGTTGCTATTGTTGCTGTTGTTGTGGTTGTCGCTGTTGTTGTTGTTGTTGTTGTTGTGGTTGTTACTGTTGTTGTTGTTGTTGTTGTTGTTGTTGTTGTTTTTGTTGTTGTTGTTTTTGTTGTTGCTGTTGTTGTTGCTGTGTTTGTGTGCAGGCTTGCTGTTGTTGTTGCTGCTGTTGATGTGTTTGTGTGCAGGCCAGGCTGAGTGTTGCAGATAAAAACCCCATTTAAGCTGGCGCTTTATGGCTGAGTGTAAAATGCCAACCATGGTGGCGTTTTTACCTTGGCTAATTTTTTAGAAAGTTCAGTTTGGGTAAAAACGCCACCCAAAATTGTTTCCCTTAGAGACTTACTTTGAGAAATTTTCCAAATTTAGCAGAACCATCAATAATTCAATATTATCATCCTTAATATATTAGTCAAGTAATTGTCTTGTAATGATTTAACATAATTTATGTCAAAAATTAAACTATGGATCATTTAAAAGCTGCTGAGTTATGTAATTAAACTTCACTTATCGATCACTTAGTTCCAAAATTAACAATCTGAAAAATGTTCCAACATACATTAGGTTGAACTTATTGATGGGCTTTAGCTTTAAGTTTGGACTTTCATAGGGCCCAATCAGAAGCTAAAATGATTGAGAGTGTGTCTATGTGGCCCAAACTCCAATGGCCCAATATAGGAAAACTCGTGATAAGCATGTATTCTTACACTCAAAACACTCACTAATTAAAAATAAATCAATTATAATTTTTCATTTATGTGATTGTACTTTTACTTACACAAAATTTTACTTATGATTTTAAGGGCATTTAAATTAATCTTATATGGAGTAGTTGTTAGGTGACTAGGGCTCTGTTTTTTGGATTAAATGAAACTAAACTAAGTTTAACCAAAAAAACAAATTATAATAATGAAATGAATGTTTTTGAACATAACTAATTTGAATATAATATGTCGAACTAAACTAAATTGAATATAATAGAGCTGCACTGAACTGAAATTCTAAAAAAAAAAAAAGTCCAAAAGAGTAGGGTCTGACAAGGTTGCTATTTAGAGTTTATAACATGCATGTAAGTTTTGTACAATACTCCCTCCGCATTTAAATAAGGAAAAATTGCATTAAATAATACCACATTTCACCCGTCCGCTAAAAACAAGTCGACCTTTTGATTATCTCTAAATAATATCACCTTTGGGGGGTGTCCACTTTAAACAAGTTGTAACCTGTTGGTAACCTGATTAATAGATTATATGGACACGTGTCATCATTTTATTGGTCTAAAAATATATATTTTTTAATGTTTTTAACTTTTTAAAATTATTATTATTATTTTTTTTAAAAAAAACCACCCATCCCATCCTCCTCCCCCTCCCCATGACCCAGCCACCACATCTCCCACCTTCCAGCCACCTCCCCTTCCCCTCCCCCACACGCAACGACTCCACCGACGACGGTACGGCCGGCGCCGAGCTCCACCACCATTGGTCGTACCACCCCTTTCCCCTTACCCCGACTTCGCTTGCCTCTGTATTCGAGCCGTACTGACAACCCACCCACCACCATTGAGACTGAAAAATTTTAAAAGCTTGAAGAGACAACAATGGAGGAAACTCCATTAAAGCTCAAGTATAAGCTTGAGGACAAAATGGAAACATGCCCATTTCTTCACCAAAACGCATAAAATTGGTATCAAAACGCTCACATTACAATATACAATAGTTTGGTACCAAGAATTATGCAAGTAACATCACCAAATGAAAACCCCCACTTCGATTTTACTTAGGGTTCTTCACAAAAAAATTGCCCAATTCCTCCCCATCGGAATCGGCCCCCTTCCCCTTCCCCCACCCTGAATCGATCCCCCTCCCCTTCCCCCACCCAAAACAGCCACCCCTAACCCTTAAACACCAGCCCGACACCACCATAAACGAAACCCTAAATCTCGTTTAGGTTGGTTTCGGGCTGGTGGTTTAGGGTTAGAGGTACCGGTTTTTGGTGTTGTTGATGTGGGTGGCGGTGATGAGGGGTGGCTGGTTCAATCGATGGTGGGTGGGATTGGCGAAGGGACTGAATGTGGTGGTGTTGCTAATGGTGCTGCATGAGGCTGAATTGGTGGTGTTGAGTGTGTTTTTGGTGCTGACACTAGTAGAAAAAATGAAATAGGCACCGCACTTTTCGCACCGGTTCCTGAAAACCGGTGGTAAAAGAAATGGGCGGGATTGGGAAAAAGACTTTTCGCACCGGTTCTTATTAAACTGGTGCAAAAGTATCTTTTTCGCACCGGTTCAAACCAAACCGGTGCGAACTTAGTGTTTTAGCACCGGTGCGAAATTTTAAAAAAAATCGGCCTACTTCTCTTCTTCTTTCCCTATTTTACTCTCTTTCCCGTTCTTTTTTCATTTCCATTCTCTCTCTTCTCTCTCCTCATATGCTCTCCTCTCTCTCCTCAACCAAACCTTCAGCCGCAGCTGCAACCACAACTGCCGCCGTTCACAGATTCTTTCTCCCCTTTTCTTTTCGTGCTCTCTCCTCTAGCCTCCTTTTACCCTACCAATCGTTTTCTAGGGTTTATCGCCCTTGTTATACCTCTAAATCTCAATCTCATATCCAATCACCTCTCTCTAATTTCTAGGGTTTCGAATTACACTGATGCTGCAATAATTGGAGGCTGGAGTTGGTGGTGATTAAATTGATGTTGTTGAACACAAAGAGGCAAACTAATATCAGCAGGCTACACTTCTTCTTTCTCGAGGTTTCTTCATCTTGCTCGATGTTTCTTCATCTTGCTCGATCTTTCACTCTATGTTACTCTCCTAAGTAAAGTACTTATCGATTTTTTAATTTCTGTAATTTTGATCAATTTTTGTCGTTTACTAAAATATTAGGGTTTATTACTCTTATCTGGGTTTTCATTTCATTTTTTATCGGCCAATTTCTGAAGCATGCATGTCATTTTCTTTGTTATTCATATCATTTTTGATAATCTTGAAGCTGATTGATGGAAATGATTGATCTGGGTGTTTGTAATTCTTGTTAATTTTGTGATTTTCTAGTGTTACTTTGATAATTATGTGTTTCTTTGTGAAAATAGTTGGTAGAATTGCTTATTCTCTTTAGATATATGAAGATCTGTCGTGATCAGTTTTGTGGGTCTTTTTTATTGAATTAGTTTTGTGACCGATTTGAATTAGAGATCTATTCAATTAGTTATTTTATTTAAGTTCAGTGATTAGTGGGGCTCTTTATTTGTGCTTATGAATGTGTTAATTTTTCCTATTTTTGGTGTTTGGTATCAAGAAATCTGATTTAAATATGCTGGCTAGAGTCTTGTTTTAAATTGTTTATGAAATTGTCAGTTTTATTTATGGTTTGAATCAAATGAATTCTGATGTTTGATGTTCCGGTGAGTTGCATACATTTATGCTTAACCTAATGAATGCCGAAAGACTAATTTTTAAATTTAGGCTTTTATACGATGTCTTCTCTTTGTATATTGTTAGTGTATGAATGAATATATGTCATTATAATTGGAATTCGGAGCTATTATAGGTAATAAGTTGATATTGGATTGTGCAGCTTGCTAGAAATGAAGTTAATACCTGATCAAAGTTAAATTAAATTTGTGGAATGGATTTTTATTGCAATTCAATAAGCAAATAATTTTAATTGAAAAGGCTTAATTGAATCTAATTTGTTCAATGGGTGCAGATTGAAGGACTAGCTAAATTTTTGGCAAATCCAGATTCTGAAACCTAAGGATCCCCTAAAAGATCAGCGATTAACTCATCTGGTGAGTCAAAATTATGAGCAACTTACCCCTTGGATCTCTTGATAGCAGTTACAGTAGTATGTCACATGCTAAGCTTGAGCATAGTTTTGGCTCTATTAAGAAGTTGATTTATGTTGAATTTCAAAAATTTCAGTTCTACTCTAGCATTAATGACATTAGAAAACGGTTCTTCTCTAATCTCAGGGAACTTCCTTGGGAATCACAGTGTACAGCTATTCAAGATGTTTATACTTATTTAATTGACTATAATCCTTCTTATGCTTTTGTCTCTTCCGAGAATTTTCTGGATCCATTGGTTTTGTTCTTGGAAGATGCTCTTGTCAAGTGTGATAATGAAGCTCAAAAGGCTGGAATTAAAGTGCTTTCAACATATCTCCAAGCGAAGAGGTGATTTTCCTCATATTGATCTACACGTGTATCCTCCATTTTCTTCAAGAAGAGGTGATGCTCTTGTAGTTGTAGATACCTTTTCTATGTATTTAACTTGATTGTTACAAATGTACCTTTTTAGATGTTTTTCAGATGAAATTAAAATAATGATATTTTTACTATCTTGAAGCTATTATTATAGAATAAATGTGCAATGTTCTGATATATCGTAATAGTTGGTACATGACCTTCAACTGTTTGCTCATATTATGGTGCTAAGAACTCATGCAACTGAAAAGCCTCACAGTAGTAACATCTATAATTTTAAGATACTGGAAAATTAAGCTTGCCTTTGCTTTCAATTTATATTTAATTTAAGATGTAATTTCTAGTGCTGCTGATGGTGATCTAAAAAACTACGTTACCTGATAGAAATTTCAACTCATGGCATGTGTTTATGGTTTAGATTTTTGGGGTTATTTCTTTGGCTATCTTGTCATTATTCGTGTCTAAACTTCTATTGCTGAACTTATTCCTTTGCTCTTTCAATTCCGTACTTCTAGTTTAAAGGATACCTCAAGGACTCGAGTAACATATTCTTCAGTCTGGGATTTGTTTTTAATCACAATTAAAGTGCCATTCATCTGTTCTTGACTTATAGAAGTTCAATAACAACCAGGTTTTCTTCTTTAGGCATGTGTTATTGCAGAGTTATCTCAAATTACAAAAATCTCTTGGCTAATTTATTGTCTTGATCCAATGTTTTTAATTTATTTTCCCTTTAAAAGGAACTGGATAAAATAAGTTGTGGATTTGGAGACCTTAGCTTAGCTTTGACGTAAATTACACAAAGGCTAAGCTAACTTAACCTCTTGGGTTGTTGACTGCCCAACTTAGTGGTTTTATAGTAATGTTCATTTATCTTGCCTTTGTATGTGGACTAGTGGGTTTATGATGTGCTTGACGTTTATTTTGTGACCAAATGATGCTTCATACTGGTTCTAGTAGAATGTAAGGACTATAACTTTTATTAATTATCTATCTTTAAACTCATATTCCCCATTTATTGGTTTTGAGATGTATTTTGTTATGTTTCACATAAATACTTGAAATTTGAAGAGTCTGCAGGTTTATTTCAGGTTGGAAATGTTGTAAATAATGTTATCAGTAGAGCCACAAGTAATTGCCCCTGGATTGGGGAACTCTGGGTGAGGCAGTTGCTTTGCTTGGAACGAGCTCACGCTTCAGAGGATGAAATTTCCCTGGTATGGATGTAAGATATGGTGTAATTCTCATTTGAACGGTTTTGGTTGAGAAATTTGCTAGCTTGTTTGTTGTCAAATGCTTGTAAAGTGTAAATAATTAATTCAGTGATGTTGGATCTGAAGAGTTATGTCAATACTAACACACTTCTTCTTGCTACAGCTTCCTACAAATCCGAAAAAAAAAAAAAAAAAAAAAGCTTAGTGGTTGTTGACTGCAGCATAGTGGGTTTATAGTAATGTTCATTTATCAAGATATGTTTCATCTTTCAGTAGATTTGACTAAATTGGCCTGCCTACCCATATTTATTTTAGATTTATAGCCTACATTCTATTATTTAGAATGCTTAAAAAGCTTCATGATGATCTGTACCTGGGATGATTATTCTTAGACTTTCTTCTCCATGGAAAACTGAATTATCCTAGTCACAATTTTTCCCACTTTCTTGGTTGCTAGCCTTATCTGTGTCAACTTATTGAAGAATAATGAAGGTATTATCTTGACTTTAATATATGAAATATATAAGTTTAATCGTAGAGCAATTGGAAATGTGGAAATTATGCTCATCAAAAGTCATCTGCTGGTTCACAGTGCTGACATGGGTCGAGGTGTAATTGGTGTCATAAAAGTTACTAAAAGACCTTGTATTTTATTTTATTTTATTTTATTTGTGTGTAACCTTGTATTTTATTTTTTTGACGAAAATTGTAATATTACAGCCTATTTTAATGAAAATATGTAACTTTATATACATGTTAGTGTTTATATATCAATTTAAGTGAAAAATGCAAAAATATTTTTTTTTTATTTTTTATTTTTTTGGGGCATTTTTAGCACCAGTTTTGAAACAGAACCGGTGCTAAAAGTTTTTTTTTAAATATTTTTTGTCCACTTTAGGCACCGGTTCACAGCAAGAACTGGTGCTAAAAGTTTTTTTTTTTAATATTTTTGGGGTTTTTTTCGCGCCGGTTCACATTAAGAACCGGTGCGAAAAGTCTTGGGATTTGGCATCCCTCAAATCAGAACCGGTTCAAAACCGGTGCGAAATGGGGGTTTTGAACCGGTGCTGATTAGCAATTTTCGCCTAGTGTGAGGCTATTGGGATTGGTGGCGGTTTGGTACAACGGTGGAGATAGCAGATGTTGCTGGTAGTGGATGATTGTGAAGGAGGATGCTAGGTTTGGTTGTTGCTGTTGAGACAAGGTGGGTGGAGGTTAATAAATCATAAGAATTTTTTTAAAATATATTAATTTGTTAATAAATCATAATTAAAGTTGTTATTAAGAGTTAATTACATTGTTAAATGAATTTATTAAAAAGAAAAAAAAAATTTAACCGGTTATTCAGGTTGTAGGTAAAATAACTTGGTTAAAGCAGACACCCCCCAAAGGTGGCATTATTTAGAGATAATCAAAAGATCGACTTATTTTTAGCAGACGGGTGAAAGGTGGTATTATTTAATGCAATTTTTCCTTTAAATAAATGAAACGTTTTCCATTTACAACCGTGTTTTAATAAATAAAACATTTACTTTTTTTAGTAACTTCTCTCTATTTTTTAATAATATTCTCTCTATTTTTTTAATAATATTTTTATAAATGATAGTCCCTAAAAAAATCCACTACTTTTTTTTTTCTTTCTTCAAACTTATACCACACTACATATTATTTTAACAAATTCAACCAACCTTCCTAACTCCATGAAATCAAAACGTTTCATTTATTTAAATATTGAGTATTATTTTGGAACACCAATCTCTCTCTAACCTATCTTTTTTTTTTTTTTTTTTTTCATCTCATTAGATACATATACAGAATTGATATGATATATTATCTGGAAAAAAAAATAATAAATAAAAAAAATTCATGTGATACATAGAATTGTTATAACTTTGTCTACCTTTAGTAGATTACATATATATATAATAAGAAAGAAAAAATTGTCATGTAGGGTTATTTTTGAGTTGTACTAATGTGCATTTTCATTTTATATATACATTTTATAAAATTAGCTAGCTAGTATAAAACTAAACATATTAATTGACAAATATACATTGAAGGCCAAACAAAATACCGGCTGGAACATAGATCTTTAAGGATCATAAGGGTATCACTTCTATGGTTGAAATTTTAGGAAGTCTGTTAGGTGCAAATGTGAGTAGGGTTTGTCCCACATTGAAAAAGAAAGCAAAAGACTTTCAGTTTATAATCCAAGCGGATTACTCCTCTAATTGTTATTGGTTTTAGGATGGAACCTTGCTGTGGTTTCTGATTTGTGGGCTTCTAAGCTTTCCCCCATCTGTTATAGCAAACTATATACTCATACAATCATACCATATCCCCTCATTAGCTTTCGCTCTATCTTTTTTTTTTCTTCTCTTCTTGATTGTGCAATATCTCCTTCATCATTAGTACAATAGCACAATAAATATAAGGGTTTTTCTAGAAAGGTTAACCCATCTTCGAGAGGACTTTACAAAAATTCAATGATACATCCATCGTTCATATGTATTTCTGGATAAATTTCTTTTTCATCATATCGACTTATACTTCCATTAAAAAAATCAAGATACATGTATATCAACCCTCAAATCTTACAAAGTAGATCGTCAACCTAAGTTTCACTCATGATATAGGTTTATAGAGCACACACCACCGCACCCCAATCTAAAAACTTATTTACACTTACACCATACATCAAAACAAATACAAACTATTTAAAAATCTTATAATCTCTACTTTTATACACCTATTCAATCCACAAACATAATCTAATGACTACATTATTAGACGTCTTTCAGATTGTTGCAACCTTTGTTAAAAGCCACTAATAAATTCCAATAATTCCAATTTAGTTATGAATGTGCGATTACCACCTTAACACACAAAATTGTTGCAATAATATACATAGTTGTCATAGGGTGTTACTATTCATTTCATAGGCCCCTTACTACAATTATTTTCAAGTTCTTTGGCTAAGATACTGACAGATTAAGAGGAGAGAGAGAATTGAATGGCTTGTTCATTATTGATCAATAGGTAGAGTATTATATCACTAATATATAAAGCCGGTCTCTCATTCAGGCTACGAGACAGCGGCACTTGGTATTCCAGTTTTTCGCCAAGTGTCGCGCTATGTAGGCGATAAATAGTCATTAATGATACGTGTGATGCTAAGTAAGAGATTTTGGATAGATCTTTTAAGATAAAATTGTTGTATAGAGTTTTATTATCGATAGAATTCTAATATTTCACATATACAAAATTAATCTTAACATTTTATAAGTATCCTATAACCCAATTCTATTTCCATCATCAAACTTGTTTTAAAAAATTCTTTAAAATAAGATCCATTTATAATATATTTAATCACAAACTTTTATATATAGCTGATCAAACCGTGTCACCAACTATTTTAAGAGTTACTTCGTTGGTGCTATAAGGGTTACTTGGTTAGTGTTCTAGTGGTTGTTACTCAATCAGTGTTATAGATAGGGGTTACTTAGTCAGTGTTAGAGGTTACTCAGTTAGTATTACAGGGTTACTCAGTCAGTTTTATAGGAGTTACTTTGTCCGGCAAGATGGTGTGGCTAGCCGCATACAAAATGCATTGTTATTTAATTTACTTTTCCTTTCTTTTTTTATTGCACCATGAGGGATTTCACATTTGTCAATGCATTAATTTAACTATTAATATCTCCAATTATACTTTTGTAAAAATTGTAAAAAAAAATTGATATTTGAAAAGTAGATTTCGAGACGAATCTAACTAGATCCCACTTGATTATGTTTTTCCTAATGAACAAATCACAAATGATGGTAAAAAAAGATTAAGTGAATAGTGTAAAAGTCCTTATGGTGCAAGGGACTTGTTATTCATCGCCCACGTTTTTATACATAAAGCCCACATTTTCTAAAAATTTTGACATTCTTGCCCTTGTTTTAATTTTTACCGAAAACGAAATTTTCACTCACCAAAAATGTGGAGCAGCACTGGATCGCCGAGGGACACCGAAGAGCACTCATCGTCGGCTAGATGCACCAGAGAGCCGCCGTCGACACGGAAAAACGAGGTACGAAGCCGTTTAAAATCACGAAGTGGCGGCTGGCGTCCTACCAGGAAGCCACTGCCGTGGGTGGGGCGCCTGGCCAGGACGCCGCCACCATGGCGGTGGCGCCTGGCAGGGAAGCCAGTGCCATGGCAGTGGCGCCTTGCCAGGACGCCGCCACCGTGGCGGTGACGCCTAGCCAGGCGCCACTACCACGTTTTAATTTTATTTTTTTTATTCAATTTAAACTTTTGTTTATGTTTTTGATTTTTGTGTTTTACAATTTTTTTGTTTTGTTTTGTTTTTTTAATTTAATGTAAACTTTTGTTTATGTTTTTGATTTTTGTGTTTTGTGTTTTTTTTTTTTTGGTTTTTTTTTTAGTTTTTTTTTAATTTAATTTAAACTTTTGTTTATGTTTTTGATTTTTGTTTTTTTTTTTGGTTTTTTTTTTAATTTAATTTTAAGTTTTGTTTATGTTTTTTATTTTTGTTTTTTTTTTTATTTTATTTTTGTTTTTTTTTTTTTAATTTTGATAAATTTGGAATTAAATGTGGATAATAATTTATTTTTTTTAAAAAATAATATTTAATTTGAAATTATGTTTGAAAAATGTGTGAATAATTTAAAAAAAAAAAACAAAAATATGGTTTAGTTTGACATTTTGTTTTAATATGTGTTAATTATTTCTAAACATAAACAAATTTATGTTTTTATTTGTATGTGTGTGAATACTTTTTGTTTATGTTTTTCATTTCTTTGTTTGTTGTTTATATTTTATTATTGTTTTTGGTTATATTTTTTGCACTTTATATATTGTTTTGTTTATGTATATATTTTTTTGTCAAATTGGTTAATTTTTTTTATGTTTATATTTTTTTTCCGTTATTAGTATATTCTTTTATTTATTTATTTTGTATTTAATTTTTTGAAGTTCATATTGCACGTTTTAATAACCAAATGTATGTTTTAAATTGTATGTGTGTGAATACTTTTATATATAATTACGTGTTAGTTTTGTGTTAATTATGTGTAAATTTAGACGTTAAATGTATTATGCGTTAAGAGTGGAAATGATATTTAGAAATTTAAAGTTTAGAAATTACTTTTGTGCTAATTTTGTGTCAAATGTATTAATTTAATCTAATCTTATGTGATTATATTTATATGTTATTGTTGCAGGATTATTGTGGAGACGAAAATGATTATAGTGGGATTTTTGTACACGATGGTCTGTTCGAAGATGCTCAACAAGCGGTTGATTGGGCGAAATAAGTTGCAATTAGATCAGGTTTTTGTTTAGTAGTAGCAAGTCATAAATCTCAACGGGATGGTAGAATGGATCGCATTTTGAGATGCGACCGTTATCGCAAAAGGGAGGAACGAGATTTCAGTCAAGCGATTCGGTTTGATACAAAGCGGAAAGGTTGTGGGTGTCAGTTCAGAGTAAAGGTTCGACAACAGCAAAGGTGTGACGGTTGGGAAGTGAAGGGTTACGGTAAATGGGGGTATCACAACCATGAGATGATAGTATATGAAGTGGGTCATCGATAGTTAAGCGGTTAAGTCCTGCTGCGAAACTAGTTGTAAAAGAAATGAGTGATGCTCAAGTGAAGCCTGCTAAAATATTAGAATCTGTGTTGGAGAAATTTCCTGAAGACCAGCCAAACCGAAGACACATCTACAACGTCAGACAGAAATTAAGGTTTGAACGGTCAGAGGGAAGGAACCCTATACAGCAGCTTCTACACCAGGCACAAGCACGTGGTTACCTGTACTGGTTTGAATCTGATGAAGACACATCGGAGGTGACTCATTTGTTCCTTGTGCATCCTGATTGTGCTGATATGATTTTGTCTTGGCCATCTGTGATTCTGATCGATTCAACGTACAAGACAAACAAGTACAAGTTCCCACTGGTTGAGATGGTTGGGATGACTCCAACGAACCAGAACTTTTTGATTGGTTATGCAGTCATGAAGGATGAGACGGCTGCGAGTTACCGTTGGGTGTTGGAGAAGTTGAGAAATTACATCGGCCCAAATGTTCAGCCATCGGCCATCGTCAGCGATTGTGAGGGAGGTCTCTTTGCCCCTATAGCGGAGCTGTTTCCGGAGTCGAGCCATTTACTGTGCACATGGCACATCAACAACTGCGTGAAAGTCAAAGCCTACAACCTTTTCAACAAGAACTTAGATTCAGCAGAGAGATTGGTAAATGGTAAGTGGCGGAAGATCCTGCAAGCTACCACAGAGGCAGAGTACCACCGAGCCTTGGATAACTTTAAGGATGCG
Source organism: Chenopodium quinoa (assembly GCF_001683475.1). Lineage (NCBI taxonomy): Eukaryota > Viridiplantae > Streptophyta > Magnoliopsida > Caryophyllales > Amaranthaceae > Chenopodium > Chenopodium quinoa. Next base: position 875,799 of record NW_018743014.1, on the reverse strand, counting down.
TACCAATGGTGCCCGACAATTGTAGACTATGTGATGCAGCAGTGGGTGCCTCAGAGGGAAAAGCTTGTCAAATATTGGACAAACCAAGTTCTTCATTTTGGAAACACTACCACATGTAGAGTTGAGAGCGCTCATAGAGCTCTGAAGGACTGGATTGGTTCTTCCACCTCTGCTCTGGATACACTGTTCGAGAGAATAAACAAGGCTATTGATACTCAGAAGAACGACATCAAGAACTCTCTCGAGGACTCCAGACGGCAACATGGCACGATGTATAGCCATTTCATATTTAAGATTCTCCATGGTCGTGTGTCACACTACTGCTTGGGGTTGATTCTGAGCGAGCACAACAGGATGAGGGAGTTGGGTGATGAAGTGGCTATTCGGTGCGGATGTGCTATATCGGTGACTCATGGACTACCTTGTGCATGCACCATTCACCGCGTAATTACGCAAGATAGGGCGTCGTTACATGTTGATCAGGTTCATCCATTCTGGCGGACGCTCGTTAACAAAACATTACAAAAAATTAACAACCTAATAAATAAAAAAATTAATAACCTAATAAATAAAAAAAACAAAAAATTTTGACAAAAAAAATGAAAAATACCCAAAAAAAAAAATACTAACAAATTGACATTAAAAAGAAAAGTACACAATATCGAAAAAAATAAATTAAAAGAATTGAAAATACACACAAAAACAAAAAAAAATAAAAAAAACATGCAATATAAACATATAATGATGCAATATAAACATGCAAAAAGTAATTAAAAATAAATAACAAAACATGCAATATAAACATACAAAAAAATAACAAAACATGCAATATAAATATACAATATAAACATAAAAAAAGTAATTAAAAAATAAATAAATAAAACTATATACAAATGATGGAAAATAAATTAAAAACATTACAAAAAATTAACACCCTAAAAATAAAAAAATTAATAACTTAATAAATAAAAAAAAAATTAAAAATACCCAAAAAAAAATTTGGAAAAAAAAATTAAAAAAAAACCGGAAAAACAAAAAAATAAAAATAAAAATAAAAAAAATAAAAAAATAAAAAAATTGGAAAAAAAAATTCAAAAAAAAATAAAAAAAAATAAAAGGAGGGTGGCGCCTGTCCCAGACGCCAGTGCCACGGTGGTGGCGCCTTACGTGGACGCCGCCACCGTGGCACCGGCGTCCTGCCCAGGCGCCGCCACCGTGGTGGTGGCGTCTGGGCTAGGCGCCGCCACCGTTCAACCACCTTTTCCGTTTTTTTTTTAATTAACAAAAAAAAAACATACCTTTCCACCTCGAAACCCCCTTGCTCCGGCCACCGGTGCCGCCTTGACATTTTTAAAAAATATTTTAGAGAGAGAAAGTGAGACTACAAAGTTAAGAGAAGATGAGAGTGTGTTTTTTACTAGAGTAGAGAGAAGATAAAGGTGTGTTTTTTAGTTTGAGGGCAAAAGGGTCATTTTACTTTTAATTTGTGGGCTTTATGTGAAGATTTGCGGGCGATATTTAGCAGTTCACAAAGAAAAACGGAGGAAGTATTTAAAAAATAATGGAGAATCAGTAAAAAATAATTTTTAATTTATAAAAATAATTTTATTTTGGTAAAAATACTTTAAGTTCAGTGAAAATAATTTAAGCTCAATATAAGTAATTTGAAGTCAATAATAACATATATATCTATTATTTACAAACAAAGCTACAAAAGTACACTATTATATAAATATAAGCCATATGATATCGTATGTCTAAATATCCTACATATCATAACGGATTATATGACCATATTTAACATTCAAGTAAAAATGTTATCTTAAAATTTTATTAACCATCTAAAAACTACTCTCATAACATAGGAAACAATCTCCCTAAAAGATATACTAGCCTAACCTTAAATCTTAAAGATATATTCTCTAAATAATATCTTAACATAAAATAAATCTAAGTATATTATTCTCTTAATGAAATCTACGGAAAATATATCACACATATTTTCCGATATTTCATATCTCTAGTAGATACCTAAAGTTCTTCTCCTTTTTATATTATATTTATTTTTTCCGTTTGATATAAACGTTACATGAAATAAATTAGTTTCGTCTAAAAGTATGAAAACGATTAAAGCATCTTTTTTCATGGAAAAAAAAGCTTTAGGTCCTCTCAATACTTTAATAATGCTTAAACTCTGTTTGGCTGCATTTGTGAGATTTTTTAAATTTTTTTATTTGATTTTTTATTTTTTGGTGCGAAATTGTGGTTTATTTTTGGACACGATGCAACTTCTTTTATCTTGCTAGGTTTTATTAGAGAGCAAAAGCCTAAATATATGTTATTTACTACTGTTACTATGTCACATTCTCTATTTCTCTTTTTATTACTTGCAGTAGAAATGTTGACTTTAATAAAAGTTTTGTCATGGTACTTTGGTAGGTTACTAATTTAAACTTTTTCTCTTTCAATTATTTCAATAAAAAAATATTTCATCATGTGTTTCTCAACAATCATATATGTCGGTTATTAATAGAGCTCGAGGTTAATCAATAATGCACTGTCTACTTATTTATTTTTTGGGTAAAAAGAGATCAGAGTTCTTAAGAACGAATGATTTACACAGAATTTAATTCCAAGTATTCAATATTAACCCGGCCCTCAAGACTTGAACCAACTAATTTTTATTTAGGAAATCAAACCAACTATAATACTTGATTATACACCTACATGCTTACTTTAATGGTCATGCATGTAGCTCAAGCTACACAATTTTTGATCATGTTACATGAAAATATATTTAGTCCGAACCTTAATTATTATTGCTAGCCCAATTCATCTTACAAAGTACCTACTCCGGCTGTATATAAATGTTTTGTATTTCTATACCATTTTAAGTAATATATAGATGGTTATAGAAATTAATGGTCAAAGTTATCGTTTTTATTACGTGTGAGATTTTATAATTAATAAAGAAAAACAATTGGCTAGATTTTTCAGGCAGACTGTTAAATTTGAGCAGTAAGTTCAATTCAGATGAATTATCTTAAATAACATAATTTTAGCTAAGCTATGTACAAGTAGTTTTCTATTTCTTTGTAAAAAAAAAAAAATAAAAAAAAAAATTAGTTTTCTATTTCAAATTTATTGACGGGAAATCAAACAGACAAACAAGAGAAATCTTTAAAAAAAAAATCTTGGTAGTAGTACGGTTTGTGCTTTAGAATCTTTCTAGGTCTATTGTAGATGTTGTACTAGTCTATTGGCCCAAAGGAACCCATCTTTTGGTAAAGTTGCATTTGAAGTTTGAAAGTTATGTATTCATATTTTCACTTTGGCTCCCCACTTATATGTTCCAAGTAGTAATAGAAGTCTTCTAAGTAACTAAGGCCCTGTTCTTAGGCCCTGTTCTTTTGAGTTGTTCTGCTTTACTCTGTTAACCTGCTCTACTCTGCTGAAATCTGCTCTACTCTGCTCTATTCTGCTTAGATCTGCTAAACTCTACTCTACTCTGCTTAAAAATAATAATTAATAATAATAATAATAATTAACATTTAAAGATAATAATAATAATAATAATAATAATTAATATTTAATAATAATAGTTAATAATAATAAAACAAATATTATTTATTATTAATAATAATAATTAGTATTTAATAATAATAATAATAATAATTATATATATATATATATATATATATATATATATATTTTTTTTGTGTTGGTTTTTTGTGTTGGTAAGTAAGAAATTTCATTACCAACAAGGAGGAGGGCAAACCCTCATACAACACACCAACAAGGCAAAGCCAAAAACACAGCTAGCCAAACAACACCTACAAACTACAACACCCCAAACAAAACGGGATAAACAAACACCTAAACAACACTACATTGTACACTTAAGGTTTTGTAACCATTTACATTCTTTCCTAGACCATATATGAGAGATTAGCTGTTGTAATCTACCACAAATTTCCTGCTTGATAGTTCGCGCCACTATACTAGGCAACATAATAGCTCTCTGCCAAAGCGCATGATTCCTAGTCACCCAAATGTGGTAAGTTACAGCAGCAAGCACTGCAAGGATTGCTTGTTGCTGCACTTTAGAAGTCATAACCCTTCTCCAATTTTCCAAGCCACCTCAATTCCAACCTAAGCCATCTAAACATACATCCAGCCAAGCACATATCTCTTTTATACATTTTAAATTGTAAGGGCAAGTATAGAACAAGTGGTCTTTAGTTTCAGGCTCCTCCCCACACAGTAAGCACAAATCACTGTCACAGACACCATAGCTGCACAGTTTAGTCCAGGTTCTTAGTCGTTTTTGAATTACTAACCAACATATCAGGAATGCTTTGGAATATTAAACCTATTCCATACCCAGCTAGTCCAAGGCTGCTTATCACCAGATCCCTGAAGCTACTTATAACAGGTAGCAATTTTATCTTGCTATTCATCCACCTATTATCAGTAAACCCTTGCTTTAGATCATCCCTTACTTTACAGAGCATTTTCCAGCCCCAACTATCCCTCATTTTAGGAACCAGATCCCAGAAATCTTGCTCCTTAATGTATACACTATGAACCCACTTGACCCAAAGTGAGTCCATTTTCCTTACAATTTTCCAAACATATCCACCAAGAGCAGCCTTATTCCACTTAATGTAGTCTCAAATGCCTAAGCCTCCCTGATTCTTAGGTTTGCAGACCCAATCCCAAGCAATGTGGGGGGGGGGGGGATTTATCAGCTGCACCATCCCAAAGAAAGGCTCTGCAAACTTGCACAATTCATTGCATCACATTAAGTGTGCAGAACCTAGGCCCAATATGTGTGCAGGCTCATAAGAATTGAATTCACCAACAAATCTCTTGTAGTATAATAAAGATGCCTGCTGCTCCAGCAATGAATCTTATGAAGAATTTTATCAATCAAAACATCATAATCTGAAAATTTGAGCTTTCTAGTATCCAATGGAATACCAAGATATCTAAACGGAGTAATACCTTGCACAAACCAAGAAAACTCCAGGATTCCTTGCTGAATAGTCTTTGGAACACAGCCAAAGTAAACATCTGTCTTTTTAGAATTTGCTTGTAAACCTGAACAATGTTCAAAGGCTTTGAGAGCTTGGATTAAAAGAGAAATATACTTCTTATTCCCATAGGCAAATAGCATTAAATCATCTGCATACATTAAGTGATTCAAAGAAAGCCCAAAACATCTATGATGAAATCTGAACTGCCTCTTTTTACCCACTTTTTTGTGCAATCTTGAAAGGTACTCCTTAACAATTACAAAAAGCAGTGGGGATAAGGGGTCTCCCTACCTAATACCTATCTTCCCTTTAAAGTATCCATGCAGCCCACCATTCAATATTAAAGAAAATGAAGGAGTCATCACACATTGCATCACCCACCCAATAAAAACCTCAGGAAAGTTTAGAGCTCTTAGCATTTCAGCAATGAAATCCCAACTTATAGAGTCATAAGCCTTTCTAAGGTCCACCTTTATAGTACACCTTGGTGGCCTCCCCTTACAGTTATACTCCTTAAGCATATCTTGGAAGATCAAGATATTATCAATGATAGATCTTCCACTCACAAACAGACCTTGATTTTCACTGATCAATCCAGGTAACTCTTCTTTTAACCTAGCACAGAGCATCTTTGAAATGATTTTGTATAGGACATTGCAACAAGCTATAGGTCAAAATTGGGTAACTTTGTCAGCATTTTCAACTTGGGGAACAAGAGACAAAGTAGTATTGTTGACTTGCTTAAGCATACTCCCACTTCTGAAAAAATCAAGCACAACAGCAGCAACATCGTTCCTAACCACACCCCAGCAAGCTTTGTAGAACTTGCTCGAAAAACCATCCGGTGTTGGGGCTTTGTCATCCTGAACACTCCAAATAGCATTCTTTACATCATCACTAGAGATGGTCTAGAAATATCCAACCCAGCTTCACCAAATAACACTTGCCCTTCTTAAATAACTTCTAGATGCACCTTGCTAGTAGCTGCAGAATGAGACCCCAGCAGATTAGTATAAAAATCAATAAAAGCAAAGTTTATAACATCTGGATCACTATGCAACACCCCTGCATTGTCCATAATTGAATACACATTATTTTGAACTCTTCTCTTTTTTAAACTTGCATGAAAGAAAGCAGTATTAAAATCTCCATCCTTAAGCCAATGCAACTTTGCCTTCTACTTCAGGAATTCGAATCCAGCAGTGTCATCAGCTTTTCTTGCCTCTATTTCCAACTTTATCAAATCGAGACTTCCAGGCTCATCATTTACCTGACCCTGTATTTCCACCAATTTTTTATGAGCTTCAGCATCATCCACCTCTACATCTGTAAAATGAGTCAGGTTTAAATCCTTTAAAGCTTGCTTGACACTCTTTAGCTTCTTCACCACTTTAAATATCTCTGTACCATGAACATCACTCGACTTAGCTTCTTGCACAGAGCTAAAAAACTCAGGAGAGTCAATCCACATATTATAAAACCTAAAAGGCTTTCTGGAACTTCTCACCATTGAAGCAAAATTAATGACACATGGAGAATGATCCATGTCTCCTTCTGCATAAAATTTGGCTTGTACATCTAGGAATGAGTCCTGCCATACACTATTCACAGCCACCCTATCAATCCGAGAACACACTCTACTAACACCATCTTGCTTATTATTCCAAGTGAAAAAAAGCCCTTCAGTCTTCCAATCCATCAGGTTACAATCCTTAAGACATTCTCTGAACTGCTCCAGCTCCACCAAAGTCACTGGTGAACCAACCCTATCACCAAGATTTAACACATTATTGAAATCTCCTCCTATCATCCAAGGCCCATGAATATTTCTACTGATACTTATGAGGTCATCCCATAACTCCATTCTTTGACTAGCCTCATTTAAACCATACACAATTGTATAATCAAAAGAGCACCCAGAAGCAATATGCCTTGCTACCAAGTGGATCAATTGACCTTCCACTCTTCTAACATCAACATGAAACACCCCAGGCATCCATATAACCCAAATTCTCCCTCCCCTATGCTTCGAGTAATTAGTGATAACACTCCAATCACCCCCAAACTTGGGAAAAACACCAGCAAATTTTCTAGCCTTCACTCTAGTTTCAAGAAGCCCAAAAAGACCAATGTTATGTTGTTTGATGAAGCAAAGTACATCACACACCCTACTAGTCTTATTTAGGCCTCTAACATTCCAAAATCCCCACTTATTCATGAGAAGTAACAAATTCCCTCCCCACCCTCATCCATCCCATTACCATCCCCACCCAAACCAGGATCAACATCTTCAGAGCTTATCCCAACCTTTTGAACCCCCACATTACTCCTTCTCTTCTCAATTACAGCTCCCTCTTTCCTTGAGTTCCCTTGACCAGTATCCACCCCTAAAATCTGCTGGCAATCATTAACCTTCTTCTAAATAGGTCTCCATACCTTTATCTGACCATGGTAACTCTTTTTTCCTTGTTCTCTAGCCAACACTTTATGATTAGGACACTGTTCATGCTTATGACCCATACTCTTGCACATGGTACAAATCACAAGCCTCCACTCATACACCACCTTTTGAACAATAATTAATATTTAATAATAATAACTAATATTTAAAGATAATAATAATAATAATAATTAATATTAAATAATAATAATAATAATAATAATAATAATAATAATAATAATAGTCTCCTGTTTAGGCATTAGGTTTGGGGTGCGGGGGTCGTTGGTTTCTTGTGTCAGTTTCCGACAGGGAGTTTGTTCTCCGGTATTCCGCACGATTTCGGCAGAGGTTTCGTTTTGCAGCAGCAGCTAGTCCAAGCGGTGCAAGGGTGGGTTCAGTCTCAAGTTCAGGTTAAGGCTCTGTTTCACGGGTTCCTCAATATCGCGGGTAGGAGGGGGTTGGCCGGCGGTAAGGCAGGGTGTTTCAAGAGGCGATCAGGCAGCGTTCAGGCGGTATTTTCCGGTGTCTTTTCCGGTTGTTTGGTTCCTGGTTTCCTATCTCACGTCCGGCTGGATTCCAGCGATCAGGTTTCTCTTTTTCGCGTTGCTCTGTTTTTTCTGTATTGATCAGTCTTCGGTGCTTTGTTCTTTTTTTGCGTCTGTTTTGCTGCGTTGCTTTATATTAGTGTGTTCCTCTGTGTTCCTGCATTCTGGGTTTCTACGTTGTTTTGGTTGTCTTGTTTTTTCCGGTGCGGCTCGTTCTTGGCTAGTGGTGGGTGTTTGTGCTCTTTGTTTGTGGTAGTTTGTGTCATTAGATTGTTGGTGTTTGTTGGAGTACTTGTTTTCAGCTTTGTGGTTGGTTGTGTATAGCTATTTCAGCTGTCGTTATGAAGTTTCATTGTCCCTTTTGTGGGTCTTAGTGGTTGTCAAGATGGAAGTGGCAATGGCCTTACTAGAAGTTCTCTTATCAAGCATCTTTGTGATCGTCATTGTTGTATTGGTGCACGGGATATCACTCGGCATTCTCTTACTTCTAATTTGGCTGTTTATAGTAAGGCTGAAGTTGCTTTTTCGCGTATGGGGATTTGGTTATGTGGAGTTTGCTACAAAACGCATATGCATCATAGTAAGTGTTGTCATAATACGGGTGAGATTGTGTCACCCCCGGATGAAGGAGATGGTATTGTTCATTTTGTGCTTCATGGTTTCTCCAAACCGCAAACTACCTCTTCTCCAGCTCGGCTTGGACACATGGGTGGTTGGTGCAAGGTCAACATTGTGGTTTTGATGTGGCTCTTCTTGATTGTTTGTTCTCTAACGGGTTTCGTACTATGCAGTCTATCCCTACCAAGTGTCGTTTGGGGTTTTCTCGGGTTCTGAAAGGTGCTCTTGATAAGGTGATCTCTAAACCTGATGACATTTTTAGTTGGGTCTCTTTGTTGGTGTTACCTCTTTGCACCCTTAAAACCTTTCGCCCTCGGAGCAGCTCTGATTCTAGGTTTCCGGTGAACATCGGCATCAAGAAGAGAGTATTTTTCATGCTATTTGTTCTTGGAGTGCACCAGGTGATAATTTGCAGCTTATGAGGGATACTTTAGTAGAGGTTTCTCCTACTTTGTCAGTGGTTGATGATGAGGACCTTGATTTGGAGGAGTGTAATATTAAGCAGTGTCGTAGGAAGATTTGTGATGGTCATTACACTGCTGCAGTCCGGGTTCTTTCTTCTTCAAGCGTTACTCCTTATAATGAGGCCACTCTCACGGATTTACGATCTAAATACCCTACTTCTCCAGCTCCATCCTTGCCTGATATACTTGTTGATCACCTTCATCTCGTTACTACTTTTGTTATTATTTTGGATCGGGGATTAAGAGTTTTCCACGTGGCACATCATGTGGTAGGGACGGTTTACGTGCTCGGCACCTTATGGATTGCTTGAGTGGTGCTTCTGTGGCTGTATCAGATGAGCTAGTTGACTCTATTTTCGGGGTGGTTAATCTCTTTCTAGCTAGAAGATGTCCTATGGAACTAGGAGAGTATATTGCTAGTGCTTCTCTTACACCATTTGTTAAGCCTGGTGGTGGTATTCGTCCTATAGCTGTGGGTACTGTTTCGCGGGCGTCTGGTTTCGAAGGTGGGTGCTATTATGGTTGGTCAATCTTTAGGAAGTTACTTTGATGGTCTTCAATTTGGTGTTGGGGTTTCTTCAGGTGGTGAGGTAATTCTTCATGCTGTGAATCGATTGATTGAGGACTGTGGTTCTGATGTTGGTCTTTCTATGTTGTTGCTCGATTTTCAAAATGCCTTCAATCTAGTTTATCGTACATTCATGTTAGGTGAAGTTCGTCATCATCGTCCGGGCATTTCGTGATGGGTTGAATTCTGCTGTTCTAATCCAACCAGATTGTATTATGGGGACCACACCTTATGGTCGTCTCAGGGGGTGTAGTAGGGTGATCCCCTTGGTCCTCTATTTTTTGCTTTGGTTTTACAACCCCTGGTATGTAAAATCAGATACACTATTGATGTATGTCTTCAGGCTTGATATTTGGATGACGACACTGTTATTGGTGACACGTTGGTGGTGGGGAAGATTCTACAGTTGATTATGGAGGAAGGGCCTCGTTTTGGGTCACATCTTAACGTGGAAAAAACTAAAATTTTCTGGCCGCAGAATACCCTCGAAGCAAGCTTGTGGATGTCTTTTCACCTAATATTGCTCGACCATTGCGTGGTGTTAAGTTGCTTGGTGGTCTCGCTAGTTCCGATTCCGATTTTAGTGGTGAGCATGTGATGCAGAGGGTGACCAAGACCATTGCGCTTATGGATAAGGTTGCTATGCTTGATCACTACTAGAAAATAGGCTAATTCCGACGGACTGGTTTCGACGGACACAAAATTCCGTCGGAAAAAGAGAAATTTTCGACGAATTTATGTTCCGTCTGAATTTTCCGACGAATTCAGCAAATCCGTCGGAAAATTCCGACGGAATTTTACTCCGTCGGAATATATGTGCTTTCCGATGGAAATTTCCGTCGGACTTTACAATTTCCGACGGAAATATTGTCCGTCGGAAAATTCCGACAGAAATTTTCTATCGGAATTTAATTAAAAAAAAATCTTTTAAAACCCTAAGATCTGGACTCTATTTCTTCTCTCCGCCTCTTTCCTTCTCTTTCTCTCTCCTTTTTCCCCTTTCTCTTTCTCTCTCCACTTCTCTTTCCCTCACCGCCTCTTCCCTCTTCTTTCTCTCTCCTTTTTCCCCTTACTTTTTCCCTCACTGCCTCTTCTCTTTCCCTTTTCACTTTATCTCTCCTCTTCTCTTTCCCCCCTCTCCTCTCAACAACATCAACAACCACAACCGCAACAACCACCACGCTTCGCATCACCTCTTTCCACCAGCCACGCGTCACCTCCAGCCACGCGTCACCTTCAACACCAGCCGCTACTCAACAACAACTTCAACAACCAGCCGCCGCGTCAAGCACCGTAGAAGGCCGAAAATATAGGTTAAATATTGGTTAGTTTGTAGATCTAGATTTATTTTTCACAAAATTTATGATTATAATTATTTTTTTGATGAAATTGTAATGTAAGTTTATAAATTTTGTAATGTAAGTTTGTACATCTGGTTTTTTGGATTTTTGGACTATGTAATGTATAAATTGTTTTTTTCGATTTTTTTGGTTTTTGTTTTGATTTGGTTTTTACGATTTAAGTGTTCTGGATTTTTTCGTTTTTTTCGATTTGGTTTATTGTGGTGGTGGTGGGAAGGGGTAGGTAGATCTGGGTTGTGGGGGTGGCGAGGTGAAAATACGGGTTAGGGGGCGAGGTGAATCTGGGTGATTTGGGTTAGTTTCGGTTAGGGTTCGGTGGTTGTGGTTGGTGAATCTGAGCTAGGTGGCTAGTTTGGCTGATTTGGGTTAGTTTTTGTTAGGGTTTGGTGGTGGTGGTGGTGTTCTGAGGTGGTGATACGCCGCGCCAGTGGTGGCATGGCGTTTTTTTTTTTTTAATTTCTAAAAATCAATTTCCGACGGAACAGTATCCGTCGGAAATTTCCGACGGATTTTTCCGGTGCCGGAATTTCTCTTTAGACGAAACAATTCCGACGGAATTTCCACCGGAAAAGTGTTTCCGACGGAATTTCCGTCGAAAAGGTCATTTTTCCTACGAACGATTTTCCGACAACCAGTTCCGACGGAATTTTCGTCGGAAACGTTTTTTCCGACGGAATTCCGGTGTGATTCCGACAGAGTTTTTCCGTCGAAAATGACCTGTTTTCTAGTAGTGGATGATTCTCAATGTGAGCTGTTGTTACTTAGGGCATGTACCGGAGTTTCCAAACTCTACTTTGCATTGCGTACTTGTCCTCCTAGTACTTTTGAGGCGGCTCAGCGCACATTCGACGAGGCTCTTCGATCTTCCTTGGAGCGTATTGTTACTGCTCCGGGGGCCTAGGTTTGGCGATTAGCAGTGGCGGCTTGCCACCTTACCACTTGCGTTTGGAGTGCTTAGTGTTTATTCCGCAGGTGATGTTCGTCATTATGTATTTTCTTGCTTCTCGGTTACAGTCTGTTGAGTTGTAGACAAAGCTTTTACGGCATGCTTGCATTGTTGGTATTGGACGAGCCTTTGAAGATGCATTGAGTCTGTTTAATGGAACGGTGGAGTCTGACATTATGAGTAATCCTAGTAAGGTCGCTATCCCTAAACTCATGAAGAAATTGGCAGATATATATTTCACAAAGGTTACTACTTCTGCAGAATCTGCTTATTCGTTATCTCCTCGGCAATCTGCATCGTGGAAATCACAGCAGGGAGATCACACCTCTGCTTGGCTTAGGCGATCCCTACTTAGGGGTTGGGTCAGACGATGAACGCTAAGACATACCGATGTGTATTGTGCTACCGGTCGGGTGTTCCATTGTTCTCTGTCTTGACGCCCTGTTTTGCTTGTTCAAGGGTTTTTCCCGGCGATATTTTCGGTGATCATGCGGTGTCGTGTGCTGGTATTGGGTATTAAACATCGGCATAATGTTGTTCGGGATACCCTTATTGATGTTTGCTATAGATCTGGGATTTTAGCTAGAAAGGAGGTGGACATTGTGTTGTGTGGAGGGAACGACGAGGCCCTCAAACCTGCAATTGTGTTACTTTATTCCTGGGATTGAGGAAGGGATGTATGTGTTGATTTGACAGGGTCTTCTCCTTTGACACAGACTGGACTATTTGAATTTGTTCCTGAATAGGTTGTGGCTGATGCGGCTCATCGAAAGCAGGTCAAGTACGAATCCAGTTGTTGGACAATTGGATATGGTTCTCCCCCCCTCCCCTTCTCCTTTTCTTCACTTGGAGAATTAGAGAAGGAGATTGTTGCGTTGCTGAAGAGGGTTCAGAAAATCTCGGCGACTCAAGACATTGGGGCACGTGTTGCTGCTCATATTTTCACTAGGATAGACTTTGCTATATCTAGGGGAGTGGGGCCCACATTGTATCTCGGCTTCCCAGTAATTTTCTATAGGCTGTATGACTTTGTCTGTTTTTGAGATATAATAATAATAATAATAATAATTGATTTGGGAATTTCCCCCCGCCACGTGGACCTATTAAATGTTGCCACGTGTCCTCCGCGTGGACCAATCAGAGTCGGCCACGTGTCACTTCGTAAGAGGTCCAAAGTAGACCTATCAGGCCGCGACACGTAGAAGACTGAAAGACCTGTCAGGAAAAGAGCCTGCAAACTGCCCAACTTCCCAGGCAAGCCCAATCAGTCCTAGGTTTTCCAGAAACCTAGTATTGGGCTCAGTCTCCCAGACTATAAATAAGGTGTTTCCTCCAAGGGAACACCTATTCAGAAATTTCTAAACACATTTAGAGAGCTTCATATCATATCTGATAGGCGCTCTCACCTACTCTCACTCTCAAAGTAGAGAACTTGTCAGTTACCTGACATCCCAAACTGAGCAATCATACATTGCAGATCCTCTCTTGAAACCCAAGGGAGACTCTTACTTTCCGCATTTAACTCCTCAAGCACGTTCTAACTTGACCGTTGGAGGCGGAGCTCCCATCAACAGGAGTCTCCGTTATTTTGCAGGTACAGGCGTCCGGAGGTCAGTCTTGGATTTGTAACTCTCCCGCAGGACATCAAAAAACCCCGAAACATTTGGCGCCGTCTGTGGGGAAAGTACATTTAAGATGACTTCACAAGACCCTGTACCGAGTCTAAGTGAGAAGCGGCCTCTGGCCGACGTCCTGGTCACCTCAGACCAGGACACCGATGACGACTATGATGTCGTCACTAACACGGCACCTGACGGGACTCTAAGGACTCGGCGTGTCCGCCCCACCGAAAGGAGGGAACGGACCGTCGGCCAGGCCGGGCCCAGTGGAACAGTCGTCCCGTCGACTGTCACCAGGAGGCCGAGGGATCCACCCCTATTACCAGAAACGAGCTCATGAGTCTCATGACAAGTTTCAAAGGGGAGATCAAGGATCTCATTGCTGAGCAAACGGCTGCTCCTGCCAAGGAACAGTCGGCCAAAAAGGCCTCCCATTCAGGGAGAAGCAAACTGGTCAAGGATCGAGAGCCGACTCCTTACCCAAAACCAAGGGTAGGGCCGAAGCCCTCCACAATCTTGGTCGGACTCAACTTTCTTGCGCCAGGAAACAGAAAAGATATCCGACATATTCAGCCGGATGGTTCCAAGAAAACATATTCCGATCCTCGGATGATAATCCAGCAAAGGAAGAATATGCAGCTATCAGAGTCGGCCTCCACGACAAACTTCAATGATAGTTTCCAGAATACCTCAATGAGGTACTCCAATCTACCCCAGGAGGGTCAGACAGGCGGCACGTCCGCCCAATCTACTCCTCAAATATACCAGACGGCCCCGTATGTCCCTCACCAGCCATACGGGCCGTATGGACAATTTTACGTGCAGCCTACTCCTTTTGGGGGACAGGCGGCACCTGCAGTCCAACCTCTAGACTGGCAGCTTCGGCTGCAGAGACTTGGGGGACAGCCTACGGCTTTCTCCAAGGAAATAACAGAGGCCGCACAGCTGGCCAAAGTTAAAAATGTATTGGTAGGCACCTACGGCGGTACCACCAATCCTGAAGACCACCTAATGGCTTACACTAACCTTATGTATTTACAAGGGTTGGACGACGCCACGTGGTGTAAATGCTTCCCGGCCACATTGAAGGGAGTTGCCCAGCAGCGGTTCGGCAACCTGCCAGCCGGTTGCATTAACAATTTTAGGACGCTTGCATATCTGTTTGCGTCCAATTTCTCAATGAACATCCCGGCTAAGAAAACGAGCCTTGATCTGGGCACCATACAGCAGGAAGAAAAAGAAGGGTTGCGCTCATATATCAGGCGCTTCAATCTGATGAGAATTCAGATTCAAGGGTTGTCTGATGAGGTAGCCTATACAGACTTTTTCAAGGGTCTGAAGGATGGGTCGGCCTTCAAGTTCGACCTTGTTAGGAAGAGGGTTGCCACCCTTCAAGAAGCATTGATGGAGGCGGACGCTTATATACAGGCGACCAAGCTCTGCAATTTTGGAAAACAGTCGGACTCAAAGAGGTCCGACAAGAAAGAGAGTCGGCCTCAGCAACCGGCTAAAAAAGAAGAGTTGGAAAGAAAACAAGTCTGGGTGGCCGAGCCTACTGAACAACCATCCCGGAAGAAAAAGGAGGGGCAGACGTACTCCCCCAAGTACGAATTTAATAAGGACTGCTACTCCATCCTCATGGAGATTAAGGACCGAGTTCCCCTGGAAAAGCCGGCTCCTATGAAGGGTCCTGCTAAAAGCCGAAACCGGAATAAATATTGTCATTATCATGAGGATGTTGGTCACGACACCAACGAATGCTATACTCTCAAGCGTTTGTTGGACCGACTGGCCGATAAAGGGATACTCAAGTCCTATGTACTCAGGTCCAAGGTTACCCTGCAAACAAACTCTAGAGAGCCTCCTAAGAAGAAGCCCAGCTCTACTAATAGTTCGGATACAGATGAAACTCCGATCTACACTATAGCAGGCGGATTCGCTGGAGGTGGTCCGACCATTCGGGGTAACAAGGACTATATCCGAGGCCTCGACATTAATTCAGTAGACGAGGGACAGGTGTCCAAGGACCCCTTCCCCGAAGTCATAATTACTGAAGAGGATCGAGGACAGGTCAAAAGACCGCATGATGACCCCGTGGTCATCGAATGTAAAGTGGCCAACCAAAGAGTCGACCGCATTCTCATAGATACTGGGAGTTCTTCAGACCTCATCAGTCTCAAGTGCCTGACAAAGCTCAGGTATAAATCTGAGAGTATGCACCAGGTCTCGCACCCCTTGGTGGGATTCGGAGGTGGTGTAGTACACCCGATAGGACAGGTAGACTTACCCGTCCGCTTGGGCGAAAAGGGAAAGGGACGACACATGGTGGTTCGGTTCTTAGTTGTTGAAGAACTGACGGCCTACAACATGATCTTGGGGCGTCCTACCCTAAATCAGTCCAAGGCTGTGATCATTCCACCTCTTATGCTTCTCAAGTTTGAGAGGGATGACGGAACAGTCGGCTCCTTACGGGGAGACCAAAAAATGGCCAGGGAATGTTATCTCTCTGATGTCAGGAGCACTGCGGCCGTCGGTCCCAGTGAAGAGGCAGCGCCTGCTGCAACAACAGCTGGCAAAAAGAGGAAGTTCAGCCAACAGGTGGCCGAGAAAAAAGACAAATAGCAGTCACTGCCCGGACAGAGGCCGGATGAACTTCGTCCCAGTCGGCTGGAGAACACATGGACATTATCCTAGATGACTCTCGTCCTGACCAGAATGTTAAGGTTGGGACGACTGCTTTTGCTGAACTTGGTGCAAATTTTCACCAACTCTTGCAGGACTTCAAAGACATTTTTGCCTTTGAAGTAGACGAGATGCCAGGCATCAGCCCGGATCTTGCCGTACATAAACTCGCTGTGGATCCCAAAAAGAAGCCGGTAAGGCAAAAGAAAATGAACCATGGTGAGGAAAGAAGCCAGGCGGCTGCCGCCGAGGTTAAAAAGCTGTTAGAATCTAAGTTCATCCGGCCATGCTACTTCCCGGACTGGGTTTCCAATGTCGTCCTAGTAAAGAAGCCGAACGGAACTTGGCGCATGTGTGTGGGCTACACGGACTTGAACAACGCATGTCCAAAAGATAGCTATCCTCTCCCAAAGATGGATAGCCTGGTCGACTTTACAGCCGGCCATGCCTTGATGAGTTTTATGGACGCCTATTCAGGGTTCCATCAAATACCCCTATGGAAGAAGGATCAAGAGAAGACGGCCTTTGTAACTGATCAGGGGCTATTTTGTTATACGGTGATGCCGTTTGGTCTGAAGAATGCGCCTGCCACCTTCCAAAGAATGATCAATACTGTCTTTTTTAACCAAATTGGAAGAAATGTGGAGGCATATATCGATGATATAATAGTTAAGTCCAAGCTTCAGTCGGATCACCTGGCAGACCTCCGAGAAACATTTTCCACACTCAGGCG
Organism: Chenopodium quinoa; assembly: GCF_001683475.1. Taxonomy (NCBI): domain Eukaryota; kingdom Viridiplantae; phylum Streptophyta; class Magnoliopsida; order Caryophyllales; family Amaranthaceae; genus Chenopodium; species Chenopodium quinoa. The sequence continues at coordinate 858,784 of NW_018743014.1, read as the reverse complement.
GCACCATGTCATGATCAATCCTAAAAAATGTGTTTTCGGCGTCGAGTCTGGAAAGTTCCTCGGATTTCTGATTGACCAAAGGGGGATAGAGGCGAACCCTGAAAAAATACAGGCGGTCATAGACATGCAGTCGCCCCGTACTGTAAAGGAAGTCCAGAAGTTAACAGGTTGCCTGGCGGCCTTGGGAATATTTCTCAGCCGATCGGGCGACAAATACCTTTATTTCTTCCAGGCAATAAAAAAGAAAGCTATGTTCGAATGGGGGCCGGATGCAGAGGCGGCCTTCCAAAGACTGAAAGAACATTTGCATTCTTTGCCAAGGCTTTTCAGCCCTTTGACCAAGGAAGTGTTGTACATGTACCTGGCCGTCTCTGATCATGCGGTCAGTGCTGTTCTCCTTGCTGAAAGAGACGGCTGCCAGATTCCTGTCTACTTCATCAGTCATGTGTTGAAAAATGCCGAGTTACGGTATCCCATGGTTGAGAAATTTGGCCTGGCCCTCTACATGGCAGTCAAAAAGCTAAAACCTTATTTCTTGGCACATTCGGTTGTAGTATACACTGACCAGCCTATCAAGCGGCCCTTAACGACCATGGAGTCGTCCGGCCGAATGATAAAATGGGCGATTGAAATTCAAAGCTTGGATATTACTTTTGAGCAAAGAAAAGCGGTGAAGGGTCAGGCCCTAGCCGACTTTATTGTTGAAATGACCAGACCACTTGCTCCTGATAATATAGACCAAGTCTGGAAGGTCTATGTGGACGGAAGTTCCACAACAACCGGTTGCGGTGCAGGCGTCATATGCCAGTCCCCTAAAGGGGACAAGTTCGAGTATGCATTGCGCTTCAAATTCCAAGCCTCAAACAATGAGGCCGAGTATGAAGCCTTATTGGCCGGCATCCGCATGTGCAAGGCGGCCGGGGCAAGGAAGGTGGACGCCTGTTCTGACTCACAGCTGATTGTAAGCCAGTACCACGGTGATTATGAAGCCACCCATCCGGCTATGATCAAGTATTTGCAGCCCGTGAAAGAAGAGGCTGGGACACTTGAAGAATTTAATCTAAGCCAAGTGCCAAGATCTGAAAATAACCAGGCGGATGCCCTCTCCAAACTTGCATCATCCGCCTCCTGTGATGCACCGAGAGCTGTCTTCTGGGAGACAATTGAAAAAAGAAGCATTGAGGAGGATCCTATTGGAATCCTTGATCGCAGCTCAACCTGGATGGATCCCATCCGGGCATACTTAACCGACGACACTTTGCCGGACGACTACTCAGAAAAGATTGCACTGAAAAAGCGTGCAGCTAACTTTGAAATTCATCAAGGGAAACTCTTAAAAAAGGGCTATCTACAACCACTCTTGAAATGTGTTACCCCAGAAAAAGGCCGAGAAGTCCTGGAGGACCTGCATTATGGTTTCTGCGCCTTTCGTATAGGCGGACGGGCGCTTGCAAGAAAAGCCAGGCGGCAAGGCTACTTCTGGCCTACCCTAGAAACAGACGCCATGGAGATGGTTAAAAAATGTGACAAGTGCCAAATGTTTGGCAAGCTCATCCATCGTCCGGCTACTGATCTGACGGCTATTCATAGTCCAAAACCATTCGCCAAATGGGGCATGGACATACTAGGTCCCTATACGCCTGCTACAGGCGGCCGAAGATATATACTGGTAGCAGTCGACTACTTTACTAAATGGGTAGAGGCTGAAGCCGTCAAAGGCATCAAAACCAAAGATGTCATCTCCTTCATATGGAGAAATGTAATCACTCGGTATGGAGTTCCCATGTCAATGGTCTTTGACAATGGGCCTCAATTTGAGACGCCTACTCTCACAAATTGGTTGGGGGACCAAGGAATCTCTTATTGCTTTTCATAAGTCGGCCGTCCCCAAGCAAACGGCCAGGTAGAGGCCTTCAACAAGTTGATCTCTGATGGTATAAAAAAGAAAGTTGAAAAAGCAGGCGGCCTATGGGCTGACGAGCTACCACATGTTTTGTGGTCCATCAGGACGACTGAAAAAGGGGCGACTGGTGAAACACCGTTTCTCATGGTCTATGGAGCAGAAGCAGTGTTACCAATAGAGCACTATGAACCGACTCTCCGAGTCATGCTTTATGACGAGGAGGCCAACTGGGAAGCCATGCGCCTAGCATTGGATGAACTTCCAGAGCGCAGGGGCAATGCAGCCTTGCGCCATGAGATCTACCGTCTGAAAATGACGAGGGCCTATAACAGGCGGGTGCACAAGCGACCCCTAAAAGTAGGGGACTTTGTACTTAGAAATATGGAAGCAGTCGGCAGGGCCAACGAGCAGGGGAAATTGACCCCTAACTGGGATGGACCCTACCGAATCTATGAAGAAATAAGAGGCGGCACCAACCGTCTGGAAACACCAGACGACAGGCAGGTAGCCAGAACTTGGAATGTAGACAACTTGAAAAAGTACTACTTCTAAGATTTGTAAATTTTGTAATTCTACTTACATCAATAAAGTTTGCAATTATATTACTAATTTTTTCCAAGTCTCCTTGGTAGAACAAACCGCCTGCAAACAGTCGGCCCATGAAGTCCCTTCTAAGGGACAGCCGCCTGTTTTCATTCGGATTTTTCAAGACCCTTATATGGAACAAGCGCCTGCTAACAGCCGGATCTTACTCTTCCCTATGGGACAAGACGCCTGCTAGCAAGCAAACTTGTTAGTCAAACTCAAAAGAGTAAAAACCCCGAGACTAGATGATCAATCTAGCAACACTTTGAGGCCACAGGCCAGATGATCAATGTAAGGCTCATAGCCGAATGATCCCCTAATATTTAATAAATACGTCTGTCCCAAAACAAAGCAGGCGTCCGGCGACATCCATACGGATGAAATTCGTCGCAGAGAGCATCTCCCATTTGGGTGGCACATTGCTCTATAAACTAAAACAAACGGCCTTACCGAGTGTCCTCCAAGACATCTCGCACTCGTTTGCTATGAGACTATGACGAACCGCCTGCTACATAAAACAAGCAGAAGGGAGGTCTTAGGTCAGAAACCGACTCGTAATTGCTTGGGACAATACAGTCGGAAGGAGTTGAGTAAATCGCCAAGCAGCACTTGGCAAATAAAGAAAAGCACGCGGCCTACGCTGACTGCTTTTCCTACTCAACAAAATTTTACCAACTCTTACACGAACCCTTCTAGTTCATTAGCCGACTATCTTTCGGAACAGGCGGCTTTGGAAGGTAGCTTCACAAAGAGTTGGCTCGGTCCCCCGCGACAACAATTAAGTTTTTGTTTCTATTCAAGAGGACACTAACCCGCCTAACGTTTGCAAACTAGAAATAGGCGGCACAAACCGACTTGTTCTCTTGTTTTGAGCAGAACGTTGGCAAAAATTGGCCAAGTCTCTTATGACTGATTCAAACCCGTATGCAACATAAAAGGCCCAAAACTACCGCCTGTTCATCAGAACGGGCGGAAGCCGGCCACTGTTCCTATTCAAACGTCCTTGCTTAAGATGGTTATAAACTTGAAAGTTCAAACAAGAATAAGTACATGGTTTTGAGCGAAATCAAACGATAGTTTTAAGCCGCCTAATTGCCTGGTTTGGGGCAAGCATCAGGGAATAGCTTTGACTCAGAATAATAACATCAAAAAATTCCCAGTCAACCTATCTCCTTTTCAAAAACCAGGCGTCAGCTACTCAGGGGACAAAACAATCGGCATACAAAACAATCGGCATACAAAACAATCGGATGCTAAACATTCATGAAAGGGCGGAAAATACTTGGCAAAAACAAGAATTAAAGCATGCGACGAAGTTTAAAACAAACCGACTGTTTATAGTCGGGTATATATATGATCAGACGGCCAATGGCCGACTGAAGAGTTAAAATTGTCAATACACCCCGACCGCTCGGTCGGGTAAATAATCAAGCGGCACACAGGCCGGAGAAAAGTTATATTAAAAAAGCTTAAATTTAAGCAGGAGGCTGCGCATCATTAGCCGCCTGGTTCTGTCCTTCGGACCTTGACCGGGACGGCTCCCTTCCAGCATTTACTCCCTCCTTCTCCTGTGCCTCCTCGCCGGCCGCCTCTTCGTGGTCCGACTCCCCTGAAGTGGAGTCGGACTCCTCGCCCTCCGCCTCCTCTTCGCCACCTGCTTCCCCCATCATCTGCTTATTAAAATCATCACAGCAGACGGCGAATTGGCGGTGCCACTTCTCATAGTCGGCGTCAGGAAAAAGAGCCGCCCAAGTCATCTTCATAATGGCGACACTGTCCTCCATCATGTCTTGGACGAGAGCCGACTTCTCTTCCTTGGCTTTCTCAGTTAATTGCTGAGTAAGCACCGTCTTTTGAGAGGACAGGCGGCCCTTCAGCTTGTCAACTCGCTCTCGGAGATCTTTGGCGTCTTGCTCCGCCTGCTTGAGAGTCGCCATCTCTTCGTTAAGATCAGAGACGGTCTTCTCAAGATCCTAGATCTTCTTCCTGGCCGCCTCTAAGTCATGCTTGATCTGCAAAGTGGCTGACGCCTGATAATACAGAATGTCAGTGGTCAGGACTTCATTTTGTGCTATTTGAAACATAGCCTTATCAAAATCAGAGGCGACCATGGCCTTCGCAGCTTTTACCTCTTTAGTCTTGTCGTTCAAAGGCTTGCGCAGGCCTTATACTCGCAGCATGGACTGCACTCGGTCAAAAGAACAGTCGTCAATAAACAAACGGATGGGAGTCAAACAAGGGTAAATTGTTTCAAGTATTACCTCTGCGAGTAGAGCGAGGATAGCCTCAAGGTTCAGGGTGACGACTCCCTTGACGACGTCTTTCTCCTCGGCAGGGATGGCTCGCAGCATGGCTCTGGCCATTTGAACCAAGTCTGGTTCTTCAGAAGCGCCTGTCAAGAACCAAAAAGTCAGACGACTATTCTCAAAAGGAGGCGGCACACTTAAGAAAGGCACAAGTTTAATCTTACCTCTGGTACCCTCCCTGAGAGGACGACTGCCCCCTGGAGTAGACAGCGTCCGTCCCCCAATTAAGGGAGCTCGCCCTTGCCTTTCACCAGCCTGCCGCCTGGAACCGCCGGGAGAGGCCTCGTCTCCAGCCGCCTGTTTTCTGACCTTGGCGGCTGGTTGGGATGAGGAAGAAGGAAAAGGACCGGCTCCCTATAAATTACATTGAGCATAATTAGCTTCCATACAGGCGGTAACCAATAAAAGAGCTAACTGTGATTAATGCTCACCTTAGACGCCTGTTTAGCAGGCGACTCCTCAGTAGGCCGCTTACCCAGCACAGCGGCGCGAAGGAGGGCGACGGCTTTCTTGGATGCCGAAATTTTGTCCATTTCTTGGTCTACAAGAAAAAAGATCATAGTTAAGAATTGTATAAAAATTTACAAGTATAGCAAGGTACATAAAGGAAACGGCCGGCTACCTCTCGGCATCTCAGCACTCAGGCCGCAGGCGGCCAGGTAAACCCCGTCGTACAACCATTTGTACCTGGGGATGTAATGTTTAGGGACAAACTCCCTAACCCCTGTATCAGAGTTTGCTTGGATAAAAACCTGGAAGAGTCCTCGGTCTAGGATCTCTTCCCTGGCTCGCTGAGGAACAGGCGGCAGGTCCGAACCACCGCCTGTTAAGTAAGGTGGGTTCCGGTTCCACCTGTTGTATTTTTTATTTTGGATTTTGTTGGGACTTGAGACTATGAAGAAGGTGTTGCACCAGTCTTTCCATTTGTTCTCCTTCCCCATAGTCATCATATAGCCTTTGTGGCTATTTATTTGGTACCATCCGGTACCGCTTGCCTTGGGGTCCGGCTCAAATAATTCATATGGGCGAACGCCTCAAAATTGGCGTCCACCCCCTGCATTTCACAGGCGGCCACGTACCCCAAAATGTTGAACCATGAATTAGGGGCAAGCTGCCAAAGGCCCAGCTGGTAGCCGTCTAAAATCCTCTCTACCGCCGGATGTAGAGGAAACCTTAGGCCAGCTTTGATGGCCGCTTCATAGCAGCCAAAGCATTCGTCCCCGTAACTTGCCGCCTCTGGCCAGACGACTGTATCTTCTGGGTCCGGTACTGATAAAATGTAGTCGCCGCCCATAAAGTAGTCGGCCCTGGTGCTTGCCAGCTTGTCAAGCATGGTCTTGCGCCTGCTAGAAGGAACGTGGCAGTAATAGGGGGTGTGCGACTCCCTTCGAGAGGCAGCCGGATCTGCTCAGTCGTCCCCCTTCTCGGTCGCATGAATAGCTCTCGCCTCATGCAGGCGAGAGTGTTTTTCTTCTAAGTCGGCAGAATGCCGACTGGAGGTGCTCGTTTCCGAGTCACTCGAGCTCTCGGCCAGATCAGCCGCCTGCCCAGATATGTCTATAGATAGGGGTTCATTCCCAACCTCATCCCCTAATTCTCTTAAAATAGAATCGCTGGGGGTACTTGGGGTTCCATGCGGCCGTTCCGAGAGCTCCTCCCGAGAGAAAAAGGAGTCGTCCGAGTTTGAATATCTTGCAGTCTTTTTCGTCCTGGCCATAGTGTCCTGCACAGACACAGAGACAGTCGGACTCCTAGTTCGCAAAGGGTGGTCCATCAAGGGGCAGTCGGCACTCCCAGTTCTAGATTCAGCCGTCCCCGGTGACCGGCTGATCACTAACCTAGGCCGTGCCGGGTGCTTTGGGGCTACCATTTTCGAAAAAATAAAATAGAAAAGCAGAAAGTACAAGGAAAAAGTGTAAGGAAACAGGCGGTTACTTGGTAAAGTCTGGGAGCGTCTGAAAGAGATTACAAAAACAGTCGGCCTGAAGGTCGGTTGGTCCTGAAAACAGTCGTTCTTTCTAAACAGCCGGATGTCTTAAAGGGAGAGCAGGCGTCCTGTTTTTGCTTGTCTGAAATGATGGAAATCATTGCAAAAGATTTGGACATCCCCTATTTATAGGGGGTTGAATTCCAAAGGTCAGGGTAAAAAAAAAAAAAAAAAAAAAAAAAAAAAAAAAAAAAAAAAAACCGTTAACCAATCGAAAGTGTGACACCTGTCACAGGCGCCACGTGGCATGCCACGTCACCCCTGTGAGGGGCAAATGATTTGGAAATTTTTCCCTCGCCACGTGGACCTATTAAATGTTGCCACGTGTCCTCCGCGTGGACCAATCGGAGTCGGCCACGTGTCACTTCGTAAGAGGTCCAAAGTAGACCTATCAGGCCGCGACACGTAGAAGACTGAAAGACCTGTCAGGAAAAGAGCCAGCAAACGGCCCAACTTCCCAGGCAAGCCCAATCAGTCCTAGGTTTTCCAGAAACCTAGTATTGGGCACAGTCTCCCAGACTATAAATAAGGTGTTTCCTCCAAGGGAACACCTATTCAGAAATTTCTAAACACATTTAGAGAGCTTCATATCATATCTGATAGGCGCTCTCACCTACTCTCACTCTCAAAGTAGAGAACTTGTCAGTTACCTGACATCCCAAACTGAGCAATCATACATTGCAGATCCTCTCTTGAAACCCAAGGGAGACTCTTACTTTCCGCATTTAACTCCTCAAGCACGTTCTAACTTGACCGTTGGAGGCAGAGCTCCCATCAACAGGAGTCTCCGTTATTTTGCAAGTACAGGCGTCCGGAGGTCAGCTTTGGATTTGTAACTCTCCCGCAGGACATCAAAAAACCCCGAAACAATATAATAATAATAATAATAATAATATTTACAATAATTAATATTTAATAATATTAATAATAATAATGCGGTAATAATAATAGTGATAGTAAAAATAGTAGTAATATTAATATAAATAATGCAGTAGTAGTAGTAGTAGTAGTAGTAGTAGTAGTAGTAGTAATAATAATAATAATAATAATAATAATAATAATAATAATAATAATATTTACAATAATTAATATTTAATAATAATAATTATTATGCGGTAATAATAATAATAATAGTGATAGTAAATATAGTAATAATAATAATAATGCAGTAATAAAAATAATAATGATGATGATGATGATGATGCGGTAACAATAATAATAATAATAATAATAATAATTAATATTTAATATTTAATAATAATAATAATACTTAATAATTACTAATATTTGAAGATAATAATAATTAATAATTAATATTTAATATTTAATAACAATAATAATAACTAATATTTAATAATAATAACTAATATTTAAAGATAATAATAATTAAATTTAATAATAATAATCAATATTTAATAATAAGTATTATTAATGTCTAATAACAAAAATAAAATAATAATAATAATAATAATAATAATAATAATAATAATAATAATAGTAGTAGTAGTAATAATAATAATAATAATAATAATAATAATAATAATAATAATAATAATAATAATAATAATAATAATAATAATAATAATAATCTGCTCTGCTCTGCCCTGCCCAAAAACTCAAAAGAATTGGGCCTAAGACTCATTATTCCTTAGAAAAATAGAAGTAACCAAAATCATACAAGTATATGATTATTAAAGGCGGGACTTCAAATGCTAACACTGAAAATGGTCTGGTGCAATTTTGTTGAATTGAGCCCTAAAATAAAATCATTTCTGTAAGGAAAAACATTTTACTAAATTATAAATTTATTTTATGATAAAATTGAAGAATAGATTACTAATTAACAAGTTTTCTCTTATTTTTTATAAGTAAACTAGGTTAAATACCGTGCCATGCACGGTCATAGTTAAAGTTTACAACAAATAAATTATAAACAATGGTATTAATTCAACAATAATTTATCCAAAAATATTATTTGTAACAAAATAACTTGAATTTTAATTTATACTAATACCAAATACGTGAAGGTTATTGAATTGGATTGTATAAAATAGTAATAGAAATTAGAAGCTAAAAGGTTTTATATAAATGAATGAAATATTAGCTAGGCATTATATAAAAATTTAATTAGTTGAATTTATTTTACTTTAGGATAATTAGTATTCCATAATCAACTTTTTTAAATGTATTCTTAGTGAGTAGTAGGAGTTTTTAATTTTTTATTTTTTTTAATAATCACATAAATGTTTATAGTAATTAGATTGAATTTTCCAATATATATGCTTTTGTTCAGCTGTTCTTATAAAAGTTATACATAATTTTAAGATTTACACAAAGTATGCTACCAAAATGATTTTTCTTTTTTAATTAAAATAAATTATATTGTCAACTAATAAAAGTTGGAGGAAAAAATTTGATAATATATATTATAATAATCTTGGATAATAATATATTACAATACATTACAATACCTTATTTTTAATCCATGTTAGTATTTTTATAACGAAAAGTTTTCTAGTATATACAGTAGAATATATGTAAAAAAAATTAATTGAGTATAATTGGATTAAATACGTTATCAAAATGGAAATAAGTATTATTGTAGGTTATAAAATGGATGTCATTAAAATATGGCAAAAACCAAAAAAAAAAAAAGAGAGAGAGAAAGAAAACAAAGGCGGAATTTTTTTTAAAGTTATTAATTTAAAAAATTGGGCCATTTTATAGTAATTTCACTTGAAGACCCTGTGCAATCGACTACCCCTGAACATGCTCAGAATCACCTTTGTGATTATTGCCCTCATAATTGTGGTGCCTTGCTGGTTTTAGTGTTTCATTACCTCCACAAATATTAATCCAACATAAATCAATATAATAGTAAGTTATAGTGTAATGTAAGTTATCGATCTCATCAAATAAATATCTCCATTTTTTCTCTTCTTTTTATGTATTGTAATTAAGTTAAAATATGAATGGTATCATTTGTCGTCCTATAAGGTTGGACATGCTTTAGAAATTAGAAAGGAAATATACGAACCAACAACATGATATAATTAAATGACGACGCATATGGTAACGAATTTATGCTGTAATTTTGTCTGAGAGATCTAATGTATTGACGCTATTTCATCTCTAAATGTGTGTTTTTCTTTACAATGCAAATAAGGTTGAACAAACAATAATGCCATGGATGTTGACATGAGACTTACTAATAATTACACGAAAATGGTTGCATATGTTATATTCTAATAGAAGTGGTAGAGGTGATTTTTTTCTCATTGTTGGGGATAGGTAGGGTTTTTTCAAATTGCAATAATGTTGATTATTATGTATTATATTCTCCTCTTATATACCATGTATGTGTCCTTCCATCGTTGTGCTATAATAATTGTGTATGTACTATTTCCTTTCCTATTTTATGTCATGACTAATTCTCTTTTATTGAGAATGAAAGAGTTTTTCCAAGCTAAGATGAGATGATTCTAACATCAAAATATAGTTTAGAAGATTGATTAGTTCTTCATTAGGCTACCTCAAATGATTATTTGCTTATTGGTAATCTTGAGCATTACTATTGAACTGATGAGTTACGAAATTCTACTCCGTAATTAATTAGCTAGGAAACCAAATGAAGTCCTCCATCTGTTCTTTAATGTTTACTTCAATTGACTTTTTATTTATTTATTTATTTTATAATTTTTAATGTCCACGCTTGAGCAACAATTTATTTCGAAACTACTTATATAGAAGAATTAAACTTCAATTGACTTTTTATTTATTTATTTAGTACTACTACTCTTGCTCCTACTACTACTAATAAATAATAAAAAAAAATAGTATAGCTATATTTTTTTCTCTCCTCAAATGAAATATTTCAAATAGTTAGGACAAACATAAAGAAACAAAGAGAGTATAAATCTAACTATCTAAATCTATGTTTAGTTCACCTTATTTTTGCTAAGCTGATATGATCTAAACCTTTTTTTTTTTTAAATGATATAAACCGATTGTACGTCTAGTTTGACTAAACTTTGACATTATATTTAAGCTAATCTATAAGAAAAAAATATATAAAGTGAGTTTTGTTAGATTTGTAATAATGTGTATTTTATTACTCCGTAATATATAGTTTTCATTACAAAATTAAAGATATTTAATGATAAAAAATAACACATAAATTAATAATTATATCATAACTTTTTTATTTATCTGTTTTAATCTGAAATAAGTAAAAATTAAGTGAACTAAACATAACCTAGTGCACATCACTTTCATCGTAACTTAATAAAGAAAATTTTACTCACTTGTGAAACATGTTGAAGTTAAAAGCTTAATTAAAATGTGTATACGATTATTAAAGTTGGTTTATGGAGCCCTGTCAAAAAAAAAAAAAAATTAATAAGTTTGTTCATGGAGTATGTACATGGTTAACTAAACTTTTGGTTTAATGAGTTTCGTGAGTTAAGGAACCATGATTTATGAGTTTCAAATGATTAATTACCCAAATATTATAAGGATTAAAGAAAAAGTAACTCGCATAAATGTCGAATTACAATTGGAGGAAGTGAATAATGTTGCGGAAAGATAGTTTGACTTAACCTTAATGATTGCATTATTGGAAAAAAAGAAAAAAAGAAAGTTAACTTCACTAGGCTATAATTTGTAAAGATTTTTTTTGACGAGAAATTTGTAAAGATTAAAGAGTAATCATTAACATATTTGGTAGGTATGTAGTTCTAAGCACACTGACATAGAATGCTATATATGTTATAAACGGAACTGCGGGAACAAAAACAGTAAGAACAAAGTTACCGAAAAATAGACTGAGTCGCGGACTATGTCGCTTTCTTTAGAACATTCACGACACTGCCCTTAAAAGGTGCAAGCAGTTCGTACTAAACCGGATATTCCCCAGGATAAAACAGCCTTTCTCTATTGTAATTATACCGGTGGAACTGCACAAAACCACCGGGCAACTAAACACCAAAAAAGAAAAGAAACTGCTCGAGGGTTTTTGTTTTTGTGAGGAAAAATAGAGAGGAGAAGAAGATTGCTTTCTGTATGTTGTTGTGTCTGAAAAACAGGAAATCAACACGCCTTTTATAGGAAAAATTGCAACGTAACTGCTGCTGTTTAATTAGGCACTAATCACGCAATTAAAACGGTCATAAGTTGAACGTTCAAAACGGTTACATAAGATTAATGCGTGGCAAAACGTTTAGCAAAAAATCAGTGAAAACGTTTGCATGATTAACGCTCCATTAATCAGTTTTGAAAAAACGGTCAAATGTAATCAGTCAAAAACGTTTAGCAAAAATCAAGGAACTAATCACGCAATTAGCCTTGTCCAAAAAATAAGTTTATTTAATAAACCCAACCCAACCCGGCCCGGCTCGGTTCGGCGCGCGTGTGATAGATGGTTTACCATATAGGTCCTCCCTCTCCACAAAATGTGGGTAGCCCAAGGGCCACACCCCTTTAGCCCACTCTCTATATTATAAAGAGAGTAAAACTCTCATTTCCCACCAATGTGGGACTTTGAGTTTTTTCACAAAATTCACACACTACACACTTGTTGTTCCAACAATATATGAAACCAATCCTTAATTACAAAGTTTATGTTGCGTTTCGTGGTTAAGTTTCACTGTTTTAAGTAATGTTGTAATCATATGAAAATAGTTGCGTGGCTTGTAAATCTTGTAGTAGTACGTATTTACATGTATGCTACAAGTGTTCGTGTACGTGAGTACTTTCAATATTGGTTTAACACAGAGAACATACACATGTGTACGTTAGGTGTGTTATGTTTAACTTATCTTAGACGAGATGTAATAAGTTTAAAAACGTCCAAATAAATGTTATAAATCCACATAGATTAAAATTAGTTGAATCGAATACATTCTTAGATTATACTCTAATTATGGTACATTTTATACATAGGACTAGTAGCATAGTAAACAAGGTTGTCGATAAAATTGTGTAAAGTGACTAACAAGTAACAACACAAGACCCCTTCATCTAAAGGGTTTCAAATTAAAATTCGATGTTTATCGTGTGTTTTAGTCACAGTGTTATAATCTCTATGTTTTAGATACTTTTAACTTAGTATAAATTATAAATTTAATATTTAAGACTAAGTCGATTTAACAATTAGCTCAAGGCCCCCAACTTGTTTATGATGACCTTGCTACTAAACTCCGTATCACCCATGGCCCAATTTATTTTGTTTAAAGAGAAAGTAAGATTGTAAGTTGTATCAATATGATTAAAGAAAACCTGATGTACGATACTTTTGAGTTAGAAGATAGCAAGTTATTATTGTAGTTTCTTCAAATTCAACAATCACGTTTACAGTGTAATTTGAAGTACTAAAGTACCAATTAGTTTTCAATGAGGATTTTTTCAATCTCAAATATACACTATCTTGCGAGGGTAGTGTCATTTGGTGTTGAACACTTGCCTAGCGAGGTCTCCTCCTATGTACTTATGAATTCTCTTGTTCTTTTAAAAAAATAGTATGCACATACATGTTTGATAAATCACATTAATAGCATGTGTTTGGAATGTGAAAAAAGTGCTACGTATAATGAAATGCTCTTAGCAAAGAAGGCAAACTTCATGAAAACTTGAAAAGGAACAAAGGCCAAATACTAAATTATAAAAATAGCCGGAAAAAAGGAGTTAGGGATTCAATGGCCCGGCCCATAAAACAAAAACTTCTTCAATTTAGAAAAAAAAAAACGAAATGAATTTAACCTAGTTTGAGAACAAAATTAGTTTCTCTTGCAATAACTCTTTGCCTTAGCAACCAAGTATTGGTAACAACGGTCAAAAATATAGGCAAAAGGCTTTTGAGTTGGGAAAAACTAAAAAGAACAAGAAAAGAGGGAAGTAAAGTTAGGTCAACGGTTGAAAACAGGCTTGCAAGAATAATAAAATATTGTAGTTTATGTAAATATATATATATATATATATCTATTATTAAAATATTGTCTTATAATTTTTTTTAATTTCTATTTTATTATGTTGGAGTTAAGAAAGAGTCTGTCCTCTCAAAATAATTTAAGTGAGATACTGAGTATAAATTCTTTTATATACATTTGATTTATCGAATGAGATTTGGGATTCACCAATCCTAATAACCTTGTATTTCAAAACATTATTATTATTATTATTATTATTATTATTATTATTATTATTATTATTATTATTATTATTATTATTATTATTATTATTATTATTATTATTATTATTATCTCAAAAACATACAAACCTACAATAAATTAGTGGAAAGTCGAGATACAATTTGGGCCCCCACTCCTCTAGCTATAGCAAAACCTACCCTAGTGAAAATATGAGTTGCAGCACGAGCCCCAATGTGTTGCATCGCCGAGAACCTCTGAACCCGCTTCAACAACACAACAACCTTCTTCTCTAATTCCCCAAGCAAAGAAAAAGAGAAGGAATGAAACCATATCCAATCAACCGACAACTAGCTTCATACTTCACCCGCTTCCGATGAGCCGCATCAGCCACAACATGTCTAGGAACAAAGTCAGATAACCCTGTCTGTGTCAAAGAAGAAGACCCTGTTAAATCCACACATACGTGACCACGATCCCATGAATAAAGTAACACATCTGCAGGCCTGAGGGCTCTGTCATTTCCTCCAGACAACCCTATGTCAACCTCCTTTCTTGCTGAAATTCCAGATCTGTAGCAAATATCAACAAGAGTATCCAGGACAACATTATGCCGATGTTTAATACTCACAATACTAGCACACGATACCGCGTGATCACCGAAAATATCCCCAGAAAAAACCCGAGAACAAGCAGAGCATGACGTCGAGGTAGAGAACAATGGAACACCCATCTGATAGCACAACACACATCAGTAGGTCTTTGCGTTCATCGTCTAACCCAACCTAGAAATAGGGACCGCCCGAAGCCAAGAAGAGGTGTGATCTCCCTGCTGCGATTTCCACAATGCAGATTGCCGAGGAGACAAAGAAAAGGCAGATTCTGCAGAAACGGTAACCTTTATAAAATATATATCTGCCAATTTCTTCATGAGTATTATTATTACTATTATTATTATTATTATTATTATTATTATTATTATTATTATATGAGAGCATTCCAAATTACAAACGAAGTATTATTCAAAACTTGCAATTTAATGTACTGTGTAGATATAAATCATATGATCTCCATCTTTAACCACTTGGCCAAGACACTATTGGTGTATAAAATATGATTGTAGTGTTCGTTAAGTATGAAGTATGATTAACAATAAAAATGAGTACGTAGTTGTCGCAAGATTAACAAGACATTAAACCAAAGATTAGTTCAAAAGTGAGACATTTGTCCCCTCAAGTTGTCACTGTAATTCACTCTAAAGGAGCACCCAAAAAAAAGTCCAATTTTGCCTAATATCTCGGCCTTTTTTATTAATTAGTGCCTAATGCAACTTTAATCAGTGGATATTTTTTACATATAAAAATATCATATAGACAAAAAAGCTAATTACATCTCATAAGTTAAGCAAGATCTTCACCAATCTTTGCCCACAACCTTAATAAAGCAAATCCATTTTGTATTTGAAAATTATTATTTTTCTTAATTATCTCAAATACGTACAATATGTATGGATCTAGATGTTGATGTGGCATGAAATAACGTATAGTATAGTATAGTCTAGATTGGAAAGACAATTCACTATCTAATAACTTAATCTCCAAAATATGAGTTAAATAATTACTTAGTAAAGTAAGTCTATATTTAATTAGCGTCTTTTTATATTTATTGATGATTATGATAGCGGTAATCTTCTTGGTTATTCATGAATTATTGATACCATAATGGCGGCTGATAGCATATCAAGCTTTTAATTCAACATTTTCAAACTTAAGTAGGTCGAGTGTTATAGCGACTGTGAGAAAGATTAAAAACACCCAAGCTTAACATGGTCGTATTCATTAGCAATGTGTTAAGTACGTTAATTAGGTGTAGGGAAGGATTTTTTTATTAACTTTAATGTAAATGAAAAATGTTATTGTTGAATAGGAAAATGATATGAAATACGTAGTATATAGTAATTTAAAGAGTGCTACTTGTCTAACAATGGAACAAGAATTCTAGATGTCAAAAAGAAGAGTGGAAAGTTCGAAATTTCTACTAAACTAGAACTTGCTTTTCTTACGTTATAAAATTTCTAAATGTTATTTTGGTATGTTTACCAGCTAGCAAAAGTGTGAATTGAAACTACTCTATTTCTGTGGGTGCTTAAAGTGAATTGGTGAGCTTTTGGTCTAAATTCAGGAACGTTGCTAAAGATTCTTTGTAAATGACAAAGAAAAGGTAGCCCTTTTATTAGTAATTCATTCTTCACAATATGTGGAGATCAAGCCCAAAATGATTACATTGGAGACCAAGGGGAGTTTCCATCTAACCAAACGTCATATTACGTTAGAGTGATGCACTTATTTTAATAAGCTGATTCAACTTCGTTATATGTATTGACCACTTTTCTCTAAAGACCAAGGGGAGCTTCCATCTAACCAAAAGTCATTATGTAAGAGTGACGCGCTTAATTTAATGCCAAGTCAACTTCATTACATGCATTGACCACTTTTCTGAACTACATTATTATTTGGTGACGAATTCAAATGACATCTAAAAAAAAAACCTTTTTATACCACTTTCCTTGCTCTAACCTTGGTTATAGGCAGCCTCTAGCTATTATTGTGGCAACTATTGCTCTAAGTTTTGAATTTCAACTATAATGAACTTAAAGGATGAATAGAATTTTGTTTTAAAGATATTGCTAAAAGTTATTTAGAAGTAATCACAATGTTTGGGTAATGCATGAATAGGTTGTACATTTTGCTACACAAATATCTTATACGTACATTAACCGTTATAAATCTGTTATAAATGATTTCATAAAATTGATGATTCAAGTTATGGTGATACCATAGCACATTAACACCATTGAATTAAGTAAAGTTTTGTGACTTATATTTACTCTCAACTAACTCTCCGAAAATCTCCTAATTTTTTAAATTGCGAAAGGTAAAAATTAGAGAAGGTAAAAATTGGCTCGTGCAATCGCAATGTGCTACGTACAAAACTTTTGCAATAATCTAGTTTGATCTATCAACTTTGGAGCTTCATAAAACCTTTTAAAGGGAAGGTCCCATAAATAAAGCACACTAGGAGACAACAAATATCTGAAGTCTGAATTAGTGGTACTTTCGTTTTTTCTGTTTGATATAAATAAATTTTGTACAACAAAACAATACAACAGTCAGGATGGCCGAGTGGTCTAAGGCGCCAGACTCAAGTTCTGGTCTTCGAAAGAGGGCGTGGGTTCAAATCCCACTTCTGACATTTTTAGTACGAGTACATTTTTAATTTTTTTAATTTTTTTTCCATGCACCATTAAAATATAATCGATACATTAATTAGCTAAATTATTTCAAAAATTAAATAAAAATATGTTTAATTTTTTTTCCATGCACCATTAAAATATAATCGATACATTAATTAGCTAAATTATTTCAAAAATTAAATAAAAATATGTAGTTACTCCGGCCAGTTACTATATTTTTGAATTATATGATCAATATTGTATGTGTTTATCTGAAGTTTAGAGCCTGTAAGATAAAGCATAAAGTTTCAAAGAAAAAGATTAATACTCGTCTAAGTTACAAATTAAGAACAGGTAAGATAAATTTCAAAGAAAACTCGTATAAGTTACAAATTAAGAATAAGTAAGATGTTAGCCGTCTACTATAATCTATGAAGATATTAATTTTACAAAAAATTGTTTAAAAGCAAGTTAGTAACCAAAATAATTAAAGTTACGCAAAATGGTACACAAAAGTTTGTTATGGATTATGGTAGCCATCATTTAAGAGCGAAGATAGTACTTAATACGGAGTACTTGTATAGTTGTAATGTTGTATATGCAAAAGGCCAAAAGGTACTTCATTGTTTTCACCTAACATGAAGTTCAATAGAAAGTTGAAAGATTAACAAATTGAGAATAATCCAGTATTACAACTTGTATTGTACTTTACTAGGCTACTAGCATACATAACATAATGGAATTATGCTATATCGTCAGAGTATTCTGCTTTCTAATGTATATTTATAGCAAACCAAATCCTTATTAATCTAACTTTATTTCTAAAATCTTATTTGTTATTACTAATAATAACAATAACAGCAACACTATATGTTTTTTCTAGCAAATTAGTAGATTAATTATGCTATGCTTAACTTTACAAGTACTCTCTGCACCCAACAAGTTTATAAATTCAACTTTACAAGTACTATTGTGTTATTTGTAAGTATACAAATAAGTAGGGTTTTTTTTTTTTTTTTTTTTTTTTTTTTTTTTTTTTTTTTGAAAGATACAAATAAGTAGCTTAGTCATCTTAATTAAAGCAATATTTGCTTAAAAAATTCCCTCTAATCTATAGTTTACCAGTTTTTAGATAAGTCCTAAGGGCATTTAATTATTATAACAACTTTGAATATATATTATGATGTTATTCAATTTCTATTATATTGCTTTAATTTCTTAACTAACTTAGCTATGCTTATCTCTTTTTAGGTAAGGGGGTCACAGTTTAGGTGTTTGGTCGTTTTCTAGCTATTACTCATTATAGTTAAGGAAAATTGTGGCATTTTGTAATCTAAATGTCAAATGAATTGAATATATATTTATTTATTTTTAAGGAAAAATGAATTGAATATATAATAATAAATGTATGTGACGATAAGTTGTACTTATAGCATGTTGAAAATCAGTCATTCCATTGGGTAGTTTGCATAAATTTGGATGATATTTGCCTATTGTCGAGATAAGACCTGTGTATACGGAGTATTACTTTTTTTTTTTGAGGGGGATACGGAGTATTACTTCAGTACACTATTACTTACGATTCAGGAAACTTCCTAAAATAAATCACTTACATTTCGATACCCTACCCTTTCAGTCCTATGTTACTTGCATTGATTTGACTTAGCACACTTGTTTTATTATTTATTTTAAAAATTATAAAAAGTAATACTATTTATTTGAATAATAAAATAAATCTAACAACAATTTACAAAATAACATTAGTTGCCATAAATTAGCAAAAAATTATAGTCAAAATGAAATAAATGAGTAATGTAAAAATTCAAAATAATGCGATAATATTCGCCAGAGCAGTATTTTGGGGATATTCTTTCAAAGGTTCCCATGTACAGATTCGCCATTGGCCTAAATATATACGACTATGTTGAATATACTCTATAAATCTTGTTAGCTGTCAATTAACATGGGAACTTAAGCCTTTTGCTAGAACTCTCTACTAGATTCCATGAAATTTCGAAAAGCATAAGTTGAAAGTCTCGATTGAGACCTTTCCCAAATTAAAGGAGCAAATAACATAGCCAACCATATTTAAATTTCACTTTATACTTAATTTCTCAAAGACACAAAATAAAAGTATATAGCCGTATATGTATCAAAATAAGAATATCTAGCTAGCAAAAATCAAAATTTCTCTAAATTAAAAGAAATTAAATTAGGAGGAATTGAAAGTACTGTACCAACTAGCTATTACAAGTTTACAACTATAGCCACAATTTATAATATAATAATAATTCAAGTCATATACTACTCCAAAACTTATGCACTAAGGAATAATATTGCTCGTGCAATGTTACATTTAATAATAATACTTTTATTATTGTAAACAATGTCATACACTTTCCATTAAATACAAAGTATATTTATCATTTCTATTTGTTAATAAAAAAAAATAAAACCCTAATTTAAAATATTGTAACACTTCCTACAAAAACGTAGCTTCATAAGCTTCACCTTTTTATTACAACATATATAATAATTACTCCTTGGAACAAGTATTTTTATGTATAGTTTTAGTTGTATTTTTGTTGCTTGAGCTGAGAATAGAACTTGCTGATAAAAGCCTCAGCAGCCTGATCCACATGCTTGTCCTCCTCCGAATTTTGCACCGGAAACGGCGAATCCGTTACTCTTAGCTGCCGGACCCTAGGGCTACATCCAAACCCTAGACGACTAGGCAAAGCCGGTGAAGGGGCCGAAACTTCTTCATTATGTAACATCATGTCTACCATGTTGCTAACATCCTTTATGTTAACATCATCTTCTTGATAATAAGGGGAAGGCATGTATAAGGGATTTTTATTTTGGTGACGGTGCATTTTCTTTAACTTGTTGGTGAAGTAATGGCGGTATAAAGGGGTGTTACTACAACTAAACTCGTACACACGAGTGGTGTCGTCGTTAGGGTGGTTGTTGGGTGTAGCTAAGCCGACTTTGGAGATGTAGTCATCGTCGTCGTGGTGGTGGTGGAACATTAGGTTTCCAATGTTTTTACTAGCAAGTTTGCCGCGCTTCATCATCAAATTGAGATCCATGAGTAATTTCTTTATGCATAAACCTTTCTTTTATCATGAAGATAGCCACCTTCATTATTTTCCATAATTTCTTTGATATATTTGAAATATTTGGCTCCATTTTTAAGCTTTAAGGTGTGTAATTGTTCAAAAAGACTTGCGTGGACCTGGTCCACAATAATATTATTGTAGACCCGAGGTCTATACACACGCAACTGACATTATATTGAACATAGTGACCATTATTTTTAGGAAAATTTGCAAATTACCACCCAAAAATAGTATCAATTTCTAAATAACCACCCAATTAAATTTTTTTTTTAAATTACCACCCACTAAAATAAAAAAACGCTCAGATTGCCACCCATTTAGAATTTCCGGTGGAATTTCGGTTTGTGGACCCCACTCAACGGCTAATAACAGCTATTTTTTGGTTTTTAACTCATTGCTTCCCCGATTTTTTCCCATTAAACACCTCTCTATAGTAAAACACCATCTTCTTCTTCAAATTTTCCCAAAATTTCACAAAAAACGCTTCCCCTAATTGCAGAAGCATCCACAAGAACTGTAATTGGGGAAAAAATGGGGGATTAGTTAATTAGGGTTCTTGTTGCCCTTGAATTGGGGAAAATTGGGGAATTAGTTGTGTTATTTCAACAATTAGGGTACCTGTATTATTGAATTGGGAAGTGGTGGCGATTTATGGCTCAATTGCGGGCCAAAGTTGGAACAATGGTGGCGATTTGGTGCGGTGGTGGCGATTTGGTGCGATTGGTGGCAATTTGGTGCGATTTGGTGTGTGTGGGTTAACATGGGCAGTTTTGCACGGATTTTGTGGTGCTTGGTGGCTCAATTGCAGGCTGTAGGTTGAACGGTGGTGGCGATTTGGTGCGGTGGTGGCAGTGGCGGAACTAAGGGGGGGCTGGCGAACGGAATGAATGGTTTTTCAGGGGGTTGGGGGGAAGGGGAGGGGTGGTTTTCGGTGTTGCTGGAAAAGGAGATAGGTGATTTGCTAGAAAAGGTGGAGCAATGGTGGTGGTGGTGGTTGGGAAGAAGAAAGAAAGAAGGTAGGAAGAAGAAGAGTGAAAAATCGGGGAGAGAGTGAGAAATCCGTAAAATAGAAGAAAAAAAAGGAAAAAAATAAAAAAAGTGGGGCCCACAGACAGAAATTCCACCGGAAATTCTAAATGGGTGGCAATCTGAGTGTTTTTTTAAATTAGTGGGTGGTATTTTACAATATTTTTTTTTTTTGGTGGTTATATCAAAATAGGTATATTTTGTGGGTGGTAATTTGCAAATTTTCCTAAAAAAAATTGTCAAATAAAAAGGAAGAAAAAAAAGGTTATTTGGAAAAGTTAATAAAGTTAGAGTTGATAATATAATATTTAGAAAATATGTTGTGGTGCATTTACTTTAGAGGAGAGTGGGTGTGCGCGTGAAATTTCAATTTTGCTTAACTGTATCAAAAAAATTGCTTTTCTTTTTCTTACTTTGTTGAAATGTTGTTTGATTTGGACTTGTTACATAATAATTGGTGTTGAAATAGATGCGTGTTGTACACACTCTAAGAGATGAGTAATAAAGTTGTTAGATTTCCTAGCTAGTTGGGTTGGTTACGGTAAGGAAGCCCAATGTTAACATAAGGAGAAAGATGGCCCATTAAGATTAAGGAAGGAATTACTCCCATCATTCCAAAATAGATAATTTCCTAATTTAACTGACGTATTTGTCAATGTATTACTATAACCAATATTCTTTTTTTTTTTTTTTTTTTTTTTGAAACCTCCAATAATACCTTTGATTATCAAAAAGTATATATATTATAAAAAGTAGATATTAGAAAACTAGACATTGAGACGATTCAAACAAATGCCACATGATTGTATGTAATAATGTAATCTTATGTATAAGGCACAAATTGAGACAATTCAATTGGGGTTTCTTCAAGTTTTATGTTTGTTATGGAAAATTAGTTAGGGTTAAAAATCAAGTCGAGTCAATTAGAGTATCAATTAACTTATGGTCAGGTAAATCGGGTATCGGGTCAAACGTGAGTGAACTCTACTTCGGGTCAGGTTGGGTTTTGGTTCGGGTCACCTTGGGTTTTAGATTTAAATTGTGTCATGGTCAGGTATTTTTGGACGGGTATGTGATCGGAATTGGGTATGTTTTTCTTGTTCTAAATGCTGTCACTCAATCAATTTGAAAGTTGGAACATATTTGAATGTTTAAGCAATTTCGGGAGAATTTCTTGGTTCTCAACTATAGATGGTACGGTGGATCATGTATGGGAGGATGTTGCCCCACTTAATCTCCGTGATAAACAACTTTTCCTTATTATTGTTTATTATTAACAACTAAATTTGTGATATAAGGTTATATTAAATTGAAAGATTTTCCCAGATATAAATAGCTATAGCGTGCGCGTTAGCCGCCTTTGTAATTATAAATTGTGTACATAAAAGAGCATGCCAAATGATGTTTACATCACAAATAAGTTGGGAATACATACACTGCATTTGTGTTAGCCAGCTCACAAGTTAAGGAAACAAATGGATTACAATATTTACAAAAGTTCTTAAATTAGCTCGTGATTTCTAGAATAAAGTTTACAACTACACTACTTTGCTCATCTCACTAACTCACTTACTATATGTGGCAGCAGCACAATCAAGCTATGTGAAATGGAAATATTATTCAATCTTCATCTATAATTTAAACAAAAGTAAATTTGTAATATACTTCAAAAAAAGTAAATTTGTAATAATATTTTAACTTGAATTGGTCAATGTGAAATTGTAAATGTATGCCTAAGAAAACTTGCATATATATATATATATATATATATATATATATATATATATATATATATATATATATATATATATATATATATATATATTTATTCGAATTGGAAGACGACCCTTTCTAGAAAGCAATTCCTTGCAAAGAGTTGATCGATATATATATGCTATGTATAATTGATTAATTGCCCTTTTCAATGAATGAATTTTGGGAAACATTTATATAATTTCAAGAAATTTACATGACATACTTTAAGTCAAGCTAAGGTTATATATTTAATTTTATTCAATATGTAATTTAGGTACACAAGCTAAGGAATTACGCACTAATTATTATATTATGAGAATTACTTTCATGCATGTTGAATGGTTACTACTTACTAGCTCTATGTGTATACGTGACACATATATATGTCCTGTATCTGATAGTCTAATACGATGATAATTATATTAAACACACACCTTGATACACCTCCGACAATCCAAGTAACATTTTCTTTCAATAATTACGTATCTTAATGCCAAACAAACTATATATCTTATTAGCTAGCTAGATTTCGCAATTAAGTAGCTAGCTAAGGTCATATTACATACTTTTGAATTATAAATGTATACTTAAGCTTAATTAGCTAAGTAAGAACGCACACACAATATTGCAATACAAATCAACTTATTTTTAGAGGTGGTAATTTGGATAATTGTAATTTGATGAGTTGAAAATTATATACAATCATATTTTGAGTCGGATAATTCATTCAGATCAGATAACCATGCTAGGTTAGGTTTCTTGATATGCAATCAACTTTTTATAAAAAAAACGTCTAGGGCGAAGTAAGGTTTGAGGAACATTCGTCAAGGATTAAATTCTATGGTGTATAGAAATTAAAGGATGATACTATTGAGATATATGGATTAAGTATATCTTTTAAAAGTAGTGTACATAGCTACATGCACGTATAAAGCTACTATATCTGATTCTCGATCATTTACAAACTTTAAGCTTCGTGGATTCGTGGCGTACTTAATCCTTAAGCATTTAACCCATCAAAATCCAACAAAGTATAATATTTATTTTGGGCTACGATTCTGACAAGTGGCATTTTAATCATAAAAAGTTGCTTTTATTTATTGACGAATCCTAAGAGAGTAAATGATACGTTACATAAATATTCATATAATATCTAGTAACGTATATGATTGATATATATGCTCTTGCTTTTGAAGTTTGATGGATATATGGATAGCAATGTGTTATAATATACTTCAATCATGAATATACTGTTATACATAGGAATTATGATGGAAAATGCGCAACTTTGATACTTTTATTGTAGGGTTCCCACCATAATAATGTACCAGCTTTGAAGAAATAATTAAAATTATTGGTGAAGTAGACCGTTGGATTAGATTGAGGTGTGTGGTATCATTGTATCAAGAAGAGATACAAAGCTTTGCTTTTTTGCTATCTATTGATGGGTTTTGAGATAACTTATAGTAGTGTTGGAAAATTGTTTTTTATGTTCTAAAATTCCAAGTTATATGATACTAGATGAAGCCCTGTGATACACGGTTTGTTTATATTTTTTTACAACTTATATTTTTTTCCTATGCTTGTGATAAAATTTGTTACTTTATTTATTCGTTGTACGTAGTATATCATATTATCATTTAATATTTTTATTTTATTTATTTTAAAATAAATTGTGAATTTTCTCTCATTCGTTATATATTTAGATGAAATTCCTAATATCAAAATATAATATTTTATATTTATTAATTTAAACTTTAAAATTTCATTCGCCAATTTTATTTTGTTGACGTAGAACTTAATCTATAGGACGAATAAATGATAAATGATGAACATTTTTTTTTTGCTAGAAAAAGAGAAATGATATATTTTTAATTTCAATGATTTTTTCTTATTTTTTTGTATTAAATTTAAAACTTTTTTTTTTTGAGAAAAAACTGATATTTTTTTAATTAAATGTGATTTCATTTTTTTTATTAGTATATTTTTATAAAATATTTATTATAATCACTTGTCCTATTTTCATTATATTTTTATCTAATCCAATTTCTTTTTAAATATCAATAGAACGTGAATTTTATTTTTTTAAAAGTTTAATAGTATTTTTTTATATATACAAAATAAAATAAATTATTTTTTTCTCTTAGGTAAAATTTCCAATTTAAAAAGATAGTATTTTATTTTATAATAAATTTAAATTTAAATTTTATTCTTACGTGGTGTTTTAAAATAACAATCCTACGTAGCATAATTCGATACGTAACGCTTTAAAAATACTACTCCTACATGGCGCTCTAATAATTTTTTAAAAAATCAAAATTCTAGGTGGCTCTCTAAAATATTAGGAAAAATCTCCCCTTTATATAATTAAATGTGATTTCATTTTTTTTATTAATATATTTTTATAAAATATTTTATTATAATCACTTGTCATATTTTCACTATTTTTTTTTATCTAATCCATTTTATTTTAAATATCAATTGAACGAGAATTTCATTTTTTTAAGTTTAATACTCCCTCCGTTCCTGAAAGTTTGACTCACTTTGCATCCGCGGTCTCTAATGAACATTTTTTACCATGAATATCTTCGGCTATATATAAGTGAAAGTTATAAAAAGTTGATGGTTGAAAAATTTATGATAAGGGGAATCTAATAAGATCCCCCATGCTAATTTATATTTATTGTATAAATCATAACATGTGGTCAAAGTTATTTTATTTTGACCACATGAATAGTAAGTGAGTCAAACTTTAAGGAACGGAAGTAGTAGTATTTTTTTTATATATACAAAATAAAA
The DNA here is from genome assembly GCF_001683475.1 of Chenopodium quinoa. Taxonomy (NCBI): domain Eukaryota; kingdom Viridiplantae; phylum Streptophyta; class Magnoliopsida; order Caryophyllales; family Amaranthaceae; genus Chenopodium; species Chenopodium quinoa. Next base: position 832,927 of record NW_018743014.1, on the reverse strand, counting down.
TAAATTGTTTTTTTTTTTCTCTTAGATAAAATTTCCAATTTAAAAAGATAGTATTTTATTTTTATAATAAATTTAAAATTTTAATTTTAATCTTACGTGGCGATTTAAAATAACAATCCTACGTGGCATAATCCTATAAGTAACGGACTAAAAATACTAATCCTACTTGGCGCTCTAATAATTTTTAAAAAATAAAAATCCTAGGTGGCTCTCTAAAAACTCGGGATAAAAACTCCTCTTTATATATATATACTAGTTTTGTGCCCGGGCAATGCCCAGATTGTTTAATAAATTTTAGAATAAACTTTTTAGCTTGAATGTTAAATACGATCCTATAATTTCTTTTGATAATGCATAATATTTAGACATACGATATCATATTGTTTATATATATAATAATGTACTTTTTATAGTTTTGTTTGTAAATAAATATCTATGTTACTGTTGACTTGAAATTATTTTTACTAAATTTAAATTATTTTTACCGAAGTGAAAGTATTTTTACCAAATTAAAATTATTTTTACTAATTAGAAATTATTATTTTTACTAATTCTCTATTATTTTTTTAAATAAATTAAATATATAATAAATAGATCTTATTTTAAAGAACTTTTCAAAACGAATTTTATGATGGAAATAGAACCGAGTTATAAGATAATATTAAAAGTTATGATTAATTTTGTATATAAGAAATATTAGAATTATATAGACAATAAAACTCTTTACAATATTTTTATCTTATAAAACCTATCTAAAATTCGCTTACTTAACATCATATGTGTCACAATAATACCTATTTGTCGCCTACGTGGCGTGACACTTGGCAAAAAAACTGGAATGCTAAGTGTCGATGTCTCGTGACCTGATTGCGAGATCGACTTTATTTATTAGTGATATAATATTAGATTAGATTAGATTATAACTAGTACGAGTGTATCTTTTCTTTGGGTAAAGTAGCCTAAGTAGGATATATTGATGTGGAATTAATTGTTCGTTTGGTTATCTTTAGTGATGAAGTGCGGTTTGATGGAGATCCTTCTTGGATCATCGATTTGGTTGTTTCAAAGTGTTGAATCTAATTCTTAATAGTATATGAAGTATAAGCCTATCGTTTTCATATATACAAAAATAAGGTATAACTATATCATAAATTTATACGAGTATAAGGCTCTGTTCACTTTACCTTATAAAATAATATTTAATATAAATACTTTCAGTTCAGTAAAAATAATTCCAGTTCAGCAAAAATAAGTTCAGTTTAGTAAAAATATGTTCAGTTCAGTAAAAATAATTTCAATTCAGTAAAAATTAGTAACTTTAAAGAAGAAATATAACGGAAAATCAGTAAAAATAATTTAAGTTCAGCGAAAATAATTTCATTTCAGTAAAAATAATTTCAGTTCAGTAAAAATAATTTAAATTTAGCAAAAATAATTTCATTTTAGTAAAAATAATTTCAGTTTAGCAAAAATAAGGTGAAGTGAACGGAACCTAAGTGTAAATACAAGCCTATAACATAACGATCAAGATTTTAAAATAAATAGTTCAATACATAAAAATAACACATAGTCCATCTAGTATATATTTTTTAATCAAGGTGTACACATACATTTTCCCACTATATAATAAACTATACTTATAAATAGACAATAAATATATTCAAATTTTATCGAGGGAAAATTAACAAAGTAATTGAAATTGTTTAATTATTTAGATTCCACCTATTATTGATATTTATTTTGGATAATTGAATCACCTCTTGTCTCTAGTAGTCAATGTAAGTTTTATCCTAGTTTTTATTTTTTAAAAGTACATAGTTTAGGCTCTAAGGGGTGTGCTGGGGCCGCATTACATTCCATTGCTTTTCGCTAATTTGAACTTAGACTTGTTCTGTTCACCTTATTTTAACTTATTTCAGCTCTAATAAGTTCAAATAAGTTTAAATAAGCTTAGTAGTGCATGAAAAATAAGTTGAGATAAATTCAGTTCAGAAAAAATAAGTTCTGATAAGGGTTATCTAAGTTCAAATTATAATTAAAAAAATATTCCATATTAATAAATTTAGATAAGTTCAGTATAGGTAAACTCAGATAAGTTAAGTTCAAATAAGTTCAGATAAGTAAAAATCAGGTGAATAGAACCCACACTTATTTCCTATATCTATATCAAAGAAACTTAACCTATTTAATCTGATTTTAACTTATCATAATTTATTATAATTGTGAAAAATTATTTGTAATAAGGACTTTTTTTTTTTTTTTTTTTTAACTTTGTATCTTATATTCTCTTTGTATTTTGTTTAAAATATGTTTAAATAATAAAATGAACAAAATAGAGCCTTAACATCGAAGAAGAGAAAGGATCCTTCAATGTTCTTTCTTTCTAATACCTTGAATATGTTGAATAAAACATATGATGTACCTTTGTACTTATATGGTATGTTTCTCTTAATTTGCTAATACGAGTAATAAAGAATTAGAATTCTACGGAGTATATAATTAGTACTATTTCAAGTACAGTGTGCATTGTGACTGTTAAGCTATCACTTGATCACTTTCCAACATAAAAGTCTATTCAAAACAAAGCTGTGAAGATGCAATTGCTTTAATTTTGATTGGAAATCGGAACTAGTTAGATGCACTTCTTGGCCCCCCCTAGCTTTTTTTTTTTTGTTATTCTTCTATTATGCAAAACAAACATTAATCAATCTTAGAGCATGGAGTAATTTACATGTACATTATTTATTAAAATGAGATTTTTTTTTAAATTTTTTTTCTAATATTTTAATTTTGAATTTATTTTGAGAAGAATCGCACTTGAAAGTTGGATTGGACTTATAAAAAAGATCAAAACCAATCTCAAGCAATTTAATTAATTTATTATATATATATATATATATATATTTATATATATATATTGATAATGAACCAAAATACTTTATTAATATGTAGTATGTATCATTTATTTTGTAGGTTGAATAGTTAAGATTATTGAAGTTTATTTATTTATTTTTTAATTTTTTTTAAGAGAAAACAGATTATACAAAGTTTTTTCAGATAACCCATGGTCTACAAGTCTACAATGGTACATGTAACGCAAAAGCTAACAAGCACTCCTGGAACGTTAAAGATGATAAACTAATTAGAAGTAGAATATTAAAGTAAAATAAATATTAATTACACCAATCAAGTATTGACGCATAATATTCACATGTATTCTAAAGTTAGTATTATCATGATTTAGTTTTGAAATGCGTTCTAAACTTATACTATAATAGATAATACATTATATAGTTATCTAACGTCACCGTGGGATTGTCAGGTAGATCCTATAAGTAAATAGCATTAACAAACTTTTCAAAAAATATTTTAGTTAATTTGAATTCATGCATAAAGCAATAAAGCATAAAAGATAATAAGTAATGATATTTGGCTAGTGCTTGTGGTCCATGGAATCTTTTTCATGTTTGATGCTTTTGGCCCAAAACTTCGTAGCGAAACGTTTTTATTTTTATTTATTTATTTATTTAATTATTTTTATTTTATGTGAGGATGTGCTATTTCATCAAAATAATCAATAATTTTTTAACCTAATCTTATGTCCTAAGTAAGTTTTGTGTGCAATCTATCAATTAATAAAACAAGAAAATTCTATTGTCAAAAAAAACAAAACAAGAAAATTCTAAAAAAAAAAAAAACTCATTTTCTGTTTAGAAAACATTATTTTTCAATATCACACATATGGCATAATTACAAGGAAAAAAAAAGAGTAAATGACATGATAATATTGCTAGCTTCCTCCAAGGATCTAGAAAAGCTCCTGCCCAATATCAAAAACTTGGACATTTGACACATCTAAATCTACATTTGTGCAATTTTGCATCTATTATTAGTACAACTTCCTTGTACTATACAACAACTAATAGTTCGACCATAGAGTTTAGCAATATATTAATTGAAGTAGAGCCATATTCTCCCAAATACTCGTACAACATTCTTATACTCTGATTAATAATTAATCGCAAATTTGCTTTTCAAGCCGGGAGTAGAACCTCTTAATGAAATCCTCGGCAGCTTGATCTACACGACGATCATAGCCCTCCTCACTTTGCAAAGGAAATGGTGAGTCAGTAATCCTTAGCTGCCGGACACCGCGTTTATCTTTGCTAGGTAAAGGTGACACGGCCTCTAGCATCTTGTAAATAGCTTCAAAACTATCCGTGCCATCAAAACTCCGTTGGGGTGTGTAGTAGAAGCTGTTGTTACGGTGGTGTTGATATTGACCGCCTTTTCTCTTGTTGACGAGGTTGTGGTGGTGGTTTAAGGGGGTGTTAGTGCAGCTAATATCGGACTCTTGAGAGGAGTCGGTAGGGTTAGATTGAAGGTGGGAAGGTTCAAAGACGCCGTCCCAAGAGGGAAAGGTGTCGCGGTGGTGGTGGTGATGGTGGTAGTGATGGAATAAAAGGTTTTTTATGGCGACTTTACTAGCGATTTTTCCTCGTTTCATCATTAAATTGATGTCTAGGAGAAGTTTCTTCTTGGTGGTGATACCTTTTTTTAGCATGAAAAAGGCTATTTTCACCATATTCCATAGCTTTTTTGTGATTATTGGTAGATTTTGCTCCATCTTTTTTAACTTGGGTTTAATTTGAGCTTGGATTTTGATGTTTAATTTGGGAGTTTGAGAGATTTTTTATTAAGGAAAAAGAGAGGACAAGTGTATTTGTGAGAGGAATGATAATGAAAGTGTTTAAAGAATATGGTAAAATAGAAAGAGAAGTGGGTGTATTTATAGGGAGTAGAAGTGAATGAAGCTACGTAAAGGGTTAGAGTAGAGGAAGGGATTTTTTTAATCAATTGTGGTTTAAATTTTTTAAGTGGTCACTCCTACTTTTAAAAGGAGTTTATAAATTGGTGGTTTCCCTCCCAAATTTATGATTGAATATTGTTACTTAGTTTTCTAAAAAGTCATCAATCAATTTCACATTTTGCTTTATTGAGTGTTGTACTCTGTATTAAATTAGTAGGTGGTTTAAACGTCTTCAATCGATAATTTATGCATAAGTAAAATTTTTCATGTGTGGTCTTATTAAATTTGATTATAATATTGGTTTAGTTATAACTTGAATTATATGTACTTTTATACACCTTGCGTGTTAAATAAAATTCTCATTTGCTATTTGTACATATTTTTGGAGGGTGATTACAGAAATATGATTGTAAGATTTGGTTTATTAAAGGTTAATGTAAAAGAGAAGATAGTAAAGTATGGGTGAAGAAACATAAATAAAAAAAATAGCGGGGCTTGAATAATTAAAGACACTTCGTATAATTTAAATGGATAAAGGTGAATGAGATTCTAATATGTTTCTTACTTGTATATTTGACATGTTATGACTTAACATTAAACAAATTCGTTACTTTGGCTTCATTTGTTAGATTCATGTTGATGCAAATTTTCCAAATATAGATTTTTTTGGCTAATTTTTCACTTATAGATAATTTAAAATTTTAATAATTAAAATCATATAATGACAAGCGTAGCTAAAGAAATCCTTAATTAGTATCAATTGGAGGGAGTAATAATACAATCATACAAGAAGTTGGTATTAGTGCTCTGACTTTAGGCTTGACAAGTTTTGATCCATGGCCATTAAATAGAAAGTGGGTTTAGGTTTGATGATTTGTCATACATGGGCCTCCGATTTAAAATTCTTCCCTAATTTTTTTTTACTTCGCTCTCCAACAATCATACAGTTCATACGTAATTGACCATTAATTACAAAGAGTTTTGGTTTGACAATCATACATTTTCATACTTCTTACATCGGGAGTAGGGGTGAAACTAATGCGGTTTAAAATCGAACCAAACCGCAAATCAAATCGAATAAAAAATGTGGTGTGGCGTGGTTTGGTTTGGTTTTTTTTATTTTTTTTTATTTTTTTTATTTTTTTAAACCGAATTAATATGGTTTGGTTTTGGTTTTAAGATTTGAAAAACCAAAACCGAAATTCAAACCGAATTATGGCCCATATCCAAATTATAGCCTAACCCAATACTAATTTCTACCCTACATATATAAAGCCAAAAAATAATAAAACTTGTGTTTTTTTATGTCTAATGTCAACCAATGTAGGCGATGTTGGAGTGAATGACCAGTTAGATGGAGCAAAAAGGAAGAGGATGAAAAATTTCGGTGTGGTTCGGTTTTCTTTTAAAAAACCGAATTTAAAACGGTGTGGTTTGGTTCGGTTTCAATAGTAATATGGTGCGGTGTGATTTGAAAAATCCCAAAATTGAATTAATGTGATTTGGTTTCGATTTGGGCTATAAACTACACCGCAAATCGAACTTTCACCCCTAATTAGGACTTTTGCTTGTGAGTAGAGCTTTCTAATAAATTTTTTCTTACCTTTTGTTTTTTTAAAACATTCCCATGATTCTGGCGAAGTACTCCTTATATACTAACGAATACTTATGATTAAAATTTACGTCTCTTCCAATGAAAAAATGTAAATAGGACAAACGTGAAAAGAACCAAGACATTATTGTGATATGAAATTAAAGTTAACCGACTGATTTAGGTATTGTGGTTGAGTTGTATAGAACATGGACGGCAAAATATAAAAAACTAATATATGGGTTATAAAAGTAAAAAAAATTAAGAACAAACCCATATACATAGTTTAGTTTACATGAGCTACTTCACAAAGAAAGGGATAATATATTTTCTTATTAGCTTTTATGGAGGATAAATATAGAGATACAACAAATTGAAGGAGATACAACACAAATTGTTCCTTTTATAACACAAAGAATCCTAAACGAACCATTGAATTATTTCCCAAGTCATACGCTAATAGCTTTCATGGCTAAGTTGTATCTTGATAAAAGTACCAAATGACAAAGGACTAAACACATTGCGAACACTGAGAGGCAGAGCTTTGGGCGAGCTAAGGATGGATCCCTTCATCTTGCGCAGGCTTGTAAGCCTACTGTAGCATTGCACAGTTCTTCATAAAACGACCATAAGTCATACTTCAAATATATTATCAATATAATCTCTGTATTCAAAGTAATAAGAAGTGAGCATTATTAGAGCATTTCTTGTTCCAAGTAACTTGGCCTCTGCAGAAATTAGGCAAATTAAGCTTTCTATAAACCGGCCATAATCGCCTTTAAGGCAAAGTAGTTGTTTTTTCACCTTTTCTTTTTTCGAATTATAAACACTTTAATTCATTATTGATTAGAAAACGTTTCTTGCATGAGGAGTGTTACTACGTGTCCTGGCTGATTGCTATCAAATTAGAGCGAGAGGAACTCTTTGGCTGTACGTATATGTGTAACTGTGTAAAGTTTCATTGCTATCAAATAACTACATACAACTATGGTCCAATGATATGTAACAACTAACAAGTGTCTACTTTGTATCAACATTAAAACTAAAAGTACCAACAAAGATTCTTAGTACTTATAGACTTCATGTTGATACAATAATGCATTAATGCGTCTTAAGGACAAGGATAATTCTTATTTAAATAACCTCCATAAACTTCGCAGTTTTATCATTGTTTTACAAAAATAATAGTCTATATATTATGTATTATTTGATTTTAACTTTAGGAATTAATCCTAAGGGCTGTGGCAATTTAGATGATGGCTGTTACATTTTTTTATTTTAATTTAATTTAATTTAATTTATTTTATTATTATTATTTTTGTAAAACAGCCGGGAATATATTATTAAATCAAGTCAATTTCCGCCAAAGCCGTAAGACTTTGAGAAAAAGGGCCCAAACAAACGTAGTCGTTACAACCCCTAGAATCCCATCTAGCTACTAGATGAGCAAGAGTATTCCCCGCCCGTCTTACATGAGAAAAAGAAATTAGACTAAAAGAAGTCGAAAGAGAATAAATATCATCAAGTATCATGTGGAGTGGAGCGAAATTATCCTTCCTCTTCATCATATTACCCACCACCATACCAGAGTCACTTTCGAGCTGGACCTTAGAGAACCCCAGTCGAGCTGCAATTTGTAAGCCGAAATGACATGCACCAGCTTCCGCAACATCAACAGGCCATCCCGCATTCTCCCTTAGCACTGAGTGCAGCAGAATCGACCCTAGCCTATATCTGATGACAGCACCTAATCCCGTGAAGGATCCCACATGAGCGTCACAGTTGATCTTCACCACTCCACATAGCGGGCAACACCAAGAGTTTGCAGACTGAGAGCAAACAGGGCGTTGCACATTAAAGACTTTGGTTGCGTATTCACCATATTCATGTACCATTTTACTCAGGCCTGTAGCAATGGTCACGGGGCAAGGGACAATATTGCGACAGCTCCAGGTATCCCAGGTGAGGGTGGCTATTTCAAGAAGCTCCTGTTTTGATGAATTTGCGGCCAACCATCTAAATTTCTCCATAAAACCAGCAGATGGGGTACTTGTTATTTTCCCAGTAAACTTGCTAGCCGCCCATATATCCTTAGCATAAGTATGTGCAATCAAACATGGCATAACTGATGGACTCCTCCTCTGACCCACATATAGAGCACGATTTTTATGGTACTAAGTGACGGAAAGATAGCCTCTCCTTGGCAGCAAGGAAGCCTTTACAGGCTCTCCATAGGAAGTGATTAAGTTTTGGTGGACCATTTAGACTCCAATTACCTTCCACAGATCATCCCCATCCTGTCCACTCAAATTAGAGAGACTTTGCTTACTTAACCAACAGCCAGATTTGACACTGTATTCCCCACTTTTCGTTGGCCACTAGAACATAGTATGATTAGTATCCCTTGGGCATCGAGGAGAGACGGGGGAATTGCCAAGACTAGAGCCTGGTCTTGAGCATTAAAGGTATTCTGGACAGTAGACGTGCACCACGTGTTGTTGTAATTCACATACCATCAGATTCATATTGCTTGTATTCAAGGGTGTAGGAACAATAGACAACGAATTACCGGGTAGCCAAGCATCAGTCCAAACATTAATGTCACGACCATTCTCGACCCTCCATTTTAATCCATCAAGCAATAATAGTTTTGCACCCCAAATGCTTCTCCATGAATAGCTAGGATCGTATCCACGATGAGCCTCTAAAACATTGCAATTTTTAAAATATTTTGCTTTTAAAATTGTGTGTAATAGAGCACCTGGATAATGATGAAGCCACTAAATATGTTTTGCTAATAAGGCTTGATTGAAGCAGCGGAGATCCTTAAAACCCATGCCGCCCCCTTTCTTTGGTCTACATAATAATTCCCATCTTTGCCAGTGCAGTTTTTTAGTCGTCTCAGTAAAACCCCACCAGTATCGGGCCAATAGGGAGTGTATTTCATCGATTAGTCCATCCGAGATCTTGAAAATACTCATCATATACATTGGGATTGCTTGTGCTACCGCTTCGATTAATATCTCTTTACCCGGTTTGGATAAAAGCTTCTCCTTCCAACCCTGCAATTTTTTCCAGATTCTTTCTTTTAGCCCTGCAAAAATGGCCTTTTTCGATCGCCCAATTATGGTCGGGAGCCCCAAATATTTCTCATGCCTTTCTACCTCACGAACATCCAGAGTGTGAATAATTTCATTCCGTCTGCCAGAGTTTGCTTTTTTTTTTTTTTTTTTTTTTTTTTTTTTTTTTTTTTTTGAAAACAACCTCTGTCTTATCTAGATTAACTTTCTAATCTGAAGCTCTCTCATATTTGCTGATAATATCAGCTATAACCGAGCATTCCTGGACCGTTGCTCTAGCAAAAAGTATACTGTCATTCGCAAAGAATAGGTGAGAGACATGAGGGGCGCCAACACAAATTCTAGCCCCATGAATGATATTGTCTCTAGCAGCTTTTGAAATCAGAGTAGAAAAAACATCTACACATAACAGAAACAGATACGGAGATATAGGGTTACCTTGTCGGAGCCCCCTCGTAGGAGTAACAGAGCCAGAAATTTGCCCGTTAATTTTGAAAGAAAAACTCACACTCTCCAAACAACACATAATGCGGTAAACCCAATTATTAGAAAAGTCCAATTTCTCCATTACTTTCCCCGGAAAACCCCACTCTACTCTGTTATATTCTTTGCTCATGTCTAATTTAAGAGCAATGCTTCCATGCTGCTTCTCATCACGATCCTTCTTCATAGAGTGAAAATTTTCAAAAGCCACCAAAGCATTATCAACAATGAGACGTTTAGGCACAAAAGCACTCTGATTTTGGAAAATGATATCCCCTAGAAAACCTTTCAATTTATTTTCCAAATCCTTTGACACAATTTTGTAAACAACGTTACAAAAACTAATAGGTCTAAGTTCTGACAAAAATTTCGGTTCATCACATTTCGGTATCAATACCACACAAGTTTTATTCACCACAGAAATATCCATATCACCATTCCACCACCCCTTCACAAAAGAAATAATATCCAGTCTGATAATATGCTAAAATTTTTGAAAAAATAAAGCATGCATACCATCAGGTTCATGTGCCTTATTAGGATGCATCTGAAAAAGGGCAGTTCTTATCTCATCAGCAGTGGATTCACGATCAAGCACCACATTCATCTCATCAGTTACAACCTGTTCGATTCCTTTCGAAGCCCCCTAGAAGCCGGTGGGAGAACTAGTAGTAAAGAGATCTTTAAAATAAGCCGTGACTAGTCCTTCAATGTCAACCCGCTACACTTTCCACTCTCCAGCACTATCAAACAGACCATTGATTCTATTTCGGGATTTCCTCTGACTCGACTTATGGTGAAAGTACTTCGTATTTTTTTAGCTATCACGAAGTTCATTAGCACGAGCCCTTGTGAACAAAAAAGACTCCTCCATCAAGAACAATGAATCAAGCTCAGCAGCAATAGCATGGCACATATCAAGTCGACCACTATCCATGGGACCCTCCTTTAGTTCACGAAGTTTCTTTTCTGCCACTTTTATTTTCTTGTAAATTGAACCAAAAGTTAAGGCTACCCTAACGATAATTTTTCCCCACAAAGAGCAATTCTTTGAGCCATGTTTAGGCCCACCAACTCAGTCCATCCCCCAGACACAATCTCACCGCAATCCTCCCTTGACAGCCAGTAGTGTTCGAATTTAATGGAATTACTACCCGAAAATTGTCACTAACTTTCTTCGTGGATAGTATTATAGGTGCATGATCCGAACGGTGAATTGGAAGGTTCCTCACTTCAAACTTGGGAAACATAGTGTTGATGATTAGGTGACTTGAATCTTGCAGCTTTCCTATGCCCGATCGGGCATGCTATGCCCTGTCAGACTTGGCGGAGAGGATATGTGTGCAGTGTGTCTTGCAATCCCCACTGCCCGATCAGGCATGCCATGCCCTGACAGATCGGGCAGCCATGCCCTGGCAGACCGGGCGGTGAGGGTAGGTAGTGCAAAATGTCTCGTATTGGATGTTGCTTCGCGCGCCCGATCGGGCATGCCATGCCCGGTCTGACCGGGCGGAAGAAGACTTCGATAGAGATACGGATTTTGCTGTTTTTTAGAGTTATCTTATTTTATCTTGTAGCCCAAGTATCTTTTAACTAGGAATTAATATAAAATTAAAACTTCCTGATATTAGTGCTAGGGTTACGATAGACAGATAGAGAGCCATTCTTGAGAAAGACTTCATTCATCTTTGTAATTCTTTGCAGTTTATAGTGAAATCTTTGATCTCGGTGCCCGTGGTTGACGTAGCTATCACATTGATAGTGAACCACGTTAACTCTTGGCGTTGTTCTTATTGTATGCATTGAATTTCTTTGTTGTTTTCTTTATTGTAATCGATCTTTGCTTCCGCTGTCGCACAACAATTGGTATCAAGAGCTTAGGTTTAATCCTTGGAGAGGTTTTTAAGGGAAACAATGGCAGGAGATTCAACAATAAGAATTGAGAAGTTTACCGGGAAAAATAGTTTCGGGCTATGGCAAATTAAGATGAAGGCTATGTTAAAACAACAGCAGATATGGTGTCCGTTGGCTCCAAAGAGTACTACTTTGGGGTCAAGAGATGGACTGATTGACTTGTAATCAGAAGTTATGAAAGAGAAGGCTCACTCTACCATATTACTTAGCCTTGATGATCACATCATCACGGAGGTTGCTGATCAAGGAACGGCGGCTGAATTGTGGATGAAGCTGGAGTAATTGTACATGACTAAGTCGTAGGCCAACAAATTATTACTGAAGAAGCGGTTGTTTAGCCTCCGAATGCAGTCAGGTACTCCCTTACGCGAACATCTAGAAAAACTTAACTATATTTTACTTGATTTACGTAATTTAGATGTTAAAATTGATGATGAGGATGCTGCGTTGATTTTACTTGTGTCTCTACTGTCTAGCTTTGAGAATTTTGTAGAGTCCTTTGTTGTTGGTAAAGACTCACTGACCTTAGAAGAAGTGAAGGCAGCACTTCACACTAGGGAACTTTGTCAGAAAGCTATAGGTGATAATGGGGATAATGGTAGTGGGTTGTTTGTTAAATCCGGGAAGTCTAAAAAGAAAAAGGGGTTTAACGAGGGGAACAATGCAGTGAGGAAAAACAAGCCCCAAGCTGCTGCTACTAAGACCTGTTATTACTGTAAAGAACCGGGTCACTATAGGGCTAATTGTCCAGTGAGGAAAAACAAGCCCCAAGCTGCTGTAGTCGAAGAAAAACCAGAAGACTTAGCATTAGTCAGTTCTGCTAGATTTGGCAATTTATCTGATAACTGGGTTCTAGATTCGGGGTGTTCGTTCCATATGAGTCCACGTCGAGATTGGTTTGATACATATGAGCCTCGCAATAGGGGTACAATTATAGTTGATAACAATGCTCCTTGTAAGGTCACATGTATTGGGTCCATGAGTTTGAGGACTTTTGATGGGCGGATGTTAACTTTGACTAGGGTGCGGCATGTTCCTACTTTAGGAAAGAATCTGATTTCATTCGGTACCTTGGATGATTTGGGGTAAAATGGTGTGTTTTTGGATGGGGAGTTGCGTATTTACAGAGGTTCTGAGTTGGTACTTAAGGGTATCAAGAGGAACACCCTCTATGTCATTAAGGGTGTTACACTGTCTAGTTCTGCGGTTTGTGTATCGGTGTCTCACAAGGAGATGACTAAGATTTGGCACATGAGGCTTGGTCATATGGGGGAGAAGGGGATGCAGCTATTGTCTAAGAGGGGTCTTCTATCCGGAGTCAAGGTTGCCAACCTTGAATTTTGTGAGCATTGTGTGTTTGGTAAGAAACACAGGTCAAAGTTCAGCAAGGGTGCTCATATTACTGATGTTGTGCTCGATTACATCCATTTAGATTGCTGGGGTCCATCTAGAGTTGAAGGTATGGGAGGTTACCACTATTTTGTGTCATTTGTTGATGACAAGTCCCGATACACATGGATTAGGTTGCTTAAGTTAAAGGATGAGGCCTTCAAAGCTTTCAAGCAATGGAAAGCTTTGGTGGAAAATCGACAAGGAAAGAAGATAAAGAAGCTACGAACGGACAATGGGCTAGGGTTTTGCAAAGACGAGTTTAATTAGTTCTGTGCAGATGAGGGTATAGGTCGACATCATACTGTCAGGAAGACACCACAACAGAACGGTGTTGCAGAACGGGTTAATCAGACACTGCTAGAGAGAGTTCGATGCATGCTCTCTAATGTAGGTCTTGGGAGGAGGTACTGGAGTGAAGTTGTATTGACATCTTGTTATGTCACCTATAGTGATTAATGAATGTGGATGTGAGGTCCCCCTTGAATTCGAGAAGAAGAAAATGAGCCTCTATCAGAGAAAGCCATTCTTGCATGCATTCCCATCCGTGTCGCAACTGATTCGGTAGGGGTCCTCATTCGGAAATTTACTTCAAGATTCCTTTTGAGATCTAGAGTGGTAAGTTGCCTAATTTTTCAAATTTGAAGATTTTTGGTTGTGTTGCTTATTATCATGTTAGTGAGGATAAGCTGGATCCACGAGCCAAGAGGGGGTATCTTGTTGGGTACGGGGATGGTGTGAAGGGGTTTAATTAGGATCTATTCACCTTCGGAGAGTCGGGTCATTCTTAGTAGGGATGTTACTTTTGATGAGAGCACCATGTATTCAACTAAAAGTACGGAGAATTCTGATTTGGGAAGGGAAGGGAAGAACTTATTACAGTCAGATGGGGTGCTTGAGGTACATCAGTCTACCATTGCTGATTTACCTCGGGTACAATATATTGATGATGATGCTGATGTTCCAGTGCCAGGTACTCCTTAACCTGAGATTACTCCAACTCATCCTAACTCTGGGGAGGAGGTGGAGCAATCTAATCAGGGGTCATCTAGTTAACCTGACACCATTCTTGAGATGCCTAAACGAGTTATCAAGAAGCCTGTTAGATTGATTGAAGAGATGGAGGGAAGGACTTGCTGGGTTGATGAGTTGACAGGTTATGCATTGAGTGTAGCTGATGATGTAGAGTCATTTGAACCTGCCACATATAAACAAGCAATTAGTTGTAGTGTCGGCGCAATGGCTTGCTGCAATGGGTGAAGAGATGCAGTCTCTTTACAAGAACAAAGTGTGGGAACTGGTAAAGGTACCGGAAGGGAGGAAGCTTGTGGGATGTAAGTGGATTTACAAGAAGAAAGAAGGGTTATCAGAAACTGAGCAAGTGCGTTTTAAGGCTAGACTAGTTGCTAAGGGGTTCAGTCAGGTAGAAGGGGTTGACTTTGTGGAGATATTCTCACCTGTGGTTCGACACACATCTATCCATGTGTTATTGTCAATTGTAGCACACTTTGATCTTGAGCTGGAGCAGCTGGATGTTAAAACGGCTTTCCTCCATGGAGATTAAGAGGAGGAGATTCTGATGAAGCAGCCCGAGGGATTCAAGGTTCCTGGAAAGGAACACTATGCCTGCAGATTGCTAAAGTCATTGTATGGACTTAAGCAATCCCCCCGACAGTGGTACAAGAGGTTTGATTCTTTTATGGTTTCGCATGGTTTTGATAGGAATTCATATGATTGATGTGTGTATCATAGTAAGCTGGATAATGGTTCCATGATTTATCTTTTGTTATATGTTGATGACATACTGGTTGCCACAAAGAATAAATCTGATATTGCTAGATTAAAGGAGATGCTTAACTCGGAGTTTGACATGAAAGACTTAGGTGCAGCTAGGAAGATTTTGGGTATGGAGATCTACCAGGATCGAGCTAGAGGTAAGCTTTTCTTGACTCAGAAAAGCTACATTGAAAAGATTTTGTCTCGTTTTGGGATGGAAAAATCAAAGCCTATAAGTATGCCAACTACTGTAAGCTGTAAGTTATCTTTGTCTATGTCACCTCAAACAGAGGAGAAGTTGTCTTATATGTCTAGAGTTCCATATGCCAAAGCGGTTGGCTGTTTGATGTATGCTATGGTCTGCACTAGGCCGGATATTGCGCATGCTGTTAGTGTTGTAAGTAGGTTTATGGCTCGACTTGGAAGGGAACATTGGCAGAGGGTGAAAAGGATTTTTCGCTATTTGAGAGGGATAGCTGATATTGGTCTTATGTATGGAAATGGTAAGGAGTGCTTGGTGACTGGGTACAATGATTTTGATTATGCAGCTGATATGGATACTAGGAGGTCCGTGACAGGATTTGTGTTTACTTTGGGTGGTTCTGTGGTTAGTTGGAAGTCTACATTGCAGTCTTCGGTTACGTTGTTTACTACTGAAGCTGAGTACATGACTTTAACTTCTGCAACTCAGGAGTCTATTTGGCTCAAAGGCCTTATAGGTGAACTGGGTATTGTACAGGATTTTGCTACGGTGTATTGTGATAGTCTAAGTTCCATTTGCTTAGCTAGAGATCAAGTGCACCATGATCGGACCAAGCACATCGATGTCAAGTATCATTTCTTACGTACTAGCAAGAGGATTAAGGTGAAGAAGATTGAGACTGCTGACAACCCGGCTAATTTCTTCACTAAGCCTGTTCCATTTAGTAACTTTAAGCATTGTTTGGACTTGCTAAATATCGATTACTATGTGATGTAGTAGGCCCTTAGGGGCGGTGTTGGGGAGCTCTTGGCGTAGGCATGTTGGCCTTAAGGTGGAGCTTTCTCGGGGCTTGTGATGTAGGTAGCGCATTGTGAGTTGTTATACTTGGAGACGAGTATGTGATGGGTCTTGGTTGGAGGCTTATTGGGATGGGTCTTGGTTGGAGACTTATCGGGATGTATGGCTTATGCATGAACTTTACATCGGGTTAGGCTTGAGATGTTTTTTCAATATGTGTTGATGGGATCGTTTTGCTGACTACGAGTTCTCGTCAAGGTGGAGATTGTTGATGATTAGGTGACTCGAATGTTGCAGCTTTCCTCTGCCCGACTGACCGGGCATGCTATGCCCTGGCAGACCGGGCGGAGAGGATATGTGTGCAGTGTATTTTGCAATCCCCACAACCCGATAGGGCATGCCATGCCCTGGAAGACCGGGCGGCCATGCCTTGGCAGACAGGGTGGTGAGGGTAGGTAGTGCAAAATGTCTCGTATAGGATGTTTCTTCGCGCGCCCAACCAGGCATGCCATGCCCGGTCTGACCGGGCGGAAGAAGACTTCGATAGAGATACGGATTTTGCGGTTTTTTAGAGTTATCTTATTTTATCTTGTAGCCCAAGTATATTTTAATTAGGGATTAATATAAAAACTTCCTGATATTCGTGCTAGGGTTACGATAGATAGAGAGAGAGCCATTCTTGAGAAAGACTTCATTCATCTTTGTAATTCTTTGCAGTTTATAGTGAAATCTTTGATCTCGGTGCCCGTAGACGTAGCTATCACTTTGATAGTGAACCACGTTAATTCTTGGTGTTGTTCTTATTGTTTGCATTGAATTTCTTTGTTGTTTTCTTTATTGTTATTGATCTTTGCTTCCGCTGTCGCACAACACATAGAATACCAATCAAGGTCTGCCAAAAATCTGTCTGATCGCTCCTGATATATGTCGTCGACATTAAGGTGCCCCTTTCCTAAGTAAAAATACTTCCATTAAATCCAAGGTCCCGCAAGGAACATTGATCAATAGCTTCACGAAAATCATCCATGTATCTTTCCCTCCTTATGGCACCACCCTCCTTTTCTCTCATACTCGTCATTTCATTTAAATCCCCGAACATTACACATGGTACACCACAAGAAGATTTAAGGGAATTCATAAGCGACCAAGTTTTATGTTTATTTTTTCATTTTTGCCATCCATATATATCAATAGCACACCAAGAAGGAACATTGTTGTCATTCAAAATATTCGTCGCAAAATGATTTTTAGAGTGAGAAATAACATCAACATTCACATCTTTCCACCAAAACCCCATCCCGCCGGATCTCCCAACACTACTAAAGCACATACCATTCACAAAACGATATCTATTTTTTTTTCAACACTTTTTCATCAATTTTAGTCTCCATTACAAAGATTATATTTGGCCTCTCCCTCCATCCATGTATCTTAGAGGGCTCTCGTTGTTAACGGGTTGCCAAGGCCGTAACAGTTCCAACTTAATACTTGCATTGTATTAACAGTCACATTGTCCCTTACATTATACTTCAGTTTCTCCTTACCCGAATCCCCACTACTAGGAACCACATTCTCATTCAACACATCAACATTTCTTTTATTGGAATTAACAATAGCCATCCCACGATCACTCATACCTTCACATGATATATCATCATCAGTCATGAATTTTGAGCGACCATACCGCTTCTAGGACCTAGTTGCAACACAACTAGCATTCTTCTCACCCTGTTGTTCCACTGTATTTTCCCCATCATGATCCTCAGAGACGGCAGTGGGTTGTAACTCGGGGCTAAGCAATTCATGGTTAGTAACTACTCCCTGTTTTTGCACATTCAATGGTCAAGCACCATTTTATTACTACCCTCAATAGCAACAACTTTTAACACAACCTCCCTGTCCTTTGGAGCAGCTGAGAGACAAGGTTGTTTCGGAGAGAAGAGCAACTTCCTTGCAGCACCTGGTGGACCTAGCCTTGTAGTGTATGGGTCATAATACGAAACTCTACAATAGGGCTTACATTGGGATAGATTTTCCATCCACTTTTTCTCCTTTTCTCTTTTTAAGGCCACCCCTTTACTTCGTTGAATCGGCAAAGCGATAAAAAATGGACCATATTGGAAGACATATGAGGATTCTTCTGGCTGTTCATCTTGTTCAGGGCACTCCGTCCTTACCTAAATGGCCTAAACGACCACAAAAATAGCAGAAATCTCCAAGCATCTCGTATTTGAATCTGATCCACTTAGTAGAGGAGGCGTTAACAGCGATTTTGATACCTCGCCTAAGTGGATTTTCAATATTCACCATAGCCTTAATCCTCATTAGTTCATCCCACCCTAGGGAAATTCTCAGTTTCGCCGTCTCGTCATCTTCCACAGTCAATTCACTTCCATACACCTTGTTTTCTTCATCAGTAAGTTTTAGTTTTTCCCAGTCCTTCAGTAGGTGATCAGACATCCTTGCTCATAGGTCAAATTGATTAGGGAATTGAATAGAGGGGATCAAGAAATCAAGGATTGCCAAAAGAATTTGTGAAATTTTGCTTCGGTGAAACCCTAGCACACACCTCGCAAAACCCTACTCGAGGGACTCTTCCATATAGTTTCCTTTATTAGGATAGATGATGGCTATTACTAGTTTAATTAAGTTGTTATATAAACAATGTAAATATTTAATGGTTTTCTAATTTATGGTAGCCACATGTGGTATATCTATCGACCTTATTATATAAGCCATGGGTAGTTTGTGATGTTCATATATATGAAATACGTCACGGGATGTTTGGTTTGTAAATTAGTAAGAGTTTGGAATGAGAAATGAAACTAGAATGGTACAAGATTAGAACTTGATTCCTATTCTATGAGTTTGGGTTATGTTAAGGAATAAATACAATCTTTTATTTTGATACCTAGATGGTTTGTATGAGTTATAGCCACATGCGTTTAATGTTTTTTTTTTAAAAAAAAAGAATCACAAACTATATCAAATAAAGGGTATAAGTGTTAACCATTCTAAACCATACATGCATAATATACTAGTATCATGCGAACCAATAAACACCCCTAAAAATGCCCAAAATTTTATTATTGGTTCCCTCTAGATTTTCTTCGGGAGGGATTTTTTTTTTCCTCTACGGTTTCTCTCTTGGGAGGGTTTTCCTATCCTCCATTGCTAGGTTTTTTCAATTTTTTGAAGGTTTTCTTTCTCTCTTCTCCCTTTTCTCTCCATCTTTACCATCTCTTTTCCTCTTGGTCTCAGTTGTGAATCTTTGTAGGGGCTTCCACTGGTGTTCTTACCGGTGGTAAGCCCCAATGCAAAAACCTTTTAATTGCTTTCAATAAATAGATCTCATCCTTGAGATGATGATTTTTCTCTTGAGTTTATTTTCTTTTTATGTTTGTATGACGAGAATTGAACATCTAAGGTTTCATAATCTCTACAAGAATCCAGAGGATCACATGAGTATTTTCACTCAAATGACTACGTATCAGTGGATTTCAAGCCGAATTAGTGCGAACTCACAAATTGTATTATTTCAGATGAAGTTTTTTTATTAAGACAATTGTTGATCAAATCTACGGTGCATTATATTTAGTTTTAAGGTGCAGGTTATCTACTTGTGTCGGAATTATTGATTTCTTAGAAATTATATGTAACTGTCATTTGACTATATTTTATTAATGAAATCCATTTTCTTCTTGTCAAAAAAAAAAAAAAAAAAGCCCAAATTTTTACTTGGACTTTAAGGCTTTAGGATTGACAAGTATTGATTTGGCATTAAATGAAGTTCATGTTTGATGGTGATTTCGGCTCTTTGTTCTCATCACTTGATATCTACTAAACTTAAATTAGATTATTTTATTTGAATTTTCTTAATTTTTTGTTTTAATATATTTTATTTTATATAATATTATCATAACTTATTTTTATTTTATATTACATGCAATCATCTAATTTTTTTTATTTTTTATTTTTTCTAAAATTCAAAAATAAGATGAAACAAACAAACCTTAAAATCCATTTTAAAAAAAATGAAAAATAGACCTTAAAATTTACACGGGTAATACACTTTATCACTTTGACTGATTACATAGTTTAACATGTATACTCCGTAACGAAAATTGACGATTCATGCTATGTTGATGTTTATCCATCCTCCTAATTAATGTAAGTACTTCATTGTTAAGTATATTTAATTTCCCACTAAGATTCCAAGAAAAGTAAGGCCAATGTGTTCTTTTGGCAGAGAATCAAATAGACAAGTGGAAAGAAGAATAAGTAGTAGTTTAGGAGCTCATACAATTATGCTAAGTAAGAATAAACTAATCGTATTATATGAGGTAACACGGATAAACAGATAAGGAAAAGCAAAGATCCCTCAATTATCATACTCGATCGGTTATTAGCCACATTATCCTTATCCGTTTATACATGATTTTCTGTATGACAGTGTTAATTTTTTTGTTAATTATTTGTTATTAGTTGGTGTATGATAGTTAATGGTCTCATATTGTCTGACAACTTGAAGCTAGTTTGTACGTACATAAAGAAAAAAGAAAAATATAAATCTTTGGCCTTTTGTAAGCTTTAATTATTTCAATATCCACCAACTTTTGAGAGAATCAAACTCTTTGAAATATATATGTATGTAAGAATTAGACACAATGCACAGGCATAATTGATGATAGATAATTAGATATGGATAGATTTTCCTAATTTTGATAACTAGTTAAGCTAGCATTAAACTCTGTCAGTGGGTTTTTCGCTGCCAGTCCCAAACCTGAATAAAGGAGGAGGCCAATGACAGCCAGTGTAAAACTTTGTCACATCGCTTGACATAAGTCACAATGATTGAGATTAGTACTAAGATGGGTGACCTCCTGGGAAGTCTTCATGTTGGTTCATGTAGCCGACCCCACTTATGGGATTAAGGCGTTCAAGCAGAAGAAGAAGAAGAAGAAAAAGTTAAGTTAGCATTAAGCATTTAACAAGTTCATAAAGTGGGATTCCCTTATCCTTTCTTCTAATGTAGAGGGACTAATCAATGAAGTAAGAAGCCAACTAGTAAGAGTAGATTGGATCCACATCCACATGGTCATAGGTGCAACCGAGTAATTTATTTCATCTTTAAGAAAAATGAAATCTTGTTCGATTTATATAATATTCAATCACACTTTGAGTGAAGTCATTTTTTTATTTTTTTTTGACAAAGGAGTGAAGCCAGTCTTCACATTGTTCTAAACTCTTATAATCTAGAATTACTCAACTGCACAATTGCTAATTACATCTGTCATATTGTATCATTTGTGTTATTTTTAAACTTTTATCACTTAGCTTAAGTAAGAGTAATTTAATAAATTCATCAAAATAAAGTCATTGTTATTATAAGAGAAGTTTTGATGTTGATCATCATAATGTAGTAGATGTGACTATTAATTCGGAACTGAAAGAGTATTGACATACGGGTGAAACTGAAGAGAGATCCAGCCCATCCAAGACTTTACTTTGCTTGGTCATGGGTTTTAGAGGCTGCTGCGGGAGTGCTTTATGCTACCTTGGCAAAAAGTGACCAGTTAATAGTTAATACAGCTAAGAAGGCGGGCACAATTATTTTTGCCCGTTTTTTTCTTTTATGCAACGCCACATAATTGAAATTATTTTATTAAAGTATCCTTTGTTTATTTTGAGCTTGATGTGCTCTCTTAATTTCTGAACATAGCTCTAAGTAGGACCCTATTGTTTATTTTCTTTCTTGATTATTATTATTAAAAATAAATCATTTTTTTTACTAATAATAATGTCTTAAATTAGTTTCTCACTATGTACAACTGTACAAACATTGGTCACCATAAAATTGTAATTTAAATTGATAATAAACCGAATAAATCCGGATAAAGGTATACATTAAACATGATAATCATTCAATTATAACATGACAACAGTAAGATCCTGTTCATTAGAGCTGTTTTGTTCTGCTCTGCTTAGCTCGGCCGCTGAGTGAAATTGCTCTGCTCTACTGACACATGCTCTGCTTTGTTGAAATCTGCTCTGCTCTGCTGAAATCTACTATATTCTACTCTGCTCTGCCCAGTAACTCAAAGGAACGGGGCCTAATTCTTTTACACAAAACAATTTGATTAAGAGAAATGTAGGCTTTGCATAGAAAGTGAGCAAAGTGCTAAATTTTGAAACTTGGGGCATAAAGCTATGACCCTCTTTTTCGGATGTGGTGACAACTTTTTGAAATGGTCATAAATATAATTTAGTGTGTATATTTCTAGATGAAATTAAGTATAAATGCCGCAACTTAAAATAAATCATGTTAGACTTTTATTTACTTTGTTGTATTTAATAGTCATAATAGAAATTAATATATTGTTAATTCATTTTGTAATTCCTATGCAATACTCGTTTTAAATAATAATTTTAGAATCACAGATTAAACTTAATTAAATATATAAATGTATAATTGATCTTTTTAAGTTTATTCATGAAATATTTATGAGCATTTTTGTATACATGAAATGATGAAATGGCAACTAAAATTCTTGCATACTCCAGTATAATGCTCACTTCCTTTTTTTTTTTTTTTTTAACCATTTATGTGTTTAAATGGACATATTTGAGGATTTGATAAACAATACATAAACGTAGGTATTTTTCAAGTATATAACAATCTGATATCATTTTGAAAATACTCTATACAAATTATAATGAATCTAGCATGTTCTCACAAGAAAACATTTTTCTTATGAAAAAATTATTGAATTCGGTAAAATTATTTTAACTTTAACCAGATGAACAATAAATAACAACCACAATCATTTAAGTAATTCTGTATGACAATTAAGAACCTTTAAAAGAACCCTCTAACAAATTTCACAAAAAGCACCCAAATCATAAGACCCAATAAGGATCTTTCCTAAATTAAAGGAGCAAGTTATTGGCCAATTATGTAGGGGTGAAAGTAATTTGGATAAAAACCGAAAACCGATCCAAACCGAACCGAAATAGCAATTCGGATCGGTTTTTTTCGGTTTTCGGTTTGGATCGGTTTCAAAAAATCAAAACCGAAATATTTCGGTTTGGATTCGATTTTAGGCTTCCAAAAACCGAAAACCGAAAATCCAAACCGAAATTTATGAAGCCCAAATATCCCAGCCCATTTCTCCTACCCTACATATATACTAAAGCCCTAAAATACTCCTCTCTTATCCCAGTCTTTTTTTCCCCTCTTCTGCGGCACATTCCTCACCAAACCCTAATCCTCCAAAATTTCCCCATTTTCTCCCTCACCACCTCAGTAGCTCCGACCACCACCTTCCTCAGTCCGCTCACCACATATCCGGTCAACGTCTATCACCATCAGTTCGCTTGTGTTCGTGGCTTCGTGCTCCCGCAGATCTCGTTTCTCATCGCCGCCTGTGTTTGTGGTTTTGTGCTCCCTAAAATTACCACCAGTTCACCGCCGCGGCGCTGCTCGTGTTCGCGTTCCCTCACTATCTCCTCTCACTCAGTCACTCAAGGGTAAGAATTCTCATTTTTTGCTTCTCTTCTTCTTATTAATTTCACTTTCGTTCTGTTAATTTCACTTATCTTTTCCTGCTTCTCTTCTTCTTAGATGTGTACTCATTTCCCACTTCTCTTTTCAAGTTTTCATTCAATAGTTCTGTTCTGTTTAAATTCGTTAATTTGTTGTTCGATCTGTTCGAAATTGGCTGATATGATGACATTGATGTGCTATAATGTTTGAATTGGCGACATTGATGTTTTGTTTGTTCGAATTTGATTAGATTGATTTCCTTTTCTTTACTTATATATATTATGTAACATGTTTTTTTTTTTATTGTTAGATATCGTTGAGCTTGATTGTTTGAAGCTGCCATGTTGAAGAAATGAAGAAGCTGCTGCCTGCCATGTTGATTCTAGCTGCTGTCAATCTACCATATTGATTTTAGTTGATGTTATTATGGTTTTAGCTGCATGTAGACTCATTGTAGAATGTTATTCCATTTTAAGACTTTTATCGTGTTTGTAATTTTATTCTAATGGCTGGACAATTTTTTTTATTATGATTTTCCCTTAATTTGGCAAATTTTTGGCTTAAAGACCAACTATTGTAATTCACCAATTTAGGCCTACAAAAGGGCCAAAACAAACTTCCGATTAAAAGCCCAATTTTAAGGCCCAAATCAACAGCCCAGAAAAATTCGGTTTGGATGGATCCATTTTTCAAAACCGAATTATTTCGGTTTGGATTGGATTGGATTGAATCCAAATTCGGTTTGGATTCGGTTCCAAGAATCAGAAACCAAAATAATTCGGTTTGGATTCGGTTTGAGGTATAATCCAAACCGAATACCGAACTTTCACCCCTACAATTATGTTTGATTTTTATCACTTTATCCGTAATTTACAAACTAGTACATACACTTCACTCAAAGGTACAAATTCTGGCAAACTTAATTATTTAGAAATTTTCCCAAAAGAAAAGAGGGTATTTATGAACCCAAAGTACTTCGTAGTATAGAAGTGTACCAAATAGTACAATTATATAGCAACACATAAATTAATACGGATTACTTCGTTAGTTCAAATTATTATATACGGAGTACTTTGTATAATTATTAAATCTTACGGAGTATATGCTAAGGAACAAAAATTGCTTGTGTATTTAATACTTCGTTATTTTATATGTAGTAAATATTTTTTGTAATGTCATACTTCCATACAATACAAATTTGCAATGAAATAAAACATTTTTTTAGACAATTTTGTATCGAGAGAAAAAAAAAAAAAAAAAAAGTCCTACCCTACAATTGTATGTTTGTTCAACAAAATTTTCTTCAAATTACTCATTTGGAAATAATTTGACACTGTTATTGTAGCTTAAGTTGTGAATAAAAGTTGTTGATGAAATCTTCAGCAGCTTGATCTACATGCTTGTCCTCCTCCACATTCTGCACCGGAAATGGCGAGTCCGTTATCCTTAGCTGCCGGACCGTAGGGCTCCGTCCAAATCCTAGACCCGGCAAAGCCGGCGAAGGGGCCGAAAGACCACCACCAGCCTCTTCATTACATAACATCATTTCTAGCACGCTATTAAAATCCTCTAGATTACCATCTTCCAAGGTTAAAGGGTAGGGCATGTAATAGTGGTCATTTATTTGGTGACGTGTATTTTTTCTTTTGTTGGTGAAATAGTGACGGTATAAGGGTGTGTCACTACAACTAAACTCGTACTCCCGGGAGTCGTTGGGGAGGTTAGACTGTCCACCTACGCCGCCCTGAGGGTGGTTGTGGAACATAAGGTTTTTTAGGACTTTTTTACCGGCAATTTTGCCACGCTTCATCATGAAGTTGAGATCCATGAATATTTTTTTCTTGCATAACCCTTTCTTTATCATGAAAATAGCCACCCTTACTATTTTCCATATTTTCCTTGATATGCTTTCTATTTTGGGTTCCATATTATAGCTAGAGAAAAATGTATTTGTTATTAGTAGTGTTTATGAAAATTGTAGGAGAGAAAAGAGAGTTAAGAAGAGAGGGCTTTAATTTTGTTATGAAGAGAATGAAATTGGAAGAGGTTATATATATAGGAAGAAAAAGTTGATTAGGACATGTTAAAATATTGAGTACTTTTGTTTGTGGGAGGGTGAGTATGAAGTTTCATTTTTCTTAACTTGTAACACTTCTACTTTTTCTAACTTTATTGAATAAAATATTAATTAATTCATAAATTGATATTTTAATATGGACATGTTTCACGTAATGAATTGTATTGCAAAAGGAGGGTGTGATAATTCATTGTGCTGTAACGGCCTTTTTTGGTCTAATAATAGTACTTCGTATAATATTTGTACATAATTACTTCTTGTATCTTGTTTAAGGTTGTATACAACTTAATTTGCGAATGGTTTGTTTCGGTCAAAATTTGTTTCTTAGTTAAGTTGAATTAACTTTGAGTGTTAAATGTTTTGTATGTTATGTATGTTAAGATGAGTTCTAACACACATTAATCAAGATCTTAGGTGTATGTATGTTGTAAGCTTGTATTAATGAAGGTATGTATTTATAAGACACATCAAGGTCGTATGTGTAGGTGATCAAGTGTAATTGCCTATGTATATCTAGCTCTTGTCTAGAGAATGAGACAACGACTATCCACGTGGATTGTTTCAAGCTAAGGTATTGGTACGGGTACACAATACCTACCTTTCTAGTTCGTGACCCAAAGATATGCTAGGTTTATCATCATGCTAATTGTCAATGTGACATCCTCATATCCCATACAACTAGTCCTCAAAGTAGATACACTGACCATGTTAATTGGTGTGACCATTTTGAATATGTCACGTATAGTTAATGACCAGATAAAGATTGAACAAAATATATATTCTCTTGATTTTTTGATTGATCAATAATTCGATATATGCCCAATATACCATGTAAGCTATGAACATCAAAATTAAAATAAAAATCAATCTCAAACTATAAAGTATTTGGCTGTCCATTTACTCTTAACTCATAGAGATAGATGGGGCCAAAATATGTTTTATGTAATTGATACTTGGAGAAATAATAAAATGAAGGGTATTATTTAACACAATGTTTTTATGTGTGGTATCGAGTATAGATACGAACTAAGCTAAGACTTTGCTTTGCTATTGGGTTTTGAGGTTGTGATCCTTGGGCGAGAGGAAACAAAGTGTGAAGATCTCCATGGTTGTGGTCCAAAGGTGTAAAGGTGTTGCCAATTTTTGTTAAATTGTTAGTCCAAATAGACAACTCATCTTTATCAACGAAAGTCATGGTCCTCATCATGGAGGTAAAGATAATAGAGCTTTTCTTTCTCCTAAATCATACAAAGTAGGATTTAATTTAGGTTATATATTTGTGGCCGCGATTTCATCGGTTATAAGCTTGTTTGCAACAGCCCATCTTGTGTGTGGCCGGTTGTAAAAGAACAAAGTAACCTCTATAAGGCTATAACAATGATGGAGTAACCCCTATAATACAGACCAAGTATCCCCTATAAAGCTATAACATTAACGAAATAACCTCTATGCACTGACCGAGTAACCCCTGTAACACTGACTGAGTAACCCCAGTAACACTAACGAAGTAACTCTATTATGGCTGGCCACACGGTATGGCTAGCCACGTATAAGAATTTGTGTGTATGCAAATGGTGTTTCATAGTAGCTATTAGGGCTATTTTAAGAGAGTTTAAGAAATAAAACATTTTTTTCATTTGAAGGACCAATTAGAAAGTGTTTGTTGGTAAATGACTTTTGGTTGGCTTTTTCATCATCTTTTAATTATTAGCTCTTTAAATTGGTAAAACATGCAAGAAATATTTTGTGAACTACTTCTCCATATTTGGATGGCTGAGAAGCCGGTATTTGTCAAAAATGAAAAGACAATTTTTTTTTGAAGAAAAAAGATTGTTTTAGTTTGTAGACCTCATCATAGTAAAATACTAGATAATGTCCAAGCCATGCTCGATTTTTAAAATTAATACGGAGTAGTAATTGAATTATATAAGTCTCTATATAAGTGTAAGTTAATAGTCATCCTTCAAAATTAATTAAAATGTAAGATAATAGTCAATCATATATAAATAAATAAATAATGAATTTTGTAGATAAATTACTTATTTTTCAAAAAAAAAAAAAAGGTTTAGGAGGGAAATTCCCTCCAAAATAGATCCTACTTTAGTATAGGATATAGATATAGTCATGTAGATGTTACTTCAGTCCAAGAGTAACTTATGCAACATCAAAAAAAATGGTTTTGGCACACTATTTGTTGAAGCGCTATGCCCATGGAAAATCACGGGTATTCATTTTCTAAGGTTAAAAGGTTACTCCCTTTAATTATTATCATATAGCGAGTACGATTTACAATCCATTTGCTTTGTAA
The DNA here is from genome assembly GCF_001683475.1 of Chenopodium quinoa. Classification (NCBI taxonomy): domain Eukaryota; kingdom Viridiplantae; phylum Streptophyta; class Magnoliopsida; order Caryophyllales; family Amaranthaceae; genus Chenopodium; species Chenopodium quinoa. Next base: position 804,953 of record NW_018743014.1, on the reverse strand, counting down.
TGTGTATTTTCTCACCTCTTGCTTGGTGCGGCTTGTGTTCATATATGAAGTATAACACTATGGTAAGTTTGTCGCTATCTATCCTACCAAATTACACATGAATTATAACAAAAACAACATGATTTTTCCAATATAAGTACGCATAGTTTATACATTCAAAAAGGAATTAGCCTGTCCAAAGTACGTTCCAGCAAACTGCATATACAACGGACAGCATCATATTTTAGAAAACGGACGCACATATTACGCATCACAGTTTTCTAAATTGTATTACATTCGTACCTATATGCTTGTTGTTTGGGTCCAATTTAGTCCAATTGGGCCTACGCATTAAATGATCCAATTAATAGCCCAAGGTCAAGGTTCAACTCTCCAATTGTGCTAAAGTCAAAGATCAGCCCTCAAAACAAGCCAATTGGGCTAAGGCCCAACTTCTCCATGTATCAAGAGGTATAAAAGCCATCAATATTACATTCATTCACATATTCTCATAGATTCTCATATATTCTCATATATTCAAGCAAAGCCTCAAGCAACTAATTCTCTTGCATAGTGTTCTCCTTCTACACATTGTACTGACTTTAGCATCGGAGGGGCCTTCCTCGGCAACACCCCCGAGGCTAGTTTACGTGTGTTTACTGTGCAGGAAACCTTCGGCCCAACATTACTTGGACCGAATCTAGTCTTCTCCGTTTCAGCGGACCTTCGGCAAGGTCCCATTGTTTCACCCGAAACAATTTGGCGCCGTCTGTGGGGATGACTTTCAAAAATCTTTAAGCCAAATTTCTAACCAAGATCATCTTGCAATTATCTTAGTAGCAATGGCTAAGAACCGCAAGAGCAAAGGCCTCCGTCAAGGAGCGGGCGAAAAGCCTAAAACCCCTACACCATCACCCTCGCCGGACCGGAACTCTCCCAAGGGTGCCAGCTCGGGGGGAGGATCATACAAGGAGGATTCCCTTTCTCCCGTAATTCATGACTCTCATTATAGGCCGAGTCACTCTCGGTCTAGCAGGGGTGAGTCCGATCATAGGACACATTTAGTGCCCCAAAGCCAACCATCGACTGTGCGCCCTCATTCCCATACTCGGCCGAGGACCCCTTTGACGGGGCCCAGCTCGGAAGAGGTGGCAAGAGCGCTGGCAGTTCTCATGGAGGCGATGAGGGCACAAAATATGCCTCCACCTCGTGATCGAACTCCTCCGCATACCCGGCATCAGCGGAGGAAGCTAGACCATGATGGTGGGAAGCTTCCTTCCTTCCGGGAACTGGAAGAGTGGGAAGAGGATACCTGGAAAAACGAAAAAGAGAGGAAAAAGAACCCTCAATTTTTAAGAGGATCCTCATCCTCCCGACCAGAAACGCATAAGAGCAGCAGCTCAGCTTCTCGGCCAGAATCTACTCACCGAGAACCTGAGACTGTTCGCCGAAGCGTCCTCGACCGACTCGGCGGCAAGGAACCGAGCGTGCGCAGTTGCCTCTCGTTCCCTGCAGCCGAGGCCCAGACTTCCTAGCCAGGGACGAAAACCACTCCTACCTCTCTAAGAGGGCGGAGCGCGGTCCCTTCGGCCAGGAACAAGGGCAAGGCCGTTATGCTACCCGCCAGTTTGCCATTCGAGCAATGGATACTAGAAGAGCACGTGCCCACGGTTAAAATACCGTCGCACATCACATATGACAGGACCTCGGATCCGAAGGATCACGTGGCCTCGTATGAGACTCATATGCATCTTTGCCCCAGATCCGAAGCGACTTGGTGCAAATATTTCCCAACCACTCTCAAGGGGGTCGCGCAAGCGTGGATCTCCAAGGGAGTAAAGCAAGGCTCCATAACAGGGTGGGATGATCTGTCCTCCAAATTCAGGAGCAAGTTTTCCACGGCAAACCGCCGAGAGAAGACTACTGCAGAACTCATGAGTCTACAACAGGGGGAAACCGAAAGCCTCCGAGACTACCTGACCCGTTTCAGTAACGAGTCATCCAGCGTCTCTCAGCTGGACCAGGGGCTAGCTGTTTTTGCAATGCAGAATGGCCTTCAGCCCGGGAAGTTCCTAGACTTCATGGTCATGCATACTCCGCAGACCTTGGAGGAAGCTCTTAATGCCTCGGATAAGTTCATCCGAGCCGATGAATGGAACAAAGCGAAAACCCAACCTCAATTTGGGGGAGGGAAACAAAAACAAATACCCTTGTCTGAAGGCCAAGGCCATAAGGCAAAGGGAAAGTCAAAGGCCTCGGAGCAATCTTCGGCCAGCGACCCAAAGAAGGAAAAATCTGCCTCATACACAGGCAGATACGAATCCTACACTCCGCTCTCTCTTCCACGCGCCAAAATTTACGGCGTGACGAAGGAGGATCAGAGTTACCGAAAGCCGAGACTACTCCTAGAGTGGTATCAGCGAAAAAATAAAAATCAGTGGTGCGAGTTCCACGAGTCTTCGGGTCACAACACTGAGGAGTGTATCCAACTGAAGGACCAGATAGAGGACATGGTCTGGAAGGGATACTTGAAAAAATACATCGCGGATCACCGCGAGAAAAAAGAATCCGAGAAGTCAGCAAAGGACTCTCGGCAAGACCTCGACTTCCCCCGGAAGAACAGTAAAAAGCCGGAGGGGAAATTCCCTCCGATCAATGTTATCTCGGGAGGAATATACTCTCGGAGGGAGCACAAGCGACACCTTAGAGCTTTGACTCACCAGGTGAACAACGCTGACATTCAATCTCCCCAGTCGTCGGTGCCGAACATGACGTTCACAGCCGCCGACTGCCGGGGGATAACGTTCCCTCACGAGGATCTGTTGGTGATCATCGCCACGGTGGCCAACCACGACGTCAGTAAGGTCCTTGTTGACGGTGGCAGCGGAGCAAACATTCTGTTCCGAAAGGCCTACAATCAAATCAAGCTGAAGCCCAAGCACCTTACGCCGGTACCCTACCCGGTATCCGGGTTCAACGGGGCTTCAACTTATCCAGATGGGAAGGTGACACTTCCCATCACCATCGGCTGCGATGAGGCAGCCAGGAACGTCATGATTGAATTTTTAGTCATTGACGCTCCTTCAGTGTACAACGTGATTTTGGGGAGACCCATAATTCATGAGATCCAAGGGGTCGTCTCAACTTATCATCAGCTGATGATTTACGTCTCAGACGCCGGCTTCCCCGAAAGGATACAGGGCAACCAAAAGGACGCCCGAAGGTGCAACTACCTCAAGCCATCTAGTAGTCGCCCAGATGACGACAAGGATGAGGAGGAGAAAGAAAAAGAAAGAGAGCCAAGCACCAAAAAGCCGGAAGGCCTAAGTGCTTCGGCTCAAGGATCTGAACCTAAAGGTAAAGGGCCCGAAAGGGAAAAGGCTAGCTCTTCAGCTGAACAGCAAGACTCAGAGAGCCAGCCGAAGAACAAAAAGACTGGGACACCTGCTGACATAGGCAGCATGCCAGATTATGAAGAGTCCATTGCATCAGCAATGGACATGGACCAACAGACTGAAACAGTTGAGTTGGCCGAAGGAGACGTTGAGAAATGTGTAACAATCGGGACGGACCTTGATCCGAACACCCGTTGTGAACTTATTCAGCTCCTTCGGGACAACAGAGATGTGTTTGCTTTCTCGGCAGCTGATATGCCCGGGATAAGTTCAGACCTCATCTCCCATAAGCTTAATGTTGACCCAACGTGTCGACCAGTTAAGCAAAAGAAGCGGAATTACTCCGATAATAAGAACCGAGACATCGCAGCCGAGGTCAAAAAATTGCTGGAGGCAGGATTCATCGAACCTTGCCAATATCCAGAATGGCTGGCAAATGTGGTGATGGTTCAGAAGCCCAATGGTACCTGGAGGATGTGCGTTGACTTCACGGACCTAAATAAGGCTTGTCCGAAGGATTTCTATCCCTTGCCGAGGATCGATCAGCTAGTCGATTCGACAAGTGGCCATGCCTTGCTTAGTTTCATGGACGCATTCTCGGGGTATCATCAGATCTTCATGCACCCCGACGATCGAGCAAAGACAGCATTCGTCACGAACGCTGGGGTGTACAATTACAAAATGATGCCCTTCGGATTGAAAAATGCGGGGGCAACCTATCAAAGGCTGGTGGATCAAGTTTTTGCCGATCAAAAGGGCCGAAACATGGAAGTCTATGTCGACGATTCGATCGTCAAAAGCAAAAAGGACCTGGCTGAAACTTTCGCCACCTTAAGAAAGCATCAAATGAAGCTGAATCCGAAGAAGTGTGTCTTCGGCGTGAAGTCAGGGAAATTCCTTGGGTTCATAGTCAGCAAAAGGGGGATTGATGCCAATCCCTCCAAAGTCAAAGCAACGCTCGACCTTCCTGAGCCGAAAACAAAGCGGGATGTTCAGCGGCTCACCGGAAGAATGGCAGCCCTCTCGAGGTTCATTTCCAGAGCTTCGGATAAGGGGTTACCTTTCTTCAAAGCCCTGAAACTCCCGAAAACAAAAGAGCTCGTTTGGGAGGAAGAGCAGAAAGACGCCTTTAAGCAGCTTTGGGAGCATCTGGCTAAACTCCCAACGCTGGCTAGCCCAGCTGAAGGAGAAACTTTGTACCTGTATGTGGCCGTTAGCCCAGCCACCATCAGCGCAGTATTGCTGAAGGAAGAATGTAAAAGTCAGCAACCGATCTATTTTGTCAGTCATACACTGACGGATGCCGAGACTCGCTATCCTCTACTCGAGAAAGTCGCTTTCGTGGTAGTAGTAGCTGCTCGGAAGCTGAGGCCCTATTTTGATTGCCATCAGATAGTGGTCTTAACTGATCAGCCGTTGGAAAAAGTTCTCGGCAAGGTTGAAAAATCTGGTAGGCTAGCCAAGTGGGCTTTTGAGCTCACCGAATTCAGCATCAGCTACCGTCCGAGGGCTGCCATTAAGGCTCAAGCTCTAGCGGATTTCTTGGCCGAATGCTCATACTAAGAAGCGCTAGACAGTGAAAAGAAAGTCTGGACCGTGTTTACGGATGGATCTTCCACCGAAAACGGTTCGGGGGCAGGAGTAGTGATAACTTCTCCCGAAGGCAAATCCTTTGAGTATGCACTAAAATTTTCTTTTAAGGCCTCGAACAATGAAGCCGAATATGAGGCAGCAATCGCCGGCCTAGAATTGTGCATCTCCCTGGAAGCCGATCATGTCTGCCTGAAAACAGACTCTCAGCTAGTTGCATATCAGATCAGCGGCAGCTACGAGGCCAAAGAGCCCTCCATGATAGCTTATCTTGCCAAGATCAAGTCAGTCATTGCAGAGATGAAAACTTTTGAGGTTCAGCTGATCCCAAGGGGTCAGAATACTCTAGCCGATGCACTCTCCAAACTTGCCAGTTCATCTCTTACCGAGCTGAACAGATCTGTATATGTAGAAGTTCGTCGAGAGAGAAGTGTCGACGAAGCACCTGAAGTGTGCTGCGCTGACCCAGAGCCTAGTTGGATGGACCCCATCCTAGCTTTCAAGCTTCGGGGAGAAACTCCCGAAGATAAAGCTTCGGCCTCCAAGATAAAGAGAACCAGCTCTAGGTTCATTGTCTTCAGGGGGGAACTTCTGAAAAAGTCCTTCTCAGCCCCATTGCTGAAATGCGTGGGACCAACAGATGCAGATTATATCCTACGGGAGATTCACCTCGGCGTCTGTGGGAACCACATTGGGGGAATAACCTTAGCCCACAAGGCATTGAGGGCTGGATATTACTGGCCCACCATGATCGCAGATGCTAAGGAGCTGGTTCGGAAATGCGAAAAATGTCAAAAATACGCTCCAGTTATCCATCAGCCAGCAAGGGATCTTCAGCCGATCCTTAATCCACTCCCGTTTGCCCAATGGGGACTGGATATACTGGGACCATTTCCAGAGGTTGTGTACCAGAAAAAATGGCTGATAGTTGGAGTTGACTACTTCAGTAAATGGATCGAGGCCGAAGCAGCCTCGAACATTACAGAGCAAACTGTCAGAAAATTTATCTGGCAGAATATCATCACTCGATTTGGCATCCCGAGAGTATTTGTCTTCGATCATGGGAGGCAATTTGATAACTTACCGCTGAAGCGGTATACAGATCAGTTCGGCATCAAACTGGCATATTCAGCGGTATGCCACCCGCAAAGTAACGGACAAGCCGAAGCTGCAAATAAACAGATCCTAAATGCCCTCAAGAAGAGGGTGGAAGATCAAAAGTCCAAGTGGCTGGAGGAGCTCCCTGGAACCCTTTGGTCCCTTCAGACAACTGAAAAAGAGGCAACGGGCTATTCACCTTTTGAACTGGTGTATGGTGCCGAAGCCGTCCTTCCATTGGAAATTGGCTCTTAGAGCCTACGAGTGCACCACTTCTCGGCTGAGAAAGAGCAACTGATGAGGGAATCTCTCGATTTCCTTGACGAAGTAAGAGACTCAGCCCGAGACAGAATGGTTGCTTATAAGCAGAGAATCAGCAAATTTTATAACCGAAGGGTCCATGCAAGGCCTCTTAGAATTGGAGACCTTGTCCTTCGGAATGCTGCTGCTATTCAGAAAGGCCGAATCCATGGGAAACTCTCAGCTGCATGGGAGGGACCTTATGAAATCTGTGATGAGCTTCAGCCAGGGACATACCGACTTCGGCAGTTGGATGGAACTGAGTTGAAAAATCACTGGAACGCTGATGTACTGAAAAAATATCATGTGTAAACCCTTCGGGGCAGAACAATCTTTGTAAGTACATTTTGAATTAATGAAAGGCCTTGGAGCCGCCATTTATATAAATGTTTACAACTTTTTATCCTTTCAAAGTTTTCTTCGTTCTATCTACTCTTTAAGGGTTTTTTATTCAGCCTCGTCTGAAACCTTCTCCTTCGGGTAACTGGGTTTCAGATTGCTGACAAAACTCGTCTTTTTAAAGAACGCTGGTCTTTCAGCTGAAGTCAAACTTCAGTAAGACTTGTTCTCCAAAGACATGAGTCCATGGAAAATTCTAGGATATTGCCTTAACTGAGCCTTGTATCCCAGAGAGCCATTATCCGAAACATTGCCTTAAGTTGGCCCTGTGTTTTGGGTATCCATTTTTCAAAGATAGACAGAAAATCAAGGATAACGGCAACAGTTGAAAATTGTTTATTCAGCCTCGTCTGAAACCTTCGCCTTCGGGTAACTGGGTTTCAGATTGCTGACAAAACTCGTCTTTTTAAAGAACACTGGTCTTTCAGCTGAAGTCCAACTTCAGTAAGACTTGTTCTCCAAAGACATGAGTCCATGGACAATTCTGGGATATTGCCTTAACTGAGCCTTGTGTCCTAGAAAGCCATTATCCGAAACATTGCCTTCAGTTGGCCCGGTGTTTCGGATATCCATTTTTTAAAGAACTCTAGTCTTTCAGCTGAAGTCAAGCTTCAGTAAGACTTGTATCCCAGAAGCATTGCCTTCAGTTGGCCCTGTGTTTCGGATACCCATTTTTTAGAAGTGAAGAAATTGTTTATTCAGCTGAAGCCATACTTCAATTTCTGGGGGGGCAAGAAGCACTATCAGTGCAAGTTTATGTTCAGCAGAATTGAAGAAACAGTAAAGCATTCAAAAACAAAGCAACTGAAGAAAAGAACATCAAATTAATAATTTATGCTCAGAAATTGAGCTACAAGTTCAAATAAACTGTATCGGCAGCCGCCCACAAGCGGAAAATAACAGCTGCCGAAATACGTACAGAAGAAAAAAAATTAAACTGTTTTGTACGACAAGGCAAGCTGAAGCAAAAACAAGGCAAAAAATTCAGAAAGCGGCAAGTCTAAAGTTAAGCGCATGATGAACCGCAAGATTCTGAAGACGACTGCCCGAGTTCCTATGCTTCAGCCCGAGGATCAGACTGATCAGCATTGTTGAGCCCCATGGTGGCCTCAACCCCAGCAGCAGAAGAAGCAGGCTTTGCACTCTGCCGAGCCTCCCTTTCCCTCTGTTCAACCTCCAACTCCATTCTCTCAGCTTCTTCTTCGGCTTCCTCAGCCTTAAGAATTTCAGCTTCGACTGGAGTTGCATACTTCATATGAGGGTCTTCGGGATTCTGGACCCATTCAGCACATTTGGACTAGTCCAGCTTCGGCTCAGCATGAAGGCAGACTCTTCGGCATACTCTGAACCCGTTTCTGAAACCCATTTCATATTCTTCCTGGGTATAGACACGGACTTTGAGTAGAGCCTCAGCATCAGCCAACTTCTTCTGGGTCTCCTCCAAGTCTTCCTTGGATTTCTTCAGCTCATCGGCGAGCTTGGAGGAGGAACCTTTCAGCTCATTCAGCTCCTGCTGAACTTGGGAAGCCTTTGTCTGAGCCTGGGCCACTTCTACTTTTTTGGCCATCAGTTGATCCTCAGCCTCATGGAGTTTAACTCTCTAAACTTCAGCAGCAGCAGCAGCCTCTGAGAGTTGGACATCCCTGGCTTGGAGCAGCTCTTCAGCAGCCATTCTACTGGCTTCAAGAGCTTCTAGCCGTTGCTGCACTTCAGCTTGTGCAGCAGCTCCTTCCTGGATTCGGCTCTCAATGGCAGCCTTGAATCTGGAGACGTCCACTCCCATGTGTTCTTGGAGGAATTTTTCCCCTTCCATCAGTGGGGGAAAAACTTCCTTCTCCATAGCGTCGCTGAAGGTTTTGAAGGCTTCAACAGCCTTTTTCTCGTATTCCTCACCCTTCTGCTGCTTCTCTTCAGCTGCTGCTTGCTTCAGCTTAGCAAGCTTTAATTCCTCTTCGGCTACCTTCTTGTCGTGCTCGGCAGCGTCTACCCTATCTTGTAGGGTATCTATCAGCTCTACAGTAAGAGTCTGATTGTGCACGAACTGAAAACAGGAGCACAAGTTAAAAAAAAAATAATAATAATAAAAATAGAGCTGATTTTTATAGGAAATAAATGCAAGGAAAATCACCTGCATCATCAGCAGTTGGTTAGACCTGGCTGGGTCAGGAACTGATCTGCTGGATTCGCCCATCCCAGCAGTGGCCTTCAGCGACCAGATTCTTGCCCTATCTACTTCGGACATGCCAGCAAAATCGCCGAAGTAGGCTGCAGCACCTTCTCGGTTCTGACCCCATATGAGGTCCTAGATGTGATCTGGGATTGAAATTCGGGGGGCCGAGAAACCCATTTCTCCAGATTGCAGAGTCTGGAAGGAAGGAAAGGATGACGATGGAGCTTCTTTAGCTTTGGATGGCTCAGCATCATCCTTCTCAGAAGAGTCAATTATTATGACTTCTTCTTCTTCAGGGGTGAGGACGAAAGCCTCAACCTCTCTTGCAATGTCTGCCGTGAAACCCTCAGCACTAGGCATCACGACATCCTTATTTTTGTGCTCAGCAGCACTCTCCAGAACTTCTTCTTGGACCCCTCCCTTAGATTCGGGAGTTCTCTGATCCACCTCCATCTCAGGAGGTGGCGGAGGGGTCTTTTGAGGTGATTGGGGTGGTGGCCGGGGAACCCTCGGCGATCCATTGCCTTCCTCGGGTTCCCTTATTTCAACGCCGATGGTCATCGGCCTCCGCTGAAAGTCATGAGGGCCGATGATGGCCATTCTTCGGCGCCTTTTCTGAAGGGGTTGCTCGTCCATGTCTGAGTCTGAAGACTCTTCTTGTATCTGGTCTTCGGGACGAACAGGGGCTTTCCCTTCTCTGTTTCTGTTACTCTCTTCAGACTGTAAAAGACAGGGGGAGGAAGAATGTGAGTACAAAAAAGAAAAAAAAAAAAAAAGAAAGACAAAGTTAAGTCTGAAAGCTCACCGAGGTCTTCAGCAAAGCCTCGTCTTCTTCAGCTGCCCTAGCTGCAGCTTCTTCTTCAGCAGCTCTGGAGGAGAAAAAGAGATAATTAAAAAGCCTCGGCCCCAGCCGAAGAAGCTTACCATCCTTAAACTTTCGGCTGAGGCCAACAGCTGCTAGCATGTTCTCTTGGAAAACATAATGCGTATCGGGGAGCCAAGTCTCCGGGATATGCTGCATTCGGCCGCTGCCCCCCCGGTTCGGCAGCTTGCCGAAGATATTTTGTTGATCAAGGTTCGGATCCGGCCCGTTATCTGCGGGGGGACCTAGACTTCCCATGTCGGGATCAGGCTCAGCAAGGTACAGGGGAGCGCTGAAGACGTAAGGGTGGCCCGGATCCGTGGGTGCCCTAACCCAAATCCATTGACCTCTCCAGTCCTTGTCTGAAGAGTCGTTCGGCCACATGGTTAGGTACTGGGGCCGAGACTCAATCCGGTACCACCCAGAACCATGGCTTCCGTGCCCACTTTGAATATTTGGCACTAGCCGATGAAGCTTTTTGAAGTAGTGCAGGTACGACACATACTTGAAGAACTTGCAGACCCATAAGTATGTCATCACCCTTCGGATGCTGGTGGGAGTTAGCTGACATAGGGAGATATTGTATTGGATCAGCAAGTCTCGGACGAATACGTCCAAAGGGAACCTCAGCCCATACTGAAGCTGTCTTGTGTACACCCCCACATACCCCGGGGGTGGACGATGGATTCTATCGGATGCCACGGGCATTCGGCACCAATATCCATCAGCTTCAAAAATGCCGTAATGCAACTCAATTTGCTCGGCAAACCGATATTGTTCGGCATTCTCCACCCACCATGAGTAGGGGCGGTTCTTTATCATGGCCGAAGCTACTTCGGCATTCTCCCACTCTGAAAACCCGGGGAGGATATCCCAAAGGACAGCGGGAACTTCATCGTCCCGTCCAGAAGCGCTCGGCCCCTCCGTTCTCTGAGGAGGAGCCGAGGAAATTGGAGTCGCCCTAATCCCTTCAGCAGGGTCAGACTCTGGCCTTTGTCCATTCCAGGTCCCAATCCTGTTCCTAGGATCGGGAATTGGCCTTGCTCTTCTTGGAGCACGGGCTCTACCTCTAACTCCTCTTGCCATTGATAATTTCGAAGAAAAAAGTCGAAAAAAAAAGGGAAGGAGTTCGAATTCGAAGAAAAATAAACTAAAATCAAAGGAATTTACCTTAATCTGAAGCGAAAGTTGCCGATTTACGAGTTCGTAGTGGCAAGTCTCAGTTTCTAAGCTTAATGCTCGGGGAATTTGCGAAGTTTTGATGCGGGTTCTTGGGTTCTCTCGAGAATTCTGGGTTTGTGTTGGTGAATAAGTGAGGAGAGATGACGCGCCTCTGATTAAATCTCCAGAAATGGGAATACGGGGAGTCCGCGTTTCAATTTCTCTTAAATACCCCACTAAGTAACCATTAAACACACGACCTTGCGATTAAACTGCCCATTATCCGTCCAACTTCCACAATCATCCGCCTTAACCGTTGTTATCTCATTAATTACGGTTTAAATTCAAATTTTTGGATTAATTAAATCATTCACTTCCCTCCTTTTCTGGTTAAATCAAACCCGACCCGTCATCCTTCCAAATCGGGTCTGGGGGGCAAGTTGTTTGGGTCCAATTTAGTCCAATTGGGCTTAGGCATTAAATGATCCAATTAAAAGCCCAAGGTCAAGGTTCATCTCTCCAATTGTGCTAAAGTCAAAGATCAGCCCTCAAGGCAAGCCAATTGGGCTAAGGCTCAACTTCTCCATGTATGAAGAGGTATAAAAGCCATCAATATTAGATTCTCATACATTCTCATACATTCTGATTCATTCTCATTAATTCAAGCAAAGCCTCAAGCAACTAATTCTCTTGCATAGTGTTCTCTTTCTACACATTGTACTGACTTTAGCATCGGAGGGGCCTCCCTCGGCAACACCCCCGAGGCTAGTTTACGTGTGTTTACTGTGCAGGAAACCTTCGGCCCAACATTACTTGGACCGAATCTAGTCTTCTCCGCTTCATCGGACCTTCGGCAAGGTCCCATTATTTTCACCCGAAACAATTTGGCGCCGTCTGCATTCGGGATATGCTGCATTCGGCCGCTGCCCCCCCGATTCGGCAGCTTGCCGAAGATATTTTGTTGATTAAGGTTCGGATCTGGGCCGTTTTCTGCGGGGGGACCTAGACTTCCCATGTCGGGATCAGGCTCAGCAAGGTACCGGGGAGCGCTGAAGACGCAAGGGTGGCCCGGGTCCGTGGGTGCCCTAACCCAAATCCATTGACCTCTCCAGTCCTTGTCTGAAGAGTCGTTCGGCCACATGGTTAGGTACTGGGGCCGAGACTCAATCCGGTACCACCCAGAACCATGGCTTCCGTGCCCACTTTGAATATTTGGCACTAGCCGATGAAGCTTTTTGAAGCAGTGCAGGTTCGGCACATACTTGAAGAACTTGCAGACCCATAAGTATGTCATCACCCTTCGGATGCTGGTAGGAGTTAGCTGACATAGGGAGATATTGTAATGGATCAGCAAGTCTCGGACGAATACGTCCAAAGGGAACCTCAGCCCATACTGAAGCTGTCTTGTGTACACCCCCACATACCCCGGGGGTGGACGATGGATTCTATCGGATGCCACGGGCATTCGGCACCAATACCCTTCAGCTTCAAAAATGCCGTAATGCAACTCAATTTTCTCGGCAAACCGATACTGTTCGGCATTCTCCACCCACCATGAGTAGGGGCGGTTCTTTATCATGGCCGAAGCTACTTCGGCATTCTCCCACTCTGAAAACCCGGGGAGGATATCCCAAAGGACAGCGGGAACTTCATCGTCTTGTCCAGAAGCGCTCGGCCCCTCCGTTCTCTGAGGAGGAGCCGAGGAAATTGGAGTCGCCCTAATCCCTTCAGCAGGGTCAGACTCTGGCCTTTGTCCATTCCAGGTCCCAATCCTGTTCCTAGGATCGGGAATTGGCCTTGCTCTTCTTGGAGCACGGGCTCTACCTCTAACTCCTCTTGCCATTGATAATTTCGAAGAAAAAAGTCGAAAAAAAAGGGAAGGAGTTCGAATTCGAAGAAAAATAAACTAAAATCAAAGGAATTTACCTTAATCTGAAGCGAAAGTTGCCGATTTACGAGTTCGTAGTGGCAAGTCTCAGTTTCTAAGCTTAATGCTCGGGGAATTTGCGAAGTTTTGATGCGGGTTCTTGGGTTCTCTCGAGAATTCTGGGTTTGTGTTGGTGAATAAGTGAGGAGAGATGACGCGCCTCTGATTATATCTCCAGAAATGGGAATACGGGGAGTCCGCGTTTCAATTTCTCTTAAATACCCCACTAAGTAACCGTTAAACACACGACCTTGCGATTAAACTGCCCATTATCCGTCCAACTTCCACAATCATCCGCCTTAACCGTTGTTATCTCATTAATTACGGTTTAAATTCAAATTTTTGGATTAATTAAATCATTCACTTCCCTCCTTTTCTGAATTAAATCAAACCCGACCCGTCATCCTTCCAAATCGGGTCTGGGGGGCAAGTTGTTTGGGTCCAATTTAGTCCAATTGGGCCTACGCATTAAATGATCCAATTAAAAGCCCAAGGTCAAGGTTCAACTCTCCAATTGTGCTAAAGTCAAAGATCAGCCCTCAAAGCAAGCCAATTGGGCTAAGGCCCAACTTCTCCATGTATCAAGAGGTATAAAAGCCATCAATATTACATTCATTCACATATTCTCATAGATTCTCATATATTCTCATATATTCAAGCAAAGCCTCAAGCAACTAATTCTCTTGCATAGTGTTCTCCTTCTACACATTGTACTGACTTTAGCATCGGAGGGGCCTTCCTCGGCAACACCCCCGAGGCTAGTTTACGTGTGTTTACTGTGCAGGAAACCTTCGGCCCAACATTACTTGGACCGAATCTAGTCTTCTCCGTTTCAGCGGACCTTCGGCAAGGTTCCATTGTTTCACCCGAAACACTTGTGTATTTCATACTATCTTTAACTAATTTTACCGCAACATAATAATGCTTGTTAACTAGTAGTCTAGCAGCAACTTTGCTCCTTCAGCTGCGAGTAAAACCTCTGAATAAACTCCTCAGCCGCGTCATCCACACGTTGATCACCAAAATTATCTTCATTTTGCGAAGGAAATGGAGAGTCTATTACCCTTAGTTTCCGGGCGTTGCTAACTTTACTAGAGATTATGGCATCCAGTACCTTGTTAATAGATTCTGATTCATCAGTGTCTTCGAAACTTGGCGAGGGAGTGTAGTAGTAGTTTTGGCAATGCTTTTTATAGTTGGTAAAGTAGTGACGGTATAAGGGGGTGTTTTTGCAACTAAACTCGTACTCTTGTTGGGCTTCGAAACCAATAACACCGCCTCGTGTGGTGGAGACTTTGCCGATAGTAGTAAAGGTCTTTTTACCTCTCTTCATCATCAAGTTGAGGTCCAAGAGTAATTTCTTCTTGGAAATACCTTTTCTTAGCATTAAGATGGCTAGTTTAACCATGTTATATAGCTTTTTTGTGACAGTTGGTAGGTTTTGCTCCATCTTTTTCCTAGATTGTTGGAATAGTTGTAAGCTAGCTAGTAGCTAAGTTTGTGAGAATGTTGTATTTTTGAGAGACTAAGAGATGTTTTTGGTGTGATGAAAATAGAAATGGTGGAGGGATGTATTTATAGCTAGGGAATTGAGCTAGCTAGAGATGAAGCTTAAGACAAAGGTTTTATGAGTGGAAAATTAGGAACTTTAAATTAATGGAGCTCCCATTATTAGTAGCAGTGAATGAATAAATTAATCAAGGCCACCATCTACAAGGCTTTTAGGCAAAAAGGTTTTGTTTCCGTCCTTTTCAATTTTTAACTTTAGCTTTTGCAAGAAATGCATTCTATATATTTTATTATACTATGTTTAGTGTGTAGATTAATTAGGGAGAAATTATTGATTTGATGGGATTTTTCTGAACAACAAGGTACGTACAACCGATGTATAGTAATTTTACCGTATATCGCGCAGTTATATGGTTATTTCTTTAACCTAATTTGGCTAATTGTCATCCTATGTGACTTTAATATATTTATATACATAAATCTAGGAATGATCGATGAGTCCAAGGTTGGCTTTATGGTAAATATTTTCTCTGATGCTAACTTGGATCCATGAGTACTTAGTTGTGTATGTAGCGGCTATATAGATCAGTTTAGCTTGTAGAGTGTTAGTGGACCAAGTCAACCAAAAACTTAAACTGATGGTTGAGACCTAAAAATATGTTTTATGTGTTATGGCAATGGTTCATTGGTTTCTTTGTATTAAACACCTAAAGTAGCATTGAACAAATTGTGTGTGTTTCAGTGAGAATATGAAGTTTCAAAACAAGGGTAGTACTATGTTAGTTAGGGATGCGAACTTTATATAGAGAAACTAACCAAAACATCATGTATATATATAGCTAATAAGCACAATTCATGTACATTAGTTATCGAACTAGCATAGTGCTTGTGCGATGCACGGTTTATAAATCAAGCTATTAATTTCGTAGGAAAAAAACAAACATAATTCAATTAGTAATAAGTTGTGAAAAAGATATACTTGTACAAATATTTTTGAAATTAAATAAACAATAATAGCATATTCATTCCACTATTCCAGTGCCTTTTTTGTGTGGCCGGGTTACTTAATCAGGGGTTACTTATTTATGGGTTCCTTATTTAGGGGTTACTCAATCGGTCAAGGGGTTACTTATTCTAGGGTTACTCAATCGGTTAACGCGTTTTCGCCGAGGTTACTTATTTAGGGGTTACATAGTCGATCAGGGGTTACTTATTCTAAACTTACTCAGTCGATTAGCATGTTTTCTGTGTGAGAGTAACCCCTGACCGACCGAGTAACCCTTGAATAAGTAACCCCTGACCAAACGAATAACCCCTGAATAAGTAACCTCGGCCACACGACCAGTCACATTTAAAAATTTGTGCATTTTTATGTATATATATATAAACTATGAAAAATATTTATCATATTGAAAATATAATCAGTTATTTGGAATCAATCAAAGTCAATAAAATATATTTTAATATCAATGTAATTTATATAATGTATTAATTACACATGGAATAATTTAGATATAAATAATAATTTATACAATAAAAGATATGGAAAATATGCGAATCACAAATAAATATATTTTTTTGGGAAAATGAATCACAAGTATGTGATTTGATGAATATGTATAAAGAATAATTTAAAATAAATAGTTGAAGAAAAAAAATAAAAAAAGACGATTTTGAAGGAAATAAATAGCACCAGAACGTGACACGTATCATTCCTGGTGTCTATTTTACTATTGTGTTATGATTATCCTTTCGAAAATGCTAAAGGTTATAATTTGTGACATTAAAGAAGTTGCTATGTATAGACTTATAGTTACAATTTTATGTAGCTGATGATTTGTTTGTGTAAGGGTAAGGACTATGAGAACAGATGTCAGGTAAGGTACTTGGCCTATTTGGACATTCGATACCTCCGGAATTGAATGTAATTTTAATTCACCGTACCAAAATATATTATTACTTTTAAATTAAATAAAGATATTGTAAAATAAAAAAAATTACTAAAAATAAAAGTATTCGATGAAATTTCCTAGCTATTTTTAGCGATTGACATTCAAGAATCAAGATCAAAGAAAAAACATATTTTCCATAGTTATAATATACAAATTTTCTTAAATTTCATCCCCTCATTTATTCTCATCCGGCCATATGATTGACGTCATAGTAAATTTTATAAATCGATAGTAAAAAAATATAATGAGTCATATCTTATATGTGGCACCAATGAATAAGAGCCACATAAATAAATAAATATACTTTATAATAAAAAAAAGTTCCACCTAAATATGAATTATAATTATAATGTATAATCTCTTATGTATTGTACTTCATTGCATTGTTAAGTATTTTTTCCATTGTTTCCTCAAAAGAAAAAAAAGAAAAAAAAAGTATTTTTTCCATTGAATTCCAAGAAAGGCAGACAAGTGGAAAGAAGATTATGTGGTGTTTTAGGAAGTCTTCCCCACAAAATTCTTAAGGCTTAAACAGATATAAGGATAATTAAACAACCAGAAAAGCTCCCTCAATTATTCACTCATACAGATATACAGTAGCCATATTATCCACTTATCCATACAAATGATTTTGTTAATTATTAGTCAGTGTTAATTATTAGTTAGTGTATATATAGTGATTAATTAATGGTCATACAGTGTCCGACAACTCATGATTTAATTTATTTATGCAGCATTGTACTTAAAGAGAAGAAAACTTTGGAGCTCGATCATTAAGATTTAATTATATTACTCAATAATGTAAGAAAAGTCGAATTGGAAGAAATATAGACAGAAATAGAAACACTAGCGGATCTGTTCTGTTAAAATATTGTCTTGATTAAGAATAAGTTGCATGCCATCAATGTCATGTTGTAATAAGCTCTCATATACATGCCTCATAAATAAATTTTATGTTCGTTTCTTCCAAAAAAAAAAAAAAAAAAAAAAAAAGTAAGATCAAGAATTTTAAGGAAAATTGTTGTTCTTAATTAAACGGTGATTGTCTCATAGTAAACAAAATAAAAGTCAAAATAAGAATAATATAGTAATCTTTTGTTAAGATTGTAAGCTATTATATGAGAAGAGCTATTATTATTATTATTATTATTATTATTATTATTATTATTATTATAGAAAGAAAAATACAACAGAAAGCCAGGATAGAGTAATCTTTTGTTACGATTGTAAACGACTTTATCTAAAGAAAGAACATAAGAAAATCTATTGTCTATAATAAATAGTTACGGAGTATGTCTTAATGAGTAGTATTCCAATGGTAATCTAAAACTGTAACATAATTTATTACACAATTGATTTCCCAATATATGTGGCGAGAAAAAGTCTTAGTAAAGTAATCTAGCAATCTCTTGACGTGCATCATCCATTAGTAGATGGATCTTCCACAGATCTAAGCCTTAGCTATGTTTGATCCTAGAATATTGAGGTTGATTGAGGGTAAGGTGGCAAGAAGTGAATAGTAAGACTTGAAGGGACAAAGATGCATTTGTACTTTAGCCATTGTTTTTGGCTGTTTTCTTCTTTTAAGCAGTGCCACAGTGTGTTTATTAAAGTGACTTAGTAAGTGAGTGTTCTCTTTATTTCTTTCTTTATTTTTTAGGTTGGGCTCTTTCACTTTCAAAACAAGGTTCCTCGGAGAATCTTTTTTTATTGATAAAAACAAGTCATTATTGAGTAGAAGAAAAATAATGCATGTACGAGTAACTCTTAGCAGTGCATATAAAATGTTCAAAGTGGAAATATTAAGCATGAGTATTAATTAATTCAAACTTAAAACCATCAATCAATGCATAATTTCCACTTGCGATCAAATAACATTTTGACACGTATTTTAGTAGAGCTGTTAAATCGAGTATTTAGGTTGGGTTTGAGTCGGGTCAATGTGGGTCGGGTGAACTCGGGTCGGATTAGTCCAGGTTAATATCATTACCTTTACGGGTTAGGTTCGGGTCGGGTCAATGTGGGTCGATTCATGTTGGATCATGCATCCTATCGGGTTTGGGTCGGGTTCAGGTTAGGTCAATAACTGGTTGGGTTGAATTTGGGTCGGATTAATGACTTGTCGGGTTAAATTCGAGGTTCATCAGGTTATAACGGATTATAGGCATTCTCGGATTCGGGTCGGGTTTGATTCAAGTCAATAACTTGCGGGTTTTATTCAGGTCAAGTCATCTCCAGGTTGGTCATGTCGGGTCGGGTCTCAAAAACCTAGGTTAACTCGGGTCATGGTTTGGTTTCAGGTTCGGTCATATCCTGTTTGGGTCACCACTTTCTCGGATTCAAACAAGTCGGGTCATGATCGGGTTCAGATAGATATATTCTAACACTTAGAAATGAGCAAATAGCCATAATTTGTCTAACTAAGGAGTAGTATGTATTGACTATTGAGCTTCTCATAGTAACTCATTGGCACAAGCACACATGCAAACTGACACAAATTATCATTTAATTCATATAATATCATCTTATAATCTTATTTGCGCCACGAATTGAACATCATAATCTTAGTAAAAATAATTTAGAAGGGAGTACGTAACTATATAACTATATATGAATAAGGTGGTCGTAAATGAATTTGAGGTAATTTGAAATCAGGTTAGGTCAATGACAGGTCAGGTTGAATTTGAGATGGGTCAGGAACACATCAGGTTGAACTTATGTCGAGTCAATAACAAGTTGAGTTGAATTTGGGTCGAGTTAGTTACGGGACGGGTTGAATTCGAGTCTGGTTAGTAACAAGTCGGGTTAAATCGGGTTTCGACGGGTTAAAACAAGTTTGGGTCAATCTCGGTTCAGGTCGGGTTCGGTTCAGGTCAATAATTTACAAGTTATATTCAGGTCGGGTCATCTGCAGGTTCGGTCATGTTCGAGTTCGGGTCCGGGTCCGGGTCTCAAATACTCAGGTTAACTCGAGTCTAGGATTAGTTTCGGGTCGGATCATATCGGGTTCGGATCACCATTTTCTCGAGTTCAAACAGGTCGGGTAATAATCGAATTCGGGTAAAATTTTCAATTCGGGTCAGCTGTTGACACCTCTAATTTTAATAAAGAGATAAAAGGGAGTAAACCAAAATATACAATCAAAATAGTTACTTTTCTTAACTTTTTGACGGAAACACTTTTCTTAACCTTATTGATTAATATTTTTCATTAACGGCACGTTTAATGGAATGAATTGAGTTGTAATAATGCATGCTAAAGTTGTTCATTTGAGACATGTTTGAACTTTAAACGTGTTGAATTTCCTAAGCTAGCTAGTTAGGCCATAACACCCTTTTTTGGTTGGCTAATTTGGTACAAATAGTACAATTACTTGTAACTTTTTTGCAGGGAACTTCATGTATCTTAGCTAGAGAGATCAATGGAATATGCATGATTATTTGTATGTAGTCACTTCTTGTATCTTAGGGTGAAAGAGATATTTTTTGAATAGCGATCACTTAAGGGAGATATTGAAATTTTCTCTTTAAAAAAAGGTGAGATATTGAAACTCAATTACTCCTAGAATAATAAAAATTCTAGACATTGACAAATTTAAGATTAGTGATGAGTTAAACTTGAACACCGTCATGTACAACTTTAGTTTGTTCATATAAAAGTTCGCAATTGATTGTAATTAAGCTATGTTGGGTAAAATAATTTGCATTGTTGTGAATAACGGAATTTAACATCATGTACAACTAATCCTCCAAGTGATTGAATACACCGGTCATGTGGGTGTGACCGTGTGAGCGAGTGACTTTTTTTCATAAATCTCGTCAAGTATATACCAATATAAATCTGCTCTTGCTTTTGTTATAAATCAATTTGATATACTACATCCGTTTCATATTATTTGTAACTTTGGAATATTTTATATCTCACAAATAATACCCTAAAGTTACAAACAATATGAAATGGAGGTAGTAGGTTGGGTGTGGCCGTGTGGCCCAAATTTTATAAGTCCATTATTTTGGTGGAGTATTTATGCATATTCTCGAAGTTTCCGGAAAAATCAAGCAAGGTTAGTCCTTGCCCATATTTTCTCTAAAATAATCTACTTTATCGTTTTTGAGAATTCTTAACATAATTGGCAACAACTAGAATTCATGGTTCTTGAACGTTCTAGAATATTATGGATACAAGAGTAATGAAGGAGGTTTTAGAATTTTCCGGCCATTTTTTCCAAGCTCCATCTACAACTATAAATATTGGTCATGGGCATTCAATCAAGACATATACATACACAGTGGCGGACCCAGAAATTTCCGACTGGTGAGTCACAATCGATAATCAAATATGTAAAAAAATTTTTTTACCAAACAACCAAATAATAGTACTAAAAAATACATCTAAATATTCAAATAGTACAAAATACAACCAAATGTTCATATAATACTACAAAAGATAATTAAATAATAATGCAAACTTATTACAATAGTTCTCGACGAGTTTTCATGTTTTGATATCGATTTATGATATCTTCCATACTAACATTCAAAAACAAATCATTCTCCAAATAAGTAATGAAACAATCATTCAACATTTGAGTTGAATAATGAGATGGAGATGAAAGTTGTTCACTTTCTTGAGGTGGAGATATAGTTTGTTCATTTTGTGTTGGATGTGGAAGAGAAGTTGGAGTAGGATTCTTTTTAGCAAAGAAGCTAGTAATGTTTTGCATTTCATTTAGAATGTGTTTTCTCTTCATTCTGAAATTTGAATAAATATTCAACTAAATCAAGCAATATTCCCCAAGAAAATTATTTACAAAGATCATCCAAATAGAAAATTGACAAGATTACGGAACTTCCAATCTAATATCTCCACTAGTCTATACGGAACTTCCAGTTGAATATGCGACTAGCACCACTAAGCACTAACCAGTCCACACTGTAATCTAATTATAAATTTATAATCCTCCTTACACTAATACTCTAATAGTCTAATTGTTGTCTTATACAATGTCCGGCATCACATATTCACATAATGACATAAACAGATAAACTAATAAGTTCAATTTAACAGTCAAAACACAATTTACACAAATTATGCAAATTTAATGAACATTCACCGTATATACTAATTTTAAGAGACAAGTAATGCAAATTTGATCAAAAATTCACAAAAAAAAAAAAAAAAAAGAATCAATTGATGATTATCTACCTTGCTAGGTGGAGGCGGCAGGCGCTGATTGAGGCGAGCAGCGGAGCAGGCGGAGCAGCACTGCAGCAGGGCCACGACCAACACTCAGCAAGTCATCAGCACAACCCGCACAGGCGGCACAGCAGTCAGCAGCACTTGAGGCGAGTAGGCGACGAGGCGTGAGTTAAATTGCGTTAACTACAAATCAACCAAAGTTTAAACCAAAGTTTAATAAAATTAACTAATTAGACTGAATTAAATTGAAGATTAGAAATTAAAAATAAAAATTAGAAATCAACTTACTAGGCACTAGCGATTTCGAAATGCGAAGACTAGAGGCGCTGAGGCGAAGAGGACGGAGTCCACCGTCCACGGAGACGGAGCAGGCGACTGCCGACTAGACGGAGACGGAGCAACCAGATCAGCAGTCGATAGAGAACGGTGGCTGGGTGGAGAACTGGAGATGAAGCGAAGAGGCGAAGAGAACTAGAGAAGAAGGCTAGGGTTTGAACTTTGAGGAAGACAGTAACTCTGGAAGACGGGAAGCTAATGTTAGTTTTTTTTTTTTTTTTTAAAAATAAAAATAAAAAAATAACTAAAAAAAAATTTTGGGCCCTGGTGGGTCACTTGACCCACCAGGCACAAGCCCAGGTTCGCCACTGTACATACATATACACACAAGAAGTCATACCTATACACAAGCCTTCCTACTTATTTACCCTCCTTGTAAATTATTACCTTCTCTACGAATCCACTATTCCATTTTTGTGAGTTCCTATAGTGAGAGTTCTCTTGTAATACTCACCCTAGTGGATTATTTTTGGTGCTCGTCGTCGTGGGTTTTTTTGGCCTTTATTGAGAATTTTTCCCACGTTAAATGTTGTGTGTCCATTTCTTCTTCAGTACTTTTCTGGTCTTTATCTTTCTCCTAATTATTTTATCAATCTCTACAATATACGGTGGATTTTCTGTGTGGCTGGCCACACCGTACGGCCGGGGTTACTTACTTATAGAGGTTACTTATTTAAGGGTTATTTAGTCGGTCAAGGGTTACTTATTTAGGGGGTGACTAATTCAGGGGTTACTCAGTCGATTAGAGATTACTCGGTCGGTTAGGGGTTACTTATAGAGTTTACTCAGTCAATCAGGGATTACTTATAAGTAACCCCAAAATAAGTAACCCTTATAAGTAACTCCGTCTACACGACGTGACCAACCACATATAAAAATTTGTGAACAATATATAAGCTTGAGTATTACATAAGTTGAGGATAATAAAGTCATAATGAAAATCAATCATGTATATGAAGTACTCCGTATTTACTCTATAAAGATGGGGCAATAAATGTGGTATGTGGTTAATAGTAACGTACTTTGGAGTATATATATATATATATATATATATATATATATATATATATATATATATATATATATATATATATATATATATATATATATATATATATATATATATATATATATATATATATGAGATAAGCCTTTGCTTTGCTAGCTGTTGAATTTTGAGATTGTGATTCATTGCCAAGGAAACAATGTTTAAAAATATCCATGGTTGTGGTCCAAAGGAATAAAGGGTAGCCAATTTTTTATTTTTTATTTTTACTTGTGAAAGTCTTTCTCACTCCAATTTTCAACTGAATGCTAGTCATTTAGTTGGGGTTGGGCTTGTTCTCAAAAAAAAAAAAAATAAAAAAATAAAAAAAAATTATAAAAAAAAATATTGGGGTTGGCTTAGATTTCATTGGTCTAAAACTTGTTTGTAAATTGGATTTCCTAATAATGGATCAGAGATTTCGCATATTAATGAAAATTAAAACATTAGTTAATAGGTGTTTGGTAAATGACTTTTGGTTAATTGTTTTTTGGCGGTTGGCTTTATAACTCGTTGAAAATAAATAAATAAAGCTAACTTTTAGTCAAAAATAAAAAGATAGTCCTATTAGTATTTTTGGGATCCTAATAATAATTAGGGAGTACTTTTCTTTCATCTTAGTATAATTACTCCGTAGTAGTTAATAGGAGTAGCTAATTACAATTAATAATAATCACCAATAATAAAAATTTGTTACACTCTTTATTTATTTATTATTTTTTAATTTTGTGGACCACTTCATTGATGAGATATTAGTTTAGACTTTGGAGTGTAAGAACCTAGCTTATACAAGCAAGTATATGGGCAGTAAAAGAAATAGCACATTATTTGTTGAAACATTTCTGACTTCATGAAAGATCAAATGTGCTCATTGTATAAGTCTAATAACCAAAAGATTTTAAGATGAAAGCTCAATTTGTATTATTTAGTAAATTGATTTTCTCTCCTCTATCGTCATGGGTGTAGCTTGTGCTCATATATTAACACTATTTGTCGTACCAAATTACACAATAAATTTAAACAAAACCCACAATTTTCCTAATATAATTAATTATATACTGCAGTTTACATGTAAAAAAATATACTCCATAGGATATTAGCCAGTCCAAAGTACGTCCTTACAAACTGCGTATACAATGGACAACATCATATATACTAATTCAAAAAACGGACGCACGTATTAAGCATCACAGTTTTCTGAATTGTATTACATTTCATAATTCATACTATCTCTAACTAATTTCACTGCAACATACTGTTAACTAGCAACAACTTTGCCCCTTTAGCTGCGAGTAAAACCTCTGAATGAACTCCTCGGCGGCATCATCCACACGTTCATCACCCTTAGAGGCCGAACGCAGCTATCTTTACAAGATACTATGGCCTCTAGCACCTTGTTAATAGCTTTTGATTTATCGGTGTGTTCGAAACTTGGCGAGGGAGAGTAGTAGAAGTTTTGGCAATCTTTTTTCTTGTTCGTAAAGTAATTACGGTATATGGGGGTGTTTTTGCAACTGAGCTCGTACTCTTGTTGGGCTTCGAAACCAATAACACCGCCTCGAGTGGTGGAGACTTTGCCAACGGTGAAGGTCTTTTTACCTCGCTTCATCATCAAGTTGAGGTCCAAGAGTAATTTCTTCTTAGAGATACCTTTTCGCAGCATGAAGATGGCTAGTTTTGCCATGTTGTATAACTTTTTTGTGATTATTGGTAGGTTTTGCTCCATCTTTTTCCTAGATTGTTGGAATTGTAGTAAACTAAGCTAACTTAGGTTTAATAATAAAAATATAGAAGATGTTTCTGAGAATGTTGTGTTTATGAGAGAGGTTGTTACTGGTGTGGTGGAAAAAGGAATGGTAGAGGGTGTATTTATAGGTAGGGAATGAACTAGAGATGAAGCTTAAGACAAAGGTTTTATGAGTGGAAAACTAGGAACTTTAAATTAATGGAGCTCCAAATATTAGTAGCAATGAATAATATATATAAATTAATGGGAAATTCTCAATGGTGACCCCCAACTTTTGCTACAAACTAATGGTGACCTCCCTTTTTTTTTATTATACAAAATGACCCTAATTATGAAATTTATCTCACTTATGACATTAATAAGTGTTATTTAGTTAAAAAAAACTAACTATGGTTAACTTTAAAAAATAAAAAAAGAAAAAGAAAAACCACCATCCTAGCCACCACCTCCACCCTTATCCCCACTAAACATAGCCAGGCCAACACCACCTCCACCCTCACCGGAGCCACCGAGCCCCTCATCTGAAACACCGACCTCCCACCAAACCGCCAAACCATCCTTTTCCACCGCCTAGACTCGAACCCTAACCTCACAGCTTTCTCTCCTGTGACCTTCGATTCTCGTCGTGGGGTTGGTTTTGGTCGAGGAGGGGTGCTGGGTTTAGGGTTTGAGGTTTGAGGTTTCGATTCTGGGCGAGGATCGGAGAGAGACTGGTGAAGGAGAAGGCGGAGAAGAAAGAGAGAGAGATCGACCGGTGGTCGAATCTGGGTAATTTGATGGTCTGGGGGTGGTCGGGAATCTGAGTTCGGCAATTTAGAGGTGGTGACGTGAGAAGGAGGAGAGAGTGAGGGTCGTGGGCGGGGATTTGGGAATCTAACTGGCGGTAGTCGAGGTAGAGCTGGCGCAGCGTCATTGGCAGTCGGGGAGCCTGAGTAGCATCGTTGGCGGTAAGAGAAACCTAGGGTAGCGTCGCCGGAAAGGGTGATGGTGGCTGGCAGGTGGGGGTGGCTGGTTTTTGGTGGTTGGGGTTAATTTTTTTAATTTTTCTTTTTTTCAAAAAAATACAAATCTAATCATAGTTATATTTAATGAAATAAGGTTATGAGTAAGATGAAATTTTTAACTAAGGTCATTTTGTATATTAAAAAAAAAAAAAGAGGTCACCATTGATGCGTAGTAAAAGTTAGGGGTCACCGTTGAGAATTTTCCTAAATTAATTAAAGACTTTCAAAATTATTATAAACCGGCCACCATCTTAGCTTTAAGGCAAAGAGGTTTGCAGTAACATCTTAACTTTAGCTTTAAGGAGTACGTTACTGCATGATTGGTCTGCCAATCAGGGAGAAATTATTATTGGAGAGGTTTAATTGTGATCTATAACTTGTCTTAAATTATGATAACAATAGTAAGATGATACCTGGCTTATAAAGTTATTATTATTATTAGGGGTGAGCAAAAATTCAGGGTATCCTGAATTGAAAGTGGGATCTGTTAGGAACTGGAACATGTACAAGAGGTTCTGGTTTCAGGTAGTAAAATGGAGAACCCGTTACAACAGGTTTTGGTTCAGGTTCTCAATTTTTTAGAACCAAAACCTGTAGGGTACCATGTAACTTGATAAAAGTATCACTTAAGTTTAAATTATTCACCAATTTCAACCTATTTTTTTAAATAATAAATATTAAGATTACAATTATAAATATATGTATTAAATTTGCTCAACAGCTATTATTATTAGTTTGTTTTATTTGCGAGTTATAAACATATAAATTAATGACCATCTAGTTTATTATAAAAAATTCAGCAAAAGATTATTAAAAATATTACAAGACAAGATACCTTGAATCGGAACCAGAATCTGTAGGTTCCGGTTCCGGTTCCCAATTTCCAAGAACCTGTTCAACAAGTTTCGGTTCCGGTTCCCAATTTAAGGAACCTGTTGCAACCGGTTCCAGTTCTAGAAATTTTAACAGGGTACCCTGTAATGTCCACCCCTAGCAATAAGATCCAAGGCTCAGTTGAGTATTATTATTGCCTTTTGATCGAAGGTGTTAGTATTGCGGACTATTATTTGGTGATACTTTCACTTCATGTTGATACATATTTGTAGTGTTATAATGTTATTGTCTTTAATATCAAGATTAGTTGTTATCTTAGACTTTCTTGTTAAAGCCAGCAACTTGACTTAAGATTATTACGAGTAGTCAAATTTAAAGTCAACAAGATGTAACACACAAATTAATTTTTTAGTATAGTAGTCTTTGAAAAGGTAACTAGCTAGCTTTAGGCCTTGGATCATTTTCCAATGGTAGTCTTTGAGTATTACTATCCCTCTCTATTCTCTACCTTGCCAAATATGACCTGAAAAAACCATGCATCATGCATGTTCCTATCATCTTATCTAGGAATGGTCGATGGTCGGGTCCAAATTATCTTTATGGTAATATAACTAATTGTTATTATGTGGTGATTCTAACATGAATGATTACTTAGTTGTTGAATGGGTCGAATAGAATTGGTGGATCACTCTCTGATACCTAATTAGTTTTCCTCGACTCAAATAACCAATTGAGATGTAAGGATCCCTACGATAATCTTGCTAATTAATTTATGTAGAGAGTTGGTCCCGAAAGTCAAGTTTCAAACCCTACAATGTGTGCAAAGGGAATTGAAGCAGTAGCAAAGAACATGGTAAACTAATAGCCTGGTTAAATTTTTTTATATAGAATCAGCTGCAAGCTACACATAAAGTGATTTTCCTTATTTGTTAATTAAATGAGCAAAACATATCTTTACTCTTTAGTGAAACTTACACCGAAATGTATATAAGAATTTCTTGACTACAGTATAGCAGGGTTGGTAAAGAAGAATCTGAAGGAAGGGTGATGGATACTTTTGTATTGAATTACTCCTAGTGTAGAATTGAACAAATTATTTGTAATCTCTTTGGTGAGCGGGAAACTTGTTTTTCAAAACAATGGTAGTATTATGTTAATTAGGAACGCTAATCATTCTCTATATATGGAACAAACAAACAATCATGTTGCTCCCAATCAAGGCTTTGATTAATTAGAGAGAAAGAGACTTGTGTGAAGCCTTAATTGGCTTGATTGACAATAAATCCTAACATTATTTATCTAATTATCCTTCAACCCCACAAAAAGGAGAAAAAACAAAACTTTAAAAAGTGTGAGCTACGAATTTAAATGTGTATTCTCTTATATGTATAGTACTTCATTGTTAAGTATTTTTTTTTCCAATCAAATTCCAAGAAAAGTGGACAAGTGGAAAGAAGATTATGTGGTGGTTTCTTCCCCTCAAAATGATTTAGGCTTAAACACATGTATATGGATAAAGAATCAGTAAAGTTCCCTGAATAATTCATTCATATATACAGTATAGCCATATTATCCACTTATCCATAAAATGATTTTGTTAATGTCAGTGTTTATTAATTAAAGTATAGATTAGTGGTTAATTAATAGTCATATATTGCCCGATAACTCAAAAACTCATCACAATATAATGGAGTACAAAGTATATGCAGCACATAGAGAGATGATAACTTTGGATCTCATTAAACTTTATTTATTTTAAGTTTTAACCAATAATTTGAGAACAAAATCAACAAGTTAAAAAGTCAAATCAATAGAAATTAAAACGCTAGCGATTTTGTTCTCTTTATATAATAAAATTCTTGGACATTTACTATATTTACGCTAGCGATTTTGTTCTCTTTATATAATAAAATTCTTGGACATTTACTATATTTGACTTTAGACACTTTTACTTTTACCACTTTTAAATCTACCACCAAATTTCAAAATTACCCCCTGACGTTCTGTGGGCTCCACTAACTTCAAAATTTTTGCCTTATATTTGGCTCGGCTCGGCCCGGCCCATAATTACTTCTAGTTTAAATATTGAGCTTTCCTATAGGGTAATGGTGTATTCCGTCTAGCTTGTTGCTAATCTACAAGAAATTAATTTTGGAGACATCTCCTCTAATGGATGATCAAGGGATTAAGATGCATAGTTCAAAACATAGGTTGTTGGTTGCCTATTCTAATTGTTGGTAAAATACCTGTCGATTCCAATAATAAAACAAAGAAGATGAACGGGAAAATACTTGATTGATGATCTCAAATATACAGTTGTGCCGCAGAACAAAATCTACTGCATTAGAAGCGAAATACGCCACCACCGGTACAGGTTTCCTGATGACACATGCCCCCCAATGTTAACACAACTCTCTCCGTAATTCGTGTACCCGAACCCAAAGAGGGAAATTACTCAAGAACTGTTAAGATCTCAAAGTGTAGGTTTGTGTTTGTGTGTTTTGGTTTTCAATAATAAAAATAAAGTGCGTATGAAGTAAGAGTTAAGGAGTAGTATTTATATATAGGAGAAGAAAGAAAAGGAAACAAAGCAAGGCAAGCCTTCCACGCAAAGCCCAAACCCACGGCCGAGCTATAGCTCTCTTGCATGAGAGCTCTTGCTCGGCCCTGCCATAGGCTTTCTGGGCAGCGAGCTATAGCTCTCTCGCATGAGAGCTCTCGCTCGGCCCTGCCGTAGGCTTTCTGGGCAGCGAGCTCTAGCTCTCTCGCTTGAGAGCTATAGCTCGGACCTGTTGCAAGCCTTTGCTAGCAGCAAGCTATAGCTCCCTTGCTAGCTCGGCCTTGCGTAGCTCACTAATCTTGCGTGCTACATCTCTTTCTCGCTAGCTCCTTGCACACATCGTCACCAAGGTGACCACACTCACTTAACAACATTCTGATTTGCATTACAAGGATTAGAGAAACTCCAACACTAATGTCTAGCGATTTCTTTGTGTTCTGTTACTATCAAATTAAAAAAAATATATATATAAAAAAAAACGTTAAAAATGTATAGACGTGCTACACGCAAAACGCATAAATAATTTTTAACTTATGTTACTGTCTCTGTTTAATAATTAAAATCGTGTACAATAGTAGTGCTTTCCACTAAACATTCATAATGGAGGGGCATAATCGATCATAATTAATTTATTAGACAGCACGTATTATATACAAGTATATGTGTACAGCTTAACCAATAGTGCAATTTTATCAACAAATTAAAAAAAAAATAATAAGACGTGCATGCATGATTATAGCGTACAACAAATACTACGTTGTATTTCCCCCTTGGACAGGCATCAAGTTAATACTACAACATATAGTACTAACTCGACTATTAGTAATTGTGTACCTTTCCCTAACTCTTTAAATAGTACGACTACATTATTCAACGACAATGGCTCTGAAGCAGAAGAAGAGCTTCAATGTCATGACAATGTATGTCATTACGCTTGTAATCATCTTTTCTTTGGTTGTACGCACCAATGCCGCCGAAACGACCAAGGAGGAGGTATTAGAGAAAATAAGGCAGTTCAACGAGAAGAGAAAAGAAGTTCGTCAAAAGATGGAAGATGCTATAAAACAAGACAAAGAAAACTCTACTATAGACACTAAACGGGATCGTGAATTCTTTACGAATGCTTATTCCACTGCTCTCAACTTCTGCCTGAGTCAAACATAAATCTGTTTGGTTTTTATTTATTTATTTATTTCATCTTTTATGAAACATTCGTGTTTGATTTGTGATTAATTACCATATTAATACTGTCTCAAAAAAAAAAAAAAAAATTTACCATATTAATACATGATACGTTCCTGTCTTTCAATTTTATGGTTGTTGCTTTTAATAATATTTATACTACTTGTATGATAAATTTCTACACTTTTATTTTCTTACCTAAGTAGCACTTGGTGTATTTGTGATAGTGTATATAAATCAATAATAACTTAGCTTTCACGAGCCTCAACTATTAGCTTAAGTTTGAAAATGGTTGAGTTGATCCTTTAATTAACATGGTATCTACTCAAGCGTGACAAAAGGTCTTTAATTTCCTCTGACAAGAGTGTATGCTATTCCCAACGATCGTACATAATATCGATCTGGCAAAAGTGTGAGCTTATGAGCTACGATACTTTGATGTATATTCTGTTATGTATAGTATGTATATGTACTTCATTGTTAAGTTTTTGTTTTCCATAGAATTTAAAGAAAAGTAGACAAGTGGAAAGAAGATTATGTGGTGGTTTAGGAAGTTTTCCCCACAAGCAACGAATAAATGATTTATGGATAAACAATCAACTAGTTAAGATCCCTCAATTATTTATTCATATATACAGTAGCCATATGGATATATATCCACTTATCCATATAAATGATTTTGTTAATTATTAGTTAATGTATAGACTAGTTGTTGATCATTGATTATATCTTGTCCGACAACTGTAAATCTAGTTTATGCAGCACATAAAGGGGAGAGAACTTAATTTGGAGTTCAATAAGGTTTAAATATTTTAGTCAATAATTATTGAGAATGAAAAGCATATGAGATGGTTAAGACGGTCTTTAGTTAAAACTATAACCTATTTTATCTAAAGAACGAGTATTAGAAAATCTGTTGTCTGTAAACAGATTAATATGTCTGATGAGTATTCCAATGATGACCTAAAGCTGCAACATAATTTGTGATATGACTGGTTGCCTTAGCTTACATGTGGCGAGTACAAGTCTTAGTAAAGTAATCTAGCTAGCAATCTATTATTGACGTGCATCATCGATAAGTAGATGGATCTGATGGATCGATCTTCCATGGATCCAAGCCTTTGTTAGGTTTGATCCTGGAATATTGAGGTTAGATGAGGGTAATAAGGTGGCAAAAAGTGAATAGTTTAAAAAAGATAAGAAGGGACATGATTA
The DNA here is from genome assembly GCF_001683475.1 of Chenopodium quinoa. Classification (NCBI taxonomy): domain Eukaryota; kingdom Viridiplantae; phylum Streptophyta; class Magnoliopsida; order Caryophyllales; family Amaranthaceae; genus Chenopodium; species Chenopodium quinoa. Next base: position 773,489 of record NW_018743014.1, on the reverse strand, counting down.
TTTGAGTGTCTTGTCTTGCAATTAGTCGTGGCTTTGTATTATATCAAATGTTTTTGGCTGTTTTCTTCTTTTATGAAGCGCCACTTAGTGAGTGAGTCTACTAAAGTGACTAAGTTTAGTGTTCTCTTTATTTTTTAGGTTATGCTCTCCCACTTTGAGAACAAGGTTCCACAGAGAATCTTTTTTTATTAATATAAATAAATGAGTCATTGGATAGAAGAAAATAACATACACGTAACTAATTTAACTTATTATACTACTTCCTCCGCTTGATTTTATTTAATTTGCAATACAATCTTTGACTGGGCTTGATAAGTAATTAAAGTTGGTAAATGAACAACTTTCCCACACATTAATGGAAATAGGGAAAGGTTGTGTATATTATCTTGGGAAAACACTTTCCCACACTTTACATACCAAACAACAAAATATTTTCCACCAAAACAAATAAAGTCTTACTTTATATTGTATATTAATTAATAAGCTATATGAGTGACACGTATCATACACACATATCTAATGGTATGCATTGAGTAATCAATAACTCCATCTAATTATCATCCATTTTTTATAACGTAACGCATCCACAACTTTATTAGTAGCAACATGGATTCATCAGAAGTAATAACCTAATTATTTATCGGTAACACCTTTTATGAATGATCTGCTCCTCATCAATAACCTCAGTCATACCTCTTATATGCATCGTCAGTAACCTCAATAAAAACTATAATTTCACTTTTGTACTTGTAATCTCATTGTTTCATGCATGGTCAATAATATCATCTATGTATTGATTGTCAATAATTTCATTTGAATACATTATAGGAAAAATACATTTTAATCATCCCAACTATGAGCGATTTATTTTTAATAATCCCAACTAAGATTTATTATCTAATAATCCCAACTATCCTATGTGTTTGCCTCCAATGGTCCCAATGACCGGTAACCTGCTGAAGGAGTAATTTTTTTTTTTTAAAAAAAAAGCCACGTGTCAGCACACACTATGCAAAAAATGTAAATGAGCACCGGTTCAAAACCCCCCTTTAACACCGATTTTGAGCCGGTCCAGATTTGAGGGATGCCAAAAACTAGAAGCATTAGCATCGGTTCAAAACCGGTGCCAATTCATAGATTCGCACCGGTTAACCGGTGCTAATTTATATTTTTGGCACTGGTCAACCGATGCTAAAAGTCTCCAGCCGCGCCTCTTTTTTTTGTGTTATTAATAACAATTGCACCGGTTCAGTTCAAAACCGTTGCCCTTAATGCCCCAAATAAAAATTAAAAAAATAAATTTTTTTTTCTTTTTCTTTGCATTTTTTTCACTTCAATTGATATATAAACACTAACATATATATAAAGTTACATATTTTCGTTAAAAAAAAGGTTGTAATATTACAATTATCGTCCAAAAAAAAAATGAAAAATTACAATTTTAGGAAGACCAAAATAGCAAAACAACAGCAACACAGTAACAGAGCAGCAGTAGCTATACAACAGAACAACAGCAGGGGCATGGCAGCAGAACAAAGAAAAGATTGTCAAACGAGCACTTGTTTCCTTCATCCAAAAGAGTCTCTTTCTTTTCCTTTGTTTCCTTCAGCTTTTGCTTCTTGGTTAGGTAGTTTCCAACCATATATAAATGAAAAGCAAAGGTAAGAAGCTCTAGACAGAGTGTATCCCAAGCAACATTAATCAAGGGACATAATCAAGGATCATATTCCAAGCAACATTAAACAATGGACATAATTAAGGGACATATTCCAAATAATATTAATCAAGAGACATTAAAAAAGAACATAATCCAAGAAACTCAGGCACATATCATAGACACACCAACATCAATAGCAACAACAACATATCACAATCATACGACCCCTGGCCAGCAACAGATCACAATTGCCGGCAACCGTTTATCAACAAGCAACACACAATCTTCCATCTTAGTCAACAATAAATCAGAAATTTCATCAACAACATCAAGGGACATAATCCAATAGATTCAAGGGACGAAATATAAAAGGGCAATCAAGTTACCTAACCAAAGGAGCACCCTAATTTCTGCTTTATCCATGAAGCGATGAAGCATTCAAATTAGAGTTATCTACAATTAGGATGGGACACACATCTTTAAAGTTCAAAGAATGTATGCATTTAAAGGGACAATTCATCAACTACTTGGATCAAAATCAGAAGAATAATCCATAATTAAGGCCAAAACCGATATGAATTCATCAAAAAAAGCCAAACCCGAAACTAATTCATAAAAAAAGGTTAAAACTTGTGATTTTATCAATTTATATGCATGACATGTACTACTCCGTATATGTTACGAGTAAAGTTAATTAAAAAAATTCACAAAATTCATCATCATTCCTCAACAAAAACCGAAATTCATCAACAAAAACCTCACTTCATTCATCAACAGAAAACATAAATTTCAACAACATTCATCAACAAAAACTGCAAACTTCATCAAAATTAAGCAAATAATTTATGAATCCATCAGGGGTTTTTTTCATCCAAAAACTTCTCAAACTGTATTACCTCAACGGACAAACCGGAGCAATTCACAGTGAGAAGCTGTACGATGAAAGTGAGTCCCTCCATCATATGGATTATCCTAGTGTAACTATTTACGGCCAAGGGACTCAACGCATTATGATATCTATAGCACACAACATGTCTGCTCAAAGAGGTTCATTGGGAAGAACAACAGCAACATCAATAGTAGCTATAGAGCAGAACAACAGCAGGGGCATAACAGCAGGGGCATAGCAGCAGAACAAAAAAATAGATTGTCAAACAAGCACTTGTTTCCTTCATCTAAGAGAGTCTCTTTCTTTTCCTTTGTTTCCTTCAGCTTTTGCTTCTTTGTTAGGTAGTTTCCAACCATATATAAATGGAAAGCAAAGGTAAGAACCTCTTGACAGAGTATATCCCAAGCAACATTAATCAAGGGATATAATCAAGGAACATATTCCAAGCAACATTAAACAATGGACATAATTAAGGGACATATTCCAAATAACATTAATCAAGGGACATTAAAAAGGAACATAATCCAAGAAACTCAGGCACATATCACAGACGCACCAACATCAATAGCAACAACAACATATCACAATCATACATCCCCTGGCCAGCAACAGATCACAGTTGTTGGCGACCATTTATCAACAAGCAACACACAATCCTCCATCTCAGTCAACAATAAATCAGAAATTTCATCAACAACATCAAGGGACATAATCCAATAAATTTGAGGGACGACATATACAAGGGCAATCAAGTTACCTAACCAAAGGAGAACCCTAATTTTTGCTTCATCCATGAAGCGATGAAGCATTCAAATTAGAGTTATCTACAATTAGGATGGGACACATATCTTTAACATTCAAAGAATGTATGCATTTAAAGGGACAATTCATCAACTACTTGGATCAAAATCAAAAGAATAATCCATAATCAACCACTTGGATCAAAATCAGAAGAATAATTCATAATTAAAAATGAATTCATCAAAAGAAGATAAACCCGAAACCAATTCATTAAAAAAAGGTTAAAACTTGTGATTTTATCAATTTATATGCATGACATGTACTACTCCGTATATGTTACGAGTAAAGTTAATTAAAAAATTTGCAAAATTCATCATCATTCCTCAACAAAAACCGAAATTCATCAACAAAAACCTCACTTCATGCGTAACAACAGCAACACAAGCTCAGCATAGGCAAAGGCAGAGACTCAACATGCGCAATAACAGCAACACAAGCTCAGCATAGGTAGCAACAATAAAAGAGGCTGACCAAAGGAATCAACATCAACAATGGTTGACTACATGAAGCAATAATAACACAGGCTACGCATAGGAAGCAACAACAACATAGGCTGAGGGACAGCAGCACAACCTAACCACAGGAATCAACTGCAACACAAGCTGACCATAGGAACCGACAACAACACTGGCGCACAGGAAGCAATAACAACACAGGCTAGGCATAGGAAGCAACAACAACATAGGCTGAGCAAAGGAACCAACGACAACACAGGCTAATCACATGAAGCATTATCAACACATGGTAACCATAGGAAGTAACATTACCACACCCTGACCATAGGCATTCACAACAACATAGGCTGACCATTAGAACCAACATCAACATAGGCTGACCATAGGAACCACAACACAGGATGAGCATATGAAACAAAAACAACAACACAGAATGAGCATATTAAACAAAAACAACACAGGCTGAGCAGAGTAACAAACAGCTACACAGGGTGGGCAAAGGAATCAACAATAACGCAAGCTACACATAGTAAGCAACAACCACCACACAACATCAATGAACACCAACACAAATATCATCAAAATCCATCCTGGCCAGCAACTGAAGTTACTGGCATACAGTCACAACCACAAACAAATCCACCAACCTAAACATGCTGCTATTTATTAAAAAAAAATAAAAAAAAATAAACGAAATGATAAATAAATTAGGGTTTCACAGAGACATTTACCCATCAGCTATAGTTACTGGATCTAGCGCTTAAGAAGCGAATCAGGGGGGGACTCAAGATTCACATCATCTTCATCATCGCATAAGATTTTTGCCCCAACTCCATGAATTCTTCCGAGGGTTAGATAAGAAACCCTACGAACAAATGGAAGGTGTAATGGGAAAACATTCATGGCCGACATCGAGGGACTCAAACACAGATCTAGGGTTTCTGATTTGCGAAAAATCGATTTTAGGAAAATCGAACCCAGAAAAACGAAGAAGAACAAGATGAATAGAAATCAATTTTAGGAAAATCGAACCCAGAAAAACGAAGAAGAAGAAGATGAATAGAAAACCGATTATAGGAAAATCGAACCCAGAAAAACAAAGAAGAAGAAGATGAATAGAAAATTGATTTTAGGAAAATCGAACCTAGAAACTAAAGAAGAAGAAGAAGATGAATAGATGGTGGATGGAAGAAGACAGTGAGAGTGAGGAACAACAAAATGGGGGGAAAAAGATGATGTTGAGGAGAGAGGAGAGAGAAGAGAGAGATAAAACGAGAGACTGAGGAATTGAAACAGCAGAAAGAAAGAAGAGGGGAAATGGAAAGGAGGAAAAAAGGGCGGCTTTTTTTTTTATTACAATTGGCACCGGTTTGAACCGGTGCCATTTCAAGAAATTAGCACCGGTTTGGTTTGAACCGGTGCCATTGCTCTTACACTAAATCCCGCCTTGTTTTTTTCCCACCGGTTTAAAAGAACCGGTGCTAATTTCTCGGTGCTAATTTGTGTTTTTCTACTAGTGACATGATTGGTCTAAAATAAAAAAATGAAAAATAAAAAAAGAGAAAAAAAAACTAGAAACCCAACCCCCCAAACCACCAACCACGATCCATTCCACCACCTAAACCATTATCCTACACCACATCAACCCCTAACCTACACCGCAACTCCACCACCAACATTACACAACCAACAACCCCCTCTCCACCACCGCAACCCAGATGCAACCCCTCTCTCACCGCACCAACCCAGACGCAACCCCTCACTCACTCACCCACCAACCCATGCAACCACTCACTCACCCAGACGCAACCCTTCACCAACTAACCCAGACGCAACCCTTCAATCACCGCACCAACCGCGACAACCTCCAATTCCGCCACCAACAACCCAAATTCTGTAAACCCTGCTCGTTGCTTGACGCCGCAACAACAGCAACAACACAACTTCATAAATCTAGTCACCCAATTGCTCCTCCCACATCGCTAGCAACGCTCACACAGTCAACAATTGCTCCAACAATTCAACCACCAATTCAAACCGATTCAAACAATTTGTCGGAACGAGGGGTTGGTTTGGGGGCGGGAATGGGCCGACTAAGGTAGTTTCGGGGGTTAGGAGGGGCCAGCCGACCAATTTTGGGGGTTAGGGGAGGCGGCCGGCCGTTTGCCGGTGGGCTGGGGGTTTTGTCTTGGGTTGTACGGTAAGGAGAGTGGTGGCTGTTAGGTTTTTTCTTTTTTTTTTTTTAAATTTTGGACCAATCACGTGTTGACACGTGTCTGGTAACTTGTTATAACAAGTCGTTGACTTAGTGTTGACCGGTTGGGAACATTAGAGGCAAACACATAGCATAGTTGGGATTATTAGATAATAAACCTTAGTTAGGATTATTAAAAGTAAATCGTTCATAAATGGGATTATTAAAGTGTATTTTTCCTATATTATAATACCATTGATTAATTGTATGGCCATCACATATATTTATGTAAGAACACGTCTATACAAAGGCATCTATTAACTCACTCAAGAACCCATTAATTGTATGTATGCATGTGAATGTTAATATATATACTTTGTATGTTATTAGAATGAAGAACAGTCTAACAAATTTCACTAAAACTAAACAAGGATCTATCTTTAATCTTTCCCAATTAAAGAAAGCAAGTTGATTGGTCAACTACGTTGATTTGATTTTCACTTTACTCAAAGGTACCAAAAATATGGCAATTAAAGAAATTCCCCTCAACAAAGAAAGGGAATAATTAAAATAAATAATAAAATGTACACATAAAATTGATGCGAAAGTATAATGCAATAACTTTGGCTTGTCTGTTTACAAGTATCTTTAAAAATAAAATTGATACGAAAGTATAATGCAATAATGCCATAAAAAAAGAAGTAGCAAATTTTGCATTGAAAGAGAACATTTTTTTTTTCTTTTTATTGACATTTATATGATTCCACTCCAAAATAGATAAAAATAAATTTGTAAAAATAAAAATGTTATCATACTCGACAAAAAAGTTCCTCCTACGAGAAGATAATAATGGTTAATTTTGATGTTTAAGTTGAGAATAGAAATCCTTGATGAAATCTTCAGCGGCCTGATCCACATGCTCGTCATCGTGATCCTTGTTTTGTATCAAAAACGGTGAGTCCGTTATCCTTAGAGGCTGGACCGTAGGGCTCTGTCCAAACCCTACACCCGGCAAAGCCGGTGAAGGAGCCGAAACACCACCAGCAGCTTTATCATTACGTAATATCATTTCAAGTACATTGTTAACGTCCTCTATATTATAATTTTGACCATCTTCCAAGGGAAAAGGGGAGGGCATGTAATAGTGATCATTATTTTGGTGGTGATGGTTCTTTCTTTTGTTGGTGAAGTAGCGATGGTATAAAGGTGTGTTGCTACAACTAAACTCGTACTCCCGGGCGTTGTTGGTGAGGTTAGATGACCCACCAACGCCGTATTGAGTGGAGAAGAGGTGGTTGTTGTTGTGGAACATAAGGTTTCCTAGGGCTTTTTTACCGGCGATTTTGCCACGCTTCATCATAAAGTTGAGGTCCATGACTATTTTTTTCTTGCATAGACCTTTCTTTATCATGAAAATGGCCACCCTTACTATTTTCCATACCTTTCTTGAAATGCCTTCTAATTTAGGCTCCATTTCTAATACTTATGTTTTTTTTTAGTGTTTAGAATTGTAGGAGAGAAAAGTGAATTGAGAAGACAAGACTTGTTATGATGAGAAAGGGATGCAAATTGAAAGGAGTATATATAGAAGGAAAAAGTTGATTAGGAAATGTTAAAGTATCATTGAGTACTTTTGATTGTGGGAGGGTGAGTAGAAGCTTCAATTTTCTTAACTTGTACCACTTCTACTTTTTCTACCTTTATTGAATAATACTAGTTATTAAGGGCACGTTTAATGGAATGACTTGAGTTGTAATAATGCAAAGTGGTTTATTTGAGACATGTTTGAACTTTAAACGTGTTGAATTTCCTAAGCTAGCTAGTTAGGCCATAACACTTTTTTTGGTTAGCTAAATTGGTACAAATAGTACAATTTCTTACATCTTTTTTGGTATGGAACTTCATGTATCTAGCTAGTAAGCTAAAACAATGGAATATGCATGATTATTTGTATGTAGTCACTTCTAGCTAGTACCCTCAGGGCTAAAAAGATATTTTTTTTAATAGCCATATAACTTAAGTGAGATATTAATACCCAATTATAAAGTTTAATTAGAAACAAAAATCATAGGTTCGTTCATCCTGAGGAATTGTTATTTCTTATTTTAAGCCTAGCAAGACAACGTACCCTTCAATTCACTTGCAGCGAAATTCAAAAGGTGTAGACACCTAGTTGTGTCTCCCGAGCACAAACCTAATGATGGGTGACTGACAAGCGCACTTTAGGGCGCGCTTTAGAGCATATTTTAGGATGAATTTGGATGTATTTGGGGCCGTTTTGGCCGATTATTGCCTTGTTATGCTTACGTCCCCCATATTACGTGCTTCACGGGTTTTCGGTTTGTTTTTGATGTGTTTTCAGGTAATATCAACCGAGTTTAGTCGGATCCCGAGCCCTTGATGCGTAACCGAGCTAGCCTTGACCGAAGTCCGAGGAGCTAGGGAAGTTCAAGTGCCGTGCATTGATTACATAGCACAGGCAGCACGGCCGTTTTACCATAGGCACACCCGTGCTGGCCTATGAGCAAGCAGCCCCAGACTAGGCAGCACGGCCGTGCAAGCCAATAGCACGAGGAATCATTTAGGAATTAACCCCACTTTTTTAAATTGTTTTCACCTACCTTACCCATTGCCAATACATTGCAACCCTTTAAGACCCTTAGACTTTAGAGGTGTTCGGTTCTCAAACGGTGGAGGGAGATACCTTTCAACCCTATGGAAAGATTATGCGTAATCGAGATGTCGGGATACCTTTTGTTATTTTCTCAAAACATCACTTTTTCCGGTTCCTTCGAGGAATCACGAGGGGCCAATTAGGGTGGTGATTTGAAGCAAAAGGGGAGGACGTGGCCGGTTTGGTTGGGTTTAGAGGGAAGCATGACTTCTTTGTTCTCTATGCTTGGTTTAGGTCTTGTTCGCATTTTGATCAACGATATCTTGGATTGTGTGTCTCGTTGCTTGTTTGAGTGAGTTTTCATTCCGTGCATGGTTGTTCTAAGTAGGATCCATTGATTTCATTCCGTGCTTAATTTGATTTGTACGCAATGGCATAGTTTATTTGATCTTGTGTGTGTTTCCCTTGGTTTTTGCTCGAGGACTAGCAAAAGGGTAGCTTGGGGGGTTTTGACAAGCGCACTTTAGGGCGCGCTTTAGAGCATATTTTAGGATGATTTTGGATGTATTTGGGGCCGTTTTGGCCGATTATTGCCTTGTTATGCTTACGTCCCCCATATTACGTGCTTCACGGGTTTTCGGTTTGTTTTTGATGTGTTTTCAGGTAATATCAACCGAGTTTAGTCGGATCCCGAGCCCTTGATGCGTAACCGAGCTAGCCTTGACCGAAGTCCGAGGAGCTAGGGAAGTTCAAGTGCTGTGCATTGATTACATAGCACAGGCAGCACGGCCGTGTTACCATAGGCACACCCGTGCTGGCCTATGAGCAAGCAGCCCCAGACTAGGCAGCACGGCCGTGCAAGCCAATAGCACGGCCGTGTCAGTATCCACGCACCAGCACGGCCGTGCAGGCCATTAACACGGCCGTGCCAGATGTTGCCCGTGCCCGTGTCAGCTTCAGTATGAGCCCCGTGCTAGAGCATATTCAGCACGGCCGTGTCATTTTCAGCACGGCCGTGCCAGGCATCTACACGGCCGTGCCAAATTGAAGAAGAAATCCGGTTTAGCTACTGACAAGCTAGCACGGCCGTGCCAAGTATAGCACGGCCGTGCTGATCCAGGGTTAACCGCGCACTTGACTTCTCCGAATTAGAAGGCGTATATAAGGCCCGATTTTAAGGGGCGTTTTTAGACAGTTTTAGAGATAGTTTTTGAGAGCCTTTGTAGAGAGCTGTTGGAGAACGTTCTTAGTATTAGAGATTCATTAGTTTTCTTAAAGATTATTCTAGTGATTTTAGTTTTCTTGGATTGATTTGAAGCAAGATTTGTGAAGATTCTTTGTATTATCCATTGACGACGGATATCAAATTTCTAAACTTTTCCATTGATTCGCATCAATACAATTGGTATTATTCATTCTTGTTTATTAATCTAGCTTTATTATTCCTTAATCAGAATTTATGTTTAGATCTATGATGTTTATGGAATCTATTATTGCTGTGATTATGAATAAGTGTGAGTAGTTTCCTAGCTAGGGTTTCGGGATGAAACCCGGCCTAGGTAATCTACGCAATTAAGGTTTGATTTTGATAAACGGATTGTGATTAAATTGATTATATGCGATTGCATGTTAATTCATTATAATAGGAGTAGCTAACCTAGAGTCTTGAATTTGATTGCATGTTATTCTTGGTTTGAACAAGAGATTGTGAATTGAGTATTTCATTATTGAATGTGGTTTGATTATGTATCGAGTAATGTTAAGTGCATGAGAAATCCAAGCTTGGTATTGCCCGTTGTCTTCCTATCACACGATATTGATCAGACATATAGTCTTTGCTTATCCCGTTTGTCTCTATGATTCCTTGTTGCGTAGTTACCGATGGTTTGGTGAATTCCCGTTTTCCCTAGTGTCTTAGTTTATTTGGTTTATCCCATCTCATTAGTAGTATTTTAGAACACCATTTTCCATTGATTTCGAACTAGCTTAGGTTTAAGATTGATTTGCAATTACTCTCGTTCCTCGTGGACCGAACCTTTATTTGCCATTGTACTTGGTTATAGGGTGTTCGTATAAGTATTGTTTGATTGAGAGTTAGATTGTAGCGACCGATTCAACCCTTGTCAAAATGGCGCCGTTGCCGGGGAACGGTGTTTGTTGATTGCTTTTTGATTTCTTGAGTCTAGTTCTTCAAACAAAAATACAAAAAGATTTTTCTTTTTGGCTACACTTGTAGCCCTGCTATTTGATTGGTTTGGTTAGTGTGTATGCGCAGGTCTAAACAGGGAGAGTTAATACCCTTCGATCCCGAAATCGAAAGGACTTTGAAGAGAAATCGTAAATCTCGATCGACGTCATCAAACTCTCAAGGAAAGGAATACAACACACAACAGGTTCCAATGACAGACATACCGCGCCAACCTAATCGGCCAGCACCACGACCTCTTAAGGATTTGGGAACTCCTGGGGCGTATAGAGCTTCAAGTGGGATTGCTCCACCCACTACTGAGGCCAATGATTTCGAGATCCGGCCGGCTATGATCACCCTCATCGAGAGAAGGCAGTTTAGTGGTGCCAAGCATGAGATCCCTTTGGCTCATTTGAACGAATTTGAGAAGTACTGCAATACCATCAAGGTTAATGGGGTGAATCAAGAGTTCGTGAGATTGAAGCTTTTCCCCTTTTCACTTTTTGGGAGAGCTCTCGAATGGTTAGAGAAGGAGGTGATGCCGAACTCTCTACACACTTGGGATGATGTCACGACAGCATTCTTGGGAAGATTTTATTCCAAAAGAAGACGGCCGATGCTAGAGCTTTGATCCAGGGATTTCGACAAAGGAATGGGGAGTCAATTTACGAAGCATGGGAAAGGTACAAGGAGTACCAAAGAGAGTGCCCACACCACGGAATCCCAACATACCAAGTTCTACAGATTTTCTATGGAGGATTGAGTCCTCAAGGGAAGACCAGTTTGGATGCGGGAGCAGGTGGCCCCATTATGAACAAAACCGAAGAAGAAGTCATTGATATCATAGAAGATGTGGTACGACACCACATGGATTGGCAAGATGGAGAGCGAGAGGCCACGAGCAAGAGTGGAGGAACGGTCTATTCGGTAGACCATCTTAATGCAATCGGGAATTTGACATCGCAAATTGTAAATCTAGGTAAGGAAATGTCAATTATCAAAGAGAAGCTCGATGCTCCACCGCATCAAAATCTTCCATCCCATTCTAAGGGAGCAGGTATGCACTCTAACTCTAATAATATGCCTGCTGGATGTATATTCTGTGAAAACTGTGGGTCTTATGACCATGATACCTCTGCCTGCAACGTAGATTCCCAATTTCAATCCAACTATAATGATGGTAATGAGTGTGATAATGAACAAGTCAATGCCTTGTCTTATGATAATAGACCTAGGAATGACAATAACAAATATTTACCACCCAATCAAAGAGGGAACAACTATAATCAACAGGGTAATAATTCTGACTACCAACAACAAAACCAGTGGGGAAACAGGAACCAAAGGGACCAAAATCCCCAAGGGTCCTATAATCAACATGGTAATTTTGGTAATCAGAATAATTACCAACAAAATGCAGGTAATCAAAGTAATCAAGGGCAATACAATCAGACCATGAATGCCAATAACATGGGAAACTGGAATAACAATGGTAACAGGAACAACTTCCAAAATCAAAATCCCCAACAGTCCAATGCGCGTGGTTCCCGAGCCTCTAATGAAAACTACAATGCTCAAGGACCATCGCAAAGGACTAGTTTGGAGGAGATGATGGAAGCACAGACCAAAATGTTCAACACTTTCATGGCCACCAGTGACAAAAAGTTTAATGAAGTGATGACACATAATAAAATGCTTGAAACCCAGATTTCTCAGTTGGCTAGTGCTATAAAGGATGGGGTTGGAGTGTCAAAACTCCCACCTCAAGGTATTGACCCTAAAAACCCTATAAATGCTATCACCACTAGGAGTGGAAAGACATTGAGGGGGAGCGATGAAGTAGTACTACCTAGGAGTCAATATGTGACTACACCTACCACTGATACTGTTATAGAGAGTGAGGAGGAGAGGACCGGAGAGAATGATAAACCAGTTGAGGTCCTAAAAGACAAGGAAGTAACACAAGTCAAAGAACCTAATCTATTGCAAAAACTTCCTTACCCCCATAAGTTTGTGAGACATAAGTTGGATGTTCAATTTGGTAAGTTTTTAGAGACTTTGAAGCAAATTCACCTTTCCATACCATTCACCGATGCTATAAAACAAATGCCTAACTATGCTAGGTTTTTGAAAGATATTTTGAGTGGCAGGAGGAATTGTGATGGGGTGGAAACTGTTAACCTCACCGCGAATTGTAGTGCAATCATCATGAACAAGATGCCTCCCAAATTGGGAGATCCAGGTAATTTCTCAATCCCTTGTGCTATTAATAAAATGAAAATTGATAATGCATTATGTGATCTTGGGGCTAGTGTTAGTCTTATGCCATATTCTGTATATCAAAGATTAGGGGTAGGAGAACTTCTTCCTACCAACATTACCCTACAGTTAGCTGATCGTTCGATCAAATTTCCTAAGGGTAAGGTAGAAGACATTCCCCTACGGGTTGGGAAATTCGTGATACATGTTGATTTTGTAGTTTTGGAAATGGACGAAGATATTCATATACCTATTATTCTTGGGCGACCTTTCCTAGCTACCTCTGGTGCTCTCATTGATGTGAAGAGTGCCAAGATTTCTTTAAAGGTAGGAGAGGAGGTCCTTGAATTTGATCTGAACAAAAGCATGCAATATCCTTTGTCTACTTCCGAAAACTGCATGATGATTGACACTATTGATTCGATTGTTTCTAGTATGCATACACTATTGCTTTCTACTAACCATGATCTTGAGTCAAGTGATACCGATGAGAGCAGGTACATAGAGGAGCAAACGCTAGAGGAAGATGATGGTGAAGACGGTTTCAAAGAAATTACACCCATGTATGCACTTGCTATGGCCACCACAAAAGAGGTAAATGGGGCCCCTAAGGTAGAATTGAAACCTCTACCATCACATCTAAGGTACAAATTTCTTGGTCCTAATTCCACTTATCCTGTCATTGTGAATTCTTCTTTAGATGCGGATCAAACTCGGAAGTTGTGTGATGTATTGAGAGAGCACCAAAGTGTCATAGGCTATACCATTGATAACCTCAAGGGTATTAGCCCTGCTATATGTATGCATCACATAACTCTCGAGGATGGTGCGAGGCCTTCTATTGAGAGGCAGAGGAAACTCAATCCTCAAATGGGGGAGGTGGTGAAGAAAGAGATCACCAAACTCCTTGATGCAGGTATCATCTTCCCCATTTCAAGCTCTAGATGGGTTTCCCCTGTGCATGTTGTCCCTAAGAAGGGGTGAATGACTGTAGTTGAGAATGAGAATGGTGAGCTCATCTCAACTAGAACGGTGACCGGTTGGCGGATGTGCATAGACTATAGACGTCTAAACGCATCTACCAAAAAGGACCATTTTCCCCTCCCTTTTATTGATCAAATGCTCGAAAGACTAACTAGGCACAAGTATTATTGCTTTCTTGACGGTTATTCGGGGTTTTTCCAAATACCTATAAACCCGGATGACCAAGAGAAGACGACTTTTACTTGTTCATATGGTACTTTTGCCTACAGGAGAATGCCTTTTGGACTTTGCAATGCACCGGGCACATTTCAACGGTGTATGACGAGCATTTTTGGGGACATGTTGGAGGCCGAGATGGAGGTTTTCATGGACGATTTTTCTGTTGGAGGAGCCTCCTTTGATTATTGCCTAGTGAACTTGGGGAAGTGCCTACAACGGTGTGAGAGGGTGAATTTAGTCCTGAACTGGGAGAAGTGTCACTTCTTGGTTGAAGAAGGTATTGTCCTCGGTCACAAGATCTCAAATGCAGGCATAGAGGTGGACAAAGCAAAGGTTGAAGTTATAGCAAAGCTACCACCACCGGTCAATGCAAAAGGGGTAAGACAATTCCTAGGGCATGTGGGGTTCTACCGGCGATTCATAAAAGATTTCTCTCTTATAGCCAAGCCTTTGAATGCCTTATTGCAAAAGGAAGTCGACTTCAAGTTCGATGAAGAGTGCCTACAAGCTTTTAACACACTTAAGAAAGCTTTGATTTCGGCACCGATTGTGCAAGGACCACGGTGGGATCTACCTTTTGAGTTGATGTGCGATGCTAGTGATACGGCTATTGGAGGTGTTCTTGGGCAACGAGTTGAGAAGAGGCTTCACGTGATCTATTACATGTCCAAGACCTTAAATGAAGCACAAAGGAACTACACCACTACAGAGAAAGAGTTCCTAGCCATTGTTCATGCATTTGAGAAATTTTGGGACTACCTCATTGGTTCCAAAACGATTGTCTATACCAACCATGCAGCCATCAAGTACCTAATTTCGCAGAAGGAATCCAAACCACGCCTCCTCCGATGGGTCCTCTCTTTACAACAATTTCATGTGGAGATCCGGGACAAGAAGGGAGCCGAGAATGTGGTTGCGGATAACCTTTCCCGCATGGACAGGGAGCAACAAGAAGATGATGGGCTGCCCATTTGTGATGAGTTGAAGGATGATGTGTTATACCTCCTCAAGGAGAAGATTCTACCATGGTTTGCGGATATGGTAAACTACTTGGCTTGTGAGGAGTTTCCCCCCGATTACTCCAAGAACCAACGGAAAAAGATTAGGAGAGATGCAAGGCATTACATATGGGATGATCCAATTTTGCTCAAGAGAGGTGTAGATGGTCTCCTAAGAAGGTGCGTTCCGGAGGAAGAAGTTCATAGTGTGCTGAAAATGTGCCACTCAGACCCTTGCGGAGGTCACATGGGGGCTAATAAAACGGCCCAAAAAGTTTTGCAATGTGGGCTATGGTGGCCCCATATCTTTAGGGACGCGTGGGCATTTGTGAAGACTTGCGATGCTTGCCAACGAAGTGGAAACATTTCCAAGAAGAATGAAATGCCTCAAAACCCCATACTTGAACTTGAGATCTTTGATGTGTGGGGCATAGACTTCATGGGACCCTTCCCTTCCTCCCGTGGGAACCAATACATACTTGTGGCTGTGGATTACGTGTCTAAGTGGGTGGAAGCAATTGCCTCCCCTACAAATGATCACAAGGTGGTAGTGAAACTCTTCAAGAAGATTATATTTCCAAGGTTCGGGGTTCCTAGGGCGGTTATAAGTGACAACGGGTCACACTTTGTGCATGGGGCCTTTCAAAGGATGATTCAAAAGAATGGAGTACATCAAAGGTTCGGGACAACCTATCACCCTCAATCTAGTGGGCAAGCGGAAGTCTCCAATCGACAGATAAAGTTCATCCTTGAGAAGACAGTGGAGAAGAATAGGAAAGATTGGTCTGATAAGCTTGATGATGCACTTTGGGCATACCGGACTGCTTTCAAGACCCCAATAGGCACCACCCCATACCGCTTGGTCTACGGGAAAGCATGTCACCTCCCGGTCGAACTAGAGCACCGCGCTCAATGGGCTATCAAGAAGATAAATTTTGATCTAGCAAGCGCGGGAGAGCAACGGATGTTGGACCTTCATGAGTTGGAGGAGCTTCGGATGGACGCATATGACAGTGCGAACCTATACAAGTCCCGATCTAAGGAGTTCCATGACCGGAAGATAGAGCGAAAGGTGTTCAATGTTGGTGACAAAGTCCTCTTATATAACTCTAGGATGAAGCTCTTCCCCGGTAAGTTGATGTCAAGATGGAGGGGTCCATTCACTGTCAAAGATGTTTTCCCTTCCGGTGCTGTTGAGCTTTATGATTCTAGTGGGTTGCAATCCTTCGTGGTTAATGGGCAAAGGTTGAAGACATACTATGAGGGAGCCCATGTTGGTGTGATAGATGTGTTCAAATGCGGTCACAAGAGTTGAATGTGACCACGTCAAGCTATCGACGTTAAACTTAGCGCTTCCGGGAGGCAACCCGATTTTCTTGCTTTTACTAGAGTAGTTCCTTTTGCTTTATCTTTTTTGCTTTGTAGTTGGTTTAGCTCCTAATTTGTGTGAGTTTTGTGTGCTCTTGTGTGTTTTTGTGCAGGTAGAAGATTGGTTAGAAGTCGGAATGAAGAGAGTCATGCGTGCCTTGAAGGAAAAGAAAACCTGCAGACTGCAGCAGACAGCACGGCCGTGCCAGAATCCAGCACGGCCGTGCCAAATTCTGCACGGCCGTGCCAAACCTTAAAAGCCTACTGACATTCTAGCACGGCCGTGTCATATTCAGCACGGCCGTGCCAAGTAATAGCACGGCCGTGCCATCTGAAATTCAATTTCGCAAAAAGCCTGTCGAGCCAACACGGCCGTGCCAAATTTGGCACGGCCGTGCCAAACCTCAGCACGACCGTGCCAGTTATAGCACGGCCGTGCCAGTTATAGCACGGCCGTGCAGCGCGGGTTCCGGACAATATTTTGGCTCTTCTAAACACAATTTCACTCAAACTCTCTCATTATTTCCCAACTCTCTAACACTCTTTCCTACCCTTTTTCTCTCTAAACTAACCCAAACTCCCAACCTCCTCCCCCAATTCCTCAAATCAAACCCTAATTCCCCATATTCTTCTTCAAGATTTCGGCATCCTCCTTGCATTGGAGCACTTTTCAAGTGATTGGAAGCAAAAATTCGGCCCTCTTTAAGCTCGACACAACTCCACTTCGTGGAGTCCTCGGTGAATTCGTTCTTAAACGCATTGATTTTCGCAATTTTTGTCCACTTTCATTAGTTTTATTGAATATTTGTTGTTGAATTGTGCTTTATTGTTGCAAGTTTGGGTGAATTAGTAGTGTTAGGGTAGTACATTGCATGCTAGGATAGTTTCTTGCTTGTTAATTGGTATATTGTGCTTAATTTCTTGAATCAAACATGCCTAGAACAAAGACATCGACTAGGAGGCCGGGTCGGGACGATGCATCCTCATCCATGGTTCCACCCACGGTGGACACCATGGGTATTGTTTTTAATAACCCGTCCTTTTTGGACAAATTTGCAGGATTATCCCTTTGGACCTGAAGAGGAGTGTTGATGATATGGCCTCCCGTTTCCCTTATGGCCCGGGCGGGCCTAGCTCGTGATCCCTTTCCCTTTCCCTTTAGTTACCTCCCTCTCCTTACCATTGTAAGTCCTTAATGTGTAAACATTGAGGACAATGTTTGATTCTAGCTTGGGGGGGGTCTTACTTGTATTTAGGGATTTGGATTTTTGGTAGGTAGTTTAGTTTTTTTTTTTTTTTTTTTTTTTTTTTTTTTTTTTTTTTTTACTTGTTTATTAAAAAAAAAGACAAAAAGATTTACTGCTTTCCTAGACTAACCTTAACTTGTTTGCTAGTATGTCTTTCCTTTTTGCAGATTGGGAACATTCGAGACGCGGCATGAGTTTGAAGAACGATGCTATGGCCGTTAATTGGAGCTCCCGGGAAGCAAATTTGGTGAGATCTTTTCCTTTTTTTGTGTGCTTAGGATAGTTTAGTTTAGGAAGAAGTTGAATGGTTCGAGGATGTTTGATCGGTTCTAAGGAACCTGGGATCGTTGATGTTGATATCATTCGATCACTTGTTTGTCGATTAGGATTTTATGTGATTTTTATGCCTCGTTATGTGCCTTTCAACTTATTCAGTTAGCTTAGTTTTACATATGTTTGTGATAGATAAAAAAAGCTTCTGCTATGAGGATGTGTGGTTTAGCTTATATGATATGCCTCAGTCTTTTCCTATGTTTTTTGGATCATAATAAACTTGTCTAATTGCAAAATTTTGGAATATTGTTCATGTTGGATTCGAAATGTGAATGAATGTGTATGGAATGTCTATTTCCACTTAATCCAGTGATGAATACACAGTTTGAGTCTATTGTTGATCAATGTAGACGAGTCTAGGCGAAGGGTAGGGATAGAACACTTTTGTCATGTGAAACTCTATGCCTTTGGGCTGTGGTAAGATGGAGTCGCTTCCCGGTTGTGGATTTGACCCCCTTGATTGGTAGTTGCTTTATTTGTTAGATCCCGTGAGGTTTATTTGTTCTAGCCTTCATCATTCTTGTTGAGTGGCATATTTGGATCCTTGATTACGCATTTTTCGATCTTTGTGTTGACTAGTAGCTCCCGAGACCGACTTGACACTTTTAAGGGAGGAAGAGGGCAACCTTTTTCATTTTTCTTATTATGTTCCTTTTGTTTTGTTACAAATTGATTTTCTTTTTACATCATCTTACTTGCTAACCATGTTGAGCTTCAATTCCATTCTTGGTTGACCGTGTTACAAACCCGATGGCCAATGTTTTACCAACCCTTAGTTGTGAAGCGTTTACTTAGATAGGTTTGTTGAGCTTATTGTTTACTAATCAAGAAATAATGATTGATAGTTGGGTTGAGCAAGTGTGAAAGTGAGCCTAATTGTAAATATGTAATGTGAAAGTCATTTTGCAAAAAAAAAAAAAAAAAAAAAAAAAAAAAAAAAAAGAGAAAAAGAATCTAAAAAGGAAAAAAAAAAGAAGAGAAAAGCCGTCCGAATTGTGAAAAAGGCAAGGACACATAAATAAAGTTTTGAAGTTTGAAAAAGGTCATTTGAGTGTGTAATATATGGATAATTTGGGATGTGTAAGAATGTGAATCAATGAGATTGTGGAATGTGAACTACATCTTTTGAACTTTTGTTTTTGAGAATTGTGATTCTTGCGCTTCATTTAGGAATTAACCCCACTTTTGTAAATTGTTTTCACCTACCTTACCCATTGCCAATACATTGCAACCCTTTAAGACCCTTAGACTTTAGAGGTGTTCGGTTCTCAAACGGTGGAGGGAGATACCTTTCAACCCTATGGAAAGATTATGCGTAATCGAGATGTCGGGATACCTTTTGTTATTTCCTCAAAACATCACTTTTTCCGGTTCCTTCGAGGAATCACGAGGGGCCAATTAGGGTGGTGATTTGAAGCAAAAGGGGAGGACGTGGCCGGTTTGGTTGGGTTTAGAGGGAAGCATGACTTCTTTGTTCTCTATGCTTGGTTTAGGTCTTGTTCGCATTTTGATCAACGATATCTTGGATTGTGTGTCTCGTTGCTTGTTTGAGTGAGTTTTCATTCCGTGCATGGTTGTTCTAAGTAGGATCCATTGATTTCATTCCGTGCTTAATTTGATTTGTACGCAATGGCATAGTTTATTTGATCTTGTGTGTGTTTCCCTTGGTTTTTGCTCGAGGACTAGCAAAAGGGTAGCTTGGGGGGTTTTGACAAGCGCACTTTAGGGCGCGCTTTAGAGCATATTTTAGGATGATTTTGGATGTATTTGGGGCCGTTTTGGCCGATTATTGCCTTGTTATGCTTACGTCCCCCATATTACGTGCTTCACGGGTTTTCGGTTTGTTTTTGATGTGTTTTCAGGTAATATCAACCGAGTTTAGTCGGATCCCGAGCCCTTGATGCGTAACCGAGCTAGCCTTGACCGAAGTCCGAGGAGCTAGGGAAGTTCAAGTGCTGTGCATTGATTACATAGCACAGGCAGCACGGTCGTGTTACCATAGGCACACCCGTGCTGGCCTATGAGCAAGCAGCCCCAGACTAGGCAGCACGGCCGTGCAAGCCAATAGCACGGCCGTGTCAGTATCCACGCACCAGCACGGCCGTGCAGGCCATTAACACGGCCGTGCCAGATGTTGCCCGTGCCCGTGTCAGCTTCAGTATGAGCCCCGTGCTAGAGCATATTCAGCACGGCCGTGTCATTTTCAGCACGGCCGTGCCAGGCATCTGCACGGCCGTGCCAAATTGAAGAAGAAATCCGGTTTAGCTACTGACAAGCTAGCACGGCCGTGCCAAGTATAGCACGGCCGTGCTGATCCAGGGTTAACCGCGCACTTGACTTCTCCGAATTAGAAGGCGTATATAAGGCCCGATTTTAAGGGGCGTTTTTAGACAGTTTTAGAGATAGTTTTTGAGAGCCTTTGTAGAGAGCTGTTGGAGAACGTTCTTAGTATTAGAGATTCATTAGTTTTCTTAAAGATTATTCTAGTGATTTTAGTTTTCTTGGATTGATTTGAAGCAAGATTTGTGAAGATTCTTTGTATTATCCATTGACGACGGATATCAAATTTCTAAACTTTTCCATTGATTCGCATCAATACAATTGGTATTATTCATTCTTGTTTATTAATCTAGCTTTATTATTCCTTAATCAGAATTTATGTTTAGATCTATGATGTTTATGGAATCTATTATTGCTGTGATTATGAATAAGTGTGAGTAGTTTCCTAGCTAGGGTTTCGGGATGAAACCCGGCCTAGGTAATCTACGCAATTAATGTTTGATTTTGATAAACGGATTGTGATTAAATTGATTATATGCGATTGCATGTTAATTCATTATAATAGGAGTAGCTAACCTAGAGTCTTGAATTTGATTGCATGTTATTCTTGGTTTGAACAAGAGATTGTGAATTGAGTATTTCATTATTGAATGTGGTTTGATTATGTATCGAGTAATGTTAAGTGCATGAGAAATCCAAGCTTGGTATTGCCCGTTGTCTTCCTATCACACGATATTGATCAGACATATAGTCTTTGCTTATCCCGTTTGTCTCTATGATTCCTTGTTGCGTAGTTACCGAGGGTTTGGTGAATTCCCGTTTTCCCTAGTGTCTTAGTTTATTTGGTTTATCCCATCTCATTAGTAGTATTTTAGAACACCATTTTCCATTGATTTCGAACTAGCTTAGGTTTAAGATTGATTTGCAATTACTCTCGTTCCTCGTGGACCGAACCTTTATTTGCCATTGTACTTGGTTATAGGGTGTTCGTATAAGTATTGTTTGATTGAGAGTTAGATTGTAGCGACCGATTTAACCCTTGTCAATGACCTTTCACCGCCATTAGGTCAGGTTGCATATTAGATCAGATAATTGCTTTATTTCCCTTAGCCTAGTCCATTTTCCTTTTTACACTATCTCTAAACCAAGTTCTATCTAAACTCGGCTCATTTTAAGCCCATATCCTTTTACCGAG
Source organism: Chenopodium quinoa (assembly GCF_001683475.1). Lineage (NCBI taxonomy): Eukaryota > Viridiplantae > Streptophyta > Magnoliopsida > Caryophyllales > Amaranthaceae > Chenopodium > Chenopodium quinoa. Next base: position 751,808 of record NW_018743014.1, on the reverse strand, counting down.
CAAATATGATTTTCGTGCCTCGTAACATTTATGCAAATCTTATATGGTTGAATAGCCCTTGAAATAAAATTTCCAATGATATATCATAAGCCTAATTTTGATTAAATACGAATAAGATATGAGCCAAATACTAGACTCGGCCCACAACCGACACCTTTGCACTATTTCGACCATATCTTAATACTACAAATGATTTTGACCTAAATTCCATTGGGTTGGAAAGTTGACTTATAGAGCTTTCAACGATATATTATATGGAGTATAATGTTATTCTAAGTTATAGATCCAAAGTCATGGAAGTTTTGATAACCGTGTAAGAACTGCCAAATTAACGTGCCACATCAATTTTGACGCATCGCGGCAAATTCTGACACAACGCGACAATTTTTAGCCTCTTTTTATTTACTCTCGTATCCTATCCTATACATACCGGACATTTTTTAGGGTTCCGGGCATTAATTCAGACGCGTAATTAGCTCTACTACATACATACTCCTAATATTCCCAATCACTACTATTCCTTCAAGAAATTCAAAGAGACGTTATAATACTCAAAAACTACTCTTAAACCAAGGCGTGAAGGTTGAACTATTACTGAGGGTTTGACAAAACTTAATGTACTTTATTTCAATCAATTAGTTTCATTTTATTCATATTGTTTCTAATAAAGTTACTAATATTTTATTTTGATGTAGCAATTGAAAGAAAATACATACAATTTAAGCAATTAATTTATTTTAGTTCGTTCTTGATTTAATTTATTTTATTTTGTTAGTATCATATTACGATTTTTATTGATTATTATTTCCATATGTTTTAATTGTGTTATTAATATTATTATGTTGTAACTAATATTTATGTTGTATAATTTATTTATTTTGATCACCTTTTTGTATATTTAATCAAGAATATGTAATTGAAAATCACGCCTAACAAGATAACTTGGATGACCAAGTTATGTTCCTTCTTAATCTTGTGGACTAATTAGTGATCACAATATTTAGAATTATGTGTGCATTAAATGTTCAACTTACTTAATTAGTAATGTTAGTTTAAAGAAAATTTATTGACTTTAATTTGATTGTATGTCTTGTGAATTGCAAATAATAATACTTGTCGCAATAAGAATCGAGCAGAGGGAAATATGGGTGAAATTGTCTCTTTGACTCAATTTTGTACCTTCATCCCCGTACCTCCAATCATGATTCGTGACCACATGGAGTTATTAATCTCATGGATTATGAATGGGGTGTAACCTTCAAGATTCAAAATTCTTGGTTGTCTTGTCTCTTTTGTTAAAATCCATGAACAGTATACAAGTTCCTTAAAAAGTTGTTGGCGACTCTCTACTTTATCCCTTATCACTATCGTATTAGTCAAATCCAACTTCCTAATGATTGTCTAGAATATTAACGTATGCTAAAGTAGACATATTTCGTGCGACGCCTACAAAAGGAAACACATCACTGATTGAATAGGATGGAGGCCGGGTTACATGAAAGAGAAATGATAATTTAATTAGCGATTTATTACCTAATAAAACCACTAATTGAGGGCTTTTTGGCATCGTTTTTTGTTTTTTTCTTAAAAAAAAAAAACAAAAACCCAAAAAGGAAACAAGAAAAAAAGTGTTTTCACTTTTTTGTTGTCAGTTTTCAAAATTATCATGGTTTTCATCAGTTTGACCAATTTATGATTCATTAATGTCATATATCATATGATTTTGGAAAACAAAAAAACAGAAGACCACAACGATACTAAATGACACCTGAATGTTTAATTTGCTTGCATTATCAACTAATTGAAGTGTCGGTTTTATCTTTCGTGAAAACCACCAATTCAATTAGCGGTTTTACCTTAAACTACTTTTATTTACATTTGTTGATATGGCGGTATGGTGATCTTTTTTTTTTACAACGGTCCAAAAAGGAGGCTAACTCCCAACTGACTTAAGACTACAAAGCGAAAATTTAACTCTCTAAGCTAAGATAATACAAGAACTAAAGTGGGGATTGGGGATACAAACGTCGTGAACTTCTTAACAATGCAAATAAGAGGACTGAGGGGATCTATCGCCGGTCATAGGGTGTTCCAAACTTGTTCCTTTGCGTTTCTTGATTCTGCAAAAATAAAACCTGGAGTACCTTTTACCTTTCTTGCTCTTTGCCTTTGACCTGATTTACCTTCCATACTTCCTCAACATGGCAGAAAACGTGAAGGTAGGGTGTGGAGGAAATGATTGTACCTGTTCAAGTTCAAAATTCGTGGGGTCTTCCTCATTAGAATATACGGATTCCACACCAGCAATATCAGTGGTAGTTATATGTCTCGTAGGAACCTCATTCCCCTCCTTAATATTTGAACCCTCATTGCCTGCTAGAAGCTAGGCCAGTAGATATATGATCATCTAACTTCTCAATGGTAGTGATGTTGTGATTGGGAATTCCAACAATATGGTTGACCACGGTGGTGCCTAGAGATTGCTTAACCTTTTTCTTTTGGCTCTTCTTGACGTGATCCACCATCATAGTGGGCATGAACAAGGTTTCAGAAACTTTGGAGTCCTTAGCCTTGTGAGAATCAAGATGCTCATCTTGGGTGGTCTTTTCCTTCACTCGTACAGTCATCCATGAAACAGCAGAATGTTTCAAGAAACTCAAGGTTTTCCCTTGACTTGGGTTTAAGTAAGACACATCTGAAATCTTAAGGGACTGATTTGCTTCTCAATCTGTTGAGGAAAATATGGATTTTCCTCGATCCCTTGTCTTTAGCATGCCTAGAATCTTGGTTCTTTGGGGAGCTGGTAGCCTCGTCGTCCCCTTTATCCAAAGGAGGAGTTTTAGTTACTATTGGGGTAAGGTTCTCTACCGCCATCTCACTAGCAGTGTCCATGTTAGGTAACTCTGTAACATCACTCTGAACATCACTACTAGATAACTTGTTAGATTCTACACTGATATCTGACTTACTGATCTTCCCCTTTTTGTTGAAGATGGCATGTGGCAGGTCGGAATTCTCAATTGCTCTATTACCCTTTAGCTTGCTAGCTTTACTTCCTAGACCCTCCACTTTCTCCATTTCACGGCGGATGTCCTGGTTGTTAGGCTCAGCCTTGACTGCTTTGCCTAGGTCTTCAAAAGCCTCTTCAAGTTGGTAAAGCCTGATTTCGGCTAAAGCCCTTCTGTAGAGGGCTCTAGTGTTGTTATCATCAAGCATAATGACTAGCGAACAGAGTTCCTTTGATTGTTCGTAATCCCGAACTTTTAAGGCGCAAGCTGCGAGGTTTAACTCAAGGGATATGACAAGATTCCTTAGAAAAACACAATCATCTTCATCTCTTGGCAATACAAAACATAGGAGTTTCAGTCCTCTATTATACTTAGCCCCAGCAAGAACGACTTCACCTTTCTTGAAGTGAACATTGCCCTCCTCTTTCAAAAACTTTGCTTGATTGAGGATATTCCGGGGGCAATTATTCTTAGCAAAGTTGACAATGCTTTCGTCATAGTCATCATTCAAGTGAATATGGATTAGAGCATTTAGTAATTTGCGACAGTCCATACTAAAACTTCTAATACGAAAATGAAAACTACTGACAACTCCACAAAAGAAGCTACACACTAATTAATAGTCTTTTTATGAAAACCAGATCAAAGAGCAACACGCTAGAAAACTAGCAAACTAGAGAACTAAAAAAATCAAACCATAAAGACCTTTTTTCGAACTTTCAATCAAAGAGAATTTCTAAATATTGCGACAAGGCTAAAGATAAAGGTCCAAGATCTGGCTAAGCTATGCCGGCACCCACAAGAGTCGCAGAAAGAAAGGGCGGCAACCTTAGAGGTGATCGGAGCACCACCACTAACAAACACGTCCTTGATAGAGAATGTGTAAAGAACAACCCAGAAAATGAAAACTTGAAGCGGCGACCAAAGTCGACACCCACGCGAAGGAACCATCAGATCGCTGCAGGGGGTCGATTATCGGATAGCCATAACACTTTATCGAAAATAGTGTTGGCCGGCTAGGTTAGAGTCTTGACAGGGAGGTCGCGGTGATCAAGGAGCAACCCAACCCACTCTACTTTCCGGCGGCCCAACGGTTTACTGCTTGAAGGGGAAAGCTGGTTTTAAAAAAACTAGGGGCTGGTTTAATGATTTTCACGGTTTGGGGTTTTCAAGAAGGAAACGTGTGAGGCGCGTTCCACAAGTCAGTAATTAATTTGATAAGTTGTGTCTTGTGCATATTTATAGGGTCTTTTTAGGAAGTTTTCGAGTCTAGATTAGTCGTTCATAGCTTATTTTGGCTTGATTTGGTTTGGTTGTGGTCATTAGATGCTTTTATGGGTAGTTTTGTTGTTTTTGATATATTTTAGGATTTAACGAGGTTATTCAAAGGATTTACAAAGTTACGGATCTTAATCATAGCTTGCAATTCATTTTAAAGGCTAATGTTTGATGTTGAAGCGAAAAGAAGCCAAATCCCAGCCACACGCCCATGTCACACAGGGCATGGGCATGCCATTGTGTTTTGAAGAGGAAGAAAGTTGAATTTGAAGTTTTATTTGAGGCATGGCCATGTCTATTTGAGGCATGCCTATGCCTCGTCGAGTGGAGTTGGCCCAACAAGACACGCCTATGCCAAGATGTGACACACCCGTGTCTTTTCGAGTGATGTAGGTACTGAGGGTGCCATTCCAGTGAGATACGCCCAGGCCATGTCAGAATTAGACACGCTCATGTCTCGCTGGAAGTTGAAGAAAAATTGTTTCTGACTTTAGGCACGGGCATGTCCTGTGTGGCACGCCCATGCCTGGACGAATTTGATCGATTTTCATCCGATTTCTTTCCTTATTTTATCCTATCTTTTAGCTTTATTATAAATACTCTTTAGCATTATAATTTCATTATCTATCATCTTAGAACCCTAGTTTTCTCTCTAGACTTTATTTTCATTGTAATTCAAGATTATGCACTCAAGATTCTTCGTTTATCTCTAGTAATTCAAGATTCGGTATTTTCTTATTCTCTTTAATTCCTTTGATTGTTAATTATGTTTTTCTTAATTCTTGTTATTGTTTTCATTAATATGTGTAAGTATTTTCTTTATTCCAAGATCTAGTGAAACCCGAATATGATTAATGCATGATTTAATTCTTTAAATTCTCTAATGATAATTGCAATTGATATGCTTAATTGATTGTGCTCATGCCAATACTAGATTAGGGATAATTAGTATTGTTATTAATCCATTGTTTTTATCGCAACGGGAGTTGGGTTTTAACGGGTTTGAATAAATCAATTAAGGGTTTAAAGTTCATCAGGAGAGTAGTTGAATGGATGATTAGGAAGATAGAGTAATGTGCTCAAAGTCTTTCATTTACATGATTCCACGGAAGTAGGCTTGATTGTGATTAGGGAAGCCATTGATAACTCGGGAGAGACCATTGATACTATTTAGGGATTACTTTTCTTCATTAATCAATTAAATTATATGTTAAGGATAGAACGACTATTGTGTTAATTGTATTTGTGGTGATGCTTGATCTTGGATGTTTTTAGCATTTGATTTGTCATATTACTTAGATTTAATCGTTTTAATTATTTTTAGTTATTAATTCTTACTATTACTTTGGTTACTTGCTTAGTATTAATTTGAGTCTGTCTAATTAGTCAAACCTTAGTCTCTTGGGATTCGATCCTTACTTGCCTATCTACATAGTAGTGGTCTTGTTAACTTATTTTTGTTAGGTATGCGACACGCCAATCATAATTATTTTGCCTTTTGAATTCTTCTATGGCTTGGCGGTATGGTGATCATTCCTCATAAAGGAGGCATAATTTAGGATTGTTCATTTCTATCACTGTCCTATCACATGGGCCTCATTTATTTTTTCTCTACTTTTAAAATTGCTTAGGAATCCGTGAAAACTAAAATAATGCGAATCCATACGACTAAAAAAAACGGAGGAAGTATATATGTACTTCGTAGTGCTTATTAGTAGTTTTATTTAAATTACAAAATGCATGGCCATCAACTAATATGTGATTTGATTTAATTTAATTTAATTTTTCCATTATTCTTTGTATGCACTTTTCTTGTCAAACCACGCACGAAAGGGTATAGCATGAAAACTAAAATTCAAGCATGGTAGATAGTGCGCGTACTTAATGCTTGACAAGTGGCTTGTGTCAAAGAGTACTACGGTACAAGAATTTTAGTGAATCTTGAATCCTCAAATGATATTATAATAAATTAACTAGATATACCAATATATGTGTCCTTGCTTTTTGTGATTGATAGATACTATAAAGGATAACAAATTAAAGTTATTATTTTTAGCATTTCAATCATAATACATAGTCCAACATATAGATATTATTGAGGCCAAAAAATGTGGTTAATAGTCGATGCTTTTGAAGTTTGGAATAACAAGATTCCCCACCAACTTTGGAGAAAATAAAATAAAATAAACTGAAAGTGTGTTAGATTATAATGATATGTGTGGTGTAGAGTAGATCATAGAAGCTAAGCTTAAAGGTTGCTTAACTGATTCCAAGATCCTCTAGTTAAATCTATTTGCTATATATATAGAAACTATTTCGTATTGAGTCAATCATCTATTTTTATTTTTGATATAATCATATTAACAAATTGATTATTAAAAAAAAGAATTATTTAATATCTAAAAATTACAAAAGGTAATTGAAATTTACGACCAGTGTCACCAGTGGCGGATCCAGGATTTCCGAGATAGTGTGTCACCATCAATTATTGATCATTTGTGAAAGTACAATTTTTTTTTTCCATGTCTTGTTCATAATTAATTTCAATCCAAAAATTATATATATATATATATATATATATATATATATATATATATATTTCACCAAATTGATTTCAATCCAAAAATAGGACACAAAAATTCATACCACAACCAAATACAGTACTTAAGAATTCAATTTTACAAGTCGAAAATATTACAAATAACATGTTATAAACAAATGGTACAATAAAATTATTATATTGAATTAACTTTATGATTTTTTAGTTAATTGATAAGCTTTATGGGGAAATATTAAAATTGGTTGTACAAATATAAGATATAAAAAGGGAAAAAAAATTATTAAAAAATTATACAAAAAAAGTGAGATAACTTAAGAGACCAGTTATTAAATATAACTGGTCTCTTTAATGAAAAGGGAAAGTAGCGCAAAAAAATTGCGAAATGCAATAGCAGCATCAAAGAGACCTCTTATATAAATAACAGGTCTCTTTAATATTTAAAAAAAACCACAACAAGTCTTTTGTAGCAATAGCAGCATTAAAGAGATCGCCTATCTTAATAAGAGGTCTCTTTAATATTGTTTGTTGTTACCAATAGCAGCATCAAAGAGACCACCTATCTATAATAAGGGGTCTCTTTGATATTTTAATTTTAAAAAAAAATATTGTGTCACCGGACCCACTATGACTAAAGGTGGGTCCGCCCCTGAGTGTCACACTAAAAATCTTTAAAAAAAAAAATAATAATAATAATAAAAAAAGTAACTTAGCTGATAATTAAAAAATAAAAATAAATAAAAAAATGAAGATGCTCTAGTTTTGTTTGGGAATTGGCAATTGATAGTAATCACTTGGCTTTTTTATGTTCCATTAGTTGATTTGTCAGACATTGTATATACAACGAGCATATATAGCTGCTAGTCATCCCAAATTTCATTTTTAAATATGGGTTTGGGCCACACCAGCAAACTAAGAGGGAGAGAGTCCATTTCACAAGTCCAAAAGAGGTTCCATCCCAAAATTATATGACAATAGGAGGAGTAGCCCCTTAGCTTTATAAAGAGTTTGACTCTCTCTTCTTTTCTCAATTTGGGACACTTACATGTGTTATTTGGTATGATATACTTCAACGCTCTCCTTCACATGTAAGGTCCCTTTAACTCAAGTATTATTTGATCCAATTAAATTTGGCCCAGAATACTAAGGGCGTGTTTGGTTCATCACGTTGGAATGAATTAGTATGGAAGCTCATGCTAGAGAGGTATGGACTCTAAAACCCATACTAGTCCAAAGTTGTTTGGTTTTATTGTTGAAATGGATTCTATCCTTCATTAATACAATGGATTGTGAATCTTATGGGGAGAAATGGGTATGAGATTCCATGGGTATGGAGGGGAATTAGAACCCCTTGGGTATGAGATTTCATTACTAAAAGTCTCAAACAAACAAAAAATTAAATGGATCGAATTCTAACTTCATTCCAAATAATCCAACTAAACGACCCCTTAATGCCATTAAAGGTCCAAAACCTTGGGTCTGGCTTTGATACCATGTTAAATACACGTGTGGGCCACACCCGCAAACCAAGAGAGAGAGTCCATTTCATAAGTTTTTTTTGTTGACGACTCATCGAGGTAAAGTTTTTTTCCTTTCCTTTTGTGAAAGTCATGTAGGTAAAGTTACCGTGTCTTTCTCTCATTAGAGGCTCTTCAAGGTCATACTGTCCAATTTTAATTAGTTATTATAGGTCGTGTCTTATCGATGCTTATACTAGTGAAAAATCTTGATTTTGATTTCATTGATTGCTAGTAATTAGACTCTTCAACTACGAGAGTTCTTTTCACGAAGCTCTTGATAAGTATTTATTAAGCTTGTCACTATTAAAGTCATTTTAATGATAAACTAGTTAGGTAAAATTGTCGTTTGACTTATTTTTCATCATAGATGTTTGAATCATTTCTTTCACTATGTTCTACCTATCAAACAAATCTTTATCAATCATAAATCAACTTCACGCTTCCTACATCAATTTACTGATTTAACAAAAAAAAATAAAAATTCCATGATTAACTTGAGGGTTTTTTTTTTTTTTTTTTTTTGGTATATTAATGTGGTCGAATCAGATTTCAATTTTAGACATAAACCGAATATAAATTTCACTTAGCTTTAAAAGCAAGTGCATCAATTTTACAAAGGGCTAACATCCAAATTATTCAAGAGTGAGTTTGCCAATATAGTATACTATACCATACATATTTTGTACACACAATAAAAAAGTAATGCAAAATTACAAGTTTCTCTACCTTACAAGGTAGTCCAAAGTTCTACCATATTGCTTGTCCCAAAAACAGACAGCATGATATTTCAAAAAACGGACGCACATATTCAGCATCACTGTTTCCTGAATTGTATCATATATCAGACACCTATATATGTGTATTTTTCTACTATCTTGCACTAATTTTACCTCAACTTACACTTAACACAACATTAAGCAACTAAAAGTGTGACCATAACATTATCTAAGTAATAATACTAATAACAGTTTTGCTCCTTGAGTTGCGAGTAAAACCTCTTAATAAACTCCTCGGCAGCTTCATCCACACGTTGATCACCACAAATTCCTTCATTTTGCAAAAGAAATGGAGAGTCCGTTACCCTTAGAGGCCGGACACCGCTATCTTTCCTAGACAACATGGTGTCCAACACCTTGCTAATAGCCTCTAAGTTATTATCAATTTCTTCAATTTTCGGAGAAGGCATGTAGTAGTAGTTTTGGTGGTTTTTCTTCTTGTTGGTGAAGTAATGACGGTATAAAGGGGTGTTACTACAACTAAACTCGTACTCTTGTTGAACATCAAAACCAACAACACCGCCACCTTGAGTGGTGGAGACTTTGTTGGCTGTAAAGGCCTTCTTTCCTCGTTTCATCATCAAATTGAGGTCCAAGAGTAATTTCTTCTTGGAGATACATTTTCTTAGCATGAAGATGGCTAGTTTCACCATGTTGTATAACTTTTTTGTGATTATTGGTAGGTTTTGCTCCATCTTTTCCTAGATTTTTGTAATAGTGGTAAGCTAGCTTGTTTGTTAGAATGTTGTGTTTTATCTATAAGAGTGATTTTTGGTGTGGTGGAAAAAGAAATGGTAGAGGGTGTATATATAGCTAGAAAATTAGAGATGAAGCTTAAGACAAAGGTTTTTATTATGAGTGGAAAAATAGGAACTTTAAATTAATGGAGCTCCCAATACTAGTAGTAGCGTTGCATGAATAAATTAAAGGCCCTCAATATTATCATAAACCGGCCACGCACTATCAACTTTAAGGCTTTAAGGCAATCAAAGAGGTTTCGTTTCTGTCCATTTCAATTTTAAACTTTAGCTTTTTTTAAAAAAAAAATAATAATAATAATTATGTATGTTACTACATACTGCGTATAGAGTGAGGGATAACTCAAGTGGTTAGAGCTTTCCTCTCAATTACAGAAGATCCTGGAATTGATTTTCACCCCACCCTTGTGGCTCTCTAAAAACCAAAAAAAAAAAAATGCGTATATGATTAATGTGCCAATAACCGAAAAAATATTGGAGAGGTTTTTGGAGTCAATAACTATTCTTGTCTTAAATGATGATAACAAAGAAACATGATACCCTATTACTAGCACTATTAAATTTCAAACCGAAACCGTTTAATGCTCGAAACCAACCGACCTAAATGAGCACCGAGCCGATTATAAACTGATTTTTTGAAACTGAAAACCGATCCGAACCGTATTTTAGTAAACCCGAAATCGAACCGATCCGAATAATGTTAAACCGTATAAAAACCGAACTGAAATAAAACAAAGCCGAAAAAAACAAACCGTTTCCAACCCGAAGCCATTTCCAACCCGAAACCGTTTGAACCGGATTTAAACCGTTTACACCAAACCGTTAACAAACTGCAACCCATTTGTACCGAATTGTTTGTAAACCAAAGCACTTACAAACCGAAGTGTTTATGAACCGAAAGTTTACAAACCGCTTAGTATAAAGGGAAGATTAAAATCACATTAAAAGAATTTTAAATGAAATCTAATTATGCACACATGTTTACTATGAAGTGTATCATTGTTTTCCCTGACTCTTTTTTTTGTAATTATGAATTAAGCAAAAATAATCTTCGTGTTCTCTTTAAAAGATATCATCAAAGTGCTTCATATTTTGTTCGAAATTATGTTGTACAAAGCTGGCCTACTCAAATTCGTATGATGTATTATTATAATTCTCCAAATTTTTAGAATGAGATTGTATCCTTTGATTTTTTATCAATTGAAAAAGAGACTCCAAAATTCTAGTTTTAAAAAGAAAGTATTTGTGTATATCTTTAACAAATTGGAACCGAACCGATTAAAAACCGATTTTTTGAAACCGAAAATCGACCAAAATCGATTTTTTGAAACCGAAAACCGACCAAAACCGTATTTTAGTAAACCCGAAACCAAACTAATCCAAATAAATGTTAAACCGTATAAGAACCAAATCCGTTAATGAATCGAACCAATTCTAAACCGAACTGAAATAATATTGAACCGAAAAGTAACCAAATCATTGTTAACCTGACTCATTTCTAACCCGAAACCGTTTGAACCCGGTTAAAAACCATATACAAACCGCAACCCGTTTGCACCAAACCGTTCACTACCCAAACCGTTTACGAGTCGAACCGAATTAAAACCAACCAAAAATAAATCGAAACAGAACCGAACCGATAATAATTATAACCGAACTAAAACCGACCCGTCGACCAACTAGACCGATTTCAAAACGATCAGTTTCAAAACGAACCATCAAACCATTTTGACAGTGCTACCTATTACTATAACTTTCATTTTGAAGGGGATTTGTACTATTGTGGTTTAATTATTTGTTGGTATGTATTTTCGGACCTCATGTTAGTACATATCATAATGTGCTATACGTGCATTGGATTATATCCACGTACAGAGTACTATTTATTATTAGTGTTATTGTCCTCAATGACTAAAATATACGAAAGAATATACGGAGTATATGTGAAAAACACATCAATTTTTAAAACCAGCATAATATTGTAATTGAAAAAGAAGATCAAGGGAAGATAATAATGAGGTGGAAATCAAGTGACAGTTACAAAAACCATTTAAAATGTAAAATTACGTATGTACTGAAAGGTCCGCACACGTGTCACGAACTAAACCGCAAGCGCGTGGTGATGCCTTCTTATAGCCCAAACCACTATTAGTTACTCTTAAAACCTCACGTATAAAATCCACATATTTAAGCAAAGTAAAAATTTCTTATCCCACCAATTATGTGAGACTAGAGCTGTTAGTTTCTGACCCGAATCATTAAATCAGATTCGAAAAGCAACTGAACCGTTTAAAACCTATTTTTTGGAAATCGAAAACCAACCAGACCCAATTTATTCCAATCCAAAACTGAACTGTACCGAATTTGTGCGAACCGTTACTAACCCGACCAGTTATCAAGCCAAACCATTACAACCCGAAGCTGAAAACAACCCGAACCGATTACGTCTGAACCTGATAGTAACCCGACTCATTTTAAACCGAAAATCGGTTAAACCCGGCAAAAATTCGATAAACCTGAACCGTTCCAACCCGTAACACGTTGTGACTGAACCATTTATAACCCGTAACCCATTGTGACCGAACCGTTTTCAACCCGTAACCCGTTGAGACCGAACCGTTTATAACCCGTAACCTGTTGAGACCGAACCGTTTACGACCCGTAGCCTGTTATGGCTGAGTCATTTACAACCCGTAACTCAATATGTTTATAATCTGATTCGTTTCAACCCACTACTTGATAAACCTAACTTATTTATGACTTAACTTGATTATAACATGACCCGTTCCTACCTATTATCTGACTAACTCGACTCGATTTTAACTCGATATGATTTGAACTGAAACCCGCTTCAAATTGGGTAAACCTGCTTTCAAACCGACCAAGTTCAATCCAAACCGATTATGACCTGAACCGATAATGACCGGACCCGATTTCACCCAATCTGTTTTGAACCAAAACCCATTTTCAAACCGACTCAGTTTAACTCAAACTGATTATGACCCGAACCAATTACAACCCAACACGATTAGGACCTGAACTATTTTGAATTAAAACCCACTTTAAACTGGCTAAGCCCGTTTTCAAATCGACCCGATTCAATCCAAACTGATTATGACCCGAACCGACTTCAACCCGACCCGATTATGATTCGGTCCGAATAGAAACCACAATAATAATAAATAATAATAATAATAATAAAAAATTAAAAAATTAAAAAAAAAACCCAAACCGAAGTGACTCGATAATTTTCAAAACCGACCCGCTAATCATTTCAACCCGTCATAAACCGAGTCATTATAGCCCGAAACTGATAAACCTAACCCAAACCCGTACTGTTTAGCTAAATTGACACCCCTATGTGAGACAAAGACGACCCTTTCCCTCAAATTGAAGAGTAGAAAAATAAAGTTAGCTCCCACGCGTAATTTGTAATTGTGATCCATATGGGTTAGGATAGACTGTGTATGCGTGTGAAGATTTTGAACTGGTAATAGGCGTAAATGAAAGTTTTTCCATGCTTGTGGTCCAAGATAGAAAGGGTAGCACATTTTTAAAATGTTGCTCGATGGAGGTAAAGTTAGTTTCTTTCCTTCGGTGAAAGTCATTTTTGGTAAAGTTTTTATTTTTTATTTTTTTATTTTTTTTTTGATTTTTTTTTTTGGACATAAGCTTAATTAACAGAATAAAAGATTACAAACTATAGTAAAGTTAGTTACCGCGTCTCTATCTCTTCAGGCGTTCTTCATCAAAATCCTACCGTCTAATTTCAAGTTGTTGTTTTAGGCCGTCTCATATTAATGGTTATACTACTGATAATCGTGATTTTATTTTCGGTTATTGCTACTCCGTAATTAGTGTATCCATCTATGAGAATTTTTTATCAATCTTTTGAAAACTACATAAGTCTGTCACTATTAAAGAGTCATTTTTAATGTTAGATTAATTAGATGGAATTGGTAGCCTACTGCGATTGACTTATTTCTCATGATTTTTTTAAAGACTCGTTTCTTTCACTAAGCTCTACCTATCAAATACATCTTTTATCAATCATATAATTAACGATTCTTACATAAAGATTGTAAAAAAAAAAAAATGTTGTTTGAAGCAACAATTTAGTTTGTGCTGATTTAACTAAATATATTTAGCTTTTAAGGAGAGTGAGGTTTGTTTTACTATATGTAAACTTATAAATCAAAGATTAACACCACCTTAGAAGCAAGTGCAATTTTACAAAGTGCAAACTATTATACCCAGGGATAGAGCTACATTGGTGCACGTGTATCACTAGCCCAAAAAAAAAAAAAAAACTGATCTCTTAGGTTCCAGCAGGTATCACTCCCGCGCTTTCCCCTTTATTCTCTGTGTTTTCTTTTGTAATTAAAAGAGATCGGTTAAACCGGTCTCTTAGATGCTAGCAGTATTTCTCCTTCTTTCTCTCTGTTTTTTTTTTTTTTTAGATAAAAGAGACCTGTTACATCTAATAACAGGTCTCTAAGGTCATTATATTTTTTTATTTTTGGCTACTCTTAAGAGTAATGGGTGTGTAATATTTGTTTGTTACATGTTATTTGTAATACTTCGGCTTGTAATATGATTTTTTAAGTATTATGTGATTGAAATAAATTTGTTTGTAATATACGAGTTGTTTCGGGGTTTTCTGATGTCCTGCGGGAGAGTTACAATTCCGAGACTGGAACCGGACGCCTGTACCTGCAAAACAAACGGATGCTCCGGATGATTGGAGATCCGCCTCCGACGGTCAAGTTAGTACTTGATTAAGGAGTAATTAATGAGGAAATTAAAGTGATTGGGTCTCTCTAGGTGAGAGTGTTTAATGTGTGTAATCTGCGTTGTTCGCGTCCCCTCCTTAATGAGGATTAAGGGAGGTATTTATAACCTCGGGAAACGTGCCAATCTAGGTTTAGGTTAACCTTGGGCTGATTGGGCTTCCCTCGGAAGTTGGGCCTAGGTGACCGGTTATCCCATGTGTCATGGGAAGGACACGTGTCGTGTCGTAATTGGTCCATAGTGGACGGATCATTGCTTGACACGTGGCAGGCTCCTATTGGCCCATGTGACGGACACATGGCGGAACCTGATTGGTCCACTTGTCAGATGGTGATGGCCAGAACAAAAAAGACTGCCAGGATCTGAAACTCAGACGGCTCCTCCCACAGGGTGCCGATTAGTGAAACATCTGACCAGGCGCCAGATGTGGAAGTGAAACAAAGCGGCTTGAAAGCCGGCAGTTCTGAGGGAGGAGTCAAAGTGACCCCTTCCCATTTTACAGTTGACAATTCTACATTCTCTCCTGCTCCTTTTAAAGGAGAGGAGGCGTGCCCCTCCGGGAGAGGGGAGAAGTCGTCCTCTTCGGACTCGTCAGAGGACGATTCCGAGTCTAGCTCTTCTGGCCATGCTTCTCTGGACACAGAAGAGAAAAACAGTCGCCTACAAGAGGCGAGGCTTTCTCACGTAGTTGAGAAGGGGGACGATTGGGCGGAGCCATCCGCCTCTCACCGAGAGCAAAATACCCCCTACTACTGCACGGTACCTCGGGGCCGGATCACGGCCATGCAAGAGAAAGTGGAGAGCTTTATCGCAAACCACACAATGGGCCCCGGCTTTTTAGTGTTCGTGCCGGATCCAGAAGACACAGTCGTCTGGCCGGCTGGTACCAGTTATGATGGCGCCTGCTTTGGCTGCTACGAGGCGGCCATCAAGGCTGGGCTGCGCTTCCCACTACATCCGGCTGTTCAGCGGATCTTGGATGGGTATGAGTTGGGGTTATGGCAGTTAGCCCCGAACTCCTGGGTCAACGTACTCGGCTATGTGGCCGGGTGCGAACTGCACGGGGTGGAGCCGAACTTCGAGGCTTTCGCCCACATGAACTACCTCAGCCGGACCCCTAAGGCAGGCGGTACCGGCTGGTATCAATTGACGAGCCACAGGGGCTACCTCATGACGAGAGGTAAAGCAAACAAATGGAAGGACTGGCGGAGCACCTTCCTTATTATTGAGAGTTCAGACACAGAGCTGAACAAGCGCTTCAACAGGTGGAACAGGGATCCGCCCCTTCTTGCAGGCGGCCACAGCATGCCGCCTGTTCCCCCCAAGGCTAAGAGAGATCCTAGATAAAGGACTCTTCAAAGTAGAGTCAAAGGTGAACTCTACTTCAGGGGTACGAGAGCAAGTACCCCTGCACTGCGTCCCGAGCTTCAAATGGCTCTAGGACGAGTACTGTTTGGCCGCCTGTGGCCTCAGCAGTCGGTGCTCAAGAGGTAGCCGGCCTGTCGAATACTTTGTTGTTCCATGCATTTCTTGTTATGACTTTTATTAACTTTGCTATTTGTTTTTGCAGCGGACGCCATGAGCAAAATTACCGCCTCCAAGACTGCGGCGGCCATGTTGCGGGCCTCCATCATGCAACAGTCTTCAACCGACTCCCCCAACAAGGGGGCACCCTTGGTGGGCTTCGAACCTTTCACCCTCTTTTTGGAGTTGTGTTTATGCATATACTGACTCTTTTCTTCTTTTTTAGACGGGCGCTCCAAGAGCTTCTTCTTCCCAACAGCCGGACCCCAAGGCCCGGAGGACGACTGTTGCGAGCTCTCCTGGTTCTGCCAGGAAACATGCGGCGGCTGAGAAACAGCCGGCCACTTCTTCTAAAACTCCAGCTGGGCCACCTAGAAGTATGAAATTATCCTTGTAAATTTTAGACTTGCTCCCTTCTTTACTAGGTCTAATCCATTTGTTTATGCTTGATGCAGCCGGCCCTCAGGAGCCTGACTTGGTCGAGGTGGCCAAGTCTATGATCAAGGCCGTTCCTCCAGCTGAAAGGGAGGCGGTCAGGGGTGTCGGCACCCTTGACCTAGACGGGATTGCAGGGGTCCTTGCTGAGGTATACTTAGCATATTTTTGAGTATTTGAATTCCAGGACGCCTGTTTTCTTTTTTGTTTGGAAACTGACGCCTGTTCCCCTTTTTACTTAGGCCCTGCTCCGAGTGAACGGCCTTCGCAAGCCGCTTGACCGGAAGAACAAAGAGGTAAAGGCTGCAAAAGCTATGGCCGCCTCTGACTGTGATAAGGCAATGTTTCAAATTGCCCAAAATGAAGTTCTGACCATTGATATTCTTTGTTATCAGGCACAGGCTACCGCCGCTATCCGGGCTCAGTTAGAGGCGGCCCAGAAGAGGAATAGCGAGCTGGAGGCGACCATCAACAACCTCAAGGCCGAGCTGAGACCTCTTCGCCAAAAGATGTCCTCATACGAAACCTTGGAGAAATCCTTGGCGAGCGTAAAGGAACGCCTGGTGACCCAGGAGAAGAGTCTTACTCAGGAGCTCTCGGAAAAGGCCGAGCAAGAAAAGAAAGAGCTGGTCCGGGAGATGATGGAAGACTCTGCTCAAATCCAGCGCATGACTTGGGGCCGCCTCTTCCCCAATGCCGACTTTGCCTCATGGGAAAAAATGTACCGCCAGTGTTCTGATATATATAATCAAGAGATCATGGCGGCTGCTGAGGAAGAGGCGTTGGAGGAGGAGGAGCAGCCGGTAGTGGCGCTTGTGCCGCTTGGGGGTAATGCATCAAAGAAGGATGCAGCTGAAGCCGAGTCCAGCAAGAAGAGTGCTGACCAGGCGGCAGCTGCTAATATTGAAGATCTGCCCCCTTCTTAAGCTTTATGTCTTCTTTCCACGGCCTGCGTGCCGTTTGTTTGAATTTACCCGGCCAGGGGGCCAGGGCTCTGAATATTTTCCCGGTCTTTAATGACCGGCTTCCTTTTAATGAATATTTTTGTTTTGCTTCAAATTTTTTCAAGTATTGAATATTCTGATATCCAATTGTACACTATACCGACTGTTTTACATGGCCGATAGTTGCAGACAGGTACGGATAGTTAGTCACGCCGCCTATGCCCCTGGACGACTGGTTGTCTGTTTCCAGGCTAGACGATCAGTCGGCCATTTATCCAATCGGTATTCGAACCATCTTAAAGACTAGATCCCCTTTAGGCAGGCGGTTCTGTCCTTTGTAAAATTAACCAAGCAGGAAAGTGGTTTCCTACTTGTCATGTTTTTAGGCTAGAGACTTTAGGCCGTCTAGGCCGACTGTTCCCCGCCATATTTAATCTAGTGTGAACAGGTGCTGTATGAACACCTTTTTAGTTTCATACTAAATTTTTAAGGAGTAACCAAGTAAACATGATTGTTACCTAGTCGCCAAGTAACTGAGTAGTAGAGGTATCAAGCGGTTGGTACCGGTTGTTCCCCTTTATTCGCCAATGTTTGTTGGCTTTTAACTCATAGGTTGTTAACCTAGCAGGAGTAGTGGTTGAGAGCCCCTGTTTGCTAAAAAAAGGCGGACGACTCATACCTTTTAGGCTCCATACTATGTTTGAGAGAGTGACTATGAGTTAACTTTGGTGTTACTCAGTCGCCGTCACTCCTGCTTGAGTAGTAAAGGTACCAGGCGGCGGAGGCCGGCTGAACCTTTTGACTCGCCAATGTTTGTTGGCTATTAACTCAAGAGGTACCCCCTGCATTTATCCCAAGTAATACAGGCGGTCATCTGACTCAGATGTCAACTGCTACCACTGGTTTGGTTAGTGATAGAGTTATCCTTGTCTCAAAAACGGCTACGTGGTTGCCCTTGGGGGAAGTCGTATAGGTTCCGTGTAATTAGTTTATAGAGCAATGTTCCACCCAAAAGGGAGCTGCTCTCTGCGACGAATTTCATCCGGAGGGATGCCGCCAGACGCCTGCTATGATGTTGGGACAGGTCGTATTAGTTTTGAAGATTGGATCAGTTGGCTTGGCGCCTGGTCTGATCATTCGGCTTGTGGCCTTGGTTAGTTCTTGGTGAACGTATGTGCTAAGTAAGAGGAGGGTAGCCGCCTGTTTAGGCACAGGGTCGGCCAGGCCCTGATCATTTTTAGCTAAGTATAAGGGGGGTGGTTGTGTGCTTTGGAACCAGTCGGCCCTCTTCTATGGAGAGTAGCCGACTATATGTCCAGACGGCATGCCCCTATGGTGATAGAGTAAAATATTCAATGGAGAGTAGCCGACTGTAAAGGTACAGGCGGCATGCCCCTCTGAAGATAAAGTGAAATACTCAAAGGAGAGTAGGCGACTGTAAATGTATAGGCGGCCTGCCCCTCTTAAGTAAGAATAAAAATTGAACATGGAGAGTAGCCGACTGTTTGTCAGTAGGCATGCCCCTCTTCAGTAAAAATGAAAACTGAGTATCGAGAGTAGCCGACTGTTTGTTAGTAGGCGTGCCCCTCTTAGTACAAAATTGAATGAAACAGCAAACTTTAATTAAGTAGCCCTTGACTATTTACATCATTCAAAAGAAATATTTCTTAAGATTATCTACATTCCAAGTTCGAGGCAACGGTTGTCCGTCTGGTGTTCCCAGACGATAGGTACCGTCCCTGACCTCTTCACAGATTCGGTAGGGTCCTTCCCAGTTGGGAGTTAGTTTGCCAGACTCATTAGCCCTACCAACTGCTTCCATTTTTCTAAGTACAAAGTCCCCCACTTTGAGTGGACGCCTGTGTACTTTTTTGTTGTATGATCTAGTCATTCTCAGGCGGTAAATTTCATGGCGCAAGACAGCATTGCCCCTCCTTTCAGGAAGTGAGTCTAATGCCAGGCGCATGGCTTCCCAGTTTGCCTCTTCGTCATATAGCATTACTCGAAGAGTCGGCTCGTAGTGTTCTATTGGAAGAACAGCTTCCGCACCATAAGTTAGGAGGAATGGAGTTTCTCTAGTCGCCCCTTTTTCAGTCGTCCTAATGGCCCAGAGAACATGTGGTAATTCATCCGCCCATAGGCCGCCTGCTCGTTCAATCTTTTTCTTGAGACCGTCTGAGATGATTTTATTAAAGGTTTCTACCTGGTCGTTTGCTTGTGGACGGCCGACAGATGCAAAGTAGTGTGCAATTCCTTGGTCACCCAACCAGCTTTTGAGAACAGGCGTCTCAAATTGGGGACCATTATCAAAAACCATAGACATGGGAACCCCGAACCGAGTGATGACATTTTTCCAAATGAATGAAATTACATCCTTCGTCTTGATTCCCTTTACAGCCTCCGCCTCTACCCATTTAGTGAAGTAGTTGACGGCAACAAGTATGTACCTCCTTCCGTCTGTAGCAGGCGTATATGGACCCAGAATATCCATGCCCCACTTAGCAAACGGTAGTGGGCTATGAATGGTAGTGAGGTCAGTAGCCGGACGGTGAATTAGTTTGCCAAACCTTTGGCACTTGTCACATTTTTTCACCATCTCCATCGCATCTGCTTCTAAAGTAGGCCAAAAGTAGCCCTGCCGCCTTGCCCGTTGAGCAAGCGTCCTACCGCCTATATGGGAAGCACAGTAACCAGAGTGAAGATCGTCCAATATCTCTCGCCCCTTTTCTGGAGTAACACACTTTAAGAAGGGTTAAAGGTACCCCCTTTTGTGAAGTTCTCCCTTTATTATTTCAAAACTGGTTGCTCGTTTTTTCAGTGCTGCCGCCTGTTGATGATCATCCGGCAGGGTACCATTTGTCAGATATGCCCTGATTGGATCCATCCAGGTTGAGCTTCTGTCTAAGATTCCAATAGGTTCTTAGTCAATGCTTCTCCTCTCCATTACTTCCCAAAAAACAGTTCGAGGAGTATCACAGGAGGCGGATGATGCTAATTTTGAAAGTGCATCCGTCTGGTTGTTTTCTGATCTCGGCACTTGGGTCAGATGGAAATCCTCAAGGGAGCCGACTGCTTGTCGGACTGCCTGTAAATACTTGATCATGGCCGGATGGGTTGCTTCGTATTCGCCATTGTACTGACTCACTATCAATTGTGAATCGGAACAGGCGTCTATTTTTCTTGCTCTTGCCGCCTTGCACATGCGGATTCCGGCTAGTAAAGCTTCATATTCTGCCTCATTGTTTGAGGCCTGAAAACTGAAGCGTAAAGCATACTCGTACCTGTCGCCCTCTGGCGACTGACATATGACTCCTGCTCCACAACCATTTGAAGTAGAGCTTCCATCCACATATACCTTCCAGACTTGGTCTGTAACTTGAGAGTCAGGAGGACGAGTCATCTCAACAATAAAGTCAGCAAAGGCTTGCCCCTTCACTGCTTTTCTAGGCTCGAAAGTAACTTCGAGGCTCTGTATTTCTATGGCCCATTTGATCATTCGGCCTGACGACTCCATGATGGTCAGTGGCCGCTTGATAGGTTGGTCTGTATACACGACGACTGCATGTGCTAAAAAGTAGGGCTTCAATTTTTTAACAGCCATGAAGAGTGCAAGACCAAATTTCTCCACTAAGGGATACCTCAACTCGGGATTTTTCAGTACATGACTGACAAAGTAGACCGGGAGCTGACAGTCGTCTCTTTCAGCAAGGAGAACAGCGCTTAACGCATGATCAGAGACGGCCAGGTACATGTAGAGTACTTCTTTGGGCAAAGGGCTGACCAGCCTCGGCAAGGAATGCAAGTGAACTTTCAATTTCTAGAAGGCCGCCTCAGCATCCGGCCCCCATTCAAACCTTGCCTTTTTCTTAATTTCTTGGAAAAAGTATAGGCATTTGTCGCCTGATCGGCTTAGAAATCTTCCCAAGGCCGCCAGACAACCTGTTAACTTCTGAACCTCTCGGATGGTACGAGGCGACTGCATGTCGATGACCGCCTGCACCTTCTCAGGGTTCGCCTCTATTCCTCTCTGATTGATAAGGAATCCGAGAAATTTCTCAGACTCAACTCCAAAGACACATTTCTTGGGATTGAGCATGACATGGGGCCGCCTGAGTGTGGCGAAAGTTTCTCGGAGGTCCGACAGATGATCTTTCTGAAGTTTAGACTTGACAATCATATCATCAATATATGCCTCGACATTTCTCCCAATCTGATCAAAGAACACAGTGTTTATCATTCGCTGGAAAGTGGCCGGGGCATTCTTAAGACCAAACGGCATGACCGTGTAACAGTATAACCCCTGATCAGTGACGAAGGCCGTCTTCTCCTGATCTTTCTTCCATAAAGGAATTTGATGGAAACCAGAGTAGGCGTCCATAAAGCTCATCAAAGCATGGCCGGCTGTTGAGTCGACCAGGTTATCAATTTTAGGCGGAGGGTAACTGTCTTTGGGGCACGCCTTGTTTAAGTCTGTGTAGTCTACACACATTCGCCAGGTTCCATTCGGCTTTTTAACAAGCACCACATTTGCAACCCAGTCTGGGAAGTAACATTGCCGAATGAACCCTGCATCAAGTAATTTTTTAACTTCGGCGGCTGCCGCCTGACTTCTTTCTTCGCCATGGTTCCGCTTCTTCTGCCGTACCGGCTTCTTTTTCGGATCCACGGCCAGTTTATGTACTGCCAGATCAGGACTAATGCCTGGCATTTCATGGACTTCGAATGCAAAGATGTCCTTGTATTCTTTCAATAGTTTGTGAAAGTCGTCACCCAGGTCCCTTAGAGCAGTCGTCCCAACCTTGATTGTTCTGTCAGGACGCGAGTCATCTAACATCAGGTCCGTATGCTCACCAGCTGGCTGAGGGCGGAATTCATCCGACCGCTCCTCTGCCAATGATTGCTATTTTCTGTCTTTTCTTGCGGCCCCTGTCTGGGATGCCTTTCTCTTCTTGCCGCCTGCTTCTTGAACAGGCACACTCTCCTTGACATTGTCAAGGTCTATTTTTCCACCACTCGACCCAGTGGCCATAACAGTGGGCTTGACATCCGAGAGATAGCACTCTCGGGCCATCCTCTGATCTCCCCTTAGGGACCCGACTGTTCCATTATCCCTCTCAAACTTGAGCAACATAAGAGATGGGATTATAACAGCCTTGGAATTATTCAGGGTTGGTCGTCCCAGAATCATGTTGTAGGCCGAGAGTTCTTCTACTACCAGGAACCGGACTACCATGTGTCGTCCTTCCCCTTTTTCGCCCAGGCAGATGGGTAAATCCACTCGTCCCACTGGGTGGACGACTCCTCCTCCAAACCCTACTAAAGGGTGGGATGCCGGATGTATGCAATCAGTCTGATATTTTAGTTTCGACAGACATTTTCTACTGATGAGATATGAGGAGCTTCCGGTATCTATGAGGATTCGGCCAACTCTCTGGTTGGCCACTTTACATTCAACAACGATAGGGTCGTCATGCGGCCCTCTTACCCCTCCTAGATCTTCTTCAGTGATGACAATCTCAGGAAATGAATATTTGGAGGGCCGTTCTTGGTGAACGGAATTTACATCTAACCGTCTGATATTGTCTTTGTCGCCCCTAATAGTGGGGCCGCCTCCTGAGAAGCCGCCTGCAATGGTGTAGACGACTGCATCATCTGTATCGAAGCTGTCGGCCTGTTGATTCTTTTTGGTCGACTGCTTTTTCGAGGAAGTGTTCCCCGTAGATTTCTTGACATAAGTGTCAAGATCACCTTGCTCAGCCAGGCGGTCCAGATACCGCATGAGACTGATGCATTCATTGGTGTGATGACCAACATCTTCGTGATAATCACAGAATTTTTCTTGGTTTCGATTGTTTGCGGAGGTGGCTGTAAAAAATACTGTTGTTGCGGTACAAACGGTAAGTTTGGTACCGCCTGGTCGCTATGAAAGCCGGACTGACGGGAGGTGCCGCCTGACTGACTCTCATGATACGACTGAGTATGCCTCATCGAGGTATTTCGCAGACTGTCTTGGAAGTTTGAAGTAGAGGCCGACTCTGACAATCGGTCACTCTTCTTCTGCTCTAGCAGTAGCCGAGCGTCTGTGTATGTTTTCCTCGACCCGTCCGCCTGAATATGACGAACAGGTTTCCTATTTCCTGGAGTAGGAAAACGGTATTTTGTGAAATCAAGGGCAGGTGGCTCCCACTTCCTAGATTTAGGATGAGGGGTCGCCTCTCGCCCTTGAACTGGCTTCCTCTTCCGTGAAATGGAGGGTTTCTTAGCCGACTGCTCCTTGTCCAGAGCAGGCGGCTTCTTGTTGATTAACTCTTGAATTTCTCCCTTGAAGTCCCTCATGAAGGTCATGAGTTCGTTCCTTGTGATGGGAGCAGACCCATCAGTCGGCTGCTGCCGAACAGGCGGTGCGCCTGCTGGCTCGCTTCCAGTTTGAAGATGTTCCCGTTCCCTCCTTTCGGTATGACGGGTACGTCGGGCCCTTAGGGTCCCGTCTGAAGCTGTGTGAGCTTCAACTTCAAATTCATTCTCAGTATCGTGGTCCGACTGAACTAGAGGGTCGTCCAGGGGACGTCTCTCTTCAGGAGCCGGTACAAACGTGGATGCCATCTCAGAAGTACTCTCCCCACAGACGGCGCCAAGATGTTTCGGGGTTTTCTGATGTCCTGCGGGAGAGTTACAATTCCGAGACTGGAACCGGACGCCTGTACCTGCAAAACAAACGGATGCTCCGGATGATTGGAGATCCGCCTCCGACGGTCAAGTTAGTACTTGATTAAGGAGTAATTAATGCGGAAATGAAAGTGATTGGGTCTCTCTAGGTGAGAGTGTTTAATGTGTGTAATCTGCGTTGTTCGCGTCCCCTCCTTAATGAGGATTAAGGGAGGTATTTATAACCTCGGGAAACGTGCCAATCTAGGTTTAGGTTAACCTTGGGCTGATTGGGCTTCCCTCGGAAGTTGGGCCTAGGTGACCGGTTATCCCAGGTGTCATGGGAAGGACACGTGTCGTGTCGTAATTGGTCCATAGTGGACGGATCATTGCTTGACACGTGGCAGACTCCTATTGGCCCATGTGACGGACACATGGCGGAACCTGATTGGTCCACTTGTCAGATGGTGATTGGTGGGGAAAAATCCCCTAATCACGAGTAATTTCTTTTATATAATTTTTTAATTGAAATCAATTATGAACCATACTCGAAAAAAGATTATCAATAATTGATGGTGACTCACCATATCGGAAATCATGGATCTGCCACTGATTATGCCATATACTTTATATTTTGCACACACAATAAAAAGTAATGCAAAATTACAAGTCTTTTTACCTTATAAGCTAGTCCAAAACTCTAGCATGATACTTCAGAAAACGGACGCACATATTCAGCATCACTGTTTTCTAAATTGTTGTGTATCTTTCTACTATCTTACACTAAATTTCACCATATAAGCAACCAAAAGTTTGACCATAAAAATAACCAAACTATTAATACTACTAGCAGTTTTGCTCCTTGAGTTGCAAGTAAAACCTTTGAATAAACTCCTCAGCAGCTTCATCCACACGTTGGTCACCACAATCTCCTTCATTTTGCAAAGGAAACGGGGAGTCCGTCACCCTTAGAGGCCGGACACCGCGATCTTTCTTAGACACCATGGTCTCCAACACCTTGCTAATAGCTTCTAAGCTATCATCAATATCTTCAAATTTCGGTGAGGGCATGAAGTAGTGGTTTTTCTTCTTGTTGGTGAAGTAATGACGGTATAAAGGGGTGTTACTACAACTAAACTCGTACTCTTGTTGAACGTCGAAACCAATAACACCATCACCTCGAGTGGTGGAGACTTTGAAGGTTGTAAAGGCCGTCTTTCCTCGCTTCATCATCAAGTTGAGGTCCAAGAGTAATTTCTTCTTGGAGATACCTTTTCTTAGCATGAAGATGGCTAGTTTAACCATGTTATATAGCTTTTTTGTTATAATTGGTAGGTTTTGCTCCATCTTTTTCCTAGATTGTTGGAATAGTTGTAAACAAACTAGGTTTAACAATAAAAATATATAGATGTTTGTGAGAATGTTGTGTTTATGAGAGATGTTTTTGCTGTGTTGAAAAGAAATGACAATGTTATGGGTGTATTTATATGAAGGGGAAATGAAGGTTTTAATTATAGAAACGTTAAATTATTGGCGTTTTTTTTTATTAATTTTAGTAGTGTTACAAATAAAGGTTGATTAAGATTTGGGAAAGGTTAATCTTTACACCGGCCACTCTACTAGCACACCTTTAAGGCAAAATAGTTTCGTATCTATCCTTTTCGCCTTGCTTTAGCTTTTTCAGTTTATACAATGGAGTAATATTTAAAATTATCTAATTTATTGCATGATTGGTATGTCCATCAAGCATCTATTATTGGAGAGGCTGCGTTCCTTGATTAGTTTGAGCATGAATATAATGTCAGCTATATTAATTAGTTAAACTGTTAAGGAATATGTTTGGATCTCTTCAAAAACATTGTCTTTTGTGAGTTGACTCTTTGTACTATTGTACACTTATAAACAAGGTTTTATATAACTCGAGCTCAATATTGTTAGAGCAACGCCAAAATAAACTCTATGGCTTTTACTATATTTAGCTCAGTCCTTGCTTTGCATTAAATTTAAAATCATATGAACTCCCACGAGAAGACACTCTAACAACAAGCGTGCAAGTGTACATTGAGATACATTAAACAATATTGTTGAATTGTTGTGCTCTTGGAGTTTGAGACTCCGTTCTACCACTCTCTTGCTTAGGGTTTGATAAAGAGCCTAAGCAATTTGTGAGAAACTTGAACTTGGCTCGAGTGTTCTTTGACGTATCGGATTCAAATTATTTTTATTATAATTTGTAATTTATTATATATATATATATATATATATATATATATATATATATATATATATATATATATATATATATATATATATATTTAATAATTGAACAGAACAACACCAAATAAGGTTCGATCGGTTTTGATTAGGTCCTATCATCAGACCGAATAATTAAGTTCAAGACAATTCAAGTTAAGATAATGCTCAAGTGCTCAACCTTGTCTCATGTTGTTATCAACCTTGTTCATGCCTATCAATTCAATCTAATATGATACTCTCTTTGGCTCATTTGCCTTGTTTCATATGCTTTCATTGCACATTGTATTATTTTTATTTAATTTTTTTTTTTTTTTTTGGAGGAAATACACATTGTATTTGAATTGTGCAACAATAATATCGTTGATACATATTATTAAAATAGATAGTTTTTTTTATACATGTACAATAATATCTTTGATACATATTATTAAAATTATGAGAAAGATAGTTTTTTATATATATATTATTTATGAAGAAAATTTAGTGGTTAAAGTTTCTCTCGATTTAAATAGAAATATTGCAAATGGAATAAATGTAAAGAAGCAAAGGAGTATTTTTTATCCAAATCTTGCCTACAAACTTTAAATTATATCCTCGTTATCTATTTCATTGTTAGGCATTCCTTCCCATCATATTTTATAACAGTAAGGCATTCTTTTCGTAAAGAAGTAGACAAGTAAAAAGTAAAATAACTACTAGTTTAGGAACTCATACAAGCTAAGTTAAGGATAAATGATTCATCAGGCTAAACAAATACATGTGGATAAGGAATGAACCAACAAATCAAAGATACCTCAATAATTCATCCATATCCATATATCATATTAATTTGCCAAAATCAGCTGTGCTATGATCAATTAGCATGTGCATATGGCTAGTTAACGCCTTAACGTCACATAAGTTATCGACAATATAAAGCTAGATATGGTAATTAAGGTCATGTTCTATTCACCTCATGTACTCTTAATTATGAAAAGTAAATCCAATTCAAATAAGGGTTAATAAATTCAATTTAAGTTAAGTTTATACTTCCTCTGTTCTTTTTTTATCGCATCACTTACTACTTTAGGAAGTTTACTTATTATTGCATCATTTCCTTTTTAGGATAAAAAATATCTATGTTCACACTGCAAATACCCAACATACCCTTACTTTTTCACACTTACTTTTTATTTTATCTTACATTACATGGACAATTTTGTATTTTTACGTTTCTCTCTCTTACTTTTTCCCACTACCAAATTTTGCCTCCAAAACCCCTATGATGCAATAAAAAAAAACAGAGGAAGTATATGAGTTAATAAAGGCTATACAAAATCAACTTACACAGTACATGCATCTAAAACAAGTTTAAACAATTTTATATAAGCTCTGATAAGTGAAAATTGTTTGAATATAATATAATGCACCTAGATTATGCACCACACAATATAACAGTATGATCAATTTATATAACAAAACTTAGCCTTTTTTTTTTTGGCCCTTCTTTAAGCTTTAATTATTTCGACTTCCACCAAAAAAAAGTCATTATTAATTAATAATATAGATATAGATTGAGTAATTAAAGAAATGAGAGGAGGAGTTGTTGGATTTTAAAAATTGTTAAGAGTAGATTGAGGGAAGAAATCCAAGCCTTTACTTTACTTGCTCTTGGGTTTTGAGGTTGCTTGATGGTAAGGTGGCAAAAAGTGACAAATTAATTTAATAAAGCTAATAATAAGGAGCACAATTATTTGGGTGCTTTAATGGTGGGCTATATATTTTAGCCATTATTTTTGGCCGTTTTCTTCTTTTACTAATACGTGCCACTAAAACATGAATTGATGTAAGTGGAGGCGTCTTTTAATTTTTTAAGTTTTTGATTGATGATATACTTCTAGAATAGAGCTCAAAGTAGTGTAGTGTTAAATTTTGAGTAAGAAGGTCCCATGTTTTGTCTATAAAAATCGGTAGATTTAGCGATTAAATTTATCCGAGAAATGATAATTTTTTACTTATATTCAACTAACCATTGATATTAGCTGTGTGGGATAAGGAAGCGACTAATAATCCCTAAGAAAAGCCAATGAAAATATTATTAGCTATTACCAATTGATTTTAGAATGAAACTCGATATGTTGAACTTGCATGCTGTCAAACTCTCATATTACTAATCATGTGTTCGCCCAATAAAAATTATCAGCTGATAAATTAAGTATAAACACTAAACAAAATCCTCTAAAGATTCAATCTATTAAGGATTTGAGATCAACCAATCAAAGTCGCTAAGGACTTATTAGGGTCGTATATAATAATCATGAATTATCAAGTACATTTAGTACATACTAACCTTAGAAGAGAATCTTATTAAAATTCTATTAAGATTCTCACATATGTTCCCTAACTTTTTCAAAAGTTGAGTGAGTGTATGGTAGTGCCTTATTAACCTTAGCCTATCATGCTTAATGTTCATCTCTTTTAAAAAAAATAACATTATAATATAAAATGAAGAAAAAACTACCATGCTTTTTGTACCATATGAAAATGAATATTCAAGGAAGTATCACCATCTTCAACTCTCTTTTATTTTCACACATTAGTCCTATAGCGGCACGGTCACCATGTTTTACAGAAGGTGATCCAAAACCAAAAGTTTTACGAGTATGATATTTATCCTTTTTTTTAATTGGCAATATGAGATTTAGCTTATTACACATTTACACGTACCAAAAAAATTGAGAAAATAAAAATAAAAATTTGATTGGAGGACTTTAGTTAACGGCTTTGTACTTCATCACTTTCTTTCTGATGAAGGATTTCTAGTGCACATAATAATCCAAGATAGACGGCAGAGACCCCTTTCAAATAGGTCCCACTAATATTAGAGGGGTTGTATTTATGCATAATAATATAGTGTATTAAACAAAGGCTTCAAACTTGGAAGCTAGAAAATGGATATCTATATTCACCTAAGGTCGTGTTATTTTGAACTTTTGGGCAAGATAGGACAAAGCAGAGCAGATTTCAGCAGAGCAGAGCAGATTTTATTATTATTATTATTATTATTATTATTATTATTATTATTATTATTATTATTATTATTATTATTATTACTACTACTACTATTATTATTATTATCATTATTATTTTTATTAATATTATTACTATTATCATTATTATTCTTATTAATATTATTACTATTACTATAATAATTATTATTATTATTATTATTTTATTACTATTATTATTATTTTTAATATTATTATTATTATCACTATTATTCTTATAATTATTATTATTTTTATTATTATTTTATTTTTTTTAGATTTTTTTACTCTTTTTATAACATTAGGAAATGTCTTAAATAATATAAAATATTAATTATTATCATTAAATATTAGTTATTATTATCAATTAATATTATTTATTAATTATTATTATTATTATTGTTATTATTATAAAATATTAATTATTATTATTATTAAATATTAATTATTATTGTTATTATTAAATATTAATTATTATTATCTATAAATATTAGTTATTATTATTAAATATTAATAATTATTATTATTATTATTAATTTTTATTAAATATAATTATTATTATCATTATTATTGTTAATTATTATTTTCAAGCAGAGCAGGGTAGGGCAGAGCGGGGCAGGCAGAGCAGAGTAGAGCAGATTTCAGCAAAGCAGAACAGATTCCAGCAAAGCATAGTAGGGCAAGGTAGAGCAGAGCTGAACAACTCAAAAGAACAGGGCCTAAATTCACTCAGCTATAATATTCAAACATAATACGAAGTACTTGCAACATATAACAATTAACCTTAGGGATGTCAATGGGTTGGGTCGGGACGGATGTTGGCTTTCCCATCCCCATCCCCAACTAAAATATTCATCATCATCCCTATCCCCATCCCCGTGGTGGGTCAAAAATTTATCCCCATCCCCGTCCCAGCGGATACAATTCCAAAACCATCCCCGCCCCACCCCCTCTTGGATATTCACCTCCACCTAAACCCCACCCAAGACCTGCCTAATCCCCGCTACACAATCCTACATAATTAATATAGAATACAATTTTTTTTTTTTTATAAAAAAAAATCAATGACAATAGTACACTTTTTTTTTTGTTTATAATATAATTGTATTACAAACTTTTATATTTACAATTTTATTTTACATAATTTATTTATAAAATAGTATAAAAGTATAAAGTTTTGTTTTAAAAATTAAATAGATGTGGGTATGGGGCGTGTATGAAGTGGGGCAGTTGGGGCGGGGCGGGGTGGGAATAGGGCGGGTACAACCTAAAATCCACCCCCACCCCATCACCCATGGCGGGTATGGTTTTCATCCCCATCCCTGCCCCACCACCCGCCAAACCGAGACCCATCTCCGCCCCATTAGGGCGAGTCTCCTACTTAACCTGCCCCACTAACATCCCCAGTTAACCTAAACAGGGGAGGTTTTAGCCCACCACAAACCCGGTTAATTACTCATATGATAATATTTAACATGATACATAAACATACAATAACATTTCCTCGTATCAAAAATCTTTAGCCTGTCCTTAAGCTATTCGATGGGCATTATTATCTAATAATTACCAGCAGATTATCCTATACTCTGGCTCAACAATACTTGTTTAGATGCTGAAGAAGAACAAGGATACGGAGGTCACCTTGTATTAGACTTTAAACGAAATCTATATGGAGAATAAGACATAAACCACTTCTAAAGTTGTATTGCGTACATGAATGACAGGTAGACGGGTTCTAGTAAACATTATGAATTTTACTACTCCATAATTTGTAATATTTCTATCGTCAAACCAAAATCTAAAATTTTATTTCTAAGAATACAATTAGAGTACTTAGATTCAACTAAACCATCCTGTTGATTTTACATATTTCAATTTTCCTTCCAATTTTAAAATAAAACAATTGTTTGTTTCATCGCAATTCAACTAAATAGCGAATTTTAGATGATTAAACTCGCAGAAGAGGGATAGATGATTTTCATAATATCATATTGATATCAATTACAACTTACTTACTTTCTCTAAATATGTAATAATTTATTTAGTAATCTCGTTGTCACATAGATTTATAAGAGGTACAACAAGAACAACAATTAATAGAGACATACAACTTATTATACTGATTTGGTTACCTCAAAATTGAGAATACAACTAAGTCTCTGTTCTAATTGGATTGTTGTAAATAAATTATTACGTCAAAATGAATCTCATAAATCCTCAACTTATCATTGACAAACACAAGTGTAATGATATACACTCGTATTAGTCAAGTTTTTATGCCCCATCTCTTATGGCACATCAATTATATATATGTTACTATGTTAGTGAACATATTGAATAATGTGTCACATTTGATAAAGCTTCATTATTTATTGACACATAACAAATGGCTCACATTCCAACAAAACAACTTTATTAAGTCAATAACTTTTGAACATTAATGCACTTCAATCAAAGGAATGCTTGTCATATTCTTCTTAAACATATAAATCTTGTTATGGTTGGTGAGTGTGTAGCGAAAGCAAATTAAATATATAGAAATTCAGAAGCATTAATAGAGAAAAACAAGTAAAGACAAGATAAATAGTAAAAGAGAAATGGACGCACAATGTGTATATATAGATATATATATATAAATAACAAGAAGTACAACTACTGTAAAATATTAGGGGTGAGTACTCAATAGTATTTTAATAATTCTCACTATTGCTCAAAAAGGAATGATACAAAAGAATAATGGATTCGTAGGAAGATTTGTGTATTGATATGACTTCTTATGTGCGTGTCCTTTAATTGTATGTTAATTACCCAATATTTAGATTTGAAGATGGAGGTTGAAAGAAATGACAAGAATATTCTAGAATTTCCTTCATCTTACATTTTTGTAGCTATAGTGTTTAGTAATTTAATCTCATAAACCATATATTCTAATTGCTTTCAATGTCAAGAATTTTCTAGATCGTTTAAGAAGCTTGTGTCCATAAGCTAGTTGAAAATAATCCAGAGAAATAAAGAGCAGTGCTAATTATGCTAAATGTATCCAGAAGTTTTTAGAGCATGCATAAATAATAATCCACCAAAACAATGGGCCTATAAAATTTGAGTCACACCGAACATATCTCATTTATCCCAATATAATTGGTAGTATATTTTTAGAATGCACGCTACTCACTCCATCTCTTTGTATCTTCATTTTTGAAATTTTTTTGTGAGCAAAGTGATCAAAGTATAAAGATTAAAAGAGACTGAATGAGTATTATTTTAATCAGCAAATTAAAATTTAAAATGTATAGTTCCTATTTTAGGATGACTTAACATGTATATACAGGTAAATAATTATTTAGGAATGTGTAGGTATTAAAATTTTTACAAAAAGGTGTAGGTATATAAATTTATACAAAGTGACAAACTAGGTCACGATGTTGGAATTTTCAAAGTCATCGGAGTACATACATAGACATTTATGAGTGTATGACTACATACTACATAGGTGGGTTAAATTTTGGGGGGGGGGGGGGGAAATGCTTAAATTGATTAATTTACGTTTGTTCTATTTTTTAGGTCTTGTTTTTTTACTTTCTTTGGGTCAAAGCTTGAAATTTTTAATTGTGTTTTATCATAATCATATTATACATACTTGTAGTATATGAGAGTATTAATTTGTGTGTTACTTCTTGTTAGATTTATTTCAATTACAGAGAATAATTTTAAAACAAAATTAGTATTTTATTTGAAAGAAATTAATGATCAATGATTTACATTAGAAACCACACCATACATGATACTCAAAAATATAATTAAGTTAATTTTCAGGTTTTAATTGCAATTTTACACCAACTTTAATTAGACGTACTTGCAATTCTCCACCCAATTTTGTTTTCCATACCTTTGAGTTATCTTTGATCCAACATTACTTAATTAAGAGTAAAGAGCATGTAATTAAAGAGTATATATGTTGTTTTTATCTAATACTAGTAGTTATAGAAAAAGTAATAGATTTTCTTATATTTCTTCTTCTTTGATTTATTCTTCACTCGAGATAATTTACATGATAGATAAGTGTAGCGAGTACAAAAGCGCAATTATAAAAAGAAGTGCAAGAAAAATTTCTACAAGGATCACTATATATTATAGATACATCCTACGTACAAGCATGCATAATCAAAATTGTCACAAAATTTTAAGCATCCATTATCCTTTGTTGGTTAAGGTTGTTATAAAACCTTTGAATAAACTCATCCGCAGCCTCATCCACCTTATAATTTCCCGCTTCTACATCATGCAACATATATGGAGAGTCGGTTACCCTCACAATTGGGCTTCGGCTTGTCCCAAACCCGGATAAAACAGGTGAGTAGAAATATGGGAATGGAGAACCCTCAACATCGTTGATTTGACAATTTGAATTAATCATCATTTCAAGCACTTTGTTGACGGCTTGAATTTCACATCCCTCAACTTCCTCATAAATAGGAAATTTAGTGTAGTCTTTATTTTTATGGGTCTTTTTGTTGTGGCTAAATTGAAATGGGTGATTTGGGGTATTACCACAACTAAACTCGTATGCGCCACTATGGCGATGGTGGTTGTGGTTGTGATGGGTGAGTTTTTTAACGAGTGATTTTCCTGTGAGTTTCGGGCGTTTCATGGCTAAGTATTTTAGGTCTAAGAGAAGTTTTCGTTTGCTCAAGTTTTTCCTAACTATGAAAAAGGCCACTCTCACTATGTGCCATAGTTTTTTTCCAACAACTTGCACATTTTGCTCCATATTTTCTTCAATTTTTTAATTTAATATTTTTAGAGAGAGGGAGATCTAGAGAGAGAAGAGGAATTTCGTTTTGGTCGTGAGAGGAATTAAAGGAGAGAGTCATATATATATAGGGCGGAATTAATCAATACTTTACATGCATGCATACTTTTTCTTATTCAATTTTTTGGGTGGTTCATTGGTTAAGGAAAATAGCTATTCCTATGATTAGACTTACAATATAATGTTAAATCACTAATTAAAGTAAATAATATAGTTGAAGGTGGTTGGTGGGGGCACTTATGTAACCTTGTGGGTTTTGAGTGTTTCATGTTCTAAAATAATATTAATTGAAATCAATAATTGGTGGGAGAAAGGGAAGATCTTTGTGTACAAGTTTTTGTAGAGGCGACTACGTGTCCTAGATTATTGTTGACCACACTAATAATTAAAAATCTAATTACGTGTAAAATTATGTGATTTACATTGATTGATTGTGTATAGATCACTCGGTTATTGAAGAATATAATTAAGATCTTAATCATATGATGTTATTTAGGAAGCGTCACGTTCCAAGAAATTTTAAAACGATATTAAATGTAGATCTTGTCCCCTAATTTTTTATTTTCCCCACAAAATAAAATTTGCAAAATAAAAAATCAAAATATTGAATTGGGCGGAATATATATAATATCAATTGGAAATTTGCTTCTAATAGTCAAACTAAAAAATGTTAAATTAATTGTCTTTTTAGAACAATGTTAGTTATTGGACCAAGTGGAACTCAAGAACTATATTTGTAATGAGCTTGTTGGTTTAGTAATTAATATATGAGAGTTTTTTTTTCAATATTAGGTTTAATTTACCTTTTTAATATTTATTTTCATGAAAATAAGTTTAAATAAAACTATATTAAAATCAAAAGGGGAAATAAGAATTATAAATAATTGAAATTTAAGTAAATAAAATGCACCCTTAATTGTGTTTTTCTATTGTAATAAAATACATTGATGTTGCAATATGCTTACATTAATTATGTTGATTAAAAAAATGATATTACAAATATAATATAACGGAATGAAGGTGTGGATTATAATTTTATGATGAAAATGTTGCTTTTGTAGATACAAATTTCCTATGGAGTGTGAACACAATCATGGATCTTCCTCATTTAGAAATTGGATTGGGGTTAGGGAATTAAGATCTTCATTATCTGTTGTATTAGTTTTATCATGCATAGTAAAGATAAATTTCATATCACCATTGTTCTTTAATCAGATTACTGCCATATGACAAATCGAGTAAATTAATCTTCAACACATCCTATATATATAAGCAAATACAAAGTAAGTGCTTATCATAAATAATTAAACCAAGTTGGATCAAATATAATCTACAAGTAATTAATCGTACTTTTTTTTATTTGCATTTGCACATCCACTAAACATTTTTATCTATTATCTGTTGTTAAAAAAATAAAAAAATAAATATTTTTATCTCATAATAATTAATAATTGTATATCATATTTGATGCGTATACAAGGCATCAATATCATCATTTTTATTATTTTTATTTATTTATATTGAGTCGTCTATTACTCATGAGGTTGAGTGGCGTCAATCCTAAAGTTACGCGTGATTAATCGAATTAGAGTTGAAGTAAAATTAGTAGATTGATAAGATATTATTTTCTAATATTATTAGAAGATAAATTTTGTTATTTAGGCTTAGTATTTAGTATTTATATCCTATATATTTTATTTTATCTTTTAGTTATCCTAACGGCATGGGATGTTTGCCTATAAATATTCTTTATTTTTATTAATGAAGGCAGAGAAGTTTTGGGTTATAATTGATCAATTCGTATGAATTGTTTTAGCAAGAGAATTGCATATGATATTTTGCTGAGAAAGCTACCATTTTAGTTGTTATTTAGTCTTGGTTAGATTAAATAGCTTCATATCTCCGAATTTCCTAAAGAGCCCATAAAAATACGCATCAAATTGGTGTGGCTGCTACTACTGCTATTAGGCGAGGGAAACAGTGCACTTCTTGAAGTTTCGTGCAAATTTTTTTTTGCAATCGGGCCTAATAAAAATCAGTTTTGTAGGTCAGATTGTTTGGATTTGTTCTCCTTCGTTTCTAAAGCTTTTGAGGTGATTCTTTTGTTTTTTACAAATTGGTTAACTTTTTGTCTAGTTTTCACCTGCAAAATTTGAGAATTTTTTGAGGAGCGTAGATATTAAATTGGATTCGTTTTTGGCAACTGGTTAAAAATCGAACTAATCTGGTAGTGTTAAGAAAAAAAAAAATTGCAACCACTTGGCTTGGATTTTTTGGCTGATTTTTTGGTCGAGTATTTTACACATATAGGGCTAGAATCATACAAAATTTCAGAAGTTTTTGAGGTGTTTAGATTGGATTTTTATCCTCGAACTTTTGATCAATTTCTGGACTGGTTTTGTGTGTTTTCTTATTCACTTAAACATGGTGAATCAAGCTGAATATGCGGCATTGTTGGATGAGCTCAAGAAAATTAATACTCGATTGGATAAGTCGGAAGAAATTACTGCGACACTCCATCAAGAACTACATAACCGTGACTTAACTCCGCACACACGCAATCACACAGTTGAAGAGATCAAACTTGCTAATTTGCCCACTTTTGAAGGCGATGGAGACCCGGAAACTTATCTTGATTGGGAACGAAGGTTAGACCGTCTCTTTAGGTACAAGAACCTAGATGACACTAAGAGGTTTCACTATGCTTTTCTCAAACTGACCAAGTATGCATCTCTTTGGTTCGAATCCTTTCAAAACCAACGGGAACGAGATGGAAAAGCACAACTTACAACTTGGACTGAATTAAAGCAAAAGAAGAAGAAGAAATTTGTTCCACGATTGCATAAGCAAGACTTGTTTTCGATGCTAAACTCTTTGCAACAAGGGTACATAACAATTGATAATTATATCAAAGAATTCGAGAAGTTATATATAGCATGTGATTGTAAGGATGAGGAGGAACAAAAAATTGCTAAATTTGTTCTTGGCCTCAATGCTAGCATGCGTTCTAAGGTCTAATTGCAGCCCCTAAATACCTTCGATGACGTTTCCTTGTTTGCTATGAAGCTGGAAAAACTAAACAAGGGGAAGAGTTCCGTTTTTGGGCAATTTTCGGCACCAAAAGCTGAGCATACTGCTGCCCACGAAACTGAACAGCAAGCTGCCCCCAAAGACGACACCGTGGTTGCCTTAAAAGCAAACTTGAAAAAGCTCCACTCTCGCAGCAACCAACGAGGAAGACAATATGTTTTCGTTGCCAAGGTTTGGGTCATGTTGCCAAACAATGCCCCAATCGATCTATGGTTACACGGGAGGAATTTTATACGTTTATGTTGCATAATATGGACAATGTTATAGTAGATGAGCAACAACCTTTGAACGATATTACGTCGTCGGATTTTTGGGAAACTCAACCACGATGCACTCCGGAAGATGAGGGACATGCTTTGGTCCCGCGGCGTTCTTTGATTTCCGCTCCGGAGGATGGTTTTGACACTCAAAGGTGTAATCTCTTCCACTCAAATTGTCTTGTTAAGGATAATATGTGCTCTTTTATCATCGATAGTGGAAGTTGCACTAATGTGTGTGCTCTAAATTTGGCCGAATCTTTGCAATTACCTATGCGTAAACAACCTCATGCTTACAAATTAAATTGGTTATATGACGTTGGAGGAGTTTGGGTTCGAAAGCAAGCATTAGTTAGTTTTAATGTGGGAAGTTATACGGATGAAATGTGGTTCGACGCGATTCCTATGACTGCTTGTGCTCTCCTTTTAGGCCGTCCATGGCAAACCGATCGTCATGTCATCCACAATGGCAAGACAAATGAGTATTCTATGCTTATGGGTGATAAACGGTTGCTCCTTCAACCTTTACCACCAAGAAGGCAGTCACCTACAACTAAACAAGAGAGTTCTAATAATCATGTATGCTTGAGTTCTTACCGTAACGAGGTGCTTGATACTACCACTACTAAGAAAGATTGACGCAACCAAGTACTACAATTGAGGAAGGGTAAAACATTAGATGTTGGTGATTGAGTTTGGTTGTCACTCACGGCTCAAAGGCTTCACGTGAACCACAAGGATGGTGAACCTATGGATGAGGGTCCGTTCCAAATCATTGACAAGGTGGGGTATGAAACCTTCAAGGTCCCATTGGGTGATGGAGTATGTGCTACCTTGTCTTCATACGACCTAGTTCCATGTTTTACCAATGAAACTTGAGGTCAAGATTTTTTCAAGAGGGGGAGTATGATGCGTATCCAAGGCATCAATATCATCATTTTATTATTTTTATTTATTTTTATTGAGTCGTCTATTAATCATGAGGTTGAGTGGCGTCAATCCTAAAGTTACGCGTGATTAATCGAATTAGAGTTGGAATAGAATTAGTAGATTGATAAGATGTTATTTTCTAATATTATTAGAAGATAAATTTTGTTATTTAGAATTAGTATTTAGTATTTATATCTTATATATTTTATTTTATCTTTTAGTTATCCTAACGGCTAGGATGTTTGCCTCTAAATATTCTTTATTTTTATTAATGAAGGCAGAGAAGTTTTGAGTTATAATTGATCAACTCGTATGAATTGTTTTAGCAAGAGAATTGCATATGATATTTTGCTGAGTTATAATATTGCCTCTAAAGTTTCATATGTGGCTTGCTACACCGTATGGCTGGGGTTACTTATTCAGGGGTTACTCAGTCGAGGGTTGATTATTGATCAAGAGTTACTCTATCGGTTATAAGTTACTTGGTCAGGGATTACTTGGTAGGTTAGGGGTTACTCAATCGGTTAGGGGTTATCCGTGTAGTATTTTAGTGTGTGTCAACCGCCCACACGGTGTGACCAGCCACACAAAAAACGTGTTGCACGTCTTATAGGGTCAATACACACAATAGTAGGTCGGGCTAATGCGGGTCGCAGGTCAATAATGAACAGGCCAACAAACTATTTAGATAAAATAAATATTGGAAAAAACCATAATTAAGTATATATGAATACGAAAATATATATGTACTTTTATTTACATGATTTACTTTCTTTATCTATTAAATTGGACAAATATTTTAGCCCTATATTGACCATACCTTATAAGGGTCTTGTCCATTAGACCTTGTCTATTAAAAGGCCTTTAAGTTTGACCCTGACCATATTATCATTGGGTTACCCTACCCAATAACCAGATTTAGTCTAACGCCGGCACAAGATAGCTTAGCAACAAGTGTTGTGTTGACGTTGGATCAACCAGTG
The DNA here is from genome assembly GCF_001683475.1 of Chenopodium quinoa. NCBI lineage: Eukaryota > Viridiplantae > Streptophyta > Magnoliopsida > Caryophyllales > Amaranthaceae > Chenopodium > Chenopodium quinoa. The sequence continues at coordinate 712,220 of NW_018743014.1, read as the reverse complement.
CAGTTAATGGATGATTTTGTTTACTAGAAGTTCACTAGGGATAATGTTTTTTCAACAAAATCTACCTATGCCCTTCTTTGTGAGCCTAAGGTCATATCTGGTACTCAATTCCATATCTCTCCTGCCTGGTGAAGGAAGTTCTGGGCTTTACCAATTCTTCCTCGGTGGAAAATCTTTGGTTGGAAATTGCTGCATGACGCTCTTTCTTTGGCGGCTATTCTCCATTTCCGGGGCCTCCCACTTGATCCATTTTGTGCCTTTTCTCATGTGGAAGTGGAATCTGTGTCTCATACATTCAGAGACTGTCCTGCTATCTACAGTCTATGGCTATCTGGAACGTTAGGCATTCAATGGGATATTATGCAGTTTCCTCCGTTTAGTGTTTGGTTTTCGAGTACTATATATCACTTTTCTTCGTTTAGATATTGGAAGGGTATTACTTCGTTATTTGCTTTCCTCTGGGCGATTTGAATTTCTCGTAATCAACTGAGGTTTAGGAAAGACGTTTGGTCACCTAGGATAATTATTGGTTTGGTGTCAGATTGGTTTTTTCGTAGTATGTAGGCTCAGGATTGGAAGAGGTCTTCGAAGTCTTCTAGTTTGGTTCGTTTGGAGGCTAGGCAGGATGTCCATAGTGGCTTTGTCTACGGGGGTTACCTTATATTTCTCTAACGGCTAATTTGATTGTAGATGGGGCCTGGGATTATTCTACTTATAGGGCTGGAGCAGGTTGGATAGTTTGAGATCTTCATTCTTCTAAGGTATTGGGAGGAGGTTGTCGGGCTTTTATGGCGAATTCAGCATTGCAATCTGAGCTTCAGGCTTGTGTTTGGGGTTTGGAGTTTGCTATCCGTAAAGGCTTCTTGAAAATCCAGGTTTATACAATTATGCTGCCCTCCTTGCTCTTCTTCCTCTTTTTGGTTTAATGGAAATTTCTGATTGGTGGCTCATTCATGAGTTGAGGGCTTCGATTCAATCTCTTTTGGTTTGCCAGGTTTGAAAGGTTCCTCGTTTGTGGGTTACACCTACTCACTGGTTGGCTGGTTGTGCTCGGTGTCGTCAGTTGTTGTATTTTCTGTTTTAGCTTTAGTCACTAGGCGAAAAACATAAATAGGCACCGGTTCAAACCACCGCATGGGCACTGGTTTTGAACCGTTGAGTATTTGAGGGATGCCAAATCTCTGAAGATTTGGCACCGGTTCAAAACCGGTGGCTATTTAAAGATTTGGCACCGGTTAACCGGTGCTAAATACACTCTTTGGCACCGGTTAACCAGTGCCAATTACCCATGGCGCGCTTTTTTTTTTTTATTTCAGTACAATAGGCACCGATTATTTAAGTGTTTTATGGTTCATTTTCATCCAAATTGGCCCAAGTAAGGCCTATTTGACTACTAGGATGCCTATTTCCTACATTTCTTGTCAAATGAACTCATTCTTTCTCATAACATGTCATTATTACTTATTTATAGGCGCCTAGGGCTTGAAATCACATGAAAGGAGCAATTCAAGTGTTTTAGGACGCATTTTCATCCAAAATGGCCCAAGTAAGGCCTATTTCTTACATTTCTTGTCAAATAACATGTTAAGAGCAAATAAACTAAGTCAACGACATACCTCATCAAGCTGTAGTGTGTCTGTACAACAACTCACTATGTCAAACATGAATCTCATCACGTATAGGCCACAATCAACTCCGTTATCTTGTTCTGCGCACTAGCATAGGAACAAAGTACATGAATCAAACATGCATATATAGCAAATTAGTAACTTTTTACGCATCGTTTATTACGAAAATCACAATATCATGTGGCATTACCATCGGTGATTTCCATGTGGGACCTTGAGGAGCTCGACAATTTATCTTCTTCATAACACTATAGAAAAGTAAGGTCAAATTTGATTAGTATGACTAATAAATGAGTTAGGTAATGATAATCAACACTGGGTAGCTTTATTTACTTTTGCAGTATGGACTTCACGAGGAGCTTTTTTGGATGAGGCAATCGAGCCGAATCAAAAAGGAAGATTGTGTTACTGGAAACACAAATCACCAGCAGGGTCCAATGCAAACTGCATAAATTCACAATAGACAAACAAATCAATTATTAGCCATGTACAACATATAATCAGGGGAAACAAATGAATTTGACATGGTTAGACGTACTCCTCATAACATGGGGCCAATATGAACTTGTCTCCCGCACGCACTGATTCCTTGATACTCCGTTCAACATAATACAACACGTCAGGGTGGTTGCCTAAGATTCTAGTAGTGGAGATCTGCTCGGGGCATAACCACCCAACTTGACACGGAGAATCAATGTCACGTAAGTTCTCCTGTAGTGCTCTGCATGCATGATAATAGAATATTAATGAAAAAATAAACGACAATCACCACTAATCTGAATAACATACTTTGAGCGGCATTGAATTACCTCATGAATGTTTGAATGAGGGAAATGTTAAGCATTGATCCACTTAGAAATTCTTTCACATCTTCTTTGTTGAGCCATGAAATTGCATCTTCATCATAGTGGAACAATGCCTTAGGTAGTGCAACTTGAACAAGAGTGTCACTAGGCAACATAGCAACACGTGTAGATAAGTTAAATCTTTAGAGAGAGATTGAAGGACCGTATCTGCAATAAGTGGAGTAGCTTGCATAGCTGAACCTCTCGAAGAGTTCTTCTTCGACGCTTTTTCACTCTCCGACCGTTGTTCACTCCTCTTCTTTGGCACCGGTTGATCAATGCTTTTAGGCTGCTCCACCCTCCTTTTCTTTGAAGTTTGGCTTTTCTTCGAAATCTGATAAAGCAAATCACGTAATTGGTTAGAAAATAAATCCATCCAACTCTTGTGGAAGACAATCGGGCATAGAGTAAAGAGTGAACCCAAAATCTTACCTCGTTGATCAACCTTACCCAATCACATGGCCATTGCACAAAGCTACCTTTCGCTTCCCAGAGTGTAGTAATCCCATCCTCCTCTACGGGCACCGGTACTCGGATGTACTCGAACCCTGCAACCACATAATTGATCCCGACCGAGTAATGTTGTGGCCTAAGCGGACGCGAATGGACCGTACCACTGGTCGGTTGTGTACTAGCATACGCAACCAACTGCAAAGGTCCACTGTTTGATAACCCCGGGTGTAGAAGTGCACAACGGGTCTCTTCCCGCAGTAATTTGGAAGAAGAAATTAACACTTTCAAAGCGATTATAAACAACGCCCACACCGAAAACAAAAGCGAAAACCGATTTTATGATTATGTTAAGGTATCATTAGGGTTTATTTTAAAGTTGTTAATGATGTATTTTGGTTGAGTTTTAAGCATGTAACAGCCTCTAATAAAGGAATCATAGCTGCTGTAAAAACAGCCTCTATGCCGTGTGTTTTTGCTGTACTTTTACCTTGCTTTTGGGTGAATTATATCTATTATGTATTTAGAGTGTGTATGGCAATGGGCTAAGGTTGATTTTGGGTGAATTTGTTGTGCAATATGCTCACAGCAGACACAGCAGATCACAACAGATCAGAAGTAGGCTGAAACAGCTCACAGCTCACAACATACGGCAGAAACAACAACACGGCAGTAGCTCACAGCAGACACAGCTCACAGCAGATCAAAAGCAGATAGAAGGCAGACACAGCTCACAGCAGACACAGCAGGCAGCACAACTCATAGGCAACACAGAAACAACATAGAAACAGCATAACACAGAAACAGCAGCAACACAACACAGAAACAACATAACAGAGCTCACAGCAAGCAGACAGCAGCATCACAGTAGTATCACAGCAGACAGACATACAGCAGAATCACAGCAAGCACAGAAACAGGGAGACAACAAGCACAGAAACAACATGACAGAAATAGCAAGCACAAAAACAGGCAGGCAGCAAGCACAGAAACAACATAACAGAAATAGCATGACAATGGTATGTGAAACAGAAACAAAAACAGCATGACAGAAACAGCAGCATCACAGCATGATAGCACAGAAACACGACAAAAATAGCACAGAAACAGTAGGTAGAAGCAGCACAGAAACTTGACAGAATTAATACTATCACCTCGAACATCTCCTTTCCCGATCAATCGTTATGCAAGTAATACAGAAACGAAGAACATTTACAAAGAATTAAACAAATTACCTGTAAATCTGGAAAGTCAACCGGTGTTGGATTATGAAGCTCCCTCGAGTCTGCATGTGTAGGAGTATGAACCTGCAATGGTAATTTAATAATGCCACTTTAGATCTCACGTAACTCAATATGCCAAAACTAATAGATATGAAACTATCTTATCATCGTCTCCATGTATCTCATCATCGTCTCGATGTATCTCATCTTCTCCTGGTCCTTGTGGGTGACTACATGAGTCGACTGGTGTAGTCGAGGGGAAAGGCAAGCCCAGAAAGTTCAGTTGCTTCGCCTAAGCATTGAATTCTTCTCGCATCTCGTTCGGCACTTGTTCCTTAATTGATGCCACCGTGGCATCCAAGTCAACCGGTGAGTTCACACTTGCTCGGGATCTTCCTGATAAGGTATATTCAGGACCCATCACCTTTTCCCATCCTAACAAGGTCCTTCCCGCACCTAATACCCGTCCTGGATGGTAGGGCTTTCCCAAAGCCAAGGTGAAAGGGTCCTTCTCTACTGTTGGGACGAGCTTCCCTTCAACCAGTTCTTCAGTGTACTCAAGCTGTAGCAAAAACAAAAAGGCAACATGAATATAGTTAATGTTTTTGTAAAGTGATATTTATGCTAAAGCTTCATAAAGTTCACTAGTTCATAGTTGCTTACGAGTTTATCTGCCATTTCTTTGGTTTCCGGAGCGTTGATGACCCATCTTCCGGTTTTCTTATCACGCGAATGCAGAGAACAAATGAAATCGCCAGCACGACTCACCAACGTAGTGGTCGTGGAATCAGAGGCTTCTTTGGAGGACCCTAGAAGCACAGTGGGGTATACTCCCTCCTTCACCCACGTTTCCCTCCATTCACCAAATGTTTTAGGCCCCATACGATGGGTATATTGCCTCTGCAATGCATTTTTGGAATTTTGCTCTCTCAGTTCCTACATAATTAGACATGTTAGTATCATTACTTAAAAAAGAGTTAATATATTATACAATTGTCATCAGATTTACTTAAACTTACAATTGCTTCCTTCTCACTTTTTTGGAGAACGAAAGCTTCCCAATCATCCTTTGATACGCTTGGCCATTTTTTCCATGGGAGTTGCTCTTCCTCGATGACTTCATCATCATTGCCACCTCCTTTCTTGTTCTTTGGTCTTCTCACCCTTGTCTTTGTGATCCACGTATGAACTAAGAGGGTCTTGAAGCCTCTGAATCTTTCTGCCAATAAAGATTCAAACACCCTTCACTTGGTGGCATCATAAGGAATGTTAAACACACTCTGCAAGCACAAACCAAAACGATTATTAGTTTCCCCTTTTAAATAACAATAAAGTGAAGGAATTTATAATTGTGTGCAAACAAAACACATGCCCTTGTATCATTCCAAAATGTGTCAATCAAGCCCGGAGATACTTCCCGCCAACCAAGAGTAATGGGGATTTTGCGCGCACAAATCCCAACGTGAACAACATATTGACGACGCCATTTGCCTGTAGGTTGGCCTGCCTTGTCATACTCCAAGGCCATGGGACCGACGGGTTTCTTGAAACTTGTCGTCGGACCCCTCACCTTTTTCTTAGCCGGTGCCTTCACCCCCCCCCCCCCCTCCACTTTGTCCTTGGCTTTGAGTATGGGAAGTAGGATTCTCACCAACCGTCTCAGATGCTGCATTGTCGATAGGAGGCGCTTGTTCAACTGAAATCTCAAAGTCATCAAGCCTACGCTCCAACTCATCCTAAGCCTGATCTTCTGCCTCACCCAAATCAGGCTCCTTATTCACATCTTATAGCTCGTCCTCATCCTCAGTGAAATCATCATCATCATCCTCTACATCCTCGACACAAATACGGTCCTGATCGTTCGCCATGAGATGCAAACACCTGCCATTACAAACATAACACGTTATTAGTTGTAATATAAATAAATTTGAAAGGTAAAGTTATAATCAAATATAAATTGCTGAATTATAATACAAATCAACATAGAAAATGGGCAAGTGTAAGTCGTTTTTATTCCGTATTTCAAATGTTTTAAAAGTTACTTCATTCATTTAAAAGAAAATGTGAAAAATGGGCAAGTAAGTTAACACTTTCATTCATTTTCACCTAACCTGTGATTTATACTTTCAACGCCTACAATTTCAAAATTGCTGAAAAATATTACCTCAATCTAATATTCCTTCATTGTGGTCTGATCGCATATAATTGGCTTAGTCGTCTATGTCATTTGTTACAACAGGTCTAGGAACAGTGAAAGGTGTCGAGTCATCAAACGCATCATATTCTTCCTCATCCTCGACATCTCCAATGCCTAGGATTCTTCTTTTGCCGGCTAGCACAATAGACCATTTTGAATCAGCTGGGTCAGTTACGTAAAACACTTGCTTAGCTTGAGATGCAAGGATGAATGGTTCCGCACTATCATTCAGATGGCCAAGATCTACAAGAGTAAAGTCATCATATTCGACGTTACGCCTGATATTATCAACCCACTTACACTGGAAAAGAGTAACCGTGAAGTTACAATAATCAAGCTCCCATATTTCTTGAATTCGACCATAGTATGACAACTCTGCATCAACGGGTGATTTATCCTTAGCACTTGCAAACTCCCTTGACGATGCCACAAGCGTTACACCACTGTTTTGGGTCGAGGAAGATTTCAAATTCTGACGCTCAGTCCAAAATGTGTACCCATTTATGTCATATCCCTCAAATGAGCGAACATCATCCCTAGGACCATAAGCAAGCCACCTTATTGTATCTGTGACACTCTCATCCATTCCACCCATCACTCGATCACGAAACCAACTCACAAAATTCTTATTATGCAACTGCATCAGTGCCCTTTCACCTTTCGATGGAAATTCATCACGCAAACTAGTCATGTGCTCGTCTAAATATGGGTGAACATCTACAACATGGTGCAACACATGTAGGTGTGCTTGTAAGAACTTATCTCGATCAGGTGACATTCATTTCGACCCAATTCCTTACCTTATTTTGTAATGTTCCCATGTGTCTTTCAAAAGGATAGCACCACCTCATGAACACTGGACCGCACAATTTAATCTCACGCACCAAATGAAGAATCAAATGCACCATTATGTCAAAAAATGAGGGTGGGAAGTACATCTCAAATTTGCACAAAGTCACAACCACATCCGCCTGTAAAGCATCAAGTGTACAAGGATCAAGAACTTTTCTGCATATTGTATTGAAAAACAAACAGAGGCTTGTAATAGCTTCCCTCACGTGCTTTGGTAAAATACCACGTATTGCAATTGGTAGGAATACTTGCATCAGAATATGACAATCGTGGGATTTCATACTTGTCAGCTTCAATTCTCCATTCAAGGATACAAATCTTTTCATGTTAGATGCGTACCCTAATGGAACCTTAATGTCGTATAGACATGCATAAAACATCCGTTTTTCTACCCTTGACAATGTGTAGCAAGCCGGAGGTAAATAAGCCTTGTCATCCTTGGCTTTTCCTGCATATTTCTTCTTCGACGCATCCGTGGCCTTTCCCTTTCCCTTGCTCTTCCCCTTTCCTTTTTTCGAACTCATTTCATTTTCCGTTTCCTATTCCTTTCCCTTTCTAACCTTTTTCTGAGCCCACAATTCTAGACGAACCCTCATCTTTTCCAATTCTAACCGTGCACCCTTTCCGTCCTCTGTTTTGCCTTGAATATTCATCAGCGTTCCCACGAGAGCATCACACACATTCTTCTCTATATGCATTACATCAAGATAGTGCCTAACGTCATGTTCTTTCTAGTACAGAAGCTTCCAAAAGATTGATTCTTTTTTAAAGAGAGCAGTTGAGTCCGCAGCTTTTTCTGTTTTCCCAAATACTGTTTGTATACCCTTAAATCGAGCATAAACCTCCTCACCAGTCAAAGGCCTAGGCGTAGTCCCCTCTTCTGCTTTCCCATCGAAAGCCTTTTTTTGCCTATAGTACGGGTGATCGCGCCTTAGCAACCTTCGAGTACGCACGTACACCTCTTTGTGACAATTATCAAGGTGTATGCTTGGGGTGTCATCAATACAAATGGGGCATGCTTTTTTTCCTTTGTTATTGTAACCAGACAAGTTGCCATATGCAGGAAAATCATTAACGGTCCACATAAGAGTTGCACGCAATATGAACATCTCATTCTTATGAGCATCAAAAACGAAAACCCCTTCGTGCCAAATCTTTCTCAAATCGTCAACAAGTGGCGCAAGATAAACATCTATGTCGTTTCCAGGTTGTCTTGGCCCCGTTATCAAAATTGAAAGCATTACATATTTTCGTTTCATGCACAACCAAGGAGGCAAATTGTAGATCACTAAAAGTACCGGCCATTTGTTGTGTTGGGTACTAAGAGTGCCAAATGGATCCATCCCGTCCGTGCACAAACCAAGCCTTAAATTTCTGACTTCATCACCAAATTCCCCAAACTTCATATCAATGTTCTTTCATTGTGGGGAGTCGGCTGGATGCTTCAGCATTCTGTTTTTATTTCTTCCCTCTGCATGCCACCTCAAGTTTTTAGCGTCTTTTGGTGTTGAGAATAAACGCTTAAACCTTGGAAAAATGGGAAGATACCACAACACCTTAGCAGGAGGTCCCTTCGTACCACCATTGCAACTCATGCGCTTGTAGCACGACTTCTTGCATCGTAGACACTCCTCCAATTGTTCATATTCATTTCGATAAAGAATATAATCATTAGGACATGCATTTATCTTCTTATACTCCAAACCAAATGGACACTTGATCTTCTTTGCATAATAGTAAGACTTAGGAATTTCATTCCTGTCGGGCAACATCTCACTTAACGCGGTCAACAAAGAAGTAAAACTACTGTCCGTCCACCCATGTTTCGACTTAATGTTAAAAAGTGTTAGCACGGCTGATAGTTTAGAGTAGTTTTTGCACCCAGGATACAAAGGCTTTTTAGAAGCCTCTGATAATGGCTCAAACACGTCACTTTCAACACCACGCATCATCTCGTCCACCCCTTCATCCTCGACCCCATCCACCTGATCATCCTCAAATCCATCCTCATCACCATTATCAATAATATGTTCATCATTCCTGTATTTCTCGTCCACACGAATGTCATTGCTTCTATCATCATGCACATCATTCCCATCAACATCTCCACTGTACTCTCCTTCTTCACCGTGCCAAATCCACACATGGTATTTAAGCCTAAACTCACGACAAACTACATGATCTCTAATGATATCAACACTATTGACCACCTTCACATTATTACAATCAACACAAGGACAATAGAGCCAATCGACACCCATTCTGCGCTGATAAGATAAAGCCCTCTCGCAAAACTCTTAAACCCCATCAAAGAATTCCAATGTATCACGTCTACCATACATCCAGCAACGATCCTTCTCCATTAAGTAAATTGTCTCTAAACATGGCAACATATTACGAATAATGTATAATTGCTACATCTATTATATATGTAAATCAAATTCAAACACACACCATGCATATAACATTCATATAGATACAAAAATGCATATATGCTTCCAAAGGGTCCTTATCACTCCAACCTAACCCATCCTTGAACGTGTAATCTCACTAGTTAATGTATGTCGACTTTCCAATTTTAAGGAAAATCCGGCAGCATTTCCCCCCAGTTCTCCAAGTACACGATGTAGGTGATAACTTACCCACATATGTACCCAGAGAACATGGTGAGGAAATGGTAATCCAAGATGTTCCTTAAAATCGAAAAAAAAGACATACATTCACCACCTAAGTGAGAGTAAACGTTCAAGAACAGTCCCAACCGAGGACTATTCAAGACTTTCTCCTAATGAGAAAGCCTTGAACGGGTATCTAGGCATATGATGATGCAATCATTTCATATATTGTTGTATTTATTTGTCATTAAATAATACACAAGTCGTAATAGCATGAAAAACTTTTATTAAAACAATAAAGAGAAAGAAATATAGCTTATTAGTAAAGTGTATAATTCATACCAATATAGCAAGTACAATGGATGTATTGTTTCTAACTTCTCACTTGAGCTAAATGTGTCGTCTTCAAGCTTATAAACTTGTGCTTCAATTCACATATGAATCTATAAAAATTTTAAAACAAAAAACAAAAGTCTGGGGTTATGCATTGATCTTAATAAAACTCACCATACAAGAAAGAATTTATACAAAATTTATATTCCAACACTTATAAATACAAAAAATTAGCATGAGAAACACCTCAGCTATAGTTTCGGTCTCAAGCAAATGTCCTAACATTCTACCAGAATGTCACATGGCAGCAACTACGCCATGGCACCCAAAAGCCTCTGTAGAAACCAGCAACTTACATTAGCAGAATTCAACAAAGCTGCTCTTCAACCAATTCATAAAGAAAAAGAGCAGATGCAAATTACACTACAAAGCAGTCTTGAACAGATGCAAATTACACTAGAAACCCTATATTACCATAAACCTGAAATTACTAAATTGAACTGAAAATCAACGAAAAACCCTAGATTACGAAAGAAAATTAATGAATTCGCACAACCACAAGAAATACCTTACCTCGAAGCTTGTTCAATGGAAGTGAGAAAGCTCATAATTGGCCTCAATGGAGAATATAGAGCACGTTCAATGGCGTGATTTCAACGGAGATCAGGCTTGGTTCAATGTAGGTGATGCTTCAATGGAGTGAGAATGCGCGTAAACCACTTTAATGGAGAGAGAGACCTGCTTCAATAGAGTGCATGCAGAAGGAGATGCGAAAACGAAGAAGGAAAGCAGGGGGGAAGAGCAGGAGATGCGAAAATGGGAGGGAAAACGAGAAGGACATGGATGAGCAGGAGATGCGAAATGGGAGGGAAAACGAGATGGAGAGGGATGAGCAGGAGATGCGAAAATGGGAGGGAAAACGAGATGGAGAGGGATGCGAATATGCCAGCTGCTTCAATGGAGTACATAAGGAGAAGAGCAGATTAAACGAAGAAGAGGGAAAGCAGGGGAAAACGAAAGAAGAAGAAAGTTATAGCATTAACACAGTTTTTTTTAAACAGTTGGCACCGGTTTTGTTTAGAACCGGTGCCAAATCCCTTTTTCTGCTTTTTTTTTTTTTTTTTTTTGTAATTGGCACCGCACCGGTTTAAGAGGAACCGGTGCCAAAAGTCATTAAGCATATCCCACCCATTTCCTTTACCACCGGTTTTCAAGAACTGGTGCCAAAGGTGCTTTGCCTAATTCATTTTTTCTACTAGTGAGTTGACAGTTGTTGTGTTTTGGTGTTCCGTATTCCTTATTTATTGATATGAGTAATCATATTTATTAATAAGAGTGAACTTAAGTTGTCTATATCAGTAATCCCAATTCATTTTATACAAAACAATTAATTAAAAAATATTGCTTCGAACCCTTTTTCTTTTGTTTTGACTATTAAAAACAGTGTATAGCTCAGGTGATGCCCCTGGTCATACGATATATATATTCACTAGTAGAAAAACATAAATTAGCATCGGTTCAAAACCCCCGCACCAGTTTTGAACGGGTCTAGATTTGAGGGGTGAGAAAAAATGTAAAACAATCGCACCAGTTCAAAACCGGTGGCATTACTTACTTTTCGCACCGGTGCTAATACTCTTTGCTGCACATTTTTTTATTATTATTTTTAATCTTTGGCACCGGTTAACCGGTTCCATTACTCTTTTTTTTTTTTTTGCAATAATATTAATATTTAACTAATAATAATAATAAATTAAAAAACTTGCACACCCTGCATTAATTTTACCATTATTATTATAATATAATTATAATAACAATAATAATTGTAATTATTTATAATATTAATAATAATTAATAATAATAATTTTTATAATAACAATGATGATAATAATAATAATAATAATAATAATAATAATAATTTCTAAATTGAAATAATAACAACAATTCATAGATATTAATAATTCCCAAATGCAATATAATAAAGTGTCACATTTACAAACAATATTAATTAATAATGTACTTAAAAAGTTAACAAAAAATAAATTCAAATAGAAGTAACATTTACAAATTAAAGGTGATGAAAGACGCCAACATGTCTCAAACTTCATTAAGTTCCTTGCTTGTCAACGGACCTTCCTTTCGTACCTTGCAAAACTTGGAATAAACAAAAATTATGTTAGAATTAATTACTAAGGTTATACAAGTATAAATAAAAGTTTAAAAACTTAAATACCAAACTTGATTTATTATACGAGGCTCACATATATATAATGTTTCTATTATTTGTAAGTATAAACAAGCAATTAAGAGTCAAATTCAAGCTTTTACAAGTCCACTTGGGAAAAAATGGCCTAAAATAAAATGTAATAGATACTAACGTTCCCAAAATTGTTTTTTTCTTTCTAAATTTCAATCCAATGATTTATACTAAGCTTATATACCATGTTCGTATTGTTGGTAACTATAAATAAGCAATTAGGAGTCAAATTCATGCATTTACAAGTTCAGTTTCACCCAAAATGGCCCAAATAAGGCCTATATGACTTCTACTTTGCCTATTTTCTACATTTCTTATCAAATGAACTCTTTCTTTCTCATAACATATCAATATTACATATTTTTAGGTGGATAAAGCTTCAAATCACATGAAAAGAGCATTTAACTAAGTTTTAGAACGCATTTTCATCCAAAATGGCCCAAATAAGGCCTATATAACTTCTGCTTTGCCTATTTTCTACATTTCTTATCAAATGAACTCATTCTTTCTCATAACATGTCAATATTACATAGTTTTAGGTGGCCAAGGCTTGAAATAACATGAAAAGAGCATTTTACTAAGTCTTGGAGCATTTAACTAAGTGAATGGTGTACCTCATCCAACTGTAGATTGCCCGTACAACGACTCTATAACACCCCTAAATTACTCTCCCATAATAATAATAATCATAATGAAACTTTAGGAAGTAACTTGGGGATATTACTGCCACGTGATTACGTAAGGCTTAACAGAGATTTACAGCGGAAGAAAGTACTTATCATTTATTATTATTATTATTATTATTATTATTATTATTATTATTATTATTATTATTATTATTATCATCATTATAATAATAATAATAATAGTAGTAGTAGTAGTAGTAGTAGTAGTAGTAGTAGTAGTAGTAGTAGTAGTAGTAGTAGTAGTAGTAGTAGTAGTAGTAGTAGTAGTAGTAGTAGTAGTTAGTAGTAGTAGTAGTAGTAGTAGTAGTAGTAGTAGTAGTTAGTAGTAGTAGTAGTAGTAGTAGTAGTAGTAGTAGTAGTAGTTCAAAACATTTTCGAAATAACTAAAACACTGATACTAGGTTTACTAAATTGAACTAGGTGATCACCACCCATCGACCCCAATACAACATTTAATTCACGTCGTGTGATCGCCATCACCTATGTATTCGTCATTAATGACAAGTAGGGCCAATCCAAAACAAAAGAGAAATACGTATTAACCAAAATGCTAAGTACATACAAATGCTAAACATGTGAAATCAATAATAATAACAATAACAATAATAAAACTAAGAGGTACGTAGTAATAGTAGTAATACGTAGCATTAGTAGATAGTGTTTGTAGCAGTATATAGTAATATTTTAGTAATAGTAGTATAGCCATAGATTATAGTAGTAGTAGTAGTAGCAATTTTATCCCAAAGCATATATATATATATATATATATATATATATATATATATATATATATATATATATATATATATATATATATATATATATTATAGTAGTAGTAGTAGCAGCATTTATATATATATATATATATATATATATATATATATATATATATATATATATATATATATATATATATATATATATATATATATATTATAGAACTATGGTAATGGAGTATAAAGAAGAAAAGAGGCTTCACCTTGCTACTTTGGGGAAGAAGGCTACGGTTGAGATGCGGCAATGGTGGAGCTTCGGCCCACTCATGGTCAAGGAGAAATTGAAAGAAAGAAGGAGATGGAGAGGAAAGAAAGAAGGAGGAGAATGTAGGGCTTTGAGGGAGGAAGAAGAAAGGAGGAGAAGAGAGCTTTGGAGGAAGGAAAATAGAGTAAGAATGTCTTACTTTTATGGCTATTTATAGCCTCCAAAAGGGTACTATTTCAACCATATCATCAATGTAGTAAGACTTATACTATGGAAGAAGGAGTGGGTGGGTGGTGGTTGGGTAGTAGTGTTGAACTTTGACTTGGACTTTGATTATGGAGGAAGAAGATAGGTGATAGTTGGGTAAATTTGACTCGGAAATATGTGTTTGACTCGGGATTTTGGGCATATATACAGTACTAAAGGTTAAAAATCCAATTTTTGGTTACGACAAATTTAACTTGACTCGTATAATTAAAACCTTTATAAAGCATAATTATAAAATTATTTTCGTAAAATCATATAAATATTTTTGTATAATAATAAAATATTTCGGAAAAAACTATAGTTAATAATTAGTAAACGGCTTAAAAATACGGGGTATTACAGTCTACCTCCCTTAAAAGAAGTTTCGACCTCGAAACTTGAGTAAAAAGTTGTTTAAATAATCCTAGTTAGTATAAATTGACTCATGCACAACCTATAATGACTCGAAATGACTCAAAAACTAGCCAAAAAGGGCAAAAGCACGAAACTCTATCGCATTCTACCCTCTTAAAAGGAGTTACGCCCCCGTAACTCGACTATTGACCTCAGAAAACAACTCTGGATATCTCTTCCTCATATCTGCTTCAGCTTCCCAAGTAGCTTCCTCGGTTTTATGGTTTGACTCTTTATAGCTCGTTAGGCAAATCCAACTTATATGCTACCTTTCCCAATGTACTACGGGCTTAAATTTTCTCTTTTCCTGAACCTCATCACTCCCTTCATCGGAGATGTTCTTAATAAAACTTTCTCACCTACTTCACATTCTTCATCCCTTCTCTTCAAATCTGCATTATTGCTCTTTTGACGATCTTGCGCGACTTTTATTTTCTCTTGAATCATCTTTACTTGTTTCATTGCCTCTTTGATCATTTCCGGCCCTAGGGTAACTGTCTCACTTATGTCGTTCCAACATATTGGGCTTCTACACTTTTGCCCATACAAAGCCTCGAATGGCGCCATCCCAATGCTTGCGTGATAGCTGTTGTTGTAGGAAAACTTTATCAACTCCAAATGATCTTCCCATGAACCTTGGTACTCCATAACACATGATCTCCACATATCCTCTAAAGTTTGTATTGTTCTCTCTGTTTGACCATCGGTTGCGGGGTGGAATGCAGTGCTCCTCAACAATTTAATCCTCATAGCCTTTTGTAAACTTTGCTAGAAGTTGGATAAGAACCTTAAGTCCTTATCCGATATGATGTCCTTTGTCACACCATGGTATTTCACTACAAATTTCATGTATGCTCTTCCCAATTGATCCATCGATCATGTACTCTTCATGGGTATGAACGTTGCAGACTTAGTTAATCGATCCATTATGACCCAAATTGTATCATTCCCTGTTCGCGTCTTAGGTAAAGCTCCCACAAAATCCATAGATATTGAATCCCACTTCCAACTAGGGATCTCCAAGGATTGAACTATTCCTTGTGGCCTCTTAAGCTCAATTTTGACCTTTTGACAAGTCAAACATCTAGCCACAAATTCTGCCACTTCCCTTTTCATATTCGGCCACCAGAATGTCTTTTTCATTTCCTTATACAACTTATCCCCTCCGGGATGCATTGAATAAGGAGAACTATGAGCTTCCTCCATCAACTTCTGCTTAAGATCACTTTGATTCTAGGGGATACACCACCTCCCTTTAAACCTCATGCTTCCATCATCGACTATCGAAAAGTCCAATATTTTCCCTTCCTCGATCTTCTCTTTAATCTTGTTTAACTTTTGTCCCCATGCCGACTTTCTCGAATCTCATCGTAAATCTCGACGGTTTGCTCAACAAGGCACTCAAAATCTTCTTTACTTCTCCTTGTTCCAATACCTCCAAATTCATCTTTTGGAACTACACACACAATTGGTCTGGGAGAATCATCACGTTGACTGCATGACTTGACTTCCTACTTAATGCATCAGCTACAACATTCGCCTTCCCTTCATGATACTGGATTTCCAAGTCGTAATCCTTAATCAACTCCAATCATCGTCGTTGTCTCATGTTCAACTCCTTTTGAGTGAATATGTACTTCAAACTCTTGTGATCGGTGAAAATCCTACATGTTACTCCGTACAAGTAATGTCTCCAAATCTTCAAGGCAAACACAATTGCAGCTAACTCCAAGTTGTGGGTCAGGTAATTCACCTCATAAGGCTTTAACTATCTTGAGGCATAAGCAATCACCTTCCAATTTTGCATCAACACACAACCTAACCCGAGCTTCGACGCCTCGCTATACATCTCATACTGCTCACTTCCATCTGGCAGGGCTAACACAGGTGCCGTAGTCAACTTCTCTTTTAATGTCTAAAAAGCCTTCTCACACTCCGGAGTCCACTCATACTTACATTCCCTTCTCATCAAGCTCGTCATAGGCCTTGAAATTCTCAAGAAATCCTTAACAAATCTCCTATAATAACCTGCTAACCCAAGAAAACTCCGAACATCTGACACACTCCTCGGGGTCGACCATTCACTTACCTCCTTTACCTTTGTTGGATCAACCGATACTCCTTCCTTAGAAATAACATGACCTAGGAAAGCTACCTCCTCCAACCAAAATTCGCACTTTGAAAGTTTGGCGTACAATTGATGCTCTCTCAAGGTTGAAAATACCGTCCTCAAATGATCCTCATGCTCATCCCGATTCTTCGAATACACCAAAATATCATCGTAAACACCACAAAAAACTTGTCCAAGTATGGCCTAAAAATTCAGTGCATTAAATCCATAAAAACTGCAGGTGCATTGGTTAACCCAAATGGCATTATAGTGAATTCATAGTGACCATAACGTGTCCTAAAAGCACTCTTTGGAATGTCCAACTCTGCTATCCTCAACTGATGATACCCTGACCTTATATCGATCTTTGAAAATATTCCTGCTCTTTTCAACTGGTCGAACAGATCATCAATCCTAGGCAGCGGATACTTTTTCTTGACTGTCACATTGTTCAACTCTCAGTAATCTATGCACAACCTCAAGCTTCCATCTTTCTTCTTCACAAACAAAACTGGTGCATCCAATGGTGATGAACTAGGTCGATATATCCTTTCTCCAACAAGTCATCTAACTAAGTCTTTAACTCTTTCATCTCAGCCGGGGCCATCCTATATGGAGCCTTTGAAATAGTTCCAATCCCTGGCACTAAGTTTATGGTAAATTCAACATCCCTCAAAGGTGGCATCCCTGGAATTTCCTCAGGAAAAACATCGGGAAATTCATTCACTACAGTAATATTCTTCCCGTCATCTCTATCCCCTTCTTCTATCTTTTGGACACTACGCATATACAGTGGATATCCTTTTGCTACACACTTCTTAAGTTGCAAAGCAGATATGATCTTCAACCCTGATTTCTTCCCTTCCTTTTGGTATGTTACCCTAACTTTGTCTGGGCCACACAACGTGACCTTTTGGGCCTTGCAATCGATTTGGGCTTTGTATTTACCCAACCAGTCCATCCCCAAAATGACATCGAGATCTTATAAGTCAAGCTCGATTAAATCTGACTGAAATTCTACTTTTGAAATGACAAGAGGTACACCCTGATGCTTCTTAGTCCAACTCATCACCTCCCCTGATGGGATAGTAATATCTAAGGAAATAGTCACCGGACTCTCTAATTTGAGTTTATCTACTAAAGTTCTAGAAATAAAATAGTGAGACGCCCCTGAATCGAACAAGATTTAGTAGACATAAAACAGATAAAGAAATTTCCAATTACCACATCAGAAGCAGTTACAGCCTCACGGCTGTTCATCACGAACACATAACCTTTGGGAGTAACTCCACTGTTGTTGGGTCCAAGCTTAAGAATGAATCCGTTGAGCTGAGCTGGCTTGGGTTGGTTCTTCTCATCTTGGGGTTTACCCGACTGCTCATTAGAGACCTTCTTACAACACTCATACTCATGGTGACCTAGCTTTTGACGGTAACGGCAGGTCATTAGGTTTCCCTCACAATCCTTTCTTGGGTGGTTTTTCCCACATCTCATGCAGAAATAGGTTGTCTTAGGTTTGTCTCCATTCTCTCGGTTCCCATTTCTTCTTGCAATATTACCCCTGTTGTCCCTTTTCCCATTGAAATTCCCACCGGGATTCCCTTCAACCTTGGGTTTCTTCTCACTCCCATTGAAAGTCCCACTAGTCTTCCTCTGTTTCCCAGAAAAGTTTCCCTCTAGCTCTCTCCCCTTGATCCCATAATGGTGTGATGCTCTCCCATAAACCTCATCTAAGGTTTCAAATGTCACTCCTCCTAATTTCCCTTAAAGGCTCAAAGTCAAACCTTGCTTAAACCTTTGGGCCTTAAGTGCTTCAGTTGGTACAACCTCAGGTGCAAATCTCATTAACTCAATGAACTTGCTATAATACTCATTTATTATCATGCTCCCCATCCTAAGGTTGGTAAACTCCGTACACTTTTGTTTCCTCAAATAGGAAGGGTAAAACTTCTCTCTTAAAGCTTCCTTAAATTCTGTCCACCCAAAGTTAGGACTACTCAACAAGTCATCTCTCCTTTGACTCCACCATAAATCGGCTTCCTCTCTAAGGTAATAAATAGCATTATCGACTCTTAATTTCTCAGGGAAATTGATAGCATCAAAGAGTTTATCAAACTCTCTCACCCAATTTTCTAAGCTTGCTGGGTCTACTTTGCCAAGGTAAGTGGGTGGTTTGGCCGTAGCTACCCTTTTAAAAACTTTCCCAAAAGCATCAAGGTCATTATGGGCTTTCCCTGATTTGAGACAATGCCGGCTATGTTTTCGGTTATTTTGGTTAGCCTTTTGATGACAGAGCTGACTTTGGAACTACTCCCTCTCCTAATCCGTTGCCTTATAGACATGGTCCTGAATAATGTGGTAATTAAGCATAATAAATTTACAAAAAACTAACAAAGACTCGGAGATATGATACTTTACTATTCACAAAATATCTTCAGTACTAAACATTCTTCAAATTAACTAATAAGCCTAAAATTGCCATTTAAAAGCAACTATAGGTAACATCTCAAAATAAATCATCACAAAATTTCATCATAATTTGCATACAATTATAACACACAAATCAACAAACACTTCACTATATCATTCGCATAAGAGTGTAATTCACCTTTCAATCCATTTCCAATTAGGAATAATTATCATATAATTTATGAACTTTCGATATACCTTAGAATATAAAAATTCCCAAAATACCATCAATCTTGCTGTAATTCGAAATTAAATTCGAACCTTATACTCTAAAAATATAGTTTGGATGTTTTCTTAGTCCATATGCACATAATTCACGTAAAGATTGAAATCATTCTTAAATACGTTTCAAACCTTTTTAATTTCGAAAATATTATATAGTTATAAGTTGAATACTTGATTCATAATGTGGATTAGTTGGACCAATGAGATCCCAGGTAGGAGAGGTTAGGGTCGACGTTGCCCTGAGCCCAAGTCCTGCCTAGCCAGAGCTCATTACCAATCTAAAAAACCCCACTATTAATCTTTCTTCAAATTAAAATAGTTTTTACTTAAATATTATATATATACTTGAGGAAAACGTATGCGAAAATTTATCCTATTAATCATGGTTAATGTTTTAAAAGGGGGGGGGGAGTGAAATGCCTAAAATACCCCTATAGAAAAAAAAATCACCACCTACTTCTTTGCCCGCCACCCTTTGCCAGCCCAGCCCCGACTCCTTGCTTCTAGCCGGCGCAACAATCTAGGCCCTAACAACTTCGAGGCGGCGAAATCCCAACTCTGTTGCCTCACCAAGCTAGGCCCTACCTCACCAAAAGGCTTAACAATATCCCTAGCCCTTAGGTTTAGACGATGATCGAACTGGGCTAACGAAATTTCTGGTTCAACGTCGATTTTCGCCAGCGTATCTTGATTGCAACGGATTTCCGGTTCAATGATTTTCGACGATTTGCTTCTGGTTGTTCATCGGAGGTTTTGTCGCATATAACATTTGGGGTTTAGGGTTTTCCGACACCATTGTTGGTGGGCTCATTGTTGTTGTAATTGAGGAAATTTAGGGTAAATTGGGTGAAATGGAATTGATGATCGGCGCTCGGGGTTCCATTTGAGGATGGTTGGGGTTTTTCAAGGGTTGGGGATGGTTTTATAGGTTTAGAGTTTCATGGGGGTAGGGAGGGGGCTGGTGGCTCGCACAGTGCCGGCGCCGGAGGGTTTGAGCGCGTCCGGTGCCGGGGGAAGGGGGATCGGCGGGAATGGGTGGTGGCTGGCGGTTGGGTGGCTGTGGGAAAGTGTGGTGACTAGTGGTTTTTATAAAAAAAATTAAATAATTTAATTGTTAAAAAAATAAAGAAAAATCTGATTTTCAAGGATATATTAGTCATTTTGCCTTTAGTTAACTATGGTTAGGCTTATAGTTAAAGATTAATCTCATTAATGTCACCACCGAATAAATAACACAAATTGTTAATTACCAAAGATAATTTGATTTTTTGATGTTTACCATTGAGAAAAAAAAAATTCAAGAGTACCATTGAGAATTTCCCAAAAATATTTAAACACTTAAGATCAAACAATTAAAACATGTTTCACCGAAATATATTTTATAGTCATTCAAACATGGTTCGAAATCACTTAACGTGTAAATCGTGTTGCATATAAAAGTCACTTTATAGAAAATCTAGTCACGTGTAGTACCTTGATCTTTGCACACAACTACGGAACTCCTAAATACGAATTCCAAATTTCTCCTACAACAAACTAATGATCCTAATCAAATACTTTTCAATCCATAGACACAAGGGATTAGGAATACCAACTTTAACTAGTCGTGCATGAACAATTTATTATTTTAACCCTTTTATAAATTTAATGATAATAATAATAATAAAACTAAGAGGTACGTAGTAGTATTAGTAATAGGTAGCATTAGTAGATAGTGTTTGTAGTAGTATATAGTAATATTTTAGTAATAGTAGTATAGCCATAGGTTATAGTAGTAGTAGTAGCAGCAGCATTTTTATCCCAAAGTATATATATATATATATATATATATATATATATATATATATATATATGTATGTATATATATATATATGAACCTATGGTAATGGAGTATTAAGAAGAAAAGAGGCTTCATCTTGCTACTTTGGGCAAGAAGGCTACGGTTGAGATGCGGCAATGGTGGAGCTTCGGCCCATTCATGGCCAAGGAGAAAATGAAAGAAAGAAGGAGATGAAGAGGAAAGAAAGGAGGAGATTGTAGGGCTTTAAGGGAGGAAGGAGGAGAAGAGAGCTTTGGAGGAAGGAAGATGGAGTAAGAATGCCTTACTTTCATGGCTATTTATAGCCTCCAAAAGGGTACTATTTCAACCATATCATCAATGTAGTAAGACTTTGACTATGGAAGAAGGAGTGGATGGGTGGTGGTTGGGTAGTGGTATTGAACTTTGACTTGGACTTTGATTATGGAGGAAGAAGATGGGTCATAGTTGGGTAAATTTGACTCGGAAATAAGTGTTTGACTCGGGATTTCAGGCATATATATAGTACTAAAGGTTAAAAATCCAATTTTTGGTTACGACAAATTTAATTTGACTCGTATAATTAAAACTTGTATAAAGCATAACTATAAAATTATCTTTGCAAAATCATATAAATATTTTTGTATAATAATAAAATATTTCAGAAAAATCCATAGTTCATAATTAGTAAACGGCTTAAAAATATGGGGTATTACAGACTCACTATGTCAAACATGAATCTCATCACGTATAGGCCACAATCAACTCCGTTATCTTGTTGTTGGTACTAGCATAGGAACAATGTAAATGAATCAAACATGCATAGCAAATTAGTAACGTCTTATGCAATGTTTATTAGCCAAATCAAAAAATCGTGTGGCATTACCATCGGTTATTTCCATGTATGACCCTGAGGAGCACGACAATTTAGCTTATACATAACACAATAGGAAAGTAAGTTCAAATTTGATTAGTATGACTACTAAATGAGTTACGTAATGATAATCAACATTAGGTAGCTATATTTACTTTTGTAGTATGGCTTTCACGAGCAACTTTCGTGCTTAAAGCAATTGAGCTGAATCAAATTGGAAGATTGTGTTATTGGAAACACAAATCACCAAAAGCGACCAATGCAAACTACATAAATTCACAATAGACAAACAAATCAATAATTAGGAGTCAACATATAATCAGGGGAAACGATTGAATTTGACATGGTTAGATGTACTCCTCATAACATGGGGCGAATATGAACTTGTCTCCCGCACGCACTGATTCCTTGATACTCTGTTCAACATAATACATCACGTCAGGGTGGTTGGCTAAGATTCTAGTAGCGGAGGTCTGCTCAGGGCATAACTACCCAACTTGATAAGGAGAATCAATGTCATTTAAGTGCTCCTGTAGTTCTTTACATGCATGATAATAGAAAATTAAGGGAAATCCAAAGGATAATCACCACTAATATGAATAACATAATTTAAGTGGCATTGAAGTACCTCATGAATGTTTGAATGAGGGAAATGTTAAGCACTGAACCACATAGAAATTCCTTCACATTTTCTTTGCTAATCCATGCTATTGCATCCTCATCATAGTGGAACAATGTCTTAGGTAGTGTAATTTCAATGGGATCTCTGCTAGGAAACCGACTAATAAGGTTGTGTAGAAAAGTTAAATCCTTAGAGAGTGATTGAAGGACAATTCCTTCAACAAGTGGAGTAGGATGCACGGCTGAACCTCTTGAAGAGTTATTCTTCGACGCATGTTCACTCTTCGACACCTGTTCACTCATCTTCTTTGGAGGTTGATCAATGCTTTTAGGCTTCTCCACCATCTTTCTCTTTGAATTTTGGATTTTATTCGAAACTCTGCTAAAAAAAAGTTCTCGCAATTGGTTATAAAAGAAATAATCCATCCAACTCTAATGAAGACAACCACGCAAAGCATGAACCAAAAATAACAAAGTTCGCGAAGCTACTGCCCAAGCCGCAACAGTCCGGGAAGCAGCCTAGGTAAGAATCTACAGCCCAAGCTACTGCCCAACCTCTTTGATCAACCTTACCCAAGCACATGGCCATTGCACAAAGCTACCAACAGTAGCCCAAAGTGTAAATATGCCATCCTCCTCTATGGGCACCGGTAGTCGGATGTCCTCGAACCCCTCAATCATAGAATTGATCCCGACCGAGTAATGTTGTGACCTAAGTGATCGCAAATGGACCGTATCATGGGCCTCTTGTGCACTACCATACGCCACATAATGCAATTCTCCACTATTTGATAGCCATGGGTGTAGAAGTGCACAACGGGTCTCTTCCTACACACATTCGAAATATCACTTTAAAACCAAGCAAATAACAAGGGGTCTTTCCCTACACAGTTGATAATGTAACAAAGTTCACTATGGTAAAACCAAACAAATCACCTATAAATATGGAAATACATGAGGTTTTGGATCATCAAGCTCCCTCGAGTCTGCATGTGTAGGAGTACTAACCTGCAATAGTAAATCAATAATGCCAGCCAAGATCTCAGGTAACTCAATATGCCAAAACTAATAGATTTAAAACTACCTCATGTATCTCATCTTCTCCATGTCCTTGAGGGTGACTACATGAGTCGACTAGTGTAGTCGAGGGGAATGGCAAGCTCGGAAAGTTCATTACCTTCGCCCAAGCATTGAATTCATCTCGCATTTTATTGTGCATTTGTTCCTTAATTGATGCCACCTTGGCATCCATGTTATGCAGTAAGTTAATACTTGCTCGAGATCTTCCTGATTTGATGTACTCTGGACCCATCACCTTTTCCCATGCTAGAAATGTCCCTCCCAAACCCACTACCCGTCCTAGATGGTAGGACTTTCCCAATGCCAAGGTGAAAGGGTCTTTCTCTACAGTTGGGACGAGCTTGCCTTCAACCATTTCTTCAATGTACTGCAGCTGTAGCAAAAACAAAAAGGTAACATGAATATAGTTAATGTTTTTGTATAGTGATATTTATGCAAAAGCTTCATAAAATTCACAAGTTCATAATTAGCTTACAAGTTTATCTACATTTTTTTTGGTTTCCGGAGCCTTGATGACCCATTTTCCGGTTTCCTTGTCAAACACATGCAAAGAACAAATGAAATCGTCGGCACGACTCACCAACATAGTGATCGTGGAGTTGGAGGGTTCTTTGAATGACCCTAAAGCAAAGTAGGGTATAATCCCTCCTTGATCCACGTTCCCCTCCATTCACCAAATGTGTTGACCCCATACAATGGTTGTACATCCTCTACAATGCATTTTTTGAATTTTGCTCCCACAGTTCCTACATAATTAGAAATTTTAGTATCATTACTTCAAAAAGAGTCAATATATTAAACAATTGTCATCAGATTTACTGAAACTTACAATTGCTTCCTTTTTAAGAACGAAAGCTTCCCAATCATCCTTGAGCACACTTGGCCATATTTTCCACGGTAGTTTGTCTTCCTCAATAACTTCGTCATTTCCACCTCCATTATCCTTTCCCTTGCAAGCTTTCTTCTTCTTTAGTTTTCTCACAACTTTCTTAGTGATCCATCTATAAACTAAGTTGGTCTTGAAGCCTCTGAATCTTTCCGCTACTAAAGATTCAAACACCCTTTGCTTGGTGGCATCATTAGGAATATTAAACAGACTCTGCAAGCACAAATAAAAGCGATTATTAGTTTCTCATTTCAAACAACAGTAAGGTGAAGGTATTTATAACTGTGTACATGTGCCAACAAAACACTTGCCCTTGTATCATCCTAAAATGTTTGAATCAAGCCTAGAGGTACTTGCCGCCAACCAAGTGTAATAGGGATTTTGCGCGCCCATATGCCAACTTGAACAGAATATTTCCGACGCCATTTACCCTGAGGTTGGCCTACCTTGTCATACTCAAGGACCATGGAACCGGCGGGTTTTTTAAAACTTGTCGTTGGACCCCTACCCTTTTTCTTAGCCGGTGCCTTTACCCCCTCCCCCACACCACCTGTGTTTTTCATTTGACCTTGTCCTTGGCTTTGATTTTGAGGAGTAGGATTCTCACCAACAATCTCAGAAACTGCATTTTCAATGGGAAGCGCACATTCAGCTGAAATTTCAAATTCATCAAGCCTACGCTCAAACTCATCCTGAGCCTGATCTTCTGGCTCACACAAATCATTCTCCTTGATCACATCATATATGTCATCCTCATCCTCATCGACATCATCATCATCCTCCTCCATATCCTCTGCACAATTAAGGTCATCATCGTCCTCCATGAGATATAAACACCTGCCATTACAAACATAACACGTTATTAGTTGTAATAGAAATAAATTTGTTAGGTAAAGTTAAAATCAAATATAAATTTGTGAATTATAATACAAGTCAACATAGAAAATGGGCAAGTAAGTTAACATATAGGTCATTTTTAATCCATTTTCACCTAAATGACTCTCTAAATCACCTAACTTGTGATTTTATGATACTGTTAACACTTAAAATCTTATATCCTATCATAATTAACATGTTTTGAGAGTTACTTGATTCATTCAAAAGAAAATGTAAAAATGGGCTAGTAAGTTAACACTTTCATTCATTTTCACCAAAATGATTCTTTAAATCACCTAACCTGTGATTTAATAATACTTTCTAGGCTTACAATCTCGAAATCACAAATAATAGTACCTCAATCTAATATTCCTTTGTTGTGGTCTGATCACATATAATTTGCTTCGTTGTCTATGTCATTTGGTACAACAGGTCTAGGAATAGTGAAAGGTGTTGAATCATCAAACGCATCATATTCTTCCTCATTCTCAACATCTCCAATGCCTAGGATTCTTCTTTTGCCGGCTAGCACAATAGACCATTTTGAATCGACTTGGTCAGTTACGTAGAACACTTTCTTAGCTTGAGATGCAAGGATGAATGGTTCCGCACTATCATTCAAGTGGCCAAGATCTACAAGAGTAAAGTCATCATATTTGACGTTACGCTAGATATTATCAACCCACTTACACTGGAAAAGAGCAACCGGTGAAGTTACAGTAATCAAGCTCCCATATTTCTTGAATTCGACCGTAGTATGACAACTTTGCATCAACTGGTGATTTATCCTTAGCACTTGCTAACTCCCTTGACAATGTCACAAGCGTTATACCATTGACCTAGGTCGAGGAAGATTTCAAATCCTAATGCTCGGTCCAACAAGTGTACCCATTTATGTCATATCCCTCATATGAACGAACATCATCCCTAGGACCATAAGCAAGCCACCTTACTGTATCAGTGACACTCTCATCCAATTGACCCATCACCCGATCACGAAACCAACTCAAAAACCTATTATTATGCAACTGCATTAGTACCCTTTCACCTTTCGATGGAAATTCATTACGCAAACTAGCCATGTGCTCTTCTAAATATGGGTGAACATCTGCAACATGGTGCAACACATATAGGTGTGCTTGTAAGAACTTATCTCGTTCAGGTGAGAGTCATTTCGACCCAATTGTGCCATGACCATAAATTCTCCCTTCATGTCTAAAAGTAGGAAGACCAATAGGTTCAACAACAGTTATATAGTCGGCCACAAAATTACCAATCTCTTCACCCACAGTCCTTTGAATCATACTTCCTTTCGGGTGAGCCGGATTCCTTACTTTATTTTACAATGTACCCATGTGTCTTTCAAAAGGATAGCACCACCTTATAAACACCGGACCGCACAGCTTAATCTCACGAACCAAATGAAGAATCAGATGCACCATTATGTCAAAAAATGAAGGTGGGAAATACATCTCAAATTTGCACAAAGTCACAACCACATCCGCCTGCAAAGCATCGAGTGCACAAGGATCAAGCACTTTACTGCATATTGTATTGAAAAACAAACAAAGGCTTGTAATAGCTTCCCTCACGTGCTTCGGTAAAATACCATGTATTGCAATCGTTAGGAATACTTGCATCATAATGTGACAATCATGGGATTTCATACTTGTCAACTTTAATTCTCCATGTAAGGATACAAATATTTTCATGTTAGATGCGTACCCTGATGGAACTTTAATACCGTATAGACATGCACAAAACATCCGTTTTTCTACCCTTGACAATGTATAGCAAGCCGGAGGTAAATATGTCTTTTCATCCTTGCCTTTTCCCTTATCTTTCTTCTATGACGCATCTGTGGCCTTTCCCTTTCCCTTGTTCTTCCCCTTTCCTTTTTCCAAAACACTTTCATTTTCCTTTTCCTTTTATTTTCCCTTTCTAACCCTTTCCTGATCCTACAATTCTGGACGAACCCCCATATTTTCCAAATCTAACTATGCACCCTTTCCATCCTTTGTTTTACCTTGAATATTCATCAGTGTTCCCACAAGAGCATCACACACATTCTTCTCTATATGCATCACATCAAGATAGTGCCTAACGTCATGTTCTTTCCAGTACAGAAGCTTCCAAAAGATAAATTCTTTTTTAAAGAGAGCAGTTGAGTCCGCAGCTTTTTTTGTTTTACCAAATACCGTTCATATACCCTTAACTCTAGCATAAACCTCCTCACCAGTCAATGGCCTTAGCGCAGTCCCCTCTTCCACTGTCCCATCGAAAGCCTTTTTTTGCCTACGGTATTGGTGATCACGCCTGAGTAACCTTCGGGTCCGCACGTACACCTCTTTGTGACAATTATCAAGGTGTATGCTAGGTGTGTCACCAATACAAATGAGGCATGCTTTTTTTCCTTTGTTCTTGTACCCAGACAAGTTTTCATATGCAGGATAATCATTAATGGTCCACATAAGGGATGCACGCAATGTGAACATCTCATTCTTTTGAGCATAAAAAACGAAAACTCCTTCGTCCCACATCTTTCTCAAATCGTCAATAAGAAGCGCAAGATAAACATTTATGTCGTTTCCAGGTTGCCATGACCCTGTTGTTAGCAGTGAAAGCATTACATACTTACGTTTCATGCACAACCAAGGAGGCGAGTTGTAGATCACTAAAAGTACCGACCATGTGCTGTATTGGGTACTAAGAGTGCCAAATGGATTCATCCCGTCCGTGCACAACCCAAGCCTTAAATTTCTGACTTTATCACCAAATTTTCCAAACTTCATATCAAAGTTCTTCCATTGCGAGGAGTTAGTTGGATGCTTCAATAATCTGTTTTTCTTTCTTCCCTCTGCATGCCACCTCAAGTTTTTAGCGTCTTTTGGTGTTGAGAATAAATGCTTGAACCTTGGAATAATGGGAAGATACCATAACACCTTATCAAGAGGTCCCTTCTTACCAGCATTGCAACTCATGCGCTTGTAGCGCGACTTCTTGCATCGTGGACACTCCTCCAATTGTTCATATTCATTTCGATAAAGAATACAATCATTAGGACATGCATGTATCTTCTTATACTCTAAATCAAATGGACACATGAGCTTCTTTACATAATAGTATGACTCATGAATCTCATTCCCATCAGGTAACATCTCACTTAATGCGGTCAACAAGAAGTAAAACTAGCGTCCGTCCACCCATGCTTCGACTTAATATTAAAAAAGTGTTAGCACAGCTGGGAGTTTGGAGTATTTTTTGCACCCAGGATACAAAGGCTTTTTAGAAGCCTCCGATAATAACTCAAACACATCACCTTCAACACCATGCATCATCTCATCCACCTCTTCATCCTCTACCTCATCCACCTGATCATCCTCAGCTTCATCCTCACCATTATCAATAATAAAGGTGGGCACCGTGTCGGGCCGTGCCGCTGCGGGCCACGTGCTCCGGCAGGCCGTGCTTGGCGGGCCACCGTGCCTGAGAAGTCGTGTCGTGCCATGCCGCCCAAAGTAACAGGCCAGCCCACGGCACGGCACGGCCAACGTGCCATTCAGGCTCGTGTCGTGCTGGCCTGCTGGGTTGGCACGCTGCTGGCCTGGTGGGCTGGCCTGCTGCCTTCCTCCCTATTTTTTTTTTTTATATATATATATAATGTTTATTAATAGTTTATAACTTATAATCTTATATTATTATATTATTATTTTTCTAAAATAAATTAAGTGTAATATTTATGTTTTATTATTTTTTATATTTAATATTTAAATTTATTTATTTTGTTTATACTATTACTTTATAGTTTAATGTTTATAATTTATTACATTTATTTTTGTATTATTAATTATTAATTATTAATTATTAATTATTAATTATTATAATTTTATTTTTGTTATATTAAATTACGAATTATAACTTAACGAAAAAAAAGGGCAAATTGGACTTTGGATGTGAATAATGCATACTTCATATTATTATTACTTGAAAAAATTGTACAATGATAATAATGACAAAAATCGTACAAGGGTATTAAAAAAAATTGGATAATGATATAAAATGAAGATAATGATAAAAATCGTACAATATACAAAAATTATCTATTCTTCTTCTTCTTCTTCTTCTTCTTCTTCTTCTTCTTGTGCGTCTTCGTCTTCGTCTTGGTCTTCGTTTTCAAGGTCATCGGCTAGTTGCATAGATTGGGAACTAGCCGAACCCGAACGGGCGGAAGCGGAGGTTCCTTCATCGTTGTCGTTGTCGTCGTAAGAACGGTCTTGGGATCGATTTTCCGCATCCAATCAATCTTTGAAACACACGCACATTTCACGTGTTTCGGGTTTTAGACTTGTTCTTCTATCGTCTAAAACCCTCCTTCAGGTTTTAGACTTGTTCTTCTATCGTCTAAAACCCTCCCGGATGCGCTGAAAGCTCGTTCGGAGGCAACGGAGGAGACTTGGATAGCAAGAATGTCTCATGCCATTGACGCCAAAGTTGGATGCTTCGTGCTTTGTTGTTTTCACCATGCAAGGAGGTTGAGGCTGTTTATCTCATCGTCGTCCATGCCCTTGGTGAAGTTGTAACTCAGGTACATTTGCAACTCCGAGACATTACTTTGCGTTCTCCTTATTGATGAATCACCTGAAAACCTGGAAATCAAGTTATTAGCTTGTGAAAATAAATGTTTGGCCTTCTTACTTACGTTTTTGGATGGTTGGGAAGGCCCTGAGTGAGGAACGGTGCCATATTTGGCTTCATAGACTCTATATAAAGCAAAAAACTGATCCTTCACATTAGTCTTATAGTTTTCTACATCATCGTCAAGAAGCATGCATTGAAAGTAAATGTCAACTAACATAAATGTGTTTTCATACTTTTGCCTAGGATCTAATATGCAAGAAAAAATATAAATCGCAAGAATTTCACTATAATATTTACGCCACTTTGTTTCCATTGCTGGAAGATACTGATCATAATCACTTTGGTTGCGATGATCAGCGAAAATTTGGGCGAGTAAACATGCATTTGAAAGAAAGTTTTGAGCACAAGGATTATAAACAGAAGAAAAACAATATGTCATGTTATATAATAACTGTTAAATATTGCATATATCGTTCACATTTAGCCCAATCATCCTCATATATAGCATTGTTTGGAAATTTTTGGTTGTAAAACATTGTCAACAGATTCTTGTACTCAATTGCGTTGGTTAACATGTCATAGGTGGAATTCCACCTAGTTGGGAAATCGGTTTTGATTTTTGTTGCCCTTATCTTTTGTTGTCTTAGAAAACTCTTCTATTCTTGGTATCTCATGTTTGAGCTATTAATAAACAAAATAGCTTCTCTAATTTTGTTATAGTATGGACCCATTGCTCTAAGTCCATCCTGTACACACAGGTTAAGTACATGGCAAACACATCTAGTATGAAGTGCATCACCATCTAATATTACATCGGTCAAGTTTTATTTGACATAATTAGCAGTATATGTCATTGAGGTTGCATTTTCAAATGTCATAGACATCATTTTATCTCGAATGTTGTATTCATCTATTGCTTGCATTAAATGGTGAGAAATGTTAATACCGGTGTGGGGGTATTCCAGCATTTTGAAATGGATTATTCGTTTTTGTAACAACCATTGATCATCTACCCAATGGCAAGTCACACATAAATAGTGATATTTATAACCACTATCCCAAGAATCGGCAGTCAAAGACACTCTACAGTTAAAGTTACTCAATTCGGCTTGTAACCGCATTTTGTACTCTAGGAAGTTTTCCATGGCGGCGGAACGAACGGTTTTCCTAGAGATTCTTTTATGTTGGGGTTGTAATGCTTTGTTAATGTAAGTGTTAAATGGGTCACTTTCGGAGAAAAGAAAAGGTTGTTCGACGTGTACTATCATTTTCCCTAGTTCATTCCTATTCCTCTTATAGTTGTAGGTAGAGCCGTGTGGATGGAATTGAGAAATTTTTGGCTGGGTTGGATCACTAGCTGGTTTTGCACAACTTTTCATGTGTCTACATAAGTGTCCCGTCCTCGATGTGGATTTTCCCGAGAATGAATGACCACATGTTTTACATTTTGCTCTTGTTTGGTCTCTACTTAGGAGGAAATAACGCCATACCTCACTTTTGCGGCTTTTGACAAGTACCATCTCACTCTCGGTTAACCATTCCTCATGTGTGTGTGGGAATTGGGTGTTTGTAGAATCGGGGGTTTGTTGGTTAGTAGTAGAACCGGAGACATTTACGGTTTGTTAGCTACCTTGGCTAGAATTATAATTTTGTTGGTCAAAGTAATTTGGTGGGAATTAACCGAATTGTGTAAATTGGTTTGGTGGTGGAAATTGGTTTGGTGGTGGAAATTGTGGAAATCCGGGCATATTGTAGGGTTGAAAACCGGAAGTACCATCATGCCTAAATTGTTCAAAGCCTTGAGGGATGTTACCGGGGTCATTGGTTGGAATGGTCGGATTCGGAATTTGGGGGCTCGTTGGATTGGGTGATTCCCTAGAAGTACTAGCACGAGTAAGTCGGCCCTTCCCCCTAGATGATTGGTTGTTCGATGCCATAATTAACAATAATAATAATAATTAATAACAACAATTTTAACAATAATAATAATTAATAACAACAATTATAACAATAACAATAACAAGTTAACAACAATAACAACAATTTTAACAATAATAATAACAATAAATCAATAATAATAATTAATAACAACAAATATAACAATAACAATAACAACAATAATAATTACTAACAATAATTGTAATAATAACAATAACAACAATAATAAATTGAAGATTAGTTTAGATCTTACAACCGTGCTTCAACGCTTTCCACTAATTACGATTACGAACTTTTAATTTTTTCCGATATTAAGAAATAATATTTAGAGAATTTAAGAGAATTATTAGAGAATATAAGAGATTAAGGATTATTAGAGAATATAAGAGATTAAGAGAGGAAGATTGTGAATTTGTGACTTGGAAAGTGAATGGAGTTGGGTATTTATAGGGAATTTGGGAAAACTAGTCGTTAATTGCCGTTTGAGACAAAAAACTAGTCGTTAATTGCTTGATTGGCTACGACAAAAGAGCCGTTTTGTTACCGTTGTAGGCGGGCCATGCCTTCGTGTCGTGCCATGGGTCGGCACAACAGGCTTGAAGCGGGCTCGTTCCGGGCTCGTACCAAAAAATCAAAACCGTGTCCGCGGCACGCCCACGGCCCATGGCTGGGCCACCGTGCCGGGCCGGGCCCATGCCGCCCGCGGGCCCACCCGGCCCGTGCCCACCTTTAATCAATAATATATTCACCATTCCCGTATTCCTCATCCACACGAATCTCATCGCTTCTGTCATGCACATCATTCCCATCAACATCTCCACTGTACTCTCCTTCTTCACCATGCCAAATCCACACATGGTATTTAAGCCTAAACCCACGACAAATTACATGATCTCTAATGATTTCAACACTATTGAC
Organism: Chenopodium quinoa; assembly: GCF_001683475.1. Lineage (NCBI taxonomy): Eukaryota > Viridiplantae > Streptophyta > Magnoliopsida > Caryophyllales > Amaranthaceae > Chenopodium > Chenopodium quinoa. The sequence goes on along the minus strand of NW_018743014.1, from coordinate 679,060 downwards.
CACCTTCACATTATTACAATCAACACAAGGACAATAGTGGCAATCGACACCCATTCTGCGCTAATAAGATGAAGCCCTCTCACAAAACTCTTAAACCCCATGAAAGAATTCCAATGTATCACGCCTACCATGCATCCAACCACAATCCTTCTCCATTAAGTAAATCGTTTCTAAACATAGCAACATATTATGAATTATGTATAATTACTACATATATTATGTCAATCAAATTCAAGTACACACCATGCATATACCATTCATATAGTGAAAAAATGCATGCTTCCAAAGGGTCCTTATCACTCCAACTTAACCCATCCTTGAACTTTTAATCTCACTAGTGAATGTATGTCAACTTTCCAATATTAAGGAAATTCCAGCAACATTTCCCTCAATTCTCCAAGTACACGATGTAGGTAATAACTTACCCACATAAGTACCCAAAGAACATGGTGAGGAAATGGTAAGCCAAGATGTTCCTTAAAATTGAAAAAAAAAGACATACATTTACCACCTAAGTGAGACTAAACGTTCAAGAATAGTCCCAACCGGGGACTACTCAAGACTTTCTTCTAATGAGAAAGCCTTGAACGGGGTATCTAGGCATATGATGATGCAAGCATTCTATAGTTGCATTTATTTGTCATTAAACAATACACAAAATGTAATAGCATGAAAAATCTTTTATTAACTAGATAAAGAGAAAGAAATATAACTTAGTAAAGTTTATAATTCATACCAATATATCAAGTAGAATGGATGTACACTTTCTAACTTCCCACTTGAGCTAAATATGTATTTTTCAAGCTAAACTTGTGCTTCACATATGAATCTAAAAAAAAAAAGTTAGTAATTAATTAATACCTAAATACATTGCTAAATTATAACATATCATTAATCAAACTAACAATTTCTAATCACTAATTTATTTAAAATTTAGAGTAATTAATGTAATTTCACTAATTTATAACATAATTGCTAATCACTAATTCATACAAATTTAGAAATTTGGGAAATAATATAAATTTTTTTAACCTAATATGTAGTCTTCAAGAGAAACTTGTGCTTCACATATGAATCTATATAAAAAATAAAAAATAAATAAAAAATAAAAAAAACAAAATTTAGTAATTAATTAATACCTAAATACATTGCTAAAGTATAACACATCATTAATCAAACTAACAATTTCTAATCACTAATTCATACAAAATTAGAAATTTGGGAAATAATATAAATTTTTTTAACCTAAATTCAACCACATTATATTTTACATACCAAAATTCAACTAACTAACAAGGTTAGTAATTTCTAATTAAATCAAAATTTCCCATTAAAACCACCTAAAATTCACAAAAAGAAACATATAATTTACACAATATAAGTAGCAATCAAAATTGGGGTTAAATAATATTAAAACCCTAGCTAACTTTAGTTTGCTCATATGCCTAATAATTGTTCAAAATGCCAAAGAAAATATAGGTAGGGAATTGAAAATAATTGTTCAAAATGCCCAACAAATTTAAAACTAACCCTAGGTGGAAGAGGTGAGAATATCCACCATAATTGGAGGTGGAAGGGGAGGGGAGATGGAGGGCAGAGGACGGCGGCTGCTCCTACGCAGGTGGTCGGTGGAGCAGGCGGCTGTGGTGGATGTCGAGGCTACTCCTTTGGAGGACGCGGACTTCGCGAGAAGAGGGAAGAGGACTTCGTGGCCATTGCAGGACGCGGCTGTGGCGGAAGGGGTTTTGGTGCATGTGGCGGCAGTGGTGGAGGGAGTTCCAGTGTGCGCAGGTGGCGGATGTGGTGGAGGAAAGTGGTGGATTCAAGAGAAGGGAGAAATGAAGAGGAGAAGAGTCGTGCGTGTGTACTGTGGGAAAATGAAAAAAGAAAAGTAGGGGGAAGAAAGAGAAAGAAGAGGAACGAAGCTTTAATTTGGGCGTTTTTTTTTTAAAAAAAAAAAATTGGCACCCGTTTGAAATGGTTCTAATAACATAATTTTGCACTGGTTTGGTTTGAGTCGGTGCGATTACTCTTTCATTCAATCCCGCCCATTTTTTTCGCAACAGTTTTTAAAAACCGGTGCGCATTTTGCGGTGCTCATTTATGTTTTTTACTAGTGATTATTGTATTATACTTATGCTGATAATTAAAAGTGCATAAATGGAATATCATAGTAGTCTCAAAAATTCAGCCCATGCCTTACTTTGACAGGCCTTTTGTCCCTTGGAGGTTAATAGTTGCATTGTATACATATTGTGATATTGAGTTTCTTCTTTGAGTATCTTTTCTTTTTTTAAAAAAAAAAAATTGAACCTTGTGGCTTGCATTTATATACTCCCTCCGTGTTTAAATAAATGAAACGTTTTTCTTTTCTGGCCATGTTTAAATTAATGAAATGTTTCCTTTTTTTAGTAACTTCTTTCTATTTTTTAATAATATTCTCTCTATCTTTTAAAAATATTTTATTAACTAATGGTTCAGTGGTCCCCACAAAACCCCTTACTCTCTTCTCTCTCATCAACTTATACCCCAGTACCTATTATTTTAATAAATTCAACTAACCTTCCTAAAACTCTGTAAAAGTCAAAACGTTTTATTTATTTAAACACGATGGGAGTAATATTTTGTACATATTAATAACATGGTTAATTATTGGCTTAGATGGTTACATAGTCATCCTTGTTATAAGAGGTTGGGTATTCGAATCTCCTTATCCTTATGTTTTTATATGGAGTTTGTGTGGCGTAATGATCAAGATTGTTGAGTGCTAATGTGGCATAATGAGATGTTGGGAAGGTGACGTGGTATAATTAAACAAGATTTACGTGGCACATCGACGTTCTTAGGAATGCATATTAGTATAAATGATAAATTCACTTGTTTATATGAGTAACCTCATTTTTTCTTACATTGGCATAATCCTCTATACATTAACGATTTGAGGTAACCTCATTGGACCATTGTTATAAGGTCGTACTTGATCTATTACTCAATTAATTATCTTATATGTAAAGGGACACAGGTTTCATTGATGATAGTTGGTCACATAAAAAAATTGTAATTACCTTGAGTCTCATATATTAAATAAATGTGGTCACACTCAATGTAGCTACCTACACATACACAAGACTTGTTGCAAAATTATGTGATATCAAACATACAGTTCAACTACTAGTATAACATTAAAATTACCTTATATGTGAAATGGATGCACCATCAACTAATGCTATGGTTGGCCACATATAACATATAAGAAATTGTGATAACTTTCACTATTAATTAATTATCTCTTAACAGAATTTTATTAAAAAAAATATTTTATTTAAGTACGTATACATTATATCTAACCTAATAACATATAATACAATAATATTTGTTTTTAAACATATCAAGTGAAAACCAATACTTGTATATGATGTATACGAATCCTTACTTTATATAAAGTACAAGATTACTCTTATGAATAATGTGTTGCCAATTATATCCTTTAAATTGTGTATTTACATACCTTCATTAATATGTACAAGTTTTGCTTTTAATTTTACAATATATATATATAATATATATATATATATATATATATATATATATATATATATATATATATATATATTGTTTGGACAATCATGTCATATAAAATGGTTATTTACCTTTTGCCCTCATTGATGTAAGTTGCTTTTTTTTAAATTCAATTAAGAATAGTGCGTGGATATTTATACCCCTAAAAATATTTGTTTACTGTGATTTAAGGTCAAACTGAAAGGCCTTCTCAAATATGGCTAGATATGACGCGCGTATCACATACGTTAATTGCCCTAATAATAACAAAAGTCAAATTATAACACTTAAAAAACAAATGGGGTATATTTTACTATTTATCCAAACTTCAAAATAATCAACAATAATGTCTTTAATAGTATAAATTTAACAATTCACATTACAACAAAATAATGACCAAAAAATTACTTTTTTATTCTTGAGTGATTGAGCCACCAAATTCTCACTGATTTAGGAGCATAATGAAAAAAAGAAAGAAAATGGATAATTAAAAAATGAAGTGTCCTAGATTGGGTTATTAGATTCTCCCTTATCCTCAAGATCTTACATAATGTACTTCACTCTTAAGTATTTCCTTGGAAGTTATGAAAAACACAATTGAAGTGATCAATCTTTATGCATAAATTTAAGCTCAACAACGGAAATTAAAGTAGATTTATCTTTATACTTAATAGATTCTAAAGATCTCCTTGCTTTGGGGTTTAGTGTATATAATACTATAAAGAATTCTTAAAATTAATCATTATTAAATCCAAAATTAATAGTTGAGTAGACTAGGTTCTACTCCTAATAGGATGTGGATGATCCACTTATATCATAGTGGAAACAGGTTGGGTGGACAATTTGATGGGATTAAATCTTAATTAAGGTTCTCCCACCTTTTGTCCGACAGAAATTAATTAATATGGTCTCTTTCATTTCAATTAAATTATGTGACCCTTTTCCCTATTAGGGACTAATTAATTGTATATTTAATTTAAGTTTTAAAATTTTCAATGCAAATTATTTCAATGCCAATTATTTTTGTGTGTGATAGGAAAAAGTGTAATAATTGCATTACATTATTAGTATTGGTTTTGAAGTTGAGTAGCCAAACTTCTGCGAGTAGTATAGAGATAATCTCGTTTTCCCTCTCTTCCTACTAGTTGACACATTTTTCTGGTATACTTAGTTTATATATATATATATATATATATATATATATATATATATATATATATATATTGCATCAAATATAAAAATTAAATTTTGAGACCTAATCTAATTTGAGAAATGAGACAACATGTAATAAATAAAATTCATTAAATTATAGATTAAAAACATTAATAAACTAAATATTTTTTTAATAAAAAATTTGCTTACCATTAGAGGTTTTTTCAAATTTTTCTTTTACAAATTTTTTACAAAGTATCTGAGTATTACATAAAAATATAAAATAAAAATAAAATAAAAAATAAAAAGCCTCTATATTAGAAAAAGACTTGAAAGATTAACTTCACTTAGAGAAGTCACAATTGTGTACAACCACTATAGAAAGTCAAAAGTTAAGGCTATGTTTTGTTCATCTTATTTTAACAATTTTACTTATTTCAGACCTAATAAAAAATAAGATTAAATCAGAAATATTAAGTTTGGAGCATACTTAATAGTTAACTTATGATGTGCAATTTTTATCGCTAAATACCGTTAACTTCGTAATAAAAAAAATTATGAAAATTATAATTACACTATTTTGCATAGCATGCGATTATTCTCAACAATTCGAAACATCAAATGTTTATAATTTCTTAAAAATATTTAACTTATGTACTTAAGATATATTTATAGGATAATTTTGCAATAACTACACAAGTTTTGTAACCATTACATTGTTTAAATCACAATTTCTTTTTTTTTATGTTAAAGTTGTTATTTAATGTAAAATGAAACTTATTCAATATTCATTCCAAAATTAAAAAATTAAAAAAAAATAAAAAAAATTGCTCAATATTCTTTCAATAGTTTGGTAAATTAAAATTGTCCAAATCATGATACTCTAAATGCTATGTGAATTTTGTGTAATAATCTTTATATAGTAATTGACATTAATATATAGTAATTGACATTAAAAAGAAATTTAAAAATACAAAGAAAAAAAAAAGAATGAATGAATTTGGAGGGAAAAAAACAACACCAAAAATGACACATGTCTGTTTCAGTATTAAGTTATGGATTAAATAATTTTATTCTGCAAAAATTGATTTAAATTGATTAAATTAATTTGCTTGTTCAGTAAGTTTAGAGAAAACCATATAATTTAGAAATATGCCATAATTATCTAAATTTTTGGAACTGTCATTGTCCTACAAAATCTTGTCCTATCTTTTTGTGACTACGTTAATATGTTATACAATATTTCTTGTGATTTTATGAATATGGTGCAAAATTTATAATTAACTATAGGCATAATGATGAAGCGAAGTAAATCTGTATGTCCAATCATATACGAAGTATTAGGTTTTTTTTTTTTTAGAGGGAAAGCATTAGTATCCTAATTACTGCCTAAATAAACTTGCTTTCCAGACTAAAACTTGAAACTCTTTTTACAGAGTATTACCTTAACATAAATTAGTAAATTATTGTCAAATTGCTTTTATTAGATCTTTTAGTTTAGGAAAAATTGCAAGGAAGGACCTTTTAAAGGGACGACCTTGTGACAAAGGTCCTTATAAAAAAAAGGTGGCATCAAAGGTCCTTATAAGTCAGTTGGGTTGTGAGGAGGGGCCTTTGACTGAATTCTGGCCAACTTCCGGCGTTGACTTCTATATTCAGGCCAAAAAAAAACACGTGCTTGGCACATGACTTCTTTTTATTTATTTTTTTTTTCCTTTTTCCCCTTTCCCTGTTCTTCCTCGATTTTCCCTGTTCTACTACTTCATACTCCCCAGAAATTAGCAGCAGTAGCACCTCTTCTTCATTCATCATCAAATGCTCAATTAAACCCAAAAAAAAAAAAGTCAAACCCCAAATTCAAGCTCCATTAATGGTGTCCACACCTTCTCCTTCCTCCACCCTTTCTCTCTCCTAAATGCAACTCCCAATTCAACCCCAAAACCACCCTCTTCGTCGAGAGTTGCTTTTTCCGACCACAATTGGTGGCCGAAGACGATGTTTGAAGCTTAAATTCTCTGCCGTTAGAGCCGCCGTCGGAAGCGTTGGTTCTTCTTGTAGTCGTAGATTTGTTTACAGGGAATCTCAGGCATAAGTGTTATTATGAAGTAGGTTCGCAAATTAGGGTTCAATAAAGGGGAAATGGCTGAGGAAAGGGGGAAATCGAGGAAGAACAGGGAAAGGGGAAAAAGGAAAAAGGAAAAAAAAAATTAAAAAGAAGTCACGTGCCAAGCACGTGTTTTTTTTTTATTTGCCTGAATATAGAAGTCAACGCCGGAAGTTGGCCGGAATTCGGTCAAAGGCCCCTCCTCACAACCCAACTGACTTATAAGGACCTTTGATGCCACCTTTTTTTTATAAGGACCTTTGTCACAAGGTCGTCCCTTTAAAAGACCCTTCCTTGCAATTTTTCCTTTAGTTTATTAGTAAAATTGATTCAAATAATGGAAATTCCATATTTAGGAAATCTTCTATATATTTTCTGGCATATGAAAATATTTATAAAACTAAAATTGAACTAACAGTTATACTTTTTATATTTTTGGTAAAATACAACACTATATTTATATATGATCATAATCAATCTAAGAATTTTTGTCAATCAATAGCTTTGGTGTTAATATTTCTAGACTTGTCTATTGAAAATTTGAAGGTAATGTAATCAACATATTTTCAATTGTAATGCAAACATTTTACTACTATTGTCAACAAAATTCTAGGGTATTGGATCCAATTTTTATTCAACTAGTTAGTTTTATTACATGTATAACTTTTTTTTACATACAAGTAGTATATTATTGAAATACATTTACACTTTATTATATACAAAGTGAATACTTAAGTTCGATTATTTTTTAGGATCTCAATAAAATTTCTGAACACATGAAGAAAATCAGTATGGTTGTAGCTCTACTCTTTGTTGCCCTTGTGGTTTGTTCATGTTTGTACCTTACTTATCAATTAATTTCGTTAAAATAATAAATTGTACGTGTTGATTATTTTGGTGTAATTAATTTATGTAGTAATCACATTGCATTTAACAACTATAGTATAAATTATTTTGTTTGATGTATATAATAATATGATATTGGCATGCAGATGATGATCTTGGAGCTTCACAAGTGTAAAGACAATCATATAGGGGTATGTATTCCAGGATCTACAAGTGAAAGCAAATGCGATAGTTTATGTCGTAGCAGTTCTTGTGGTAAAGGAGGCTTTTGCAAAGTTTTATCACACCCTCCTCTAACCATTATTGCCATTGTTATTGTTGATCTACATATTCTATAGTTTAATTATAAACATAAGTAACTTTCTTATTTTAACATTCATCTTATTATGTAACGGCTTATCCTTTTTTTTTTTTTTTTTTGACGGAATGTAACGGCTTATCCTAAATGAAAGCCTTGGCATTCAATTTACAGTAAAAAATAAAATAAAAAAAATAAAAAAAAAATTGATTATATTATATCATAATTTGACATCATTTTATTTTTATTGTCGTAGGAGTCTTGGCTTTTACAAAGTTTTATCACACCCTTATCCCCTAATCATATTTGCCATTTTTATCGTTGATCTCTTTTCTCTATTTTCGCAAATAATTATACCTACTTATATTGTAACGTTTACCTTGTTTCTTCTTTGGATACTAAATTTCTCTTATTGTAACGTTTTGCCTAAAACTAAGAAAACTTGTTTTTTCGAAACCCTAAAAATAAGAAAACTTGTTCTCTCAATAATCAATACTGTTATGATGGCTGCCATTTGCTTATATTCAAAAGGTGATGTCATGGTTGCCACTTCCTTCTATGTGGCTGAAGCAATGGGAGCACGACATACTTTGCAGATTGCTAATGAAGCTAAATTAAGCCATGTGCCGCTCGAGGTAGTTTGCCTCAAACTTATAACCATCTCAGCAAGAAGATTTGGGAACCTACAACATTTGGGCTCATCGTCAGAGACTTATTGCTTGCCTCTTCTTGTTCTTTTATTTCGTTTTCTCATGTAAAGAGTAATAGTAATGTAGTTGATTATAATTTAGCAAAGTTTAGTAAGTCTTATTGTGGTAAGAGGTAGGGCCGTCTCAAACTATTTTGATGCTCTGTTCTATATATATATATATATATATATATAGAGAGAGAGAGAGAGAGAGAGAGAGAGAGAGAGAGAGAGAGAGAGAGAGAGAGAGAGAGAGAGAGAGAGAGAGAGAGAGAGAGAGAGAGAGAGAGAGAGAGAGAGAGAGAGAGAGAGAGAGAGAGAGAGAGAGAGAGAGAGAGAGAGAGAGAGAGAGAGAGAGAGAGAGAGAGAGAGAGAGAGAGAGAGAGAGAGAGAGAGAGAGTCTGCTTTTCTTAATCAGAGTTAATGGTACTCTTTTAGGGGTTATTATTATTACTTGTTTAGTGAAATTGACATATAATTAATGATTCGATTAATTTTGTTGATGAATACTCGTCTCCTCCTGTAATTTCAGTACTTACAGTGTTATAATATAGAGAAAGAGAAGGTGAGGAGAGGGAAAGAAAGAAATGTGGGGTTGAAAGAGAGAAATAAGGGGGTTTATTTAAAATACTCTATTAGTTTTGATTTTTTAGGGAATAACAGACTCTTAGATTTAAAAAAATTCAAAGGTCTAGATTTATTCTCACATAAGTTGGGGTTCTCACATAAAGGATGTGTTCTCACATGATCCCATATACTCCCTTTATTTCTGAAAGTTCGACTCACTTTAAATTTGCACAGTGTCCAATGCACATCTTTGACCATTAATAATAACTTCGAATATGCACAAGTAAAATTTTTAAAAGTTGATATTTGAAAAATTTATCATAAGGGGATCTAATAAGATCAAATTTGTTAAATTATTTTGATTGTATAAATCATAAAATGTGGTCAAAGTTATTATTTTGACCACATGAATAGTAAGTGAGTCGAACTTTTAGGAATGGAGTTAGTGTGTATATATATATATATATATATACAAGGAGATTCCGCTAAAAACAGAGTTTATGGTGAAAACTAAAAACAAGCAATCTTAGCCATTGAATGTTCACTAGATAATCTGATGGTGTGAAACAACCCAGAGGTCACTATATAAAAAAAATAAGGTAATTATATCAAGTTATATTAATTTTGATAACATTTACACCGAGGTCACTATTTATAGAAATAAGGTAACTATATCAATTTTTACAATATTTACTTAGAGATCACTATATACAAAAATAGGGTAACTATTTCAATTTTAACCACATTTACATAAAGATCACTATATACAAAAATAAGGTAACTATATCAATTTTTACAACATTTACATAAAGGTCGCTATATACAAAAATAAGGTAACTATATCGACTAAGTTTTTTACACCATTTACATAAAGGTCACTGTATGTAAAAATAAGGTAACTACATCGATTTTGACAACATTTACATAGAGATTGTTATATACAAAAATAAGGTGACTGAAATAAAACTTACAAAATTTCCATGATACTAAGGTCATTATATACGGAAATAAGGTAACTATATATAAACTTAGGGTAATTATATCAATTTGACGCCATTTAATTACCCAGAGGTCACTAAATATAAAAATAAAGGGTATTAAAAAAGTCTATGTAGGATTTGAACCTACATCCCGTGATTATACGGTGCTCGACCAATTGAGCTAATAGGCTTTCAACATGCCAAAAACGTAGATGCTTACAACCAAAACATTTGTCTTATCAGATAACGCATGACGACATGGTACTTTATAGATGCAACACCATAGACAAATACATTGTCCTGCAAAGACGGACCACATTTATGAAAAAATACTAATATTAATCTAATAAACATGAAATTGAAAACAGAAAACCAACATCATAGCTAATCAAAATACAGCAAGATTGGGAATTTTGAGAATTTAACAAACAAGGTAAAAATTGAGCTGCAAAAAACAATTAAAACTAACCTTGACAACATATTCGTGGACTGATTTTGGGCCAGAAGAGTCAATCGCCATAAAACTTGGCATTAATAAATTTTGGAGGCTATTATTATTTTTAACATGCAGCCATAAATCATAAATCGTACAGGAATCACTGATATAGCATCAGAAATCACAATTATAATTCTTGTTTAAAACTAACATTCTACAAAAGATTGCTCCCCAATTCATAGATTATCCTAGCTATTGATTGGCACCACATTCAGATTCGATCTTCTTTGAATTAGCATTAGCTCAATTCTTTTCACTCATTTCCTAAAACATTTAAAAATTATATGCTGGATTAAAAAGACGAATGTCACTTAGTGTAATGTAATTACAAGCAAAATCTCAAGACTTACCCTCTGTTTTGTAGAGTTCCAATACTTAAATACAAGCCACTTCTAATGTTCAATTTCAATTGTTGGCAGGCAAGCACGTTCTGCATCTGTCAAAGATTTTTTTATTAGTAAAATGACCGGCCTTCAATCTTTCTTTTAAATGCCTATAAAGTGCACTGCATTGATCTTTATCACTTTGGAAATGTGTGCGGCCTGTGCGCCTTCACTCGATTCATACTTTGCCTGTAAAAAAAATTCAAGGAAACTGAAATAAAACATATACTTAAAAAAAAAAAAAAAAAAAAAAAAAGACTTGTGTCTGACCACCTTCAACAAAAATATCAATTGCAAACTCCAAAAAACAGTTATTACACTAGATAGCATAAGCATTAAGCTGAACTTCCAGTATCACAATGCAGACATAACATCCAAATAAACAAGATCAAAGCAATTACCTTTGCTAGCAATTTAGCAACCATTTTGAGAATCAAGGACAAAGCTGGTTGGTAACTTGGTATGTATAGGGTGTAGAACCTAACCTACTAACAGCAATCTGATTGATGATAGAGGCCAGAGAGTCTCAAGGAAGCTATATGAATTAGAAGGGGCTAATGCTAATCTATAGAGTTGCTTACTAATTTTTTTGAGAAGGTTTATAATAAAAATGTCAGGCTTTATTTGCACTAATAACTAATCACTCATCATGAGAACATAATGAATGAATTACACTTGCAAACTTAAACTATAGCTTTAATAAACAATGGATTACAAGATTTGCGGTACTAGTAAACTTGTAGGCTTCAAAAAAATGACCGGTTTATTATCAATTACTTACTTTTGCTAAAATCAACATAAGCCATAGACTGTAATTTGCTAAAATCAACTATTTCATGTTTGCACAATTAGTCACTCCAACCAACTATGCAAGTCCAAGTAACATTCACCATAAACTATATGGAAGAAAAACAACAATTCGTCTTTGGCCTCCCTACCAAGTAAATACAGAAAAGATTATTAACATTCACCATGAAAAAGCTATTGAGATCGAATAATAATAATAAAAATAAGTTGATGATTAAAATTAGTAAATTCTGCCACTCAAAGCATACTGACAGTAGCTTTCCACACACTAGTTCAAACACTGGGCTCTACCTAAGAACTCCACCAAACACCAAACTCTAGAAATGAATTAGTGGCTAAAAGATAGAAATTGAAAAGCAGTGGCTCTATTTTGATATATTTTGATATTGTAAGACCATATCATCTAATTTAGCATTAGCTGCAGAAATAATTTTAGATTCAGAAACATTAACAACCAGCTAATATTGACTAATTATATGCAGATCAGAACATACTATTACTATTTAATACATGCAGCTAGACATCGCATTTACAGAAAGCTTTATCGGACGCCCACACAACAGCCACCAATTGCTCCACCAATTCGCCACCAAAGCTCGACTCCAACATCAGCAATTCAACCTCCAACAATCAACAATTCAGCCAATTAGAAAATACAAAATCAAACGAAAATACAATTGCATTCAAAACCGGAATAAAGTCGAGCAAAAATTACAAATAAAATACAATTGAAGCTCAAGAATGCCAAACGAAGAAATTATGTTGAATTATAACATAATTACACTCATATGAAATTCGATTAAGAATGAAATAGCTCAAATAAAGTAAAGAGTAGAATTTCGAGCAAAAAATTACACATAAAAACCTAATTTACTAAGAGCACCATTATTGGTGAACAAAAAAAAATGGTTCATGGGTCACTATCACCATTTCTCTCTCATCCACATCAACCCAACAAACCATCTACAATATTCACTCTTAACAATAAACACTAAACAATGGTTCATCATCAATACTCCCTACCCCACCTTATTTTATTTTTGTAAATATAATCTTTTTGTTTCATAATTATAATTTATTAACCGATGTCAATGTAATTAATTGACGTATTTAATATTTTAATCGTGATTACTAATTAAGAAATTATCGCGTTTTTTTATCAGCTTTTTAAAAAATTAATTCTTGTGATTAATATTTTTTAAACAACAACGCAGCTAATTTTAATTAACATAAAAAAAAGGAGGTACAAATCGTGATTACAATTCTACAACTATAATCTAGTACATTTTATTTAAAAAAAAAACACAACTACACATCGTTTTGTAAGATGTCCTTAGGGATAACCATTTGTTGTAAACCTAGTTGCCTAAGTTTTCGTTGTTACCAAATTTATTCCATATATGTTCGACCAAGTCGTTTTTTAGCTGCAAATGAGTCTGTTGATCCTCAATCTCTGTTCTACGAGATAAGTATAAGTCGATATCCACAATACGATCAGTACGGTACTCGGTAGTGTCCTCATTAGCGTTCCCTCCAGCATTCATAAACTCATTGGTATTAACGTTATTTTGATACGTCTCTCGTTCATCTTCAACGATCATATTATGTATTATGATGCAGGCGAGCATGATATTGTGGAGTATGTCGGTATCCCACGCCAAAGACGGCTTTTTAATAATGGCAAAACGAGCTTGAAGGACCCCAAATGCACGTTCAACGTCTTTTCTTGCAGCTTCCTGGTGTTTTGCGAATCAACGATCCTTATGAGTTTGTGGACTCGTAATGGATTTCACAAAAGAAGCCCATCTAGGGTAGATTCCATCAGTAAGATAATACCCATTCGTATAATGATGACCATTGACTACGAGACAAGTATTTGTGGATGTTTGTGAAAAATTTGGGTGAATTGGAGGAAAATTAGCTTGATTCGGGATCATATTTTGACCCAAATTTTTTTTTTGCTTTCTATTTGTTTTGGGGTTGGTATTAGCATCCATAATTATAATTTATATTTGGAAAAAATAAAAATTTAATAATAATAATAATAATAATAACAATAATAATAATAGAAATAATAATAATAACGATAATAATAACGATAATAATAACGATGATAATAATAATAATAATAATAATAATAATAACAACGATGATAATAATAATAATAACAACGATAATAATAATAATAATAACGATAATAATAATAATAATAATAATAATAACGATAATAATAAAAATAATAATAATAATAATAACGATAATAATAAAAACAATAATAATAATAATAATAATATTAATAATATTAATAATAATATTAATGATAATAATTAAAAATAATAATAACAATAATAATATTAATATTGGTATAAATAATAATAATAATAATATTGGTAATTATAGAGGGGATTTTTGAAGAGAAAAATATAGTAGAAAAAAATGAATTTTGAAAGTTGAAAAAAATATATCAATATGGGTGTCTATTTATAGAGGGGGAAAAAATAGAGTCGTTGGTAATTTTTTTTTTTTTTTTTGATTTGTATTTTGTAAAATATATCCGTTGCAAAATTACAACGGATATATTTAAAACAGTGCACACGTGTCAAGCAGCGGCTGGGCCAAGTGGCGCGCTCCCAGCCGCTGATTTCTATTTTTTTTTCTGAGCTTCAACAGCAAAACGACGTCGTTTTGCACCATGAAACAGCAAAACGACGTCGTTTTGCTATAATACCAGTCCAAAATATTGGTGGGGCCCACAGCGAATTAATTCATGGAAATGTTTGCTCCTGCAATCGAACCCATGACCACTCAACATGAACCATTAAAGGTTTGCCATTAAGCCACCACTTTATTTGTTTATTCATTGTGAACAATTAAATAGTTCACCCTTAAAGATGCCCTAAGATCAAGCAAAATCAAATAGGAAATCGAACAAAATTGAACAAAATCGAACACAAAATCGCAAAATCAAACAAAATTGTTGAAAAAAACTTAGCACAAAAAATCTAACACAACTGAACAAATTAAGCCGTAAAAATCGAACAAAAGTGAAAACTAAAGCCGAAAAATCGAACTATAACTGAAGAAATTAAACCGAAAAATTAAAATAGTTAAATAAATTGAACATATACATTTAAACAATCGAAGAAATTGATGATGAAATTGATAAACTTACCAATTTGATGATAGAATTTCCATCCAAAACATGAAAGAGAGAGAAAGAATTGCTTGAAATTTTAGAGAGAGAAGATGCGTGAAGGAGGAAGAAGTGAGTGTATGTCTAATACACGAAATTAATCTCCTCATGATCCATTCTCTCTCTCTCTCTCTCTCTCTCTCTCTCTCTCTCTTCTCTCTCTCTCTCTCTCTCTCTCTCTCTCTCTCTCTCTCTCTCTCTCTCTCTCTCTCTCTCTCTCTCTCTCTCTCTCTCTCTCTCTCTCTCTCTCTCTCTCTCTCTCTCTCTCTCTATATATATATATATATATATATATATATATATATATCAAACTCCTTTATTAAAAAATTAAAACTGATTTATTATTATTATTATTATTTTTAAAAAAAACGCATACTTGTTGCTTATTTGAGGATTTTGAGCAGTTGAACACTGAACATGAAAGCTTCCATTAATCCTCTCCAACAACAAAAATATATCAATCTTTCATACAAATATAAAACTTTGATGATTTGTAAGGCCAAATCAATCTAACTTTTTTGCTTTAACAACAAAATCGATCAATGATTTGCTATGAAAAGATAGAAAATTAGTAAGATTATATATTGGATGGAAAATTTTAACAGTTGAAATGGAAACTAAATGAGGAAAAAAAAACGATTGAATTGCTCCATTAACAATTACAGAGTATAATTTCAGAAATTAAAATAAAGAATATGGAAGGTTTAAGATTTTTTTGTGGGAATTGAAAGGAAAAAAAGAGTGATTAGAGGGGTTTTTAGAAAAAAAGGAGAAATTAAAGGAAGGTAAAGATTTTTAAAATGGAAAATTAAATCTCTTTGGTAAAAACTAGGAATGTAATTTAGATCACCATTTTTACGGAGACCACGTAGTAAACTTGACTGCCATTAAGGAAAGCTAAGAAGAAGCCAAGGAAGTTTCCAAATATTTGATTTTATTGTTTAAAGTAATAAAAAAAAAAAAAAAAATTGGGCCCCTTTGGTTTTGGGGCCCTGTGCAGCAATTCTGCTTGCACAGGCCCAAAACCGGCCCTGGTAAGAGGGTATGGATTGAAGAGGTACCTCATGAAATACTAAGTAATAATGTAATTGACGTTTGCTCTAGTTTAACTTAATAAAGCTACTTTTTGCTGTCAACAGAAAAAAAAGAACAAATCAAAGAAACACGTAATTTCAGACTGAGATACATAAAACCAAACAAAACTTGAGATAGATTCTTAAAAATAAATACTTTTATAATTTAAAGCCATATATAAGACCTACATCATATCTCTCCTCATTCTAACAAAGAATAGTGCATATTATTATACTTTCTTCGTTCTTTTTGGAGTGGAAAACCGGATTGGCGCTGACATAGGTTGTCCCGACATTGTCACAATATATGACCGGTAACAACTGAACCTTGAGACCAAGCTCCTGGAACAGGTTTTGAACCCATAGGACTTCAGCAGTTGCACTTGCAACCGCTCGATATTCTGCTTCAGTGGATGATCGGGCCCTTGTACGTTGCTTTCTTGAGGTCCGGGAGATGGGGTTTTTACCCAAGTATACAATGTATGTTGTTGTGGATATATAATCGTTTTGTCACGAGCTCAGTTAGCATCGGAGTAGGCATGGAGAGATAAGGGAAAGTCTTTGTGAATTATCAAACCCATATGCGAGGTGCCACTCAAGTATCGGAGAAGACGATGTAGAGCTTGCATGTGAAGGGTTGTTGGGCGTTTCATGTATTGTGCTAATTTGTTGACTGTAAAGGCAATATCAGGCCTAGTGAGGCCAAGATATTGGAGGTTGCCAATGAGTTGTCTGTACACTGTTGGGTCAGGAAGAGGATCCCCATGAAACGTGAGAGAGGGGTTGGTGGCAATGGGTGTGGCTGTGGGTTTCGACTCATCAATGTTGGCCTTTGTGAGAAGCTCAAGAATATACTTTCTCTGACTTAGAAAGAGACCACGTGGGTGAGACATAACTTCAACACCTAAGAAGTACGAGAGATCCCCTAGGTTTTTTAGGGAGAATCTGGCAGCAAGCTAAGGGCAGTTCAAAATTTTCTAGAAATAGGGAATCATTGCTTATGACAATGATGTCATCTACATATACAAGCAAATATATGAGCTTGCCATTTTTGCGGAGAGTGAACAGAGAGGAGTCAGACACGGTATTTGCAAACCCCAAATGAAGAAGATGTTGGTGAAGTTCATTGTACCATGCCCTTGGGGCTTGTTTAAGACCGTATAAGGCTTTGTTTAATTTGCAGACATAATTGGGAAACTTGGGGTCAGAGTAACCCGGAGGTTGAATAGTGTAAACATCATCAGAAAGACTTCCTTGGAGAAAAGCATTGTTTATGTCAAGTTGGCAGAGGGGCCAAGCATGTGTTACTACTAGAGAAAGAACCACGCGAACCGTGGCAGGCTTGACAACCAGGCTGAATGTTTCACCATAGTCCACGCCCGGTTGTTGGTTGAAGCCTCGAGCAACAAATCTGGCTTTGTACTGAGAAATGTTGCCGTCTTTATCTTTCTTGATGCGAAAAAACCCACCTACAGCCAATGACATTTTGGGAAGGAGAGGGAGGAACGAGTTCCCACGTTTGGTTAGCGCGTTGGGCGCTAATTTCAACGTCCATTGCTTTGCGCTAGACTGGGCTTTTGAGGGCTTGTGTGATGTTTTTGGGGACGTCAACAGGTGCTACTTCAGCATTAAGATTGAGTTTGGAGATTGGTTTACGGATACCATGCTGAATTCGAGTTGTCATTGTATGTATGGGAGGATTTTGGGAGGTGGAGGTTGCGGAATGCGTTGCAGAAGTGGAGGGGAAGGTAGGTTCTGACATAGGGGAAGAAGTTGGAGTGGAGTGTGTCGCGGAAATGGAGTTTAGCTTTGGCAGATGGTGAACATCTGGAGTGGATTGCGTTGCGTAAGGAAAAGTTGTGGGAGATGGTGGAGTGTGGACCGTGGGACGAGGAGAGTGAGGAGTGTTGTTTAAGATAGTTAGAGTGAGAGGAGCCTAGTCCTCAATTAAGGACGGTAGAAGGGTCTGGGAGACAGAAGTTTGGGAGAAGGGAAAAATATGTTCGTCAAAATGAACGTGCCTAGAGGTGTAAATTTTGTTGGATTTCGGTTCTAGGCAGTAGTAGGCACTTTGAGTAGGGGAGTAGCCGACAAAGACACACGGTTTTGATTTCATGTCAAGTTTGTGAGAAGTGTAAGGTTTAAGCCATGGGTAGCATAGGCACCCAAAGCTTCTAAGCTAGGTGTAATTTGGTTTGACGCCAAATAATTTGAAGAAAGGGGAGTCATTGTTTAATGTAGGTGTTGGAAGACGGTT
Organism: Chenopodium quinoa; assembly: GCF_001683475.1. NCBI lineage: Eukaryota > Viridiplantae > Streptophyta > Magnoliopsida > Caryophyllales > Amaranthaceae > Chenopodium > Chenopodium quinoa. The sequence continues at coordinate 660,658 of NW_018743014.1, read as the reverse complement.
TATGAGGTAAGCGGCTATGGAACAGGCATTTGTCCAATATTTTAAAGGCATGTGAGCATGAGTAAGTAGGGTGAGAAATGCTTCCACAATGTGTCTATGCCGACGTTTGGAATAACCATTGTGTTGAGGGGTGTGAGGAGGAGTAGTAAGATGAGATATGCCATCAATGGATAGGTAGTTGTGTAAAAATTCGTATTCACCACCATTGTCAGAATATAGAGTTTTGAGTGGGAGTTGGAAATATTTTTCGACTAAAGCTTTATATCGAATGAAGATGGTGGTGGTGTTAGATTTGCGTTTTAGAGGGTAAAGCTCTATGTATTTAGTATAATGGTCAACAAATATTATGTAGTATTTGAAGCCATCGTGAGAATAAATTGGAGACGTCCATAGATCAGTATAAACAAATTCTAGAGGAGCATTGGAAGAAATAGTGGAAGTAGCAAAGGGAAGACGGTGACTTTTATTACAAGCACAGGAATTACAATCTAAAGTAGAAATACTAGAAACATTAAGATTATTTTTAGATATAAGTAAACGAAAGAAATTGTGAGATGGATGACCAAGACGATGGTGCCAATGAAGAGAATTTAATTTTTTGCTTGTGAAAACTGTTGGAGAGTGAGACAGGATTTTGTAGATGCCAGCTTTAGATTGGCCTTGGAATAGTAGCGCCCCCATTTTGAGATCCTTGACACAGAAAGAATTTTGTGAGAAAATAACAGAAATTTTATTGTCACAACAAAGTTGAGAAACAAAAATGATATTTTTGGAGATAGTAAGGACAACAAGTACATTATTTAAAGTAAGAGAATTAGAAAGAGAAATAGAACCAAAGTGCGTAATCTTTAGTCCCGTACCATCACCGATTATAAGTTCCCCGGTGCCATCATAAGGGGAGTGAAGAGAGAGATAGATTATTGAGGTCGTTGGTGACGTGGTGGGATGCACCACTGTCAAGTAACCAAGGATATTAGAGTGAGGAGGAGAGTGGTGTGAGAGTGACAGTGTTGGACTGAGGTGCAGAGTATGTACGTTGCTGGAAACAGAAGAGGAATTGGGAGGAGTGGCATTCGGGAATTGTTGTTTGAACAAGGAACATTGAGCAACATGTCCCTGCACGCTACACCATTGACATTTACATAAGAACGGACGAGGTTGTCTATTTTGAGTGTTAGGAGTGGGAAGAATACCGGCTGTAGAAGGACTTGTGGTGTTACGATTTTGGTTTCTAGTAGAAACAGCAAAAGCCGTGGCAAGAAGAGAGGAGGAAGAACAGATTTGGATTAAGGGAAGCACTTTGTTTATAAGTTTTTCATGTAACTCCTCAAAAGAAATAGGGTTGTCCCTGGCATTCACAGACTCAATCAAGACCAACGAGGATACGATCAATCAAGTCCTCGTGTTCTTGAGGCTTTCCTAGGGCTGCTAGTTGATCAGCGCAGGCTTTGATGTCCTGCATAAATTCGGTTACGGTGCAATTACCTTTAGTTATTCTTCGGAGTTAATCCTTGAGTTGGTTGATATGGCCACGGCTAGGGATGGCGTAGGTTTTAGCAAGAATATCCCATAACTGCTTAGAGGATTTGGCTTGAGAGACAAGCGGAACAAGAGTTGAGGAAAGCGTGCCGACAAGAGCACCACAAATTAATTTGTCTTGCCGAGTCCAGAAGGAAAAGTCAGGATTTGGAGCTGGTGTGTCATTGAGCGTGATGGTCATAAGAGGAGGAGGAGGAAGAGAACCATCAACGAATTGGAAAAGATCATGACCAACAAGGATGGCCTCAATCTGCATTTTCCAGGAGAGGTAGTTTGTGGCAATGAGCTTGATAGCATTTGGGATATTGAGAAAGATGAAGGGCTTGGTGGGATCGCTATTATTTGGAATTTTATGTGAGGAGTTAGGAGTTGCCATGGAAATAGAGGGGCGAGAGAGATGCAGAAAACAGAAATCAGAGATGAAGGGGGGGATCTTTAGGCTGATACCATATAGAGAAAAGGTAATTTGGAGAATATGATTCTTAATTAATTACAGAAGAATACAAGCCTAAGAGTGTTGATTTATAATGGTTGGTTAAATCTAGATTAATGTATTTTAGCTTAGCAAATTGTGTATTTATAAAACATGTTGCAATTATGTTAGTGTCACATGAATTTTTTTATTATCAATTTGATTAATATAATGTTGGTATAATTGTATGAAATTTGGTATCATTAAGAGTTATATTTATATGAGCAGCATAAGCTATCAAGTGTTTTGTGATAATTGTAGAGAATTTTTATCTTAATGGAAAATTTTAAGGGCAATTTGTATTGAAAAGGACCATGCGTTATTATTATATTGATCTTAATGAAGTTTCTAATGGAGAGTGGGGAGGAAGAGGAAGATCTTCAAATAGCACACGCCCCACAAGTTGTAATGGAGTGTGAGGAGGAAAGGAAGGGGGTCGGCCGGTGGTGGAGATAGGTCGCTAGGGGAGGGGGATTTGAGCGGCGACTCAAGCCAGGTGAGTAAGGAGGGATGCTGGCAAGGAGGAGATGACTGGCTAGTGGATGTGATGGTGGTTTTTTTTTAATTAATAAATTAATTTAATTATTAAATAATTAATTAAGTTAAAGGTAATTAGAAGAAATGGGGAAAATTAGAGGGTAATTAAGTGAATTAGCTGTTTTTGGTTGTCTTCAACAAAAATATTTACAATTAGGTTTTAACTTGTCAAATATATTTTTAAGGTTTTTTTGACAAAATAATTGCTATAAAAGGTTTTTTTTTTAATCAAAATTTTCTAATAAAATAAAAAAAAACAATATTGTAATTATAAAATAAACTACTAATGATATAAATATCATATTTATATAATAATATTAGCCTTGAATGAAGCTTTTTAGACATGACTGAAAATTTAATGGAACTTTATTAAACCTTATTTGACTCGACTAAAATTTATTAAAAGTTATTAAACTCATTAAATCTAATAAAATCCTATCGGAATTTATTTGAACTAAATAGACCTAAAACTTATTTAATAAAGGTGAACATAATGCACCACAAATAGGTAAATTACCTTAATAATTCATAGTTGTCCAATGAATTCTATTTTACATTGTAATTACTGCCTCAGTTTTTTTGCTCGAAATCTTCTCTATTTGTGTATGAAGAAAATTGCTCAGATTATAACACAAAGTTTCATATGTGGTTGTCTACACCGTATAGTCGGAGTTACTTGGTTAAGGGTTACAAGATCGGTTAGGGGTTACTCAATCATGGGTTACTCAATCAAAGGTTACCCGATCAGTATTTTGGTGTGTGTCAGCCAACGACACAAAAAACGCGTTGTTTTCTACATGTAGTTGTAAAATTTTATATTGATTTTGGGAGGAAAAGATATCTTTACATTAATATTATTTTTTTAACATAAAAGATATGAAATATTTGGAATGATATATAACTTAAATTATTATGGATCTGGCTCACAATCAATCAATCAAAGCGTTAATCCCATAAGTGGGGTCAGCTACATGAACAAAATTTGATTATTAGGACCTGGTTCACAATAATGTTATTAAAACTTATTGTAATAATATTATTGTGGACCAAGGTCCATACGTGCACAACTGACGTATTGTTGAACATACGGACCCTTATTTTAACATAGTAACCTTTATTAAAACTTATGTGACCTTTAATAGTATTGTCATGTTTAGTTCACCTTATTTCGTAATAAAGTCGTAGTAAGGTCATGTTTAGTTCACCTTATTTTTACTTATTTTAAAGCCGATTGGAAAAGTCAGATTAGATAAGATGAAAATTAAGGTCATGTTTAGTTAAAATTGAGGTCACCAACAAATTGGAAAAAAAAATTATTTCAAAAACACTTCAATTTGCTTGTACTGAGACATGTTTTGTCACACAAAATGAGCTTAAATGGGGCATTTAAGATAAAACCTTACAAATTTCACCTCAATAGCAATGAGTTTAAATGGGGCTGAGGTCAAGACCGTGGAAGGAGAGACATATAATACTAAAATATAGTTATTTACTAATATAGAAATGTAATGATTAAAATAATATGAGCAGAAGTATGAAAAGCTAAAAAAGATTAATGAAATATATTTATATATTCATTATTTACATTGATCTGTGCGTGATTTTATCATGCATTCCTAAACTAATATCACATAAGAAAATATATCAAATGCTCATTTAATTAGAGTTGCATAGATCATTACCAATATTATTATACAATCTATACTATGTATTGTTTTGCAGAGATTGCACAATTCCTTAGTTGTTATTAAACTTTGGTTAGGAATTAATAACTCCAAATCCTAGTTACAATTTGATATTGCTTAGATTCAATTGTTCCATATCCTATTGATTTAGTTCCTCTAATTTAAAATTGTGCAAAATCTAAACTACAATCCATCTAAGGTCGGAATTTAAGTGGAAACCATTAAAAGTTTGCATCAAACAATGACACATATCATCTTCTAATGCGTCCTTAACCTTTTTTTTTTTTTTCTTAACAATCTTTAATTCCCTTGAAAATGACAATAGTGTTTACATTTCATTGAGAATAAGGACTTGTTTAGTTCACATTATTTTTGCTTATTTAATATGTTCTGAACTTATCTGGTTTAATATGATTGTTTAATTTGACCAAACTTTGACCTTATGTGTACAATAATCTATAAAGGAAAAATATATCAAGTTGGCTCTTGTTAGATTCGTAATAATTGAAAAGTGGTACGGTTAATAGGGTGGTTGTGAGAGTAAAGGTGTGGACCTGTATGTCCAAAAATAGAATGGGGCAAAATTAAAGGGATGAACGTAAACTAAAAGGAAATTGGGGCAAAAACTAAGGGACGAAGGGAGTATTTCTAAATATAAAATGTTCATAATTACATTAAAGATATTTGGCGATGAAAACTACACATAAAACGATAAAGTATGTCAAAACTTATTTTTTCTGGTTTGATCTGATATGAAAAAAGTAAAATAAGGTGAACAAAACATGCTCTAAATTAAGGGAGTCAAATTGACGCAAAAAGAAATGAAGTTAAAATTATGGAATTGAGTATATCATTAAATTATTAGTTATTAGTTCATTACCTTAGCCCATTTGTACTTTGGGCTGAACAAATCTACTAATTGTTTAATTCAATTTACTAAAAATTTGCCAATTGCAGTCATTTAAAGTTTATATTTTGCAAATTGCAGCCATTTTAAAAATAAAAAATAAAAAAAAATTTGCAAATTGCAGCCGAAAAGTAACTTGTTAATTGCAACCCATTCCAATTTTTCCTTGATTTGCGTGCCAAAAAATGTTTCGTCAAGGTTTTAGGGGTCATTTTAGTCCATAAGATTCTAAGTTAAGCTCGAAATTGGCAAAAAGTTAACGTAAGTGCCTTGTTATGCGTATCAAAAAATTTGTGTGCAACTATTTTTTTGCCTAAATAATGAGGCACTTACGTTATTTTTTGCCAATTCTAAGCTCAATTTGGTTCTTTAAAGCCTAAAATGATCCCTAAAACCTTGACAGAACATTTTTCGGCACGCAGATCGAGGAAAAACTGAATTGGGTGACAATTAACAAGTTATTAGTACCTTTGGACTGCAATTTGTAATTTTTTTTTTAATGACTGCATTTTTCAAAATATAACTTTAAATGACTGCAATTGGCAAAATTTTCCTCAAGTAAATAACAGATTAACAAGAATCTTCAACTAAAATTCGAATGTTAAGAGTTACCGTTATCAGCTTCATAAGTTTTATACCAAACCTAATAATTTTATACCAAATTTATTTTAACAAGTATCATGAAAAAAACATTTTTGATACTAAAAAAAATAAAAATTAACAGATAAAAAACTTTTAACCCATAGAAGATAAAGCTCGCCATTTTTATGAAAAAATCTACTAAGCTTATAATAACCCCCACCCCACCCCCAAAGCAACGATTAATAAAATTTCATGTCTTAAAGGTTTGAGTTTTCCCTTTTGCGTGTTCAAGCACTGCTTCTCATTTGAAGAATGGTGTAGCAACAACGAACGAAATTACTAAGCAGTGGTTGAAACTAAATATCACACCGAAAGATAATGATATCGTGGAATTGGGCGAATTCAATGAAGCGTATAAGAAACTTGTAAATTTGAAGCTTTAAATAAAAACCTATAAATTTCCTTCGTATAAGAAACAGGAAAAATCCAATGCAATGAAGCCCATGAGAACTGTGCGAATCTCTTTTATAATTTTGAAGCTATAAGAAAAAACAATGAAAAAAATCAAATTTCAACCCAAATTCAAATTTAAACTTCCGAAAAATTTTCAAACTGAAATTTTGTGAAAATTTTAGATTTTAATAAGTGGGTCAGCTATTTCAACCAATAGAAATGGTTGTCTATGTGAGGTATACATAGACTTTGTCTATGTGTACCCTTTCCGCACTAACCCCACTTTCACAAATATTTTATTATTTATCTTTCCTACCAACCCCACTGACACTACTTTTCTTATTATTTCTATTTTCTTACTAACAATACTTTATATTATAAGCCTATAAGCTTAGTCTATAATTTTCTTAAACTATGAGCCAATCCTACTGTTGCAACTAATGCGAAACGAAAGGAGTAATCAAAAGCTAAAAAAGTGTAAGAGCGTGAAATTGGGAAAAGAGCAAAAAGTTAGCAGAGAGTTTCATGTGCGTTTCACTTGCATTTGGGTTTCATTTCTTAGGAATAGTGGATATGCTTTTTAGACTCAAAGCACTATTCATAAGCTAAAATGGAAGGAACTTCCACTTTTTAATAGGTAAGGATAAGGATAAAGCTATCTTTATTAGTTGACATATTTCTCTTCGTTTCATAAATGACATGAATTCACTTAATTTTTAATATTTCCTTTGTTTATTCTTTAATTTGCAACACACTTTTATGACTCACACTTTAAGGAAGAGATTTGGTAATTTAAAAAAATAAATTAATCAAAATAATGTAATACACGTAATACCTAACCCTTCTCTATTTTTGGTGTTAAAATTATTATGATCAAGTCGCTTGATTACTCTAATCAGATCAACTCCTAAAAAAGTATCCAAAGGTGTGTCGTGAATAAAAGAAAACAGAGGATGTATCTTTCTTGATTCACTTTTTTTCTACTCAAATACTCTTTTTTTTTGGGATTTGTTAAACATCGCCCGCAAATCTCCACATAAAGCCCACAAATTAGACATGATTTGACAATTTTGCCCATTTCTAAAATCGTACCCAAAGTGAACAAATCTCGATCTAACAAATATGGAGTCGTACTGGGTTGCCCGGGAGACTGGAGGAGAGGCCGGAGAGGCGAGGGACGCCGGAAATACGTCGTCTTCGACGGAAAACGAGGTGACGCCTAGTTTGGACGCCGGAACCATGGCAAGGACGTCCAGGCAAGGCGCCACAACCAGTGCACTGGCGTCCAAGCCAAACGCCACAACCAGTGCACTGGCGTCCAGCCCAGGCGCCACAACCAGTGCACAGGCGTCCAGGCCAGGCGCCACCACCAGTGCACTAGCGTTTCTGCCAGACGCCGACGTTACCGTTTAATTTTTTTTTTTTTTTTTGCCTTTTTTTATTTTGTTTTTGTTTTTTTAAAAAAAAATTGAAAATTCGGAATTCTATTAAAAACTGTTTTTTTTTTTTTAAATTATGTTTAATAAATTTATGTTTTGATTTAGGATGTGGAAATTTATGTTTTTTATTTGATTTTATAAAAAATATATATACTAGACTTATAAAAAATAACACATAAAATTAATAAATATTAAAAAAAATCAAACACATTAAAAAAAAATTAGACATAAAACAAAATTATTTATAAGTAACACAAATTTTCTGATTTTCCAAAAAAAAAAAATTAAAAAAAAAAATAAGCGGCGAAGGTGGGGCGCCTGGCCAGGACGCCCACCCACTGGCGGTGGCGCCAGATCCGGCAGCCATAGCCAGTGGGCAGGCGCCTGGTTTGGACGCCTCTACCGTTGGCTGGGCTTCCAAGCCACACACCACGCCATCGGCACTGGCTGCCGGAGCTGGCGCCACCGCCAGTGGGTGAGCGTCCTGGCCAGGCGCCCCACCTTCGCCGCTTATTTTTTTTAAAAAAAAAAAATAATTTAAATAATTACCTTGCCACCAAGTCGCCGCCTTTCCTCCGCCGCCGCCGCCACTACCTCTTTCCCTTGCCGCTTTTAGAGAGATGTAGTGATTGGTTTTTTTTAAAAGCGAAAAGGGCAATAAGGTCACTTCAATACAAATTTGTGGGCTTTATGTGGAGATTTGCGGGCGATGTTCAGCGATTCACTTTTTTTTTCCTTTTAAAATGCCCTTGTTGTCCGACACACTTGTCATTATACTCAGAACTTTGAGTAATAGTATATTTAATTATTGATAAGTATAAATTATATAATTTAAATATTTATAAACTATCTATTGAGACGATTTTAACCACATGACTATGTTTAATTTTATGTATAAAGTGCAAACATAAGTCAAAGTGATACATGTAAATAGTGTCAAAGTCCAGCATAGGCACTTAAGTATAATTGGAGGAGGGAGTATAATGTTCAACTATCCACTAACCAAAGTAAAAGATATCCTACTACTTTCTCCGTTGTTATTTGTTTGTCCCATTTGATTATTCGCTATTTTTGAGATTAGCGCGTTTTTTGTGTGGCTAGCCACACCATGTGGTTGGACGACACACATTAATACACTAATAGGATAACCTCTAACCGAGTAACCCCTTACCGAGCGAGTAACTCCTGACTGATTGAGTAACTCCTGATCGATCGAGTAACCCCGGCCACACGATGTGTGGCCAGCCACATATGAAACTTTGTGTTTTGCAATATGTTTCAAAACATAAATACGTGCAAAATTATTAAAAATTTGATTTTTTTGAGTAGACATTATAATTATAATAAATGTAATAAAATCTCATGTGACTATATTTTTCCTACACATTAGTAAGAATTTATGGTCAAATTTTATAAAGTTTGACTCTTAATTACCCCCTAAAAAAATTACAATGGGGCAAACAAATAAAGACGAAGGAAGTATACATTATTACATATTAAATAAGAAATCAATTTAATTTACCTAAATTTGATCAAAATGTGTCATTTTTATTTTTACTCTCCATCTATTAACTTGTCAAGAATTTGAATCTCAATTACCCCCTCTATCTCTTTTTTATAATACTATACAACTATTTTTAATGAGAATTTTTTGAGTCAAATGGTGAACAAGAGACGGAACAGAGGAACTACATGATTCATACCAATGCTCTATGCCTCTATGTAGTACTCCCTCTGTCCCTAATTTATTGCCCCATTTGACTTTTCACGGTTTTCAAGACGTGTTTTAAAACGTACTTCATATATAACTTCATTTCTATATGCGTAAAAATTATAAGAACTTTATATTAATAAAATATACAATAAGACGAATTTTACAACACCTCAAATGACTATATTATCTCTTATTGGTTAATGTAGCAAAACTGTGCCGTGCTGGACCAACTGTAGGCCCACATTCCATGTAATGCTTGAGTGTTGGCCAAATACAGCCCACTCGCCTTGTGGTATGTCATGAACTCATGATTGTCATCCCAAGTAAAACCTTAGCCTTGCTATATTTGGCTATGGAGTTCTGGCCGGCTTATGACTTACTCCCTCCATCTCTTTATTTTTTCCTTATTATCATTTTTTGGGTCAAATTTTGAAAATTTTGACCCTAAATTACCGTTTATCTATAAAAGATAATAGTTATGAGTGGTCTTGTTAGATTCGTTTTATTGTATATTTTATTACTATCACATTTTTATAATTTTTACGTGTATGGAAAAAAAGATATAGACGTTTTAAAACGCGTCTTGGAGACCGTTCATAGTCAAATGGAACAAAAAAAATAGGGACTGAGGGAGTAAGAGTAGCATTTAGGTTCTTCACTTTAGTTGTCTACAATAGAAATAAAATCCACGATTATGTACGGCAGGTTGGTATGATTTTTTCGTATGCTACATCACACCCATCTCGTTTCAACTAATTATTTCGTTACCTTCTAATAACAACTTCAAATAGTGTGTCAAAGAGGTGTGTTGTAAATATTTAAAAAAAATGGAGTGTTAGATAATAGAAATTCAAAACAAATAAAATACCTCGGAGGATAAAATAAGTGAAATTTAGATAAAGATAACACTATCTAAGCTGCTAAGCCTAATCTCATACGAGTACCCTTGTATCATGCAATGAACTCCATACGTTAAACGGCTGAGGTTGGAAACTTGGAGATATCATTTTATCATTGTTAATTATACAATGATTGCACTCAACGTGGCACAATATTGATCAGAAACTAAAACTTGGAGTACTGTTTAGCTATCAAATATAAATAAATAAACACACATGAATCATGAAGTAAATTTATAAGCAACAATGATACCAACAAAGTGTTGATTAACTCAAATTAAAATTTTAGTTGTTGCTGTCGTCTATTACAAACAAGTTAATCACCCACTCAATAGGTGTAGCATCATATAAGGCTATAACACAATACTCCGTATAGACTATGAAAACGAAAAAGTAAAAAGTAAAAATTAATACGGAATACGTGATACTCGTAGTTGTTTGGTTGGCATCTAAATGCATGGCATGTACATTTTCTTTGATATTATCATAGATATTTAACCTTTAACACTTGAATAGTTGTATGGTCACCAAATCCTTTTTTTCCCCCAAATGCAACGCTACGTGGTTGAGCACAATCTATAATGGAGCACATAGAACGAGCTTGACCAGAACCCATAAAAACCTCAGTTACAACTAAAACAATTTTAGGCACCTTGTAGAAATATAACCTCCATAAAAATGACGAATTCAAAAAAAATATATACTCCGTAACTTGTGTATAGCCAAACGATCATCTATATGTAAACAACCACTTTACAAATGCAGCACTGGAAGTTTGACCACGACCTACGACAAAGCAATAGAAATGTGCAACATAAAGATTATGAGCAGAACTCATAAGAGCCCCAATCAAACTAAAGCATCATCTCGATTCCAGGCATTTATTTCAAATAAGAATTTATCCGTTCAACAAATATGTGACCAGCAATTTTACACAGTAATGAGGCAAACCAGTACTCGAGAAAAAAAAATACAATCAATTACAAAATGGAACCAACCATCTCAGTGTCTCAAGCAGAGGAGGCGTTCCACCGAAGATGGAAACCAAGAAAAGAAATTTCGCTGGGCACTAAAACCCACCTAAAAGTTCTTAGAAAAACAGAAAAAAAATCAGTTCTTCACAGTTGTGACATACTTGAGCAGCATCTGAACAACTTCGGGAGATATACTGGAAGACTGTGCTTTCAGCTGTTCAATTTTAGCATCAGTTTCTTTTTCAAGGCGCTTCACATTAGCACCCGAGTCACCGGTACTCTGTACCATTGATATAGGGATGGTCACGGTTACATAAGCACAGAGTTAACAATAGAAGATAAAAAAACTCAGCAGAAATTGGCAAAAATGCAGAGTAAAAGAGAACAAGGGCTCTTAAGAACATACAAAAAAGGCAATGTGAATGTAAAAATCTCTTATCTTGATAGCTTTCACTTCCCATTATTTCAAAGCAGAGGAAACACAATTTTAGGAAACAAGGCAGCTTTATCTAGAGTCTAAACAACTCAAAATAGTGCTTAAAAAACATAAAATTGCTAAAGGAGATGTTGAACCTACTGGCTTGTATACAAGTACAATAACCATAGCATTGATATATTATCTCATACAAAAAGGCCATCACGCCCATCAGTTATGGAGGTATAAAGGGAAAGGGGCACTGGATGAGAAGAATAAATATAAAGCTTCCTACAGATCTTTTCCCTTAACCTCAAAGGAACCCCGAAGAAGAATAAGAGACAGAACTACGGAAGAAAACAGTAATTTAATAACTTAAGCAGACTATTGTCCAGAAAACAAAATTCTAAAATCCTTCATGGATGTAATCCAGGTGATGGATGCATGCATTTGATTATTCAAGAAAATTCAGCAAATAGTAGAATTTTATCAATCTAACCTCCGCCAATTTTCTCTGGTATTCGGCTTCCATTTGTGCACGAAACTCAGCAATTTCTTTCTCAGCCTCTTCCTTTGCTTGTCTTAGTCTAGCCATCTTGGCTGTTAAACAAAAAAAAATGAAGTCAAACCAAATGCATTAAGTAAAAATTGACAGGAAGGCTGAATTTATTGGCCAGCTTATAGGTGTTACCATACATATTTTAAGCCTTTCAGGTAAAAAGTAATACACATTTCCATCCTCCAAATTTCTACGGAGAATGGGAACTTACAATCCATCTTTTGGCTTAGAAATTTTAATGATTCCCATAATCATAATTCATTATGTCACATAAAGTAGTTGTTACAAATAATCAAGATGTAAAATGCACCCTAATATAAAAAATAAAAATAAAAAATAAAAAAATGGGATGCTTTTTTTAAGAAAGTTAACTTTAAACAACCGCTTTATACACAATAATTACATGGAATTGTGATTGCCACAAACATAAGCTTCTAATGCTCTATATGGAGGAAAGAAATGCTTCAGATAATTGATACAAATAGATGTGACCATGGCGACAGTAATTCCTGTTAATGTACATGACACACATTTTAAAACCAAAATGTAGTACATACAAACAACGTCCATAGATGAAAATTGCAAGCATACCATTTTTGGCTGTGTTAACAATGTGTTGGGCTTCTTGCTCTGCAGACAGCAAAAGTTGAATTCCATTTTGGGGTCTGCTTGCTTCCATACTTACTGTGAAGGCTGACACGTCCTGAAAGACTACCAAAAAAATAATTATGAGAAGAAATAGCATTGGGTAGGTATCATAGAAACCAGATACTTCAAGTAATAATTATGCAAGTGTCTAAATGCATCAGGATTCATGTCTGGTGGTGACTTTACAAAGACGAAGAACAAGAGTGGACCAATAACATTATTAACATGGAAAAAGATCAAATTTTTTTTCATAATTAAACTCCCCCTCCAGAAAGGTCAGTATTTACTTTCATAATCAGTTATCACTACTGGCCATCAAGTTTACTTGCATAGGACCAAGTACATAAAAAAACCAAACAAAAGTCCACAACTTAAGATCTTATGTCAGCATAGAGTTTTCTGGAACTACTAAGGAAATTGAAAGAAATTCATTATACAAGAATGTCCCGAAAAAAATCGCAGAAAACATCCTCAAGACCACTTGTCGATCGATCTCAAAAGTATTTACACATTTTTCCAAATAAAATATATGTGTACAAAATATATGAATATAACAGGAAACTCTAATTGCCTACTGGATCTTCTCCCTCTTTAATAATGCAAAAGGATATAGATGCCATCTACTAATTCAATAACTTAATATTTTGCATCACAAAAACCTTTTAATGTCACAAGAACACCCACAAAAACAGATGAAACATTCTTCTATAAGCTCTCAGCAATATTTATTATTTGTTGGGAGAAAAAGCTCTCAGCAAATACTGGCGAACATTAAATCCTCTAGCAGGGTAATTTTGATACAAAGCGGCAGAGAGATCATCAAAACTGTGCTAAAAGTAATATCCACGACCACATTACTCCCATCAAAACGAGACAGCTTTCCTCTTGTCTTATTGACACTTTATAGCCTCTTAAGAGATAAGCTAAAAGATCCGTACTGTTAAAATGTACACTAACAGACCTTGTAACTTGACCAACAAAAATTTAGAACCAACGTAAATGTCTAATGTTACCATCTCAGTGAAAAAGTTGCAGATCAGAGCAAGCCATTTTCTTTTAAAAAACCCCAATCCACGACTGATCAATATTCAAACTGATGTATACTTCATCCAAAATCAACACAAAAAGAAAATAATCAAACTAATTACGACCTCAACTAGCAAATAATCAATCTTTCAAGCAGCATAATGAAGCTAAACGATAACACCAAATCCATTTAATAGATTAATAAAGAAAAACGTAAGATAGCAGCACAATCAAATTGAGTGATTCAGGATCAATATAAAGGAAGTCAATTCAAAACCCCATAATATCGAGATAAGAATTCGCTAGATTATCATAGCTAAAACTCTAAAAGCATGAAATTCAATGAACAAAATTGGGAACCAGAAGTACATTCAACTAAAATTAATATATATCACTGGGATCTTAAACCCAATACGAATCACAGAAATAATACTACGAGTATAATTTAACACCAGAGATTTCATTAAATCCCCAATTTCTTCCACACAATCAAACAAAAACCTAGGGTTAAGAAATTAAAATCCCAAAATTCAATCAAAAATTAAAATCAATTAAGATCCATAAATCAAGTCAAAGCCACAAATTCAAACAAAATTAACAATTAAAATTAAAGGGGCGAACATATAAATCACAAAGATCCGGGTATAATCATAACTATATAGTTTAATCGTAGATGAATTCTGGGAAAATTGAAAGATGGGTGATCTAATAATACTGTCAAAAAGTGTTAACAGAAAAAATGTGGGGAAAAAGCGACGAACTTTGATTATCAGGGTAAAAGAAAGTAAAGATCTTGCGATGAAGAGAGAGAGGAGACTTACAGAAGGTTGAGATGAGGGGAGAGTCGGAGAGAGAGGTGATGTGCTTCAATCAATCGTATACAGATTTTGCTGACAAAAGACAAACTACTTTTTATGAGGAGTATTATTGTGATTTGTGAATTGTGATGGATAAATTTACTCCTAGTTTGTTTCAAAGGAAATACAAGTTTATCTCCCATTTGCTTATTTATGGAGATGAAAGTGTAACTTTTGCAATGAAAATGGTAAAACCACTACTTGACGTAGCGGTTTATACCAAAACCGCTACCTTAAATAGCGATTTTGCTACTTGAGGTAGTGGTTTTACTCTGTGATAAACAAAATTTGTTTATCACAGGAATTAACTAGGGCTGCACGAAAAAATTTACTCCTAGTTAAATTACAATTATATCAATTTTCATTTTGCTTACGTAAATAATTTTTTAAACCAAATACAAAAGGAGTATTTTATTAGAAAGAAGTGAGGGGTTATAGTTGTAAAACACATGACCCGACCTGTGAAAATCGAGTACTCGGGTTTCCCTAGTCTGGTCACGAATACTTGAGTTAATCTTTTAAAGGTGTATTTTATTCACCCTATTAGACCAGAACTTATTTGAATTTAAATAAACTTATTTATTAGATCTTATTGAACATATTAAACCTTATTGAACTTCTTAAAACTTATTATTATTATTATTATTATTATTATTATTATTACACAAATTTTCATATGTGGCTGCCCACATGCTGTGGCCATATTTACTCGATCGATAAAGGGGGTCGATCAAGGATTAGGGGTTATTCGGTCAATCAAGGGGAGAGTCAAGAAGTACCCGAGTTAATGTTTTGATGTGTGTCAGTTTGCCGCACACCAGAAGAACACTATTATAACTATACAGTGTTTTGGTGTATGGTTGTGACGAGGGTAAAAGAGAAAGGGGAGGGGGTCGACTCGGCGGTGGAGGTGGGTTCCCGAGGCTAGGGATTCTAGGCGACGACTCAGTTGGGGGAGGGGGTTGCTGCCAGGGGATGGGGAAAGGGAGGTGGTGGCTAGCTAGCTGGTTGGTGTGGTGGTGGTTTTTTTTTTTAATTTGTAAATAATTTAATTATGAAATAGATATGTGAGAGTTAGAGGGTAATTAGAAGAAATTAGTGGTTAGTAAAGTGAATTAAGAGTACTAGGTTGCTTTCAACAAAAAAATAAATAAATTAACATCAGGTTTTCTTTTGTCAAAAAGTTTTTAAAAGGTTTTTTTCGCAAAATACTTGCTCTATTTTTTTTTACTCGATCTGTTTCTTTTATCATGCTTGCCACTGTAAAATTTTAACAATTAATAACTATATTTCTCTGTAAGTAGAAATTTCAAAAGTTATGACTTATGTTAGAAATTTTTGAGACAAATTCAAAAAGATCTCTCATGAATACTTTTTCCCTACTTATTATTTACAAAATACAGTTAAAAGAAAGATGATGAATTTGCGTAAAATTCAAAGTGAGTAGAGTAAAAACAAAAATCCCCATTCTAAATTTACGCTCTCTCTCCTCAACTAGTTTTCATTCCTCAAAGAGAAAACTATATCTGAATTTCATCGGCGTTTTTCCCTCTGCTCCTCTGCTCTGACTCCGGCAGACCTGCACGGAGGCTGGCGGCATCGGCATTGACATCATCCCACGCAGCCACGCTCTCACACTCCCACCGACCGGCGACGAATACAAAGTGTCTCGAACTCATAACTCTCAGTAAGTCGCTTCTTTACTTCTTTCAATTTTTCACTTTTCATTTTTAATTTCTTCAATGTTCCAGCTTTTAATTTATAAATTATAATATTGTTTAGTTGTTACTTGTTAAAATGTTAGATTAGTTGAATATATAGTTGGTTGATTCTTGATTTGTTGAATTAGTTTTAATTTTTTCAATTTTAATAGTTGAATTAGTTGTTGGATAACTTAGATTATTTGTAGATTTACTCCGTACTTTTTTAGCTAATTGTTGAACAGATTGGCTGATTATAATGTATTGATGAATTGTTAAAATAAGTTAAATACTTTATCTAATTGACTAATTTTATATGCAATTCATGCCAAAATTTTATATGAATTGTTTTGTGTAATTGATATTGGCTATTAGATTTAGACTGATTATGAGTTTCGATTTTATATACTAAAATTGGGAGATGAAAAGCAAAAGTTTAGAATTCTTATAGAATACAGGGTTTTAATTCATGCCAAAATTCTTCTGGTTGGAACCGCAACTATGGAAAGAGTTTTTTCCTCGATGACTATTGTGAAAAAAAATTGCAGAATAGCATGGGTGACCAACTTATGAATAATTGTTTAGTTACATTTATTGAGACGGACTTGTTTTTGCAAGTTAGTGATGATGATGTAATTAATTGCGTCCAAATTATGAAAACTTTTCGTATGCATTTGTATAATTTAATGTGAAATTTTTTCTCTCTTCATTATTTGTAATATGAATAATGTATGTTTTTTTTGGTGCTGAACTTTGTTTTCTATTGAATTACTTTATTACTTTTTATTGAGTTTGTACCCTCATTCTCCGAATCCTGGATCTGCCACTGGAATGCAGTGAAGGTGCATGGCTGTTGGGATGTATTTTTGATGCATTGGATAGCAAGGGAGCGCAATGTGACTGTTGTGTAGAGGTCAGAGAGGGCAGCTATTGTTGTGTTATGATTAGGCAAGGGAGATGGAGGTAAGGGTGCAGCTCTTGGTGTGTGGGCTGTGGGTTGACTGGCAAGGAGGGAGGAGTGCAAGGGTTGTGAGGCGAGGGAGATGGAAGGAGGGGCTATAGTGTTTGCTGCTGCAGTTGTTGACTAGTCAGGGGCAGCAAGGAGGGAAGTGAGTGTTGCTGGCAATACTTTTTTAGGTGTCATTTAGGAGGCTTGGTTCATTAGTAGTATTGATAAAATGACCTTGGCCATGGAGGTGGATAGTACTATATGGGTTTAACCAGTAAGATTCACAAGGTTACTGTGTGAGTGTACTAAGGAGATGGAAATTTTGTAATGCACTCGCTATGTGATGATTTATGGTGTACCAATGTACCGTGCACATTTTATTTGTGGTAATATGTTGTACTTTACTTGAAATGACATTGATCTTTATCCTTAATGAAAATGAACTGTTTGTTATCGACTGAGGATCAAGATTTCTCTCCAATTATCTTTTTTATTGAATTTAGGACTTGTATTATTATCTAAGTTCTGGTTTAAGTTTGACTAGTTAATTTCACTTTTCTGTCTTTGCTTTTTTTGCCCATGATTGTATTCTTCAGACATACTGCAACAACTTCTTTTCTCTTTGCTTGGGTTTTCTAAGCTTGTACTTTAATTCTTTTTGGTTTAATTTTTGATATTCTGTTCGAATCTCTCTCTTTTTTTTTTTTTTAATTTTATTAATTTAATTTCCATTGTGATTAGAAACATTGATTTGTGATTCTTATTTACAATAATATTGCGGAGTAGTGGCTCTAGCAGAGCATAGAATTTGTTACATCTCTTGTTGTGACCTCAATTATAATAGTGAGTGAACTGGAATAATTTTTTATCATAACAGTTAGTTTATTCTTCTCTTGTTGTAAGTGGGTTTGAGACCATTGAGTATAAAATGTCTTTGGCACATGATTATAAGTATATAATTATTGAGCATTCTAGACTTACTTAAAATAGAATAAATGGCATTGTATTAGCTTGCTATATACTCCGTATTATTTTTTTGGTACATTATTATATTTTAATTTTTTGGTTGAGGTCATTTTGGGAGTAATTTATTACTATCAAGTATCAACTAAATGTGTTTCATTCTTGGGTATTATTTTCATCTTGAAAACTTGTTCTAAATTGTAATCAATTTGCTGCTATGCATGTGTTTTGTGGGGGAAATGTTTTGTTAACACATGTGCTTTGCGGGTAGGCAGCTGGATGCTTTGTGTTGTGCTTGTGTGTATCCGTGCACATGTGTGGTTGTGGGTTTTTGTAAAACTATTTGTGTTTGAGCATGAACCAATTAAGCATGTCTTTGAAAAACCTGGTTTGTCTAATGGTGCATGGTGTGTGGTGCTGTTTGGGGAAGAAAAATCTAGCATTTTGCTGTAAAACCTGTGAGCATGATTCAAAATTTGCAATTTGTGTTAACTGTAAATATTTGTAATTTGAGATATTAATAGTTTTAACAGAGAATTAAGTTTATAACCTTTTCACAGTTTGAGAATTGATTTTTTTTTTTTTTTTTAAACCACAGGGTTTGGGTACTCATCACTGATTTTCGGCAAGAATAAATAAATTAGGCCCAAAATCTTGTATCTTGACTTAAATAAATTTGTACCTCGGGTTAAACATTAAAAAAGGAAGCTTTACATCAGATTTTTTGCTTGGAACACAAGGCAACTCAATTTTGGCCATCCAAAGCTGAAGGATGTCGTTTGCTATATTGGTGGAGTTCGCCCGATCGGATGTGTGTTTTTTCCAGTTGTCCTTAGTCGGGTTTGGTTGTAATATTCGGGGTTTAATGTATAAACCCCAAACTTAGCTTTTCTTAGACACACTTTTCATTAATTAATTTTCAAGATTTTAGTTTTAAAGAGAATTCTTAGTTTTAAGAGCACTTTTGATTATTATTGTTGAATTCAAGCTTTTCATTATTACAAGTTTGAATGCCCAAATTTTTAATGATTCAAAATGACAATTTATAAGCTATGAATATACTACGTAATTCGATACTTCCTCCGTTTTTTTATAGTTGCAACACACACTTTATCGCGGTATTTAAGAAAAGTGGACCTCACTTAATATAATACACTTAAAATGGGGTTAAAAGTTCAAGTGGACCATGAACTATAAATGAAATTGATAGGATAATTTTCACCATAAAAACTTTCCTTTTATAGTGTGTTGCAACTATTATAACATTTCCATTTTAAGAAAGTGTTGCAACTGTAAAGAACAGAGGAATTATTTTCCAAGCTTGTTTTGTTATTATTTATGTGTCGTTTTTGAATCACAAATGTACGATGTTACATTGACACAATTGCTCTTTCTTTTCAACTTTTATATCAAATCCAGTTTCTCTCTTTCTCTCTCCTATCTCAAATCCAATCCCTTTCTTTTGGAGTTTCAACATCACAATCAAAGGCTTCACCATTCTTTTCTTGTGTAGAAATTAGCCAAGAAATTAACGTTGTTCCTCTACTTATCAAAGGTAGCTGCGTATGTAAATGCATTCAAAATGTAATTCAAAACCATATGTTAAGGTTTAAGTGGTTGCTGCAGTTGCCAAGTTTTTTTTTTTTTTTTTTTTTTTTTTTTTTTTTTTTTTTTTTGTTGTTGTTGAAGCTAGAGTTAGGGTTTGATTTCCCCAAATTTTAATTGAAGGATAATGAATTTGCTCATATGATATTTGCCAAAATTTTGCTTTGGGATTGTAATGGACTAGACTGACTTAACAAATCATCACACTCAATATTAGAAGAAGAAGGATTGATTGTTCATAAATAAAGTAACCCAAGGATTACAAAGGTAGTAACATGAGGCTGCCAATCTCCTAAGCAACTTTAGGTTGCAAATCTCTCAAGAGTTTCCTCACAAATTTTTGGATACCAACTTGCTACACATACCATACTACTTATACTAAGATTACTAATGGTCAAAGATGACCTTAATTCTAAACATGTGACTGCTTAACATACATAGGAAGACCATGAGAACATAGTAGAAGTTCCTTCTTCTCTTCTTAATTAATCTTGTCCTCTTCTTCGTTAGAGTCTTGATGCATTGAAATTCTCCCTGCTGCTGCTTGACCTTCCTTTTAGCTTCTATTGCTTGACTTTCCTTCTAGCGTAGACCTGCATGGGCTGTGGCTGACTCGGATCCGTCATAGGGATTTTCCTTAAAAGTGAGAATTTTGATTATTGTTGTTGCTATTTAATTAGTACTCACTCTAGATTTGGCTGAACTATTTGCTTGTGATTAATGCTTCATGATTTAACATTTTGGGTTGGAACTGACTGTAGAACTATTTTGTGCTTTACTCGTATACCTAAATCTGTATTATTTTGATACCGGCGACTTTATATGAACTTTGCTGTAAAACAGATAGGCAATTGTGTATATTTACGTTAAGAACAAGTTTTGGAGACTTCATTCAAATATGAACTTGTGTAAGTTGTGAACTATGACTATGTCACAGGCATAGCATGATCTAATTTGACAAAAAACTACTTTGAGTTTCTTATATTAAACAATTATATGTATTACAAAACATAATCAGCTGAAGTCTCACTCAATAATAGTAAAATGATCAGAAGTGAAATCGGTTGAAGAACAGTGCTGGGAACAGTGTCGGACCCACCCTTGGTCACGGTGGGTCACGTGACCTAGGAAAAAAAATTAAATTAAATTTTAAAAAAAAAAACAAAACAGTGACATTACTTTCTCTCTCATTGACAAATTCAAAGTCACTGTCTCACACTCTCACGGAAATCGTCACACGCCCACACCGGCACACCGCTGCCGCCGCACCTTCCAGCCACCGCCCACAGCCCAGTGGACCACCGCACGTCCGCACAGCCGCACTCCACTCCTACAGCCTTCTAGATCTAGGTAATTTAATTGATTTTCAAGTTTTTAATTTCATATTATACACTAATTGTTGACTTGTTAGGTTGATTTTGTGCTTAATTGAGTTGTTTATGTTATTTAATCTAGTCAATTAGTGTGTATGTTCTTTGAAATTGTTGATTTGTTATTAAATTTATCAAATTAGGGAGTTAGGGTTTCTGATTTTTTAAGAATTGATAATATTGAATTTCTGATTTTTTTCTCTTTGAAATTGATATTCTAAATTGACAATGGGCTAGTAAAATTGATGATTTCATATTTAATCTATGAAATTAGGGGGGTTAAGAACTAGGGTTTCTGATTTTTTTTGGAATTGATTAGTTTGGATAATTGCATTTCTGATTTTTTGAAATTGATACTAGAATTGGTCAATTGGATATGGTGATTTGTAATTTTGAATAATTGCCTTGAATTTGTATATGTTCAGTGGTAAGCTCCCTATTAGTGTTTTAGGCTTTTAGCTATACTTTATTATCAAGTTAGTGTGTATAATTAACTTGGATTTTTGAAGCAATTGTGGTTTTCTTAATCTAATTGATAATGTAACTTAATTTTCAGAATGAAAAGGAAAAAAATGTGTGATATCACAAGTTTCTTTGGTCCGAAAAATCCTCCTCCTTCACAAAATCCTTCTCCTCCACCTCTTCCTCTACAAGATCCACCTCTTTCACCACAAAATCCTTCTTATCCACCTCCTCCACCACAAATTATTAGCTTTTTTAATATTCTTGCATTATTGATTAGTATACGGTAGTGACCCAGCACCCGAAAAATCCCGGATCCGCCACTGGCTGGGAAAGTGGCATGTCCAAACAATGACTATCTTACTGGCTGTCAATTTTTCTTGATGCAGTTGGTACACTTCCATAATTAGTCCCCTACAGAGGAGATGAGAATTGTTGGACTAACAGGTGGGATTGCATCTGGAAAGAGCACTGTTTCCAACCTCTTCAAAGCTCAAGGCATTCCCGTTGTCGATGCTGATGTTGTTGCTCGGGTATTTTTTCTTCTTCTCCCTCTCTTTCTTGTTCATGGGGTTTTTATTGATTTTGATTTTGGATTACGACTGTTAATATGCATCGCCTATTTAGTCCTAATTGTGATCATCAATATCAACTGTTGGATGTCTAATTTGATTTTTTTGATGTTACTCTGGCTACGTTGATTCAATGCTTTTATGTTTTCCTTGGTGGGGAGGATGGTATAGAAAAGGGTTTGGAAATAATGTTGAGAATTGATTTAATCACATTTTTCTTTGGATTTTGGTAATTTTCCATTGAGCAAGGGTTGGGATGTGACTCTTAAGAGTTGGTTAAAGTTAGACACAAATGATTTTACATGACTGCATCTTGATGGAGTTCTGTTTGCTTCTATCTTATGTTTGGTGATGCTTTATTTTTTGTATCAACAGGAATGTTATGACACTGATTGTCATCAGTGTCACACTTGAAAGTCTTGAACTTCTTCTAATGGTTATAATTAAAATTTAGTTGAGAGTTATCCTTGTATGAGACATTAGGTAGCATGAATTCCCCTTATGTGACATTAAACTGCATGAAGTGGAATGTGTTAGATTTTTTTGGTCCTTTCTGTAATTTCTGTCATGAGGTACGCTTTAAATTTAACATAATCCAAGATGAGCCCTCGGTTTGGTAAGCTACCTTTTAGAGCGGGAAATCGAATAATGAGTGAATTAAAGAAGGGTAGCTTACAAGCAGAAGCTCCTACATATTTTAAGCTGGCGGAAGAAGTTTATTTTACTCTTACATCTTCGACCATAAACAATGGCTTTTTGTCTCAACATCTAGAATTCTAGACAGCTAACATAGCAGAACAGTGTTATATTTAGCGCTTAAGCCTTACTTGAGGGACAGTTGGTTGGTTGCTTGCTTGCCTCCTTTGAGACTCCTATTGTTCTAGTCTTACCCGATAAGGACGCTAACAATAATTCTTTTTTATGTACCGCATGGTTCGTTTATGTAAGAAGTATCCTCTGGTATTAGCACAATTTCTACTGTTTTGGCCTTTTCACTAGCCATTTTTTTTTCCCCCAAATTTTCTCTCCTCAGGCGGGTATTGCCATTACATCTTTGGATGATTGCTTTACAGCTGTTTTGAATCTAATTTGAGGATTTAAGCATTTTCTGTGTACTTTTCCGAAGCAAAGGCTGAAATTAGTGAACTTGAATTTTAGATTTCTTTCCCTTTTTTTTTTTTTTTTGAATAGTTGAATTTTAGATTTCTAGGTAATGTAAAAGCCTTCCAATTATTGTATAAATTGGTTGGATGGACACCCACCTGAGAGTGAAGAAGACTTTCCTTTGCTTCGGCGCAGGCTATTTGACATTACATTTCTTGTGAACTGAACTGGAGTACTTTCTCAGTTTTTATTTTTTTTTATTTTTTAAATTTTTTAAAATATTATTTCATACACTATACACAATTTTATGAATTGTCCCTTACTGAAAAACCTTACATAGTTTTTCGAATTGTCCCTTGATGAAAAACCATTTTTCAGCAACTCTTTTTGTACTTCCTCTGTTCTAGTAATACTGCAACAACTAGACTTTTGCTCTGTTTATCATGCTTGTTTGACCACAAATTATAATTTATACGTAAAGTAAAATATAGTCATGTGGGGGGTCTTGTTAGATTCGTCTCGTAAAATTCTTTCACAATATCAACTTTTTATAATTTTTACAACTATATAATTATAGATATTTAACATATAAAATGTGTTTTGGATGCGTAATTTCATCCGAGTTGCAATATTTGTGGAACAGAGAAAGTATTAGCCTGTAGAAGAATTTCTTCCCAATTTTTCTTTTGCAAGTTTTTGGTTGTGATCTCAAAATATGCTTGTGGTCAGAGATTGAGGGCTCTGATGTGTTAGCACACACACTCAAGAAAAAATTGTCTTTTTTATACGGAAAATGTAGCAACAACCACTCTGTATTTGCAGGGGTAAGATAATACATCTGCCATCCACCCTGTCAGGTGAGAACCCTGATTGTGGTACTGGAGTAATGATAACAAGCATGATATTAAATGTCTGGAATCCAAATTTGTTGCTCTTACATTTCGAACAATTTGCATATCACTACAATTTATGCCACTATGCCAGTATTTATGATCCTGGTTTTGATTTCAGGATGCATTGAAGAAAGGCACAGGTGGATGGAAGAAGGTTGTGGAAGCATTTGGGGATGACATTCTACAACCTGATGGGGAGGTGGATAGGCTTGCGCTGGGACGTATTGTATTCTCCAATTCTGATAAGCGTCAACTACTTAACCGGTAGAGTAAATCTTCCTGCAGAGTCTGATAAAGTAGTTTTCCTTTGCAATTCTTCCATCATTGCATGTTAGCATGAGCAATATGAAAGTTGAGATTATGACATTTTCTGCCATACCTCTACGTATTTAAATCAATAAACATTTATTGGATGTCCATTTTCTATCCAACTGCTAGGTCTGACTTTTTATGGTTGGTGTGCAATCCCATGCTTTGAGGACTTATTTTCTAGTTAGGGGGCAAATCTAGGGGAGTTCAAAGTTGAACTCATCAGTTTCGTTCAGAAAGAGTATTTTCTTTCGGTAACATGCTAACAGTCACGTGTATGATATGCTAATGTTGTGTGCATTATGCCACAGGCTTTTGGCACCTTATATATCCTCTGGCATCCTCCAAGAAACGCTGAAGCTGTGGTTAAAGGGACACAAGGTGATTGTTCTTGACGTCCCACTGTTGTTTGAGGCCAAAATGGACAAATGGACTAAGCCTATCATCACTGTATGGGTTGATCGCGAAACACAGCTAAAGAGATTGGTTTCGAGAGATGGAATAAACGATGAGGAAGCTAATAACAAAATAAATGCTCAGATGTCCCTGGATTCCAAGAGGAGCAAAGCGGACATTGTGATTGATAATACCGGATCACTAGACGAGTTGAAAAAACAATTTCAGAACGTATTGAATGTAGTCACCCGGCCATTAACATGGAGTGAATTCATGCTTTCTAGGCAAGGAGCTTTTTCTGCGTTTGCTTTTGTTGTTTTAGGTGTTCTTGTGGCTAAAAACATATTCAAATGCGATGCATCGTAGCCTTGCAGGTTACTGTAGTTATTGATCTGGGAAGAGTTTCTGGTTGGTGTTGCAGACTTGCAGGGAATTTTTTTCTAGATAATACAAAGTAGTATAAATGTAAAGGCTTTTCTTTCTGCTGTTTTCCTCTTGGTGATGATTACTATAGTCTCGCTGAATAAACGTAAATTTTAATTTCAACAGATTGTATCAACCAACGGCCATTCTACCAACACCACTCCCCTCATCACTGCCACAGCCCACAGGTCCACCGTCCACAAACCATTCTATATTGCCTCAGGGGAATCACCAATCTGTTGCCACCATGATCACTCTGCCTCAGCTTCAGACACAAGTCACCCCTGAAACCAACCATAGCAAATCAACTTCGAAGCCACTGGTGCACCTCTACCACAACCAACCTGTACAATCACTACCAAATCCTCAACCTATAGTCACCAACAAGCCCCAACAGCCAGTAACCGCAAACAGTCCCTAATGGCTACTGACCCCAACAATTGAGAGACCTAGCCCATCTCCAGCCACATGATGCGCATACTTCCTACATAGGCATTAATTTGCCTATGCACCACCACCATATTGCATTTTCTATAAGTTTGTTAAGGTGGATTGGGTCTCTCAATTGTTTTAGTCGAATTTTTGTAAGCTATTATTTGGTTGACATTCTAATTCAAGGGTAATCTACTTTCCTAAGATATAAAAATTATAGAAATTGTTTGGTTGACAAGAACATATTCCTCTGTAAAAAATTAAAAAAAAAAAAAAAATGACGAATATATTCCTAAAGATTTTTTGAAAAGATAAACGATGTAATATAACTTCTATATCAATTAATGTAAACCAAGTATTAAAAATAAAGTTCACAAGAAACAACACAATCCGTCATGTGTACGTACATAGTACACTCACTGACTCACCCTTAATTACCCTCAATTTAAAATTACGGCCCTTCTAATTCTACACGTACACGAACCACCCTTAATCTAAAATTTATGGCCCTCCTAGTTCATACGGAATTTGACATACTTGATCATATCCTTTAATCCATTTACAAAAGTATCAAACTTTTATAATAATTATGTGGATTCAAATGCAAATAAAACCAAATATATTTGAGGAACAAACATCAGCCGCACCTCATACCAACAAGTCTTCTAAAAAAAGCACCAACAAAATTAGAAGAAGAAAATGATTGAAGGATCAAGGACCAAATGACCAAAGCATCAAAGTTCACTTAGAATTAACTAGTAGTTTTTTTGACTAACTTTTTTTGATAACTGATTTACCAAACTATTTCTGTGACAAAGAAAATGACTTTGCATAAATTTCGCCCGTGAATATGCAATAGCTTTGGTGTGCAAGTGTGCATGCATGCAATAGCCTAGCTTTTATGGTTATAAGATGAACACACGTGAATTCTTTCAACTACTAAATCATATACTTGACTTAGCTAACTTATGTATTAATTAACATACTTCCTAATTTCAGTATTAGATATACTATTCATTATAAAGTGTGTAAACTAAATTATATCCATGCATTTGATATTCATTCTCATCCATACCAAAAACTCTATATATATTTTTCATAATTTCCCTTTCTTTTGCCTATTTTTGTAAGGATAATTTATGTGGAGTATGACCTAGAATATACTTATATACCTAAGGCAAATTTATAATCATTTTAATTTGCCATATTCAATGCATGTACGGTGCACCTATAGCTTGTTTATAGCTCGTTCAAGCTAACAATTTAAAATTTAAAAATTTGTATTAATCTCTTAGACCCTGTTCTTTTGAGCTGCTCTGCTTTGCCGAAATCCTCTCTGCTCTGTTTAAAATATTAACAATAATAATAATTAATATTTAATTGTCATAATAATAATTAATAATTCACAATAAAAATAATTAATATATAATAATATTAATTAATAATTAATAATAATTATTATAATAATAATAATTAATAATTAATAACAATTTCTAATATTTAACAATCATAATAATATAATGGTGCAAAGATAGTATGTTAGCATTCAACATGATGCGAATCAAGGAGTAGCAGATTCAACTATGACTGCACAATGGCGCAAAGATAGTATGGACGTAGTGCGATATCGTATAGTACGCCAAATTTGGAGGGCTAATCGATCGGAAAGCGACAATGAAGGTGATGACAATGAAGATCAAAGCGACAATGAAGATGATGACAATGTAATTTATATGGAAATAGATGGTTAATTCACCATGATATTAAACTCTTAATTAATTATGTTCCTATTTAGATATGTGCTTGTAATAATTTAAAGATGTTAAACTATTGTCTTTTATCTTTTTATTATTAAGATATGTTAAAGATAGTACACATCTATTTATGTTTTCATTCACCTAAACCAATGGTATGCTTTTGTTAATAATAATAATAATAATAATAATAATAATAATAATAATAATTAATAGTAACGATAATAATTAAATAATTTGATAATAATATTAATAATACTTAAAATAAAATAATAATGCTGAAATCTGCTCTACTCTGCTGAAATCTGCTCTACTCTGCTAAAATATGTTCTTCTCTGCTGAAATATGTTTTGCTCTGCTCTGCCCAAAAGCTCAAAAGAACAGGGCCTTAGTCTTGCTTTACTTGTCTCATTTGACCATATACATTTTTACAAAAGGAGAAGTTGGTAAAGAGAGTTTTGACAAAAAATGAGCTAATTTGATCAAATCAGTAGGCTGACTAAATAAACCAACCCAACTACATAACTAGCTATTTGCTCGTTTAATAGAAGAGCTTTTTCAAGCAACAAGCTGAGTGAGTTAGATCTGCTAATAAGAAGTTTAAAAATGGTGCTTTTTCGATTAGCAAATTGAAAAATTAAATTTTACGTACCACATGACAATTTTGTTCTTAAGTTACTATAATTTACATTCCTACCTACCCAATGTCAATGTCCTTATTTTTCATTTCACATGTTTAAGTACCACAACAAATACAAATTATCAGTTAATTTTACTAATCTAATCAACTAGCCAGAATATTTGATAAATCCAGCTAATCAAATCAATTTTTAGGACAACCAACTATCAACAATTAGTTATTAGCTATACTGTATAATCTAAATAAAGCAAGTAAAGTGAGAGGAGGAAGTATAGGAGTACATTTTTAATTTATGAAATACTCCGTAACTTCTAAAGACTTTTAAACCCTAGCCCTTAATTGGCAACAAATGTGCAAAATGGAAATCAATCAATAGTCATGTAGTAAAATATCATAGGAGTACAAATAAAATATTTCATTCTATGAAAGCAAATATTGAAATTTTGTGCTCACTTTATTTGAAAGTTTAACTACTTCAGTTGGAACTCTAGCCTCTAGCTTAAATTACATTAGTTAATCTATATATATATTACGTATCACGAGTAGCTACTTAGAAGTGTTGCTTCGCTAGATGCTGCCTACTTTCATCTATAAAAATTAAAATGATTGGAATTACAAATTGCAAGGCTTATTATTAATTTAATAAAGCTCGATTACTTGAGCTTGTTTAATAAGCTCAAGCTCAAAGGAACCAAATTCTTAGCAAACAAACCTCCAATATCACATGCAAAATTACAAAGCTCTTTTAAACTCAAGCCGTGCTTGAACACTAAGGCCTTGTTTAGTTCAACTTATTTTTACTTATTTCAGAAAAAATAAGTTTAGATAAGATCATATCAGAAAAAATAAGTTCAGATCAGATCATCGTTTTATGTGCAATTTTTTATCGCTAAATATCTTTAATTTCGTAATGAAAGTTACATATTAATAAAATACACATTATTATTACGAATCTAACAAGATCCCACTTGATATATTTTTTCCTTACAGATTATCGTACACTTAAGGTCAAAGTTTGGTCAAATCAGACAATAATATCATATCAGATCAAACCAAATCAAATAAGATCATATCAGATCAGACCAGATCAGATAAATTCATATAAACAAAAGTAAAGTGAACTAAATAGGGCCTAAATCCTTATCGAGCTTAACTCGAAAAAAGTAAACTCAAGTTAGGCATGCTCCACTCTATATTATATTTTTGTTTTTTGAAGGAAAGTACTACTTTATCGATTTTATCCTTGTTATGGATGAAAATTTTATAATGTTCGTTTGAAATATAACTGTCATAATGTTTTATATTAATTGGATAACAATTACGCTCATAAGATTAATCCTTTCTTAACCTTGGAGTAACTTTCCAAGTTTAATTATAAGTCGGTAAGCATCTTTGAAATCACTCAGTCAGTCAACTCGATCACCTCGTGTAGTTGTGTTCCATGAATGTACACTCATACATTTAAGGGGTTGTAAGTGCTTTAAACTATATATAGATATTATGACAACTTGAAATTGCTTCAAACCATAACTTAAGTAAAACTCAAATCAAATATTTGGTGGAAATTAAACGATAAAGAAGTAATCAAATTCAACCATAAATATTTTTTTATTTTGTTTTCCAATTAATCCTTGGCATCATAATTATACATGATTGTGGCTAGAAATGAAGCTTTTCAAATTAACCATAGACGAAGTGCAAGTAGCTTACGCAATAATGCCAACAGCTTCTTTTTCGATTAATTGCCGATGACATACATGCATGGCAAATTTCTAACCATGAAGAATATAAGGGGTTTCAAATTTCTTTTTCTTTTTATTTTATTTTGTAACCAATTGCTTAAGAAGCATGCATGTTAAATTAATAATCTATCTATCTGTTTTCCTACAGTGGAGTTCTTAATTTTTTTTTTTTTTTTTTTTTTTTTTTTTTTTTTTTTGTCAGAGTTTATAAAAAAGGTAATCACCTTTTCCCTATTCTCAGTTCATTGGTAAAGATTTGTTCGAGATCGCAACAGTAGTCATATTTTCAAATAAATACGTTCAAGTGAATCAGATGAAAATTATCCTTACGGCTACAACAAATTGTTAGATTGTCTCTTCGAATAGACTGTATATTCCGGCGATATATGTGTGCAAGAGATGTACCACAGTGCAAAACCTATTCAACACTTGTAGCTTTGATGAAGGAAGCCCTTATTTGATTCAATTTTATATATTTGTTAATTTAGATTTCATTTATAGATGTCATATAACTTTTTATAAATGAATTGGTTTGTTTAAAAAAAATAAAATTATTTATCTATAATAATATTGAAATATTATATAATTTATAATTTATACCCCCAAACAAATTACAACTCTTTACATTTTCATCATGATATAATTTAGGATTTTAGCAAATGGTTAGAGTTCCGAGATAGCAATAATCGTTTTATACACTATCATATATTCATATCTAGCTTAAGTAGCTTTCATATTTAAGGTATCATACTAATTAAATAACATACTTAAGACCTTTCATAGGTGAAAATTCTAATATAGTCTTATGACTTTTGACTATCACAATTTTTTTAAAATAGACGGCTGGGATTGTTTGTTTTTTTATTTAGCTTTAATTAGTAATTTTAATTAAAAAATATTTTTTTTAATTATTTTATATATATTTTTTATTTCTAGAATTCTGAAAATATTAAAAAAAAGTAAAATAATTTCTAGAAGATAAAAATATATTTAAAACAATTAAATAATTATTTTTAATTAAAATTACTGATTAAAAATAAATATTAAAAATAAATAATATCAACCGTCCATATTTAAAAATTGTGGTAGTCAAAAGTCATAAGGCTACATTAGAATCATCTTTTCATAGGAGGTGGATCATTCTCACATTTTTCATTCTCTTCATTTGTCACCCTAATTACCCAATCACAAACCATAACTTACTGTAATTTTAGAAATTAAAATGCAACAATTTTTGCATGTTTTATTATTATTCTTTTATTTTTTTTAATGTAACAATTTGATCGGCATGTTTGTCAATACACAACCTTGACCGTCTTCCATCAATATCTATGATTTTCTATTCGTATAGCACTATAGCTACAAATGGATATCATGATTCATGAAAATATATATTGTAACTAATCTAGAAAATATTTTAGATAAATATATAATGATTTATACTTCAGTAAAAAAAATTAAGTCAATGCCACTTAATAAATAGTGCAAAATGTCAAAGGGTACAATTAAAAAAAACGAAGAGAATACATGTGTATAAGTATACTTCTGTACATGGAGCGTAAAGTTTAGTGCAAAAAAAATAAGTAAAAATCTTCTATGTACAATTAGTTATAAAAACTTTCTTCTCATGCAGCCATCCATGCATGCTTATAGACTTTTGTACGAGTAGTGTAACCTAATTTAACTAAACAAAATTGTCCAAATTCAACAAAGCAACCTTATCTTCTAATGAAGAGGCAACTTTTCATTCTCGCTCTATTCTAAGGTAGTTCAACACTTTGGGTGATATTTATCCTCTCAAACACCCTAATTTTATTATCTTATTATACGTGAATCTCGCATTCACCAAAAAAAATAGTTATAGTTCAGTTCTATTGCTTCTATATACTACAATGTAAGTTTTTTTTTTTTTTTTAACAATAAATAAATTAATATATATATAAAAAAAATTATAAATGAATAAATAAACTTTTTTTCCCTGCATAAATTTGAATTCATGGCACATAACAATGCAATAAATCCTACTAAAAAAAGATGCATGCAATCCTTTTTGCATCTCCACAGAAATAAAATGCACACTCAACTTTACATATGTTGCATGAAAAAGACCTTCAACTGCATGCTTTTGTAGTCACGTAAGTTTTCAAGAAAAATCTAGACTTTGACACTTACTACTATTTGGTCCACAAGATCTTACGTTCAAATCTCAAGTCCCCTAGAGCTTGTACCCATAAATAAGCATTCGATTTACACTTATCTTATTCATCAACTAACACTGGAAAAACCATCAAGCAAAACAAGTAGTTTGTCTATCTTCCAAACTATTACAACCTTAAACACAATTACATATTTCTCTCGATATAAACGAGTTAAACTTTAAACTTTCTCATATTAGTCATGGCACCACCACATGGAGAGGCAGTTCTTACATCCTTCCCCATGCCTACAAGAAACTTCTCGAGACCACCAAAGCTTGCTAATGACAACCTTAAGAGGACGGTCTCTGACATTGCTTTCGAGTTAAGCAAGGAGATGGATAGGGAGATAGAAGAATCACAAGCTCTTCCGCCTATCTCAGAAGCAGAAGATGCAAAGTGTGAGTGTTGTGGGATGAGTGAGGAGTACACGCCGGAGTACATAAAGTGTGTACGTGACAAGTTTCAAGGTAAGTGGATATGTGGGTTGTGCTCTGAGGCTGTAAAGGAAGAAATGGAGAAAAATGGAGGGATGTGTAAGGAAGCCCTAGAAACTCACATGAGCCATTGTCATAGGTTCAATAAGCTTGGTAGGGCTTATCCGGTGCTATGCCAAGCCGAAGCCATGAGAGAGATTTTAAAGAAGAGCTCTAAGATTAGAGCCAAGTCTCTGAGCCCTCGAGACCTCAAAGGTGCTCCAAAGAAAGGTGGCATCACTAGGAGCTCTAGTTGCATGCCTTCCATGATGAATGACCTTACTATTGACAACTAACTCATCTATTGGCATGTATTTATTTTGCTTTGATTTACTTATAATTAAGCTTTTTAACTTCTAGGGTTGTTTTTGATGGTCGACAACATCGGATTCATTGTTTTTAACACCTCCTTTTTTTGGTTTTAAGGGGGGTTTTATCTTCTTGGATTAACATAAGTTGTGCTAATGATGATCCCACTTTGTTCTACACCTACACCCTTTTAGGGTTTCTTGAGTGGGTTCATAATTAGCATATACTAAATGAGTTGATGAGTACCATTATTAGTTTTATTTGTCTACTAATAATAGTAATTTGTTTATGTAATGAGGCTGCCATATTGTTTGTTAAGCCATTGGAGCTGCCATCTTTGGCCTTTCCTTTCGGCTTAACCGGAAGTCTTCTTGTAATATTTTGTATTATGAAATAACTAATAAAAACTTTGTATCTTTTAAATTTTTTTGTTTACTAAATTGACTACTATATGTATTACTTTTTCTTCTAAATTTACACAATCAGCTTTATGATTTGAAATATTATCTATCTTCTGCTTTCGTTTTACTAGGTACTCCCTTTCTTCCTAATATTTTGCCCCATTTGACTTTGCACGATCTCCAAGACGTGACTAAAATGATTTTATCTCCATTTTCATACTTGTAAAATTAAAAAAATTTATATTAATTAAATATTCAATAAGACGAATCTAACAAGATTCCATATAACTATATTATCTCTTATAGATTAACGGTATTTTATAGTAAAAGATTTAAAGTTTGACCCAAATTTTTGAAATGAGGCAAAAATTAAAGGACGAAGGGAGTATATAATAATGTTTATGGTCATGGACTGTATTCAACTTGAGGTTTATAATATTAGAGGCAAGAAGAGATAAAACAAAGGTTTGATTTATGAACAACCGTAACCATCTCCAACCCTATCTAATAAATAATAGACAACAATCCTATTTTGTCCCAAAATAATATACTGTAGTACTTTCCAAACTTATTCGTAGATTGAACAATTGTCCTTGATCGACAATTCCCTTATACTTAGTACTTCGTATAATTTATATCATGAAAACAGTTTGATATGACAGGGATGTTAAAACTTAAATAATACGGAGTAACAGATGATTACTATATATAACACAAAAACTTTAAAAATTAAATGGCATCAAAACTAATCTGCCTTATTATGTTGGGTTAGTGTGGCACAAATTTCATAAGCCTAATTAATTATGTCTCAAGGTATCTAAAAATTTCTAGAAAATTCACGTTAAGTGAGAAATTGATGGAGAATTGTGGAAGAATCTAGAATTGGTAAATTATCCTGAAGATTTGTTCTAAATTTATGTGGCAATCTAAAGAGCATGTGTGTAGAATTTTTCACACACTTCTTCCACCTCCATACATCACCTATAAATAGTGGTGTTGGGCGTCATTTGAATGTATGTATCCACCTACTACATCATCCTCCAAATACTCCGATGTTATACACTCTATGAGTGTCCCTCCATAATCCATACATATCATTATCGAAATTTCTACCTACACATACACAATCTCCCTAATTCACTGTCCTAATTTTGCACTACTACATTGTGAGTTATACTAAGAGTTTTCTTGTACTACTCACCCTTTCAAGGGTTCTTATACTCTCCTATTTTCATATAATAGATTATTTTGAATGCTCATCATTCGTGACTTTTTTTATAATTTTTCACACGAGTCCATTTTTTTTTATTACTTATTTTGCCTTCATCTTTCTCCTAATTATTTTATCAATGTCTATATCTTTAATTTGCTTCTGTTGTGTCCACTCACCAACCCAAACATATTATTTAGGACAAAAATGAAAATATATTTTCATGCAAAATCACCTCATACCCCCGTATAGTTCACCTTAGCTTTTATTATTGTCCAAGGACACCAAAAAATTTATTTTCGTGAAGCTTCACATGAAATTCTTTCCTATGCAACTACTTTTTATGCGAATCAAATGTGTCATGAGACAACATAGATATTAGGAAACACTTTAGATACTAAGTGTTTGACTCAGCGTGCATGTTTACCTGAAAAATTTTACCAGTGAATTGGTTGATGCCTTTGTTTCATGTCCATTGTGCTCAAAATTTGCTCAAAGTACGAATTGCCTATTATCATTTTTATAACATTCATGGTACTGTTTTGAGATGTTCGAAGAATTATCATATTTCCTAAATATATATCGGTCTATGTCACAATTGAATTTTCAACTGGACTCCAACTTTAAATTTAGTAATGCAGATAGGATGTGGAGGATTTCAATACATATTGTTATATAAAGATGATTAAGTGAAACTACAATTATCAATAATTATGAAAAGTTAAATAATGATCATAATGTCACAGAGAGTATTCATCAATGTTCTTTCTCAACTTTCACATTAAACAGGACGTATTGCTCAAGTGATCTGAGTACGAAGAAATGGGAACTACTCTCTTATGTGTTAACATTGGGAAATTCTTCAATCAAAATTCCAACAATTCATTGCAAGAACATTATTGTAGGCGTCGTTCAAAGCGCGCCTACGTAAGCATGTGGAGAATATGCTTGGCACTCATAGAAAGTGGGAATTGACATATACGATTAGGGACAAATAAAATAGGGAGCCGCCAACAAGTCTTTAAGGAACTTGTAAACCGTTCACGGATCATTATAAGGCAACCACGATTAAGGGACAATGATAGGCAACAACGATTAACTCGTGAAGGTTACACCCCATTCATAATCCATGAGATTATTAACTCCATATGGTTCGGAACCACGAAAGGAGGATCGGGGATGATGGTACGAAGTGAGTCATGGAGTCACATTCGCCCATATTGGCCTCTACTCAATTCTTATTGTGAAAAGTGATTCCTGCGATCTCAAAGGCATGCAAACAAAGATTCAATTTGTTCCAAACTAATATTAAGCTAAATTGGTTGAATATTAATGCAACACATAATTCTAATTATTAGTTATCACTTCGATTAAACAACAAGATTAAAAAGGAACCTAAACCAGTCGTCCAAATTATCTTATTAGGCATTTTTATCAATTACATATTCCCTTTAAACATGCAATATAGTGATCAACAATAAACAATAGAATAAACATCAACATTGGAAGCAATTTAACCATAATATCGTGAGTCAAATCAAATCATAATAATAACCCTAATCATGATACTAGCAATAAAGAATAAAAATAAGAGTAATTAAGTGATTAATTACTCACTTTCCGTGTTTCCTTGAATTGCTACATCATGAATAAATTGTTAGTAATTTCAATAAAAATATGAATCAAATAGAAACAATTAAATTAAATAAAAAGTAGAGTTGATTTGGTCCAAACCCTCAGTTAATTCTACCTTTCACGACTTAGTTTAAGTATAGAAATTCGGGTCAAGTATGGACTCCTTGGAGTGCTTAGGGGAAGTATTATGAGAGAATGGGGAGGCTAGTATTTAGGCTAAAGAGGAAGAAGAGAATGATTTTTGGTGTAAGGAGAAAGAGAATGATTTTTTGGTGTATAAGAGAAGAAGAGAAAATGATTTGATGCCCCAAAACTGGAGAAATAAGGTTCGTATTTATAGAGAAAATGTGAGGGGTGAAGCACGGAACCCTAGAAGTGAAAAGGTGCCGCAGAGAAACCCTAGAAAAATGTCGCGTCACGGCATGTGTGCCGCGACACGGCGCAGAATACCGTGACACGGTGCAATATACCACGACACGGCGCAGAATACCGTGACGCGGTGTGTCTGCCGTGACACGATGCACATGTTTTCCTGAAAACAGTCCAGATTCATTTATTCCTAGCTTAATAATTAAGTACATGATATATTATTCGTCGTTTCAATTATTTTGGATTAATTTCAGGCTTAGGGTTTTTATTATTTATTAATCGGACTTAATTAATAAATAACACGAAATGAATTAAAAGGGTTTTGGCTAGGATATGAGCTTGATTGAGTTTGAATAAATGGTTTGACTGAATATGTTTGACTGAATATGGATTTTAACCACTTTCGAGATTAAATACTCGATCCGACCAATAATGGCGGTAAAAGGTTGTTCAATCATCGGGTTTGATTTGGGGAAGCCATTTTTAGGTGTCTACAATTACTATTTGTTGGGTTAATTGATAATTAGATCATGCGAACCTTAAGCAAGTAAGCTAATCCAATAATAAAGCACAGAAATAATAGAAATTGAGACACCAAATTAAACAGAAAAGCAGTTTCAGGTCTCTGCCTGCCTAGCCGTAACGTAACTTCCATAGATAAATTCAGTTTAACAAGGTCTCCTTAGAAAGAACCAGGAGAGCAAAAGAAACATATTACTACTTCACAGTCACATAAATAACCCTGTTTTGTTTTAAGTATTTAGCTTGGGAGTGCTAGAGCTACTAGAACTAAGGCTGCGGCTATTAGACGAATGACCAGTTCATAAACATGAAGCATATGCAGTGAGCATTCTCTTCCTCGTTCAGAACCTTCCATGCCACTGCTCTTTCATATGACACCGGACGACCCATGCTCGACAGACATATACCACCTTGAAGGCAAGCAAAACCCTGCAGAGAAATTTAATGGACATGATAGCATCAGCAGTTAGTACCAACACATGTATGTCACATGTAAAGAGACTTTTATTCTCCTTCGATATATACTTTGTATCTTTTTTCAAAGGAAAAAGTTTTGTAGGTAAAGCAATCGTTAGAACCTGTTGAAGAATCTGAGGAAATTCTGAGCATAGTGTCTTTCGTCCTTGGTCATCCAAAATCTTCTCCAGTGTGATGTCTTGCAGAGCAACCAAGGTTGTTTCAAGCATGTCAAGACCTGCCTGATTGGCAAAGGTAAAAACTGGCAAAGCCTGCAAAACAATAGTCCCTCAGTCAAATAATGAAAAATTCAGGTAATTAGTCTTAACATAAGAATATTATGGAATACAATCTGTAACTATACGAAATACAAAACAAAATTGTTTATGATTTGCAAATTTAGATCCATTGGTAATACTAGCATATAGTATGAGTCTTCAAAGATTTTGAAAAATGAATTCCTAATAAAAGAAAAAAAATATATATCACTGATTAAATATCGAGCGAAAAAGATCTTGAAACATTATGAATCAAACAGGGAAAATACAATGAAAATCCTCTGAATTTTCGATCTTGAAAACTCAATAACAAGGAGCAGCACAAATGGCTCACCTTCAAGGAGCAGCACATAATGGCATCAGAATGATGCCACAGAGTCTTGAGTACAACATCGTTACCATCACCAGTGGATTTGAGTAGCTCTACTCCCAAGTAGCATCTGACAAGAAAGAGACAAATCCAAAAGCTTAACAGAAATTTTTTATTTGACCTTGACCAACATTCAGTTTTCCATGAAATTCTACATACAAATCTAGATGCATTTATGCATATACTATATTCTCACATGTGTATAGTCCCATACATGATAAACTAACATATCCAATTTCAATCAAATACAGGACATAAAATTACATGTGTTTTAAAGATTGCTAGATTTGGGAAAAAGATATGAACATAAATAAAAATTTCACCTAGCTAAAGCTTTAGAAAAACACTCAACACTGTAAATATAAAATAGCTTACTAAATTTTCAACACCTTAAAAAAATATTATTTAAAATAATCAGCAATTTAAAAATCTAACTTACTATGAAGTACAAGTATTACTTAGCTAACAGAAGTTGCTTACTAAATAGTGCCAAAATCTTAAAATTGGGATATGAAGGTGTTTTTTTCTCATTCAAGTCTCTTAACTTTTTTATGACTACTCATGAT
Source organism: Chenopodium quinoa (assembly GCF_001683475.1). NCBI lineage: Eukaryota > Viridiplantae > Streptophyta > Magnoliopsida > Caryophyllales > Amaranthaceae > Chenopodium > Chenopodium quinoa. Next base: position 621,851 of record NW_018743014.1, on the reverse strand, counting down.
AGTCCCTAAAATCCGCGATTACTTTTTGGGAAAATCATCTTTTCCCATATAATAAAGACACCACATACATTTTACTCCTTATTTTCAAAATCCACATCATCTTCCTTGAAATGATTTTTATCAACCATCATTTTTCCCATTCCCTAGATTTAAATGAGATTACTCATTAGTCATTACCAGGCCAATTCAAACAGCAAGCAATTGATATTTTCAAACCTGCATAACTTTTGAGTCTTTGTAAAATAAAAATGCAATGCAATGATGTCAACTTTTTTAGATTTGTCAAACTTAACTAAGTTGCTCAAATTTTCTGAACTTCTGAACTTTTCCTTAAACAAGAAAAGTCAAGTCAAACCATCTCAGAAACAAAAAATATTAAACATTCAGACTGATCAGCAACATTTTGGCAAAGAACGGAATTCGCAAACATGACATCAAGCCCTTAACAGATATCTTTCAGGTTTGTAGGAGAGGTTCTGATGGAGTTTATCATTGAAGCTATAGGAAACTTAACCATAAAGTGATGTTAAATGAGCACTTTTGCTGATACATCACAGAATTTTATAATTATGGGAAGCTATGACCAAGTTTTCGCTAGACCTTTTCACTAGCAAAGAATATTTCTGTTTCAGATTTCATTTAACAGCTATTCTGGAATCTGGAACAACTTAACTGCCTGGAAATTATAAGATTATAACTGTTTCTGAAGGCCTCACACATCAGGCTAGGGACAGGCATTATTGTCATAGGTCTAAGAAGTGCATACTTTTTAGACCACATTAATTTAGACGCAAGCATTTTTTTTAGAAGTTACCCTAACCTACACAAAAGAATATATGGGCAAACCACAAGAGCAGAGAGTTGATTCCAAGTATAACAATAGTCTGGGGACAAACCTATAACTCTGGCAAATCCATCGAGCTAGAGTGTGAGCTTCTGGATTTCCAAGTGGTGACCTAAGTCCAGCTTGAGAACCCAAATGAGGAGATAGAGCCAATGCCACCCTCTGAACTGATGAAATAATGCTGCGAACATACTGTCGAGCCATAGATGCCACATTGTCTTGCAGATGGCTCTCAAAAGCGAATTGAAATGCAATAGTCATCACTGATCTCATGCTATTACCAGAAGCAGAATGATCAGAAGATCTGTTTGCGGATGAACCAACCTCCAGAGCAGACGCAAGATCCAAAGTACGGTTTGGACTCGAGGTTTCCTGATTTAACAACAGTGCAAAAAAAAGTTGCAAAAACATGAGCTACCTTCCACCAAGAAAGCTGTGAACTTTACAAGGTAAAAAATTGCAGTTTCCAAAGTGCAACAACCTTCACAGAATCAAGAGGAATGATGCGAAAACCAGATGGCAGGAGAGGAGCATCATCAGCAAAAGAAGCATCAATAGGAGCAAATATGAGTTCAGCACATGTGCCAACAGCATTCTCATCCATTCCACTGCATAGCTGCCAAGATTAAAAGCACGTCAGGGAAGAAAATGACGAGAAATTTTAAGAGAATAAATTAAAAACGATATATCAGAGTTATAAAAGAACATCTTAAGAAAGGGGTATTCAGGTAATGTTAACACAGCGTGATCCTGTCAGTGATTAAGCATTGAAATAGGAGGTAGGCTGCATGTAATTAAAAAATCTAGATGATTTGAGAGATAAAACAGCATTGTATGTATCAACCAAACAGGAAAGAATTCTCTTCATACATGCCCCAAATAACTTAATTTCCACTAAGTTGCTCAAGAAGTTTTATTTGCAGTGTTGTTGTCAGGTAATCTGGTGCTCTGGTTCTTTCCTCTGACCAATCTTCAATTGAAGCAGACATTGAGACACTAGCTGATTATAGGCTTTAAATTAACAAGGATTGATTCACTCTATATATTGAAACAACTTAATTATCAAATCTTAATTTATAAGCTGAAGTTCCACGCTAAAGTCTGACGGAAATTAAGCGTCCACAAGTGCAATTACAAGACTGGGGCAACAAATATCTTACGGCTTCTGTTTCTTTCAACAACTTTAATTTTATTGTTGTTCCAACTAGTAAATCACATCGAGATATTTGATTTGTTTGTTGTTTAAACTAAACCGGTTAGCTAACAAAATTTGTCATGGTGATCTTGTGCACACATGCAACTTATACTTTATTTTTACAAACAGTAAGCAGAAACGGAGATAAGACAATTCACACACTGATTCATCATGCGGGCAAATAAACTTTGAATCAAACATGTTATAATGAAAAATGGACATAAATAGCAAACTTGAACAATAATTTGCAGGTCTCATCATACTGTATACACCAACTCTCAATTGCAGTTTTATAGGACCCTAATAAGCATATGGTCTTTTACTATCAGATTTCATTTTACATGTTTCGCGATTAACAGGAAATAAAGTGGTAGCCCAGCACTTACTTGCAATAGGAACATGTCTCTTGGCATCATAGCATCTTCAGGACAACTGACAACACCTTCAAGCTTAATGACCTCCAATAACTAATCACATGGAATATGACAAAAATAGTATTAATCATGTTATACAAAGTGACAAGGATCAATTCCTTCGCAAATACAATCGTTGACATACAATTAAAAGCTTACCTCTTCATGTTCAATGGTGTGTGCCAATGGAAGTATAACTTGATTACCAAAGCCCCCAATTCGTGCTCCAGGCAAGCTGCAGGGACTAATTTTGGCAGCTGCTGCCAAGTAAGCATCAATGTTGTTGTCAGCCCATTCTGATCTATGCTCCCGAAGGAACCTAAGAAGTACTGCTGGCGGAACATTCTGCAAAATATAAAAATTAAGCATGGAATTAGATATCAAATAGAGAATGAATAGAATAATCATATTTTGATCTGCCTTACAAGTACACAAAAACAAAGGGCATCAAAGACCATTATAAAGGCATTGATCAATCTACTCCCTATGACCCAAACAAATTGTTCTTTTTGGCTAGAGAAAGTATAAAATTTGGTTCATGGGATAATAACTGTCTCACTCTAATCATACCCTTCAAAGTCTCTTTCTCTTGGCCTCTCTCATGAGCCAACATTTAGGTCATAAAAAAGATGGTTCTTGGGTAACATGAAGAAGGAATGAAGAAATAATTAGTCATGGTTAATGATGCTCTAAGAAACCTACTAAAAAGAATCAATACAACAAAAGGTTTTAATGCATAGGCACCACAAGCAAACTCAAAAGAGTCTATATAAATTTGAAGAAAGCAAATCTTTAATTGCAAGCTTTATCATATCAAGCACTGCTCCCTCCTTTAGTCAGCCTAATTAGAACCAGTGAAACTCATCAACGAGTGAATCTGGAATTGGAATCCATCAACTTGTATTATCGATCACCATTAAACTAATTGTGAATAAAAACTGCCAAATGATTTTAAATCACATATTAATTTTACAATGATTTGAGAAGGATACTTCTCTACTAAGTCAAAACTTTCTCTGTAACCTAACAATCTAACATGTCTTACTTTTTATGCATATGAGCAGATTGGAAGGAAGTATTAGTAGGTTATACTCCACGGCTTAACATACAAAAGTGGTTATTGATAACTTTTTAAACTTAATGTTCTGTATTCTGCAATTCATGAGGATAAGCATTCCCTGCTTCTGTACTGGCTCCATACACTGATACACAGGAACAACCCAGGTTCTAGGCAACACTGGGACACACATAAAGGGAGAACCTTCCCTTGAAATGGGTGCAACCATGCATCCATCCGCGAAAGTGTCAACCAGATTTCATCTCAGGTGACATGGTAAGGAGACATCCTTAAATGCCCAGCACTATGATGATATTACCCAGCATGATGACACCAAAAAATCCTAGACAGATCGATAGCCAGTGGGTTTCACATTGACCCACCCCACTTTAAACTAGAAAGTAAATAAAAATGCTTACTCTATCGTACACAAGGAAACCAAAAATCCAGAAAGATACAAAATTCAACAGTCAACCCGGAGTCTATTATCCAGTATTATAATTTTATTGTGCTCTTTATCACAGTGATTTCAAATCAGATAAACAAATTAAAAAACATAACAGAATCAAGCCCTCTAAGAATTGCAAGAGCCTCGGCCACAATGCACTACTAGTCAGTTTATTCAAAAGTTAAGGAACCACCAATCCTGTAAACCTTCACTACTTGAAGTTCAAGAGGCAAGGATAAACCAACAATGCTATCCTGACAGAATAATAATTCCACGATGGAGACAGAGCCTTTAAGAAAATGTCCCCTCTAAACGCTTTGGAATTGTGCAGGCGTTTTGAATTTGAATAAAAACCATAAGAAAGGCAAAGTAGACAAAATGATTTCCTACCATAAGGACTTCTTATACAGCGAAGCACAGGTATTAAGAGAATGCAAAATCTTGAAGTCCATTGATGCAAAACTTATTATTTGACATCGCCTTCAGGAATGGAATTTTTTGCGCAAAAGAAATTAATGCAAACCTGTAGAAGCATTGAAGCTTTGGCACATAAAACCGTATTGCTCACAGCTGGAAATCCATTAGCAAATGTAAGGTTCAACGCCATCAATTTATCAGGTGACGAGTTAACAAGAACAGTGACATCATCTATGCCATCATTTCCAATCATTGACCATCCTTCATCAGTAAACCCATTCAGTGCCTCATTAAAACCCCTGATACATTGGAAACCATCATATTCTGATAGCAAAGGAATTAAAGGAGAACCAACATCTTTAATAAATCTTAAGTGTATACCCACCTGCTCAGCCTCTGGCTAAGAGCTCGCAAAGCTGCAGGTCGCCTGCCCCAATTAGAGATATTAGGCTGGGAAACTTCCTGAGCAATCTGCCTCAGTTGACGCAGTGCCTGCATCCCAACAGCAATATATTAGGAGAATTAACCAGAACATGCACCAAATGTCCAGGATTAGTTTCAATCATACAACCACCCTTTTTACTACTAACCTATGACTGGCTCGAGCTTAATAGCTCCTAATGGAAGTAATTCATAATCCATAATTTGAGGCTTAAGAGAAAATCCTTACCGCCATAGTGGTTTTCTGGGCTATAACTGTTGATGACTCATACAAGGGGCGCAACACTTCAGGCACACTCCATGGCTGTTACACAGTATGACAATTCAGAATTATTAGTTATCAATGTCGTCAACTTGCATCATAATTAAGCATCAAAAGATGGAAGTAATGTTAACAGAATATTTTGCACCTCAAGGTCCATATGGTCAACAATGTGTATTATGGAGCCACCCCCTTCACAAGGCCTGATAAGATACCCACTAGGGAGCATTTCTGCTCTAACAAAATTCTGCACAGTAGGCATGCTCGAACCATTCTGAGTATTGTTAAGTGATCTTTCACAAACCTGTATGTGGAAATACATTATAGAAACAAGTACAGGGATTAGCCGTGAAACAAAGAATCCCTAGAGCACTTTTAAGTCCCAAGATAATTACTAATAGTATTAAAGAACAAACATAACTCAAAAGCATACATACCACCAAACTGCCATCCTCCATGACAGAGGTATAGCGAAGCAACCAGAAATCTCGAGCAGGTGCCAAAGTTGTCGGAGCATAGAGCTGAAAGCACCAAATATCGTGAGAAAGGCCAAACTAAGCAAGTAAAACAAAAAAGGCTAACCATAAAGCTCAAATACACTAAGAGAGATTGCTAACCTGCATGTATAGCAGCTCAACGGTTCCACCATTGGCAGTAGGCAGCACGTTAAGCACATCCACAGCTCGGCAATCGCGAAACCACGAAGGCCTATCCTTGAGGATTTCTGCAACCTGAAAGATGTGCAGCATAAATGCTCAATTCAACTTCAAATAAACAAACAAAATACCTATTAATTCACTCTTAAAAAGTAAATTGAACTTACTCTTGTAGGTTCAAGACCCACAAGGCCGCAGGCTCGTGCAGCTACACCAGTGCAACCATGAGAAATAGCAACGATTCCAATGGAATCCGGACCAGGCTACAATATTTAACCACAAATTAGCAACCCAAACACTATATATAAAATTAATAAAATCTTCTTAAAACCCAAGTTTCCACAACAATTTTCAGTACTAAAATGTAATTCCTAACAGCTTTTTATTAAATAAAACACGTTCCTTAACTAAATTACTAATCTTATTATCTAGATAGATTAATGAACAAGTAATGATATTTAATTAAGAAACTAATTTTAAAAAGGTACCTTCATTCCAGGCATTTGGACCCACTCTACAGCAGTTCCAGTGGCCTTTGAAAGAAACTCTGCTAAAGTTTCTTCTGCAATGGACAAAAGTCTGAAAAACAAAAGCAGAAACTCCAATAACCACACACCCAACAAAGAAAGTTTCACAGTAAACGATGTTTTTTTTGTTTTACCAGAAAATGACACAACAACCAAATTATTCCCCCACTTACCCTGCAGGACTAGCATCTCTTGGAGGATTCTGTGGCGTCAAATGGTGTTGACCACTCGTCACCACTGATTCACAGCTTGTGTCTTTACTAGCAATCCCAGACTGATTACCACATTATCAACGAATTAAAACATGTTAATTTATTGCATTAATCATACGCGGACTAATTGAATTAAGTTACGGGCCAAAACATTAATTACACCCGTCAACATGTGACTTTGTCGTGAAATAATGAAATTTCATTAAAACATGTTATAGTTTTTTTTAATCATACGCGCGCTAATTAGATTAGGCTACGGGCCAAAACATTAATTACACCAATCGACACGTGAATTTGTCGTAAAATAATGAAATTTCCGGGAATATTAATACCCACTTAAATGTAGCTTTGGATTATGCTCTTAAGAACAAGATTAGTAAACAAAGTGTATCAAAAGATAAAGTCTTTTTGCTTACTTTCTGAGTTTGCTGGCGAAAATAGCCATTTTCATACACAAGCTGTGAAACTTGTTTTTGTAACCTATCATTTTCCTCCATAAGAAGCTTATTCATAGCAGTCAACTTCCTATTCACAGCTTGTAACCGTGATGCCTCTTTTCTCTGCTTCTCCCTACATCTGTTCCACATTTAAAACACACAATACTTAAAACCCCAAAAAAAAAATCGGGTAAAAAGTAGAAAAATAATCACAATTTGACTCAGACTGTCAAACACTATAATGTCTATAAAACATAACATGAGCATACTATAATATTATACGAAGTATTTAATACCAACTAATGTAATCGCGTGTCAGACCGTCTGATACAAGAATTTGCAACAATATATTTATAATTAGTATGAATTACTATATTCATGCCACAAGCTAAAATGACAACATTAAATTAGTTAAAATTGACATGAAAATCTCGCAAAAGAGAGGGAGTATAATATACCTTCTGTTCTGAAACCAGACTTTGATCTGCTTAGGCTCAATATTAGAGAGAATAGGGCACTCACGAATGAGCTGCTGACGGCGAAGAGAACTGGGTTTTGGACATTCATGATAAAGCCTTTCAAGGGCTTCAACCTGCTCAGGTGTGTACCTCACATATTTCCCATTATCCATCACTCCCTTACCATCCTTGCAGGACATTGCCATCTTCTAACAAACTCGACACAATAACCTCCACCAATGCAATAGCTTTCGACACGAAACAATATCTCTCAGACACACTCGATGTCTGAATGGATTGCAATCTAGAAGGATAGATAAATAAATACTACTAGTAAGATGAACTGTATTTTTTTTTAATGGGGATAATAACAACGTAAGAAATTATCTGCTAACATAAGATGAAGCAGCGAAAAACACAAGGAATGTTTTCTTTGTTCCCAAACTTTCGAGATCAGAGCTCTTGAAATTTTCCTAATAATACTCCAAGCAACCAAAAACAGTACCTTACTAATTATAATTTTGTAATAATAAAAAACAACGATCTAAAAAGCGACGAAAATCCGCAACTCCAGAACCATGAAACCCATTTTTCTTCTTCCTTAACTCTCTTCAAAAAGCGACGAAAATAATACTGATATTTGTATAAATAAAAACCATAGGTTATACGATAAAAATGAAAAAAGTGGGAAATATCTGAATAATTCAACGATAACCGAATAATTGAAGATGGTTAATCAAGATCTCTGAACTTATAACTAAAAGCAGAAATTTCTTCTTCTTCTTCTGAGAAGCCAGCATCTTCTTTATTAGTAACCCAGAATCAGATTGACTTGATAGAACAAACTAAAGATTACCCAGAAACTCTGCATTGATTAATTTGAAGAAAAAGTACTAAATTTAAGCTGAAAAGGGTATTTAAAGCTTTGAATTAAAACCCTAATTTTATAATTTGGGGATTTTTTTTTTGTTGGATTGATTGTTGCTGTTCTGTAGCAGAGAAAAGAGAGGAGTGTAGCTTTTTATTTTCTCTCTCTTCAATGGTGAGTGTTTGTATTGCTTTATCAGCTGTTTTAGGGTGTATAGTTACTAGTATAGGGAAGAGGGGATATTTTTAATTAATACTTTTTTAATGGGTTTAATAAAATAAAATAAAAAGAAGTGGGAATTTTTGAAATTGGGAAAAATAAATATTATGACAAAACTACCCTTTGGTTAAGGGTTGGTTTTACAATGTACCCTTAAAATTTGGGATTTTTCTAAAATGGCTTGTAGGTGAAGGGTGGGGTGAAGATTGGCCTAAAAAGAGAATTAAAACCATTTTAAATTTGGTTTAAATTCATTTAATTTAATTTATTTCTTTTTTTAGTGTGTTTTTTGGTGGGACAAAAGGAAAGGCCACAACAACAGACAAGAGTTTGTAGGATCAAAGTTTTGTGAGATGATTGGTGCAAAGTTGTTTTTTTCTTTTTTTTTAAAATTTCTTTTTATCTTTTTTCTAGTATTGTGTAAATTGGAAATTAGTGGGTTTGAAAAGGTGAATGGATTTTTCATGGCAATTGATTGCCTTGGCACTATGCTTTAAGTTTTTTTAGGGAAAAAGGTCATGTTTATCATGCATGCTCCTAAGTTGGCAATGTGTATATATGCATGCTAGTAAGTGTGATTTGCAAGATCTCTTCCTCTTTTTGTTGTCTATGGACTTATTTTTAAGAATTGTCTAACCAAATAAAGAGGTTTCACTTTTTTCAACCGTAGTGCAACCGGCTGTAACAAAAATAGAGGTGTTTCGAGTTGATTCTTATTTGCACTGTAATATCTAGTTGTTATACATACAATTCTGGCACTTTTAGCGTGAATTAGAAGTTTTGTATGTCAGAATAAAAGTCGGTTATATTATCATGCATAAACATTGTATCTGCTAAGAACTAATTACTCTTGTGGAAAGAAAGATAGTATATCATGAATTTTAAAAGGCCAATAATATACTTCATAATGCTTGAAAAAATTCCAAAATTCCAAAGTGAGAAGAATATCAATATTCTTAACCTCTATAATTAGAATTTTCTTTATTCATAGATAATTTATCATCATTGAGAGAAAAGACACCTAATAATTAATTTAATGTATACACCTTAATAAACATCACGTTTCAATAAATTCATAATTGGATAATTAAGTTTCAATAAGTTTAAATCAATCAAATTCACTCAAATAAAAACATACCCGATAAATAATGTAACAAGGAAATTTATCGGATAAGTTTAAACGATTCTCAAAGATGATAGCTTTACTTGCATGATACTCATATAAAGGAAAGCTATGAAAGTTCCATAACCACAAATGCATGGTGCACAAAATTTTCCACTTTATACTTCAAGTCCCCATGTTCAACCTAAGCTAGGTTACATTTACATGCACGGTAAAAAAAACTAAGATTTACTGTAGTAACTATGAAATTTTTACTGCTCAACATCCACATCCACATCCACATCCACATCCACATCCACATCCACACGCTTATCTACTGTCTCTAACAACAAAATATAAAGAGGTGGGCCCGCTCAAACTTTGATGCCAAATTTAGTTACCAAAGTTGATGGCAGTTAATATTAGGGTACTTTAATAATGATCATAGCTATAACTTAGGTTAAAAATAGACAGTTAATATTGATGGCAGATATGGTAAATAAGTATATAAAGAGGGACAAAAATGGAAGAAGTTGTTATGGTTCAGAAAAAAAGATTTTTGAAAAAAATAAATTAAATAAAAAGAACAAAAAAGGAGAAAATGGGGGGAAGAAAGAAGAGAGAGATTGCGTGGGAGACAGAGGACAGAATGATGAGTCTCTTGCATGCGTCTCGACTCTCGATTTCTAGCTTAGCTTCACTTACAATATTTTAAGGAGTAATAACCTTCTCCATAATATTTATTGTCCCTTGCTATTTTTGAGAATCTATTTTTATACATTATACCTACTTTTTTACTATATATAATATGAAGAGGAAAATTAATTGAACACGGTGAATTTATGCATTTGAAATTTTAGGCCCTGTTTGGTTGACATGATAATTAAATTTTCATAGAAAATTGTATTTCATGGAAAGTTATATTTCCCTAATGAAATTACTAGGAATTTCCTAAAATTGTTTGGTATGTAATGTGGGAATTTAGAAATCCCATGAATTTTGATTGACATGGGGGGCTAGGTAATTTACTTCCCTTGTTTTGTGGGAAGTTGAAATTTCCATGAATTTTCACTTCCCTCATTTTTGCTTTTCTGTGTCAACCAAACAACTCCTCAATTTATCAAATCCCATGAATTTCGACTTCCCTCATTTTATGTTGTCAACCAAATAAGGCCTTAGAGATTGATCTTGTTTGACGATCAATTTAATAAACAATAACATAATTTTGTTATTTTTAATATTTATTGTATTGGTTATTTACTTGCATTTTTATATTTTACGAGTATGTAATATAATTACGGAGCGTCTTAGAAAAAAAAAATTATTTAGGAATGAAGCAGTATTTCGTTTGAATTAGCATGTACTTCGTATTTTTTTTGTGTAGGGTGAAACGGTTTGAGAGCATCACATATATGTTTTGATTAATCACTTTTTAAGTAGTTACGTTTTTCCAGCCAAAATAAATGCAATGTAAAGCGGCTTTTTGAAGTTTTTCAAGCCAAATTTGTTATTCCATTGTTGTTGTTTATGCAAAGAATAGTACTCCGTATATACAATATCTAGAAATGCATATATAGGCATGCATTTAATATGCTGTAGATGGAAATATTAAGCTAAACTAAACATTAATTATATCAAACAACACTTGATTTTATCACGCTTTATAAAATTTTGTTTATGCTTGTCAATGTAAACCTTCAAACATTAGTATGTATATCTAATTGTGTATTTGTAATAATTATTAAAAAAAAATTGATATTTCAAAAATATGTATTGATAATGAGATATGTCGATCTAAAGAAACTCTACATAAATATATACTTTCTCCGTTCTTTTTTACTAGACCCGCTTTGACTTTTACACTATTTACTGTTTCGGGGTTTTCTGATGTCCTGCGGGAGAGCTACAATTCCGAGACTGGAACCGGACGCCTGTACCTGCAAAATAACGGAGACTCCTGAGAGCTCCGCCTCCAACGGTCAAGTTAGTACCTGATTAAGGAGTAATCAATACAGAAATTAAAGTAATAAGGTCTCTCTAGGTGAGAGTATTTAATGTAGGTAATCTGCTTTGCTAGCGAGATCAGCCGGTTATTAGTGTGTTCCGTAATGTTTCTCCTCCGTTCCGTTAATTATTCCGTCCCTTGATTAATGAGGATTAATCGAGTATTTATAGCCTTGGGAAGCGTGCAACTCTCTAGGTTTAAGGTAAACCTAGGGCCGATCGGGCTTCTAGACTGAAATGGGCCTTGATGGCCGGTTGTCCCATTTGGCATGGGTGGACACGTGGCGTGTCTTAAGTGGTCCGTGGAGGACGCGTGGCGGAACCTGGTTGGTCCACTTGTCAAACGGCGCTTGGTGGATAAAAATCCCCTAATCATTTGCCCCTCACAGGTGGCACGCGACTGGTCACGTGTCGCCTGTGACAGGTGTCGCACGGTGACAGGCGACGGCCCGTTACAGGTGTCACCTTGCAGACGGCCGGGAGATCCTCCCGCCCAAATTTGAATTCGGAAGCGACCCTTCGCCTTCTCATTTTGCCTATAAAAGGAAGTGCTGACTTCGGTCATTTTCACATTTGAGAATTTTTGCGAGAACATTCGGACCCCTGAACTTGATCTGACATTTTCGGACTTTTTCTGCCTACCGCCTGTTCTGACAAGCCGACTGACCCGAACTTTCAGGACTTCATCAACTGTCATCCGTTCAGGTAACTCAGTTCTCTTACTCTTAATTTTCTTTTTATTTTTTGAAATGGCACCATGGAAGCACACGACACGCCCTAAGTTAGTGATCAGCCGGTCACCGGGGACGGCTGAATCTAGGACTAGGAGTGCCGCCTGCCCTTTTCTGGACCCATCTTTGCCCTTTATACAAAGTCCGACTGAATCTGTGTCTATGCAGAACGTGATGGCCAGAACAAAAAAGACTGCTAGAATATCAAACTCAGACGGCTCCTCCCAAAGGGTACTCCTTAGCGAAACATCTGACCAGGCGCCAGATGTGGAACGAAGCGACTGTCAAGCTGACAGTTCTGAGAGAGGGACCAAGGTGTTCCCTTCTCATCTAACCGTGGACATGTCTAATTTACCTTCTGCTCCTTCTAAGGGAGAGGAGGCGGGCCCCTCTAGGAGAGGGGAGGAGTCGTCCTCTTCGGACTCGTCAGGGGACGAGTCCGATTCCAGCTCTTCTGACCATAGTTCTTCTGACCATAGTTCTTCTGACTCAGAAGAAAAACATAACCGCCTACAAGAGGCGAGAAGTTCCCATGCAGTGGAGAAGGGGGATAATTGGGCAGAGCCGTCCGCCTCTTACAGAGAGGAAAATACCCCCTACTACTGCAGGGTGCCCCGGGGCCGGATCGCAACCATGCGAGACAACGTGGCGAGCTTTATTGCTAACCACAAAATGGGCCCGGAGTATTTACTGTTTGTGCCGGATCCAGAAGATACTGTCGTCTGGCCGGCTGGTACCAGCTATGGTGACGGCTGTTTTGGCTGCTATGTGGCGGCCATCAAAGCTGGTCTGCGCTTCCCATTACATCCGGCTGTTCAGCGGATTTTAGATGGGTATGATCTGGGGTTATGGCAGTTAGCCCCCAACTCTTGGGTAAACGTACTCGGCTATGTGGCCGGGTGCGAACTGAACGAGGTGGAGCCAAGTTTTGAGGCTTTCGCCCAGATGAACTATCTCAGCCGGACCCCTAAGTCGGGAGGTACCGGCTGGTATCAACTAACAAGCCACAGGGGTTACCTCATGACGAGAGGTAAGGCAAACAAATGGAAGGATTGGCGGAACACCTTCCTTATTATCGAGAGTTCAGACACGGAGCTGAACAAACGTTTTAACAAGTGGAACAGAGATCCGCCTCTTCTTGCAGGCGGCCGCAGCATGCCGCCTGTTCCCCCAAAGGCTAAAAGAGAGATCCTAGACAAAGGACTCTTCAAAGTAGAGACTAGGGTGAACTCTACTTCAGGGGTACGAGAGCAAGTACCCCTACACTGCGTCCCGAGCTTCAAGTGGCTCTATGATGAGTACTTCTTGGCCGCCTGTGGCCTCGGCAGTCGGTGCTCTAGAGGTAGCCGGCCTGACGAATACTCTGTTTTCTCACGCCTTGTTTACTTGGGATTTTTACTAACTTTGCTGTTTATTTCTTTCAGCCGACGCCATGAGTAAAATAACAGCATCTAAGACTGCGGCGGCCATGCTGCGGGTTTCGCTAATGAAGCAGTCGTACGCCGACTCCCCCAGCAAGGAGGCACCCTTGGTAAGCTTTGAAAACTCTTCCCCTTTAAGTTGTATTATGCATATACTAACTCTTTTTGTTTTCAGTCTGGCACTCCAAGGGCTTCTTCCTCGCAACAGCCGGACCCCAAGGCCCGGAGAACGACTGTTGCAAGCTCTCCTGGGTCTTCCAGGAAAACAGTGGCGGCTGAGAAGCAGCCGGCCACTTCTTCAAAAACCCAGGCGGGGCCGCCTAGATGTATGGACACTTGCTTGTAAAAACTCACTCTTGCTTCCTTCTTGATTAGGTCTAACTTGTTTTTCCTTCTGCTTAATGCAGCCGGCCCCCAGGGACTTGACTTGGTTGAGGTAGCCAAGTCAATGGTTAAAGTAGTTCCTCCCTCTGACAGGGAGGCGGTCAAGGGTGCCGGCACCCTTGACCTCGATGGAATTTCGGGGATCCTAGCTGAGGTATACCCTTTTGAAGTTCCAGGACGCCTGTTAACCCTTATGATTGGAAACTGACGCCTGTTTTTCTTTGTACTTAGGCCCTGCTCCGAGTCAACAGCCTTCGCAAGCCGATTGATCGGAAAAACAAAGAGGTAAAGGCCGCAAAGGCTATGGCCGCCTCCAGCTGTGATAAAGCAATGTTTCAAATTGCCCAAAATGAAGTACTGACCATTGATCTTCTTTATTATCAGGCGCAGGCGACCGCCGCTGTTCGGGCTCAGCTAGAGGCGGCCCAAAAGAAGGTTGACGAGCTGGAGGGGACCGTCACCAAATTTAAAGCCGAGCTGAAACCCCTTCGCCAGAAAATGCACTCTTACGAAGCCATGGAGAAATCTTTGGCTAACGTAAAAGAACGCCTGGTGAACCAGGAGAAGAGTCTTACCCAAGAGCTCTCGGACAAGGCCGAGCAAGAAAAACAAGAGCTCGTCCGGGAGATGGTGGAAGACTCCGCCCAAATCCAACGCATGACCTGGGAACGACTATTCCCCAGTGCCGACTTTGCCTCATGGGAAAGAACGTACCGCCAATGTTCGGAAATATATAATCAACAGATCCTGGCGGCTGCTGAAGAAGAGGCGATGGACGTTGCGTTGGAGGAGGAAGAGCCTGTTGTGGCGCTTGTGCCACTTGGGGGAAAGGCATCAAAAGATGATGCAGCGAAGGCCGAGTCCAGCAAGAAGAGTGCTGACCAGGCGGCTGCTGCTGATACTGAACTGCCCCCTTCTTAAGCTTTAAGTATATTTTTTCTTTTCACGGCCTGCGTGCCGTTTGCTTTGTAATTACCCGGCCAGGGGGCCGGGGTTTTGAATATTCTGCTGGTCTTTTATGGCCGGCTCATTTTAATCAAATTTTTTGTTTTTGTTCAAATTTGTCTAAGTATTTGAAATTTGCTCACTAGACAGACTGTTGTGTATGGCCGAACGTTAAGACAGGTACAAATAGTAAGTATGCCGCCTATGCCCCTGGACGACTGGTTGTCTGTTTCCAGGATAGATGATCAGTCGGCCATTTAATCAATCGGTATTCGAACTCTTTATTCAATTTGACCAAGTAAATAGAATTACCAAGTAGCCAAGGAATTTAAGTAGGAAAACAAGCGGCGGGTACCGGTTGTTTCCCTTTATTGCCAATGTTGGCCTCTAATTTGTTATTTGTTAACCTAGCAAGAGTATTGGTTGAGAGCCTTTGTTTATTAAAAACAAGTGGACGACTCGTACCTTTTAGGCTCAGTACTAAGTTTGAGTGACTATTAAGTTAACATAGGAGTTACTTAGTCTTCGTCACAATCTTGATTGAGTAGTAAAGGTATCAGGCGGCGTAGGCCGGCTAGACCCCTTGATTTACCAATGTTTGTTGGCTATTTACTCAATAGGTTATCCAGTAGGAATAGGGGTTCGAGTGCCCTTGTTTGTATAAAACAGGCGGACGACTCAAACTTTTTAGGTTCCATACCAAATTTGAAGGAGTGACTATGAGTTAACTTTGGAGTTACTCAGTCGCCGTCACTTTTGTTTGAGAAGTAGAGGTACCAGGCGGCGTAGGCCGGCTAGACCCCTTGATTCGCCAATGTTTGTTGGCTATTAACTCAATAGGTACCCCCTGCATTTATCCCAAGTAATACAGGCGGTCATCTGACTCAGATGTCAACTGCTACCACTGGTTTGGTTAGTGATAGAGTTATCCTTGTCTCAAAAACGGCTACGTGGTTGCCCTTTGGGACAGTCGTATAGGTGCCGTGTAATTAGTTTATAGAACAATGTTCCACCCAAAAGGGAGCTGCTCTCTGCGACGAATTTCATCCGAATGGATGCCGCCGGACGCCTGCTATAATGTTGGGACAGGTCGGATTAGTTTTTAAAAGTTAGATCAGTTGACTAGGCGCCTGGTCTGATCATTCGGCCAGTGGCCTTGGTACGTTTTTGGTGAACGTATGTGCTAAGTAAAAGAAGGGTAGTCGCCTGTTAGTTACAGGATCGGCCAGGCCCTAAACTTTTTAGCTAAGTATTGTGAGTAAAATACTCGAGGGAGAGTAGCCGACTGTAATGGAACAGACGGCATGCCCCTGTAAAGATAAAGAGTGAAACTCAATGGAGAGTAGCCGACTGTAAAGGTACAGACGGCATGCCCCTCGTAATACAAAATTGAATAGTAAGTGCCAACTTTATTAAGTAGCTCTTTACTTTACATCATTCAAAAGAAATATTTCTTAAGGTTATCTACATTCCAAGTTCGAGGCAACGGTTGTCCGTCTGGTGTTTCCAGACGGTAGGTACCGTCCCTGACTTCCGCATAGATTCGGTAGGGTCCTTCCCAGTTGGGAGTTAGTTTGCCAGACTCGTTAGCCCTACCAACTGCTTCCATTTTTCTAAGTACAAAGTCCCCTACTTTGAGTGGACGCCTGTGCACTTTTTTGTTGTATGATCTAGTCATTCTCAGGCGGTAGATTTCATGGCGCAAAACAGCATTGCCCCTCTTTTCAGGAAGTGAGTCTAATGCCAGGCGCATAGCTTCCCAGTTTGCCTCTTCGTCATATAGCATTACTCGAAGAGTCGGCTCGTAGTGTTCTATTGGAAGAACAGCTTCTGCACCATAAGTTAGGAGGAATGGAGTTTCTCCAGTCGCCCCTTTTTCAGTCGTCCTAATGGCCCAAAGAACATGTGGTAGTTCATCTGCCCATAGGCCGCCTGCTCGTTCAATTTTTTTCTTGAGACCGTCTGAGATGATTTTATTAAAGGCTTTTACCTGGCCGTTTGCTTGTGGACGGCCGACAGATGCAAAGTAATGTCCAATTCCTTGGTCTCCCAACCAGCTTTTGAGAACAGGCGTCTCAAATTGGGGACCATTATCAAAAACCATAGACATGGGAACCCCG
This sequence comes from Chenopodium quinoa, assembly GCF_001683475.1. NCBI lineage: Eukaryota > Viridiplantae > Streptophyta > Magnoliopsida > Caryophyllales > Amaranthaceae > Chenopodium > Chenopodium quinoa. Next base: position 604,690 of record NW_018743014.1, on the reverse strand, counting down.
AACCGAGTGATGACGTTTTTCCAAATGAATGAAATTACATCTTTCGTCTTGATTCCCTTTACAGCCTCCGCCTCTACCCATTTAGTGAAGTAGTCAACGGCAACAAGTATATACCTTCTGCCGCCTGTAGCAGGCGTATATGGACCCAGAATGTCCATGCCCCACTTAGCAAACGGTAGTGGGCTGTGAATGGTAGTGAGGTCAGTAGCCGGACGGTGAATTAATTTGCCAAACCTTTGGCACTTGTCACATTTTTTCACCATCTCCATTGCATCTGCTTCCAAAGTAGGCCAAAAGTAGCCCTGCCGCCTTGCCCTTTGAGCAAGCATCCTACCACCTATATGGGAAGCACAGAAACCAGAGTGAAGATCATCTAGTATCTCTCGTCCCTTTTCAGGAGTAACACACTTTAAGAAGGGTTGAAGGTGCCCCCTCTTGTGCAGTTCCCCCTGTATCATTTCAAAACAGGAGGCTCGTTTTTTCAGTGATGCCGCCTGTTGAGGATCATCCGGCAGTGTACCGTTTGTCAGATATGCCCTGATTGAATCCATCCAGGTTGAGCTTCTGTCTAGAATTCCAATAGGATTTTCCTCGATGCTTCTCTTCTCCATTACTTCCCAAAACACAGTTCGAGGAGTATCGGAGGAGGCGGATGATGCTAATTTCGAGAGTGCATCTGCCTGGTTGTTTTCTGATCTCGGTACTTGGATCAGATGGAAATCCTCAAGGGAGCCGACTGCTTGTCGGACCGCCTGTAAATATTTGATCATGGCCGGATGTGTTGCTTCGTATTCGCCATTGTACTGAATCACTATCAGTTGTGAATCAGAACAGGCGTCTATTTTCCTTGCCCCGGCCGCCTTACACATGCGGATCCCGGCTAGTAAAGCTTCATATTCTGCCTCATTGTTTGAAGCCTGGAAACTGAAGCGTAGAGCATACTCGAACCTGTCGCCCTCTGGAGATTGACATACGACGCCTGCTCCACAACCGTTTGAAGTAGAGCTTCCGTCCACATATACCTTCCAGACTTGGTCTGGAACTTGAGAGTCAGGAGGACGAGTCATCTCTACAATAAAGTCAGCAAAGGCTTGCCCCTTCACTGCTTTTCTAGGCTCGAAAGTAACTTCGAGACTCTGCATTTCTATGGCCCATTTGATCATTCGTCCGGAGGACTCCATGGTGGTAAGGGGCCGTTTGATCGGTTGGTCGGTATACACGACGACTGCATGTGCCAGAAAGTAGGGCTTCAATTTTTTAACAGCCATGAAGAGTGCAAGACCAAATTTCTCCACTAGGGGATACCTCAACTCGGCATTTTTCAGTACGTGACTGACAAAGTAGACCGGAAGTTGACAGCCGTCCCTTTCAGCAAGGAGCACCGCGCTTAACGCATGATCAGAGACGGCCAGGTACATGTAGAGATTTTCTTTGGGCAAAGGGCTGACCAGCCTTGGCAAGGAATGCAAGTGAACCTTTAATTTCTGGAAGGCGGCCTCAGCATCCGGCCCCCATTCAAACCTTGCCTTTTTCTTAATTGCCTGGAAAAAGTATAGGCATTTGTCGCCTGATCGGCTTAGAAATCTTCCCAAGGCCGCCAGACAACCTGTTAACTTCTGAACCTCTCGGACGGTACGAGGCGACTGCATGTCAACGACCGCCTGTACCTTCTCAGGGTTCGCCTCTATTCCTCTCTGGTTGATAAGGAATCCGAGAAATTTCCCAGACTCAACTCCAAATACACATTTCTTGGGATTGAGCATGACATGGTGCCGCCTGAGTGTGGCGAAAGTTTCTCGGAGGTCCGTCAGATGATCTTTCTGAAGTTTAGTCTTAACAATCATATCATCAATGTATGCCTCGACGTTTCTCCCAATCTGATCAAAGAACACTGTGTTTATCATTCGTTGGAATGTAGCCGGGGCATTCTTAAGACCAAACGGCATGACCGTATAACAGTATAATCCCTGATCAGTGACGAAGGCCGTCTTCTCCTGATCTTTCTTCCACAAAGGAATTTGATGAAAACCAGAATAGGCGTCCATAAAACTCATCAAGGCATGGCCGGCTGTTGAGTCGACCAGGTTATCAATTTTGGGCAGAGGGTAACTGTCTTTGGGGCACGCCTTGTTCAAGTCTGTGTAGTCTACACACATTCGCCAGGTGCCATTCGGCTTTTTAACAAGTACCACATTTGCAACCCAATCTGGGAAGTAACATTGCCGAATGAACCCTGCATCAAGTAATTTTTTGACTTCGGCGGCGGCCGCCTGACCTCTTTCTTCACCATGGTTCCGCTTCTTTTGCCGTACCGGCTTCTTTTTCGGATCCACAGCGAGTTTGTGTACTGCCAGATCAGGACTAATGCCTGGCATTTCATGGACTTCAAATGCAAAGATGTCCTTGTATTCTTTCAACAGGTTGTGAAAGTCATCACCAAGGTTTCTCAGAGCAGTCGTCCCAACTTTGACTGTTCGGTCAGGGCGGGAGTCGTCTAATATCAGGTCCGTATGCTCACCAGCCGGCTGAGGGCGTAACTCATCCGGCCGGTCCTCTGCCAATGATTGCTATTTTCTTGCCTTTCTGGCGGACTCTGTCTGGGACGCCTTTCTTTTTCTGTCGCCTGTTTCTTGAACAGGCGCACTTTCCTTGACATTGTCAAGGTCTGTTTTTTCTCCACTTGACCCAGTGGCCTTAGCAGTGGGTTTGACATCCGAGAGATAGCACTCTCGGGCCATCCTCTGATCTCCCCTTAGGGAGCCGACTGTTCCATTGTCCCTTTCAAACTTAAGCAGCATAAGTGACGGGATTATAACAGCCTTGGCACTATTCAGGGTTGGGCGACCCAGAATCATGTTGTAGGCAGAGAGTTCCTCTACAACTAGGAATCGGACTACCATGTGTCGTCCTTCCCCTTTTTCGCCCAGGCGGACGGGTAGATCAACTCGTCCCAGTGGGTGGACGACTCCTCCTCCAAACCCTATTAAAGGGTGGGAGGCCGGATGTATGCAGTCCGTCTGATATTTCAGTTTTGACAGACATTTGCTGCTGATGAGATCTGAAGAGCTCCCAGTATCTATGAGGATTCGACCAACTCTCTGGTTGGCCACTTTACATTCAATAACGAGAGGGTCGTCATGCGGCCCCCTTATTCCTCCTAGATCCTCTTCAGTGATGACAATCTCAGGAAATGTATATTTGGACGGTCGTTCTTGGTGAACGGAATTTACATCTAACCGCCTTATATTATCTTTGTTGCCCCTAATAGTGGGGCCGCCTCCTGAGAAGCCGCCTGCAATGGTGTAGACGACTGCATCATCTGTATCGGAACTGTCGGCCTGTTGATTCTTTTTGGCCGACTGCTTTTTTGAGGAAGTATTCCCCGTAGATTTCTTGACATAAGTGTCAAGATCACCTTGATCAGCCAAGCGGTCTAGGTACCGCATGAGACTAATGCAGTCGTTGGTGTGATGACCAATGTCATCATGATAAGCACAGATTTTGTCTTGGTTCCGGTTGCTCGCAGAACCCTTCATGGGGAGCGGTTTCTCAATTGAGAGCCGTCCCTTTATTTCTTTTAGGATAAACTGGTTATCCTTGTTAAACACATACTTTGGGGAGTATGGTTTGAATTCCTTTTTCTTCTTGGCCGGCTGTTTAGAGGAATCAGCCGCCCAGACCCCTTTTCTTTTTTCATCTTTGTTGGACGACTGTTTCTGTCGTCCTTCTCTATTGTCGAACCTCTTCCCGTCCGACTGTTTCATTGTACACAGATCAGTCGCCTGTATATAGGCTTCTGCTTCAATCAAGGCCTCTTGAAGAGTCGCCACCCTTTTTCGAACTAAATCAAATTTGAAGGTAGACCCGTCTTTGAGACCTCTAAAAAAGTCAGTATAAGCTACCTCATCCGGTAACCCTTGAATCTGTATTCTCATCAGGTTGAACCGCCTGATGTAGGAACGAAGCCCCTCCTTTTCACCCTGCTGAATTGTTCCCAAATCAAGGGTCGTTTTCTTCGCAGGGATGTTCATTGCAAAGTTGGAGGCAAATAAGTAAGCAAGCGTCCTGAAACTGTTTACACAACCAGTCGGCAGGTTGCCGAACCATTGCTGTGCAATTCCCTTGAGAGTTGCTGGGAAACACTTGCACCAAGTGGGATCATCCAACCCTTGAAGGTACATCAGGTTGGTGAATGCCATCAGATGGTCTTCCGGGTTAGTAGTGCCATCATAGGCGCCTACTAAAACATTTTTTACTTTGGCCGGCTGAGCGGCTTCAGTAATTTCCTTGGAGAAGGCCGACGGCTGTTCACCAAGTCTAAGCAGCCGTAGCTGCCAGTCCATAGGTTGGACGTTTTTTGCTGCAGGTCCACCAAATGGAGGTGGCTGCATAAAATATTGTTGTTGCGGCACAAATGGCAAATTTGGTACCGCCTGCGCACTATGAAAGCCAGACTGACGGGAGGTGCCGCCTGACTGACTCTCATGGTACGACTGAGTTGGCCTCATCGAGGCATTTCGCAAACTGTCCTGAAAATTTGAAGTAGAAGCCGACTCTGATAATCGGTCACTCTTCTTCTGCTCTAGCAGGTGCCGAGCATCTGTGAACGTTTGCTTTGACCCGTCCGCCTGAATATGACGAACCGGTTTCCTATTTCCCGTAGGATAACGGAGTTTTGTGAAATCAAGAGCAGACGGCTCCCGCTTCTTAGATTTAGGATGGGGAGTCGCCTCTCGCCCTTGAACTGGCTTCCTCTTCAGTGAAGTGGAAGGTTTTTTGGCCGCCTGCTCTTTGACTGAAGCAGGCGGTTTTTTGTTGATCAACTCTTGGATCTCTCCCTTGAATCCCCTCATGAAGGTCATGAGTTCGTTCCTTGTGATGGGAGCAGACCCATCAGTCGGCTGTTGCCGAGCAAGCGGTGCGCCTGCTGGCTCGCTTCCTGTTTGAAGATACTCCCGTTCCCTTATTTCAGTATGACGGGTACGGCGGGCCCTTAGGGTCCCGTCTGGAGCTGTATGAGTTTCAACTTCAAATTCGCTTTCGGTATCATGGTCCGACTGAACTTGAGGGTCGTCTAGGGGACGCCTCTCTTCTGGGGTCGGTACAGACTTGGATGCCATCTCTGAAGTACTCTCCCCACAGACGGCGCCAAATGTTTCGGGGTTTTCTGATGTCCTGCGGGAGAGCTACAATTCCGAGACTGGAACCGGACGCCTGTACCTGCAAAATAACGGAGACTCCTGAGAGCTCCGCCTCCAACGGTCAAGTTAGTACCTGATTAAGGAGTAATCAATACAGAAATTAAAGTAATAAGGTCTCTCTAGGTGAGAGTATTTAATGTAGGTAATCTGCTTTGCTAGCGAGATCAGCCGGTTATTAGTGTGTTCCGTAATGTTTCTCCTCCGTTCCGTTAATTATTCCGTCCCTTGATTAATGAGGATTAATCGAGTATTTATAGCCTTGGGAAGCGTGCAACTCTCTAGGTTTAAGGTAAACCTAGGGCCGATCGGGCTTCTAGACTGAAATGGGCCTTGATGGCCGGTTGTCCCATTTGGCATGGGTGGACACGTGGCGTGTCTTAAGTGGTCCGTGGAGGACGCGTGGCGGAACCTGGTTGGTCCACTTGTCAAACGGCGCTTGGTGGATAAAAATCCCCTAATCATTTACTACAATTAAAGTTATTTATCGTTAAAGTTTTGCATTGACAAACATAATAAATAAAAAACAGATCAAATAAAAAAGAACAGAGGAAATATATCCTTACATATTAATCACAAACGATGGTTAAATGAAATTTGTTAAGAATACCAAACCTCTAGATATTAACGTCAATATGAAAACAGGAAATGTATCAAATAGTTAGGGTTATATCATTACCCTTTTTTCTAATGCAAGAGAATTTCATCAAATACCCTAAAAGAGTAACAAAGAATTAGGCATCATTGTGAAAAAACAACCAGCCGCCCACGTCTACACCTTTGGAAAGGGTTTGGCCAATATACTTAGGCCTCGTTTGGTTGTATATGGGCATTAAATGCTTATAGGAAGTTACAATACATGGAAAATTTTATTGCCTAGAAAATATTAAATTGTGTTTGGTTGACATATAGGAAATTGTATTTTCCATGAATTAGTTTCCTATGTTTTGCTTGGTTAACTTATTTAATACTCATGTATTATTATAACTTGAATTAATTTCCCAAAATTTTGAAGACAATAATGTAATTTCACCCAAAATACATGTGGTGAGTTTGGATTAACAAGGTAGGGTGTGGGAAATTAATTCCCATGTTTTGTAGGAATTCCAAATTCCTTAGGGATTTTCACTTCCTACATTTTTGCTAACCAAACAACTACTCTTAAACACATTTCTCATGAATTTGTATTTCCCCTAGTATTAAATTGCAACCAAACAAGGCCTTAGTCCGACTAATTCAGCAAAATCCAGTGCTTAGGAAGTAAAAATGTTAAATGACATGAAATTTATAGTGCTCTATTGTCTAACTTTGTTTACAACCATGCTAAAAAAAACCCTGAATTATTAACACATGAAACAAGTTGAGTGAACCTTAAATATCTCAATCAATAGACAATAACCTCAATAAAGACTAACAAATTAGAATAATAAAAATAGCTATTAGAATCTTGGTGATTCTTCTATGCACAATTGAATTTAATTTTTGTGAAATATAAATAGAAACAATGTAAATAGAACAAATAACCCTATCTTAACTATGATATGAACTTATAATTTTTTTTAATATGTGTTACTCGTATCTAAATTTATTAATCATTATTTGAACCTATCTAAACTTATTATTCCTAAGCAAGTGAACATAAGATAAATAGAATAGTGCCTATCAAAATTACTTATATTGGTTGATTTAAATACTTAGGCTCTGTTTCTTTTTTACTGAAATTTACTAAAGTGAACTAAACTATATTAATAATAAAAAAAAAAATAGATTTATATACAGAAAAAACCCTAGCCTCCTTTCCCTCTTATTACTCCTAAACTTTAGCCTCCATTGTAAATTTTGAAGGGGCTTCCATCGGATTTCACCGGTGGAAAGCCCCAATCATTTGTTTCTTTTAAGTTTCTTTTAATTCTTAGGTTATAATAATGTCTCCTTCGAAAGAAAAGGGTTTATCTTCTTCGAAAGACAAGGTTTTTTAAATCTCCCTCGAAAGAAAAAGTTTGTCGAACTCTTTCGAAAGACAAGATATTATTTGCGTTTGATAGGGTTTCCGGTTTTAGAGCACACACATTGGGGAGGATATATCATCCTCCATTCACTCTCTCTCCTCCAAAATTGTATCCTCTTTGATGTAAAAATGTAAGAGAGGGTACTACTTTCAAGAGGAATACAATATATCCTCTTTGTGAAGAGGATATTAAATTTTTGGAAGAAGAATGTTGAGTGGGTCAAAACTTATCTTTTAATTTATTTTTTTTTGCCTTTCCCTTCAATGAAACAGTGAGTTTCAGGATGGGAAAAAGAAAAAATAATAATAAAACCAACACACTTGCTTATTCTGCTATGCGGGTCCCATGAAGAATTATTAAGAGTAACTATGATTTTTATTATTATTGTCAATGTTAGGGTTTATTACTATTATTTTTATTTTTCACTTACTGTCATTGTTTTTTAATTACTTTCAGTGTACTGTATTAATGAACGATAGTTGATGTCATCCGTTTTTATTATTGTTAATATTAGGGTTAATTACTATTTTTTTTTTCCATTTACTGTCATTGTTGTTCAATTATTGTCTGTGTATTGTATTTATTAACGATAGTATATGAAATTCGTTTTGATTATTGTCAATGCTAGGATTTGTTATTGTCATTTTTAGTTAATTATTGTCATTGTGTTATAACCTGTGGTGGGGTATATAAAGTAGAAGAGAGGAAGGGAGAGAGAATCCTCTTTAATGTGTGAAAAAATAAAGAGATAGAAAGAGGAAAAGGAAGGAGATAGTGGGAAATGATGTGGAAGAAAGAGAATATGATGTGTCAATATATAGGAGATTAGGAGAGAGAGTAAAAGAGAGGATATAAGTAACCTCTTCAATAATATTGCTCTTACGGGGCTACGATTGATTATTGCTTGAATTCGGGTTATAAAATCATCACAGGAAATTTTTTCCTCACAAAATATTGAAGCGTCGACGGATCCACTCAAAAAGTTGTATAAGATAACGAATCGAGAATATGCCGAATTGTTGTATCTATGTATTTAGATTCTTAGCGCTTCTCCGATTAATTCTTGTTTAATTTTGTTAAATCTATTTTCATTATCGTTATTTATCAATTGTAGATGACGTATGACTTTAATTAATGAAATTTAGTGTTCTCTTGGACTTCTTTCAAAAAAAAATAAAATAAATAATAATAATAGTAGTAGTAGTAGTAGTAGTAGTAGTAGTAGTAGTGGTAGTAGTAGTAGTAGTAGTAGTAGTAGTAGTAGTAGTAGTTTATATTTTATAAATAATTATTAATACAATAAATAATACAAGTAATATTTAGTTCACCTTATCATTAATTAAAATTTAAATAAGGCGAATTAAACATAGCCTAATAACGTGTAAAATGCAACTTAATTACTACAGAAAAAACAAGTATACTTTAAATTCTTTTTTAACACACCTCTGTTTTCGAATAAGTGCATCACTTTAACTTTTGCATTACTCATATACTAACTTTTGTAAAATTTTGTTTATGCCTGTCAATATACTTTAAATTCTTTTTTAACACACCTTCTATATTTTACTTTACGTATAAATCATAATATGTGGTCAAACAAGTGTGATGAATAGTGAAAAAATCTGGTTGTTGCAATATTACTAGCACGGAGGAAGTATATAAAATTCAAAAGTAAGTTAGTACTCCGTATAGTATAATATTTTGGTTGCATGGTCACAATATAAGGGGTCTTTTGGTTCTCAGTAATAATCAAAGGGAATGGGATTCTAGGGAATGGGATTCTATGGGAATCATTCCCTTTGTTGGTTTTTTTTTTTTTTTTTTTTTTTTTTCATTTCTATCATTCCCTTTCCCCTTTGATTACCCAAAAATCTTCTACTCCCATTCCCTACCCCCCTAGCCTTTCCCATTCCCTTTCCCCAACCACCACCATACCCACATCAGCCACCCTCACCCACTTCTCGCCGGAACGTCGCCGCCCCTCACCAGAATGTCACCACCATCCCCCTCACCATTCTCTCTCATCGGAAAACGAACACAATCACAGTTTCAGAGGAGAGAGAAGCTTCGACCTTCAAGAAGCCCGTCAATGGCGGGCAACGTAGATGATGACGATGCAACTCCTCTCAAAATGTCGCCGCCATCTCCCATTCTTCCTACGGTCGCGATCGACATTGAAGCTGGTCCTTCTGAACAAATTCAATGCCATATTTGTCTCGAAACTGACAATATTTTTCTCTCTTCCATTTTCTAGGGTTTCATGTTGATAGTCAACGTGGTCAATTTTTTCCAATTTTGCTTTGCGTTCACTGGTCTTTCACAATATTTCGATTGTTAATCTGGAAATGGGATCTTTTGGCGAGTGGTTGTGTGGTGGTGGATTGTTTCCCTTTGTTTTTAAAACAAACAACATAAAGAATATAAGGTATTTTCATTCAATTCTTTTCCATTCCCTTTATTCATTCCATTCCGTTTACCCCGTGCGAACCAAACGACCCCTAAATGTATATATTTTCATAATATTAATTTTTTATAAGTTAGAGTAATACAAAATTAAAGATTATTAATAATGGTCAAAGTTGTACATTGGCACATATGCCAATCAAAGTAATGATACAGCGCAAGTAGGTAAGAAGACGACCTTACAATACTTAAACCTCTCACAGGCTAACCAACTCGATTTAGCGGACAATATCCCTTAAGAGTGATGAGATGAGTGAGAGAATTCTCATCCCCAAAGTGTCTCTTAGTGGGAATTAAACCTTATTTGCATTGGTTATAAATTTTCACATGCCAAACATAAAACATTGTATAGCTACAATATTTTATTTTTATATAAGACAAGGAAAAGGCCTTGTCAAGTCAAAATCTTGAGCAGACCAACTTAGATCCAAATTAGCAGGCAAAGCCCTTTACGAGTGGAAGGGGAGGGTAATAACCTTCATCTAAATTAAGACAAAGTCCATTTCACAACCTCAATATGATTGTAAAATGTAACTAACTTCTCTACTAGGCAAAATCTTGCTTAATTACAAGCAGTCCGTATATTGTTATATAAAAGTGGAAAAATGATGTGATCTAGGCCATCTACCGTATAATATTAACAATTATTCACAACATTGATTAGACCATCTTCCCTTCGATAAATAAAGTTCTCAAATATTGCATAAATCATTGATACTCTAATACAAACTCAAGCAACAAACATATTTTATCGTGTCAAATTACAAATCCAACAACATAATTGACATGATCCTTTTAGAAGGTGCAATTTTGTCCTCAATAATTTAATAAAAAAAGCATTAATGTCACACTTTAAATTTTACGATTGGAGTTGTAATAAAAACCAAAATTGAAAGGACGTAAAATTAAAAGCAAAGATGGTAAATTAAATGAGACCAGATAAAAATACAGCTACGTCATTATCACGCTCAGGTAGCTGCGAAAGTCTATCCGTATCTCTGAAATGTGCAAGTAAAAGTATTCAGAATTCAGAGTGGTAGTACTAACAGTATAACTTATTAGCAGTAAGTGGGAAATGACAAGACATGTGACATAAACTATATTTTGATGGTTGAAATATTACCTTATTATATAAAAATAAATATAGTTATGGAGTTATACTATAAAGTTGGATGATGATGTGAGGTGATAGTGGGTGGTTTGATGTAATGTATGAGGGAGGGTTCATCTGGTTACATTTTTGCCTAGCAACGATGTACACCCTTGGGTCACCTAATTTAGCCTTGCTTCATTTATGTCATTTTTGTTTTTAACTTGAAGTGGATTAGAGATTTTACCAACTTCAAACATTAACATTTAATTTGATTTGATGCTCGGAGCATCCCCCTAAGGCACATATATTTTCAGGTTAATAGGTATATAAAGGAGGATTATATGCTTGGGGTTAGTTGGTTTAGGCAGCATAGTGCCTACACAAAGTTTCATTTATTTTACGAGTTTTGTCGTGTCTATTATGTCCAATCAGTCTTTTCTAATAACAATGAGACCTAAATATAATCTATGACTTTTTAATGCATATTAACGTTTCGTATCATGTCTTCCTTGTGCCTATGTTTTGTCATACCTTTTTTTGTACCTCAAATTAGCCATACCGAGTATCATCTTTGTAACTCTTTGATTGGCAACCAATAATCGTAGCAATTTGATGGTTAATGTTAAACAAAGTTACTGCATTGTGTATGTAATACCAAAGTTAAAGCTTGAAAAAATAATCATAATTGATTAGTTACAACAGCGTGTTTAACTAATTTCTCTAATTTTCACTTACCTATAATAAATTAATCTTATTTTAAACTTGTTTTAATTACATGCCGAGCTTGAGTTTCCTTTATTAACTCTCAATAGAATTTATTTTTCCAGAATTAATCTTATTTAAACTTATCTCTCATGAACCTATGTTGTTTAACTTAATTTTTCAAACCTAATAAGTGGAAATAAAGTAAACAAAACATGACCTAACCAAAAGTTTCTTAACATTACACAATGTCATCTCCTTTGACAACGACATTCATAGCCTGCTTAAGTGTGTTGGTTGTCTAATAATATTTAATTATCTAAATTTACCTCAACTTATTTGTCAAATAATATTTTTTAGAGGACCTTAAACTTAAGTTGTCAAATATGAATTAGTACCAAATTTAACTCAATTAAAATTATTGGATTTTAATGTAAATTGAAATTGGTAATCCTTATTGGCCCAAAACTTAACTATGATGAATTTATTAGACAAAACTCACATTATCAAACCTCATTAATTACAAGCTTAGTGTACTTGGATCTATGTCATATAATAAGTAAAAATAAGATGAATATAACATAGTTTTAAGTCTAACCATCACCCCCTCTCTTCTAACCAAAGTATGTTTAGCATGATAATTTTAAGTACATGAATATAAAAGACCACACCAAAAACACTATAAAGCCCTTCAAACAACAATCCAGAGCCCACACAAGATACTTGGACCAATGGGCTGTAATATCTTCACAGAAATACAAGCTCGGCCCGCAAAAGATAAAACTCGTTTAGGTTTGGGCTATCTCTTATAAAAAGCAAAATTGGAACGTTTAGGTGATATATCATTCAAGTCCATGAGCCAATGTTCTGAGTTTTTAAATGAGCCTTTTAAATTTTTAACTTGCCTGATTTAATTAGAAACTAGTGTGTGATCCGGACGACGTTTTGGGTTGTTACTTTGAACACTTATAATTAAATAGATAGGTACATTCTTTACTATTTATTTATTCACTATTTGTTTATTTATAATAGTTTTTCATTAAACCTTTGAATAAATTATTTATGGAACAACTATTGACTAATTATATAAATTTGTCCTTCGTATATAATTTATAATACTACGTATAATGAAAATAAAGCCATAATTACTATCGAAATAATTAAATAACTAAAATTAGTTTATAACAATAGTTAATTTTTCTTGTATGCATTACCTCATCGATGAGCATTATTAGCAAATATATATATATGAGTTGGGTATAAAAGCGTGATTAATCAATAGATGAGATGGTAGGACTTTTATGCATATTTTGTGGTTGTGAGTTCAAATCTCATGATAGACATTTTTCATTAGAGGCTCATAGTTGAAAGATGACATGGCGAGGGTGCCACGTGGCACATAAACGTTTTTTAATATATATAATAATATATTAGTGTGTGGCTCGAGTGTGGCTCCGGGTTGCTACTTTAATTAAACTTTGTGATTACATGTATTTAATATTTTTGGTGTATTTTTTTTTTTACCTTTTTTTAATAGTCCTTGTGATTTTCAATTATATACATTTACTTTCATATTTATAACATGTTTGCTAATTTGTTTAGATGGTTAAATAACTATCTTTCCTACAAGAGGTTAGGTGTTCGAATCTCCTTATGAAAGTTGATTGAGTTGTGATGTGGCACAATGAGAGTTTGAATAGGTGGCGTGGCGTGAGGCTGTGAGTGAAAGGGTCTACGTGACACATAGACTTAGTTAAGAACGCCTTTTAATATATTAGTATAGATAAGTATAGATTTAGAACTAACTCCCTGTGTGCTATGTCACTTATTTTTTGCCCTAATTTCTTTTTAGCCCATCCTTTTTTTTTTACTCAATTTCATTTTTGGATTTAGGAGAGTTAGGACCACACTTTTACTTTCACAACCACCCCATTAACCTTGCCACTTTCTACACTCATCATTTTTTCCAACCAAAAATTAATAAATTAACATTATCCTCATGGAGCAAAAAATAAGAGACAAAGGGAGTATAAAGTTATACATATAACAAACAAAATTATTATTGTGAAGGAAATACTGGATTCTACTCTATTAAGAATTTTTATAAACAACCTATTTGACATGCAGCAATTAAAATGAATTTATATGTAAATTGATAAGGAAATTCATACCTTATGCATAAGATTACATTTTAATTCGTTCTTATCTTGGTTTATGGGGTGATACCTAAGACTTGTGATTGAATCATGTGTACAACGTTTGTCCTAACTCTCTCTATAAAAAAAAGGGTGGGATTAGGTGCATTGTGATAGGGGTTGGTCAAGTTGTATGGGGAGGGCCTCACACAAGGGAGAGAAAGAAAGGGAAGGCAAGGCAAAAAAGTTAAAAATACTTTTCAATTTAAGTAATTTCTCATAGCATTTAGCAAGACACTCCCTTTACCCTTAAAGATTATTTCATTGTATTTTTGGGGTAAAACTTTACAAGCTATGCCTATGACTATGAGTTCTCTCTAATTTATACTATATTTCGTAAGAAATAATATTGTTGTGTTAGACCTTATTAGATTCGTTTGAATGTCAATTTTTATATATTTTACGTGTACAAAATTGAAGATGTTCTATTTAAAGGTGCTTTTGAAGAATGTAAAATATCAAATGAGACAAACAAACAGAGACGGAGAGAAGTAATTCACAAAAGAAAAAAAAAAGGGAAGGGTGGAGGGAGTGGGGGGGAGCTTTGCTAGGTGTCTAGTCAAAGTCATAGACTCAAACCAATTCACAATGTCAACAGACAATTTAAACCAACTTGTAAAAAAGACCAATAAGATGTGGTAGTAAGCCGGGCTCATCTGACAACACTTTAATAACAGTTGTAATATCCAAATATAGTACTACTAATGAGTTGGGCTTCTTTGGGCCTTAGGAATCCAATAATGCATTTATTTTTTACTTTCCTCAATCAAAGCCATATTTGAAGGTCAAGGGTCAAAATTGTATTTCTCCTCTCAATCAACGCCATAGTTGAAGGTTAAGGTCATACCCCAAAGTCACGTGCATTACTCTCATTCCACGTGACTTCTCTACATGTGCTGCCACGTTGATTTTCACAAGTAGGCGCACGTGTGAGAACTTACAAAGAAACTGAGAGGAGTGGTGAGAGTGTATTTGACCACCGCTCTTTAGCTTCCTTAGCATGGTGCAAGAAACTTGTTTCATACAAAATTAATTAAAAGGAATAATTAATTAAATATTTTTTTAAAAAAAGAGAGAATTTTTTTTTTATAAAATAAAAAGAAAAAGAAAAGCCCATAAAAGAAGTCACATGATGGCTGACACCCACCTCTACCTTTGTCACGTGCTTGACCTCCGATAGTCCTACCTTATTATAAAAAAATAAAAATAAAAAGTTAAAAATAAAAAAAAATTAAGGAACCCACCTTCTGTTTTAGACAAAGAAGATAGGGAGAGGCTCCCCACTAATAGTATAGTAATATAATATAATGAAAATGATTGGGGTAAGTAAATATATTGAAGAGAAAAAAGATTATATTATAGTCTTATATGTAAAATATTGTAAGTAAAATGTGTTTATGATTGAGGTGGAAACTAGGAAGGGGGATAAAATCATAAAAATATTGTATACAGTAATGGAAGGGTAAATAAACAAATGTCAAATCCTTATCCACTTTTTACCCTGTGACAAACAATAATCTAACTAACCTTTGTTCCCCTCTTTACATTGTTGTGGTAATTGTGGGCACAACATTAATTAAATTTTGACTTTAGATGTTTTTGCTTTTTTTTTTTTTTTTTTTTACTCTCTCTCTCTTCTCTTGAATCAATCATTTTTTAACGTTTGTTTTCTTATTATCAGAAACAAAGAGTGATGATGTACATAGATTTGATTTTAAGTACAACATATTAAAAATGGCAATGGGTTAAGTCGGTGTACCACGATATGAAGCACAATTGGACACAGGCATGGGTCGGACACAACCGACACTATTGTTGTGTGTTAGGTCATGGTCCATGCTTTTTTTTTGGAGAAGCACAACTAAAACAAGTTAACTTTGATTTAAGCAAGTAAACATGGCACGACACTATCATTGTCAATATGATACTCTACTCGGGGTTGAGTCGAGCTTGGGATGTCCTTTTGAAGTTCTTCGAATGATATGACATGTAACGAGTAGACTCATTGTGGGTCGGGCCATGTGAACTTGACATGGTGTTATTACTACTCCGTAGTTAGTTAGTATATAGCTAGAGAATTGAATTTTCAGCATTCATACACATTTTGAGCGTTTACATCGTTGTTGCTTATGGAGAGTGTTTGGCTCATGGGTATTTTTTAATTAATTTTATTATGTTTACATCGTTGTTGCTTATGGAGAGTGTTTGGCTCATGGGTATTTTTTAATTAATTTTATTATGGTGTATTAGGTTTTTAATTTGCCAACAAGGTGTTCATTGACTCTAGTGTCTAGTCCAATCTTATATAATCAATGTCAATGCAAATATGCAATATATGCATTTCATACACATCGTAAAATGTACAATATTGAATTATTTGCCCTATGCGATACATATTCATATTTTCTTCAAATTGGCACAAATTTAATATCTAAGTCGAACAAATTAAATAGCATAAAGTTGCTTAATTTGTACTTGTATATAATATGAGTATAAAGTTACTTTGATTTCAGTAGGTACACGATTAAATAAGAAGAATTGATACAAAAATGTAAATAGAGAGTAATAAGAAAGAAAAAAAATGGAAGTATTGTAGAAGAAAAAACAATGGTTTCAATTTATTTTGTTATTTTACTGAAAATTTACCACATTATTGGTTTATTAAAAAAATATTTGATCCCTAGTGGAGCATGTGTTGTTTTCAATTTGTTACCCAATTTTAATAAGCAGGAATAATTAGTTGTTCAACATGTAGCTTAGAATTTTCGTATATCTGCCATTATGCTTGTGTACTATATTGATTTCAAAATCACATTAGTTTTAAATAGAGTTGAAGTAATTGGAAAATTTTGTTTGAATATTGCAACCTTAGTAGTTTTTCAACTTTAGTTTCACATAGAATTTCTCAAAAAATCGAGTACTTGTCATTTAAAATGATTTTATTATCATTCAACTCATGTGAATCCTTGCATAGTTCCACTAACTCTATTTCTCTCAAACTCTGACCCTACTCATGGAGTACGTATTAAACTCCACAATATGCATGTTTAAATCTAACAAGAAGATTGATATTATTTGAGAATGAATGAAGTTTTTCATATATAGTGGCTTTAACAATTTTGTATTACTTCATTCATCTCTAAAAGATTATTTCATTCTAACTTTCTATATCATATTAAAAAAGAAAAATTGTAAATAATAATCCCAACTTTGCTCCATTATCTTTTAATAATCCTAACTTTGGATTATTCTGGAATAATCCCAACTTTGGGGGTTGTTTACTTTCTTCAATCCCAATTATCGATTACCTATTGAACAGGTTAATTTTTTTTTTTATTTTTTAATAAATGCCACGTGTCAAGAGTTAATTAGCTAAAAATATTAAAAAAAAACAAAAAAAAATAATTCAGAAAACCCCCACCCCCTTCCCTGGCCACCCCAGCCACACCGTCCACTAGAACCCCAGCCCCACCGCCCACCTGAAAACTCACAACCTTCCTCCCGCCGGCTAGCCGCCCCATTCCACACACACTACAACCACAAACAACAGCAGCTCAACCCAAACAACTGCACAACTCACAAACACCAAACAACCACCAGCAACTCAGCCTAAACCGTTAGCCGCAGTACCCATCTCCACCTCATCACCAATTCGCCACCTGCAATCAGCAATTCGACACCTAATTTCATCAATTTCAGCCTCCAATAGCATCAACAACTTCGAATTATGCTCATGTAGTGCGCTCACGAGGGTGGTGGTTCAAGGGGGAAGGGGGGAGTGCGCTCATAAGGGTGGTGGTCAAGGAGAAAGGGGGAGGGGCGACAGGACGAGAGCAGAGGTGGCTGGCCGACGGGAAGATTAGGGTGGGTTTTCCGGTGGGGTAAGGGAGATCGGGGTGGCTGGGGTTTGGGATTCCAGTGGGGAAGAGGGAAGGGGCTAGGCGGGGTTGATTTTTTATTTTTATATTTTTTATTTTTTTGGACCAATCACAGTATGACACGTGTCACATAACTTGTGATAACAGGTCATTGACTTTTGTTGACCGGTTTGAGATTGAAAAAAGTAACAACCTCCAAAGTTGGGATTATTCCAGAATAATTCAAAATTGAGATTATTAAAAGAAAATGGAGCAAAGTTGGGATTATTATTTACAATTTTTCCTATTAAAAATACTTACTATAAATTCCCTTAATATATAGAAAAAATACACTTTAATAATCCTAACTATTGACGATTTACTTCTAATAATCCCAACTAAGATTTATTAATTATCTAATAATCCCAACTATGCTATGATTTAACCTCCAGTGGTCCCAATAACCAGTAACCTGCTGAAAAGGTATTTTTTTTAACAGCCACGTATTAGCATGTGATTTGTGTAATATTAAAAAAAAATTTTAAAAAAAACCCAAAAACCATTCCTAGCCACCCCATCCCCTTCCCCACCATGAAACCCCAGGCCAACCCCCAGCCCACAAAAACCGGTCCGCCACCTCCCCTCCCCAAAACAACACAATTGATCCACCCCACCTGGTAAACCAACCCCTCCCTTCCCTCCCCCCTCGTTGGAAAAAAAAAAAGTTGCGGGGCGAAACCCCTTGAGTGTTGCTCGTGGCGAGAGGCCCCTGACTTGCGGTCAGAGTGAGGCTTCAAAAGGAAGAAACCTTGACTGGGTTTGACGCCCGACTGGAGTGAATTAAAGTAAACATCAACAACGGATTTCGGGGTTATTCGGCGTCATCTAAAGTGATATCTGCCCCGGCTGACCGTTTTTGAGGGTTAGGGGAGAAGGCCAGCCGTATTTCGGACCTTGGGTTTCGCGGTGGCGGAAGGGAGGGGGTGGTGGCTGTTAGGGTTTTTGAATTTTTTTCCTTTTTCCTTTTTTATTTTTTCTTTTTATTTGTTATTTTTTAATTTTAGACCAATTACGTGCGGACAAGTGTAATGGTTACCTGTTGCAACAAGTCGTTGACTTGGTGTTGACCGATTGGGACCACTGGAGGCAAAGTCATAGCATAGTTGGGATTATTAGATGATAAACCTTAGTTGAGATTATTAGAATTCACCAATAGTTGGGATTATTAAAAGTATTTTTTCTTATATATAAGTAATAATGCAGTTGTTAAGGATTTTGTTGAATTTGTTTTAACGTACTCTCTCCGTTTTTTTTTTAAAAAAAGCTAGAGTTACTATTTTCGTCCGTGTTTTTTTTTATAAGCTAGAGTTCCATTTTTTAAAATCTCTTACAATTTAATAATACATCTTAAGCCACTAATGTCCCCACTCTTTCTTACTTTATTATTTCTCAGTCCTCCAATGGTCCCACTCCCTCTTACACCACTTTACTTTTCAATAAAATAATAACCTTATCTACCTCGCTAACATCTTATTTTATTTTTTTTGGTGAGCACATCTTATATTATTAAACTACCTAAACTTTGCGCAATCTCATTTCTAGCCTATAAAAAAAACGGAAAGAGTATCATAACATCATCTTTTCATGATTATTACGTATATTAGAAAAGGAGGCAGGAGTATTACGATTTAAGACACTGTATTCAATACTGAGAAAAGTTAGATGAATAAACCTTTAAAATAACATATAAAGTATATCTTAGCGCTAAGTCGGCAAGGATATATATACACATGTTAATGATAACTTCCAATAGTATAGTCATAAGATAACTAATCAACTTAGATAGAACTAAATGATGCACCCAGATAGGTAGACCAAAAAAAGGCAAAACAAATCCAATAGCATGAAAATGATGGGAAAGAAATGGATGAAAACGGCAAAAAACCAAGTGCCAAAGCAATGGGACTCCCTTAAACTTGCTACCCACCAAATTGAAGCATGGCAATTTATAAACCATTTTAGGAGAGAGAAAAAATTTATTGGCCTATGTTTTGTGGGAAGAGACAACCAATCAAAAGCATGGTTCAACAACCCCAAATCCTACGTGGCATTTTTATTTTTGGGGGAAGGTAAAAAAATTTAAAAATTGAAAGTAAAAAGATGAAACGTGGGAAGGGATCATTGGCGTCGTTTCTATGGTTCTGAGCTGTACCACTCGTGCATTAACGTGGGTTAAGGAATATGTTAACGGGGGTGTGAATTGACATAACATATTCTTTGGAGGGTTCAAGGAAAATTAAACACTATTACTCGTACTTTCTTTTGCTAAGGAAAATTATTGACATAAGAAATCTTGGGATTATATATTATACTTAGAATAATGATAAGAATCATTTTAATCCAAAAATGAATAATAATTCATAATTTAATTAATTTATGCTTAAATGTATCAGTTTATATACTTTTAGCGGAGAGTGTAGCAAGTGGAACATGTGTGAGAGAAATCGTTCCTTTACGTTAGTTATAATTTTTGCTTTCGTTAGTTCTTTTGAATTAGCAATACTTCTTCTACTATACTACTATACATTCCCCACTCCCACATGCAACATATTTTCTTACCTTATCTTACACACGTTCACTTACAACACATTTGTTTTGTTATACTATTGAATTTAATTACATAAATAACAATTGCAATACTAATCCTCTCTTATCACATTAGCACATGCTCTACATATTACATTCTATAAACATCATCTTATCGAAAATTATCTTACCAAAACTTGAATTTGTTTGAATTGAAAATGAACTGACCCAATAAGTAAGTTTGTCTAATGTTATTGATATTTCGTAATAAGTTGATTACTTATGATTCATACATAATATGATCCAAGATGACCAAACTCAAGTTCAATCTCGTACTGCACTTCTGCTCAAGTTATTACAATGTGTTTTGACTAATTTCAATCAAAATAAGTATGGATAAGTTCATACACTGTTTAATTCACGTAATTTGAAGATAATAACTGTATATAAATGATACAAGCCATTCATATAGTTCATAGTCCTTCTAGTTATATATGATAATATAGAATTCATTACAATAGTAGTTCATACCCCGTATAAATTTCATGAAAATCTAATGGAAAATTAAGAAATCGTAAGATAATTTTATAAAAGGACAATGAAATTTTGTGAAATAGAGAAAAAAAAATGAAGAAAAAGGCAAGAAATTCTCATTTCCCTAGAAAAGAAAATGTTAATTAAAAGATGGAGCAGAGGAATCCGGCTGTAAACTTGGACACTAATGAGATAGGAGTATAGGAGTGTGACAAAGCCTGCAAAAAGATCGATTCTTAAGGAGTTGAATTTAAGCTAATAATGTGCTCTTAATTACACTCATTGATTGTCCCAATTATAGTTGTTGGCTTTCATAATTACTTGGATAAATTTTCTTGCACTTATCTATCACCTCTTCATTCTTAAATAGTTAGTTGTTGCAGTCTATAGAATTTTGTTCTAGTAAATAAAAAAAGATGGAGGAAGATGATAAAATGGTGTAATTATAAATATAAGTTGAAATTAATTAGTTTATATATAACTAGATTATCCCCGTGCGATGCACGGTTTTAGTAATAAAAATTATAGTATAGAACTCGTATATACATTGAATCTTTTCAATTTTGTCATAAATTCATTGGAAGGAGATTTCTTAAAAGAAATACAGTTTGAATATTTCAGGAAATTTTTGGATGTTTGAATATTAGTGTTAAGGAATTGAGGAGAGAGAATGATAGATCTTTAAATCAAAAGAAAGGAATACAGTTGCTAGTTAATTTACTATACTTCAGTTTTCTAGATTAAAGTTGTTGAAAGAACTTAATTAGCTTGTTTGCGAAGTATCACACAAAAGGAAAAAAAAAAACTATCACCAAAAAATTACATCATCAATGGTTTAGACGGGAAAAAATTTCATAAGAAAGTGACACGTATACAGTTTTGAGGAGAGATGAAGTCAGCAATGTTTTGTCTTAGTAATAGTTAATATAAAAGTTGGAACAATAAATTAATTACAACTTTGGAAACGAGTCTTTGTTATTCATAGCCATGGACTTTATATCGTTCCCTATTCATCTTTATATTAAACTAGCTTGTTCTAGTGTCATGCACAACTTTTACAAAAATTACGATTTATAATGTTAATTCAATAATAATTTTTATAAAAAAATAGACTTTAAATAAAATAAAATAACTTGTAATTTAATTTATACCCATACATACGTTCCTAAGACGTTAAGGTTATCAATTTATTAGATTATAAAAAATAATTTTTTTTATAGAACTACGAGTTTCCATATATATATAAAAAAAAAAGAAGAAGAATTTTTAAGTAAATACTCGTATGAAAATATACTCGTAAGAAATTTTAAGTAACTCATATATCCTTCAACCCTATTTTGTTTATACACTTTGACTGGCACAACAACATTTTATGCAAATTGACTTGATTATATTTTACTATGTGATAATTAGTAATTATAGTTACTAACTATTAGAGTTTTATATATTTTACATATATGAATTATTTTTAATATAATATATTATATTAATCTTAGATGATAATATCTTACTTTCTAATACAATACCTTATGTACATTTTTTTAATGAAAATTAACTTATAATATAATATATAAAAGATATGTAGAAATATTTAAGTTGAATGTATATAGATGTCGTAAAAAAAAAAATGTATATAGATCAAAGATGATTGTCAAAATAAAAAAAAAAAAAAAAAGGAAATTTTGCAAACAACTACCATTCCAATGACCACTTTTGAGAAAAACTACTGTTTAATTTTATTTGTTTATTTATTTATTTATTTTATTTTATTTTTGAAAAAACTACCACAAAAACTTTGAATAGCACTACCACATGTCCACATTTAATTTCCCGGCAAGAATTTCCGGTTGGTGAGACATTCCTGATTTGCCTATAGTATATAATTATAGATATTTATACTCCGTATATCATATAATAATTTAGAGAGGGTTCAAGAGAGATGTTTTAAAGGGTTAAAGTTAGGGCATTTTCGTTTTATCCTTTGTTGAGGGAAAAAAATAAGTTTCTATATGAATGCCTAGATTTTCGAATCTACCTTAGGGTATTCGAAAATCCTAGGCTCGTTTCCGGCCTGAGAAATCTATGGCGTTTCTCACGTCAGACCAATGTATAAAAAAAAAACCTCAAGGCGCGCTGAAGCGATAAGGGTTATGCAGCGCCTAAGGCACGCCTCAGTGCGCCTCTTTGAAATGAGCGCACTATATAAACAGTTAAAAATAAATTGGCAGAAATTTGACTCATGTGCGCCTAATTAAAAATACCTCAACCCAGCCAAAATAAGTGCTTACCCCCTATTGCCTTACGCCTAGGCGCGCCTTAAGCGTGCTTTTTTCAACATTGAGTCAGACCGAAAAAAAATAAAAAATTATATGCTTGCCGACGATTCCCCTGCCTTCACGATTTCCCGACATGCTTAAATTACTCTACTCCTTGTACACTGTTCCTTGCCTCTTAGTAGTTGGTTGTGGTTATTACACTAGGTAGTACACTTAGGGCATGTTCTGTTCATCTTATTTTTACTTATTTCAGGTGTCATAAGTTCAGATAAGTTCAGTTCAGGAAAAATAAGTTCTCATAAGGGTTACCCAAGTACATATTACAACTAAAATAAGTTTTAATAAGGTATACTAAGTTCAAAACATATAGATTCAGATAAGTGAAAATCAGGTGAATTAGACACACCCTTAGTTTAGTGGTGGTGGTTATTTGGGTGGATAGACAGGGAGAGAGTTAATGAGTTAGAAAGTTAGAGTTGGTAGTAAGAGAAGTAAAAATGGGATTGAAATGTGTTTGAGGGCCTGTTTATGTGAGGGGTAAATAAGACCATTCATGTTAAAATGCGGGCATGGTGTAGTGTCCCCCCTTGATAAGTTCATATAAGGGTTATTAATAAAGTTCACATAAGTTTTGATAAGTTAAGGGATATTTTATTACTTGATAGTTGATACTCAATAAATAGATGGCTATATCACACAATTACTCTACCTCGCTTCTTCCCCCTGTCCGACATCTGTTTAAACTTAATAAATAGATGGCTATATCACACAATTTCATATTTTTTGTGCCTCAAAAGGTACCTAAGCACCCTAAGGAATTTTATTTTTCTAGTTTGGAAATTTTGAAAAAAACATAATGTTATTATTTTCCGTAATAAGACCCTTAATTTTTTTAAGACTTACCACAAAATACTTTTTCCTTTCAATTTCGATGATTTAAGATAGTATGCTTGATTTGGACCTACGTGGAAAAACAAATTGGCCGCTTTGACTTTTCGTACTTATTTGTTCTAAAAATGTGATTGTAAATATTAATCCATGAGGATTATCACATCTAAAAACAATAAGAAGGATGATCAATGAAAATTAAAGGTAATTTGATATAACATTCAACAGAAAAATGTATTACATTGCATTAATTTGTGACCAACTAGTACACCAGTGAGAGTCTCTCATGTGTCCTTTATCTATTGTTCTTTTTCTTTTTTTTTTCTTTTTTTTTTTTTGGCGTTTGATTTCAATAATTGGCTTGATTAATAGTGCTTTTGATGTTATTATGTCATGAGTGAAATTAAATGATAGAAATGCCAACAATGAATCAATATGACTTAATTCACTTAAATGTAGAACTAGCCATCCAAAATTTCAAATATAAAGTGAACATAACAATATATTAATTGCAATACTTTTTTAGTGAACATAATAATATATTAACTGCAATATTTTTTTTATTTTTTTTTTTGAGGGAAACTGCAATATCTAATGTGATGTAACAAGAATAGAATAAAACCTTATAAAATTCTATAGAATATTAATAAATTCATAAGAATTTTAATAACGGCGAGAGATAACAAAAATAACCGCTTCTCATGCAACGCGTGTAAAGGAAAACCTATAAAATTAACTACCATTACTATGAAATTAGCAACACCATATAAAAAGAGGAGAAAAAAAAGTAGAAGACTAGAGTAGCAAGTCAATCATTTTGGGTTTCAAAGAAAATAAAGATACATGGCAAACCGAAATTTTTGCAGAATTGATTGTTACAAGCAACTAACACACATTTTAATCATCACAAAAAACAAAGGTAAACAATAAGCAAAGGAACCTTATAAAAGGACACAATCGTAATTTAGCATCGAAAATGATGTAAGTAAACTTCTTAACCATTAAACACACACAACTGTAGACAGTTAAAATTTTAATTAAACTAATTTAAACTTAACCTAATTAAATTAATTAAATTTACTTAAATAAAAAAATAAAAAATAAATTAAAAAATTAAATTGTAATTTAATTTGGACCTCCCTTTTTAAAGAGCTTAAAAATCTAAACACTCTCAAACCTCACACACCCTCTCCCTCTCACCCTCCTCAGCTCTCAACTCCCCCAAATTTTCTCTCTCTTCTTTCTCTCTCTAAAAATACATTCACAACAACACCATCAAAGAAGAGTTTTAAGCAAGAACAAAATAAAGACTTTTATTTTGTTGAAAGATTATTATTAAAAATGGAGGCTCCGGATTTTTTCGTGGAGGATTTGCTAGACTTATCCAACGGTGGTGATGAAATGATGACCGACGCTTTCTTCGACACCGTCACTGGAAATTCCACTGATTCTTCCACTCTTACTCCGGCCTCCGATAGCTGCACTTCCTCCGTCTCTTGCGCCCCGTCTTTCCCTGACTCTTATTTTTCCGGGGCCGACTTATGTGTTCCGGTAAGCATTTAATACATTTCCTAATTTATTACTCGTAGTAATATGGCTTAACAATATCATTATTGTAAGCCTATCGGTGTAATTAATGTTTAAAATCTGAGTATTTTATTACATTGGTTTGTTTAACTGTGTAGTTAATGTACATAAATGGGTAAGATTTTTTTTTTAATCTTTGATTAAATTAGCTCCAAATATTGCGGAAAAGTTGAATGATTTTAATTTTTGGAAATGTGTGAAACAGTATGATGATATGGCGGAGCTGGAATGGCTATCGAATTTCGTGGAGGAATCCTTCTCCACCGACGACTTGCACAAACTCCAATTCATTCCCACCAACCCACAACAGCCCGGCCCGGCCCGACAAGGTGGCCCGAACCCACCGACAACAGTCCCGGGGAAGGCCAGGAGCAAGCGGTCTCGGGTGGCCCCGTGCGACTGGTCCACCCGGCTCCTAATGGTCTCCGCGCCCTCCCCGGCTACGTCTTCATCCAATAGTGGACCGAGCACGGGGGCGAAGAAGCAGCCGTCAATGACGAAGAGGAGGGATAGTGGTGGGCCCGATAACGGGCCCGGGGAGGTGCGGAGGTGCCTGCATTGCGCTGCGGAGAAAACTCCGCAGTGGAGGACCGGGCCTATGGGCCCGAAAACATTGTGCAATGCTTGTGGGGTTCGGTACAAGTCGGGCCGGCTCGTGCCCGAATATAGACCGGCTGCAAGCCCGACATTCGTGTCAGCCAAGCACTCGAACTCGCACCGGAAGGTGATAGAGCTTCGACGACAAAAGGAGGTTCAAAGACACCAACAACCACACCACCACCACCAACAACAGCAGTACATTGGTGGTGGTGGTCATCATATGATGATGAGTGGCGGCGGCAGTGGCGAAGATTACTTCATTCATCATCATCATTTGGGAGGGACTGATTACAGGCAGATGATATGATAATATACTTAATTTTTCAGAGTAATCACATAAGTAATGTGGTTTAAATTTAAATTAGTGCAGTAATTTTTGATTATTAGAATGGCTTCCTCTCAATTTTCCCTGATTTTTGACAATTTTAGAACAAAATTTACCTAGAGTTAATCAAGTTAAATTAGAAACATTTTTTCTTTACTAGTATATTATTGTCCCCTTTTTCTTCATATCTTTATTTAATGCGGGAAAATAAGGAGAAAAATAGAGCTAATTAGTTGCCAAACTAAAGGAAAGAGGAAAATTCTCATCGTCACTCTTGTAGTAGAGAAAGAGTACTCTATTAAATGTCGTTTAGTCTGTATTTTTCTACTTTTTTTAAGTTAACATTTTGTTATCCTTCTTGCCCAATTTGGCAATTTAAATGAAGAGTTTGAATAGTTGAAATTCACAAATCAAGGTGTATACCACTTTATATTGAATAATTATTATTATAGTTACATTAAAACTTCCACTTCTATTTATTATTATTGGTTTCCCATGAAAAGTCACAAATGTAGCTTGGATTCTAAGTCTGGAAATTGAGTAAGCAGGCACAAAAGAAAGGTTCCGTAGGGAGGGGGAGGGGAGAGTACTTCAAGCTTTAAATCACATGCCGTTGTCCCAATTTTGACTTATGAGTTACATAAACGTATGCAGACTTGGGTACATATATACGGAGTATGTTATATTAATGTAAACAAATTACAACAGTAGTTTCAAGATTTTAGAACGATGAAAATATGCTTTCTCTTACTAGTGAAAGTTGTCACACAATATTTCGATCTCTCAAGATCAAAGATATGAAATTATTATATTGTTGTAGAACAACTACGTACCATCATTCCATCTTGCTCCCTTTGTGTTTGTTGTTGTTCCTGTTTAGAATTATAGGACTATTAAAAATGAGCGAAAATCATCCAAAATTTTCTCAATGCTTAAGAAACAACATAGTCATATGAGTGTTATATGATTTATTTTATTACTTTATTAGTATTTAATTTTATAATTTATATTAATATGAATTTAAATATATCATCAATGGGTTTTCTATGCAACTAGCCAGGCCACACCGTGTGGTCGCTTGTAAAAAAATGGAGTAACCCCATAACACTGAGTTTTAACCCCTATTACACTAACAGAGTAATCCCTTATTATACTTATTGAGTAACCATAAATATCAAAGTAATCCATAAAACACTGACATAAAAACCCCTACATTACTAACTAAGTAACCAATCCATATAATCATAACAGAGTTACCCTTATAACACCAACCGAGTAACCTGTGGTGGCTGGCCACACAATTAGTGTAAAAATGTAGCATCAAAGATTTATTGAAAATCGTAGTGAGTTTTCCGATCATCTAAATCAGAGTTCAATTATTCATTAATTGGTAAAAAAAAAAATTCTAACTAAATTAAAAATTTCTACAAGTTTTTTTTTTTTTTTTTTTTTTTGATGAGGTGTTTACCTTCACATTCTTTTTTAATAGCATTCACTTCACATTTTTTTTTTTGAATTGAATAGTGCTCATTTTATATGCATTATTATAAAATACAACACACAAAACATTGGTCATATATATATATATATATATATATATATATATATATATATATATATATATATATATATATATATATATATATATATATATATATATATATTGGGACTTCGAACACATCAGGCTAGCTAGCGACTAGGGATGTCGGTGGGGCTGGTCAAGTAGGAGAACCGCCCCATCTCCGCCCCAGTGGGGTGGGGATGGGTCCCGATTTGGTGGGTGGTGGAGCGGGGATGGGAATGAAAACCATACCCGCCATGGGTGATGGGGCGGGGGTGGATTTTAGGTTGTACCCGCCCCACCCCACCCGCCCCATTTTGTACCCACCCCATACCCACGTCTATATATTAAAAAAAAAATTGTATACTTTTATACTATTTTATATTAAAAAAAATGTATGTAAAATAAAGTAGTAAATAACTAAATATAATATGTTGTAATAAACCTAATATTAACAATGAATTTTTTATTTTTATATTTTTTTTATTGTAATCTATATTAGCATATTATATAATATTGTTGTATTTGGGAGGCGGGGATTAGGTGGGTCTTGGATGGGGATTATGTGGGTGTGGATATCCAAGTTAGGGGTGGGGCGGGGATGGTTTTGGAATTGTACCCGTTGGGGTAGGGATGAGGATGAATTTTGGACCCGCCATGGAGATGGGGATGGGAAATCCAACATCCGCCCCGCCCCGCCCCGTTGACATCCCTACTAGCGACTTAAAAGTGACTTATTTTTTGTTATCAAGCCTAAGTTGTCTTATTTTCTACCTTTTTTATTAGAGCTGTCAAAAGCTCACTCGATCCGAAAATTTTACCCGAATCCGATTATGATCTGACTTGTTTGAACCCGAGGAATTGGTGACCCGAACCCGATATGACCCGACATGAACCCAACCCGAGACCCGAGTTAACCTTAGGATTTGTGACCCGAACCCGGACATGACCCGACCTGAGATGACTTGATACCTGAACATAACCCGTCAATTATTGACCTGAACCGAACATGACCCGAACCCGAGATCGACCCACACCCATTTTAACCCGTTGAAACCCGAAATCAACCCAACCTGTTACTAATCTGACTCGATTTCAACCCGACTGAAACTTGATATATATAACCCGACCTGAATAGTAATGCAATTAACTCAAATTGACCCGAATCGAGCTAACTCAACCCAAACACTCAAATTGACAAATCTACCTTTAACATTTGCTTACACATTAATTCCTTTAATTTACTTTCCCACACACACATATCTTAACTCTTATATTCTTATCTAATATAACTAGTAATCTAGTTTAGCACATTAATGCTTAAAATGTTTCCCTCAATGAATTGAAGCTAGTTAATTAAGAAGGATTGTAATATGAATCATAAAGCTCATAGTAAAGAATTCTGAACAAGTATCTAAAAAAAAGAAAAAGAAAAAAAAAAAAACCTTAAGGCAGGCAGCACACTTAAACGTTTTTGAGGTCTTATCTTAAATTTATATGAACTCATTAATTTGAGTTTGAACTTATATGAAATTATTTATCCTAAAATAAGTGAAAAAAAAATAGTTTAAACTAATTAGCTTGAATATGAACTAATCCGAAATTATTTCTCTTACAATGAATAATGAAGAAATTAATAATGATTAAACGTGAACGTCAATACATGAACTGATAACAAACCGACCCGAAAAATGTACCCGAATCCGATATGACTCGACCTGAAATCAACCTAAGACTCGAATTAACCCAATATTTGAGACTTGAACCCGAACATGACCCGACCTGGAAATGACCCGCAAATTATTGACCTGAACCAAACCCGACTCGAACCCGAGAATGACCCTAATTCGTTTTAACCCGTTAAAACCCGAATTAAACCCAACCTATTATTCACCCGACCCGAATGTAACCCGACCTATTATTCACCTGACCTGAATGTAACTCGACCCAAACCCGATAAGATGTATGACCGACAAGACCTGAACTCGGGTATGACCCGACCCGAACCCGAGCTGACCTGACCCACATTTACCCGACCCAAACCCGACCTGTTTACCCGAATTAACAACTATACTTTTTATCTAATGTTTATCAGGACTATTTGTATCCTTTTGCCAAAGGTTGTATGCTCTCTTATCTTTCGTCCATTCCCCAAGTTAATACGAAGCCAACAATGGTATTTTTGGGTATCTCCTACAACATGTTTGAAGGCAAATAGTTGGAATTTAAATTAAAACCGGTTATTTATTGTAAGGAAGTTGTACTATACTTTAATTTGTAATGTTTATACCATGGGAGCTAGTAAGGCTCCTTTGAGTAGTTCACCGATCTAACTTCCATAATTTATAATTTTATTTTCGTCTACTAAGCACATGTAAAAATAAAACATTTTACATCATTTGACTTAGGTTGTAACATACATATATATCGAAAAAGTAAATCCTAATCATAAGTTCGTATTTCGTTTGTCTAAAATTTGAATTTTGAATCTACCGATCGTTTGTCTTAAATTTGAATCTACCTCTTTTGACCAATTAATTACAAAGATTGAAATCTCATGTTATCCTAATTTTGAGTTATGATGAGCTATATAAGTATATACAAAACCGGTCCATATACAGATAAATGTAGACATTAGTTTCAACATTTTAAAATAATAAAATAATACTTATTATTCAAGAATGATATCACGTTTAAAATAATACGCAATTCATACTTTAAATAATTTATTTTGTCTCATAATATATATTACCACTGTAAAAGTTAATTGAATGGAAAAAAGAAAATAAACGAGGCATTTATTTTTAATTTGGATTAAGTTAAAAATTAAAATATATTTGAATGGGAGTAATAATTATGAGATTGATGATATGAGAATGCACAAGTTTGGTAATGCTTTTAAAAATTTCAAGTAAATAAAGTCTCAGTATTACTTTGATCTTCACATAATTTCACTCATGACATGCCCTAACCACCTCCGTTATAGAGCACTACTTAGTAGAATCTTACTTCTGCTTTGCTAGGATAAGTGTGCTACGAAGATGCATGGCTAAGGGAGAGAGTAAGTAGGTAAATAAGAGTTTTTTTTTTTTTCTTCAAAAACAACACTTCAATTGATTTGAACGAGAGTATAAGTTGTTCCTATTTATAAACCTCCTTTCCCTTAAGTCTAGAATGTTCCTAATTTTAGATAATTTTAACCTCCTCTTAAGGAGAGTTCTACATTAGATCTCTAGAATGTTTCCGCCACTAAAGGTACTTACACCAAAGAGTTTTCCATCCATTTTCTAACAAATATGTACAACATAGTTTGCTTACCAACTTTCTGTACAAAAACACATAAGTGCCTATAATCCGGTTTCTAGTGACTCTCATGGGGAAGATGTTGATTTGCTCCTTCGCCAGCTTGACATCCCTTGTCTACTGGTCGAGGATCGGAGTTTGCTTGACAGGGATTTATCGGATATTAAAATAAAAAAAGGCCATGTTTGATTTACCATGCTCTAAGTCCCCAGGTCCGGATGGTTTTACGGTGGACTTCTTTAAAGCCTACTGGAAGGAGGTTGGGCAGCTTGTGATCGAGAGCGTGAGGCAATTCCTAAGAACAGGGAACTTGCTTAAGGAGTGGAACCAATCACTACTAGTGCTGATTCCAAAAGTGAAGGACCCGGAGCTTGCTAGTCACTTTAGACCTATAAGCTTGTGCAATACAGTTTATAAGTGTATTTCTAAGTGCTTGGTCAACAGGCTGAAGATTGTCTTCCCAAAACTCATCTCGGAAAACCAACATGCATTCATTCCAAGGAGGTATATGGAGGACAATATTATTCTGAGTCATGAACTTATGCACCTCATTAATCGTAAGAAAGGTTCAAATTTTACTGCAGTTAAGATAGATATGTCGAAAGCTTACGATAGGGTGGATTGTCCTTTTCTCCTATATATTTTGAAGGCTTATGGGTTCTCGGATCACTGGATAAGGAAGATATCCCAGTGTGTTTCGACAGTGAGCTTCAAGACAGTCATTAACAGGAGTGTATCCGGGCATTTTGCTCCAAAATGTGGTCTGAGACAGGTGGATCCGCTGTCGTCGTATCTCTTCATTTTCTGTATGGATATCCTCTCAAGGATGTTGACTTTGGCTGAAGATATCAATCAATTCAAGGGTTTAAGGGTTTCAAGGAGATCTCCTTCTATTTCTCATCTATTTTTTGCAGATGATGCAATGTTATTCTTCAAAGCAAACGAAGAGTCTTGTCTGTGCATCTCTGACATTCTCCACAGGTTTGGCAGAGCTTCTGGTCAACTGTTGAACTTACAGAAGTCGGCAATAAAATTTTCGCCAGGGGTGGCCAATGATAAAAAAGTAGCGGTAAAACGAATCTTGGCAATGTCTGAGACAGGGAATATGGGGATACACCTGGGTGCTCCGATTGATTTTCAAGGAAAAAAAGGGTCCTTTCTTTCAATTTTTAATTGACAAAGTGTCGGAAAAAATTATTTCGTGGGAACCTCTTCAATTATCATAGGTGGCAAAGTTGATCCTCATTAAAATAGTACTGGTGAGCATGTCTGCCTAAGTGATGAAGTGTCTGAAAATTCCCCAGAGCATAGCTAACAAAATGGACTCTTTAATTAGCCGCTTTTGGTGGTCCAACAATGGTAATAAAGGTTTACATTGGGTAAGTAGGAGCATTACCCACCTGCCCAAGGGAATGGGAGGATTAGGAATTAGAGGGTCTTCAAACTATAATGATGCCCTCCTTTTCAAGCAGGTAACAAGATTGCATCTCAACCCCCAAATTCTCCTTTCCAGAGTACACAAAGGGCTCCAGAAGTGTGCTATGGGTAATATGATAAGACCTTGTTCAAACATGGGGAGGCCTTCTTTGGGAAGGTCTAGTCTCCAAAAGGTTACCCAGGTTTTCAAGGACGGCTTTGCCTTGAAGGTTGGGAACGGTAATAACATCAAGGCAATCAGCATGAATTGGGTTAAAGGCGAAATTCCCCTAGTTAATCACTAAGAGAGGCTTCGAACTGGAAAGTAAGTGATTTTATTAATAGGGACTCGAATACTTGGAATGCAGGGAAAGTCAGGGAGTGTTTCAAGTGGGAATGGGAAAAATCCATTCTATCAATGGAACTCCCGTATTCAAGTGAGGATGATGATATCCTCTACTGGAAACATCACCCCTCGGGCAAGTATTCGGTGAAAACTGGGTATTACTACTTGACAAAGGATTCAGGGTTAGGAACAGGCCCTTTACTAACAAAAGATCAGGAGTTCATCAAGTTGGTATGGAGGTTGAATATCCAGCCTAAATGGAAGCTATTCCTATGGAGACTCTTTTATGATGGAATTGCTGTCAAAGTCAACTTGGCCAGAATAGGTATCCAAGTGGGAGTTTTGTGTGATCAATGTGGGGTGGAGGAGGAAGACAACCAACACCTTTTTAGGTTCTGTAATCAGGCAAGGGAAGTGTGGGGTATTGTACCTCTAACAACCTGCCCTGACTCGCCTGGGTCCGATTTTGTTATTGGATGGATCCAACACTATATCCTGCTTTTTTATAGCGAGGATGGCAGGCATGGCATACGATGTGTGCAGTTTATTGCTACTTTGTGGGGTCTTTGGAAATCAAGGAATGCTAGGTGTTTCAAGGGTGCTTCTGGAGCTACCAGTCTTGTGATGGAGTTTATCGACCTTGCAATACAAGAACATGAGACGTTCACCAAAAAGGTCGACATCACAAGTGAAGATGAGGAGGCTAGTAGGGACAACACAGATATACCATCGGGTTTTGATTATGTTCATCTAGGGAACGAAAAGGTTGGGTTTGCCGATTTTTTAGTGGAAGTTGATGGCTCCTGGGACAAAAGGACGACTAGAGCAGGAATTGGGTGAGCAGTAAAGAGCAACACTAGAGGTTATCCTCTCGATGAGGGGGGCAAAAACGAGGTTGCTGCGTCCGCCATTCAATGTGAATCTTGGGCGTGTCTGGAGGCTATGAGGTGGGCTCGGGTTAAGGGTAAGCATGGAATATTAATACTGTCATATTCTGCTTCCTTGTTGAACAACTTACAAGGTACCCATAGTAAGGAGATCTCGATAGCTTGGATTGTAAAGGAAATATGGATAGTGGGGTGCCTTTTTCAAAAGTGTACGATCCTAAAGGTACAGTGAAATCAGGTTCAAAGGGCGGACGAGATCGCAAGACAGTGTCGGATTACCGTTTCAGAGTTCTGTAATGATTGCTAGTTTTCTTTTGCAATTGTCAAAAAAAAAAAAAACCTCCCGGGGAGCCTCATGAATTATATATGACGTGCATCGTGTGTACTTGAATTAATTAATGATTTGTGCACCTGATGAACATAAATCCTAAATCAAAAAAGCATGAATATAAAATCAATGAACATAGGGGCTTATATTGTTATGATTATGATTGATACGGAGTATAATTTTGAGTTCTTTCCTAAAATATAGAATTTGATTGAGATTTGTTTTTATTGGGTAAGTCTTAAGATTCTATCATATGATAAGAATATACCTTGTATTGTATATTCAATGTTCAATGAATTGATGGGCATGATTTAAGCCCTTCTCTTAAAAGAACATGAATCCTAA
This sequence comes from Chenopodium quinoa, assembly GCF_001683475.1. NCBI lineage: Eukaryota > Viridiplantae > Streptophyta > Magnoliopsida > Caryophyllales > Amaranthaceae > Chenopodium > Chenopodium quinoa. Next base: position 570,191 of record NW_018743014.1, on the reverse strand, counting down.
AAGAGCATAAGGTTTAAAAAAAAAAAAAAAGAACAGAACTTAAGAACATAAACCCTAAAAGAATTGGTAGAAGTGTTGAAATGTAATATTACTAGAATCGAAATTTGAAAATTGTCAAGAAATGTCAAATTTAAATAATTTTGTTTTTTTAAGGTCAAAATTTATATAGTTTTGAAAAGAATTGATGTGATTTCCTAAGTCAATTATACAAACACAAATCTATTATGCAGATAAAAATAAACAACAACAACAACAATTTGGACTTCTTTGAGGATATATACCCTAATTTTTTCATGGTTAAAAAAAGGAGTAATACAATTACACTGTGATATTCAGTGATTAACTCGTACAAGCAAATCGTACAAGCATTGCACAAGTTTCCAAGGTTGATAACTTTAATAAACGTTTAGCACGCCATTGGGATTAGTGAGGCAAATTACGGAGAGAGATTAATTAAATTTAAAAAGAAATGGAAACAAGTTTTAGAAGGTCCTTGAAACTCTGTTCAACTCATTTTTCAATTGATTTCATGTTGACCTTTTCATGTTACATGCTGGGTTCAATTAAATGTAATTCATATGGTGTACTACCACTTCGTAGTTGATAAGGTTTTGATAATTACTCGTAGATTAAAATTAGTGGTTTTTGTTTCTTGTTTGATAATAAAAGTGAAAATATAAGTGTATTTAAACATTAACAAAAATGACTGGCACTTGATTTTTTTAAATTTTTTTTTTAATTTATGAATTCTTAAAGTAATACACTATTTTAAAAATATACTTCGATATAATGATTACAATATATATCAAACACATTTATAGTTTTATTGTTGCGTTAGAAGTATTACATATAAATCTCCTTTTACGCAGTACTCCGTAGTATAGTGTAATGACAAAGGCAAAATTCCACCTGTTGCAATTATTAGTATAACTGGGGTAGTATGTTATGTGCGCTACTACTCTGTATTGGAATTCTTATCTAAGTATTAGTTAAGCTATTAATAACTTTTGTAAAATCATTTTAATTCTTATCTAAATTTGTTTTTTTGTACGAATTCCTTAGGTGAATGCCATTAAAAATATATACTGGTACATTTTATTACCATTACCTCTATTTATTACCATTATTGTCCATACATCAGCAAATAATGGTGCAAGTACGTAGAATCTTGTACAGATATTCGTTGGCCGGAAGTAGCTGCTCAAACAAAGGAGGGACGGTGGTCCAATGTTATTAGGAGTAAATAAGCATAAAAGTACACACTTACTCCAATGATTAATTTAGTTTAATTTCTACTCACTTTAATACTCTAATCTTATAGGTCAATTAATTAAGTACAAATATTAAAAATAATCTTAGGGATTATCAAGAGTAACTAAGAGAGAGCTCCTAGATTAGCTAAGCCAATAGAAATTAAAGTTCAGAGTTTGTTTGGAATTTTTTTTTAAAAAATGATTATTCCTCTGAGCTTGGATTTCAGTGAAGTTGAATAGAGAATAATAGTTTTATTTAGATTATACATCGTGGTGGGTACGATTGGGTTTCTATGATAAGTATGGATAGTTTATATTTTTAATGTAAAATTAGCAAGTCATTGGGTGTTGGAGGCATATACCTTTTTGAAACATAGCACAATGTCGACATTACGCCTAAGTTAAAGGGATATATGATCAACTCTAAAAATTACACCCTCCTACATATGATATTAATCTATGGAACTTATAACCATTGACGTGAACTTTAAGTTATATATAACGATTAATTACACCAGCTTAACAAAAGGATAAAAACAATATAAAGTTGTTCATAATCTATCTTTCTAGTTTCTATACATAAGGATAACATAAAATTCTATGATACAACTCGTTATGTAAAAGCATGCAAAAGCGTCAATATTTCATACGTTGTGGAGCAAGTACCATTACCAAGTACTAAGTGATAAGAGCTAATTAAATTTAAGGAAAATAATAATAATTAAGAAAAGTACTAGTGAATATTTTTGCATTTGGGGTTCATAAGTTTTGTCTACCAGATCCTAGACAATATGTTGTTCTAGCTCCCACGGGGTCCACTCTAGTTTGTTTATACATAAGTTTAGTGTTACATTTACACTAATATAATATCATAATAATCTTGTTATAAATTTCATGTATTTTGCAAGATAATTATTCCTAGGTTGGAATATGAGTAGTTGGTTTACCCAAGCTAGGTTCCCCATGTTAGTGACCAAAGCAAGGGATATCACGTGCTATATGCGTGAATGCATGATTATATATATATATTTTTTTTAATTAAACGTGATCATTGAATTATTTCCACCGTACATACATGTATTGTTCAAAGACTAACTTAGAAGATATTAATGTACCTAAAGAAATAAAGATATTATACTTCTAGCATGTCTAAAATATACATCATCTTTTAGAACATATTAATATACCTAAGGAAATAAAGCTATTATACTTCTAGCATGTCAAAAATATATATCAACATCTTTTATCATGTCCTTTTCACAATGAAAATTATTAGTATTAATACAATTTTTTTTTTTTATTATTACGATCATGTATGTACAATAAGTAAGTATTATACTTCATATACTCGTATTACAAAATGCTATACAATTATACATATATATAAAGTACACTTGAATTTAACTTTGTATTTCTTTTTCTTCCTTTTCTTCTTTTCGATTTCTCTTTATTGAGCAAGATATACAAGTATATAATTAAGAATGTTGTGATGTTTTGAGAGTTTGTTTGTTGGCTGCTTTATTTTAATTAGTTTTGTTTAACTAAGTAGGAAAAGGTGGTGATGAAATCTTATTCTTGAAGTATGTCTAACACATTATATGAACAAGCTAGGTTTCTATCATTAAGATTCCTCATAAAGATATAGATAGAAGCTATTGTTGAGAACTTTGAATAGATCGAGTGACCGCTGTTATTAAGTCAATTAAGAATTAAGTCAATCAACTACTATGCTACATTTGATTCTATGTAATCTCTTTGTAGTTTTTATAATAATATATATTATGCTACGTTGATTATAGAAATAATTTACAAAATACTCCGTAATAGCTTTAGTTGTCTATTTTTGCGAATTATATCCATTATTTAAAGTATAGTGTCATACATCTAACATTATTAACAAATAATAATTTTGTAAGGACATTTTTAAACCCAAAAAAGTGTGCATTGCATGTCAAATTAATTCAATCATAGTTTCCATAGGTACTCATTGGAAATTAGAGTACATTACTCATTTAATTTTATTTAGGGGGATTGAGGATTTTATTTAGTAATATTGTGTATTAGTTATAGTATTTGAGCTGATAAGTAACGTGACATCTTTGAAATTCAGATGAATGAAATAGCGATATACTCCTTTGCAATTGTATAATGTTAGTACACACCCTACATACTAGAGATATTATCTTGAATATATATTCATTTTTTTAAAAAAGGATAAGGTTTACGTATAAATTAAATTAGGTTCGTCTCCTCTACAACACTACTGCAATCTAACTTATTATTATGTACATGCATGAGGTATGACGCATTAACGCATTACATTAAGCATAGACAATGCAAAGACAGACAAGCTAGCTAAGATCAAATAAAAACATATATGCATATACTACTACTTTGTTGGATCAGAAATTCAGAATGGTACAATGTCAAGTACATTGCATTGTACATATTGGTGATAAATATCGACCCACAAAAAAATAAATAAAAAGACAAAATAAAATTATATATGTGCATGGACAGAGGATGACCTACGTACATGTGAAACCAAGACATGCATGTGGGGGCGAAGGAACCTGGCACATGCGCTACGTGAGTGCATGACTTAGCTGTGTCATCAGATTTATGTCCTTTTCTTTTCTTTTTTTAATTTATTATCTTCAAATTTTAAATATTTCTAAATTTTTTTAATTAAATTTCCGAATTTGATTTTCTGTATAAGACATTTTAGGAAAGATTGTATAATATAACATGTAATATTACTATAGTACTATGTCAAACATCAATAAGCTCTACTCAGCTTATCTTATTTAAATAAGATTTTTGACACATTAAAAATAGGTTAAGTTTAGTAAAACTAAGTGTTTTCGAGGATAACATCATAGCCCTAATTTGCCGAACATACAGTAATAAAAGTAAGTAAATATGCATGGATAAATGGTTAGTCTTAAGTAATTTATCAAAAACTTAGAAAAAAAGCTCTATGAAATTACTCTTAAAAAAATGCTTATCCCCTATTGCCAACCATGCCATGCAAGTCCTCCCCCAAAAAAAAAAAATCGATCGATTTCTACATCTTGTAAAATTCTTCCTACTTGAACAATGTTTATGTCACAAAAAAAATACTTGTAAATAAAAAAGAATTTATAGAGACGGATGGAGTAAAAAAAACTTGGTTAGGTTAATTATAGAACATGAAACCATCTAAATTTTACTCTTTTTATTTTTATTTATTTATTTTTTTACGCTACGTATAATTATTATTTTAAAATAAGATAATTTATCCAAAACGAGCCATGGCTCAGTGTCCTTTGTCCAGGGATCTTTCCATGTTATTTGGTATGAAAATCAAATGATTCTTGTCCCCTCTTGCTCCCATTACTCACCCCCTCTTTCCTCCACCTTAATTTTCTGACAAATTGTTAGACTTTATAGTAAAAATTAATTTTATCCATTTGTTTTTATACAGGGTAATCTTCCTTTAATCTTTAATGAATTAAATTAATCATATTATAATCTTCTGTAATCTACTGTCAAAACATTAGTCATTATATTATTATATACGTTATGCCATCAATTATTACTGTAGAGGACAATTTCATGATTGCTGATCATATATTAGTTTTGACACCAGAAGGTATTATTGCTGTCAATTCACATGCATATATTTGTAAGCGAGTAAATTAAATGCTCTTCCATTAAATTTAACCACTGATTAATTTTTTTAATATATAGTTATCATATGGGTCATTATCATATATTAGCTTGGTAATTAAATGGATTAGATTAAGGGTAGACATTAGTGACCCAGTGTGGTTAGTACTCCACTTTCATTAGGTGATTTGTCTCCAACCATAATTTGCAATTAGTTGAAGTTGAATAAACTCATCAGTCAAGGTTTCTTAGGTGCACATGCATGTACTTCAATTCTAACTTTTACTTTTACCAGTATCCTCTCTCTGTACCTATTTGTTATTTATATTCAAATTAATTTTAAAATATTAATAAATAAAGACGGAGGGATTGATTAAAGTTATTTAAGCCAGATTAATTGTAGCTATTGTGTAGAAGTATATATTATTTCAAAAGTGAAATTGTACTATTTATATGTTGGTACTTGAAGTCAACTATGGTCTATATCTAACACTTTGCTAAAGTTTGGGTGATATCAATTTTTGATTAGTAAAAACAGCTGGAAGTTTTAGGTTCAAGACTTTACTTGTAAGGAAACCAAATAGCCTTTTGTGGAAAACTATTTGGGGGCTTATTTGGGAATAAAATGTATGCATGTTATTGGGGAAACGCCACTTTCTCATTAACAATTCACCTTATAAGTTGGAGGAAGAAAACAATATGAATCAAATTACATAAAACAAGCTAAGCCTACACTAACTCAGATACTAGAAAAGAATATGCATTTTCTTTTTTTTCAAAAAAAAATGAATCTTATATATAGGGCTTAACCGTCAAACCTAGATTGACCCTTTTAGCCCTAAAACCCAAATGTTTGGGCTGATTCCCTGTTGGCCCGTAGTCCCATCCTAATTTTGGCCGAAAACCTCAATTTTGGCCCGGCCCGGCCCAGCCATTTGATCGACACTAATCAAGTATGCGGATTGATTGGAAGTTAGGAGGATGTTTATTTACCATGAAAACTTAATTAAGAGCCTAAGGAATTTCCATTCAAAAATCAGTTACGAATAGAGGAGTTCCTTATTTAGTATCATAAGATGGTTATTATGTACATTGTATATCATTATATTACACTATCAACATTGCATGAAAAGGTGATAATTATTGCATGATGGATGTAAATATGTAATGCTTATCGAAAATATTCGACTATATATCTCTATTTTCATTTTACATTTTAAGGGATAGACTATACTTACTCTTAATTGATTCCTATCAATAAGTGCGTGAAGAATTTAGGTTTTATATCACTTTAGAATAACAAAGATTTTTGCATAATAATTGGGATTTGGAAGTTGTAACCAGACTAGAAGTATACCTAAAGGTCGTTACTTTCTAGCCTAAACTCCCATGTTTAGTTACATTATTAGTCAAATTAGACCAAAATGCATCATTACCTAATAATTATGTAAATTAAATAATAAAACACTTGCTAAACTAAGGTACTAAGCATTATTAGACCAGAATTATTTTGGTCAAAGCATTCCAGTTGGAAAAAAAATCTTCAAATTGTAAAGTCAATCATAGAGTCGAATCAGCTCCAAGTAAGCATTTTTATGTGCTAATTCATTCTTCCCAAACATTATTAATTAGGCTCATAACACAAAATCATGCATATTACCAAACATCTTAGACATGAATACGTGATTAATTAACTATATATTATATGATTAAGGTATGTAACATAAATTATGGCCATGGTTTAAATATATAAAACAAATTTGATAATTGGTAAGTGTACGAGGAGAGTAGGGTGAAGTTGCTAACTACTACTACGTTCGTACGACTCTTAGGCTGGGTGGGCACATGGCTAGACCTATAGACACAGCCCATGTCTCTCTGTGATTATTCTTAGGCACCAGCTTGCTTAGCATTGTAATTAAAATAATTAATTTTGATTTCATGCATTTTTAATTAAACTAATTAATTAGCACTTAGGCTTCCCATGTTTGAAAAGTTTATCATTTTCATATTAATGGGAAGACTAAAATTAAATTGCATGTGAATGTAGTATGGAGAAATTGTGGTGGTAGAGCTTTTTGATTGGGTCAAGTTGGGTTTCGTATGGCTTTTAACCGGGCAGTGGGTCAAATTGAAGGAGAAGGGTAACTTGAAATTTCGGTTTTTTTGGGCTAACCCGCTAACCCTATATGGGTTTTCAAGTTTAAATTTGGGTTGAGTTGAACCTTTAAAGTGGATTTTTGTTGTTTGTTTGTTTCTTTGTTTGAGAAAGTGCTCGGTGTGTTTCTCTTTTTTAGGAAGCTATAAACTTATATAGGGTGTATGGTGTGACAATAGGGAAAATTTTATGTTTAAGTAGTACTCTTGGTTATATATGAAGTATAATTCAAGTACTATAAACTTAAATAAACTGTATGTTATTGTTATATACAGAGTATAATTTGGGGTACAGTGAGCATGCACCTTACTATACTCGTAGTTAGTTGTCATTTTAAGGTATCAATTTACCAAAACCTTGCCAACTTTTTATTTCAATGCATCAACAGCTAACTTATTATATTGCGTGTATATAACCATTAAGGTTAATTAAACAAATGCGGTATATAATGTACTTCATATGAAGTATAGCATAATGTTAATCAAAGAGTTCGTATTAGTTAAAGTCAAATCTCCTTTATAAATGTCGTATGATTTTTTTATCAATGAATTATGTTTACAATAAAAAAATGATAATCAAAGAGATAGATAGTATGTAATATTACAAAAATAATATATCCCATTTCCGTACCAACCCAAGATATGCTTATTGGACTCTATATATTAACGGGTGGGAGTCGTCGAGGTATTTGTGCAAATAGATATAATCCATGGAATCACAAAACCTATCAAAATGAAAGAATTGATGATAATAATTCTAAATATATTAAAGAACCTACTTTTTGGTTTTAACTCTGCGACATAGACGAAATAAGAAAACGCCTTATAAAAATACTTTCCATTTAAAAAGGATCAGTCGACCTGGTCTACGAATTTATTCGAACTATCAACGAATTCCTAGAATTTTAGGTGGAATGGGGATTGCAATTCTTTCTACCTCTAGAGGTATAATGACGGATCGAGAGGCTTGACTAGAACGAATTGGCGGAGAAATTTAATGTTATATATGGTAATCCCTATACTATCTGAATTGGATCCAAAATTTTCGATTTGTGAACAAAAAAAGAGAAAAGACAGCTTGTCTAATATCATTCCTCTATTAGTTGATACTTTAAGGGGGTTTTGTCTGGAATGAAGGAACAAAAATGGATTCTACATTTCGTATCGAGGTTATTATATCAGCAATAGTGTCCCTACTCATGATGAACTAAAATAAGTGGTTCCCCAAAAATTTGATATAATCAACATGCCTTTTTTTTAGTTTAGTATTCAATTTTTAATTATAAAAAACTTCAAAATGAAAGATATATACGTGATACACAATCTCCTATTGTTTTTCAGTCAAATACCCTACTTCTCATCTTATAATACCTCAGGAGCTAATGAAACTATTTTAGTAAAGTTTTGTCTCAATTCCCTGGCAATTGCACCAAAAATTCGAGTTCCTTTTGGATTTCGTTCTTGATCAATGATAACTGCGGCATTGTCATCATATCCTATTATCATACCGTTGGCGCGTTTGAGTTCTTTACAGGTACGTACAATTACAGCTCTGATCACTTCTGATCTTTCTAAGGGCGTGTTGGGTATTGCTTCTTTAATCACAGCAACAATAACGTCACCAATACGAGCATATCGGCGGTTGCTAGCTCCTATGATTCGAATACACATCAATTCTCGAGCCCCGCTGTTGTCTGCTACATTCAAATGGGTCTGAGGTTGAATCATTTTTTGTTTTTATCTGTTCTTTCAATGTAAAAATAAATGAAAAAGAAATATTGTTTGTCCAAAAAAAACTTCTATTTGTTTTTATCCAAAAGATCCATTTCCTTTAGGTCCACATTCTTATCCTTCATATAAATGGCAATATCCATAAATGGTAATACTTCTTCATATTCGTAATTTAATTATCACTCAATACCATCTCTAGGACAAAACTAATTATTAATAAGACATGTACATAATAGAAAATTCTAGTTGGTTTTGTAATACCTGGAGACTTCCATTGCTACATCTGTATGTCATGATAGTAGTCAATGCACAGTGCCTACAAGAGTCTGAGCTATTCTTAGTTGCTTAAAATTTACAACAACGAATCGTGATGTTTAATTGTTGTTCATGTATCAACGGTTACCCGCTCTAAATCTTTGTTTAACAGGTCATTCTATGAGGTAGCTCGATATTCCTAGCATGCATTATTGCGTTTATCCAACTGAATCATTCGCTCTGATACCATTTATTCGGCCTTACATCAATTAAATCTTTGTTTTCAATTGAGGCTCTTTAAACAATTTGATTGACAATCAATAAATCAAAGAAGTAACTCACGAGATGTTACATTAAGACAACAATAATTTTTTACACATTTGATAAATCTCCATTTTACAAATACATAACAAGATCATCTGATCAAACAAGTATTAGTGTATTGATCACCACATCGATCAAATAGATCTTGTCCATTCTTTAAATATAGGGCAATTTTAGATTACACATTATCCTATAATTTTCCCTTTCTTAGGGAGTTAGGCCTATACCCAAAGGTTTAACACTCTATAATAACTTCCCCAATCCCCCCTAACACTAGGATTCAATCTCCTACCACACCATACCTAAGCTATCACTTGACCCGTGCCTCTCTTTGTACCCCTTCTGTTTTTAAATGTACTATTATTTTTATTTGATACTACTATTTCATTATGAAAATCACTGTCAAAGTAGGAACAATATTATTTTGAGAAGAAGGGAATAAGCGAATGACTATTAAAAATATCTAGATAGGTAAATTAATATCTAGGGGGTTTCAAGGTTAGGCCCCTTTTCTATTCCCTGGTTATGTTCTGGTGACTTCAATTACGTGTTACATGATGAGGATCGGGTTAATGGAAGCCTTGTCTCTGATTATGAAACTAGGGATTTTCAAAGATTCTTGGAAGTTGTGGAGTTGGTTGAAATTAAGAGTAAAGGTGCTTTATACTCTTGGTCCAACAAGTCTCACACCGAGGTTCGCACTCAATCTAGAATTGATAGGGGGCTTGTGAATCAGAGTAGTTGGAACAGTTTGGTAATGTTGAGGCCATGTATTTGCCTCCTTCTCTTTCGGACCACTCTCCTTTACTCTATGAGGTTTTCCTTTCTCACCCTGGGAAAGGAAAGCCTTTTAGGTTTTTGAACTGTATGCTCACCCATGTTGATTTTCAGAAATGTGTTAGGATGCTTGGCAATTTCAATTCTTGGGGAGAAAAATGGTTAGAGTTTGGTTGAAACTTAAGAAAGTTAAAACTAGACTCAAGGAGTTGAACTCTAGATCCTTTGGGAATATTGAGGGGAAAATTGATCAAGCTGCTGATGAGCTTTGTCACATTCAAAGCCAACTTGTTGTGAACTTTAATGATCCTGAGCTGCTATTTCGAGAAGATGAGGCTATTCAGAAGCTTAAGTATTGGAGAAATGTTCAAGAGAGCATATGGAAGCAAAAATCTAGAGTTGAATGGGTTAAGCTTGGAGATTCAAATTCCAAATACTTCTTTTCTGTGATGAAGCATAGGCAAGCAAGGAATAGAATTGACTCTCTTCTCAATGAGCACCATGTTTTGCTTCGTACCCCTTCTGATATTGAGTAGGAGATCCTTGATTTTTATAAGTCTCTGTTAGGCTCTTGTTCTGGTTCTTTGCCTTGTGTTAATTTGGCTACTTTGAGGTCTGGTAAGCAGCTTTCTCCCTTTTCTCAGCATTTCCTGATTACTCATGTTTCTTGTGATGAGATTGATCAGGCTCTTAAAGGTATATCTGATGATAAAGCTCCTGGTATTGATGGTTTTAATGCTAAATTCTTTAAGCATGCTTAAGAGTTTATTAAGTCTGATATTTATGCTGCTGTGTTTGATTTCTTTGCCACTGGTGTGATGCCCCCTCAGTGGAATTGCACAACTGTTACCCTGGTGCCCAAAGTTCTTAATGCTTCTTATGAGAAAGATTTTAGACCCATTGCTTGTTGCTCTGTTGTTTATAAAATTGTGTCTAGAATCATAACTGCAAGACTTGGGTGGGTCATTTGTGAGGTTGTGGAAGATGCCCAGGCTGGTTTCATTCCTGGGAAGCATATTGGTGATAACATCCTTTTGGCTATGAGTTAATAAAAGGTTACACTCACAAGTTCATCTCTCCTAGGTGCATGATTAAAGTGGACCTAAAAAAAAGTCTATGATTCTGTTGAGTGGGATTTCCTTGAGGTTGTACTTTGTGAGCTTGGTTTTCCTAGCTTGTTTATTAAGTGGGTTCTTGGTTGCATCACCGCGGTTACTTTTTCTATTCTTATCAATGGTGCTCCTTCGAAGCCATTTAAATCTAAGAAGGGCTTGAGGAAAGGTGATCCTTTGTCTCCCTTCTTATTTGCTATCAGCATGGAATATTTGTCCAAGTGCCTTCATGATTTGAGCTCTAATCCTAACTTCAATTTTCACCCAAGATGTGAAAAGTTAAAGCTTACGCACCTTATGTTTGCTGATGACCTTCTATTGTTTGCTAGAGCTGATTTGACTTCCCTTGATCTTTTAATGCAAGCTTTTTTGAAATTTTCTGGTGCTTTTGATCTTTCTGCTAATTTGGATAATAGTGAGGCTTATTTTGGTGGGATTTCTGAGGATGAAAAGGCCCTTTTTCTCCATGTTCTTGGTATGAGTGCTGGGTGTCTTCCTTTTAGGTATTTGGGTGTGCCCTTGTCATCTAAAAAGCTCTTTGTGGCTTAGTGTAAGCCTTTGGTTTCAAAAATAACTTCAAGAGTTGATAGTTGGGCGGTGAGGTTCTTACCTTATGGCGGCGACTTTAGCTCATTCGTAGTGTGTTGTTTGGAATGCAAACCTATTGGTCTCAAATCTTCATTCTTCCTAAGAAAATCATAAAAGAAATTGAGGCTAGGTTTCGCTATTTTCTATGGTCTGGGAATTCTAACCCAACAAAAAAAGCTCTTGTAGCTTGGAATCAAATTTGCCTTCCTAAGGCTAGTGGAGGTTGGAAAATCCTTGCCTTGGAGGATTGGAACATTGCAGCGGTTTGTAAAAACTTGTGGGACATTTGCAATAAGGCGGATACTCTTTGGGTGAGGTGGGTTCATATCTATTATTTCAAGGATAAAGACATTTGGACTACTTCCCCCCCCCCCCAGAAATGTTCTTGGGTCTTAAAGAAGATCCTCAAATGTAGGGAGGTTATTGAGAGTTGTGGTGGTTAGGATGTTGTGAAGCACAATGGTAAAGTTCAAATCAAGAAAGTTTATAGTGCTATTAGACAACAATGTCCCAAAGTGAGTTGGAAGAGGCTTGTGTGCAACAATGAAGCTTCTCCTAAGAGTATTTTCATTTTGTGGTTGGCTATCTTGAATAGGATGCTAACCAAAGATAGGTTGATTTCTTGGAGAATCAGTTGCGATCATGTGTGCTTGCTTTGTTTGAGTGAGCCCGAGAGTGTTCAACACCTTTTCTTCGGGTATCCTTATTCTAGCAATATTTGGCAGAAGGTGCTTGATTTGCTTCATATTAGTAAGTCTATTCAAAGCTTTTAATTGGAGGTTGATTGGGCCTTAAGATATTGTAGGAAAGCGGGTGAGAGGAAGAACTTATTCTTAATATTTTTTGCTGAAACGGTCTATAGCATTTGGATTCAACGTAACTCAACCATGTTTAATGGTTCTTGTGTCGATGCTACTTCCGAGTTTCGGAATATTGTGTTTAGAGTTGCTTGTAGATTCTCCAAAGGAGCTCGGAAATATCTCATGATTAAATGCTAAGGGGCTGTTTAGCCGGTGGTTTAGTCCGCTTGCTGCTAATTTGAGCTGTTGTTGTGGCTTCTGTTTGATTATGTGATGGTTGCTGCCTTTCTGTTCTCTGTTCTGTTGTCTGCAGCTTGTGTGCCAGGTGCTGCTGGCTTTTGTGTTTTGTTTTTGGCTCTTTGCAGGTGTTGCTAGCTGTTGTTATTTCTTTTTGCCCTGCTGCTACCGTTCCGATTCAGTGTGCTAGGCTGGATCACTGCTGGTTCAGGCTGCTGTCTAATTATTTGGTGTTGCTGTCTAGTTTGAGCTGGTTGGCTTGTTGGTGCTGCTGGTGTGCTTAGTGTATTTGCTGTCTACTGCTTACTGCATGCTATTGTTGTGTGCCTGTTGTCTGCTTGTTGCATGCTGCTGGCTGCTGGTTAGTCTGCTGCTGTTCAATTGCTGAGTTATGTGCAGGCTATTCTGCTGCTGGTTTATGTTGTTGTGTCTCTATTGGCTTCTGTGTTGCTTGTTGCCTGTTTGGTTTCTGTTCTCTGCTGCCTGCAGGTGTACCAGCTGTTGCTGGCTTCTGGTGCTGTTTCTGGCTTCTTGCAGGCTGCTAGTTTCTAGTTGTTGTTTCTGTTTTTTGCATTGCTGTTGTTGTGGCTTGTGGCTTTGCTGTATGTGCTGTTGCTGGCTGTTCTTTGCTGGTTCAGGCTGCTAGTGTGTTCTGTGCTGCTTGTTGCTTGTTTGTTCTCTGCTTGCTGCCTGAAGTGTGCTGCCAATTGTTGCTGGCCTTTTGGCTTTTATTTGCTGTTTTGGGCTTTAGCTTCTTCTTTTTCTATTATGTTGGTTCATTTTTAGTAAGCTTTTGGGCTAGTTGTTGTCCTGTTCCTTTGGTTTTGGGTAATCCTCCTAGAGGGTAGCTCCTTTCCATTGAGTTAAGAAGAGCCGTGTTTGGCCCAAGGTTCTTTGGAACCCTTCCTAGAAGATGGCCTTTGGTCCTTGGCTGGTGGTTGTTTGCCCTTAGGGGCTTTTGGTGTTTCGGAGTTTAGGCCTTCGGGCTTTTTGTATTCCTGTTTTGCTGCTTTGCAGCTCCTTTTGATAATGAAATTTTCTATTTACCAAAAAAAAAAAAAGGCAAGTATGTTACATATTCCACAAAAATTCCAGCAGCATTACAGCTAATTTGCTTGCAAGAAGAGGCTATAAATGTAACCATACATAGAGATATAGTTGAAAAATAAAAAAGTTAAACAGCTGGTGAAAATGCCTTGTGAAGTTGATATACTTCTATAACATAAAAATCAACCAATTACCTTAGCTTTTTGCACAAAATTATCATTTATGTTAGGGCACGAGATGCGAATGAACACAGTACACCTTAGGTTATCTTCTTATTGGTTGTATGTCCTTTTCTTAATAGTCTTTTTATTAAGGCAAACTAAAATCTCGTGAACTTTATAGAAATATAGAGAACTATACAAATTATGACACACCTAAGTTATTTATGTACTCCCTATATAAGCTACGGAATTTGAAGAAAAAATTGGTAGTATGTAGTTATTTGAAAGGTGATGCTAAAAAACTAAACTAATCAACTAGTTGCTTAATAAGTAGTCTTTGTCGTTGTCGTCGTTGTTGTCATGGCTTGTGTGCCTTGTGCCATAGAAATGGAGCCTAAGACCTTGAGTCCAGTACAGATTAACCATGTTAAGGTAAATTCTTCTCTCCTACTACACATTTAGTATTGAAGATAAAAAGTGTTTAATTATTTTTCCTATGTTTTTTGCTAAATTTTATTTATATATTAAAAGAGAGTATATGTAGTATTAAGCTTAATTGTTTTCAATATGCATGTAGGTATAGTATAGAATCAATCTAAAATTTTATATTGAGACACTATGACTTAAACAATTTTGGGTTTTATTTATTCAGTTATTGAGGCAATTACTTTGACTTCAAATTGTATTAATTACAGAGTTTGTGTAGTAGGTTTTAATTTAACATCCATAATTGTATATACACATTATATGCAACAATTACAAACTTTTTCTAGTTAACAGAGTGGTTGAACTTGTTTAATTGCTACTTCAATATAAAAATGTTAAGTCTTATTAATTATAGTATTGTGGGATTTTAAAAGACCAAAAGGCTTAAGTCATAAATATGTTAAATTTCTTCTAATCTAATCGTTAAAAAATAACAATAATGTGTGTTAATGTGAAAAAGGAAGAAAGGAGAGCGAATGATATCAAAGAATGGCAATATTGGCAAATGCAGTTAAAGCTGTTGCTTTTGTAAACCACGTATAAATGTGACACCATATATATATATATATATATATATATATATATATATATATATATATATATATATATATATATATATATATATATATATATATATATATATATATATATATATATATATATATATATATATTCTTTTGAAGAAAATCTCAATACCTACATACTTGTGATGGTTTCGGATACATGTATACTTTTTAGTTTTTATCAATTAAAGTTTCAAAATTTTACTTAAGATGAAGTTTTTTATGTCGTAGGAACAGGCAGTAGCAATACAAAATTTGGAGCCAGAAATCGCCTCAGAAGTCTTCGTTCAGGTAAAGCCCATAATTATTACATTTTCAAAAACTTCTCTGATTTTCTTGATTTTAATTGGGCCAGCCCACGTATGGCCCAATAATGCATGTATTTATGCTATATTAAATTGGGCCAACAGTTAATTTTGTGGGCTGTCGGGTAGACAGTGTGACACTGTATACTGGTGCACCTTAAAAATGCCCCTAAACAGTTGGTAGTTTACTTGTGAATTGATTGATTAAGTGTTAGATGAATCAATTACCTTCCGGTCTTCCACTAATAGAAATGTATTCCTAGTAAAAATAAATACTACGTAGTTACATGGTCTAGGCGTCAAGCAATAGTAGTTGTTTCACTTGTTTGCGATATGCTTTGATTATAATATACTACGAGTGCTAGTAAGAATTGTCAAAATGAGAATAGAGACTCGATGACAAGATATGACATTAACTCAATAAAGAGTCGATGACAAGATATGACATTAACTCAATAAATTGTATTAATATTAGATAATTTCATGGGGAGAATATCAATCCATTTCCCCTTCTAATTTTATAATTTCTTTTGTTAGCAAAACATTTAATTTTATAACTTTAGCAATTGATTATTATTGTTGCAGGGATTGAGGGAGGGAATGGAGCAGATTACTGAAGGAAATAATGATATAATCGGAGTTGATGCCACTAGTAACGTTGATGAATGCATCAAGGAAGAAAAGAATAAAATAGAAAAGTCACACCATTGCTTATGCAACACTCCTTTAATTCAGTCCCCTGATGAAGTTAGGCAAAAGGAGCCTGTTACTGCTCCTTTCTAGTCTTCGATATTCTTGGTATTATTGATCTTTACATAAATAAAGACTATAAGGGATGATATCAAACAGCTACTTTGGCCATTTCTCCATTGTTAATTCTCGTCTATGTGGTCTCTTCGAAGAAATCTGATAAAATTGGAACGGTATAGGAAATTCTTGTCTATGTATATCAAGGAACTAATTGTGCGGTAAATATGTTACAGCGACGTGATATGATTCATTATATGCAGGCATATCAATATATATGAGATAGTAAGCTGTCCTTTGAGAGAAGTATGTCTTTGCTTTATAATAATAATAATAATAATAATAATAATAATAATATAATAATAATAATAATAATAATATAATAATAATTATTATAATTATAATAATAATAATAATAATAATAATAATAATAATAATAATAATGATAATAATAATAATATGAATTCAAAATTGTTAAAAATATTACAAATTTTGAATAGTCCGCCAAAAACAAGTTAATCTTTTGATTTTTTCTGAATAATGCAAACTTTGGAGAGTATCCGCTTTAAATGAGATATTTTACCTATAACCTAAATAATCAGTTAACATTTTATATTTTTATAAATTCATTTAAGAATTTAATTAACTCCTAATTCAAGCTTTATTTATAGTTAATTAATAATTAAATTATTAAAATAATTTTATTTTAAAAAAAAAAAAAAAACTTTCCCTCCCTCACCACCAGCCACCTCTGCTTCCCCCACCAACCAACTCTACTTCCCCCATCAACAGCTACCCTCCCCAAAGCCCCCGACGGTGCCAGCCCATCTACCCCGCCGGCCCATCGACCATTCCTACCTGCTGTCGTCGTTGCCCCCCCTCCCTCGAAACACCATCACCGAAACCCCATTCCCCTCCCTTCGAACCACCAACGAAATCCCCCTCCCTTCCCCAAAAAAACCATGAAACTCCCTCCCTCACCCCCTCACCCCCAAGCGCCCCTTTCCCAACCCTCGAAAACCCTAGCCACTAGGGTTTCAAGGTGGGGGAAAAAGCGATTGGAGGTTTTGGTGGGGGTTTCGTTGTTTTACGTGGTGGGTAGGAGTCGGGGAGGGGTAGGGATGCTGGGGTTGGTGTTGTCGGCGCAGGGGAGGGGGCTGGGGTGCCGACCGGGGGTCGTTGGAGGTCCGGGCGGCAAGGAAGGAGTGGCTGGTAGGGGAGGGGGTTGGTTTTTTTTTTTTTAAATAATTATATTAATAACATAATAAAATAAACATTAAAAACATTAAACAAAATAAAAAAAAATTAAAATGTCAAACCAATAGAATAACGACACGTGTCCAATATACCTATTAATCAAGGAGGAATTTTAAAGGGAAAAATGTTATGTATTTGTAAATAAATAACAATGATTAAAATATTCTAAAAACACATGGTAGAGAGAGAGAAAAGAGGAGAAAGAGATAGGAATAAAGGTTTGTAGGTGGACCCCACCTATTTTTTGGTCAGATTGTCTCACGTGATGGGGGACCACATGCTGATTGTTCCACTGTAAGTTTATATAGTACCATTGAATCTTTAGTGATACTATTTATGCATAAATTTAGTACAACTGAATGCATATATAATACCATTATATGCATATGTAGTATCACCATATGTTCAGTGATATTATTTGATCATCCAATGATACCACTCTCGTATATATATGTAATTACATGAATGACCCTTGTTATGCATTTCTACATGCATAACATTCCTCCATTACTACTTCCCCCTAATTAAGTCACCAACCAATTATAGCCTGTTTATAGCGAATACTCTCCAAAGTTTGTGTTATTCATAAATTATTAATTAAAAGATTGAGTTTAGCGGACCGCTCAAAGTTTGTATTATTTTTGATAATTTTTCCTAAAAGGTATCAAGAAGTTCATGTAGTTCAGTGAGGGAGCTAGCTTAAGTGTACACAATGCCACTTTACTCCCATTCTCTTTGCACAAGTAAACACCAATAGTAAATTGAATGGATAGATGTCGATCTAATCTATCACTTGCTTTACTAATAATTGGATGAAAACCCAAATAAAATGGATGAGAAGTAGGTGACATACGAGTTAGATAGGCTTCGGATGGTGCACCACTCCATCCTTAAACCATCTATCCACTTGTTTGACAAATTTTCATCTAAACAATTTAATAATAAATATGCTCCGAAGATCACTCATCTTTATTGCTTTAGTATACTCCACATATTCTTATTATTTACGGAGAATAACAGACACTACCCCCAACGACCCACGACAATAATTGCTAATATCTTTATTAAGTACAGTAATTATCATCCAAAAATGATCTTACTCCTTCCTAACTCCAATTCTCCAAAGCTCCAGAGGAATAAGGAGTGGAAGGATGTTTAGGCCCTATTTAGTTCACCTTATTTTTTACTTATTTCAGAAAAAATAAGTTCAGATCAGAAAAAATAAGTTCAGATCAGATCAGATCAGAAAAAATAAGTTCAGATCAGATCAGATCAGGAAAAGTAAGTTCAAATCAGATCAGATCAGAAAAAATAAGTTTAGATCAGATCAGAAAAAATAAGTTCAGATCAAATTATTATTATTATTATTATTTATTATTTATTATTTATTATTATTATTATTATTGATTTGTGATGTATCGGATTTGATTTTATCGTTTGTTTGAACTAACAACATTGTCTATGTTATTAAATAGCACAAACAATAAACGATAATAATTAAAATTTCATTATAAGCTCCAAATCATAAACGTTTACAAATATAATTTTCATTACAAGACGTTCCAAATTTCCTTCGCTATATTAAGTTGTACTTCTTTCATTACAGCTTTACGATTCTCGTTAAACAAATCATAATCTGCTCTTGGTTCGATTTCTATACCACTATCAATGGGTATATCCAACTCATGTAATCGAATAAAATTGTGAAGTGTGAATGTAGCAACCATAATTGCCAATTGATGTTTAGTGTCCATTTGTGGCATCATTGTCAATATTTTCCATCGACCTTTTAATTGTCCAAAACATCTCTCGATTGTTGTTCGAAGTGAAGAGTGAAGATAATTAAAAAGTTCAAGCATGCCTTGTGGTGGTGGACCATTTCGAAATTCAGGCAAATGGGTTCTAATATCTTTTTCTTTTATTGGACTCAAATATCCAACGGTATTCGGATATCCAGAATCTACTAGATAATATTTTCCTGTTACAAAATAAAGTTATACAACATATTAGTATAGTGTCATGTATGGAGTAAAAACATACACTATTTTAAATTATACCTGGAGGTGGATGGGGAAATCGAAATTTTGGTACAGTTAAGCAATGGTTCCATACAGTAATATCATGAGCACTACCTTCAAATCCAACGTTGATAAACGTGAAAAGCCTATCAAAGGAACAGGCAGCCAAAACATTCCATGTTTTTTTTCCTTTACGCCCTCGATGTGCCACACCATCATCATCGCTTACAACTGCATTTATATGAGTCCCATCCAATGCTCCAACACAATCCTAATAGTTCATTAACATTTAGGATACATTTTATAAGTGATTATATATTGCATATGCATAAAATAATATAATGACAATGCAAGATAATAATAATGTTTCTTAATACCTTGAAATATGGCCAATATTTTGTGCTGTCACCTATTTTTTTTGGCACCACGGTCAAACTTTGGTATGGTCTTATGATCACGGTAGACAAATGAACCATTGCTTCCAGTACTTGTTTAAAGTACAACCCAATTGTTGCAATAGAATGCTGAAATCGACCGGCAGCATTACGATAAGAACTGCCTTTAGCCATGATATATAAAAATATTCCTAATTGCTCAGCCACAGATATGTAACGACCATCCGATAATAAATTTTTATTTTTCATGCAAGTAACAAGATCCACAAATATGTTTCTATCTAATCTCAATTGTTCTTTGCATAAATCAGGAGGGCATGTAGTAGTCTATTTATGTATTCGCTACCAGATTCTCCACCTAACCTTAGAGGCAATCTCTCAATTGGTGTAAAGTCTCTTTAGCTCTTCCAATGCGATAATTGTCAAGCACATTGGAAGTGTGTTATCCATTCTACAACATAAACCAACAAAATACCAACATTATTCAATTTGTAAAATAAAATCAACAATGACTTTTAAAATAAAGGCTAAAGCTTCTTAATTAGATCACCTGAAAAGCAATAGCATCATATGAAGCTACTTAAACCTAAAGGTCAGAAAAAATAGTAGCTTCATATGTGGAACCTTAATTAAAACTAGAACAACATCAAATAACTAACAAAGAACATATGAAAGTGCAAAACAAGTCATAGGAAAACATAAGACAAAGTTAACTTCATATACTCATCACCCCAAAAAACCTAATTAAGGACCACCCAATGTTGGATCTTGAAATGTTGTCTTCAAATACATTATCTTCTAATCATCACTTCGGAGACCTAAGAAGAAATCTGCATTATCGCCATGATGAAGAAAATTCATACATTGGTAAATAAATCCTTCTCCTTGTTGAACAATAGCCTCAATATTGTATAGAGCGTCTGAAACATCTTTATACTTATTACCACTCCCTTGCTTACAATTAGTTTCAATAGACATTTTCAACAACTCTATACAAGAGTCAATGTTACTACTCTTGTTTTTTTTAAGTTTACTAGTACACCCATCACTCTTACGTTTCCCCAACGAGGTACTTTTAGGAGGTGAAATGCTCTGTTCATCATCCGAATTATTTATTCCCCTACTTATTTCCATATCTCCTATATTTTCATCACTGTCCCAGACCTTTCCTCATTTTCTTTACCAATCTGTTCCCCACCTAATCCTGGAGAAAAACTCCATTTGCTAGTAGCAAAAGACCCTGAAAAAAGTGCCCGTAACTTCTCTAGATGAGGCAATGGTCTCCTTAGGAATCTCGCTAGCATACCTTTATATTTCTGCATAAATGCACAAAATTTCGATTAATTAAATTTTAAAATAAATTAGCATTGTAGAGGTCATAATGCAACAAAATGGATAAACAAAATGTCGTACGTTCACAAATATATTCCACCTATCATCTTGTTCAACTACAGGACAACCAGTAATAGGATCAAATGTAAGACCGGTCCAATTGAGTTCCATTTCATTCCAAATTTTGAACCTCTTCCTTAAATCATCCCAATGATTTCTTGCTTGTTTAATATTGAAATTCTTCCCACTTTTAACGTTCAAAGTACTCACTATTCTATCCCAATTAACCTTTGATAGTCCACCCGCTTTCATCTCCAAGCATATGTCCAAAAAAAATTCTGTGCTGTCATCAGACCATGCTACCCTACCAGCCATTACACTATGATCAAGAGCACTTTAAAATTATTAGTTTCATGCATGAAAGATATAAATAATCAAAATAAGTACATAAATATATACGCTACGTTTCTTATGTATATAGTATTTATCCTCAAATCAACGCAACCAAACTCCACCATTTAAATTATTTTCCTTATTTACTTTTATAAAAGACATGCAACCCCGATATCCTCCTTTTTCCTTGGTGTGTGTGTGAGGCCGTGTGGGGAGAGGAGGGGGGTTTGTAAATCACTAATGTCTACATACTAGTGGTAGCTTGAATTTGGCTAAAGTAGTGGTAATAATTGAATCTCAAATAGATAAGTTCTTTACTTGATGCTATTATAAGTGGACAAGCTCTTTACTAATTCATCTCTTCTTTTACTGTATTAACACTATACGTATTACCAAAATAAAGTATTATCAATCATTATAGCAATGGTCACCCAAAAAAAAAAAAGACACTGTACGTATTACCAAAATAATTAAAGTGTTATCAAAATAATTATAGCATGGACCATTTATAACAAGTATAGTAAAAGATTTCCAATATTAGATGATTCTATTCTTTTCCTCCTTTGCCAGTTTTCCCCATGAGCACCCCCTTCATCGCCACCGGCCCCACCCCCATAACCACCAGCATAATACATGACCCATCTCTAAACAATTAAACCCATAAAGTAAACAATTCACAAATCACAAGTATTGTAAAAGTTAAATAACAAGGTGACAATCGATAGATAATTTTCAAAAAAAAAAAAAATGATATATCATCTTATCACCTACTATACAATCATCAATTTGACTAATAATTTGACTACACAACATAATAATTGAAAATTAAATAATTCCTCCTTAGATAAAAATTCAATTGAAACAATAATATACTCCGTAACTAGTAAATTACCCGATGAAGTGATGATTGTAGACGAAATTATGAAAATATAATAAAAAAAAACAATAAAGAGTTAAGGTATTTACCTATCAACGAGATTGTATACGAGCAAGCTACTACAATGACCAACATAAGGACAAAATTTGGGAGAGATTGATGTGTTGTAGGTAAGAAATATTGCAATACGAAAAAATATATATACACAAAAAAACCATAGTACCAAACTACCAACACTCCCAATTAATATTTTTGTTAGTCAACTATGCAGATTTCTATGATAAAGTCATAAAACAATACTTTTTCAGGAATAAAACAATACTTGATATGTAAAGAAAAAATAGCCAACCATGCACCATGCAAATACATGTATGGTATTCATTTCCTAGGATATAGTCAATGCGCCATTAATTGTCGGTTATCAGATTAGATTAATTATTATAAAATGAGATAATTAGAGAAAACCCAGTTCAGATTTCTAGAATTGACAGGCAGTAAAAATACAGTACCGAGAAAACCTAGTTCAGATTACAGAATAATTAATTTAAAATAAATAAATTAAACAAAAGAAAAATGTGAGTTCAGATAAAAATCAAAATCTTAGGATAATAAAATTAACACATCTGAAAAACTGATGTTGGTGGATAGATCGTGGAAGCTTTAAAAGAGGAAGATTCAAATTGAGAAATTACATACCGTACGGCTCGTCTTCAAGAAGAACATCATCGTCCTTTTCATTGTCGTCTCTTTCAATTTATCTCATTAAAATGTTGTTTGCCTCTCAATGTAGCTCAAACATTCAGTAGAACACTGAAAATCGGCGTGAACAAATTACCGGCGCACGGGATTTCATAATAACAGGTAGATCCGGTTGACGATTTTGGGTAAGGATTGATTTTTTTTTTTCACTTTGAAAACCGTCATTCTGGAAATGGGAATGGTATTAAAGAACATGGGGAATATCGCCACTTTTGGTATTTATTTTTCTGTTCTTTACTTTTTTTAATTTTTTAAGGGATAATCTTTTAAGGGATAATTTTTTAAGGGAACATGTAGTTTTGAGAATATAAAGTTGTAGTTATATTGTGTTGATTGATTTAAGTTATGATTATAAATAAAATGTGGGCTCATTATGTTATAGTAATATGGATAAAATAGTCATTGTACATGGAAAAAATTGTCAAAAAAGGAAAATTTTATTTTTTTTAGCACTTTTAATTTACTTACGGAGTATAATTCGTGCGTGACCCAAATCATGTCTTCCAAGCTTCAATAGAGGAGCCTAACGCTAACATGGGTCGGAAGAACCTATGAGAGGTTCCGACTCGGTAGAGTCTTTTTCTTTATATAAAAAAAAAGGTTCAATAGAGGAACAAATGAATAAAAAAACACTTAAACACACGAAACAAGTTAAATATAAAAGCTTAAATAAAAAAAGGAAAATGAAATCTAATAATCCCACCTTTGCTCCATCTTCCAGAAACAACCTCACCTTTTGAAATTTTAGAAACAATTCCATTAACAATAATGATATTATTATTATTTTAAATAATAATATAATATAGTATAATAATATAATAATAATAAGAATAATAATATAATATAATAGTAATATAATAATAATAATAATAAAAATATAATATAATATAATATAAATAATATAATATAATAATAATAATAGTAATAATAATAATTAAACATTAATATTAATTAACATTAAAAGTAGAATATTGAAATAATTAAAATAAGGTCAAATCAGAAAAAATAAGTTCAGATTAGATCAGATCAGAAAAAATAAGATCAGATCAGAAAAAATAAGTTCAAATCAGATCATATCAGGAAAAATAAGTTCAGATCAGATCAGATCAGGAAAAATAAGTTCAGATCAGATCAGATCAGAAAAAATAAGTTCAGATCAGATCAGCTAAAATCAGGTGAACTAAACAACCTCTTAGCCCCTCCATCTTTCCCTTGTGTGACAGGAGTTCGATTCCTCATACCCCTCCTCCCCCGTAAATTACCGTTAAAAAAAATAAAATAAAAAACTGTCCAAGGCTCCAAGCTATTGTTGAAGTTAATTTTGCCAAATTTCAATTCTAATGAAATTGAGGACATGTTTATAATGGGGTTTACAAAGTGGGCAATTTAGTCATTATAAGTTTCAAAGCAAAAACCTTGCAACCCCGCTGCACAAGTTCTTTCTCCCCGCTCTCTTTACACACCGATCAATTTGAATCCTTATTTCATCACTCAACATTTCCCCTTTTCTCTCTCTTCCTCGCCGGAAAATATCGTCGATATCTCTGCAACCTCATTTCCGGCCACCGCCGCCGCTTCCGCCGCCTTATTTTCGCTGCATTCTAGCTTTATCTTTTTCTCATCTCCCTCTATAAACCCTAATACTCTTAAACCCTAACTCTCTAACGAACCATTTTTTCGCGGTTAGGTAATTTCTACGCTATTTTTCTTCTTCACGTATTTAATTTCGGTTTTTACTCTTAGATTAGCTCAGTTTTTTCTGTTGAATTTGATTTTTTAATTGCTGTTTTTTAGTTTGTAGAGTTTGTTCAATTTGATGTAGAAGTTTAATTGAATTGGAATTTGGAAACCCTTGATTTTCGGTGCTTTTGTTGATATATTTCATATTTCATCTTATGCATGTTTTTATTTTTATTAGAATTGGAAGTATTGAATCTGCTTTGTAAAGCAATTGGGGGCAGTAGAAAGGAAATGCATAGGATAATGGTGAAGTCTTTAACAATATGTTGGAATAATTTGGGATTAGTTGGGGAAATGATGTAAATATTTCTTAGCAATTTCCGCCCTTTTTCTGCTATGAATTGGCAGACATTCAATTTATTACTTAGCTTCGTACCGATGTGATGATTAGAATAGTTTCTCACAAATTGGTGGAATTTTCTGATGAATTGATGATGAACCTATGTGAAATTTCTTATTGTAAAACCTGCAAAATTTGTAGGACTTCAATTTGAAATAGAGTTCTATTTCTACGAAAGGGTAGAATAGTTTTATAGATGCTCACTACTCCTTGAATAAGAAAGAGTATGATGTCTGTTTATTGTTCTCGTTTTTTCGAATTTGAATATCTGTATATTGTTAGTGAATGCTGTTGTTCCTATTGTATGCTTAGCGTCTATCTCATTGACGTTCATAGTTCAGATTAGATGTGGTGTATAGTTTTGTTCCTTACATTCCCTCGCTTTATTTTGTAATGTTTTTGTTTGTATTGTTGCAGAGGGTTTATTGTAAAACTATATCTGAAAATGAGTTCAACAGTGCATAGAACCCCGAAATCGGGAAGACAGTCATTGTTTTTCAATGATTTAGCTACACCTGTCTCGTCTAGGAGGGGTAAATTTTCAACCCCTGGTCAGGCAGCAGCAGTTTCTGCCCTATGGCGTGAAAATTTTGCAAGCTCTGATCTTCCGCCTCCACCAATGTTTTCTTTAGAAGACCGGTCTGACTTCACACCGGAATCTGGAATTATGGACTATCCAATGTCTCCTGAACCTAGGTCAGATCCTAGAACTCCTGTTCAGACTTCTGGCCGAGAGTTCTCAACACCTCTTAAAAGCAAATCTGAGGCTAGTACATCGATGGCTTTGACAACAAGTCAGCATAATCAACAAGGGTCCTCAGGCATGAATTGGTGGTCCCCTAGTAAAAGCACTAGTGACCAAGAAGAGAAGGGGAAGGGCTCCCCTGTCGAGGGTGTTGTTCAGCCAGGAGCTTTGATTACTGTTCCTCCACCAAGGGAAGTAGCGAGGCCTGAGATGCAAAGGAGTAGTCCTCCAGCTGGAAACCTCAATGAAGAAGAATGGGTCACTGTTTACGGGTAAGTTATGACAATCATTTTGATTATAAAATATGAAATTATGAACATTATGTCTATTTTATAATTTATGCACTGTTTCTTGATCTTTTGTGATTCAACTATTTTAACAGATTCTCTCCCGGTGACACTAATTTAGTCTTACGGGAGTTCGAAAAGTGTGGTGTGATATTAAAGCATATTCCAGGACCAAGAAATGCTAATTGGATGCACATTCTCTATCAGGTATCCAGTTCTGGCATAACCTTTTGTTATTGCTTATTTGATACGTTAATGCTAACTGCTAAGCATGCTTCTTTTAAGGTTCTTTTGTCCCCCCTCCCGACTCCTGCGCTTAAGTGTCTGTATCACTGTTTGCATTAGAAAAATTACTTTATTGCTCTTTAAATATGCTACATATAACTTGGGCACACAAATTAAGATTAGGAGACTGATTGAGAGAGATGAAAAGAGGGACCATCTGATGAAGAGGGAGATAGGGAGAACACATTACCAAAATTGAGTATTTAGATATCTAAATTAGGGAATTGTATCAATTAGGTGCAACGGACTGCGCCCTACAAGTGACTAACCAAGAAGACAAGTTTGAATAATGAAAGAGGAAAGTTGATTGACTGAAGGATAATTAACCAAATGGTTAAGAAGTGAATGACTCTAGGCCATTAGTCTCCAAGAGTTCCAATACATAAATTTCTGAATGACTTCTCTCTCCTAAGATGCTGCTACTTATACTACTTTCCTTTCACATGACATGGCAATAGCCTTTATTGTTACATTTACTACTCTTGTCCTCTTTCTAAAAGCAAATAACAAAGCAAGCTTATAAGCCAAGGATGGCAGACTGCAGTGGCTCAAGGTAGAGCTTGTGACTGTTGCGGGTTGGTGGTGTCTTCCTGCTGCTGATTTTGTCCTTGTCCCCTTGGTCTCCTGCAGTAAGTGTGACGGATAGGTGGTGTAGTACGAGCAGGTGGTGTGGTGGAGTGGTTCATTGCATTAGGGAACGGAGGAAGTACTTTGTAATTGTATTTTTAAATTGGTGAACCCCCGTCAAAAAAAAAAAAAAAAAAAAAGGTGAACCCCCCATGTTTGTTTTGTGATAGAATGGATCATGTTCTCAACTGAATGTTAAGGGAAAAATTGGAACTTGTTGAATTCTTGATCATAATCTGCTAGTGCCTAGTAGGATTTTATTAGCAATTCTCCCCGCACCCCCTCCCCACCCAAATTAAATATAGAAACTACTACGTAGTACTTCCTCTGCCCCAAAATAAACTTTACACTTTGGAAGAGAAATAAAAGAAAGGGTGAAGAAGATTGAAGAGGTGGATTTAGTGTATAAAGTGGCATGCCTTAGATGCAGAGGCACTAGGCAATTAGGGTATAGCGCCTTTTTTGCTCTAGGCGAGGTGCATTCGAAGAGGCACGCCAGAGGCGAATGAGGTGCACATAAGCAATTTTCATTAACTGTTTTACATAAGCAGTTTTCATTAACTGTTTTATAATGTGCGCCTCACTTCAAAGAGGTGCACGGAAGCGCGCCCAAGGCACATTAGGACCTTCATCGCCTCTTGCGCTTTGAGCCATTTTATACATTGGGTGGATGGAGATAGTAAAATATTGAGGGTGAAGTTATTTTAGATACACCCCAATATGGAATGTATGCAGTTCAATTTGGCAGAGAATTGAGTTTTATGCTTGTGCAATTAAAGCTTCTGGATATGTGTAATTGTGAAATCTGTCACAAAGCAACCATTTCATCAGCTGAAAACTCTCAGGGTATATCACTCTATCAGTGATGGTTTTTGAAGAATGTTTGTGTAATTTGTCAAAACAAATCTTTGCACTCGATTGACATTAATCCTCAAGTGTCATTCATTTTAGTTTCTTGTACTTTTGGAGGCATTGTTCGACCTTTTCTCTGTCAAAAGTCACTAGATTGGAGTTGTTTTTCTCAAGTCTTTCTTTAATTGCAGGGAGTCCAACATATAACTCTTTCTTTCCATAGATTGTTTTAGAAAAGTGTCCCTGTGACTACTCTTAGAAAGTAAATAAATGAAGGAGGAGAGCGAGGTCATTTAGGATTTTCATGGTTCTGTAAACAAGTCCTAGGATATTAACAAACATTTGTGGGTTGTTCATTATTTTGAGTGAACTTATCACCCTTCTAGCCTCCCTTAATTAAACAGTGTACTTTCCCTGAATAAGTAAAATGTTTCTACTGTGACTATTTATTTTATCGTCATTGAATAGAATGATGTGAAAACTGGAAGTTATATTCCTGATAAATTTCCATGCATGGTTTCATTTTGAGTAAGGTTTAGTTGAATTCTAGGAAAACAGTAGAAGGAAATTGTAAAATGTAAAGATTGGGCTGCCACTGTATGCTTTCAAAATATTTCGTATGTACCAGCTTCAGGGTTTCCTTTTCTCAGTGTTTCTTTATAGTAGTGGAAGATGTTTATGATGTGACAACTAGAATGAGGGATAGAGGACTATTATTGGCAGGAGCTAGTGATTTATTAGCAAGCAGTTCTGTAAATATGCCAATATGTAGTCTTCACTAGTAGCTGTCCTTAATTTGAGCACCAAATCTATATAATTCTAATAGGAATTTTACGCTGTGACCTCTAATTATTGCACTTTCTACACGGTGGACTGGCCTTATTCTTAATTTACCCTCTGCTTTTTCTCCAGTGTGCCTTTATATCTGTTTTATGGCTAACTTTTGGTGTTTTATGGTTAATCTTTAAGTTAAACAAATAAAAGTACTACCTTTCCTGTAGGGGTGAGTTGTTTCGGGTGGGTGGGGGGTGGTTTCAGGTGAGGTATGTGGTTTAGGGGTGGGGTGGGGGTGGCTTTGAGGTGGGATTGTGTAATTTTGGGTGAGTGGAATGGGTTTGAGCTGAGGTTGGGTGGTTTTGGGAGTGGGAAAGGGTCACTTTAGAATATGGCCAAAGAAATTTTCCACCATATAGAAAGTGCAATAATTAGAGGCCACCATGTAGGCTTGCCCAATTCTAACAGTGTTGTGTTTTTGGGTAGGAAGAATGCAGTCTACTCTAGTCTTGTGATTGGAATTACTGCTTATGTTACTCTAGACCATGGCTGAAATTCTCTTCTACAGCTAACATTCTTTGCCTTATTTCTTAATACCTCAGCAACTTAGCCAAAGCCTTATTACACATCTACTGATCTGTAGGTTTTGCTAGTTCTGCTTAACTGCTAGTTTCTATGTGACTTGACTGGTTTTGTTCAGTCTGGTCCGGTCCAGACCTGTTCTTGAACACTGATTTCTCTCTCTCTCTCTCTCTTCTTCTGGTATATCATTATAAAGCCCTTGAATTGGATTTTGGTCTAAACTTAAAATTAATATAGCCTTTATTATAATTTGCTTGTTTAACTTCTTACATAACCCTTTGACTTTAACAATTGAATATATCATTCTAATAACTTCCTCACGGGTGACAAACTATGTATCTTTGCACCCTTTATGAGTCTTCTTAGAAGGTAGGTCGCCTTAGAAGTTTTTTTTAGACTTATTCTTTACTTGTACTCTATGTCTGTATGTCTCCTGTGTTCAACTTTTTCGCAACTTGTTTCATTTTTAGGTAGTCCCAAAATATTTGCATGGTTTCAATTTCTGCCAAGGGCCTTGTTAACAGGCAACAACATATCATAAAACATAGGAGTGAATTAAAATATTAATGCCGAATTATGAATGCGCTAGTGTATTTTATGCTTTAGATTTCTTGTTGAGGGAAAACTATGCAACAATTACCTTTTAGTTTTAAATGCCTTGTAACACTCTTAAAATAATTTTCTAGTACCTATTATAATGTTAATGGTGAAGAAACTATCTTTTTTCCTTATAACTACCTCTAAGCTAAATTATGACCTCATTTTACCTTTAGAGGGATTAGTCTTCAGCCCTTTTTACCTTGATTGGCTAAACGCAAAATTGAGGGTCACAGCTGGACATTCTAAAGGTAAAAGTTATTGTTTAATTGAGAAGGTGCCATGAATTGTAGTTCATTTTTAAAACTTTTGAAGGAAGTGAATTTCAATAAAAATAAAAATAAATAATGAGATAGGTAGTAATCAGAAAGTTTTATTTTTTATTTATTTTTATTTTTCTTCATTTCAATGACTTTGAAACACCTACAGATCTATTGGAATGGAGGGAATTGTTTTTTTGTTCTCTTGTCTTCATTTGATCTCTCCAATTCAAGCTTTTGAGTTTCCTCTCTTCATTGTATTTTCATTTCTCTATTAATTTTATGTAGGCAATTAGTTATGAGAGCATATTTCCTGTGGTAAGGGCTGTGATTGCAACTTCTTTTTAGGATCTCTGTGATTCAAGCTACCTTTGCATCATCCTGGTGCTATAATCCGTTCTCTTCTAATAAACAAACCAGTTTTCTAGGCTTTGTATTCTTTTGCTTACCATTGTCTTAGCATCCTCGTCTCCTCGAATTGCTCATTGAATGATATATCTTTTCCATGCCACTGAAATTTTTTTAGGCAGTCGAAACTGTAGTTTTAGTTTTCCCTTGTGAGTTATTCTGTGTTTTCCTTGGGGTTCCTTTGTCTTGTTGGGTGGAAAAAAAAAATCAGGCATTGGGAGATGTATTGACTAATGAACTTTTTTTTTTTTTTTTTCTTGTTTTTTTACTGCTGATCTTTTATGTAGTTTGTTCGTCCCATCTTCTCTATTTGTTAATCATCTTCTTCACTTCACATTAATTTTCTTCAGTCTCCACTAGACAACTATGCTTCTGGTGCATTTCCTGCATTTATTTGTATTTGTGCCCCTCGTATCACGTTACTGCTAGCTTGAATGATTAATATCTGAGCTGTTTCTACTTCCCTATTTTCAGAATCGTGCTGATGCTCGGAAAGCACTTAGCAAGAATGGATCACAAATTAATGGAGTCCTTATTGTGGGAGTGAAGCTTGTTGATACAGCTCAGCGCCAGGCTCTTGATGAGAGGGCCAACAACCAAGGATTTATGCCTCTACCACCTGCATCATCATCTGGTTTGAATTCTGAGCAATTCAGATCGAATACAGCTCACCCTTACTATCTTCAAAATGGTACCAGTACAACCAAACAGTCTGGTGCAATTGCTTCCCCAGCAAAATC
This sequence comes from Chenopodium quinoa, assembly GCF_001683475.1. Lineage (NCBI taxonomy): Eukaryota > Viridiplantae > Streptophyta > Magnoliopsida > Caryophyllales > Amaranthaceae > Chenopodium > Chenopodium quinoa. The sequence continues at coordinate 538,729 of NW_018743014.1, read as the reverse complement.
TGTTGTATCTAGAGTCATGGATTTAATGTTTGGTGTTTAGATGTGTCCCCCAAACTCACAGTTGAGCTGTGTTCTCAGGAAATCGGTGTAGTAGTTTGTATTCCAGCAGAATCTTGTTGAGAATCAATGTATGTGCAATGAGGAGCCCAGATAACGAGCAAAGAAAATATATTCTTTGTAGCCGCAAAAGGCTGGATTTTGTACTGTTTATCATTCTTTCGGTTCTTGAATTTGGATTGAATCAATGAAATTTCAGATTTTTCAAAATGGAAATGAGAATGCATGAAAGCCTAAATGTCTTCATTTAAAACTTTTGTGTACACAGTATGGATATGAATTGAAGAGCAACAATTTGGCTTGACATGTCTACGAACTCTGTACGTAGGAACATGAACAACAGTATTCATACACAAAACAAGCTGTACCTGATATACAAGTAAGTTTAAACCCATTTGTCATATCAATAATCATTAATCAATGATCTGATTTTCTTTGCTAGTTTAGGAACTACCTATAATTAATATGAAACCAAACATAAACATGTCTCCGATACGACTTTGATTAGATTTTTAATTTTGTACAGTGTGGGTTACTGTAATAAGTAAATTAAGTGAATAACTGTATTCTGTAGAGTATATACATGAAACAGTGTGCCCTGAAGTCGTGCTTAAAAGTCACGGAATTTTTAAGGGTTCCAAAAGATTGACAATCGTCCAAAGTTTCAACAGGTGTTCAACATGAAATTCCCTTTTGATTTGATCGTAACAAACAATCAATGAAGGATTTTGACCCAATTAATTCCCACTACACTGCTTGGTCACGAGTACTTCCATCACTTGCCCTTCATTTCTTCCATTTTTTTTTTTCTTTTTTCGTGGAAAAAAAAAATAATTTCTAACTCATGATTTACAAGGAATGATTAGCTAGAAAGATGACAAGTTTGTATGACGAAGTACTATTTCCAAGACAGTAAAAGTTCAAGAAAATATTTCTCCGTATAATTTTTCATCCATGTGATTTAAAAATTTGATAAAATGTGTAAAAGAAATTTAGACATAGTATTAAGTTATTGACAAAGATTAGTCTTCATTTAGAGGTTTTATAAAATGTGACATCAAATAAGATGTGGTCATGGAGGTTTCATACACATTTTATGTCCATTATACAAGCCAATAAATGTGTTCGAGGTAATAAAAATGGGATAGTATTCTTTAATTTACTCTTAGAAAAACTCATTTTTTAGCCATACGCATTAGTAAAAAAAATTAAAAAAAAAAAAGCCATACCTATCCCTTTTTAGGCTATATTCTTTTCATCAAACAGATACGAGTATAAGGCTAGCAAAAATAATTTCAATCCATAATTTCAACCTATATTTTTCCACAAGATCATCTTTTTATTTCAACTAATTAGACCTAATTCAAGGCATTACATGAATATTGAATCTGAAATATGCAAATCCTTGAATTAATACATTGAATTATACATTTATATATATTAAAGTCATTTAAACTTATTTGTACTAAAATGAACACAATCTTACGGATAAAGACTGTTGACAATAGCTTAAGCTAACAAGAAAACACGACCGAAGTTTAGCAAAAATAAGTTGAGTGGAATATAGATGACTAGCCAAATTTAAAAACCATGCGTGATCATTCCATTACCCAAACAAGTCTAGAAGTAGTGCCTCTAATATTACACCACTTGAATTTGTCCTTACAAACAAAGAAACCCCGGTAACCCAAACTCTGTCCTTACCTAAACAACCAATTCACACATTTTCAAATTTCAAAGCTCCCCTTCTTCCTTTATAAACAGCTATTCCTAGCTCTTAAAACAATCACACCATTCAAGTGAACACAAATTAAGTTCTACATTAATGGCGGAAGAGTGTAAAACAACACCACCAGCACTAGTAGCAGGGCTAGAAATGGGGACAATGAGTGGTCCATTGGCATCACCTTCTCCGTTTTCGATAAGTCGAAAGGTGAGGCCTGCTATGGTTGATGGTGTTCATGTAATGCTTCGGCTGCTTTGTTTGGTGAGTTCAATGGTGGGATTGTCTTTGATGGTTACTGCTAAACAATCGTCAACTTTATCACTTTATGGATTTCAGCTCCCTGTTTACTCCCACTGGTCTTTTTCTGACTCTTTTGAGTAAGTCTTCTATTACTACTCCGTCGAATTTTATTTATGGTCGTTTAATTAATTAAATGTAAATACTTTGTCCGTCTCAGTTTACTTGCCCCGCTTAACCCAATAAAATCCGACAAAAACGGTCAAATGAAAAAGTAAAGTGAGACAGAGGGAGTTTGTAATTTTCCCTAGAATTTTCTGAGTCTTGGCTACTGTACAGGTATTTGGTTGGAGTTTCAGCAACAGTAGCTGCTCACTCTTTACTTCAATTGTTGATTAGTGCGGCGAGGTTGCAAAAGAAGGTTGTTGTTATTCCCTCTCAGAAATATGCTTGGGTTATCTATGCTGGTGATCAGGTGAAAATCTAATGAAACTGTAAAATGCATCTATGTTACAAGAAATATTTCTGTTAGTAAAATTGACGCAGATTGTGATTTCTGTATTAATACCCTGAAGTGTTTTTTTTTTTTTTTTTTTTTTTTTTTTTTTTTTTTTTTTTTTTTTTTTTTATCTTACATGATTTTTTATCTTGGGAGGCAGATATTTGCATATGCAATGATGAGTGCAGGCTCAGCTGCTTCAGGGGTGACTAGCCTGAATCGAACAGGAATTCGACACACAGCTCTGCCTAATTTCTGCAAGCCTCTGCACGTCTTCTGTGACCGAGTTGCTGCCTCCATTGCGTTCACCTTCCTGAGTTGCATCTTGCTCGCTGCCTCTGCTGTTCTTGATGTTATTTGGTTAACATGTTACTGACTTATCTTGTTTGTACTCGCTCTTGGTTTTAACCGCGATTATTATGTACTCGTAAATTGAGGAACGCTAGTGATATATCTATTCTGGTAGCCGGGTAGTCAGTCTTTTTATATTTCATTACTCTGGTGATTGTTGTAAATGTTGGGAATTTGGGATTAGTATTCTCAACTGAGAAAATATGAAGCAAATAGCACTAGCAGTGGCTGAAGCTTCTTGAATTATTGACTTATGGAACAATATGTACTACTTTAACATGTCCTACCATTGATGAAAGTTATGTACTTATTACAAAAGCTTGTTTTTAAGAAGAAAAATTATTACCATAAATTGTCCAATGTTAAACTTGCGAAGGATATATTCAAATTAATGTTTTTCAGAATATACTTATACTTGAAAATTGATTAGCTATACAAACATGATATGTGACAACACTGATATCTTGAAATGACAGTCTAATCCATTATGTTTAAAGTAACATTATTGGTAGTCTTGAGCAAAGTCTCGAGGATTTTATGTTTCTTGGGTTGAAGTACACTTACAATGTCTGGAGTAAAATCAAAGACGTTGGTCACTGGGTTTGCTCAATATGTTGCCTCAAGGTTTTAATAGTTAGATGTGAGTCTGATGATTAAAGTGTAAAATCAAGATAACAATGAATGTGAAAAATGAATATACTTATTTATACTAATATATTAAAAGGCGTTACTAAGAAAGTCTACGTGCCACGTAGACCCTTTTACTTCCGTCACATCACCTATTCAACCTCTCATTATGCTACATCACCACTCAATCAACCTTAATCATTATGGCACGTCACTATAGATTGGACCACATTCTAATTTAAGTTAATGAAAAACTGATGTGGCAAAGTCTAAAATTTCAGCAAAGCTTGATTAAGTTACCTTAACGCTCACAAAATCCAAGTTGGATAGCTAGCAATTTTTATTTTTATTTATTTTATTTTATTTTATTTTTTTTATTTTGCTACACAATGACTTCTTTACCTAGATGATAATTTATAGGTGAGGGTAATTCACATTAAGATAATGTAACAAACTCTTTAAGCATTTCATTTTAGAATATGATGTCACCATTCATGTTGCCCATTCATATTAAGATTGTGCACATCTTTATAGTTATATAATACTCCTTTTGTCCCTATAAATATGACACACTTTAACCGGCACAAAGTTTAAGCAAATTTAATTAATTTACTAGTATTGTTTTATTGTATGATATTCTCATATTCCTTTTTCTAAAAGTTCCTTCTAATTGAAAATGCCTGGAGTTTTCAAATTTCTATGGGAGGAACGCCTATTCTAGGCGTTTTCACCTGAAATGTTCAAAATCATAGACGTTTTGCCTCAATCCAAAAATTAAAAAAAGAGAGACTTTAACGCAGGTGATGACTTCGCCTTCGACCGGTGGTGGTTTGTTGGGAGGAGAGAGTGTTAAAGTGAGTTAGGAAGTGAAAAGTTGTGACGATATAGCTTGTCCATCAATCAATAACATAATACTAAAACAGACACCAGGAATGACATGTGTCATTTCCTGGTGTTGTTTTTTCCCTCCAAAACTCCCCTTTCCCTTTTAGCAAATAATAACTTATATTTTTGGAATATTTGTGTAATACAATTATAATAATATTATTCCAAATCTTATATATTATCTTTACATAAAATGTATTTCTTTGTATTTCGTGTTCTTAATTATATTCTTTCATACACGTTTACCAAAAAGATTTTAGTTGTTTGATTAATATTTTCATATTTATTAAAAGACATTTATAAATAAGTCTTTAGTCATATAGTCACTATTGTATAGTTTTATTGGGAATAATATGCATCATTAATGTAATATAATGTATACTTTGTATATACTATTTTAAAATATTTTCAACACAACTAATCAAAATTATATATTTTTTTTCTCAATTGTAGTTTTTATAAATTTTGCCTTATTATTTTATTTTTCTATATGCATTGAATTTGTATATTTCACATGAATTGCCTCATTTTTATATTATATCACAATTAATTATGGAAAAAAAATTATTAATACCGTGCATCACACAGGCACTAATTTAATTAATATCAAAATACCGGCGTTAAGTGGTAAAACGCGGGTGACGTTTAAGTCTTCAACCCATAGAAAAAGGAATACTCGTAGAGTCGTAGTAGTAAATAAAATCCTTGGATTTGCCTATCTCAAATTTTCCTGCAACGCCAATCTCCAACACCTCCTGTTTTAGTCAGGGCAGTATCTCTCTCACTCTCTCAAGAAGCTATGCTTTCCTGAGCAGATGAAATTTATCTGAAATTTCAATTTCACCAAAGCATGCTGCACCAAATTGCAATTACTTGGGCGCGCCTCAATCAAGTTTGTGTTCCTTTCTCTCAATTCTATTTCATTCTTGTTAATTAGTAGTATTATTATTTGTAAATTTCATGGCTTTGATTAAACACCCATTTCCCTTGTTTAATTTTCCATCAAAATCCCAAAAACATAATTGCCCATTTCATGTACACCCAAGAATTTCATGTCAATTGTCTAAAAACTCACAAGATGATGACGAGAACAAGAAAACCAATAATGGGTTGGAACTGCTTAAGTTGTCTGTCACTCTTACTGTGATTTCAACTGCGCTGCCGCAGCCGGCTGTGGCGGCGAAAGTGTCCGAAAAGAAGCGTAGTGCTAAGAAAACAGTAGAAGCATTGACCCCAGAACAGTTTAAATCATGGTCTCAGGGTTTGCCTGTAGTTAGAGATAGGTTACCCTTTACTGAGGTATTGAATTTGACGGAGGAGGGTAAGCTTAAGCATGTAATTAAGCCTACTAGTGCTGCATTGAGGCGAAAACCCGAGTGGGTTTTGGTTGTTTTGGATGATTCTAGGGTTTTCAGGATTGTGTTGCCCTCTTTTGAGGGTAATCCTAACTTTTGGAGTAAATGGGATGAGTTGAAGGTTGATTCATTTTGCGTGAATGCATATAGTCCGCCGGTCAAGAAGCCGGAGATTCCTTCCCCATACTTGGGGTTCTTGTCGAAGGTACCCTTTTGGGCGATCAATTCGTTTTTTAAAACTAAGCCGCAATCGAAGAAGGCTTTAGAGTTGAAGAAGATGAGGGAGGAGTTGAAGAGGCAGAGAAAAGAGGACATGAAGGCAATGAGGGAGGAGAGGGAGATGATGGAGAAGATGGTGAAACAGCAGAGGAAGGTTGAGGAGAGAACCAAGAGAAGGGAATTGCAGAAGATGAAGCACGAACAGTCATTACGTCAGGCTCGGAAGAATTATAGAGAAATGGGGTATATATGGATTTCTTTGGCTAGGGACAAAAATGTGGCTACTGCTCTTGGGGTAGTCTTCTTTATCATATTCTATCGGACAGTAGTTCTTAATTATAGGAAGCAAAGGAAGGATTATGAGGACAGAATAAAGATTGAGAAAGCCGAGGCAGAGGAAAGAAAAAAGATGAGGGAGCTAGAGAGGAAAATGCAAGGATTGGAGGGCGAAGATGAAGAAGGGGAAGAAGACGGGAAGGGTGGTGAGCAAAACGCTTACATGAAGATGGCTTCACAGTTCATGAAGTCTGGTGCTCGTGTTCGTCGAGCACGCCATAAAAGACCACCTCAATTTTTGGAGAGAGATGTAGATGTGAAGTTTTCAGATGTTGCGGGGCTTGGTAAAATACGAATTGAGCTGGAAGAGATTGTTAAATTTTTCACACATGCAGAAATGTATCGTAGAAGAGGAGTGAAGATACCAGGTCTGATTTCTGCAATTTTTAATTTTTAACTTTTGTTTTATTTTTATGGCTTCCATTTTATATTTACCTGAATTTGTTCATTGTCAAAAGCCTTGTACTGGAAATTGGGTCTATTGATTAAGTCAGTTTTGTAGTGCCTCTTTTCTGTGTACCTCCTTTGGCTAAATTACTTAGATTGCATTTCTCATATTAAGTGAAAAATTACAAAACAAGGTCTTGTAATCCTTTCTCACATGCTGTGTGAAAGATCTTCATCTTCACCTAGATATGAGTCATATGACTGCTATTGCATAATAAGCTTGTGCTGTCATTTGACTTGTTTCTGTGCCTGTTACTAAAAGCTTCTGATTAAAGGTTTGTGGCAAGAAGTTCAAGTGAAAGCATTTTTTTTTTCTCTTTTTTGGTATTGTTATATAAGAAGCTGTGATGTTCTTTAGAGAACTTCATAAGAGAGGCCTCAATATGAAATTTTGCAGACCAGTAGGTGTTAAACGTATACCCTCTAAAGAGTTCTTTAAGAATTGGCCTTGTGAAGAAAATTTTGGTGCTCTATGTTTTGTCTAGCAGACCCCAAGCAGGGGGCCCCTGTCTATAACAATGTAGTCCCTAGTAGTCTGAGTTGATGTTCAACTTTCCTCTCTCCTTTGCCACCAGTTGTATCTCTTGTATGTCTTTACGGTTTACATCCTAGCCGTTTTGGCCTTTCTTCCTTCTTTTCTCAGCTATTCTTTTCTCGTATATTTGCTGTTCTTCCTTTGTTTGCTTTATATTTATAACTTTATGTTCTAAAGTGCTTTATTTACTATCTAGTATGCTAGTCAATAAATACATTAACATCATCAATACTAGCTATTACTAAAATGCTCCTTTTCCACTGATCCACCTCCTTATGTTGATGTGTTTCTTTCTGAAAATATATGACTAGCATTTACACTGGCAGCACTTCTTATTCAGCTATTTTGTTTAGGAGGGCAAGCTGGTTATTCAGAGAGGGGGGGTCTTTGCATCTTCACTTCCCACCTGATTTACAACTGACTCTCTTTCAATTTTCTTTTAATACATTTTGAATCTATAGCCTTTTGCAATTCAAAGGAAACGATTTTCTGAGTGGATTTAGATAACGTTAATAACACCTGCTGCTAGTATAAAAGTGTGTTTTCTGGTTGCTAGATGCAGTCAGCATATTTTTTTTTCTGTATCTTCTTAGAGTGCCAGACATACATTAATGATGAAATGTGAAATCAGCCCTTTAGAGACTATAGCGGCAGAAATGCATCTAATTCTTAGCAAGCCTGGTGAGTAGAGTCCAAAAAGGTTCTATAAACACTGCCTTTTCCACTATTTTTAGCGCCTAAAAGCTTGGTTAGATCTTAGATCTGCCATTATTCTCCCAGCTTATCACATGATAGAAAAAAAAGCTGTCCACCACAGTATCTTCCACCTCTTATTCATCACATGAAAGAAAAAAGGGAAAATATAATACTCCACAAGATAGGTCCAAAAGTTTTCGTTTTCTTTTTCTTTTTCCGAGGAAGTTTTCCTTGATCTAGGCCTTAAATTCCTCTTAGATCATTTCAAGGGGTTTTAGAAGATTCCATATCTCAGCTATAGGGAAGTGTTACATTGGTTCAGATATATAGGACTTCTGCTCCAATTCAATAGTTTGTCCGGATAAACATACTTCCTCCGTTACATATTATCTACAACATTTGCCAAAAAGGGAAACTACACATTATGTGCAACAAACTTTTTCTTTCCTTTTTTGGTAAGTATTTTAAAATGAAATTACTATAATACCCCCTGTTTAAGAACTAATAGCATAATTTTAGTTGCTAATTTAAATTAATTAGATTAATTAACATTAATAATTAAACAACTTTTTTCCCTTGCCTACTACTGCCACCACCACCATCATCATCGACCACCACCATCATCATCGACCACCACCATTATCATCAACCACCATGAGAACCACCGCACCAGACCACCAACACCATGAACACCTTCGACACTGGACCATTGAAACCAAGGCCACCATTACAACCACCAACACCATCTTCTTCATCTTCTTCTTCTAGGTTTCATCTTCTTTATCGCCACCGCCACCACCAGCAGCCGCATTCTTCTTCGTCTCAATATAAGGATCTCAGATCGAATTAAAGAGAGAGAAATGGTGTGCGATGTTAGAAAATCGACGAAATTCAGATCTAAAGCGAAGGGTTGGTGTTCGTGGTGGATTTCGATCCGCTGCGGCCTACAAGGACGGTGAGTGAGGTGGGTTGGATTCCTGCCGCAAGGTGGCTTTCGATTTGCTGCGAGGAGGGTGAATGCAGGCTAGGGTAGGTGGGGTTTCGGGATTTTGCTGGTGGTGGGGTTTCGGGAATTCGCTGGTGGTGGGGTTTCAGGTGGTGCCGTTGGGGTTTCGGTATTACACTGGTGGTGGGATTCCGGGATTTCGCTCAGGTGGTGGGGTTCCGCGATTTGGCTAGTGGGGTTCCGCGATTAGGCTGGTGGGGTTTCGGATCATGGTGGTGGTGGTGGTTACGGGGTAGCGGCGAGTAGGTGGATCAGTGGATGTGGGTGGTGGTGGATGTTGCTGCTGGTAGGTGGTGTCGGGGAGGCCATGGCAGTTGGTAGTGGTGGCCATTAACTAATTATCCCCCTTTCTCTCTCCTACCCTTAATCACACACCCTTCACTTTGTTAATCAACCCTTAACAAATTCTGTCTTGGGAAACGTGCAGCAATGTTTGTTGCAGAAAATACGTAACGGAGGAAGTATAAATTTTGGGGTGTCAAGGAGATACCCATACCCATTCCTGCTCGTTCCTGCTGAGTTCTTACAGTTTAACACCACTATCTTTGACTGAGAGTTGTGCATTTTCAAGGAAAATATACCTTTGGAGACTAATTAGTGGATGTCTTGGTTTTGAGAGGGGGTATGGACATGATGTTCTTTATACTCTGAAGAAATTCTAGAAATTTCCATGGACATATAACAGGCAGGTACACAGGCTTTCATCTTATTTGGATAATCCCAGTCCATTGACCATTTCTTTGTATCTTCCTTTTTCGTTCCCCAGAATCCATTGTAGGCTCTTAAGGATGAATTTGAACCCTTGTCAATGCTTTTTAGTTTTTAATGTATTGGAAGTCTTTTTGAAACTCCTGGGTTCATAGTTTTCATTTCAATAGTTAGCTTTGAGAAATTTTGCGTGCCTGAGTATTATCAGCTTAAAGTCACAACTTTGCCAGACCAGATTGATTAGGTCCCTGCACTAGTGGAGCCCTGATCTCCCTTTTATTTTATTGGTTTGCAAATATGTTCCCTGGAAATCCATTGAAATTTTCTTTCCATTTGTATATCAACACCTATATAATCTAGCAGAAATTCTATCAAGATTATTCATAATTGATCTAAGCTGATTGTATTGAGGAATTGATTGGAGAAGTGATTTGGTCTGCTTTTCAACCTTTGACCGGCATTATGGCTTCCAGCTGCATAGCTTTGCAGCTGCTTCATCCAAGATGAAGCTATGCTGATTTTGGGTTGTGTTTTTTTTTTTTTTTTTTTTTTTTTTTTTTTTTTTTTTTCCATTTAAGAGGGATACTTGAGTAAGTTTTAAGTCTTCACATTCCTTGAAGTTATCAATTTCAGTTTGGGAGGAATTTGGGGAGAAAGTTGTTTTGCTCATTGAGGCATTCATTTTTTGGCTAGACTTCATAAAACAGAGGTCGAGACCTCACTTTACTGCTTAACTGCATCAGAATCTCAAATTTTGCTTCCCCTAACAGAAAGAAGTTATCCGCAAACATAAATGCAATACTTCCTGAGCACGCCTTGTAAAAGAGAAATGCTTCTAAGTTAAAGAGTCTTTCCATACAGAGAATAAAGACTTCTGGTGTTAGAATTACTCTATGTCTTATTCTTCAAGATGCCTTAATTTCCTGAGGAGGACTTCTATAATTCCATTTATGATTTCCTAGGAGATATTCGATGGAAAGTATATAAAATATACGAGTTATCAATAAAATGTTACCATATCACTCAAACCTTCCGGTACCAAATGAAACATTTGTTGTTTGACCTTGGTGTCAGTTACGATTGTTTAGTCAATTTAGTGCTTCACGTTGTTTCTTTTGTTAAACTGTTAATAAATTGCTGCATCAACTTTTTGAAGGTGGGATTCTTCTTTGTGGACCCCCTGGAGTTGGGAAGACACTGTTAGCAAAGGCTGTGGCTGGTGAAGCTGGTGTAAACTTCTTCTCTATATCTGCCTCTCAATTTGTAGAGATATACGTTGGTGTTGGTGCTTCTCGTGTTAGAGCACTTTACCAAGAAGCAAGAGATAATGTAAGTATATTTTGGTTACTTAAAGTCATACACAAATTGAAGGTCCTTATTTTCTCTGGATTCTCCCAGAATGTGTTCTAGTACTAGCGTAAAACATGTTGACAGTTTTCATACTCTTTTGTTATTATAAAAACTTTGTCTTTGTATTCTTACTAATGCAATCATCTTATATGTCTCGGCTCATCTTTTCTGTTATAAGTGAGCAAGATTCGCAAAAGATCAAAAGATGAGCTAACAGTAACATGTATGTAATGGTTTGGGACTTGATAGGCTCCAGCTGTTGTCTTTATTGATGAATTGGATGCTGTTGGGAGGGAGCGTGGTCTCATAAAAGGTTCAGGTGGACAAGAGCGAGATGCTACACTAAATCAGGTTTAGTTATCCTGTTCCACTTCCATAATGTTTGTTGAAGCAGAGACATGGAAATTTTCATGATATAATTAGTTATTTATCTTCCTTTTTCATATCAATGACAGCTCCTTGTGTGCTTGGATGGGTTTGAAGGCAGAGGGGAAGTGATAACTATTGCTTCGACAAATAGACCAGACATTTTAGATCCAGCACTTGTTAGGCCTGGTAGGTTTGACAGGAAGATACATATTCCAAAACCTAGTCTTCAAGGGCGTATCGAAATTCTACAGGTGCGTCAGCTTTATTTTCATAGGTATTCATAAGCCAGATATTGTCAATAAAATCTACTTAAACCACATGTGGCAGTTTTACAAGTCGTTTGCCCTCTTGGAATAACCTTCTTCTCTTAACAGCTACTTACTATTCTTGTGTCTACTGGACTTAGGTTCATGCTCGCAAGAAACCAATGGCAGAGGATGTGGACTATATGGCTGTTGCTAGTATGACTGATGGTATGGTAGGGGCAGAGCTTGCAAATATTATCGAGGTTGCTGCTCTCAGTATGTTGCGTGATAGCAGAAGTGAGGTAATTTTATTCTTGGAAGCGTTGGACTTTGATGGCTCATGTTTTCCTTGCCAGTGAAAGTTTGCAGAAATGTGAATAAAGTTCAGTTCTTTTATGAAACATTTCTTGGAAATTAGACACTGACTTTAAATACTGATTTGTTAGTTATTATAAAGAGAAGAAAATATTATTAACCCATTGCCCTCCCTTTTTTTCCCTCCACCCAAATAAAAAAATAAGAGAAAAAAAATCCATCACTCACCTATTTGGAATACAGTCTTTTGCTTTCATGGCAACTGTATGTCTGTATCACCCATGTACATTCTCCCTTCTTAAATTATTGGATTTCCCTATGTTTTAAGTCTGCATCAAAGTTAACTGGATTTTACTTGACAGCATTACCACCATATTTCATTGTAAAATTCAAGATCAGTGGGAATGAAAGCAAAAATGAGAGGCACTTCCAAGTTTCAACCTGTTGGGTTAACCTAAACTTGAGAATTTTGGATCTAGGTTTAGCCTTTTTTAATCAGAAAAGGATATGCATCACTTGTTTATTTAAACCAAAAGTGCACTGACTTAGCTGACTAGATTGACTTGAATGCACCTCTCCTAGTAACCTCCATTAAAATGTTACCAAGGTAGTATTTGGCCAACTGGCCCAAAGAACTTGGTGACTATCTGGGTCTATAATCATTAGTCACGATTTTTGTTGCGGTATGCAGATAACAACAGATGACTTGTTACAAGCTGCACAATTGGAAGAAAGAGGAATGCTTGACAGGAAGGAGAGGAGTCCTGAAATGTGGAAGCGTGTAGCTCTCAATGAAGCAGCACAAGCTATAGCAGCTGTGAACTTTCCTGATCTTAGAAATATAGAATTTGTATGATCCTATCCTGGATTTGCTTTCATCATTTTTCAAATATTATTCTCATTGATGAAGTTGTTTTCTCTGTCATGATATTGTATTTAAATTTTAATTCTTTCCTGGCAGGTAAATATTGCTCCTAGGGCTGGCAGGGAACTTGGTTATGTTCGTTCTAAAATTGATCATATCAAATTTAAGGAGGGAATGCTAAGGTAGGTTTCCCTCACTACCGCTATTCTGTAGTCATTGTTGTCCTTTCTGTATGTTGGTATACAAGTAATACAACAGTGTACAACAACAGAACAGCCAATGTAGATCTTACTGTTGACAGTATAGAAAGATGTGGATATGAGGCTGTTTCTCAGATTCAACGTAAAAGACATGTTGATGAAAGAAAACAATATTGGGCAGATAGTAACAAATTTATGGTAAGAAGTGTAGTAAGTAGTAGTAGAACATAAATGATAAATCAACAACCGAAGCATGAAAGCCAGTGAAAGGACCTATCTTGAGTTGAAACCCTAAATGTATAAGATACTGTCTGGTTATGTAGGTCTTTTGTCAGTTCTGGACTTTTGGTACCACCTATCTTGATATGTATTTTCAATACAGTCATATCCTGGAATAAATAGTTAGAACATTGAGAAATAAATAGTGATACAAAATTTATTTTGTGCATTTACGTGCAATTCACAAGCAAGTAGGTGTCTCAACTTATAGCACATCTGACCTTCATTCATGGTGCCTTTAGATGCATATAGTTGACTTCAGAATTGCAGTCTGCATTCAAAGAATCTACTCATCTTCTCTGTTATCTTCTTTATGCAGCCGGCAGTCTCTTTTGGATCATATTACAGTTCAGCTAGCATCTCGAGCAGCTGATGAGATATGGTATGGTGAAGACCAGGTGAGGGAAAATTAGCATTGTTTGTGTGATGTTTCTGAAATATCAAAATTCATAATATTCCTGCATTTTTCTAGGTTGTGCAAGTTTAAGTCTGTAGATTGTAGACTGCTACTCTTGTTACCCATCTATGCTTATTAGTGTTATGTCTTTTCTGTTAGGCTGTGATTATAGTAAGAAGTAAAGGTCAAGTTAGCAAGACTTTTAATTCAGTGTGCCCATAGTTAAAAGCTTCCTATCTGCAACTCAATTACTATTTTTTTTTTTGTTTCATAATATGATTGTTCAAGTTCTCATGCTTGCTGTATCATAAGTTAACTCCAAATCCATATTAAGTTTCCAGCCCAAGTTAGTCTGTATAGTACTTTATTTGGCGAAAGCTTCTTATTTCAGCAAATAGACATTTCTTAAATTAAATACAAGTTTTTGATGGAGTATTATGCTGTGAGAAAATAATTAGCTTTCTTGGTAAAGCTAATTATGGGGGACTTGCTGTTAGATGGCAAATAGACTCTAGATACTTTAAATTTGCAGTGCAGTCTTGTATACTTGAGATTATAAAAGGTTCTGGAATTTAGTGCTTTGCTATGGTTTAGCCTTTCTGCACTATACTTATTTAAATATAAGTGTGGGACTTGAGATATAGCACAAATCTGAAGACACTGCTGGGAAAGTGAGAGGTTCTTCTTTGAGTCACCAGGCCATTGATAATTTGACGGGAACATTGCTAATGTATCTCTTCTATTCCTTTGCACGAGGATGAGGCATTGGATCGTAAGGGATGGAGGAGGAAGATTTTTGTTGATGATAAGGCTTTGATTGATTGATTCCTTTCCTCATGAATGTCAGTCTCTTTCTGAACTTCTAGTTTTGTACATCTGACGAATGTTAATATGTGTTGGTGCATGGATGATAGTGCTTAATGCTATTTCTCAGTGGACTTCAAATCAAATTCTCAACAAGGGTAATGTTAGCATTTGAGTAAAAAAATAATAGAAAAGAAAGGCAAGGGAAGAAGTTTTTTTTAGCTACAAAGGCATTACAAGTTACAAATGGGGGAGGGGATTCGAACCTGTGACCTAACGTACACAAGCCCTCAGTCTGGCAAGGGAAGAAGATGATGTGGTAGAGTATTGTTATAGAAATAATAATCTGCTATCTGGTTTATTATGTTTATCCTTCTTGATATCTGCTTGCTAGCTTACTAACTTTTGTTTCTTCTGCCCTCCTTGGTAGATATGACTTTAACTGCACTGAACTCTTGCAGTTGAGCACGATATGGGCTGAAACAGCTGATAATGCCCGGTCAGCAGCTCGTACTTTTGTTCTTGGCGGCCTGTCTGAAAAACATCATGGTTTAAACAACTTCTGGGTTTCTGAAAAAATTGATGTAAGCATTCCCAGCAGTTGCTATTACTTTTTGGCTAAAGCTCAGCTTTTACCAGTGTATGTTGAAACCAAATAAAATTGAGACCAGGTCCCAGCTTTTAACTTTCTTTAAGCCCCCCCCACCCCCCCCCCCTTTTTTCTTTTTTTTTTGGGGGGAATGGGACAACCTGCTTATTCCTGTTTGGTATATGTGTCTAATGGTTTGATTTATACATTGCCAATTATCAGGACATTGATCTGGAGGCAATAAGGATAGTCAACTTATGTTATGAACGTGTTAAGAAGGTATAGTAGATTAGTGTTGATGGTGTTATCTGTTTGCTGGTTCTATTGTATGACTGTTTGTTCTTGTCAGATCTTGCAACGTAACCGGAAGCTTGTGGATGTTGTGGTTGACGTACTCATTCAGAAGAAGAGTTTGGCAAAGAAAGAATTTTTTGACCTTGTTGAGATGCATGGGTCTCTCGAACCCATGGCACCAAGTATTCTTGATATTAGAGCTGAGAAACGTAAGCTGCTCCAAGAAACGATTACAAATCAGAAAGCTGCTATTGCAAGCAAAGTTTAAGCGAGAAACTTATAGGATCTTCTGTCTCCTTTCAGGTGATTATTTTTTTTGACCATTTCTTGTCATCATGGAATTCTATTGTTTCCTTTGATCATTTATCTTTCAAGGGTCCATGAAAAACCTTTCTGCTTTCTGGGGATAAAGCACTTCAAACCCCTCTGGCTCAATGTACTCTCCAACCCAGGGAAGATTACTGGCTGGCTCATTTTGTTCTGAAAATTAACGTTGAAAAAGAAAAAGAAAGAGAAATTCAACTGTCTTTCTTAAGAAGATTGCTTAGTTGCCAACATTTTCCCATCTATCATCTTAAGTTCTATTTGTAATCTACGGAGTACTTGTATGAGTATATAAAAATAATAAAATGAGAACATAATATTTCAGTAGGTTATCTACTATATTTATTACTTAGTATTATGCTATTTGAAGGAAAGATGACTGTTGCATTTTGTTTGCAGTAAGCTTGTGCATAACTGGCTGAAATGAGACTGAAAGTTCATTTTTTGTAATACTCTTTAAATCTGTTCTCAGCAGGATTGGAGGAGGTGATCTTCAAATCTCTAAATCTCTTGCTTGTTTGCTTGAGAAGAACAATTCGGTATTTGATGGTTGTCATCAAATTTAGAGTGACGAACCATGCTTGTGTGCTGCGCCTATCTGAATGCCTTATTGTCAGTTGCTGCAGGACATGTACTTCACCGTCCATGGACTTTCTACTGCAGCTTCAGCGGAGATGCCTTGCTCCTGGTTTGAAAGAGTGGATGCTGGTCAACTGCAGATAGACGGGCAGCAAAAACTACCACAGATTTTTCAAAACTTCGAATTTTGCCTTTTGTATATGAAATTGTTAGAGCTTCTAGTTTTTGACCCTTCGGGAGAATATAGGAGATGTTTTCTTTTGTTCCTCTTTTTGACCCATTGATGATATTGCTTTAATCCCCTGGGAAGTCTAATAAATTTATCTACGTAGTAAAATTTTGGTTTTGTAATATCAGCAACACTGCATTTATTTATTTATTTATTTTTCATAATTCGAGTTTGTAACACTTGTAAAAAGAAATTAAAGTTTTTGGTATGGTGACTGGTGAGCCCCTTTTGCTTATATGGACCTAATTGGGGTGTGTAGTATGGTCGTGTTGAGCAAATAACTTCTGTAATACAAAGAAGTTCTAATTTTAAATATTTTAGCCTTCTTGGAAGTACTGTGAAACACTAGCATTTATTTTAAGGGATAGTTGAGCTTGCCATGGCACAACAAATGGGCTACAAACAAACCTCTTATGAATGTGGTAACTCAGAACAGCTTTTGGCTCATGTCGTAAAAGGGGTAGAACAAGAAAACAGAGGAAGTGATAGTCCCCTATTTTTTGCTATGCTGGAGCCTCGGAACAGCTTTTGGCTCATTTCGTAACCTAAAGTTTAGGTCTGTCTAATAAATAAGTAAAACTAAATTTCGAGTAATATTCATTTTACCTATTTGTGTCTGTGTGACTCTGTGTACAATATATATATAAATAATTAAGTCCTTAAGGGTTACTCGTATGATTTATGTAACTCTTAAGCCGTAATGCATATAAAGCATTACATAAAACATTTTCTTAAAATGGTGGGTATAAGTATAAGTTTAGGAATTTATAACAAAATCATGTATTAATTGTTGATGTTATTAATGCTTAATAATTCTTAATATTTTTATTTATATTCTTAAATGCAGCCATGCATTTATCATTTTCCAATAATTAATCCTAATACTACGTATAGTGATATGCTTTTTTTTCAACCAAGCATTTAAAGTTTTAAGCTTTTGACTATTGTGTGCTCTGCCTCAAGTTATTATTTTGAATATGGATTACTTATCATCAACTTTTTTTTATTCTTAAATATTGAACTTATTTTATTTAAAATAAATGAAATTAAGGTGAGCATAACATGACCTGAGTTAAAAATGAAAACATAATTAAAACTTTTAAAATAATTAGATATGTTACAAATTTATTTCATATATATCCAATTGTCATCCGTCATCACAATATATTATATCCACCAAATTAGCAAGGATGTAAACCTATATCTATAGGTAATTGACATCTACATTTTCCTTACAACTAATACCAATTTAGAAAACAAATAAATCTTGTCTCTTATATTTTTTTATAAAGGTAAATTATCTCCAAATAAATATTCACAATAATGCTACAATCTATTAGTAAGGAAATAAATATATTAATTTTTATCATCATTATGTCTATTAATTGAATCAACAATAGAAAGAAAAAAAGAGAGCATATAATCGCTATTTAAGGAAATTGAATCAAATCATTGTGAGAAGTAAATGCATACAATTTCTTAAAAGCAATAATACTACCAAAAAACATCATATTATATAGTAATAAATAAAAAAGACTCGCACAATCCATGAATACCTATTGGATAATAAAAAATTCTTGTATGAGATGTTTATTCTTTAAGATAACTTCACTCTTTCAATTAAAAACAAAAAATGGTATCATGTTATTATTATTATTATTATTATTATTATTATTATTATTATTATTTTTTTTTTTATTTATTATTATTTTTTTTTAATCAGTGAACTTGCACGAATAAAAATTACAATAATCAATAATTAAATTATTGTCAACAAATTTTTTTCAAAAGAAAAAATAAAAAAAATCAAAGAAAAGATATTACGGAGTACTAGTAGAGACTAGAGAGTTAGGATTGAAAAGATAAGTGTTGGAAGTTTAAAAGGTAAATAATTTTCAAACGGTAAAAATTCAACGCACCTATACTATACACGTTGATTCCCAAAGATTGAGTCAAATTAGTCAATAACAATATTAATTACCCCCACATTATTATTAACTTCTCCCACGTCCCTTAATATCCTCTCCTTTTATTCTAACCGTTTCAATCCCTTTAACCCTCTTATATATATATATAACCTTTACTAGCCGACTTTTTCTATTCATTTTCATATTAATATTTTCATTCTTATTCCTCAAAAAAAAAAAAAAAAAAATTGATATTTAGAGAGAAATATTACTATTATTATTGTGTTATTAAGATGAAGGTTAATATGAGATTTATTTCACTAATCATGATTAGTGTGATAATTGGGATGCAATTAGGTGTTGTGGACTGTTTTAAGAGTTTTGATGTTGGTGGTAATTTTACTTGGCGTGTTCCTGATGGAAATGATACTGAATTCTTTGATCATTGGGCTGAATCCCAACGATTCCATATTGGAGATTCTCTACGTATGTTTTTATTTTATTTTATTATATAGTTTCATTTTTATTTTTTTTTTCATTCATAATTTAATATGTTGCATCTATCGTATCATTATTTTTCACTTTATTGTGTGTTGAATGTTTTAAAAAGAAAGTTATATCATACAATGAATGGTAATAGAATTTGGAATAATTAATTTCTAGTTAGGGTTTATATGCTTTGTTACGAGTTTATGTTTTTCTATTCTTTATTATTTTTAAATTTAATTAATGGTAAGTTTGTAATTCGTTCATTTTGTTTGGAGTGTATCATTTATTTATAATAATAAGCCTAATGGATTCATTGAAATTAATTGAGAGTACATCTTTTGAAATCATAAAGCCAAAGAATGAAATGTTTAGGGTTTATATGTTTTGTTATGAGTTGATGATTTTTTTTTTTTTTTTTTTTTCATATGAAGTTTTAGTTTATAATTTGTTCATTTCGTTATGGTATGGTACAAAGTATTTTATATTAATAAACCCTAAGGATATTGAGAGTACAATTTATAAATTCATAAAACCAAAAAGGGAAATCTTTTTATAATAAGTCATGAATAAGACTTAAGAGTGTAACTTTTTTTATTGGTGTAGATTAGCGTTTATATGTTTTGTTACGAGTTTATTAGTTTTTCTAATATAATAAATTCTACTTTATAATCTGTTCATTTTGTTAGAGTGTATGATTTTTTTAATAACACTAAACCTAAAGGTATCTACTGAAATCAATTAAGAGTACGATTATTAAACACTTAGAACCTGACTTTATTTTTTTTGTCAATGAGACAATTCTTTTATATTATGAAATGCTTTTTTATTTATTTTTGATGATGCAGATTTTCAGTACAAGAATGATTCAGTTCTAATGGTGGACAAATATGGCTGCTACCACTGTAACAAAAGCAACGCCACTGCTACGTACACCGATGGCAACACCGTAATTAAGTTGGAACGTCCGGGATACATCTACTTCATCAGTGGGAATGAAGATCATTGCCGAAAGGGACAACGATTGATCGTCGATGTCATATCTCCACATTCACCTCCAGTGGCGCCTCCACCTGGTTCGCATGGTCAGCCACCCGAGTCACCTGCACCAGCCGCCGAGTCTCCTGCACCAACAGCTGAGTCTCCTGCACCAACGGCCAAGCCTAGCTCGGGTTCTCAACTTCAAGTTTCGGCTCTTGTAGGGCTAGTTGCTACTTCTTTGTTCTTTGTTTGATAATATTGCACCATGAGGAAATTATATGTAGGGCGATTGGAACCATTTTTAAATTGTATGTTATTTAAAGAAGCATTGCTAGTATTCTAGTATATTGCTATTGTGTAGGTAATTATGGACATATGATTTTTCTCCGTCTGTTTTAGGGTTTATATTGTTGATTAATCAAACACATTCAAATGTTTTATTGTTAGTTTTGCATTTGGTGCCATGACGCCATTTTCTTGAAATCTTTTTGCTTTATAATATTTGAGTATAATAATTGATTATGAAGTATTAATTATTATTTTCTCTAAATCTTATCTATGCTCATAAACTTTAAGTATGGTCGTAAAAAGATGAGTTGTGCTAAAAATAAAATTCGATGAAGGAAACAACAAACAAGGTTACGTCGTGCAAACTCAAATTGGTCTTAGTTGTGCTAAAAATAAAATTGTGTTGGTGATTCTTTTCTTGCTGGTCAACTCGTTATATCCGTTATAACTTATATTAGGCAATTTTGGAGATGAGAGATGAAAGTAGACCCAAGTGATAGGAGAAAGAGCTTACTAACTAAAAAGAAAAGTGATGTAACTAATTTGAAACTTTCATATAGGAAAGTGATGCAATTAAAAACAAACAGAGTATGGATTATAATACCATGTAGATTCATGGCTTGGTTTGCCTAAGATTAGACGTGGCTTGGTAATATTTAAGTCGCTATAGTACAATAAAGCAAAAAGGGCAATTAATATTAGTCGTTGGGTTTGTTTGGGGAAGAGGGCAACTTTATTCAAAACCATCCTCTTTGAACCGAAAAAAATAATGGATTTTGGATTTTTCATTTGGTATCATTGTTCTTTGGGCTTTTTCAATTGGTACCAATTTTTTTTTTTAGATTCCCCATATGCCAATATACTTTTAATTTATTCAAAACAAATTTGTTTTGTATTCTTCGATTTGGGTGCCATTAAAATTGCTCGGTTATGATTTTAAGGCGTTGTTTAAGTCTTAAAGGTCAAATTTGAGTTTGAAATTAGCTTTAAAATGCTAAAAAAATGCCTTGTTTAATGTGCAAAATAAATTTCTCGCTTTGCATGTTTCGATTTGTTTCATTAAAAAAAATGTTCGATTAAAGTTTTGGCGGTCATAATTACTTAAATTTTGAAGTCAAAATTAAAAGAAGAAAAAAAATACCACAAATGCCCTAAACTAATGTTTTATTTGGCAGGAGGTTATGGTAAAGAAGAAGTCAAAAATACAATGGTACCTTGTGGAATACGGGGTAAAAATAAAAATTGGCTACCATATAGAAAGCCCAAAGTACAATCATACCAAATAGAAAATTCCAAAAATTACATTAAAAAGTAAACCTTCCATTTCATTTCTGCGCTTCTGTAATCTCTCCAATAAATTCTTTCAATTACTCAAATTATTTCTCAAATCTACAACAGTTGTTGGCTTGTTGCTCTCAATCCATCTTCTTTTTCGTCTAATTTCAATCTCTTTGTCAAGGTAAATCTCTAATTTCACTTCTTTATTTTTTTATTTTTTTATTTTTTTAGAGATAGATTTAGGAATTAATTTGAGAATTTTTTCAACGAATTTGATAACCTATTACTTTTTATTTAAATTTCACGATTGTAATGACGATTTGTTTGAACTCCGACAATTAACTAGTTATAATGAAGAGATTGTATCTAAATCAATCAATGCTTTCATTTGTTATTTAATTCATTATGTTGATTACAGTTGACATTGAGATAGCCTACGGGCGATTGCAGTGACACATATTTCATTTGAAGTTTCAAGGTTTTGGGTTTTGAACTTGATTTTTTAGTGTTTATTTATTTATTTTCCTCATATCTTTGATTTAGACGTTTGTTTTGCATTATATTTGTAGCTTATTTTTTTATATTAATTTTGATTAGTGTTTGCTCTTTATTTTTATTATTTTTATTTTTTTTTATTTTAACTTTTAGCTGGGTGTGAGAGGTAATGACGAATATAACATTTTTTTTATAAGTTGTTCAAATTAACGTGAAACAAATTATATTAAAGTTATTTATTAATTAACAAATTAAATAAATCTACCTATACAATACACATTATTGACACATATAATTATGTGTATTGATATATTACTCATAATTGTTATATTATTTTTCTCACGAATGTGCTGATATTGAAACATATGACAACTGTTCTGTAAATGTGTTGAAGAGAAGAGAATGATTGTTCTACTAGCTGTAGTCAGCACCTGTGTAGCTGCTGTCCATTTCAGATGCCGTGCAACCTGATTTGTTGTGGTCTGATACACTAAAGGAGCAAGCTTCTAATTTTACGCCAGGTTGTCTTTTCCCATGCCCTTGGTTTTTGTGTTCTTGGCTGCTATAAATACCCCTACTCTCTGCTCTTTAGTCCTAGTTATAACATTGAGGACCATGGTAATCCTTAAGTGTAGGGGAGAGATCATAGCATTTTTCTGCTATGGCCTTTTGTGTTGAACTTATACTTAGTTTTGGTTTGGTTTGTGTTGCCATAATGCCATGTATGAAACATGGCTGAATTTTGTGCAGGTTTTCATGGAAAGACATGATTGATTAGAATTTAGTAAAACATTTGAAAGTTGCTAATCCTACTTAAATGATTGTGAGTAATTAAAGCTCAAGAGTCTTTATGTGAAGTGTAAAATATATATAGGAATATCAAAATGAGTCAAAGATTTTATTCCAACAATCGAAGCTAGCAACTAAACTCTCTAAACTAGAAAAGTGTCTGGAATGTCAAATGTAGTAGAGTTTTTTTCATTTGGGGTTATCTTGTTGAGCTTAGCATCTACGTTGATTTCCACCTCAAGTAAATATGAAATCCCTTCTTCTTTCTTCATACTAAGGCGAAAAGACGACCCTATTGCTTGGCGAGTATCAACTCTCTCCCAATCAACTCCAAACTTGTTGCATGTGTCGATAGAGAATTGTCAGTAACCTTCATTTGAGACTATTAGCAAACTTATTTTTGCACAGTCGATTTGTTTGAACTCCGACAATTAACTAGTTATAATGAAGAGATTATATCTAAATCGATCAATGCTTTCATTTGTTATTTAATTCATTATGTTGATTACAGTTGACATTGAGATAACCTACGGGCGATTGTAATGACACATATTTCATTTGAAGTTTCAAGGTTTTGGGTTTTGAACTTGATTTTTTTAGTGTTTATTTATTTATTTTCTTCATATCTTTGATTTTGATGTTTGTTTTGCATTATATTTGTAGCTTATTTTTTTTTATATAAATCTTGATTAGTGTTTTTTTTTTGCTGGGGTGTGAGAGGTAATGACGAATATAACATTTTTTATAAGTAGTTCAAATCAACGTGAAACAAATTATATTAAAGTTATTTATTAATTAACAAATTAAGTAAATCTACCTATACAATACACATTATTGACACATATAATTATGTGTATTGATATATTACTTATAATTGTTATATTATTTTTCTCACGAATGTGCTAATATTGAAACATATGACAAACGTTCTGTAAATGTGCATGTAGCTGTATCCCAATACGTACTAATGCCTTTAATTTTGTTTTTCTAGGTTGTTGTAACCGTCTTCAAGAACGTTGATCTTTCGAAGGGGACACTACTAGAAAACAACCTATTTTCGACGGAAAAATTCCGTCGGAACACCCTGAATTTCGTCATAACCGGTTGTCGAAAGAGGTTTTGAAGGAAAAATGACCTTTTCCGACGGAAATACTTTCATTGGAAGAGGATTTCCGGCACCGGAGAAGTTCGTCGGAAATTTCCGTCGGAAAATGCTTCAATGAAATTTTAAAAAATACGTTGCACCACCACCGGTACGGCGTATCACCACCAACAACGCCTAACTAACCCTAACTCGAACATCAGACCACCACCGCCACTACCCCATTACATCAGACCACCACCACTCCACCAGCCTCTAACTAACCCTAACCCTAAGGCCAGACCATCAGACCGCCACTCTCCCCACCCTAACTCTAAACCCACCTAAGCCCATAGCCACCACAAACCCAGCGCCACCCACCACCACCACCACCGAACCCTAAACCAGTCCTACCTAACCCAAACCCTGACCGAACCCTAACCAAAACCCCACCAAACCCATACCCATATCCACCCACCTAAAACACCCAAACCTTGACTGAACCCTAACCAAACCCACCTCTCTCACCAAATTAACCCACCCCACCCTAACCCTTAGCCCTGGCGGCCTGACCTAAACCCACCTAAGACCACCGACACCCACAAACATAACCAAAAGACCATCGCGTCGCCACCGACAAACCCTAAGGCTAGATCTACACCACAATTACATGAACACAAACCACCCACCAGCACCGTAGTTTCCTGACACAAACCACCCACCAGTCCACCGCCACAGCAACTCAACCACACATCACCATAAAATTAAAAAAAATCTCAAAAACCAAAAATAAGTAAGATAAAAAGAACATACCTTGAATGTCACCAACAAAACCCCGAAATTGTCTTGAATTTGGGTTTTAAAGGTCTAGAGTTTTCATGGTCGAATTTTTTTTTTTTTTTTTTTTTTTTTATCAAAAGTTTTTTTTGTTCATCAAAACCGCAAGTCCGCATTCTCTCTCCTATCAAAACTCTCACCACCGATTGTTCAGTCCTCCGTCACATCGTGGCTCTGGCAATCAACCTGGACTATCTAGCAGCCCTTCATCGGCAAGAGTCGGTGACCTCACATCCCCAAATTTGGTTCTTCATTCTCCAGGTAACCAGACTCTTTTCTTCCTATTCTATTTGAATTTCAAGGAAATTTTGAAATCAAGGCTTCATAAAATCATATGCTATCACATTGATATGTTTAATTTTTGTTTTATCTTTCTTGTTTCAATTATTATATTTAATTTAATTTTTGATTTGGCGGAAAAATAAAATTAGGGTTTCTATGTTTAATTTCTCTTTTTGTTTCAATTATTTTTTTTAGGGACTTATAGAAAAGTAATTTGTTGAAATATAGAACCAAAATTACAATTTAAATGACGAAAAATTTATGGCCGAGGACGTTGATTTTCTAAAGCATGTTTCTTGCCAGTTGTCATCTTCTATTTTGGACGGTCGCTTGGTTTATTTATATTTATTGGAGTTGGGATGTTTATTTATTTAATGATGTGATCAATTCAAGATTTTAGGTGTTTATTTAGCTAATTAATGGCATGATTAGTTGAATCGTTGAATTGTATAATTATATTGATATGAGCTTGAATTGGTAGTATTGTGATTTGATTATTTTGTTTATATGTTGAATTTTCTATGAATAGTAATTGACTGATATGGTTGCAAGCCACATATGTGGTTAATTAAAACTGGGATCACTATACTTCATCTTGACTTCTTGAGGTATCAAAAATAATGTTAAGACAAGTCCTTAGTATGTTACACACCTGAACAAGATACCCTAGAAACGTAGTACATCTTGAACATGTCTTACCACATTAGGATTTCAGTTTTTTAACTTTGGAGATTGGTGTAGGCATGTGATTGCTCATTACTTGATGTATATTGCAAAAATTTTGATTTTGAGCAAAGAGTTACCTAATTTTTTTATTTAAATTAATCTAAGAGATTCAAATTTGTCTGTGACTATGTTTCAGAATGCAATTTTAGTTTTTTCTATAATTTGTTATTTGACATGAGTATCTTGTGACTGCTGAAGGCTTTAAAAGCTTACTGAATCACTTTACTGCCGAATAAATTGGTGAATGAGATTGCACAGTAGTTCCCTTTTATAAATGCCTTCAGGTATGAGTTGTTATATGTACTCGAGATGTTTTAAATTTTCAAATTGAACTAGATTCAACAAACATTGTCCTAAGGTAGCTACAATTGGAAAAATAACGTGTGTCTACCAACAATGTAATATCATTCCCTAATATAAATGATTATTTTTCTATCTTTTAGTTATTGGAATCACATTTTTTAGGTGGCTGACATCTAATTTTGTTGCTTTTGTATTTAGTTCAATACAGTTCCCAACAAATGCAAATACTTTCTCTCGCTTCTTTAATTAAGCTAGTAAGCAAAGAATTATAGTAACAATAGGCCTTATAAATCTTTGATTGATATTTTTTGCGTGTTTGTTATCCTCAAAAAAGTAGTGTAAGCTTCTAGGAGGGTAGATACCATAGATAATGAGATATAAGACGTAGTGCCAAATTCAGGTCTGCAAAATTTATTGAAATGCATTTTTTTTATAAAACAAAAAAAAAAAAAAAATTTAAAAAAACTAGCTTATACAAGTATAAGAGTTATGCGGCTTCTGGGATTTCTTTCCTCCATTGAAACGACTTATGAGGTAAGATTTTCTTTCTTCTAATTAATCATTGTATGTCAATTTTACTATTTCGGTTTATCGAAATTTACTTGTTAGTATAATCAATTTGGGGTTCTTCCAAGGTAGACTACTAAACTATTGGTGATAGTCATTGAAGTCATGAAATATTATATTCAGCGATTAATTTTTTTTGTTGTGCTAACATACTCTCTGAATATTGATGGATTATTTGACCCACCCTTTAATTTTTTGACAATACTTCCAATTTTATTTTCAAAATAACCTGATTTCTTGTTCTGAAACCCTTTGATTTTCTTATTTGAGTGTATTGTCAATGCCCTCCTCATTAATTTGATGACCCAATTGCTTGATCTGATCAAATTTGGTTTATTTAAGTTGCTTTGTTAAGTGGGATTTGTTTGATTTTTGAGTACCATAACTGATGAGACTCAATGCGTGTGTTGCCATCGTTGGGTATCTTGATTCTTGGAACTATTGTGGTTATGTTTGTGTGAGAATTCTTTTGTTACGACAGCTATATGAAAGTTATTTACAAGGATATGGATTGCCTAACACAATTCTTTTTTCTTTTTTTTTTTGTTTATTATATTGAAAACTCATTTTCAGTTTTGGTCTTTGATTGAGTGGTTCCTAAAATTTAATCAATACTTCTTTGTGTTTCATTGTGCATCATAACTTGACAGTTCAGAAGCTATATAGGTATTTAGGACAGATAACGTAATTCAGCTAGAGTGATGTCAGAAACAAAATCCAAAACAGTAAGTATCAATAGCCCCTCATCAATATAAGTAACTTTTAAAATTAAAAGGTTTATTCTACTAATTTAGAGTGGCACAACTCTTTAGCCTTCTCTACGACCCTGGCAGCTATTTTATTCAGATCATTGTCCACATATGGCAAAATTTCGGAGCCTCCTTCAGATTAGTGAGTATTGGTAGCATTTAATTTCTAATGCTTGCATTAATTTGTTCCAAATATATATTATATATGCTTTGTTTGCAGATAAATTGTTTTAATTTTCTTGCATGGAGGAGGAATAATATAAATGAGAGGTATAAAGAAAGGAGAAAGAAAATTGCTCAAAGTGTTGCTAATTCCTTTTCAGATTAATCTAAAGTCTTAATTCCTTTTATCTTTTCTAAATTCTTATTGTTATGAATCGTTTTATTGTGTGAAGACTTCGTGGTTGTGAGATATTTGCTCTATTTACAATATAAATTGCATGTGTTATGATTTTGAGGCCTTTTGTATAATATATTGATATATTCAAAAATTTTTATAGCAGATTTGGGGTTACTTATTGCAAATCAAGAAAGAATGTATTCTTACCTCTTTGGATTGCAAGCCTATTATTCTTGGCTGCTAACTGTTTCTTTATTTCTTATTGTGACAGTTGGCTTTAGTTCAAAATCAACATTATTGACCTCCCTCAAAGAATTTGCAACAGGCCTCTAGTGCTACAACTGAATTTGCAGCAGGCCCTGGTGCTGTTGTCGCTGTCACAGTTACCGCTGTCAGTACTACTGCTGCTGCTGCTGTCTGCTGTTACTGTTGTCTGCTACTATAAACTGCTGTTTGCTGATGTATACTATTGTTTGGGAATTTGGTTGTCTAGAGATCGAAGTTCACTTTCTTTTTGTTTTGATTATTAGATTGTTTAGCCAAACAAAAAAAATTGGTGTTTATGGATGTTTTTTTTAATGAAATAATGAAATTATATCAATTCAAATTATTGTCTATTGTGTATGTTAATTTCATATTTGTGGTTGTATACGTTAATATAATTTTTATATTGAAAAAACTAATAATAATTAATAAAAATTGCATAATAACAATAATAATATGTTACTTATTAATTAACGAGGTGTTACATTAGTTGCAAAAAATGATACATAATTTTGAATAAAGTGTTACTATATATCAATTGATGTTTGAAAATGTTACCTAATGATCAACAAGGTGTTATATTAGTTCAGAAAAGTGATACATAATGTCGGATAAAGTGTTACTTTATGATTGAAAAAATGTTACCAAAGATAAGAAAGTGTTACATAGGAAATAAAAGTAACACTTTAAAAATGATACTAATGAAATAAAAATGTGTTACATAAGAGGGTTTATAGTAACACTTTTGAAAGTGTTACCATACGCTATCCAAAGTGTTACATAAGACCTTAGGTAACATGGGCGGATGTATCACCTACTAAAGTGTTACCTATTGTTTATAATAACACTTTCACTACTTTCTGTAACACTTTTTGGGTGTTACTTAAGGTTAATTATGTACTAGTGAAAAAAAAAAGAAAAAAAAAGGGGGAGTGTTTTTAGCATTTTGCTTTGAGTTTGTGTCGAGTTAAAGTGTTTCCTTATAGCTTTGAGTTTGTTCTTAAGTTATAAGATTAGGGTGAACTTTGAGTGTATCTTGAGTTCTTGCCTAAGATCCAGAACTTTGAGTGTGTTCTTGAGTTTTGGTTATCTATCACATTTCGTGAGTTTTCTAGTGTAATTCGTGAGTAACACGTTCTAAAAAGTTTGAATCCATCAACCTATATCTGGTGGGTTTATTTAGATTTACATCAACCTATGTCTAGGTGGGTGTATTATATAGCCCACCTTTTAAGTGATCTGCATGAGCAGCACCATATGTAGAAGTCAGTGCGTTATTAGGAGGGCCTGCCAGGAATGAAGTTGGAGCATTATTCAGCATCTACTCGGCAGTACGTTATTTGAACTCCACTAGTGTGATGTCTCACAACTCCTGAACCCCAACTCAACTGAGATGAATGCCCAAACTTCAACTCAATGCTAGAAGAAATAGGACCTCTCAGCCAAACAACTGAATTGTTGTAGGCTTTAGAATCAACTCATTACAAGTTCAGGAAAGCAGAACTAGACAATTCAAATCCTCACAAGATAAAGAGAATCTGTGTCAGGTCATGTCTAACTCCTAGCAAAGCATACGAATACCAAAGTTCTCTTAATGTTTTCAAGTCGCGCAGATTAGTTTCATTACTTCCAGGAACTTATTTTCAATGTAATGCAAAAGATTGTTTGGATTTATCATTGAATTTTCCATGTTGACTAAGAAAACAACTTTCTTCAAGTAAAAAACTTCTTTCATGAAATTAACAAAAGTAATATCGTATACAATACGTATGGCAAATAAGTTAAAAAACTGACAATTTTAGATTCCAACACAATCATGCATAGACACAGGAATGAATCAAACAAAGAATTTCATAACAATAAGCAACAATTTTAATGTTTAGGAGAGTCAAAGTAAAAACATTTAGTTGACAAGAATGTAATTGATATAACTCATCTTTAATTTGCTTGATCGACCTAATGAGTAATGACTACTGCCAAGCTAAGTGGTTTAACATTTAGTATGAGTATTGATTTTTGGAAGATCTATTACATCCAGCCGCCTCTATGATAAGGTTTAAGCAAGTCTGAAGCGAAGCTCTTCCAGCACCTTAGCAGTTCTGGAGGACAGTTTACCTTAGAGCTAGGGACCTCCCTCCCCCTCCCTAAATGAGGGTATTTTCAAGATGAGGGCTTTTCTTGATATGTGCAGAAAAAATTGTACTTGTAATAATTATAAGTTGATGTTCACCTCATAGAAGAAAGCAAATCAACAATTTCATAATCGAACGAGTGTCTTTCTGATGTGCATGGTGTATAAAGCATCAACATAATTACATGCACCTTTAGGGAAACACAACAGCAAAACTGACGCACAATGCAAGCAGCTTAATTACTACCAACATGAATTTTATTTTATTTTTTTTCTTTTTTTGGAAGAAACATGAAAACTTAATATAATTCCACCCATAATCTATAATTTTACCCGATTACAACAGAATGAAATAATTGAGAATGACTTCAGCTGAAGGGACTGGTGATTGTTCAATAATAGGAGAAAGAATAATCATAAGAGAATAGTGAAGCAAAATGTCACTCCTAGTTTTTTTAATTAATATTTCCGATATCAAGCAATTTGAGGCTTTAATTGTTAATCAACATCTGATTTATCACACACTATGTAAAATACTCTAGCATCGTATTCAACTGTCAGGTGAAATTATTTAGTTCAATCTATGTGAAGATCAGATCATATAGACCGCAGGCCATGTCTTGCAGCTTAACACCTAGAAAAAAGATGTACATGTGTAATTCCATTCATAGCCGACCCAAGGAAATTAAGAAAATAAAAGATTGGACCCCAAGAATAAGTAAGCATATCATATCACTAATAAATAAAGTTTGTCCCGCACCTAGGTCACGAGACAGCGACACTTGGTATTCAGTTTTTTCGCCAAGTGTCACGCCACATAGGCAATAATAATAGGTATTATTGTGACACGTATGATGCTAATTAAGCGATTTTTGAATAGATTTTTTAAGATATAATTATTGTATAGATTATCGATGGAAGTCTAATATTTCATATATACAAAATTAATAACTTTTTATTATAAATATCCTATAACTCAAATCTATTTCCATCATCAAATTCGTTTTAAAAAGTTCATTAAAATAAGATCCATTTACAATATATTTAAGGAAAAATTGCTGGGAATAATCCCACCTTTTGAGCCTTTTTTTTTTTTTTATTTTAATAATCCCACCTTTGGGATTTTTTTTAATAATCTCACTTTTATACCCAATCCGCTCAGAATGGTCCCAACCGGTCAAGTAACCTGTTATAACAAGTTACCTGACACGTGGCGACCTGTGATTAGTCAAAAAAATTAAAAAAAAAAAAAGAATTTTTTTTAGTTTTTCCTATTTATTATTATTATTATTATTAAAAAAAAAAAACAACAACAACAACAAGTCCTCCCCCTTCACGGCCTTTAGCCACCCCCTTTCCTCCTTGCCCGCATCCCTTCTCTTTCTCTGCGCCCGACCCCCATCCCACCAGCGACGCCCTCCCTTAATCACCCCGCTAGCACCCCTCTAGCCAGCAATCTCTTTTGCAACCTCTACTCGCATTCCTTTTACAAATCACCCGTAACTCCCTTTGCTGAACTTGACCCGGAACGCAGGAAAGGGATGTGGGTTTAGGTGGGCTTCACTGATTGTTGGAGGGGTGAGGATGGCTAGTTCAACGAGCTAGGGTTGGGAAAGTGGATTCGGGGTAGGGAGGGGGCTGGATGGGGCTTTACGGGTCGGGATTAGGGGTGAGGCAGGAGAGGAGGAGTGACGGCGACAAGGGTGAGGGGAGGGGGAGGACGATAGGGGTGGGGTGAAGGGAGGAGGAGGAACGGCAGGGGAAGATCCGGTGGGTGGGTTCGGGGTGGGGTTTATTTTTTTTTAATTTATTTTTTTAAAAATTTTGGACAAATCAAATTGTGACACGTATAAAATAAACTTAATAAAAAAAAAATTACCTCTTTAACCGGTTACTGGTCACCCGAGACCATTTTGAGCGGATTGGGTATAAAGGTGGGATTATTAAAAAAAATCCCAAAGGTGGGATTATTAAAAAAAAAAACGCTCAAAAGGTGGGATTATTCCCAGCAATTTTTCTTATATTTAATCACAAACTTTTATATGTAACTAGTCAAACCGTGTCACCAACTTTTATAAGAGTTATTTCGTGAGTGGTACAGGGGTTAATTGGTCAGTGGTATAGTGGTTACTCAACTAATGTTATAGATAAGGGTTACTCAGTTATTATTACAAGGGTTACTCGATCAGTTTTATAGGGGTTACTTTGTCCGGCCACATACAAAATGCATTGTTATTTAATTTATTTAAAAAAATAATAGAGAATCAGTAAAAATAAGTTTTAATCTGTAAAAATAATTTTAGTTTGGTAAAGATACTTTAAGTTCGTAATTTCAAGTCAATAATAACATATATATCTATTTACAAACAAAACTACAAAAAGTACACTATTATATAAATATAAGCCATATGATATCGTATGTATAAATATTCTACATTATCATAACGGATTATATGACCGTAATTATTAACATTCAAATAAAAATGTTATCTTAAAATTTTATCAACCATCAAACCATTGTCCGGGCACAAAACTAATATATAAAGCTTAACTTTTAGCTAGGCCACGAGACAGCGACACTTGGCATTTTAACTTTTCGCCAAGTGTCACGCCACGTAGGCAACAATTAATTATTAGTATGACACGTAGGATAAAAATGTTGGATAAATTTAGATATATTTTGTAAGATAAAAAAGTTAGTTTAGAGTTTTATTTTCAATATAATTTGGATAGATTTTAGGATAAAATTACTGGTTTAGAGTTTTATTTTCGATAAAATACCAATATATATGTACAAATAAAATTATAATCCTATTAAAAATAAATAAATTATAACTTTCAATAATTCTCCATAATTTATTATTTTTATATCATAATTTTTGTATTTAAGAGTATTTCCAAAAAAATTCTTTTATGATATACTTTAAAAATTATAACCCACAACTTTATGATCGGTAGTAATATATTTTTACTTTCAAACTGAGGGTTTCGAATAAAGTCTAGGAGTACTCAAAATATTAAATGTCAATGGAACCGTAAAATTAAATTACTCATCCGATTATGAACATTTAAAGCAACTAATGTTTCAAACGTGGATAGGTTTAGACATTAGTAATAATGCCTTTGAAAAAATCATTATTCCTTATAATTATTTTATAAGTAGCCAATTAATGTAAGGATTTTTAAAACATAAGGATATATATTATGGAGGGAACCCGGGGCATCGCTGAGGGTATGTACTAGTCACTAATAAATAAAGCTGGTCTCGCAGCCAGGTCACGAGACAGTGACACTTGGCATTCCAGTTTTTCGCCAAGTGTCGAGCCACATAAACGACAAATAGATATTGTTGTGATTAGATTAGATGCCGCGTTAGATTAGATTAGATAGATTTGTTTAGGATAAAAAAAAAAGTACGTACACATAAAATAATTTATAATTCTTTTGAAAAAAAATTTATCTTTTTATTGACAATAAAATTTTATTGATGGAGACACACCACATATTATAATTAATGTCCAATAAACAATAGAATTTAGCTCCTATACGAATAACCACGTAGATA
Source organism: Chenopodium quinoa (assembly GCF_001683475.1). Classification (NCBI taxonomy): domain Eukaryota; kingdom Viridiplantae; phylum Streptophyta; class Magnoliopsida; order Caryophyllales; family Amaranthaceae; genus Chenopodium; species Chenopodium quinoa. Next base: position 505,137 of record NW_018743014.1, on the reverse strand, counting down.
TAATTATAAATATGGTCATGTATAATTAATTTTTTTTAGTCCCTACCATTGATTTATCATCAAAGCTTTTGAATCAGCCATTCTTCATATTTGGTTGTAATATTTTTGTTGTATGTTTGTGATTCTATTAATGAAATTAAAGAAGTAAAAAACTATTAAAATTAGGACACTACAGAATCTGTACAATACAAGGGAATCTTGAAGTGAATTCAGATCAATGTTAATAAGGTCTTAGAACTTTACGGGTTTTACACTTAAAAAATGTTTCAATAATATTTTTTTCCAGATCTTGCAGCTATGCCACGAGACATCGATACTTGGCATTCCAGTTTTTCGCCAAGTGTCGTGCCATGTAGAAAACAAATAGGTATTGTAGCACATATGATGTTAAGTAAATGAATTTTGGGTAGATTTTTTAAAGTAAACATGTTGTATAGAGTTTTACTATTGATATACTTCTAATATTTCATACATACAAAATTAATTGATTAGTTTTAACTGATGTCTGATTTGTTGTATGCGAATTAGTAAATTGTTAGGGTTCTTCAATTTATTGTGGGTTTTAATTTCTCTCCTCAATCAAACCTTAATTTCTCTTTTGATTTCCCCCTTTTTTCAATAAAATGGAGGTGAATAATGTAACCCCAAATGCGATTTCGAAGATTATTGCAAACCCATCTCCTGATTCTTCTGAAGATCTTCCAGATCTTGTTGTTCAAGTCATTGATTTGAAAGCCGTCGGCAATCGTGAAACCCTAGATCTGTGTTTGAGTCCCTCGATGTCGGCCATGAATGTTTTTCCATTACACCTTCCATATGTTCGTAGGGTTTCTTGTCTGACGCTCAGAAGAATTCATGGAGTTGGGGCAAAAATCTCATGCGATGATAAAGATAATGTGAATCTTGAGTCCCCCCTGATTCGCTTCTTAAGCGTTAGATCCAATAACTGTAGCTGATGGGTAAATGTCTCTGTGAAACCCTAATTTATTTATCATTCCGTTTATTTTTTTATTTTTTTTTTTATAAATAGCAGCATGTTTAGGGTGGAGGATTTGTTTCTAGTTGTGGTTGTATGCCAGTAACTTCAGTTGCTGGCCAGGATGGATTTTGATGATATTTGTGTTGGTGTTCGTTGATGTTGTGTGGTGGTTGTTGCTTACTATCTGTAGCTTGTGTTATTGTTGATTCGTTTGCCCACCCTGTGTAGTTGTTTGTTACTCTGCTCAGCCTGTGTTGTTTTTGTTTCATATGCTCATTCTGTGTTGTTGTTTTTGTTTCATATGCTCATTCTGTGTTGTGGTTCCTATGGTCAGCCTATGTTGATGTTGGTTCTAATGGTCAGCCTATGCTGTTGTGAATGCCTATGGTCAGGGTGTGGTAATGTTGCTTCCTATGGTTACCATGTGTTGATAATGCTTCATGTGACTAACCTATGTTATTGCTTCATGTGGTCAACCATTGTTGATGTTGATTTCTTTGGTCAGCCTCTTTTATTATTGCTGCCTATGCTGAGCTTGTGTTACTGTTGTTACGCATGTTGAGTCTCTGCCTTTGCCTATGCTGAGCTTGTGTTGCTGTTTTTTCGGTTTTGGCCTTGATTATGGATTATTCTTCTGATTTTGATCCAAGTGGTTGATGAATTGTCCCTTTAAATGCAAACATTCTTTGAATTTTAAAGATGTGTTGAGTCCTAGTGGTTGATGAATTTTAAAGACGTGTGCTATTGATATCATAATGCGTTGAGTCCCTTGGTCGTTAATAGTTACACTAGGATAATCCATATAATGAAGGGACTCACTTTCATCGTACAACTTCTCAATGTGATTTGCTCCGGTTTGTCCGTTGAGGTAACACAGTTTGAGAAGTTTATGAATGAAAAAAACCCCCTGATGGATTCATGAATTATTTGCTTTATTTTGATGAAATTGATGTAGATCTTTGTGGTACTTGTAGAGTTTAATTGATAGCTCCCTACAACAGTGAGTGAATTAGCTCCCCTAATATTGATAAAAATTATTCAACGAGTGAATTAGTTCCCCTAATATTTATTTTGCTGAGTTTTTGCTTTTAATAGTTCAATTTCTTCCCAATTTCAATTAATTTTAATTTGGTTGTGTTAGCTTTAGTAACATATTTTTAAATATTTTCTTCTAGGGATGAAATTGGTTGTTGTATTGTAACTGAATCAGTAATGTTTTATTCAATGATTGTATTACTTTGTGACCGAAATCTGAGTTTCATTTGATATTTCTAGCTTTAATAATAAGGAAGAGACTATATTGGAGATTTGCTCACTTGATCACCTAGTGAATGTGTCAACTCCTGTTTCTCATGTGAGTTTGATACTTACTTCTCTAATTTCTGTTGGGCTCACCAATCACTTTCTTTGATTTTTACATGTTTGTTGTTGCTACTTTCGAAATTGGTCACCATTTGCTTTGAAGGACTTGATTCAGACTTCTAGAACTCTCTCATCACAAGCTCCACATACTAAACCTCAGTTTGCTGCTTGTTGCATGATTGTATTAGTGTGTGTTGGGTGCTGCATGTTGCTTATTTTGCTGCTTGTTGCTACGTTTTATTGTGGGTAAAGTGTTCCTGCTACTGCTTATGTTTCTTCTTTGTGTGGTGCGTGGCCTGCTGTTTAGCTTGTGTGTGGGATGTAAAATTGCTATATGATGCTGCCGCTTTGTTGTTGTTTGTGTGAATTTTTATAGCCCGTGATATTATGCTTTTCTTAACATGAACATATTAAAAAATATCTTGTTGTTAACATTTTGTTTTACTAATGTCATTTAAAGTCCTAAGCTTATTGATTGCCATTGTTTGTAATTTACTTAAAAAGTATAAGGTGTAGATTTGGTGGATTCTGTAAGAGAGGGATCTTTATAGTGTAAAACATGTTTTTTTTTTTTTCTTTTTTTTGGACTCAAATTAGCATCAATAGTTCTTTGATTTGATTTCTGATTGGTATGACTGAACACATAATATTTTAATTTCATGTGTCAAAGTGTCTGCTTCCATGATACATCTAATTTTTACGAGCTTATGTGTGTTACCTTAATTCACCACTAATATTACCTAATATTGTAGCTTTCCAATGTCAAAAATCATTCGTAATAAGCAAACCATGCAATCTGTTTTATAAGGTGTCAAAATATAATGTCATAGTGCTCAAGCCTTAGTGCTTTTCTTTCACCTACATGTTCTTGTACCACTGCTTTTCTGCTAGAGTGGTGCAGCATATATTGCTCATAGTGCTCAAGCGGCCTTAGTGCTGCTGCTTCGGTACTGCTACTGTTTAGCTGCTCTGATGCTGTTGTTCAGCTGCTGCTATATTTTTTTATTTTATTTTTTCAAGTGTAAAATTACAGGTTATTAATGAAAATTATCAGTTTCAAGTATATTATGTATATTTATAATAGTCTGGTGATAAATTCAGATGAAAAAAGCAAAAAAAAAAAAAAAAAAAAAAGTTTTTTTTTTAATTTTTTTGGGCATTTTTGGCATCGGTTAACCGGTGCCAAATCTAAGAATTGGCACCGATTTTGAACCGGTGCGAATGCTTCTGATTTTTGGCATCCCTCAAATCTGGACAGGTTCAAAACCGATGCTAAATGGGAGTTTTAAACCGGTGCTAAATGGCATTTTTCGCCTAGTGTTCGATATTAAACCCAAGAATTATCGCAAATATTAAACTCAAGAATAAACGCAAATATTAAATCCTCCATTTCTATTATGCGCTTCTCTAATCTCTTTAATTTGATGTTCTCCAATTCTCTCTCATCTAATTTCAATCTCTCGGTAAATCCCTAATTTTCTCTTAGCTTTTACTTTCCTTTTCTTTAATTTCTCTTGTTTCAGTTAGATTTAGGGGTTAGTTTGGGAAAATTTTCAACCAATTTGATTTTTTGTTTAATTTTCACGATTATAATGGCGATTTATTTGAACTTCGACTCTTATTTTTGTTGATTGTAGCGATCGTGCGCTACAATTTGTTGATGGCAGTTGATGTTCAAAATGTTTCAAGTATTGAACCGATGGGGGTTGCAACTATCCGGATTTTATTTGGAGTTTTAAGGTTTTGGATTTTGAATTTGGTTTTTTGATTTTTTTTTTTTTTAGTGTTTATTGTTGTTCTTTTATTTAGTGTGTTTTCTGTTTCTTGGTTTGCTCTAGCTGGAGTATGAGATGTGTGGTATGAAGAGTTTTAAGGATGTCTGGGCGAAAATCGGGATCGGATACTGTGACATATACGGGTTTTCTGCTACCCAGAGGGTAAAATGTGTTTTTTCTGGTTTTTTTTTTTTGGGTCAATTTATGCGTTTTTTCTGTTTGCTTTTGCATTTTGTATTTTGATGACTGTGGGAGGAAAGACAAAGTCAAATTTATTTTAGGTGCTGGTCGTCCGTCGACAGGTGAATAATTATCGTGAAGTTTGATGGCTTGCAGCCACTAGAACACACCTTTGTTGTTGCTCAGTGGCAAGTCAAATCGGTGAGTTTGATGGCATCTCAAAGTCAATATAAAACAAATTATATTAAAATTATTTATAAATTAACAAATTACGTAAACTATTATCTTTCTCATATTAAATTAGATTTGCTAATGGTGAGAGGTGTGAAACAAAGAATGTGAAGGATGTGTACACGGAAATTTGAGTCGGATTGTTTAGACAATATGATAGACTAGTTAGGCTTATCATCTAAGCGCAATAGATGTCTAGCTATTTGATATTGAAATATATGACAAACGTGATAGATTAAAATTTTGACGTAGAACTCCATCTCAAATTTATTCAGTTATTTACAAGAGAAATTATTCAATAGATAAGTAATAACAGATTAGAAGAAAAATAATTGTTGGGTCTATAAATATGCATGTAGCTGTATCCCAATACTAATGCCTCCGTCTTTTAGCCCATTCCTTGAAAGTGTTAAAAGTTACAAAAATCATTACAGAGTCACAACAGAAAAGTTAGCATTTGTCATTTGGGTGTGACATGGTTGCTGGCTCTTGCAATGGATTGATTTTGATCTTAAGTGGGACGCAGCACATTGTTATCTGCAACCCAGCTATTGAGCAAGAGCACGCGGGGTTTAAATTACTACCTTGCATAGACTATAATTATGATCGATTCTTATGATCCTTACGGCTCTTATTATGAGGAGCATTATTGGTACTATGAGAGTCATAATTACACATGCTATGTGGGTCGAAATTTTAGTTTCAGGGTTTACGGGCTTGGCTATGATAGCTACAGCCACTACTTTAAGATTGTAACATTTACTCCAAAAAGGCTCTTATTTATAGTTTGATAAAAGACAACCAAACCCTGGAGGACAATGAACTTGCCAAATATTATCACACACAGTGTCCCTAATTATGCAGGGGAAAGGGAAGAAGAAAAGTTATATATCTAGACTTACGACCAAGGAATTCCAACCAACAACCACTTACACTGGAATATAACCAAGTACGATCCATTGATTTTTGAATACTCGAGGGAAATGATCCCAAGCTTTGACCTTCACAAGGAAGAATGGGGTGAAGTGCCAATGCCGGATGTATTAGATCAAGGATATTTTTTGCATGGCTACATATCAAAGCCTTACATCATAGAGCTTGGAGTGTTAAGTGGATGCTTATGCCTCTAGATATCTAATGGTGAGCCAGAGAAAGGCAGAAATGAATTGCCCAGGACCCGTATGAAATGATTTCACAGAAAAAGAAGGGCAGCCTCACAGTCACAATGTCTCATCAATTCTCAAGCTAGGATAAGGTCGTACTCCGCTGATTATATCTGTCATCACAAGTACTTGAATGCCACATTCACCTTGATCACAAATTCATCGAGAGGCAACTGAAGAAAACTCTTGGAATATAAAAACAATTAGGAACATCACTCACACACAACATAAAGTGACCGAGAAGAGTTTACCAAGGCCTGGGTATGTTAATCGCTAATAGATAGGCAAAACAGCTAACACAATTGGCTATCATCAATCAACTCACTTCTAATCACCAAATAGGGCCTTAAGTATTTATTACAAGTCTCACGCTTTGTAGCCTTAATAGGTGATATACCCAGATGGAACTTCACTTAGCACATTAGTTTCAAATGATGAAAAGGTCCCCACTGTTAATTTTTTTTTCTTTCTCAACTTAGATGTCTTCCTCTTGTCATTGAGTAGCATAATACTCAATCCAACAAAGATTATGCATAAGAACCCGCCACAGATAGACAACACAATTCCGGATGTCTTTTTTAGGTGTTGGACTTGTAGGGTTGTAGCCCACCTTGCTGCAATGTAAGCTATGGCTAGGAAGAATACTGCAAGCCATAAGAGCTTATGTGTTAGAGTCAACACCCTTCGCATCGGTGTGGTACGAAAAGGAATGATGCTGACAAGAATGACAACGATGCCAAGAGACAAGAAGAGGGCTACATCGTTGCTGAACACAAACACCTTAAATGCTGTTGTTTGCGACAACACTGGCTTTCCTTTGTTAGCTCCTTCTTGAAAAAAGCCCCCGGGAGGGCTCAGGCATCCTGTGAATGTTACCGTAGCGATTAAGATTGCGATTATGTTGATCGTATTCCTTGCATTTTGAAGCCCTTCTATGTGCATTTCATACATCCTTTTCTTCTGTCTATCCTTACGAACACCCTTTTCTGTTTTTAAAGTCGCAAGAATTTTTTTCACAGCTTTATATAAGGGCTTTTGATAAGATGCATTTGCTGACATAAGAGTATAACATTAATCAGTAATAATAAAACTTTTTGCTCATACAACAAAAAAGATCATAAATTATTAAGGCTGGGTTTGATTGAGAAAGGCAAGAGTCTAATCCTGAAACGCACCTTTACGACCCTGATATGCAGTACCATCAGTACGTGAATTCAATGAAGTTGACGAAGAATTTCTTGATAGAATTTTGTCTGTTTTGTGCTCAATGGTCACTAATCCTCCAAATCAAGAAATGATAGATACTGTTATAAATCCTCTCTACTAATACTAGAAGATGCAGGAATTCTAGTGTAAAGATTGTTTTTGGTGAAGTCTGTAATAAAGATTGTAAACATGATAATTGTTGAATCTTAATAAGATATAAACATAAAACATGTTAATGGCATTACGAAAACAATTATACAACATGAACATAGGCTCAAGTAAAATTCAACTTATGTAGTTATGTGACATTGTGACCCTCTCACTCTTAGGCTCGTCATGTAAATTCAAAAGATCTGCTTAAGGGCAAAGAAAAGGGATTTCTGAGTCACGAATATACATGTTGCTAGGAAAAGTAAATTTCTTAAGTTTGTGAAACTTAAGTCTTACTCACCATTCTCCATATTTTAACCAAGAAGTTAATAAGTGGTATAAAGAGGGTAGATTTCATAACAATCTTGCGAAAATGAATGCATAAACTCAGCAAAAGAAGGTAATATCGATTGATAAGACAAAAAATCAACCAAACATGCACAAAAATGTGTAACATTGAAAGTTGTCCAAATAGCTTGTACCTTCATCTTCCTGGCTTAATTTATCAACGGATTTTGGTTTTGAGTTGAAATAAACTTTATGATGCTTTTCTAACAAGAGTTCCTTGAGATACTGGGCGACAACATCGTCTGGTCTATACTTCTCAAGAAGGTCAAGAGCAGTAAGCCCTGCCTTATTTTTGGTTTTTAGTAGTTTCTTTGTTGCTTTGTTGATCAGATACTCTGCAATCTGTAAAATATTAGAAGTGTTACTGTTCACTTCAATATGTCATGTTGATCTCAAATTGAACACTGCAGATCAGACTATTCTATAACTGTGAAGCAATCAGTGCCTAATCACTAAAAAAATTTAGTTGCGCTTAAGAAACACTAGTTATTAGTCTCGTGCATTGTACACAGATAGTCAGCTGTGAACCTGTATAAAGAGAGCAAAACTAAGAAAGAAAGAATTGAAGTATATTAACATGAGTTGGAGCTTAAGATAGATGACATGAATAAGTCTTGTTCTCTTCACCTTAACAAAATAATATTCAGTAAAAATAATTTTAGTTCTATAAAAATGGTAAATTTAACAAATGTAATAGAAGATCAGTAAAAATAAGCTTTAATCAGTAAAATAATATCAGTTTAGTACAATTAATTTCAATAAGTAAACAAAATTTCATTTCAATAAAAATAATTTCAATTAAACAAAAATAAGTTGAAGAAAACAGGGTCTAAGGGAAAAAAAATAGCGGGATTTTACTGTTTTAACATACCTTAACTGATGTATGATAGATAGCAAGATGCAAGACATGATTTCCTTCTTGGCCTCCTTTATGGAAGAGATGGAAGAGATCATTGTTGTCACCAATAACTTGGATCAAGCTTATAAGAGCATCAAAAAGATGGTTGTTAACTGCAAGATGAAACACGGTTTCTTGCTTATACTGGGTCAAGAGCTTAAATGCAGAAGGAGCAAATTCCTCAAATTCTTTAAAGATAGCTATTTTATTTCGCATTACTGCGTGATGCAGAGGAGCAAAGCCATGATTGTCACAAGATTGGGCAAGGTTAGGATTCAATCGGAGCAACATTTTTGCGATGTCAGTTTCACCATATCCACAAGCATAGTGCAGTAAGTTAAGTCCATCTTCATCTGACCTTTCCATGATAATTGGACACGCTTCTATTAGCTCCCTGATAAATTCTGTATAAACATCAACACACTGATTAATGTAGTAGTTTTAGATCAAGATCGATATAGAAGTTATAAATCTTATACGTAGTACTTCATACGGATTAATCTTGATGTGAAATAGTGCATGTTTTGTTACTCAGTATAAATTTTACACCACTTTTCCATTTGTCCCTATATTTTTGCCACAATGCAAATAATAGGGTTAAATTTCAAAAACTTTGACCATAAATTCCCATCAATCAATAATATAATACTAAAAGCGAATCTGACACTTATCATGTTCTGATTTAAAAAATTCCCGCCACTTTTACTTTTCTTTTTTTTTTTTTTTTTAACAAATCTTCATGAACATTAATTTATATATCCTATAATATTTAATTTTCAAATTTGGCAATTATATACAAAATATATTCCATATGCATTTAATAAAGGAAATTTTGGATTTTAACACCAGAAAATAAAAAAAAACCCGAAAATGATTTTTAACAACCAAAAAAACAAAAATTATTTTACCAGAAAAATTTTATAAAATTGGATTTTACCACCACTTAACGGTTTCCGTCCAAAAAATTTGTTAAGTGGGGCCAACAGTGACACGTGTCACCATTTTATTTGTTTTTAAAAATAAAAATTAAAAATTAAAAATTAAATTCCTAAATCTACCCAGCCACCTCTGCCCACCACTGCCACCTTCATCCAACCCAATCGCCGGCCAAACGCCGGCGCATCCCCTCCCCCTCCCTTACCCGACCCACCTGAACCCTCCACCTGATAAATTTCCACTGTGTCATACACTAATTAGTTTATAAACTCTTTCATCTCTCTCCTATGGGTCCATTTTTAATATTCTTTCTATCTCTCTCATCTCCAAAAATTGTCTCGAAATCCACAATTTACAAAGTGATGCAACTAAAGAAACGAAGAAATTATATATTTCTTTTTCTTTCTCCTCCCTCCCCCTAATCTTATCTTTCTCCTTGTTTTACATAAAATCCGACCACCACCTCTGGCACATATGCGATCCCATCTCCCTATGCACCCCAACCTATCTCCTTACTTTGACCGGTGGTGAGATGGTTTCGATGGTAAGGGAAAGGGAGGGGTGGGTGGGGCTGAGGAGAGGGGTGTCTGACGACGATGGCTGAGGGAGGTAGATTTCTTTTTTTTTGGACTTATAATGTGATGACGTGTCTGGTGATACGCTATAATAGGTTTGATAACTTGTAAGGTCAATAAATTAATCGGCTAAAGTTAAATATTAAAACCAATTTCCCTTTTCTTAAAAAGCCTTAAAAAGACGAAAAAAGGGAGGAAAAAAAATGCTAGTACTGTATACTAATTATTACATGGTCCTCAGCTCCTAACCCATAATTTCGTTAAACTACGTACACGAAATGGAAGGAGAGTGGAATAAAGGGATTAAACAGAGGGTTGTTTAGCTAAATCTAACTTACCTCTATACGCGCCGCCACGAGAGACAATAATACGTAGACAGGAAAAATCAGCAGCAAAATTTGACGAATGAGAGAAAAAATCAGTTTCAGTACTATCTATCTCTGACATCAAACGCCTCATCAGGTGACTATGTCCATGTTCACAAGCCAACATCACAGCACTTTTACAGTTAGAGTCATGAAATACCCAAGGTTTAGCCTCCAATAATGTCTCCAACACCTCTTGGTTTCCGCCTCGACAACCATCGACTAGCGGAGTTTCTTTCAGTTCGTTAATTGCTTTAACCAAGCTCGGCCCCAACTCCTCTATTTGATGAACAATATTGGCATGCCCATGTTTAGAAGCTAAATGTAGTGTCATCTCCTGTAAATTCTCACTTCTTTCATCGAGTATGGAATCACCTTCTTCGTCTTTGGTCATTCTGTGTGATTGATTCATTTTTGGGGGCGAGTGAGTGAGAGAAAGGATAAGGGTGGAATATGACAAGGGGCTTTAACAACCAACCATATATAATACGGAGTAGAAACATTAATTTTGTAACTATTGTTTCGGTAAGAAAACAGTAGGACCTTCGGACGGTCCAATTTAGGTGGAGATGATTAATCTCGGTCCAATGAACGTAGGAGCTGAGGATTTCCTGCACACCAAAGAACACGTAAACTAGCCTCGGGGGTGGTTGCCGAGGAATGCCCCTACGATGCTAAAGTCAGTTCAGTTTAGAGTAAATGCTATGCAAGAGAGTTTGTGCTTGAGGCTTTAAGTGCATTTATGTAAATGAGTGTAATTGATGGCTTTTATACCTTGATTCAATTGGGAAGGACTGGGCCTTTGAAGTCAAATGGGCTGACCATCTTGACTGGGCTTTTCTTGACCTTAGCATGCTTTTGGAGGGTTGAACCTTGTTTTGGGCTTGAATTGAGTTATTTGTACTAGGCCCAATTAGATAGACTGAATTGGACCCAAACAACAATGACAAAGTCTTCCGTCTTCCAAAATAATAAAGTCTTCCATAGAACTTTCAACGAAGTCGAATGATTGCTTATGTTACTGGTTAGTAATTTCCATGGAGAGAGATTTTACTTCTATACTTTGTATGGACTATACAACTATACAAGTACATTTCGAGAAAGATTCAAGTGTTCCGCGAAAAATGACTATTCAACCCATTTTCTTTAATTCAATTTTTTATTTTATTTTTCCATCGTTTTGCTCTCTTCATCTATTGAGACTTCAGAGTTTTAATTTCTTTCCATTTTCTAGAACTTTAATTCTCGATCATTCATGGTCGACATCTAATAATTGGGAGATAGTTTATGTTTGGTGATTAATTTTTCGATTTAAATATCAATGTATGTTGTAATGTGAGAGTCTCTACTTGAAAACTTGCAAAGACATCAAAAATCATTGTTTGAGTCAAACTTTAAGGGATGGAGAATGTGTTATGCCGAAACTTTTTTATTGTATAAGCTATGTTCTTTTCTGTAAGTTTGTTGTTTATAGATCTAATTATATTATAGATGTTGTATGGCTAATGTTAATTATGTTGTTCTTTTCCTTAAAAAAAAAAATACATTTAAACAGTGCCATCATTTAGGTACACAATTCAATCTTTTATTTCTCAATACTAAGCGGTTATGAGAATATGAACTAACAGAATACTAAGTGTGGAAGAAAGAGCTAGAATATATGTCGATGTGAGTTTACCGGGAATTTTTGTTGCCAGGAATCCAGCATGGTTTGGGATTGTATAATCCACAAGAGAACAGGATAAGGAAGGTTGAGTTTCATGGTTGCGAGTTTACGGGGAGCAGTACTATTCTACCAGAGTATAACATGTATCGAAAGTTTTGTTCATCCATTTACTAGTATGGAAGGAAGGGAAGGAACAGAGGAGATTTATCAAGAAGAAAATCTGCTATACTGAGTCTACGGACTGTTTGCACCTATGCAGCTTCCTCTGTTCCTGCTATTATGAGTGTTGTTTTTGAGACAGACTTTCAATATTTTCTGAGTAATTGTGCGTTGATACTGTGCACGGGGAGATTAATTCTTGTAACGGGTAATGCTTAATTGTAAAGATAAATAGAAGTAGGAATAATCATACGAGCATAATGACGTAAAAATGTGGATTATAAATTTATGATCACATGAATTATATGCTCTTAGTTATGCTACTTCTCTTTCCAGAAAATTCGGGCTTGAATTCCTATTCAATGACATGATTAATCACAATTTATGTAACCTAATCTGGCATTTTATCTGTCAGGTGAAACATATTTAGTTCAATTCATGTACTGAACACATAGGCCGCAGGCTGAATACCATTCAGCTTAACACCTAACATACAGAGATATTGAGCTAATTTATTCAAGAAAACAAGATTATATTCAGTTGTTAACACTTCTGGAGCACAAACTAACAAGACCCATCAACAGAGGGTACAATGCATCCAAAGATAAATGAACCAAAATCCGCCTTGAAGGAGACTTACCATCAGGGAGATTTGCCTGTTATCTTCACCTCAATAAAGTGATAGACCCATCTTCCACCATCATTTACCAAGAGATGCATGCCGTTTCATCCTCTGGATCAGCATGAACAACCAAGCTGAGTGTCTGGCCTTGTTCAAGCTCCAAGGAAAGGCAGAGAAAACCAGTTTGATTATATCCCCACGTTCAATGCCTCTTGTGTAAGCTCAAATTATGATCTGACTAGGTATCCGTCATTCAAATGTAGAACAACAACCTCAACCTCAAAAACGCTTACACTTCAAATCTCATATATAAATAGCTACTACTGCACCAATTGGGTGTAAGTAGGGAAAGGAAAGAGTCAACGCCTGAATTAAGCAGACATGGTACACGACTGATTAGTCGGCTGACCCACATAGATAATGTACACTTAATTAAACACATTACAAGGTACATGACATGCATAGATATACTTCCAACTTAAAGTTTATGCCAATTATCAACTCAATGTCATTCATGATATACTTCCAACTTATATAGAACATGCAAGACCAAATTCACAAATTGGCAAATCACACATCTTAATTACAATTTACTGTTACCTGATTCGTAACTTCCTGCTGGAGCTTAATTTGCTCCGAGGAAGAAGCAAACCTCAAAGTTGAATCCGAACTTGGTGATTTCATACCACATAACTCAAACTATTTTCCATAAAATAAAATAAAAATAAAAATAAATAAAAAAGAACTTTCTGGCATTTTATAACTCTCAAAACTTATAAGTTTAATAAACAAATTAAAAAGCTGAGCATAATTTAACGATTGCTAAATAATGAATAAAGGCAGGAGAAAAAACAATAATAAAGGAGAACAATACATTTTCCCCTCCTTTTTTCCTATATATATAGATGCAATTGTTCTTGTCATCAACTATGCTTCTTAGTAAGAGCACTAGCAATGGTGAGTGTTTTTTTTTGCTCATGAGCATTTTTTGTGAGTCAAAAAAATGATCAATGGTTACAATGGTGAGAATTTGTTAAATGGGAAAAAAAGCCCATGAGCATTTCCAAAAAAGCTCAAAACTTGAGCATTTTTATTGATGAATAGTAAGTCGAGTGGGGCCCACAGCTGGCTGACAAACAAAAAAAAAATTCGGAGTCCAAGCATCAAAACGACGCGTTTTGATGAGGTCCCTCAAAGGCGCGCCTATCAAAACGCGTCGTTTTGATGAATCAGATTTTTTTTTAAAAAAAAGGCTGATGTCTGACGCGTGCAGCGAGGGGGAGCAATGAAGACGCGACACGTGGCGGGTGCAGGTAGCCAGCCAATCAGAAAATACTAGCCGTTTACAACGGATATATTTTTGTAATGTATTTTCTGAAAAATATATTTTGTAAAAAAAAAAAAATTACCAACGGTCATAAAATTAAATTCTCTATAAATAGACACATTTTTATATATTTTGATATAATTTCGTAAACACTTTAAATCCTCCACATTTTAATTTTCTTAAAAGTATTTTAAATTTGTAGAAGAATATTGTTGTTGCAATTCACCCATATTGAGGTAACAATTAGTTTTTTTTATTTTTAAATTTATTTTTCTAATATAATTAGTATATATGTGATTTTTTTAAAAAAAAAAATTGTAGGCCATGTAATTATATTGCAATATGTAATTAAACAAAGTTGTGTATATTTTCTCCATAAATTTCTATATATAAATGTAGTTACATAATAAAATTAGTATATATGTGATTTTTAAGCCACGAAATTATATTGCATTATGTAGTTAAACAAAGTTGTGTATATTTTCTCAATAAATTAGTATATATGTTATTTTGTGAGGAAAAAAAAATATTGTATGGCATGTAATGTAATTGCATTATGCAATTGAAGAAAGTTGTCGTTTTTTGATGCAGAATCTTTTAATGGATCCAAACAACCCAAATTTCCGTCAACAATTTTCGGGTTTTAGTGATGATTTCCTAACTAATCCCGAGTTTCAATTGTTCTTGCAAAGAATATGCAGTATGTCTTCGCAACCACCTCCTCTGCATCAGACACCCACTGAGGTTCCCCTACAAAACCCTGCTAATGAAGATCGTACACCCGAAACTGATCTTGGTAGTAACACACTCTTCGATGAGAGCGAAGAGGAAAGCGTACCAGAGACGTCGCAGTATCCTCCTCCAGCAGTTCGCTTGTTGGAATCCAACCAGGTTCCTGCACGAGCTACCCGTATTTGGTCTGTTGCGGAAGATGAAGCTCTGATTGGGTTGTACTTGCAGATTAGCGAGGATGCTATTAAAAGTACAAGCCAAAAAGCAACTAGCCTATGGCGCAATGTACACGCAGCATATCAAACTTTGCATAAGCAGAAGCCGCATATAATTCCGCCAAGGCCTATTAAGAGTCTAACGTCGCACAGGAGAAGGTTGGCAGCGGACACACTGCAATGTATCTTGCTATGATGAAGCAGGTAGACTTCCGGAGGGAGGGAGTGGTTACAATGAAGCTGATCGTATGAAAAGTGCGGCGAAGCTTTTTCATGTCGCCCAAGGTCGCAATTTCACTTTTCCTCACGCAATTGAAATGCTTAACAAGGATCCAAAGTGGAGACCAAAGCTCAGATGGTCAATGTCCTTGAAGGAAAGAAAAGCCGCTTGTGATGCTGAGGAAGAAGGTAGTGCTGGAAGTGGGAAGAGGTCCAGAGATGATGTAGAGGATGAAACCCCTACGGATGGTTTTTCATCTGGCGGTTTACAACGACCCGAGGGTGTCAAGAAGGCAAAGGCGAAGCGTAAAGGGAAAGCAGTAGCAACAGAAAGTGGTTCGTCTGAGCTTAGCGAACGAATGAAGGAATTCGCTACAATTCGCGAGAGGGAGGCCATTCTGAAGGAAGAGAGGATCAAAATTGAAAAAGACAAGGAACAGAGGAAAAGGGAGGAACTTGACATTCATAAGATGAAAACCTGGTTTGATATGGTGCAAGCTCTGAAGAATTCGCCTACGCCACTCACTTCTGAAGAAGAGTCGTACAAGAATTTTTTACTGGATAAATTACAAGGCCTTTAAGCATGTTTGGTTGTAGTCTTTTATTTATTAAGCGCAATTTAGTCTTTTATTTTTAAGTTGTATTAGTGGTGTGGTTAATCTCAATGTAAGATGTACACTTGTATTCTGATTTTCCAATATTGAATGACAAGTTGTTTAACAAGTTGATTTAAGTTTACATTCATACCGACATAATTGCTTTAAATCTTTGTCATTGTGTAGTCATAGTTTTCTGATTTCACTTTATCAGAATGCTTTAACTTTGTGTCATTGATACCAACATAATTACAATAAATCTTTGCCATTGTATAGCCACGTTTTCCTATATTCACTTTATCAGAATGCTTTACCTTTGTGTCATTGATACCGACATTATTGCACTCAAGACTTGTCACTGTCAACTAGCATAGTATACCTATTCCGTGGTTGAAAATTTGATTCCTGTACTTGGTGTGGTCATTCAGATTTGTAACCACATATTCATTTGATATTTTTGCTATATATAGTAGGCATGGCACATATACACAACCACACCCCTTCATCAAGTAACAATATTAATACGAGATGTATTCTAGACCATCATCAAGCTCAAGTTCAAGCTCATCTTCTTCAAATACTGAAGAATATGACCAACTTGTTGATGAACTCTTCACATACCAACCCCCATCTGTCCTCATGCCCCAAACACAATCCCAACACTCTTCAAAAAAACCTAGAGGGGGTACGAATAGAAGAGATAGGGAAATTGGACATGCCAGGTTGTTTAATGATTACTTTTCCGATAATCCTGTGTACAACACCACCCAATTTAGAAGAAGATTTCGTATGCAATGACCTTTGTTTGTACGTATAATGAACAAGGTCGTTAAAGGTGATGTTTACTTCCAGCAGCGTAGGGATGCAGCTGGAAGGTTAGGTTTATCACCTCTGCAAAAATGTACAGCGGCGATAAGAATGTTAGGCTACGGCATGGCTGCGGACGCCGTGGATGAATACGTTCGGATCAGTGAGTCAACCGCTCGAGTTGCCCTTCAACGTTTTTGTACCGGTGTCATTGAGCAGTTCGGAACCGAGTACATGCGAAACCCTACAACTGATGAATTGGCCAGAATACTGCATCAAAATGAACTGCGCGGTTTTCCAGGCATGATAGGCAGCATTGATTGCATGCATTGGGAATGGAAGAACTGTCCAACGGCTTGGAAAGCGCAGTACGCTGGTAGGAACAAGAAAGCAACGCTAATACTGGAAGCCGTTGCAGATCAGGATTTATGGATATGGCATTCCTTCTTTGGGATTCCTGGATCTTGTAATGACCTTAATGTCTTATACCGTTCCCCAGTGTTCGATGAGGTTCTGCATGGTCGAGCTCCTCCGGTAAATTTTACCGTTAACGGCCATGAATACAACATGGCATATTACTTAGCCGACGGTATTTATCCGAAGTGGGCAACTTTTGTTCAGGGTATCACAACCCCTCAACTTCAAAAAGATAAATTGTTCGCTGACCACCAGGCTGCTGCTCGAAAGGACGTTGAAAGATCATTCGGTGTTTTGCAAGCTCGATTTGCAATAATACGAAAACCGTCACTGGCGTACGATGAGAACATACTGCGAGACATAGTGAAAGCATGTATCATTATGCACAACATGATTGTTGAAGATGAGCGCCACAACTACACTCGAGCCGAAGTTCTAAGAGCCTTCTACGAAGAAGATCAACAAGAATCAACACCAGCATCAACATCTACAACGCCACCGTTTGAATTCAATGTAGGCCGACCTACCAACTTTGACTTCAACGCATTTCTACAGCGAAAAGCTTCCCTCCGTGACAGAGAAATTCATCTATCTCTGAAACGTGATTTAGTCGAACATATTTGGCAACGATACGGGCCACGTAATTAGGGAGAAATTAGCACGACTTAAATAAAGCCAAGTACTATGGCGTAGCTACTTTTCCATACGCAGTCGAGTTATTTTTTAGTTGTTGTGTTTATTTTATTTCCTAAGTTTAATTACGCATGACGTTGCGAATGTAATTGGTTTCTAGTATTGTACCGCTTTTAAAATAAATAAAAACATTTAACAAATTTTGAGCTTTTTTTTACTATTTTTTTTATATAACGTACTTAATTTTACGACAAATTTTAACGATAAAAAAGACAAAAATAAAAAATATAAGTTACACAAATTTAAACTAATTTTTATTTATTTGGAGTAACATTGTTAAAATATAAATGAAATAAATAAATAAAGAAGTGTTGTGTAGGAGAGAGAAAGTAATGTTGGGGTATTGAAAAAGTAAGAGAGAGAGAGTGGTGGGTGGGCATTTTTTTTGCTCACCATTGGGAGAGAAAATGTGAAAAAAATTTGCCCATGAGCAAAAGTGATTTGTTGAGAGAGAGAGTAGGTGAGCATTTTTTTTGCTCACCATTGAGAGTGGTCTAAGGGAGTTATGTATCAACAAATGTGTTGATGAAGTTACCTTTAAGATTGCTGCAAACTCGATTGAAAGTTAATTTTTCAAAGTAATTATACTTTCAATGTAATGCAAAAGATTGTTTGGATTTATTATTGAAATTAAAATATTTCCATGTTAACTTAAAAAACAACTTCATGAAATTTACAAATGTAACAATGTACATAATATGCACAAATAACAAGTCAAAAAACTGACAATTTTAGAATCCAACACAATCATGCATAGACATAGGAATGAATCGAACCTAAAAAAGAATTTCATAACAATAAGCAACAATTTTAATGTTTAAGAGAGTCAAAAATGAAAACATTTAGTTGACAAGAATGCCATTGATTTACTCATCTTTGCTAGATCGCCCTAATGACCCTTGCCAAGGTAAGTTGTTCAACTTGACAGCAAGCATAAGGTAACATCATGAATTTTTTGGCTGTGTGGTCAAATTGAAAACAAACAACTTCTACTAGACAGCAACCGCGTGTCAAAACTGTTGATGTTCTTTAATAGATCCACCTCCTGTGCCTAGCATGGGCATAAACCATATGGGTGTGCAGAAATCAGAAAGGGCATCATCTCCGTCATACAATGTCTTCGAACCATGAGCGCCAACTGAGAATAATATTTTCGAACCCCAACGCACAACAAGTGCGCTCATAGTTGGAGTCAAAATCGACCTCCATGCCTGGTCACCCGGCCTTGCATAAGACACGCAACTATTTCGACCATAACGATGTAAAACAAAAACAATCCAATCATCATTACCATCGATAACAACATGCACCTTGTCTATAAAATAATCTTCCCCAATCAGCTTTGGTTTAGTTGAACCCGAGCTCTGGTGAGCGGGTTAACTAGATGCATCTCCAACTCACGATCAAGCGTGACAACCCAACCACAAGAAGAACCCCAACATCTAGCCCCAAAGGTTTGAGGGAGCTTTAATTGGTAACATCTATTACTACAAGGACAATATAGTTTCCTAAGGTAATTCGGCTTCTCTTTCGTGTTTTCGGCTAGCATCAACCATGGCATTCTTGCCCGTCACAACCATTCCTTCATTACAATTCCATGAATAACATACAGCGGTAAAATAGATGATATCTTCAGGGCAATCTAATTTCAACTAGGATTTCAAAGGGCAACATAGTCCAATTATCAGCCATGTATAAATTACAAGACTTTGCTGCAGTTCAATGCTCCAATTAACTTGCATTATCAACCACATACATTTTCTTAATCGATGGACTAGATCACAGCAAGCAAACAAGTTATATGAATTAATACAGATTTTTGATACAAATTATTCCAAATTTTCTACTTTAAACAAACAAATTTTGTTTAAAAACAATCGTTGCCCCAAGTTTATAATTTGTCAAAAGACAAAAGGCCGATTGTCATCAATCCACCTTAATAAATTAAACTAAGGATTAACACAAGATTGTAAAAAACATCGATAGATCGATCTAAAAGTGACCATCATTTAAATAAAAAATAAAATCTACAATAAACCATAGAAATAGATATAAAAATAAGCATATTTGAATCAATGAAAATTAAATATAAAACAGATCGAGAGGAAGTCAGTGAGCAAAGAAAAAGAAGAAAAAAAAATAAAATTCACTAATTATCCAGAAGATCGAGGTGTTGAGTTAGATTGAGTTTGTTCGTACGAATCAAACAGAGAAACAAGAACAGTTTCTCTCTCCTCTGTATCTCTAAACTCAACTCATGTACTTGAACTTTTCCTATTATGGTTATACTTTTTTTTTTCTTTTTTATTTAATACTTTATATAAAGATGGTAAATTAGGTAATTGGTGGACTAGGTCTAAACCTACACGTAGTTGGAATCCATCCATACTTCAATTTAATAAATTTTTAGAAATTTAACTCATCCATCCATACTTGTCAAAATTGACATAAATAAAACTTGTACAGTAATTTATTAATTTTGTGTAACGCTTGTAGCGTATTTTAACACGACTTTAAAAATATTCCCCGTTAAAAATGTACCTGTAGCGGGCTATTTCACTTTCACCTCCTCCAACACCACGCACCATCCACCACTTCACGTCCTAATTTTTTACTCCCTCGATCCTATAATAATTGGAACGCTGGGATGGACACGTATTTTAAGAAAATTACAAGTGGGGTAGTTGAAGAGAGAGAAAATGTAGGAAAATGTTTTTTTTATTAGTGGTCTCATTCCATTTATAGTAATGTGTCAAATATTGTGGGACGAACGAAAATAGAAACTGTGTCAAGTATTATGGGACGGAGGGAGTACAAAAATTGTTTTTACTCTTCGATGATTAGCACAAGCGATGAATGGACGAGTTTGAGGAAACGACGACGCTACTGGAGAGGCCGCCAAAGCATACGGAGTCGGTGAGTGCACTGAATTTTCCTCTTTTTTTATTTTTTTATTTCGTAATCGCAGGAGGAAAGTCTGGAATTTTAAATCCCTCAGACACATTCTAAAATTTCAAGCGTTTCAGGGGGGAATGCCACGCACGGTTTTTACAAAATTTTATAACGAATTATAATGTTAATTCAAAATCTACAAAAAAATAATTCTTATATTTTAAAATGAAACTTAAAAAAGCTTGAATATTAATTTATATCAAGAACTAAGTCCCGAATTCGAATTATCCCAAAGGTGAACCAGGTAGAGCAAAAAAAAAAGATATAGAATAATATTTTATACAATAAAGGATGTGGAATATATGTGAATACATTTTTTTAGGAAATGAATTACAATTATATACAAAAATGAATAGTTTTTTTAGAAAGTGAAAAAAATAATTAAAAAATTTTGAGGAAAAAAACAACACTAGGAAATGACACGTGTCATTCCTAGTGTCTGTTTTACTATTATATTATTGATATTATGTTATAGATTGATATATATGTGCTCAACCGGGTTATGCGACAGCTGGGATTTGTGCAAGAGATTACCGGAAGACCCTTTAGACCTGATACGACTCACTGGGCTACTGGTGCGAAGTCGTACTAAGGTCACTTTCTAACCTTCGATGAGCAGTCATGGTTCGGCCTTTTAGTCTTTTGCTCGGGGGATACACTAGACTTCCACCAGGTAGGTGTACATTATTCTTATACTTATTTTGATCATGTTTTACCATTAATGTATATAAATAAATCTCATTAGTTTAATGGTTATTGAGTTAATCGATCTCAAGGCTGCTTAGTACAACTAAGCTCTTGGCACAAATCATGTGACCCAAAAGGGAAGAAAAATATATGAAGGAAAAAAGGGATTCTCCATTTCCCCCATTAAAGAAGGAAAGGGACTCCCACTATATTTTTGGCAACCTTCTCTGTATGTTGTAAAGTTAAATCTTTTTATCAACACATAATAATATAAATTTAATTTAAAGTCAAGCTTATTGAAATTATGTCATTTTGACTCTTTGATTGTGCTCATACTTTTACTCAATCAGAATGTCTCGAGCGAGGATTCAACCCCAACCTTAAGGTTTAAAGATACAATCTTTTCCATTAGACCAAGCTTAGCTTGGTAGAGTGTTGGGTTTATAGTTGAACGAGTTTTGTACTAAGTATTCAGTTATGTTAGGACATATGATACACATATATTAGCATATTATGTTTTCTAAAAACTTAGGTATATGAAGAAGAATATTACATGTTGGTCAATCGATGTCAACCTCTTTAGTAAAAAATCTTCTTTTTTGAAGTTAAAAAGATATGATCTTTTGAAGTTCATCAATTAGAAAAACTTCGTTGATATCTTATGGGACTTGGAAGTTAGAAAACCGAAGATTCGAAACACTTTGTCTATGTTGCTATCAAATTCCTACCTTACTTCCATTAATTACGGAGAAGTCAAGTATTTTAAGAACATTGGAATAGCAATACCCATAATACAACTATTAGACTAAATTAGATTGTTGAATACTTGAATAAGAAAAGCAATTTCTCTTTTACATAATCTATTGCCTAATATACGTCTCTTATTACATTGGTGCTCCTTACCAAATTATTAGTAGTCTATAAAATTGAATTTGTACAAAATAATTAAGACAGATTATACACTTCAAGTTTTGAGCCACATCCACTCATTAATCTTAATAAGATATTTTAATGCTATGACAGATAAAACATACATAAAATTCTACAAAAATAAATAAAATACAACATTGTTGGTGCCTAACGATGACAAAAAAATTCAACTATGTATACCAACCTTATGTATAATAGAAATAGTCCAAACCTTCTAACGGGAGAATTGGAAAAAGGGCCAAAAATCTTGAAGAAATTAAGCAAGAAAACAATAGAAAAGACGTAAGAAGAAGAAGAATCAAAAGGACAAAGAATTAATAGTACTTAGAAATTACTTAGGAGTATAAAATTTTAAAGTTAGAAAAAAGTGGTAAAAAAAAATCAGTGTTTAATGAGTGAAAAAGTAACGGACAAAATGAATATATGTAAGGGGGCCTAACGGACTTATCGATGGAGACGTACGTGGCCGTAGTAGCAATTAGGCAGGCTAGTCTTTGATAAAATCATAGGCAAAATGTAAAGAAGAATTGATGCAATGATTCAAATCTAGTGAGTTTCCATCACATTTGACCCAACTGTACCATGTATGACCTTCTCCAAGGGTTTAACTAGGGCTAGAATGATACTCAGTGATTATTCGATACGAACACGATGTAAATAAGCGGGTTTGGATCGAGAATTCCAGACTCTGTTAATTTATTGAGTTGACATAATAGACCTAATTAACTACTAGTAGGGTTATAATTGTATACGGTTGTAATTTTCATAATTGTCGAATTAACGTGAAAAAATTGATACACTTTTACATATTTTGGTAAATGCTTATATTACTTTTCTTTGTTGTATGCTGTCTTTTTAATTTTACTAGAAGTGAAACAAATTATATTAAATGCTTATATTATATTAAAAAAAAAAAAAAAAAAAAAACTGATTTAGTTTTATTACAAGTGAAACAAATTAGTCCTTTGTTGTATGCTGTCTTTTTCCTAATTGTAATTCCTCCCTAATCTAATTTTTTAAGCCTATTATTACTAACAAAACTCTTTTTTATAGTTAATTTTACTCTGTTAGCTAATTCCAAAGAATACGTCATAGTATGATATTTTTTACAGACAAAGGAAAAAAAGTTGTTGAGACTTATTAATTACACTTACACCTCTTACTTAGTTTATTGCTTGAATTGATGATACGTCAATAAACTAATTGCCCTCGTGAAACAACTTTGCAACACATATATTACTCATGTGTGAAATAACCATTTTGCCCCTCATTTTCGCTTCACAACCTACTTTGCTCGGAGGTGGCAAACGAGTCCTTCGACACATTACGGGAACAATTTGCATCAGGTAATACCTTAGGGTTCAAATCACGTTCAAAATATTTTCAATGCATTTACTTCTTCTAATTAAAACTTAATCAACTAAATCATATTCCTTTTCGAGTTAACTCTAGTGTTGTTTGGTTGACAAAATAAAATATGGAAAGTTGGAATTCCTTGGATTTGAAATTCTTGCATAGTGTTTGGTTGACGAATTCATGAGAAGTAGAAATTCCTATTTCCCACAAAATGGAGAAACTAAATTACCTAGGAGACTTAGATAAGTGGAACTTCTCATGGGAATTTTCACTTCCCTTGGTTAACCAAACACTTTTTAGAATTTCTTAAGAAATTCAATTTCATAAGAAATCAAATTTTGAGGTTTTTGCAATTCCTACATTCAACCAAACAAGCCCTCAATTTTAATTAGATCACTCGTTATTTAGGGCAAGTTTGAACTAATTAAATTTCAAATAGAGGCGCGTCAAAGATTGACCCAACTCGAGTAGATCCTATATAACTTGAAAGTGACCCATATCTGATCTAAAATTAGACAGGTATAAACACAATAATTTAGCATAAATCAAATTAAAGATAAACCTAACTTAAAGACTATTTGACACATCTAATCTCCAACATGAAAAAAATACGAGTAATTCAGATCGAGTTAAAATTATCCAGTCTATACCCTCGCCCTAACCCACAAGGCCTCAAGCCATTGGGAGAGTTTTCTTCATGGGTCGTACTTGACAATTTGACAGAAGTAGCGCGTTTTATTTTTTAACCCCAACCCCTGTCTATATAATACACCTTATTATATATGTCCACTTAATTTAGCTGCTATTATCATTATTCATATATTCATATTTTACATCTCACTCTCCCTCTCCTTATCACACTCTAACGGCTTCCCCTGCTTTATATACTACGGCTACTTCACCCCCTTCTCTATAATTCTCTCCTTCATTCAGACATTTCATCAAACACCTTCCGTGCAACTCAGGCATCAGCTAATCAACCTTACTGAACTCCTTTTAGCTCATATCAATGGCGGAACGCCATGGAAGAGAAGCAGAGACTTCCCAGAACGACACTACTACTACAACTACAACTACTGCTACACCTTCAACTTCATCTTCTCAATCCCTTTCTGGGTTAACTCAATCCTCACCCCAAATCAACAACAAACGAAAGAGAGAAAACAACAACGACCCAGTTTACAGAGGAGTGAGAAAACGAGCTTGGGGCAAATGGGTATCCGAAATTCGAGAACCCAGAAAAAAATCTCGAATATGGCTTGGTACATTCAACACACCAGAAATGGCGGCGCGTGCTCACGACGTTGCAGCACTTTGCATCAAAGGTAAATCCGCAATTCTCAACTTCCCTGAACTAGCTAACTCACTCCCTCGACCTGCGTCGAATTCACCGCGTGATGTTCAAGCTGCTGCTGCTTTAGCCGCTGCGACGGCGATGGAGTCGCACGCGCCGTCGCCTGCGGTGTCTTCGTCTTCTTCGGAAGTTAATGGGCCTATTAGGCCTAATGGGCCTGAAGAGGAACTGAGTCAGATTGTCGAGTTGCCGAGTCTGGAAAATGTGGGTGATGACTCGGCCGAGTCGAAGGCTGAGTTAGTGTTGGTTGACTCGGTTGAAGAGTGGGCTTACTCGCCTGGTTGGACGGAGGACATGCGTTTGTGTGGGTACTTGTATGAATCAACGGCTGACATTTCAGATTATTATGGGGTAGGATATACATATATTGATAATTACTAAGAATTTATAAAAAAATTTGAAAAATATAAAAATTACTTTTGTAAACATTTTATTTTCTGTTTGGGAGAGTGGAAAATTTCTTCCTGTTAATATTAAAATTTTTTAATTTTTTAGTTTGTATAAATATACTAGTAGGATGGATAAATGTGTGATGATGAAATTTTTTGTGTGAAATTTCAATGAGTCTAGATGAAATTAGAGATTTTTTTGGCTCTTATTATGTCATTAAAGTTTTCCACCTAAATTTAGGTTTAAAATTATCAAAACTTTTGTGCTTACTTTATAAAAGTTGAGTTTGGCAAAACTTGTGTGCTTATATCATTCACATGTCTTGACATTACTCTAATACTCCATTTTCGTAAATTATAGTAATTTTACGAGCACGTAAGTTTGTCAATGTACATATCGTTCAGTATATTGATATCTCTAAATGCATACTAATCATAATTATGAAAATTTAATATTCTTAAATCATTATAGGAGACAATTAAATGAAATAATACATAAAAATTGAAATATAATTAGAGATATTAACAACTTTAAAGATTGAGGGAGTATATATTTTTTTTTTGACACTTTCCCCCAAAAATATTGCAGATAGGAGAGGAAATCGTTTTGAAATTGTAAGCTGTCACAAATAGACAAGCATAGCTAATTAGGACAGACAACCATACCTTACCTTGTGGATGTTATCCACGTTCTTGAGATTAATGGAATGGAAAACAACATACTCCCTCACCCTAAAGAAGTAAAGAGACTATTGACTTTGTAATGTTGATATAAATTATAAATATAACAATTAAGTAGGCTTTCAAAATCTGCATAACACATAATTTATCACAAAATAATCGAATTTGGCTCAAAGATCCATGACTTGATAAATTAATTGAGATAAATGACGTGTTTATTTGATCAAACTTGACACGCTTCACTCATTCATTAAAATGGCCAAAATAAAAGACAATCCCGTCAAACTAACAACGAGTATGCCGGAAAAACAACATGCCTATTATTTTATACTTGAATAATAATCCTTTCAACTTTAATTTCAACCTTAAGTATTTTATTTCCAGTAATGATATGATCATAAGCTAATTTTGCTATTTTGGATTCATAAACACAATGAGAAAGAAGCTAGTGGTCAAGTTTGTTACTACGGAGTACAACCTCGACATTATCCAGCTAAACTTAATCCACGCTCAATTCCAAAAAAAATAATAACACTATGCTAAAAACAATTTCTTACTGAGGTTGTTAGATCGGCACATTCATCAAACCAGGCAATAGTGCAATACTATATAGTTTGATTTGCATCATGAGATAACATAATATACTAGCAAGTGAATTAACAACAAACAACCATGTGCATCCCTCACTAATTACTTTTTCCCTTTCAACTAATATACATTGAAAAATAAAAGTCAAATTAATACTTTGCTACAATGTTTTTTTACCCAATTATAATAAGTTATTCAAAAATAAATTGATCGAGTCTGAATAGAAGTCAGTGTTCATACACTGATATGTACAATATACCGTATTTTACTTCTATATTAACAATATTATTTTTCTAACCCCTACTTTGGCCTAAAACGGTCATCCAATTTCACTAATACTAATACTAATAATAATAATAATAATAATAATAATAATAATAATAATAATAATAATAATAATAATAATATCAGTATTCATATACTAATATTGTAGCCGTTGGTTAGTGATGTTAACACTCAAACATGAAATATTGTCAAATGAAAAATGAAAAAGATGATTTGAGGCAAAAAAGAAAGTTAGGGAGGGGGGTTAGCTTTTGGGAGACAGCAAAGCATTTAAGAGGATGTGACAAGGACTTTTACTCGGTTTAGTAATAGAGTTATCTTTTATCCATTTTGGAATTTAATGCTGCCATGCCAAAACTACTTTTCTGCAGTCTTTTTAATTGTTTTAAAATTATATAATAAGGAGTTTTCTGGTATAGCAGATGAACGTGTCAGATTGCCAGACAGAGAGGGAGGTTAACAGTAGTGCCAGTAGTATTTGACCAAACAGTATAATAGATATTCTACTGAAATTATTCTTCCTTTCAAAACAAAAACAAAAATGAATTTCATTGGGTGCCATTGAGGTTTATCAAAATTAACAAGGTAGCCATTGTCAATTTTGAAAGTTCACCGGGCATACTTGTTGACTGTGCAGAGCTACAATTTTTATATCGAGATCAAATCCTGAAACGAGGTATTTTAATATAATACTGATGTTATTTGGCAATTGGTTATTGGTTATTGGCTTTTAGCTGCTGACTGTTTAACTTGGCTTGTTTGACTGACTATTAGTATTGACTGTTTGTAGTGGTTGTTTGACCATTTGTTGTATGTAAATATGTTTGTTAAAATTAGTTGTTAGTTGTTGGCTGTTGACAGTAACTATGCAAAATGACCTTAAAGAACATTATTCTGTGTTCTTATTCAATTATTATTACTAATTACTATTACAAATTACTAACTACCAATTATTAAGTACTAAATACTAACTATTAATTACTGATTATTAATTATATATTACTAATTACTAATTGCTAATTAATTACTAACCCCTAATTATTAAGGGTGCATTCTATTCACTTGATTTTCACTGATCTGAACTTATTAAAACTTATTTTAGTTGTAATTTGAACTTAAGTAACTCTTATCACAACTTATTTTTCCTGAAATAGACTTATCTTAACTTAACTGAACTTTTTTTCACTAAACTTATTTGAACTTATTAGACCTAAAATAAGTGAAAATAAGGTGAACAAAACATACCCTAAGTACTAACAAATTATTATTAAGTAATAATCACTAACTACTAATAATTATTAATCATTAATTATTAATAATTAATAATTAATATTAAGTAATTAGTAGTTAATAATTAATAGTTAATAATTAACTATTAATTATTAATTGTTAATTGTTAATTATTAACTATTAAATATATAATATTAATTATTAATTGTTAATAGTTAATTATTAACTATTAATTATTAACTACTAATTACTTATTATTAATTATTAATTATTAATTATTAATTATTAATTAAAGATAAAGAAGTAATTTGTTTAATGAAAAGCCAAAAGCCAAAACCAAAAAGCTAGTAAGACTAGCTTTTTGTTTTTGACGAAAAAGCCGTTTTCAAAACATGTTACAAAACGAAGGGAGTACATTTTTCTAATAACTTGTGTAACCAACACTCTTCATTTTACACTTGTCAATTAATACATTCTTTCAATTGCTTACTTATTTTATTGTCAATAGGTAATATTAAAAAAATAATATATATCGGTATCATGAATGTATAAATCAAGAAAAATATGAAGAGATCTCACATGAGCATATTTTTTCTTAAATATTCCATTTGTTTTTTTAAGTGTATCACTTTGATCAACACGCATGCGAATGCACAAATGTGACCATTAATATATTACATAGTTCATTATTTTAAAAAAAACATAAAAAGTTGATTTATTAAAACGTGCATTGTACGTTACTATAAAAAAAAGTGCATTGTACGTACTAATCCAATAGCATCTTACATAATTAAATTCACGTTTATATACTATTAAGGCCCTGTTCTTTAGCGGTATTATGCTCTGTTGAAATCTGCTCTACTAAGTAATAATAATAATAATAAAATTAATAATAAATTAATAAATAATTTTTAAACAATTAATAATTATAATTAATTATTAATTATTTATTGATAATAATAATAATAATAATAATAATAATAACTAATATTACTCTGCTGAAATCTGTTCTGCTCTGCTGATACCTACTATGCTCTACTGAAATCTGCTCTGCTTTGCCCAGAAGCTCAAAAGAACATTGCCTAATAATACTCCCTCTGTTTTTTTTATTATTATTTTTTTAATTTTTTTTAATGCATCACTTGAGATTTTGCACTATTCATATGTTACTTTTGACTTAATATTTTTACTACTATATAATTTATAATAATATGGTCATGTTATATATTGTTGGATTTGGTACAATGTCTACTTTTCATAATATATAATCTTGTTATAATTTTTACTAATATCTAATTAAAGATATTGATAGTCAAAGTTGTACCTTTGGCCAGTGTGAAAACTCAAGTGATGCATTTTAAAAAAAAAATCCCAGAGGGAGTACTTATTCACATTTATATACTATTAATAATACTTAGACCATGTTCACTTCACCTTATTTTTTCCTACCTGAAATTTATTTTATAGGACTGAAATTAAAATTTCTGAACTGAAATTATTTTTACTAAACTGAAATTATTTAAACTGATTCTCTATTATAATTTTTTTTACAGTTACTAATTTTTACCTGAAATAATTTTTTATTGAAGTTTTTTTTTATGGTGAAGTGAACAGGACCTTAGGCTGCCCGTTTACTTCACCTTATTTTTACTGAAATTAAATTATTTTTGCTGAACTGAAATTATTTTTGCTGAACTTAAATTATTTTTACTGAATTGAATTTAGTTTTATTGAACTGAAATTAGTTTTGCTGAACTAAATTATTTTTACTAATTCTCTATTATATTTCTTCTTTAAAGTTACTGATTTTTACTAAACTGAAATCATTTTTACTGGACTGAACTTATTTTTACTGAACTAAAATTATTTTTGTTGAACTAAAATTATTTTTACTAAAGTGAAAAATTTGTTACTAAATATTATTTTTAAGGTGACGTGAACAGGGTCTTTAATAAGTAGTGCAAAAGCTAAAATGATGCACCTAAAAAAAAAACAAAAACAGGGGCTAGGGAGTACAATCATAAAATAAATAAAAGACAATAAAAGTAACATAGATGAATAGTGGTAAAGTAAAAGTGTAAGTGTGTAAAATATTAAGAAATGAAATAAGTGTTTCTTTTAAGTTTTGTTGATCTGGTATAGTCTAAATTTTTTATTCCTTTTTTTATTATTATTATTATTATTATTATTATTTATATATATATATATTATTATTTTTTTATTTTTTTTATATAATCTTACCCTATGATCAGTCCAAATTTAGATTATATAGGTATGCAATATATAAGAGAAAACATAATGCAATTGCAACTTTGACTGAACTTTAAATCCCTTCTCTAACTTTTTGTTTAATCATCCAAATAAGTCGATAACCATAATATGATTTGAAGTTTGAAACTTTGTCCAAAAGGGATGTAATTTATTTCATTTTGTTAAAATTTGTAACAAAGAACACTGGAATAGTGCAACATAATTATTTTGGTAAACTAATTCAAATTTTTGTATCGAAAAAGTTAATATGGTGCAACATTAGCCAACGCAGTTCAGCGCACGTTTTTCTACTGCTACCCTACGTGGATAAGCCCAAGAGACTAAAAGCAATGCAAGCTTCATAATTATTTTCTCTGTTTTTTTATTGCAACATCTTCACTGTTAAAAACATATTAGTGGTTAGTATATTTAATAATTTACCGATAAAATTGTCACAAGTAATCAATTTAAAATATGTGTTAAAATAGATTCAACAACATATTACAAAGTATATACATTCTATACTTTCTATTTTATTTGTTTGTCTAATTTGCCTTTATGTACCGATTTAATTTGCTTATATTTTAAATATTACGGAGTAATATCTTCAAAAATTTTGACTAAAATTATGGAGTAAAAAATTGTTAAAAAGTTAATGTTTTAAATTACACATTGAGACAAATTCAACAAGATTCTACTTGATTATGTATTTTCTAATATTTATCAAATATTCTTCTTAAAAAATTTCTTACATTTAATTAATGAAATCTTTTAAATGTGATAAACAAAAAGAAATAAAAGGAGAAAGTAATTACATTGTAGTTATGAATGTTAGTTTTTTTGAGGGAATTTATGAATGTTAGTTAATATAGCGTAATATGTGTTAAAGTCAATAATGGAGTATACATTACTCGTGTTATTACTGTTTTATATACTCAAAGTATGCACAAATATAAATGTTGCATTTGTAAAAATAAAATTCGAGAAATTACATACAAGTATAATTTTTAAAATTTTAAGATAAAAGGATAGAAGGTTCATATATATACGGATTATCTTCTTTAAATGCATGCCAGCTTAATAATTATATGCTTCAAGTCGTGTAACAATATAATAATGACATATGTAAGATGTATGACGTTCTATAAGTCATAATCACAAGAACGTTAGATGAGGGTATATAGGATATGTAATAATGCTCTTTGAGATTTATGTGGTTCTCTTAAACATAAATATCTAATAAGGGTCCAACTAATTGTCCTCTCAACATGGTTCTTGTCTAGTGTAGACTCTCGATCACTGTTGTTAGAGGTTAGAGCCAATTAATGGTTGTTGACAAAACCATGTTGTTAAGAACGTTGTAATAATAAGTCTCTTACAATAAAAGAAAAAGTAATTATGGTAGTAAAGCTTGAATATGTAATTATCTTGATGAAGATAAGATATTGTATAGTTAAACGTGCATTGCTAAATCATCTATTCCGTAATTTCATTACTTATTGTGACGTGAGTGTGAAATAAACACTATTAACGTAAGAGAGCATCGAATCACCACAATTCCAATTATGAAATAATCAAGATAGACTTTTTACCAATGTATCTTTCATTATTTATAAGAAAGTACAAATTAAAGTCATAGAATACTCCTAGGTACTTGCATAGTAAAGAAACAATACTTGTGCAGTTGTGCAATTGTGCTTATATGTAAAAACACACACCTAACCTAAATTATTAAAGCATAATCTTATATATAATCCAAATTAGGGTTTTGATTAAGGCGACAATGACTTTAAACTTTTAAGAGAAGGCAACAAAATTTTCCCTTGTAACATTGTTTTCTGCATGGATGTATATATATATATATATATATATATATATATATATATATATATATATATATATAGTGATTAAGGATTTATTGTCCCTAGCATGGCATAATGAATTCAGTTTGGTGGTGTGTTATGTTCATAGATCATGTTGAAAATGACAACAAGCTCATTGTGTTAAATTTTCTACCCAATTGGTTGAACAAGTATCATTTCTTAGACATAGCTACTATACAAATGATGTGGCTTATTTAACACCAAACTTTATACTTTATATTACTTCTCGGTCTTAATTTAATTGTCACATTTTGCTTGATATTTGTTCAGATTAATTGCAACGAACATTATCATTTTATGTAAAAAATTTTCTCTCTCTTCCTTTTTTTCTAAATGTGGAATATACACTTTTTTTGTCTATTTTTTCATATAAATTTTTAAAATGTCGGTAAAATAATTTATGATAATTAAAATGAATCGAAAAGAGTAGTTTCAATTACATGAGGAGTCATAAGGAAGAAAAATGTGATTTCTAATGTACTTTTGTAGTTTCTTGTCAAAGAAAATAAATAAATGAAAAGTTTCTTTAATGAGGTTAAGGCCCCCCACCTTAAATAATTGCGATTGTTAGCCAAAAATGACATGTAAGATGAAAATGACCATTTGTTTTGTAATATCCAACTCACTTTTTTGTATGAAAGAGTCATGTACGGACAAGAATCAACGAGAAGCGCACACACTTCACTACACAAGATTAGCTAAATTTTGATGTAGTATTCAAATACTTCGTAAATATTTGTCTTGGTGATATAATGAGATGGTTGGGCTTGTTTTCATTTTCATGCATGCCCTTTTAGGCATTTAGTTAACTTTGGACTTTAGACTTTACTTTTTCCACTAGTTCACTAGGAGACATGCATGTGTTAACCCCATCTAGAAGTCCATTTGTAGCTAGGGTTAGTTTATTTTTTATATAAGAATGTGCGAATTAGAAAATTAAAGTCATATACTCCGTATAAAGTGTTACATATCTCGGGTTGATTGTATGGACATGGAGATAAAAGTTTTACTAACATTTCAGACACGTTACTCTTAAAAAATAATAATTACTAGTACAATGATACATTTTTTTGAAACAATAGTACAATGATACATGACCCATGTTCATTTTGGTCATGTACAATTGTAGTAATTAAGGGTAAGATTGTCACTAATATAATTATCACACATGACCAAATTGAATGATGGACAAAATCTGAGCTAAGTCAACTTATGACACTCAATATAGTATCAACATCATATGGAGTATGAAATATCCTAGCTTGTATTATACTACTAGATGAAGTCCGTGGGATGCACGTTTATTTGTATTTTTTCAAATAAAATATTTTACTAAATATATATTTATCTAATAACCTTTGTGATATTCGCTTGCTTACCACTTGAATTTTTTTATTATAAAATTATTAACTTTTTTTCTCATATTTAGATAAAATTTGTAATATGAATAGATAATATTTTATTTTACAAAGTTTTGTATGTGGCTGGTCACACCGTGTGGTCAGGATTACCTGGTCAGGAGTTACTGGGTTGATCAAGGGCTACTCAATCGATCAGGGGTTATTCGGTCAGTGTTTGGATGTGTCTCATCCGGCCACACGATAACCAGCCACACAAAAAACACGCTGATTATATTTTTGTAGTTAATATAAAATTTTTGATCTAAAATAAATTGCAATTTTTTTTTATTGGCTAAAATATAACATTTTCCTATGTGACACTCTAAAATTAATCTTACGTGGCATAATCCTATTGTAGCGTTTTAAAATTATTAATCATACGTGGCACTTTTTTATTATAATCCTACGTAGCGCTTTAAAAAAATTAATCTTACGTGGCATAATCTGATTGTAGCGTTTAAAAAATAATAATCCTAAGTGGCACTCTAATAATTTTATAAAAAATAAAATCCTAGGTGGCGCTCTAAAAACTCGGGAAAAAACTCCCCTTTATATATATATACTAGTTTTGTGCTCGGGCGATGCCCGGATTGTTGATAAAATTTTAGGATAAACTTTTTGGCTTGAATATTTATTAATACGGTCATGTAATCCCTTTTGATAATGCATGATATTTAGACATACGATATCATATCGCTTATTTATAGAATAGTGTACTTTTTGTAATTTTGTTTGTAAATAAATATCTATGTTATTATT
This sequence comes from Chenopodium quinoa, assembly GCF_001683475.1. Classification (NCBI taxonomy): domain Eukaryota; kingdom Viridiplantae; phylum Streptophyta; class Magnoliopsida; order Caryophyllales; family Amaranthaceae; genus Chenopodium; species Chenopodium quinoa. Next base: position 470,772 of record NW_018743014.1, on the reverse strand, counting down.
GACTTGAAATTATTGTTATTGAATTTAAATTATTTTTACTGAACTGAAAGTATTTTTACCAAACCAAAATTATTTTTACCGGTTAAAACTTATTTTTGTTGATTCTCTATTATTTTTTTACTAAATTAAATATATTATAAATTGATCTTATTTTAAAGAACTGTTTGACACGAATTTTATGATGGAAATAAAACTGAGTTATAGGATATTTATTAAAAGTTATGATTAATTTTGTATATATGAAACATTAGAAGTATAGTGATGATAAAACTATATATAATATTTTTATCTTAAAAAATTTATCCGAAAATCGCTTACTTAGCGTCATATGTGTCACAATAATACCTATTTGTCGCCTACGTGGTGCGACACTTGACGAAAAACTGAAATGCCGAGTATCGCTGTCTCGTGGCCTAGCTGCGAGACCGACTTTATTTATTAGTGATATAATATAATATGATATTAGATTATTTACGTTTAATGGAAGACTTTTACCCTGTTTTGGAATGACGCTCTATATATTTACTTGGTAGAGTATTTGAGATTTTGAGTTATCTATTATTAAATCCATTATTTATATAGAAAAAACCTTTCTCAAAATTACATAGTTCCTTAAACGGTTAAAGTCTTAATAACCATTTCCCCACTACAACGTTAACACTCACAATTCTCAAGCTCAAAAGCTCAACTCTAATAAGCCTTCTCTTAACTCTATAACACTTATATCTTGATGCTTCGCCTTATTTTATTATAATTGTAGTGTTACTTTCTGATTTTTTTATTAGTGTGAAAGAGTCATAAAGGTAATGATATATGTAGACGAAATTTAATTTAATATCTTGAATATTATTAGTTTTCAAGACTTTAGTCAATTAAATTTGTTGATACCTATACTTTTTTTATTTTCTAATTTGCTAACTATGTGTTATATAATACTTCATGTGTTTCATTTTACCTACAATACTTTGATGATATATGCACTATTTACATACGTTGACTTGTAGTTATGATTTATAGACTTATAGTTATGCAAAAGACTGAGGGTGCGTTCTATTCACTGATTTTTACTTATCTGAATTTATCTGAACTTATTCGATCTTATCTGAACTTATCTGAACTTATAAGCCTTTATTAGAACTTATTTTGTTATAAATTAAACTAGGGTAGCCCTGATTAACCCTTATCACAACTTATCAGAATTTATTTTTCCTGAACTTATCTTATCTAAACTTATTAACCCTTATCTGAACTTATTAACCTTGAAATAAGTGGAAATAAGGTGAACAGAACAGGACCTAAATGTATAGTCATATTGTGATATCTATTAAATTTGCCTCAAAATATATATTCATTGTATTAAAATTTTATAACTTTTAATCCGTACTTATTAATAAATAAAAATATTAGAGTTAAATAATGCATTGATATGCATGAAATAAAAAGTTAAAGCAAACAAGAAAGACATACATTAACTTTCAATGCTCCTAAAATTATTCCACTTCATGTAAATAACCACCTATTTTCATCCCCCCCCCCCCCCCAAACAAAAAAAAAAAACCCACCTATTTTGCACATTAAATAAGCAATAGTAAGTAACTGCCTTTTTTTAAAAAAAAATACGGAGTAGCATAGTAACTAAACAATTAGACATTAATTAGCTAGAAAACATGATTATAGTCAGTCTAATCCATATATAAGCGGGTATTAAATTATGCAAGACTACCATGTCTACCACATGGAAACTAACATCTAATTCAGTGTAAACTCTTGTTGCAAATAAACTCGAAGTTTCAATCATAACTTGCATCAAACTTCTAATTCCATGCTAGATATATTCATGACATTTCCACGATTCCTTACGTTGCTTGTGATCTCATCATGACATATTCATTATATATAATGTGTACATCTCAACACATTAATTTAATTAGACAACTACCATATTATTTGTTCGTAATCATCAAAACCTTGTATATCGATCAACATAAATCATGTACGACGAGCAAAATCAATAAACAAAATTATAACTCCGCGTGACAATCATTAGAACAAACAAAACATGTAATGTGCCATTGAAAATTAAAAATACATGTTTGTTTTGGCTTCGAATGTATAGTAAAGACATTGATTAGAATTTAAAACAGTTAACAACCACCTTATTTAGTACGGTATGATTCCTAAATAGTATAATGCCAATACAATAATGCCATTTAGAAGTCACCTCCATTTTTTACATAGTTGAATACATGATGATTATCTAATTTAACTACATAGATCAACTTATACGAGGCATATTATTATTGGCAGTTTATAAGATAGAAGATTATAAGGATATTGTTAATTGTTGTGTTATCAAATCATGCTTTAATTATTACCGCTAATATGATGATGACTAATTTGCATAATAAACTATTACTTCAACATCTTGTCTAATTGTTATTTGAGGTCAATCAAAGAAAAAGAATTAGTGTTATGATGAAAGATTTTTAGTAAAATACTACTACTAATTCTAATGGCCAATGAATGTTTAGCAAAAGCCAAAAACATGCTTGGTCAAGATAACAACTACGGCTGCTCCTGCCAAATAACTTGTTCAATCTTCGTTTGGATCAACTGATAATGGAGTTGTTCTACTATAATTATAGTCTTTGGGTTCGAGATTTGAAAATGTAAGGACATTTATTTGGATAACTTTCCATTAGTTCAAGGCTCGAGCAACTTTAATTTAATTGAACTCCGTGATAAAGTTAGGCTCGTCTCAAGGGCGGCCCAACTGGGCTGGTGAATTCTGTCACATGGCAACAAAGGTTTTATCTTATATGGCTTGGGAGCGTATCCAAGGAGATGTACCATTGTACCTTGCCCCTTGTCTCTTGTCTACCTATGTTGATAAAAAGAATATTAGCTCATTTATTGCTTATTCCTAATTTGAATATACATGAACTTTGTAATGTTTTCTGATTTTAGGATTGGGACCTTAGGTATATCTTATGTATCAAGTTAGTTTACAATTTTCATTTTGAAATCTCAAAAGTTTGTATTCCTATTTTAATTTTGAAAATTGACGACAAAAATGGAGAATCCTATTATTTGCTTACAAAATTTGAAACTGTCGGTGACAACAAAATAAACAAGATAGATTGGTTTGTAATTATTATCATTACACTCAAAATTGGGATTAGTTAGCTTCTCACACAGAATACCACCTATATCTTCCTAAATCAGAGCTACGATCCCGGCCACTATCCATTTCAAAGCAGCTCAACAAAATATGAAACACCAACAAGAGACACCATCTCGATCAAAATTTCCTGTCATAATGCCACTCGGATAATGTTTATCTCAATCCTGATTTTCAAGAATTCTCGTTCAGATTTATGCTGATCTGCAACATGGATGGTCAAGTATCCGTAATGGTTGAAGGTTGTTTTGCAGAACCGTGAACACAGAGCTTAATACCCGAAACCTGTAACAGAAATATGGTTTAGAAAGAAAATTAAAATATGTATGAAAGTAACTAGCATTACAGGAAAAAACAAGAACGGACATACCAGAGTTGTCCATTGGGTTTTCCATAGGAGCAGGTTCTGGCTCTGGGATCTCAGTAACCACAGCATCTGATGTTAGGAATGTCTTTGCTACAGATGCAGCATGTTCCAAGCAGCATCTTACCACCTGCAAATTGCAATTCGTTAATACAGAGAAAGAAACCATCTTCATCTCAATTACCCTTCAGCCTTCACTATTTGATCTTGGAATTGAGCAATTGATAGTCATGTAAATGCATCACCCTAAGCTTAAGGATATAATACGAAACAAAAAATATATAAAATCAAACCTTAGTGGGATCTATGATTCCAACAGCCATCAGATCCTCGTATTGTCCGGTTGAAGCATTGTATCCAAATCTCAGGTTGTCATTAGAGAGCACCTGAAAATATAAAATGCATTGATCAATAATACGTAGTTGAAAGATTTTCCAATTCACATAGTTATCATAATGTATATGATAGCTTAAAATGCCTTATCTTGACCTTTTCAATTACTACTGCTCCATTAACTCCTGCATTCTTGGCAATCAGATCCAGTGGATAACTTAGCGCTCTTTTGACAATATCTGCTCCAAGCTGAAAATATGTATGAATTCTAAATCTCAGTTCATCTAGTAGGGGAGAGAATTTGACATCATTATGATCAATAACTCAATAAGGGATGATTTTGACAAAGAGAACCTTTTGCTCATCATTTTCAAGTCTCTCTTTGATGGCATCTACTTTAGCCGCTAGGCGCAGCAAGGTGCACCCTCCACCTACAACTATACCTTCCTCTACTGCTGCCTGACAAGATTACAAGTTTGAGTCAGTTTTATAAACTATAGGAGGGTGAGTCATAAAATCACAGAGGATACCTTTGTTGCACAAAGTGCATCCTCTACCCTCAACTTCCTTTCTTTAAGCTCTGTCTCAGTTCGTGCTCCAACCTGTGGGAACAATCAATAAAGAAGGAAAACATATGAAAAATATTTAGGGAAGAAAATTTGGTAGCATGTCTTAAGTTCATGAAGAATCACCTGGATGACAGCAACGCCACTGGAAAGTTTTGCAATTCTTTCATTTAGTTTGTCTTTCTCATAAGCAGTCTCTTCATCCTGAAAACCAATGTTATCTATATCAGGCTCAAAATTCTACAGTTTAACAGCCAAACAAGTGAAGTTATTAGAGGATCAACACTAGCACCTCAGCTTGCTTCTTAATTTGGGAAATTCTCCTAGCAACGGCTTCTTGTGTGGTTCCATCCCCAACAATGGTAGCTGTCTCCTTGGTTAGCACAATCTTCGCAGCATGTCCCAACACCTCTTTGCCAGCTTGGTCTAGTGACAAACCAACCTCATCTCTGATCACAGTTCCTGTTATTAATTCAGTTAGCACCCAGAAAGTTGAGGGACTTGATGTAAATGATAACATTCTGATATTCAGGCTACTAACCTCCTGTAAGGATAGCAATGTCATCAAGATATTGGTGTCTACGATCTCCAAAACCTGGTGCTCTCATTGCAGCAATCTTAAGTGATCCTCTGAGTTTGTTTACAACTAGTGTAGCAAGAGGTTCTTGCTCTATATCTTCCGCCATAACCAAAATTGCATAGTTGTTTTTAATCGCATCTTCCAGGACATTAACAAGCTCTCTTGCATTTGTAATCTTCTTGTCAACCAAGAGCAACTACATAGCCAACAAGACATTAATCATCCTAAGTGGTACAACACATTAGGCACAAATTTGTACTCAAATTCAGGATATATACCTTGCAGTTTTCGTACTGAACAATCATTTTCTCACTATCAGTAACAAAGTATGGTGAGAAATAGCCACGGTCAAATTGCATTCCTTCAACAACATATAAGCTGTCCGAAGCACTTGTTCCTTCTTCGAGAGTTACTACACCCTTGCGCCCCACTTTGCTCAGAGCATCGGCAACCATATTGCCTATTTGATAATTATTTCCTGCACTAACAGCAGCAACATCTGCAAGTTCGTTGTCTTCAACCTGTAAATTTTATGCAAAAAAAAACCATGTTTAGCTGTGAAGCATTATTGACAACTATTACAGCGGCAGGAAACAGCTTACCTCTTTGGACATCAACTTCAGCTCAGATATTAAACCTTTTGCTGTATTCTCAATCCCCTTGGCTATTTGTATAGGATTTGCCCCAGCCAATACAATCTGGAAATATATAATCACTTATTGGTCAAGCATGTTGTTCCCAACGCCAAATAACATTATACTAGAGGTGTACATTGATTAATTATGTGTAATTTCCTCACACCTTTACACCTTCGGCAATCAAACCTTGTGCTAGGACTACAGATGTAGTGGTCCCATCACCTGCTAAATCATTAGTTTTAGACGCCGCTTCTCTAACAAGCCTTGCACCAATGTTTTCGACAGGATCTTCGAGCTCAATCTGCATACAAAAACAGCTTATTGATGTTAACAAAAATAGAGTACATAAACTTCAAAAGAACATTATCTCCAACATTAACATATTCCTATTAACATCAAAGAGTCCTAAACAGCAATCTGACTTGCTGAGTACTGCCTTTAACTTTTGAAGAAGTAAAAATAAGCAATCAGCACTAAAGGAGCCTGTTTTTTCATATAGTTCATACCTCCTTGGCCACAGTTACACCATCATTAATAATTCTAGGAGAGCCATACTTGCTCTCCAAAACAACATTCCTTCCTTTGGGACCGAGAGTAACACCAACAACATCTGCAAGCTTATTCACACCCGCCTAAAGTTTCAAATAAGAGCAGCAAAGTTAGACACTAAACCAATATACAACTGCCATCATTACACCAGTAATTCAGAGAGTACTACAAGTACTAACCTGTAGTTTCCTAATAGCAGCCCCATTCTTATTGAAATGCAACTCTTTTATTGCCGCGTTAATCTTTAAGGAATGACTTTTTCTAGGTACTACGTAACTTCGACTACCTCTAGGAAAACTCGATGATATGCAATCCAATGAAGATAATTTGTGTGACGGGTTAATACTTTTTTTGTCAATTTGGCTTCCAACAGATGTCAATGACCCGATAGCAGACATGGTAACAAAACTTGATGCCATTTTATACGGAGTCCTGATTAAAGAAATGCAACTTTTCAAATCATCATCACATACATAGAAGATAGAACCAAACCAATTGGCAGCAGTAATTCGCCAATTTGTAAAACAAACTCCAAAATTCAGTGATCAAGAAAAGATAGTCATGGGGTCAATTAAAATAAGGTGTAATCATAACATCAACTAGCCTAGTTGGTTTAAGCCTAGAGGGTGGTATCGTTACCATGGTACGGGTACCCATTGGCCATAATTACCGAGGCCTGAGATTAAATCCCGATTACATCACTGCCCTTTGTTGCAGCTTATATACTAAAACAATGGGTAATTAAGACACTTTGAAGCAAATTCAAGTACAATTCCGTGGATATTAACAATGGGTTTCATTTACTTTAGTCATAAAACCAACCAAAATCCAACAACACATTCTAATTAAATAAAGAATAACTAAATTATCTAAGAAATTAAGCATAAAAAAAGCCCACTTAGTTAAGCAATGAAGAACATACAAGAATATGCATTGTTAGAAATTAATTGTGAATTTGGATGAAATAGTAAAGAAATGAGGAAGATGGAAAGAACTTACCCAATGAAAATGGAGAGGAAGCAGGATGTTGTGACAGAAAACTGGGTTTGTGGAGAATGATAAAAGGTAGTTATGGTTCATGGATAACGTTTAGCACCCGTCGAGTGTGGAACGTTCTAGATGTTGGTGTTTCTTGCTTTGTGAGTTGCGACTTGGGTTCTAGGGTATGGACTATGGTTCAATAGTGTCCATACCCGAACATTCGGTTCACATAGTTTGTCTGGATACATACCCATGCTATCAAGCAGTCAAGCATCATACAATATGGGATATTTTGGTCATTTTCACTAAAATTTTAACTTTAAATGGCATATTTTGTGTACCATTTAAAAAAATAATAACATTGAATCATTAATGGTATATTTTGTGAGAGTGAGGGATAAATCAAGTAGTTATAGCTTCCCTTCCGATTTCAAAATATCCTGGGATCGATTCTCATCACTTGCCCTTGTGGCTCTCTAAACACCAAAAAAATAAAATAATGGTATATTTATCAATGAAATTAACCATAAAACTTTATTTGTACTATCTGAAAAAAATCATAATCTATACTTATATATTAAAAAGTGTTTCTAAAACGGAATATGTGCCACATGGACCCTTTACATGTATTAGATATAGTTTGAACACAAGATCAATAAGAAATAAACTAATGTTCTTACCATCTCTGCTATCTTTTAATTATGTTTCGTATTCAATTAAAATATACTAAATACTTTGTAATAGACATCCATTTAAAAGCACTTATTTAGTTTCATAGTTATTAGTTTTCACTTTTATATTAATTATATAGATAGTTTACACTTTATAGGTCAAATAATATTTGTTGATATTCAAATTAAAGTAAATCCGGTGCATCGCCCGAATTACACACTACTTTAATTTGATTATAAGGATGACTACTCGGCCATTAATAAACTTTTTATTTCAAATGTTACACTATGAATGACACATAGTTTCACACATTTAATTGACTTTACTTTCATACGTAGTATAATAAGAGGTAAGTGGAGTAGTTGAGTATTATAAAATTATTCCCTTTGTCCCAATATAATCGATACGTTAGACTATTTTTCACTATTCACAATTTTATAAAGTATCATGTTAAAAACAAATTTAATTATGAAATAGGTTGTTAAATAGGTTTTGAATTACGAACAGGTCCAGCGGACCTTCTTGAGAAGAAGGCCACAAGTTGAAGCAGCCAATGCTCTTAACCTCTTCCGTTGTTTTTAAGTGAAATGTTTCTCCTGTGCATTTATGTCAATGTAGTATTTTGATCAAATAATGTATTTAATTATCAATAAAGTATAACAATTGAATATGAATAATCTATTTATTGAGACGATTCCAATAAGTACTCGCAAGACTATTTTTCCTTAAGTATAAAGCACTAACATTAGTCAAACTGGATTTAGTAAATAGTGCAAAAATTCGAAATATTTCACTTGCAAAAATACAAAGCGAGTATTAATATACAATTTCATAATATCAAACTTTTTATAATTTTTTACTAAAATTTAATTACATTTATCTAAAGTAGAATTGTGTTAATTATTCTGGGACATATTTTATTGAAAATTAAGGGATATTAGAGAAAAAGAAAAAATAAAAAAGTAAAAGTGAGTTTGAATGAAACCATGAGAGGATAAAGAAATGACATTAAAAAAATAAGTGTTTGCCAAAACTAAAAATATAACACTTCAAAAAATAAAATAAAAAAGGCTGCATTTGATAAAAATGAAGGGAAAGAGTATTTAATTATACATGATATTCATACGATACGACCTACCAATATATTGCTGGTAATAAAAATTGAAATAACGTTACATATAATATTATACAGTATGATATTTCTATGCATTATATGATTCATAAGAAATTGGCATTGTATAACTCATTTCTAGTAAACTGCATGGAAAACAAAGAATGTCAATGATTTGTCGGCAGTTAGTGGTATTAAATAGGAGATTATGATGCACCTGATCTTTGACTTGGAAAATATGTGTTTATAGAGAGGAATCCCGTTAAAAATTGGCAAATTTTAAGCTAGAAAAAAAATATCTGAAATTCCTGGAAACATCTGATTTTTTTTATTTTTTTTTGGTATAAAATCTGGTTAGAATTAAATCTATATACTTTGTATTTGTGGACTGACTAGCCAAGATAGATTATTAAGGTATGCTTTATTCACATAATTTTTACTTACATGGAATCATCTTATTTTATTTGAACTTATCAAAATTTACTAAAACTCGTCTTTCTTTTGTATTGAGCTTAGATAACCTGTATCAATTGTTATAATCATTTTTTTTCCAAACTTAATTTATTTGAATTTGAATTTTCGTAAATGAGTAAAAATAAGGTGAACAAAACAAGACCTTTCTTTTAATTTTTGCATCATTGTGACTTATGCATTATCTATGTGCTCTATTATTTCGACTAGCTTTATGATTTATTGTTAAAGAAAAATATAGTCATGTATGATCATATTAAATTCGTTGTATACTTTTATAGCATCAAATTTTTATAATTTTTATGTATTGTGAATATAAGACATTTGAGAAGTTGCAAGTTAAAAAAAAAAAAAAAAAGTATAAGTTTTCTATTAAATATATTTTCTCAATTCATTTATAAAGTAAAACAGTTAGTGTATATCTTAAAAGACTATATTACAAAACAAAAGAAAAGAAAGAATTAGTTGCTCCAATTTTCTTTTAATGTTGACTGCACGAGTGCTATGATACATGTAAAGTGTACAACTAAAAAAAAAGTGTTGCCATATATTAGAAAATGTAAAAAAAAAAAAAAAAAAAAAAAAATCTTTTACAATTTTTTAATTAAGTTCTTTAATATTCAAGTTTACAATCTTTCGTGAGGGTCATTTCGTGAGAGTCATTTCCCCTCTCCTCTCCCTAAAAACCCTAACTTCCATTGTTGAAGTTTGGAGAGGCTTTTATCGGATTTTACTGGTGGATCGCCCCAATCTTTGTTTTTTATGTGCATTTTCTCTTTGTTTTTGTTTGCTCTAAGTTTTTAATAACTCTTCCTCTTTCGGGAGGAACGTTTCTCCCTCGAAAGAAAATGACTTTTCTTCTTCTTTAGGAGGATTTTTCTCCTTCAAAAGAAAGTTTTTCTTCTCTCTTTTGATGGAAGATTTGCTTTTTTGTTTGGTGGATTGTTGTAGAGTTGTTTCATGGGTAAAGATTTGTGTGTGTTCGAAAAAGAGGTTAATCTTTCGATTACAACCAGACGAATCAAAGGAAACTTTTATTCACGGATACAACATATTGATAGACCCCCTCGTCAAAGAAGGTTGTAAGTCACAGCGATGTGAAAGAGGGTATAAAGAATGTACGATTTGCAACAACGATCGTAGCTTGCTGAAAGGATGTTTTTATTTGATTCAATTGTCACGTATTTGTTTGATGTAAATCTCTTTGTAGATGTCGTATGACTTTTTATTTATGAATCCATCTTTATTCAAAAAAAAAAAAAATTTGGGGAGTGGAAATTTTGTAAATATTAAGGTATAAATGTTACACCAAGACATAAAAGTGTAACTTGAGCTCCAAGGGTAAGGTTTTGCCCAATAATTACTTGTATTTTTTTCCCGCCAAAAATTATAAATTAAACAAATGGAAAACACATACCCTTCTTAGTTGACTGTTGGACGAAAAATCATTGACATGACACAATAACACGACAATACAAACTTGACTTAAAAGCTATCGAAGAAAAACCTAAATCTGACACAACATGGACACAAATTAACCTAAATTGGTCGTGAATTGAACATATCAACTCAAAATCGCCCATTTTACATAATTTGTTTTATTGTGCAATATTTTAGTTATCATATTTATTTTTGTATAATTTTTTACGTATTTAACGAGCAAACAATGTCGTCATAAAAGTAAACGTAAACACGACCTGTTTACGCATTTTTAAAAAATCCTAGACTAGTCACTAAAAATATCCCTTGCGCGGCTGCACCTATATAGCCTAAAAATAGTTATTGCAATATAGGTGTAGTGTAACAGGGTTTGTGGGGAGATTCATTTACCCTTTTTAATAGGATTTTGGAATATTCCTCTTTGTTTTGTTTTTTGCCTTCTATATTTGCTCCGTTATTTTTCCTTCACTTTTGGGTCACATTTGGTCCAAGGGCTACTTAGAGCCCAAAGGCATAAGGTAACTTACAACATACCCTATCAAAGTATGGACTATATGTGGCCTACTAAAAATTAAAAAAGTAAAGAAATAGAGTGAAAACACATGGAAATTTTAATTTCATATGTAAATGTCGCTTTAACTACTTTAATTTTTGTAATAAGAAATGTGTAACTCATTTAAATATTTTAGGGCCCTATACATTTGAAGAGTTTCATAAAATTGAAGTTTTGTTGTTTTATTAATGAACCAATAAAATCTAACTCGCAATGTGCATGAGTCAAGCCAATTAATTGTCGGTGTGTGTGATGGTCGTGTGCCCATGTACAATCTAATTCGTGGTGAGAATACTTTAAATCTTTTAATAATAGATCCATTTCAAACATAGTTATTTCTTTATAATTTAATGTAGGGGCAAAAAAATTTCGCTTTCTCAAAAAATACCGGGAGAAATTTTTTCAAAAGATAACTTGAAACAATTTGAATTTAAATATAACATGAATTGAAATTGATAAATGTGTAAGAATATAACAACAAATAAAAAGAATAATAATAAAAATAAAAAAAACTCATCATGACCAAATAGTTTATGAAGAATTTGCTTGATATATAAGCTAAGATGTATCAAATATAACAATTTTTAATTAGCCACCGTTCTATAGAGAGATGTCATTATATTATAATCTCTTCTAAGGCTCTGACTACATATATAAAAGCCCCTAATAAGTCTTTGACTGTAACCACCTTTTATACTATCTTCGTTTTTGTTAGTTGACATGTTTTGAGTTTAGCATTATTCACACACTTTCTTTTGACCATATTTTGTGATTTATACGTAATGAAAAATATAGTCATGTGGAGTCTTGTTAGATTCGTCATGATATATATTTTCAAAATATCAACTTTTTATAATTTTTGGTAATCGGTAATTAAAGATATCAACAATTGAATTTGTGCATTGGCAAACGCGACTAAAGAAACGTGTCAACTAAAAAGAATCGGAGGAAGTATTAATTATCTGTTTAACTAGTAGGTAACCCTAATTGAAGCAACTGGAATAGGGACCACTACACAGCAACAAATTAAGGTGGGTAGCCCTATGGTGGTGCATATGCACACGGCCTAGACACTCATCTACAACGACCTTCCACACCAGTTATTTCGATGACTCATTAGAGTGCATTGCACACTTCTACCTACCTCTCTATTGTCCATGTATGTACTCTTATTCTGTTAGAGATATCGGAAAATATGTGTGATATATTCTCCGTAGGTTTCATTAAGAGAATAATATATTTAGATTTATTTTATGTTAAGATATTATTTAGTGAATATATCTCTAAGATATATGGTTATTATAGTATATCTTTTAGGAAGATTGTTTCCTATCTTATGAGCTTAGGTTTTGTGTAAATACTCTACATATTGATCAATAATAAACAAGTCATTCAATTATCCCTTTCACTCTAATTTGTCATGGTATCAAGAGCAGGTTAGATTTTGGGAGCGTTTCACAAAAATTTCCCCCTACCGGTGGGTTAGAAAATTAAACCCACCAGTGGGATTCCTAATTTTTTTTAAAAAAACACAAAACAAAATAATATATATATATATATATATATATATATATATATATATAATATATATATATATATATATATATATATATATATATATATATATATATATATATATATATATATATATATAAAATCTTCCGTTGTGCTAGTGTCTTTGAGATATCTCTTTGATATTCTTTTTGACGCAATAATCATGCATAGCTTTGTGATGTTGTTGATGGTGGATCTGTTGGAGTAAAGAAAGGAAAGATAGCTGACCTCTCACCCGATCGGGCGGAGCTCACCCAACCGAGCGCGACAACAAGTGTGTTTTTATACGTCCGGGCGCCTGGCCAGGTGGTGACCGCCTGATTGGGCGCAAGAGTAAAGTTGATTTTCGTCGTTTGTTCGTCCTACCGGGCGAGTTATCGCCTGACGGAGCTCACCCAACAGGGCGCGAGAGCAATGTTGAGATTACGTATCACTTTCGCCCGACCGGGCGCGAAAACACGTCAGATACCAACGTCTCTTTCTCTTCCTCTTCCTTTGTAACTCCCCCTTAACACCCATAATCAATGGGATGTTTCGAGGGATTGTTTACTCTCTTTTATTTCTGATTAAGAGCTTTGTCTCTTTGTTTTTTCTTGAACTCTTGGTTATCCCATCTTCCATTATATATTTTCATGGTTGGGAAAATTCAGATTAATGATTAATACAATTATCAAACTCATTAAGCTAAACACAATTCACTCTTTGAGCATAAGTTTACTAGTCTCCAACCTCCCACCCAAAAGTGTCTTTGTGTGGGAGTGGTCCGTGTAACCTTAGGGAACGTACCGGCGATTACAATTGTGCACCCCGGTTGTGCCGAATTTCGTTTTCAACTCAGTGATTATTATCACGCCACACCGAAATTTCTTTGAGTATTATTTTCTCTTCCCTTGTTCATTTTGTTGGCTATTTGTTATAGACCCTTTTTATATTACAACAATTTGAAAACGAAATGATGTCTATTTCAACTAGTGTTATGAACAAGACTCTTTCTGACCTCTCTAAGTTGGAGCCTCTTGATGGTAACAACTATAAGAGATGGTCACAAAAGTTACTATTTTTTTTTTAACAAATTGAAATAGATTATGTGCTATATGAAGACATCATTAAGGTGCTCAAGAAGGCGGAAGAACACGCCGCTACTGCTACAGCCCCCATTGTGGCAACTGTGGCGGAAGCTTTGAAGAAGAAGGAAAAGGACAACAAGCTAGTTCGTGGTCATCTTCTCAATCATATGAACAACACGTTGTTTGACTTGTTTGTCAATTTCAAGTCAAGTAAGGTCATTTGGGATTCCTTGGAGAATAAATATGGTTCGGATGATGCGGGAAAGAAGAAGTACGTTGTGGGCAAATGGATCAATTTCAAGATGGATGATGAGAAGCCAATCATGGGTCAAGTCCATGACGATGAAAACTTAGTGACCAAAATTCTTGGTAAAGGCATGAAGATGTGTGAGACTCTTCAAGCCAATGTTCTTGGAGAAAATTCCTCCATCTTGGAATGACTACCGCAATTCCTTGAAGCACAAGAAGAAGGACATGACACTTCAAAAGCTCATTAGCCACATGAGAACTGAAAAGGCTAATCTCCTTAAGGATAAGTTTGAAAATTTGTCTATCAATTCTTCTAAAGCTAATCTTGTTGAATCTTCTTTGAATGTGTCTAAAAACAGGAAAAATTCTAAGAAGAAGGAAAACAACAAGTCCAAAGGAAATTTCACTCATAACAACAAAATCTAAAAGCCTAAGGGAGCATGCTATGTGTGTGAAATCATTGGACGCAAAGCATACCAATGCAACCAAAGGCATGGAGCCAAGAAAGATGGCAATACCTCCCAAGCCAATATTGTTGAAAAGGAAGATACCATTGCGGCGGTGGTGGTTGAAGCCAACTTAGAGGAGAACAAAATTGAGTGGATTTTGGACACCGGAGCATCAAGGCATTTTTGTGCTAAAAGGCTTTGATGCAACCGACGGCGATCATGTCTACATGGGCAATAGTAGCACTGCCGAATTCCTTGGTAAAGGAAAGGTCCATCTAAAACTTACCTTCGGAAAAACTTTGTTTTTGAACAATGTGTTGTATGTACCTTCTCTTAGGAGAAATCTTGTTTCGGGAGCCCTTCTCAACAAAGCCGGCCTACAACTTGTCTTTGAGGCCGACATAATTGTAATGTCTAAGAATGGTGACTTTGTTGGGAAAGGTTACCTCAATAATGGTTTGTTTATGTTGAATGTTATGAATGAGAACAATGGTACTTCTTTTGCTTATATTGTTGAGTCTTTGGATGTTTGGCACAATCGTTTAGGCCACCTTAATTCTTCTTATTTGAAAAAATTGAAGGATATGAATTTGATTAATTTTTCAATAGATGATAAACTTGACAAATGCCAAATTTGTGTTGAGGCCAAACATACTAAGAAACCGTTTTAAGCAAGTGGTCTCAAGAAGTACTAAACTATTAGAATTGATTCATTCGGATTTAACGGACTTTAGAAAATGCACTAGTAGGGGGGGAAAAAATTATTACATTACTTTTGTTGACTTTTCTCGATTTACCGAAGTGTATTTGCTTAAAACAAAAGATGAAGCCGAAAGTGCATTTTTAAAGTACAAAGCCGAAGTTGAAAATCAATTGGACCTAAAAATCAAAAGAGTTAGAACCGATAGAGATGGTGAGTATGGTAAAAGTTCTTGAAAAGATTTTTGTGAGGCCAATGGTATCATACATGAAACAAGTGCACCTTACACACCCCAATCAAATGGTGTTGCCGAAAGGAAAAATAAATCTTTGAAAGAGACTATGAATGCTATGCTTCTTAGTTCCGGTTTGCCTAATAGCTTGTGGGGAGAAGCAGTTCTTTCCGCTTGTTATGTACTCAATAGAGTGCCACATAAAAAGTTGGACAAAATCCCTTATGAACTTTGGAAAGGCTATAGTCTAAATTTAAAATTTTTGAAAGTGTGGGTGTGTTTGGCTAAGGTTACTTTTCCGGATTTTAAGAAAACCACTATCGGGTCTAAAACTTTTGATTTTTTGTTCATTGGATATGCTCATAAAAGTGCAGCCTATAGATTCATGTTATTAAGTGATAAATCAATTTGTGAAGCTAGAGATGCTGTATTTTTTAAGCATATTTTTCCTATGAACAAGTCCTTGTCTTCTAATATTGATGTGCATGCTAGTGAGTCAAGTATGAATGTGCCTCTTGTTGATTCTATACCTAGTTCTAGTCTCCCCTCTTCCTCTACCGAAGTGGTAGAAGTTGAAGCTAGGAGAAGTAAGAGACCTAGAGTAGAGTCTTCCTTTGGACCGGATTTCTTGACTTCTTTTATGGTAGAAGACTTTGATGTGGATTCTTTAAGTGAGCATGTTGTGTCTTTGTTTTTTTTTAGAAGAAGACCCTAAGACTTATGATGAGACAATGAGGTCCATAGATGCTAGTTTTTGGAAAGAGGCTATTAAGAGTGAACTTGATTCTATTATGTTCAATCACACTTGGGATCTTTGTAGCTTGCCTAAGGGTTCTAAACCTATAAGTTTTAAGTGAATTTTCAAGAAGAAACTTAGACCGGATGGAACTATAGAAACATTCAAAGCTATACTTGTCATTAGAGGTTTCACCCAAAAAAAAGGTATAGATTTCTTTGATACTTATTCTCCCGTGACTAAGAGTAGGGGAGAGCATGGCACGGGTACCCGTTCCAATAATGGTATTGGTTCGGTTACCCGATAACCGTTAAGGCTAAAACCAATACCCTAAACCGTTCCGATAAGGTTCGGGTACCATGTAAATTCGGATACCCGTAAATATGGGTTCCCGAACCAAATATCCGAACCGAACGAATAAGCTGACTTTTTATTTTTGGGTCTTTTTGTTTGTTTAACACCTGCTTTACAATTAGATTTAGATGTTTTTACTAGTTTTTTTTACCTGGTAGGCTGATATTGAACCTTAATACACAAATAACAAGAATGATTACAACTATAAAAATTCATCATCGCTGCCTTTCGCTTTAGCAGCCTACCAATCCCTCTCCTTGACGCTGCTGCCTCCTTCTCACCTCTCCTGCCTGAACTCCTCCTTGTACCCACCACATCAACCTCTTTAATAATATTTTTCTTCAAATTCCCACCTGTTTTTCTAGCATTATTATTGTTAGTACTCTGATATTTTTGTAACAAATAACAACCTGATAGGCTGATATTGAACCTGAATACACAAATAACCCACCACATCAACCTGATTACAAATGAACTAATACCTGATACAAACATACAGTTTCTTAAAAAAAAAAGTCCATAGTTTTAAAAATAATAAACTAATACATAACCTTAAAAAAAAGTCTATGATTACAAAAAATAAGAGCCTTAATTCTTATAACAGTTGTTGCCATTAGTAATCATAATTCAGAAAACACTTCCAAGCCTTCAATGACTTCAGCCTTCAATAGTTCAATCACCACAACCTACATGCTTATAACAGTTGCTGCCTCTAATCATCATCAACAAAGAGGGATTGTTCCTCACCAAGAGGTAACATTTCTTCAAAAAAAAAAAAAAAAGTTAAGGAATAATTAACAGGAAGATAATGAGATTAAAAAAAACAGAAAATATTTAAATGTTACCTGATTCAATTTTTTCCATATCTTCAAGTCTCTCCTCAAGTATAAGAGGACCTTGAGATGTACGTAACCAATCTTGTGCACAAATCAAGGCTTCAACCATCTTAGTTGAAAGTGAGCTGCGAAATGAATCAAGCACTCGACCACCGGTGCTAAAAGCTGATTCGGAAGAGACTGTTGACACGGGAATGGCAAGTACATCTCTAGCCATGAGAGCTATTATTGGGTACCTTTCACCATATTTTTTCCACCACCCCAAACAATCAAAGCTTTTTCCGACAGGATTAACTTCTCTATCATCTTCTAAATACTTGGCCAACTCATTTTTCCCTTGTACTCCAACACATGAACCCACATCCTTTTCAAACTCTAATTCCGCAACATCTACATCAGAATCCATATCTTCTACTTTCTCCGGAAAAACAAAAGTTTTAGGGGGAATGGACTCATTTGGAGGGTTTTCAGAAATATAAAGTTCATACATGTCATTCAGAGTTTGCATCACTTTATCACACAAGTACTTAGCTTTTTCAGAATCATATTGTTGATTAATTGCCCATTTAGTATATCTCATTTTCCGCCTAGGATCAAGAATGACAGCAATATACAACAAGAGATTCACATTATCAACATTTTCCCAATACTTGTCATGCTTTTTTTTTCATTCCACTTGCCATTAAACTCACCCCCGCATCATTACTCAACACTTTTTTTCTTGATTAACACACTAATCCCAACAAGTTCTTGTAAATACACATTAGAGGTGATATACAACGAGCTGGAAACTCGTAGAATAGCATCAAAGAATATTTTAAGTAAAGGAAGAAAAGAGGCAACACGATCCCAATCACTAGGTTCAGGCACCCCATCTGACTTATGTAACTCATACCTAAATTTACCACCATCTAAACACTCAAGCAAATCAAAATCCCTACGATATGCCAAAGCACCTTCCAACATTAAATAAGTGGAATTTCACCTAGTATCCACATCTAAACAAAGAAAACGTTTTGACTCCAACTTTTCTTGTTTAACACAACTCATAAACTTTTGCAATCTAGCACCCGATGATCTTACATACCTAACAGCACAATGAATTCTTTTTATTGACACATCACTTTCTTTCAATCCTTCTTTAACGGTTAAACTTAATATGTGAGCACAACATCTCATGTGTAAAAACCGACCACCCAAAACTAATGTCTTCCAACTTTCAAACCTCCTTTTCAAATATTGAATGCCAACATCATTTGAACTTGCATTATCTACAGTGACAGTCATTACTCTAGAAATACCCCATTCAAGTAGACACTTTTGGACAGATTTACCAATTGTTTCACCAGAATGACCAGCAATTATACAAAAGTTAATTATTTTTTTGTGCAATTTCCAATTTTGGTCAATAAAGTGAGCGGTTAAACACATGTAATTCATATTTTGGCAAGAAGTCCAAGTATCAGTGGTGAGACTTATACGTGAAGTGCACATGCTAAAAAACTTTTCAAACTTTTTTTCTCATCCAAATAAATCCTAAAACAATCTCTAGTCACTGTCCATCGAGAAGGAATAATGAAAAGGGGTTGTGTTACCTTCATAAAGTTGCGAAAACCTTCATGATCCACCATTCTAAAAGATATTTCATCCATAATCACCATCTTTGCCAGAGCTTTCCTACTATCTTCTTGATTGAATTTCCACAACTCAAGTCTACCTTTTTTTTCATCCACAAGATTCCCATCAAGACTTTGTTGACTAAGGGACAATAGTTGCTGATTTTGATCAATGTTTGGGGGGTATTCCTTACACCGCTTTATGTGGTTCTTCATGCCGGAGGTACCTTGAAGTGATGCACAACCAATTAATGTATGACAATAGATACATTCAGCCTTGTTTTCTCCATCCTTCTTTATAAAATGCTCCCAATGAGGAGAACGCCTTTTTCTAGTTTTTTTTGAAGTTTCACTTAAGGGGGCAACAACATCAGCAGCTTCAGAAGGTTGGTTTAATTGATTTTGCTGCTCAAAAGGGTCATTATTTTCCGTCATTGGACAAGGGTCATACTCCCAAGGCTCGGGAGGAGGACTTAGAATTGGAGGAGCTTGAGTTGTAGCCGATGAGTCTTCCATATCCCCACTACTTCCAGATTCTATACACTCCTACAAATGAAGAAAACAAATAAGTACAATCATGTATACACAAATAACAAGAATGAAGAGAAAATCTAGTTAGTAACCAGGCACAAAATAATGTTCACCAATGTTATCTTCTTTCTGCAAAACCAAACTAGTCTCATGCTTCAAATTCTAGTCTTTCTCCACTCTTACCTCCATCGTCTCTTCTCCTTCTTTCGAATATACTCCTGTTATCCATAACTATTTTAACCTAAGAAGGCTTCGTCTCCTCAAACTTACTAACTACAACTAAATATATTAACTCATACTTTGTATGAACTACTCATATTTAGAAGAAAATAGTCATAAGTAAGCTAACCCGAACTATACTGGAAAAAGAGCCTCCAAGCTAAAATGGCTATAGCTGAACACATTCCTTGAACTGCAACAGCTAATAAAATCTTGAAATGTATCCTTTCCTTAAAAAAATCTCCAAACATCTACTCTCTTCATATTTTAATTCATATCATATATCTGTACAACACTAGAATTTCACAATAGCGAAACTTAACCCGAAAAACAAACATGCATTAAGAAAATTTCAAACCTCCCATTTCCTAACCCCAACTAATCATACCCAAAAACAATTAGCTGTATCTCATTCAACCTAAACATCACATACTAAGTTCCATAAAATATTAAAACACATAACAAAAAAAAAAGTAACCGTGAAAATCACTATAACAGGGCTAAATTTAGATAAACGCATACATGAGAGATAGACTTAGAAGAGTGATGAATGGTCCGGCGACATTATATAGCACATTAGCAGCCAAATTTAACTCAACATCAAATTAAATTATTCTCACTTAAGAATATGGAATTGACATTTACTGATTTTATAATAATAATAAAATTACCTCAGGAGTTGCTTCGACGGAGGAGTGAAAGCTCAAAAGCCGCTTCAATGGAGAAGTCGAAGTTCGCTTCAATGGAGGAGATGAGGGGTTAAGCGACGCAGCGTAAACGTGAAAAGGCCCCAAAGTTCGAAGAACCCTAAATTGGTTATACTAACTTTTATGAATCAACTATCTGGGAAAACAAGAGTTTAGGGTTAATTGAATTCATTGCAAATAATTAGATCTGGGAAAGGGATAATTACCTGAGGTAACCGGCTAACCATTGGAAAAGAACAGACTTGGAGAATGGAGATCAGAGAACCAGATATTAGAGAAGAGGAGGAGAGATAGAGGGAGATGGAGGTTGAGTGAGTGAGTGAGAAATGAGAAAAGAACGAAGATTAGGGTTTTTTGTTTCATTAATTTTCTGTTTCAATTTTTTTTTTTAAAAACTGACATTTGAGATTTTCGGGTAATAAAAAAATTCGGGTACCCGAAACAGCGTTAACGGGTACCGGCTACCCGAACCGTTAATTTTTTATTGGTTCGGTTACCCGACCTGATTTCTTTAAACGGTTCGGGTACTCAATTTTTCGGTTCGGTCACGGTTCGGTTTTTTGGGTTTTCAGTTTTTCAGATAAGTTTGCTTAGCCCTAACTAAGACTGCCACCATTAGAACCTTGGTAGCCCTTGCGTCAATTCATGACTCAGTGGTTCACCAAATGGATGTTAAAACGGCTTTTGTTAATGGAGACTTTTGTTGATGATTTAGAGTGTTGTATGGTGCACGCTCGCGCCCTTGTTAAGCGCGGCCGCGCCAGGTAGGCGCGGCCGCGATGAGAGCGCGCCTAAACCGCGCACCTCTCTGGAAATCAGCATTTGGATGACAGCGCCACCAGGCAGCGCGCCCGCGCTTCAGGTCACGCTAAAACCGCGCCCCTTACTGTCTTCAATTTGATTTTGCAGGCTTTTTGGGAGGCGCACCCGCGCCTGTTTATGTCGCGCCCGCGCTACTTCCCAGTTCTGCAGTTATTTGCTGACGGTTGTTTCTCTTATAAAAGAGAATTTTCGTGAAAACGAAAAAAGAGACAGAACATTTATCTCATCCTCTCCAAGAAAGAATTTTCCATATTTTCTTCTCAATTTTCTTGCAAACTATTGTGGGAAAACTCTTGAAATTTAGGCTTTTTTGTGAATTTTTCGTCGTACTTCGATTCTAGTGCAAAGAACGAAGTTTTGCTGTCAATTGTATCTCAAAGAGGATTTCCGGTTTAACCCAAGCACCGTGTGGGGGAAATAAACCTCTTTAGGAAAGTGTTACACGCCTTTGACAGTGTATCAAGGTTTGAGACTCAAGTGGTCATCGTTTTTCTCATGTTCATGTTCATCTTCTTCAAGGCTTGGTGTTGAGGCAAATTTGTATTCTTTACATTAGTGTTTTCATTTGTAATTTTCTGAAATATATTGTAATTTCACTAGTAGAAAAACAGAAATAGGCAACCCCCCTATGGCAACGGTTCATGAAAACCGTTACCAACTCTACCCCTTTTTTTTAAAAAAAAAAATTGGCAACGGTTAACCGTTGCCAATTGATTAAATTATTTTTTTTAAAAAAAAGGGGTAGAGTTTGGCAACGGTTAACCGTTGCCAATTTAAAAAAAAAAAAAAAACCCCAACACTCTCCTCTCCTTCGCTCTCTTTCTCTTCTCCTTCCCCTATTCCCCCTGTTTCTCTGAATCTCCCTAACCTCTTTGAATCTCTTTCTCTTCTCCTTCCCGTTTCTCCTTCCCCTTCTGTTTCTCCTTCCCCTTATTTCTCGTCTTTCTCGCCTTTTTGGGGTAATTCAGATCCGTATTTTTTTGGGGTTTTTGGGGTACGAATTGCGGAAAGAAGGGGGCGAAATACGAGGCCAGAGGTTAAGTTAAGTTATTTTTTGTCTTTAATATTTCATTCGGTTATTAGATTTTGTCAAATAATTTTACAGTTTTTTTGGTCAAAATTGGGAAAAATCGAACAAAAAAACCCTAAATTTCGAATTTGGGAGTTTTCAATTCGGTCCATTATTCTTGAAATTGTTTGTTCCATGTTGTTATGCTATGTTTAAGGAGTGTTTTGCAACAAATTTCATGAAAAATGGTTAAGTATTAAACCTTGTATGAGCATGTCTTTGTTCGAGTTCGTTCTTTGTATAAATGGTTAGGTTTATTTGTTATTGTGGGTTGTTTGTTGAAATTCCGATGAGGCTAAGCTCAAGGTTAAATTCTATGTCCCTCCTTTCCTTCCCATCATCCCTGTTGTTGGCGACTATTGGATTCTCTTCCTCGACGACGATTATCAGTATGCCTTGATTGGCCAGCCTTCTCGCCGATATCTCTGGGTACACACACCTTTCTTAATACTATTCTTTTTTCTATTTTTTAATTGCAAATACAAAATACCTAACTACAATAGTGTTTTTTAATTGCAAATACTGGTTTCCTGTTTGCATGTAAATTGTAAAACCTCCGATCGATCAGGCTCAAATACCGAATCATTATAGCATTTCAATATCATCAGTTACTCACAATAATACGAGTATTGTACTGGCCTGGTAAATTAGCTTTAAACAATGAATTATGAATCACTTTGGCTGTTTGATCCATGAGCTTGAGCTTGAGCTTGAGCTTCAGTGGTGCAAGCCCACCCAAACCCAATTACGTGATTCAAGCTCCAATTGACTCAAGGGATGGAGAACCCGCTTTTCTGTATATCACCTTAATTAATTTGCTTGCTTGTTCAGAAAGTTGTTAGGAGTGGTTTTGGAAATTATATTAACTGTTGTACTGTAAGTTGATTAAGACTTGTTATGTGGGATTTGTTCAGCTAGCTGATTAAGATTATTATGTGGGAATTGAAAACAGTGATATATACATAAGCTGAGTCGAGTTTTGATTATAGGTAATTGTATGTAGTGTATGTGCTATTCTGCTCTCGTAATTATTTTGGGTGCATTTGTAATAGCTCTTGATAATTTAGCCAGTGACCTAGGTCACCCCTTTTAGTTCAGCCATATTTTTTCACATTTATGTGCAGTTTGGCTAAGCGATTATGTGTTACCATTCCTCAGTGTCTTCTTGTTCCTTTCTTCCGTTGTACTGATCCTGTTTTCCTAGTCCTTTTATGATTTTTTTTGTCGGCCTTAACTTATATTGTTCATTACACTAATACTATTCTCAGCATGATTATTGCTGGTTACAGCCTTACAGGTTATGGCTGTAGAACCGAACAGAGTCTGCATTCCTTTCCTACCGCTTTTAGTTCAGTAGCATACCCTCACTTAATTCCTATGTGTTCTTTTTCCTATATTGCTTGACTTCATTTTAATTTACGTTGATTCTGTAGTGTACATGATTATATCACGATTATCTATTTTCTGTTTTAGAAGGGGCTATGTCTACTTTTTTGTGTGCTGAAGTTGTTTAATTTTTGGTGTTTAATTTTTGTGTGCTTACTAGAAGTGTATATGACTATGACCTTCAGGATGGGCTACCATTAATTTGATTAATTTCTTGGATAATGTTATGCCCTTTTTTGTTCATAGTTTTTTTGTTTTTGTTTTAACCTAAAGTAGATGAAGGGCTAAGAAGTCAGGAAAGAAAAGCCAAACTGTATTTGATAGTCTTTTTATTTTCTCAGATAGTATTGTGAGCTGTCTTTCTTAGTTGACTGAGTTTTGGCTCCTTTTATCATTAAGCCTTTTAGGTGTAACAAGATTCTTGATCAGGAATATTTGTCATGTTGTAATGAGCAAACTTTTTTTAATTATCTACTCTGTATAAAAATTGATTAATTTGTTCTAAATTTCAGGCTGCCAACTATCTGAATATTAAGAGCTTGCTGGACTTGACATGTCAAACTGTTGCTGTCAAACTGTTGCTGGACTTTATTTATGTACTTTTCATTTACCTTCTCATGTCTAGGTGAATGTTAATCAGTCTTGTGTTTTGGGATCTTTGGATCCATACATGGGGTGCGAGTTGTGTGTTTGCATTGGTGAAGTCAGGTCCTGGTTCGAATGAGGGGAAAATTGACCCTCCACCGGTGACGATTTCTGAACCCTTATCTTTATTGATTATTTTTTGGTTGCATTGAGAAGGAGGTTTGTATGTACTTGTTTGGTTGCCAGTAACATTAGTTGTTGGCCAGGGGGTGTGTGAATTTTGTTGTTGGTATTTGATTTGCTAGACTAATTTGTTGTGCTTGATTTGGTTGCCAATAACATGCTTTGTGAGTACATGCTTTGTGACTCCCTGTTGGGGTTGTGGTGGTTGATTTTGCAATATAGTGAGTCCCTTTGCCGTGGTCTGATTTTGCAATATAGAGTCCCTAAGATCTCAATGATTTAATTTGAGAGATCATTCTTGTTACTAAATCTAAATGATGAAGGGACTCAGCTGATTTTGAAATGGCTTGTTTGATTTGCTCCAATTATAACATTGTTGAGGTAACAAACAGGATTTCATTTCTTGTGATCAAATTACAATCTCTCTGATGGATTTAAGATGTCACTCATGATTGGTTCAATGTGTACACAAACCTCAAGCCTTCAAAAATATGAGCTTTGTCCTTTGCCATCCGGTTCTCCATGGTTGACTGATTTCCTTTAATTTTTTATTTTTATTTTTGCTGTCAATATCCTATCTTTACTTGCTGCTACGCTTGTTCTGTCTCTGTGCTGCTGTGCTACTTTGGTGCAGCTGTATGTGACTGATGATGCTGACAGTGCTGCTGTGAGAAGCTGGTTAGGCTTGTTGGATGATTGTGCTGCTGTAATTCTGCTGCCTAGTGCCAAGAACTGATCCCTGTTAGCTGCTGCCTCTGTTTACTGCCTGCCAGGTGCTATGCTGGCTGTCTGAAGCTAAAACCCCACACCCTGCTGTGATTGGTTTTTGGTGCTGCTGCCCTACTTTTTGTCTGGTACGCAGAGGATTTGTTTGAGCTCTGGCTTTCCGGTTTGCTGTTGTCACTGCTGCTGCTGTTACTGCTATCCCTGCTGCTACTGTCCCTGCTTGCTGTCGCTGCTTTTCTTTGCCTGCTGATGCTGTCTGCTTGCTGCTGCTGCTGATTCTGGAGGTTTCTGCCCTGCTGCTGTTATTCTTTCTTTTTTTTCTGGTTTGTTGCTGTTTGTAACCTCCAAGTTTGGAGGGGTTTGTATTTTTTTCACGTAGCGTATTTATTTGTGTATGAGGACACGGTGCGGCTGTACTTTATGAGGGCTTGCCCTTTTTTCTTTTAGTAATAATATCCCTTTCTTACCTACCAAAAAAAAAAATTATTACCTCCTAAAATGTTGCCTTTGAGATTATTAGCTTTTTGCTTACTTACCAAAAAAAAAAAAAAAATTACAGGTCAATGGCAACGGTTAACCGTTGCCAATTATTTTTAAAAAAAAAATGGTCAATGGCAACGGTTAATCGTTGCCAATTATTTTTTTTTTTAAAAAAAAAAAAATGGGCAATGGCAACGGTTAACCGTTGCCAATTATTAAAAAAAAAATGGTCAATGGCAACGGTTAACCGTTGCCAATTGCTTGAATTGGCAACGGTTTTGAACCGTTGCCAATTATTTTGGGATTTGGCAACCCTCAAATACGCAACGGTTCAAAACCGTTGCCTTTGGGGGGGTTTGAACCGTTGCCAATTTGCCCTTTTCATGTAGTGTTTTTTGTGCTTGGTTGTAATACTTTGACTAGTATTTGGTTTGTTGTATAATTGGTTGTTATTATACACAATTTAGGTTTTGTTCCCACAAAATTTTAAGTAACTCTTTGTTATTTGAATTGTTGTAAAACCTAACAAGTTTGTTGAAGAAATTTATGACTTAACCGGAAGGTTTTGCGGTGAAGGGACAAGAACACAAAGTGTGTAAGCTTAGAAAGTCTCTTTATGTTCTTAAGCAAGCTCCTAAGCAATGGTTTGAAAAGTTTGATAGTAGTCTTAGGTGTTGTGGCTATGTGACTAATTCTTCGGATTCTTGTTTGTACTCTAAGGAGTTTGGTCCATTCCTCTTCCTTTTTAACTCTCCCTTAACACCCATAATCAAGTGGTGTGTGTGTAGAACGTACCGGTGATTACAATTGTGCACCCCGGTTGCGTCGGATTTCGTTTTCAAGTCAGTGATTATTATCGCGCCGCATTGAAATTTCTTTGAGTATTATTTTCTCTTCCCTTATTCATTTTGTTGATTATTTGTTTTAGACCCTCTTTATATTACAACAGGATCATGGTGTTACACAACTCAAATCTACGAGAAAATCATACCCCCGAGTGTATTAAAAATATCCCTCAAGAGGTTTATTCCTTGGAGAAAACCTCCTAAACATCTATACATGTTAAACTGTCGCTTGTAATTTCGTTGGTCTTGGTTTGTTATATTTGATTGATTAAATGATGGAGCAGTGGACATGAAGGAGGATGTGAAGGGAGATGGTTGTGTACTTGTGTTTAGGGAACCTTGGCAACCATAATTATTGGCACCTGGTTGAACATAATTTTATTGAAGAGCAACGAAGTCAAGCTAGTACTCAAAGTTGGGTGGCGTTGGACACTGAAACCATGGTTTTCAGAGGTTTGAAATAGGGGGGAATATTGTTTGGGAAGGGGGAGGATAATTAAAAAAAAAAAAAAAAACCCCAAGTGCAAGTTAACACGCCACCCTAATTACCTGTTTATCAGGTAAACATACAATTCAGACTGTTTTGAGAATGTTACCCTAATAGTTGAGATTATTCCCGGTTAAATAATAGTTGGGATTAAAATGGGAAGGTGAGCAATAGTTGGGATTATTCTCATTAAATTTTCTTTAAAAATATAAACATTTTTTATAGGGAAAAATTAATTTAATAATTTTTTTTTATATATATTCAAGTGACTTAATACCCTTCAATCTGCCACTGAGAGGGATTCCTTATCCCCCACGGCCCCACCCACTCTTACATGCTTAACCTGCTAACTCGAGTCGGATGGCCTTATGAGAGGTTCCGAACCGTTCTCCTTAATACAATTATTCATTACTTTTATAATGCATAATAATTAAAGATATCAATTATCAAATCATATTTTTTTTTTTTTTTTTGGCAGCTGAGAAACAGACAAAAGTCAGGGGCTACACGCCCTTTTTGCTAGGACATGAGCTTGCAAAAGCAAATTCAAAAAAATAAAAAATGTGAAACAAAGTGTCATTTTTGAAGCTCATTTTACTTCATTCATCATCTACCAAAATAAAGTCATCTCTCTCAACAGTGTTCTCGAATTTAATTTCTCAACCGTTCATCCATCATCAAAAGTCATTTCAATTTGATTGATTTGAAGCTTGCTCATTAAACATACATTTTTCTTTTTTTATTTATCATTTTAATGTTGACACTATATACATTCTCCACTTTGATCTTTTTAGTTAAAAAAGAAGTAAAAAAAACAGTCATATATAACTTGTTAATGTTATAGCCCTAAACCTGGCAAATGGGTTGTTCAGGTCGGATACGGATCAAGTCAATTTCGGATTAGTTAACATTTCGGTCGGGTATGAGTCGGGTCGTTTCGGGTTTCGGGTATGAGTCTGTCAGGTATCGGGTCAAGTTCGGGCTGGGTCCATTTGGGCCGGGTATGTTCGGGTCAAACCATTTTCAGGTCAAGTGTATTCAAGTCATATTTGGGTCGGTTCAAAATCAGGTCGGGTCATGTTCGGGTTGTTCCATTTATGAATCAAACTCAAATCAATTATTTTCTATTTTGTTATTGTTATAATAAGAACTATCAATTCGTTTTATAAGCTTGGTTACAGTTGAAGATGAACAATTTGAGTTACTTTTGGCACCAGACATTTTTAGTTCAATTATAAGGTAATTTTAGTTCGGGGCATTTTGGGTATCAAGTCTGTTCGGGTCAATTTCGCCTATCGGGTTTGTTCGGGTCAAACACTTCGGGTCAATTTCGGCCCGGGTTAACTTCGGGTGTCGAGTCAAGATCGGGTTAACTTCATTTTCGGGTCGGGTACGGATAGCAATGTCAATGGGGCGGGGAAGGCGGGGATGGGTCTCGGTTTGGTGGGTGGTGAGGTGGGGTGGGGTGGGGATAAAAACTATACCCGCCGTTGGTGATGGGGCGGTGCTGGATTTTTAGGTTGTACCCGACCCATCCACATATTAAAAAAGTAAAACTATATAATTTTATAATTTTAAAAAATAAAATTATATATTTCATACCTTCCTAATACCCACATCCTCATATTTTAAAAAATAAAATTATATACTTTTATACTATTTTTTTTAAAAAAATTAAGTAAAGTATAATGCCAAGTACTTTGTAATAGACATATATTATTAAAAAAAAGTGTAATATTAATAATGATTTTTTTTTTAATTTTCATCAATATTATTTGTATTTGGGAGGCAAAGATTAGACGGGTTTTAGGTGGGAATTAGGTGGGAATGGATATCCAAGTGGAGGGTGGGGCGGGGATGGTTTTGAAATTGTACCCGTCGAGGCGAGGATGGGGATGAATATTGGACCCGACGCAGGGATGGAGATGAGAATGTTAGGCGGGCATGGGGATAGGAAGGCCAACATCCGCCCCGCCCCGCCTCGCCTCATTGACATCCCTAGGTATGGGATCGGGTTTCAAGTCAATTTTGGGTCGATGTTTTTGGGTTATTGGTCGAGTCTTTCGGGTCGGGTTATCGAGTCTGGGTCTGGATTGTTAGATCTATATAGCCCTAAGAGCTACATATAAGAAGCTAAAAATGAAAAAAAAAAACAAATGAAATATAACATTAATTACACTGATTTACACTTGATTTTGTCATGCATTTTTAAATTAATACCAAATAAGGAAAGTTAATAACTGCTTATTCACATCTCTAAGGACTACATATAGCATTACCTTTAAATCTAATCTAATCTAATATATACATATATTATATAAATAAAATAGACATTTTTGGAGAGCATTCGGAGCGCCACCTAAGAAATATACTTATTTCGACCAATAAGAAGAAAGATTTGAATTTCATTTTTGAATTAAAAAATTATGTCGCCACCTAGATAAAAGTAACGAATTAGATTTGATATATCTAAAATTTTAATGCTATGTAGATTCTAATCCATGAATTAAATTATTTTAATGAAAAAAATAAAGTAAAAATATAGGAAAAGATAAATTTATTAATTCAATACTACTAGTATAAGAAATCCAAAAAAAATATACTAAGAAATATTTAAATGATAAACGCTTATAATAAAGTTTGATACCTATCATTATAAGATAAATTTTGATATTATTTATGATAAGAAATACCAATTGTTCGTTAATTATAATTAAATTAAAACTTGTGATACCTACCATTATAAATTGACACATCATACGACACAAACAAAATTTCGTATCAATTAAAAACCCTATCAAGCGAATTTTGTGTTAGTAATTTTGTGTTAATTTTTGGTCATCAATGGTCGGGTAATTTTTAGCTTAATTTTTAAAATCCTATGTTTAAATTAGTATTTTTAATTATTACTTACATTGTATTAATTTGGGATACTCAACGATTGTATGTTTATGTTTTATTTACTAAATGTTTTTTTACATGCAGATCTAACACATCATACGACACAAATAAAATTTTGTATCAATACAAAACCCCATCAAGCGAATTTTGTGTTAGTTTTAGGTCATCAATGTCCGGGTAATTTTTAAAATCTTATGTTTAAATTTATATTTGTAATTATTAGTTACATTGTATTTATTTAGGACACTTAACGATTATTTGTTTATGTAATGACATACGGTATTAGATGTTGTATACTTAATATATGGATGGCTTTGGTTATTTTTGGAGATGATGACAAAAGTCCAATGCATAGATTTGATTTTACATCGCAACAATTTTTCATTTATTGGTAAATGTATAGATTTATTTTATATAAATGTAAAGATTTAATTTATATCAATTTCAGTTTGGCTAACATTTCACAGTTCAATTTATCCATTGATGTAGTAGGTTGGTTTGGTAAAACAATGAATTAAAGATTTAAATTATTAAAAATTTATCATTTGCATTAAAGATTTTATATAACAGAAAAATATCATATTTACAATTTATTTAAATTTAATAAATTCATTATAAATTATAGTAATAAAAAAATAAATAATAAACTTTTGTAATTTTGTCTGAAATTATTAAATACAATAAATCAAATAATTAAAAATCTTAGATGAGAAAATCGTGCATCACACGGGCTTTAATCTAATTTATATAATAGTAGTAATATTTTAAAACAACATAAAGAGTAACAATAAGTAAAACTTTAGGAAATGGATTGAATAATTAATCACACAAGAATCACAACATCTAATCTAAACATCAGCAGTAGACAGTAGTCAATAAAAAATGTGCAGGTTCGTTTTCTTGGCGAATTCAACGGCCATTGCTTCGAATCTTCGATCTCGTTTTTTGGACTTGGGAGAAAATCCCAGGCTGGGATCAATGGGCTTTAGGCAAACCAAGAATATGATTGTTTGGGCCGGAATTAATTTTTAAAGTTTGATGGTATATGGCTTCCATTATGGGCTTGATAAGTTTGACAGCCCATCTTCTTTAGATCTGGGACAATCAATGGGCCGATGCTAGTGTCTGCTTGAAATTATTGTTATTTTTGAAAGACATTGCTTGAAATAGTTATCAATCTTGAACATGCTTCTCCCTCTAATTCTTTTGTTTTTACTTGCTACACTTTGACTCTATTTTAACGAATTTAATGATTGTAAATAACAAAAGATTTAGTCACGTGAAATCTTATTAAATTTATCTTATCTTATATATTATTCATAATACTCCTTACCAACCTATTGATATTTAAAGTTATAATTTATGAGTGATTGAAATAATGCACTAGCTAATGTAAAATGAAAATTGTTGTAACTAAAAAGAAATAGAGGAAGTATTACTGTGGAAATACAATCATATTTCAAACAAATCAAAAATCATATTTAAAATATTAAAACAAACATACTTGTACTACCTCTGTTTCATATTTTTTATAACTTTGAAATATTTTATATCTCACAAATAATACCTAAAAGTTGCAAAAAATATGAAACGGAGATAGTATAAATTTCCAATCAAGATAACACCCTTTGTATTTGTAGAACCTCTATTACGCATTAGAGCGCATGTAACTTATACTAATATACACCCTAGTGTATGTAAATAACTTGTAATGTACCAAGTATCTACGTGTATCAGTGCCTATAAATGAATTTTGGGTTAAAAACACATTAACACACTCACATATAATTGTAATTAGCTGGGTAAAAAAAAAAAAAAAAAAGAAATCTCATCACAGTAAGTTTATAATCATCTAGAACTCTATATTATGTTAAGTTAATTGGTTATCTATACAAATCCACTTAAAATTTTTGGTTATCTATTTGATTGGTCCAATTTAAATTTGAAATTGAAATTCCTAAACTGTTTCTTCATGAGGGTTTAATATGGAGTGGCTGAATTTCCAAATGAAACTTAAGGTATATAATGAGTAGTGAGTTTGTTTACCTAATGACTTTATATTTCTTCTTATTTAATTTTATGTTCAACTGCATAAAAAGTTAGTAAACAAGAATACCTCTTTTGTTAAGGCCTAATAATAATAATAATAATAATAATAATAATAATAATAATAATAATGTAAATAAGTCAAATAACACAAATTTAGTTATTTTTGCCACAAACTTAGTTTGGTTTGGTGGTCCATTTTCATAACTGTTTTCTCAATATATGTACTAGTTTTGTATCTCAAGCCACGAATTAAAATTGGGTCAACCCCCATTTTAGTACAAGAGTCGGTGACATTGCGTATTGCTGAATTTTCAATTTATTGTTTTTGTTAACTAAAATATATAAATAAATAAGAAACTTGTCTGCCCAAATTACAATTATATGAATCTAACATAGTACGTATGTAATTTTTATTACTTTAAAGAAGGGGAGAGGTTAGCAATCTTTCTAGTTCTTGGCATATCTTACGCCATCAATCTTTAAACAATATTATTATTTGAGGTTATATAGTTCATCAACTTTGATATAATATTTAAGTTTTACTAATTACATACGTTTACATCTGTTTTTTTTTTTTTTTTTTTTTTTTTTTAATATTGACTCAGTTACTATTTATGTAGTCAAAATAGAATAACTATGGTTGTATTTCATAATATTTATAAAAGTTTTAGCATGTGTTAGATGTGTGCTTGAATCTCTTAAAAGTTTAACCCTATTTTTTAATAAATATATTCACTTAAATGTAATTGAAAGTTTATATATATTAAAATAATATACACATTGAAAATAGTGCAACAAGTCAAATGAGTCAAGCTTTTAGAAACAAAGAAAATGTTTATTTCCTAAACTAATAACCACATATATGGATCAAAATACTACTTCCTCCTCCATTATATATTAGTTGCAACTTTAGAATCTTTTATGTCTCACAAATAATACCCTAAAGTTGCAACTAATATGTAACGAAGGAAGTAATTATTTTTATAATGTTATGAAAAGATTAATGTATTATTTCCATTATAAGTATAATGATGACTCAACACTGCAAAACGATCCCTCGCCCCTCCTCGATCCCTCCCCCTAATTAAACCCTTGTAAGGAAATTAATTTTGGCTCATGCTTAAATCAATTCCACATGGAGGAGCATCGAATATCATTCACATTTATACTTGATATAACGGGGTTACCTAGTTAGGACTTTGTGTCAATCCTGCTTTGTTTTCTCACCTTATTTTCACTCATTCGGAATGTATAACTTCAATCT
The DNA here is from genome assembly GCF_001683475.1 of Chenopodium quinoa. NCBI lineage: Eukaryota > Viridiplantae > Streptophyta > Magnoliopsida > Caryophyllales > Amaranthaceae > Chenopodium > Chenopodium quinoa. The sequence continues at coordinate 437,286 of NW_018743014.1, read as the reverse complement.
GAAAATTCAAATAAATGAAAATCTAATTTCGATCAAGGGAGTATATTGCATGTAACTATACAATAGTACGGATAATACATAGTCTAAGGATTGGAGTATTCCCAACACTTGTTGCTTTGAATATAACATTCATTTCTTTATATTAAAAGTGAGGAACTCTTTTGATGATCTAGTAAATGTTGCTTATTTCCGACCATATGTTTCATGAATTTCGTATTTGCGTGGATTTGTCTCATATTTTTCAAGTAAATGATGTACAATTAGTTAGAAAAAAATAAAAGAGAAAGCGATTTTGTTATACGTGACAACTTCATTCAAGTGCATCTATCCTACAAACATGGTTCACCATCTTTGTATGTTTGATTTCTAAAATTTATTAACTATTACTAAAACAAAACGTTGCTGACATCATCACTGTCCACATGTCACTCACATAATAAATTTTTTTCCGCCTAAATACAAGGTGAGTCATTTTTATTTATTTATTTATTTTTGGAGCTATCATATTTGACAATTTTAAAATTTGAATATTAGAAGCTTCTACATTACAAATACAACCTATCAATTTATCTTTAAAAAATAAAACAGTAGTAAATAGCACACTAATAAATGGATTGCTACATTAAAATATGTATTAGGCGACGTTGAATAGGTATTATATCATAATTTTGATGAAAATCTAAAACTATAAAATTACAAATATTTTTCTACAAGATGCATAATTCTTATTTATATTTATTCATTTTTTTTAAAAATGTACAAATTATAAAAATAGATTTTATATAAATCGTGCATGCACGGGTTCTAACCTAGTAACAACATAATTAAATTAACAAAAGTTTGGTAGTTTTATTATTATTTTTTTAATTAAGTAGAGTTTACCGCTTCTAAGCATAGCAAGTTAATTATTGGATAATATCTAATTAAATTGAATGGGTCAACGTGTATAGGATTCTATTGGATTAGATTATCAGAATATCTTTACATGTTGCTATAAAATAATTGAGCATCAACGGCTAGAACTATACAAGTTATTATTTTTGGACGAGCATAAAATGAAAAATATTTAGTGTGAAGGATATACACTATAAGTTAAAAAAGAATAATGAAGTCGGTAATGAAAATAATATGGATGCCACAAGATATGTTTACAATAACGTTACAATATTTTTTTTTAATGGAAGGAAAAAAGAACAATAGACGACCCTTTTTATGGGAGAAAAAATATGTTACAATAACGTACAATATTTGTATGTTGAAAACTAATTACATGCTTCATATAAATTCATCCACTTTTACAAGTTTTGCACCAACTACAATTTATATGTTTTTTTTTTTAAATATATTGTCATCACAATTGGTGAGATATTAATATTATATCATATCACGTCATATATCACTAATAGATAAAGTCGGTCTCGCAGCCACACCACGAGACAACGACACTTGTCATTCCAGTTTTTCGCCAAGTGTTGCGCCACGTAGGCAACAATAGGTTTTATTGTGCAACATATGATGCTAAAAAAGCGAATTTTAGATAACTTTTTTCAGATAAAATTATTGTATAGAGTTTTATTATCGATATACATCTAATATTTCATATATACAAAATTAATCATAATTTTAATAAATATCCTATAACTCAATTCTATTTTCATCATAAAATTCGTTTAAACAGTTCTTTAAAATAAGATCCATTTATAATATATTTAATTTATTTAAAAAATTAATCGTGAATATTGGTAAAAAAATACTTTCCGTTCAGTAAAAGTAATTTAAGTTCAATAAAAATAATTTCAAGTTAACAATAACATAATTTAAGTTCAGTAAAAAATAATTTTAGTTAGCTAAAAATACTTTCAGTTCAGTAAAAATAATTTAAGTTCAATATAAATAATTCAAGTCAATAATAACATATATATATATATATATATATATATATATATATATATATATATATATATATATATATATATATATCTATTTACAAGCAAAACTACAAAAAAGTACACTACTATATAAGTTATCGATCAAAAGGGATTATATGACCGTATTTAATATTCACACCAAAAGTTTATCTTAAATCTTATATACCATCTGGGATAAACAGGCACTAAACTAGTCACTAATAAATAAAGCCGGTCTCGCAGCCAGGCCACGAGACTGCAACACTTGGCATTCCAGTTTTTCGCCAAGTGTCGCGCCATGTATGAGATAATAGTATTATTAAGTAATCGATTTTTGGATAAATTTTTTAAGATAAAATTGTTGTATAGAGTTTTATTATCGAAAGAATTCTAATATTCATGTATACAAAATTAATCATAACTTTTAATAAATATCCTATAGCTTGATTCTATTTTCATCATCATATTCATTTTAAAAAGTTCTTTAAAATAAGATCCATTTGTAATATATTCAAAATAGTAGAGAATTAGTAAAAATAAGTTTGACTGGTAAAAATACTTTTAAAAATAATTTGAGTATGATATCGTTGTCTAAATATCCTGCAATATCAAAAGTAATTATATGACCGTATTTAACATTCAAGCCAAAAGGTTTATCAAAAAGTTCAATAAACAACCTGGGCATCGCCCAGGCACAAAACTAGTCATTAATAATTAAAGTCGGTCTCGCAGCCAGACTACGAGACAATGACACTTGGCATTCCAGTTTTTCGCCAAGTGTCGAGCCAAGGAAAATGCCAAGTGTCGAGCCAAGGAAGAGAATTTTGGATAGATTTTTTAGGATAAAAATGTTTTATTATTGATATATTTCTAATATTTCACATATACAAAATTAATCATAACTTTTAATAAATAAATATCCTATAACTCAGTTCTAATTCCATCATAAAATTTGTTTTAAAAAGTTCTGTTTTAAAAAGTTCTTTAATATATTATATATTTAATTTATTTTTAAAAATAATAGAGAATCAATAAAAATAAGTTTTAATTAGCAAAAATAATTTTAGTTTAGCAATTAAATACTTTCAATTCAGTAAAAATAATCAAAGTTCAATAAAAATAATTTCAAGTCAATATAACATCAAAAACTATTTTCAAACAAAACTACAAAAGTACAATTATTATATAAATAAGAAATATGATATTGTATGTCTAAATATCTAGCATTATCAGAAGAGATTATAAGACCGTTTTTAACATTCAAACCAAAAAATTTATCAACAATCTAGGCATCGCCCAGACACAAAACTAGTATATATTAATCTCCACCCTAAGAAAACTCGATCTTTCGGTAATTCTAAGAAAAGAAACTAATAGAGTATAACGTCAATACTGAGTGATAGATATTATAGTTATGATAATATTTGTCGCAGAGTAGGATAATATTTGTATATATTTTGTATCCTTATCGTACTAGGTTTTCCGAAATCTAACACTGAGCTTCAACTATCCGCTTAAACTTTTGGTTAAGTTGGCTCTTTAACATAGTATAGCGCGTAGCGTATATAAACCAACTCTGAGCTTCAATCACCCGCTTAAGCTTTGGGTTGAATTGGACTTTTAACGAAAACTAACCAAAATTATATCTCTCAAAACGTGTCTCAAAACAAAAGTCAATCCCACATACTAATTTCCAAAAATTTCACAAACAAATACACATCGACATAAACAAGATACACTAATTTAATACGAGTATCGATTTCATGACGAAATGCCTCAAAAGTCATAAAACAATGTTCCAAATCCTTGTACAATATGGTTAGTTGAAGGTGGAGTTGATGCACCTATTTAAGGGACACTACTACAACATGTCTGCAAGTCATACCAATCTTTAATTAACAAGACGTGACTCCCTCCTTTTTTTATAGTGCCTTACACAATCCTTTTTCTTTCCCTAATCCATTTCAAATACAAGTCGTACTTAACAAATTATACACTTGTATTTATATTAATCCCAAATTCTCTTTCATTTGTACGGAGTTGGAAAACTTTGTAATATTGCAAATTCAAATGCATCAAGTTAGCAATATGTCTTGGGGTGTTAATGAATCATATCGTCCTCTTCCTTCTCTTTATTTTACTTTGTCTTCCGTTTGGTTTGTTTCTTGTCTTTCCTGGGCTTTTCTCACCTGGCGAAACCGCCATCTTCAGGTTCTTTTCTTGTATTTTTTGTTGCATTTGATTTTACGTGTTCACGGCAGAGCTGTCAAATTGGGTGTTCGGGTTGGGTCATGAACTCATGTTTAATCGAGTCATGTTGGGATGGTTGTTAGTTATGTCGTCATGTCAAGTCAGATTAGTTTGGTTCAGTTTTTGATATCTCTAATTGGCGGGTTTGTTTTGGACCGACCCACTTCATGTTTTTTTATTGACTAAATTATAAAGATGTTTAAATATGGGGAAAAAAAATTCCAGTATTGGTTCTTAGGAAGTTAATTAAATTTCTAATTTTTTTGCTGGTTGTATTTTGTTTTATTTGGTGTTATTGTTGAATTTATTTTAAACGGAAAAAGTCATGCAATATGGATTGTTTTGAGTTTTGGGATAGAGTAGTTGAAGCTTAATTAATCATGTGGGAGGGATTTTATTTTTAAAATTTTAATTTTTTTTGTACGTTATTTAGTTTCTTTTTATTTGTCTGATATTTATTTTTTTCTGGATTATGACAATAACAGAATAATAATCTGCAATGGACGTTGGCATCAGTTCCGTTAATTAAAACATTGCAGCTTATGCTATCATTCCTCTTTTGGTATGTTTCAATCCGTTTCTTAGGATTTTCATTTAATTTAGTTTTATTTTCTGATTATAATTTTCCTCAACATATTACTTAGATAATGTTTCTGATTGTAATTTTCTTTTCTGATTATATTTCTGGATTAATAAATTTCTATATACAGATTATAAACATCTATTGAATACACAAATAGATTATAAGGTAAAATATGAGCACCTAGGTCTTTTCACTTGGTATAATAACCAAGCAAATGTTAATATGTTATCGGTACCGATGATTTAATGGACTAATGCATATACCATGGTGATTTGCTATAAGAATTAATGAATGTATAAACTCTCTAGTTGCGAAATTGTTGCTACTAAAATGATTCCCAAAGGATTAAACTGATGAAAGTTATAAGAAGTTTGCATCTTCCTGGCCTACTCCTTGTGGAATTGTATGCACAAGTTGTTAATAATTTACTGTGGTAAATTATGAGCTTTTAATATATGAACTTTGAGTATTGATAAACAGAAACCACCACTAAGTGCATGAGGCTCCTGCCTAATGTGGGAAGTTTGATTAGATTCAAGGAACTTTACGCGCAAAATGGATGCCACAAAGTTTTCTGGATCATTTTTGCATAACTGCAGGTCTGCAGTACTGTACTATTATTGATGATCACACATTTCATCCGAATTATTTATGTATATGCAGGTATTCTTGCTTTTATTCCGAAGTATGTTCCCTATGGATGTCCTTTGGGGTGTATGTAACCGGAGTCCTTTTTCAGACAGCTTCTTTTGTGTCCTTCCTGCTCATTGCTCATGGTTACTGCATCCTTTGCGAGCATCTGTCATCATATGAGAGACGAACTACAGCTGCACTTGGGTGTATATTTTACCTGACTCTTGTTGGTTATAGAGCTTCTGTACCATATTTTACTGTAAGTACATTATTTATAACATCTTGATTTGCATTGTTTTTGTAAATGATTCTAGATAGGTTTTTTTAAACTACAATTTGATGATGAATTGTTGACTTGATGGTTCAGGCCCTTTTGCTGCTCAACTACTTCATTTCATTTTCGGTGATCTTCCACCACATATCTCAGAACTTGATGTCTCTGAGAGAGCAGCTCAGTGTTATAGAAGATGATGATGTTCGTGCTATGCATGATGCAGTGCGTTCAAAATATGTCATGTTTAAGTATGTGGCTATAACTCTGTAACTTCCTTCGTCCCTACATAATAGGCCCCATCATCACCATAGTGATGTTTCTTTCGTTGCATTTCTTAGTGAAGAGTGTATCATTATTTTCTATCATAAAGCATTCTGCCAGTAGTTTGCTTCCTTTATTTAACTGGTTGCTGTATGTTTTGCATTACAGGAAATTTCGGGTGGCAATGCAGCTGGTAGCTTTAGCAGAAGCAGCGGTATGTCTTCTTGACCCTGTGATTTTTAGAACTTTGAAGTCTGTGTACGTATGAGTAAATTAATTATTTTGTCATTTCAGATATACATAAATGTGGATGATTCTCCAGAGACTTACTGGATCAGGCTGTTGGTTCGAGAATGGGCGCAATATTGCATTTTCTTATACATAGGGTATGAATCAACTTTCTTATTCTGAAAAAGGTGCATTTTTGGTTTTCATGGATAACTTAATGTTTGTAAAGGAAAATCTCACCAATGCCTTCTGCAGGTGGACATTCCGCTCACAAGATTTGGCTCCACGCTTTTCTGTTATACCGACAGAGAAGTCTCAAGGAGGACTAACAGTTCCTCCAATTTATACTGTTGTAAGCTCTCTGCTACCAAACTGATTTCTAAATTGTTTGTATATCAGCAAAATTGTGGTCTTCACAAATTTTGATTGGTTTCGCAACTATAGTTTGATGTCAGCAAAGTGAAATTGACAAGACCTAGTACCAAAAATCAAATACTTCATATTAAATCAAATTTCATTGGTTATTCTTAGAAAAGTTGACATTTGATAATCCTAAGTTTTCAGCCATCTCTTCAAAGAAGTCCCACCTTATGATTATCCGAGAATATTCCCAAGTTTTTGGGGCACGCTACTTTCTCGAAATCGTCTATATTCCCCTATATAATCCACAATGAAACCACTTTGTTCTTATTGAAATTAAGTCCCCACATTTCCACCAAGTATTTGGTCTTTATAGTAACAAGTCTCTAAATCTTTTGTTTTTTGCAGGTGATGGATGCTTCAACCTACAACGATTTTTGCGATCAAAAATGGCACATTGGAGTGGTAAGTACTTAGTAATTACTATGATGAGTATTATTTTACTGTTTGCTAAAATGCAACAACTTGCTCCAAATCATTCACCTTTATACAACAAATTCAATTTTTTTGCTTTTCTCCTAGTGAGTTTTACTTACCTATCTTACTGTTTTTGTCGTTCTTTTGGTTTAGGCAACTTCTCTCCCCAACGGAAGAAGCGCCAAGAAATCTACTATGATTATAGTTCAACAACCCAAGTGTTAGAGTCAAACTTTTAACCAGGATTATTGCACAAGCAAAGACGAGTGCTTTTGGTTTTTCTGAGACAAGCTTACCATTCAGATTCAACAACGTGAAGCTACTAAACTTCTTGCGTGCAGAACAATTGCGTAATTGCAGTGAAGAACAACATATAAACCAAACACGAATCATACTTCTTTTTATACTTTTATTAAGATTTGTATAGAACTATAGATATAATAGAGTGTAAGTATAGGTAAATTAATAGGAGCACCAGCATAGTCAGTTCTGATTCTCCTGAAAATCAGGAGGAATGTTGATTTTAAGGAGGTAGATAACATTTGATCATGTAGCCAATTTTGTCCATGTATCTAAAGTTCTTGATAAATTGTTCATAGACATATTGTATTTATAAACCCTGAAGGTTGGAAGTTGGAACCCAAGGTTTCACTTGAATGCTTTTTTTTTTTTTTTTTTTTTTTGAAGTGCTTTCCCATCACTTTTCCTATAATTGGGCTTTATACATAGTTATTATAAAGATTATTCTTAGAAATTTAGACTAAAAAGCACGAACTCTTGGTCTAATATCTAAAAATGTATACTGTTTAATACTCCCTTTGTTTTTTTTTTTTCTTGCATCACTTCTCTTTTATGGGTGTTTTTTTTAAATGCATCACTTTTATATTTGTTAAATTTATACTACTCGGTTACGGGTGGCAAAAATTTGACCCGACCTGAAAACCCGACCCGAAAAGAGCGGGTTAGGGTTGAGATTTTCGACACGAAAACTTAAATGGGTTGACACGAACCCGACCCAAAATTATTTTTGGGTCAAAATCTGGTCGGGTCAACCTGTAAACCCAAACCCAACCCCGACCCCAACCTTAAAAAAAAAAAAAAAAAAAAAAAAAGTAATCAAACATTCGGAATTTCGGATTAAGCAAAGAGAAAACCTAGCACTCCCCCTCCAAAGCAAGTTCAAAGTATAAAAATCAAAAAACAAACGTGGCTTGGGAAACAAGTAGCGATGCTAATTAAGCAAATTACCTAACTAGTAACCCAAACTATTGAAACTCTTCATCTATTCTTTCTTGACGATCGCCAGAATATTTCAAGCTCATTGCCTACAATTCATGCACCCACTTGGTAATTTTTAATACTTTTTCTTCTTTTCCCCCCTTAATTTCTTTTTCTATACTTTATTTTCTTTAATCATCAATTGAAATTTTACTAATAAAGGTTCAATCGTGTTTTGATATGCTATTTTTTCTTTTTCTAGAGTTTTTATGTGTGAAGTTTGGTATGTGTTTAGAACTTTAAATGTTTTGCATTTTAAACCATTTATTATCTTAAATTAAGTCGACCATTCAAATGGGTATTTTTCAAATTCATTTGCTTTGGTTAAATGTGTTCAAAGTTGCTGTCTTTTTTGGTAATTTGTAAATAGTGGCTTGCTTCTTGTATTACAACTGGTTATTGTTGATGTTTCCGATGTAATTGATGGAAGTGGAGAAAGAAAAATTAGGTTTTGGAGTTTGAGTTGTATTTGAATAATACAATTAGAGTTGGTGTAGGATCAAATTGAGTTATTCTCGGTGGCGGGTCAATGGGGAGATTAATTTCTGTTTTGGTGGATGATCAGATTAGGTTGGTTGATGTGGGATTGTGAGTTTGGAAGAAATAGGGAGATGGTGGCAGTGTTGATGCGATGCCGGTGCTGGTGCCGTGATGGTGTTGGTTTGTTGGATAGTGAGAATATACTCAATATAGGGAATGAGTTGGAGAAGATAGAGAAATTAGGGGGTGCTTGGTTCGCGGAATATAGATATGAGGTATGGGTTTAGAATGACTAAAACCCATACCATATGTTTGGTTGTCAAAAGTATGAATTTTAAACCCATACCTTAGACCCATGAAGTATGGGGTTTAGAAACCTTGGGGGGGGGGGGCGGAGGTGGGTTTGGCTCATTCCATTCCCTTAGGTATGAAATAAAAGGAGGGAATAGTGAGAGATTTTATTCCATAATTGAACCAAACACATGGTATTAAGTATCAAGTTCCAACCCGATACCACCTTGACCCCATTCCTGATTCCAAACTCATACCACTCTGTGAACCAAATGCCCCCTTAATCTAAACTTTGCCTTAGGTTTAGGTCCGAAATGTGGGTTTAAACTATTATTATAACTTAGATTCTTAGATATGTACTTGTATATTAACTGTTGTTAAAAAATTAGAAGTGTCTTGTTCTTGTAAGTGGGATTATTGCATAGTTTGAGTTAAAGGTGCTTTAAAAAGCAACACTTCTTGAATTGTTGTTGCCATGTTGGATTAAGGAGTCTTTTTTTTTCCCAAAACTTTTAGTTGATTGAAAAAGTTTTGGGCCGTTTGATTGCAATTGTCATTCTGAATTAGCAAGTGTGCTAATGTTGATTGTCAGTTGGGTAATTGGTTTTGAAAGTATGATAATTAATCTTGATTGTATTGTTAGTTTATTAGCTTTCATTCTGTATTCATTTAGTCTTTAATTTGTGTAGAAATAATAAGGACAAAAAAAAAAGTTTGTGAACCCTTCACAATTAAAATTTTTGACTAGAAAACTTTGAGTTCTGTACACTTTTGCCATCTGTGAGAGTCGGTGACCCTAGTTAATAGATTTGGATTTCTTAGTGTATATTTTGAGGTGTGATTATTAGCATATTATTGTGTCATGTGAAATGTGATGGCTTATGTCATGAATTGTAAATCGTTATACAACTGTTTAAGAAAAGTAAAATTAACCTAATTTGAACTATGAATCATGCTTTTCATCATGGGGATATTGAAGTATAAAGGCATTCTGAGTTAACATTACGTTGTGTTGTGGTTCACTTCTCTGTTCATTTAATTTCCTCTGTTTTTATTATTTAAATTATTATCAGTCCCTCATTTGTAATTTTGTCACTGTTCATTGCGAGGACTTTCAGACTAGAAGGGGGACACATTTCGGTCGGTTGCAGAACAACAAGAGAATAAGATGAGCGCTGGTACAAATCACTTTGCTTTTCCTTTCCTTGTTACTTGTTGGTACAAGTTCTTTATTTTGCATGGCTTATTAACTTCTTTTGTTTTTGCAAATTCAGAGAGATGAAATGAAAACCTGATATACACTTCACTTTCTTCTAATTTCCCCTATAGTCTATTCAGTAGCATGTTATTTGTTTGCCTAAACTAGGGTATATGAATGATAATGGGATGCAGGTACTGATAAAAATTAAAAAAAAAAAAATAATTGTGGTGCTATGTGCTGGTTTTTAGTTTTTCCTTTTAGGCCTTGGTCTTGAAAGGCATGCAGGTATCGATAAAAAAATTTCTGGTAGTATGTGCTGGTTTTTAGTTTTGCCTTTTAGGTGTTGGTCTAGAAAGGCTTGCACCATTTATATTTCAGAAGGAGCTGAAAGAAATTGAAGGGGAATCAGAAAACTAGAAATAATTTCTGCTTCTTTCAGAAAAAAAATAAATAAATAATTACTGCATTGTATTTTTCAACTTGAAGATTCAACAATTTTTTTTTTTTTCCCCTCTGGCAGGTGGAGATGCCTTTCTCTTTTCTTTTGTGGGTGAATTCAGTTATTGATGTTGACATTTTGAAATTAATTAGAGATGGGGAAATTGTAAAGTTTCACTTTAATAGGTAATTCAAGATTCAGAGCAATGTTCTGTTTCGCTAGGGTCAGTATGAATAGGTTTTGATAGGTTCGGATGATATAGAACACTATGACAAGCCTATAAATGGGGGATAAGGGGATAGAGACATTGGACTCTCAAGAGTTGAGTACCTGTAAAGCTGTATAGTCATTGTGCATATGACTAAGAACTCTATAGTATTTTAAAGATAAGATGGTTAAAAATTGAAATAAAATTAAATAACCCTTTTCTTTTAGGAGGTTTTCTGACCTTGTTTTTCATTTTTTTTTCCTATTGTCAAAGAGAAAATATAGGAACCCAAGTTTGTGAAGCTGGACAACAAATATGAGATTAACTCTTCTTCGGCCTACTCAGCTGTGATTCACTTGCCAAAATTTAAGGAATTATCAATGATGATTAAAATTGAACTGGCATATGTCCACAGAGCTCCTCAGAAGAAAACAGTGTCTTCAGAATTTGCATAATCAGCTTGTTTATCAGAATTTCTAGTTTCCTGTTTTCTTGATCCGATATTTTGTTGTGCACTGTTACATATCTGATATGCCAACCATTTTTTTTTAAATTGACCAGAAATCTTCCAATAAGGCATTCCTAATTACAAATAATTTACTGCATGTAATGATAGAAGATGGACGGATATGAATTGGCAACTGTTGTCTGTTACTCTCACAATGAAATGAACTATTAATCTAACGAATCTTTGGTTCTATTAAGAGTGATTGGAGTGCCGATTAGCTTTTGAATGTCAAAAAAACTTAAATGACTCTTTGAATAGCCCTCCTGGTTCTTTTTAATTGTGATCTGAGATTTAGTGAGCATGTGTACCAGATCAAAGGTAGATCCTGATGTATATTGTTATGGACCTATGCAATAATATCAATTTATGTTATAGGAGAAATTTTAATCCTCTTACAACCTTCCTTATTGGATGGGGAAGGAGGAAGAAGTTTTTCTATTTATGAAACAGTACTAGTTGTTCTACACAGGTGGTTCATTTGGTGGGTCAAGAGGTGCAAGACCAGTTCCTCCGGAAAAAGGAGTATTTCCTTTGGATCATGATCATGAATGCGACGTGGTACTTCCCTTTGATTGTCTGTTTCAAGCCTATTCTACTTAGAGGGCCTTACTTTTCTATCTATTGTACTCCTTATAATAGAGAGCTATCTTGTGTTGGCTTAATTAATTCATGTTTGGGATGTAATTGCAGGAGAAAAAAGAGTATCTTAATTGTCTAAAAGTTGCAGGCCATAACTCAGGAAAATGTAGAGAGTTTTCAAAGAAATATTTGCAATGCCGCATGGAGAAGTGAGTTTCTTGTCTTCCTGCTTTTTTCTCTCTCCCCCCCCCCCCCTCCTCTCTCTCTCTCTTTCCTTTTCCTTTGAAATTTGCTGAGGAATGTGACTGGGGCTATGCAGGAACCTAATGGCAAAGCAAGAATTGTCTGAGCTTGGGTTTCGCAAAGAACAAGAAACAGAAAATTCTGAAGGAAAGGAGAACGGCAAATAGATCTGTACTTGAGACTCATTGTTGCCAATTTTGAGGATCCATGTTGGCAGTCAAGTGATGTGGAAACCAATCCTTGGAAGTTCAGAAATTTACTATGACCAATCACTGGTGTATTTTTGCTCTATTACATAAGCTGGGCTATTGTTGAACCCCTCTGAGATTGTTTAGTTAGATCGATGCTCCTAGAATTTGATTTAGAAGGCCAAAACAAGACCATGTAATGTAACCTCTTGCCAAAATAATGGATTTTATTTCTATTGTTGGGATACATCCAACATAACAATTTACTCGAGATCCCTCCCGGTCTTTATTTAGTTTTTGACCCCTTCTGAATTACAGGTTTTGGGTGCATCCAGTTGCACTCATAGCTAACTGTATTCTTCCCTTGTCACTCTAAGTTGTGCTGGAGATTTTCACAGCCGAAGTTATTCTAAGTTTCCCACCCAAATTTTGTAAAGTACAGTGTACAAAAGACCATGGTTTCGCTTATACTACATGTGAGTACTTGTCAAATCCCTTCATACACCTTTGATATTGCTGGAGCTTTCTGACATTAATGAGGAAACCGGAAACCTTGGATTCTACGAGCATAATTATGCATTTGATTCTTCACAAGCGGAACTAGTGAATACACACGGTTTTTGTTTCTTATTAGTTAACACAATTTGACTTTAATACCATTAATATAAGTTACTTTGACTTGTTTGTGATTTATACTCAGAGAAATATAGTCCTGTATATTACTCTCTCCGTCCCATAATTTCGTGTCTATATTCCTTTTTGGGTGTCCCAAAATGTTGTGCATGTTTTTAAAAATAACACATAATCATTACTTACTTTTTATCTTTCTCGTACAAAATACATATATACCAAAAATATTATTACTTAATTTTCCTCTTTTTTCATACAATATTCTCTAATTTTTATCTTTCCAATATAATATTCCCCTACTTCCACCATTCTCCCTAATTATCGTGTTTTTGAGAAATAGGCGCAAAATTATGGGATAGAGGGAGTACATTCGTCTCAAACTTTCAAGGTTTATTTTCTAAATATCAACTTTCCTAAACTTTTGTCTATTGAAATGAAGGTATTGATGAGTGATATGTGTTTTGATAATCGAAGATATCGATTTTTGAAATCATTTATTAATGAACATGCCTAAAATAACATATCAACAAATATAAAACATCTTACGAAATTTCCTTACAAAAAAAAAAAAAAAAAAAAAAAAAAAACATTAAGTCTTGTGTAAGGTAGGGTGTACGTTACTTTTATTGTAAGACTATCAGTTTAAGAGTAACTTTATCTATTTTTATGATAACTTTAACCCCTTAAAGGGTTACTTTTAATTTGTCGTTGGTTTGTAATTCTTTATAAATTCAAAATTACATACTATAAAGGCTAATATGATTAATCTAATACATTATAAGTTTTTTTGTAAGATAAAATTTATTATTTGAAAAATAATAACTTTTGTGGTATAAAGGGTAACTTTAAATAATTTAAAGAAACTTTAATTCGTCTTACAATAAATAAATATACACTCGTCTTTTTAGAGAATTTGTGAAAAAAAAAAAAAAAAAATCTTACGAAGGAGTTACAATCGTCCATCGTCACGGTGCAAAATTAAGCAAGAAATCCTGTACTGGTATTTCAAACTCCAAATAAAAAAAGGCAGTATAATTATTGGAAGATCTACATGAATTTTTCTTTGAAAAAATACACAAGTATTATAAACTGAAGCTAGCATCAAAAAAGTTCGAACAGTGAATATAGCTAACTGCACAACACACCCTCATCCTTTCTAAACTTACAAATTCTGCACAAAGACAAGGGATCCTTCTATCCCGCGCTTTTAAGATTGTCTTGCTCTTATGACTTCTACAACACGTCACAGTAAATTCTTGACATTATCAAGTTCATCTCACTGCTAGTTTATCACGAAAAAAATTTATCTGGATTCCAACATTGTTTTGTCTGAATGAATCCAGTAGTCTTCCCTTTGAATCAGCAAACTACACTACCCTCTTAGGATCACGCGCTTGTGTCAAATGATCCTGTCATATGAAGCAACACAAATTGATCAATTTGATGCACAAAATGACCAAATCTAAGTAAAGAAAATAAATCCACAAAACATTTAATTTCAAATGCGAAGTGTAATGACAACTATTCTTGTAACAGTAAAAAATCTTCAATCTCCATAGGGGCTTTAAATTACCCACACAATCAATTAATATACGGAGTATTACAGAGAAAGGGTATATAGTACCAACAAACATAAAAATCCTATAATGAATGGTCTTGAAAATGTGACTTGAATTATGAAAGCCAATGGAGATAGTCTAAAACAGAATAAGGCAACAAGTTGAGCATAGGATAGTGTTCACGCTTGCCAATGCATAAATTTCTCTAATTATAAATAAATACTCCCTCTGTCCAATTTTTTTTTGCCCCATTTGACTGTGCACGGTCTCCAAGACGCGTATTAAAATTTCTATATCTTTATTTGCATACACGTAAAATTATAAAAACGTGATATTAATAAAATATACAATGAGACGAATCTAACAAGACCACTCATGACTATATTATCTTTTATACATTAACGGTAATTTATGGTCAAAATTTTCAAAGTTAGACCCTAAAAATGGCAATGGGGCAAAAATAAAGGGACGGAGGGGGTAAAAAATATGTAAATTTGATGTTGTGGTCAAAATTATACATTAACGGTAATTTATGGTCAAAATTTTACTATTATCTTTTATAAATTGAGACGAATCTAACAAGATCTCATAAGAATATTTTGCCCAAGATATAAATCAACAAAGGTGGTCAAATGAGAGAACATGAATAGTGCAATTTGCCAAACGTTGCAACTAAAATAGTGGAGGAAGTGCAATAGTAAAATTGGAGCAGCCCTAGAATAATGTATTGGCTATTCTGTGTCATCCACTTTATCTTCCAAAAGTCAGACGTTAAAGACTCAATAGAATACAAAGATTGACTATAACAAAAATATTTGAACTCTAATCAGAAAACCTTATTAAAACGTACCCTGTAATATTGGATTGTAGATGACAGATGTCCAAGTAATGACACTTAGTATTCTATACTCTATAGGCATCCTGGTTTATAAATTAATGTTAAATATAATGTCTATGCTCTAGAACACTTGAGAGGACATTGTGTTGGTAAACTGGAAAATGAAAAGGTCTATGTAAAGGCTACAACAATATCTCGTAATGTTTCACTAGTCACAATATTTACTTCTCACATTTGTTCCCAAATTTCTGGCATTCAATTTAACAGCTATCTATGGATATGCAAATCATGCAACACTTATTACAAACCTGTTCTAAATAAAGCAGCTCAAAGAAATCAGACAAGGAGGGCTAAAAGGGTAACCTTAGCTTGGCTGGTTTTAAAGCCCTCTGTTCCATTATTAGAATTTTCCAGGCTAAGGCTCTAGGTCTTAGAGAGAGGTCTAAAAGGCTAGTTTTCTTGGTATAAAAGAAAATAGTTGTGGAACAAGTGAACTTGTGCACTATTTTCACAAGCTCCTATTAAAAGGGTGTGTAACAATATTATATGTGGTGAAGAGATGAATTTGCAAGGTTTGACTCTTTTTTCATCCATCACTGTTTTTGGGAGGTTGACCAAATGGCAGAATTTACAGTAAATGTTGGGCATAACAACCCTACTCTTTCTTATCTCTCATCATCCAAAAGGATGAATTATGTTGATCTTCAGAGGTAAATAATGTAATATAAACACACTGAATCTTAAAAAGAGGTATACATAGAAACAGAGAGAAAAGGTAGAAACCAAAGCACAAGGAACAGGACAAAATTAATGACATATAAAAACAAAATAAAATTATTCTTACTGTGATGAAATCAAATGCTTTTGTCTCTTCTTTCGGAGCATTCATTGTGACAGTAGATGCTTGAGCAGGCATGTTTGCGTTGAATATATCAGGAAGAGCGGAAGCATCTCCTCCCAATGTTCCAGCCAAATTACCACCAGCAAGATTATTGGGATTCATGTTGCCTATAGACTGCAAGTTGGCCATAGCTGCCATAAACTGCTGCTGAGCAAGGAACCCACCCATGGCACCATAATTAACTTGAGCTGCAGGATAGAACTGATTATATAACATTCCAGGAGGCATATTGTATGGGATAGATCCCATAGGAAGGGTATTTGCATTAGCGGTAGCTTTCAGGGGATCAAACCCACTGCTAAGTGAATCATTTAGCCCTTGGGAAGCAGGATTCAAATTTGAACCGGGATATGTTGATTCAGCAAATGCTGTGGAATAGATTGTTTTCTCATTTGTCACTGAGCCATTTCCACTAATGGATAATCCCGCCATTAGGTTGTTAACGTTGTCTGTGTGACTTCCTTGCACCTGCAGAGGTTCTGAGGACCCAAATATATCAAAAAGATCAGGACCACCATTCCTTGGTGCTTCAACAGTACTAGAAGTTTCTCCAACAGTCATCCCAGCAAAGAGGTCGCTTCCCTGGTCTTTGTCCTCACCCGTATGAAAAGAGACATCAGCAAATGGATCATCGTCAGTTCTTAGATCACTCTTACTCAAATCGTTGCCTGTACTATCCCCAAATAAATCATCAATTAAGAGAGAGGATGACAATGGCTTGCTTGCAACAAATTGCTCATTTTGGCTCTCCTTGGGTTCTTCTCCAAGCAAATCACCATACCCCGTATCTATCAGGTCAGGCATCTCAACCACTGTTCTCTCGACTTTTGTAGGCTTTTCTGAAGAGTTTCCAGTCTGCTCTCCACCAATGAGACTTAAGACCTATAATTTCAAGAATTTAATCAGACATCAAATGTATGAATATTGAATGTATAAATTTCGGAACATTAATTTGAAACATACCGAATAAAAAGGAGTATATTAAAGATAAACAAGTACTGATGTACATAAGCTTATACTATGGAAAAAGAGGGGGGGGGGGGGGGCAGGGCAGTTGGGATTTCAGAATTGGTTCTTGATTCTTCACATTTTAGTTGTTTGGTTGATATGTTCTGTTATCAAATTCCCAGGTGACATAAAGGAATCCCCAATTGTGAATTCCAAAATACTATGGAAATTTTAGTTTTAAAGACCAATAAGAACCATTTAACCCAGTGACAATCGAAGATCAATATGCACAAGAGCCACATTTCATTCATGCCCTCCCCTACCTTGCTCCAGCTAAATTCCAAGGTAAAAGCGACAGCAATATCCCCCGAATCAGGAAAGGGAAAAAAAAAGACCCCCATTGAGAGAACTTGGTTCAGCTGATCTGGACGTTGAGCATTACTTGAGTGAAAAGTTTGTGAGCTTTTTTTCCCTAATTTCTCTTCTTTTAGTCACGTATCAATGATACGGTTAATCAGGTGTTAACAAGGATGAAATAAGGCTGGGTCTTTTATGATAGTTGCAATAGAATCCAAGGGAATGAGAAGTTGAGAACTCATGTTGGAGAAAAAAAAAATATATATATATGATTTTTGTATGTATGTACAAGCTGTGGAGACAGGATCATAAAGGTGAAGAAAAGGAGGAAATGAGTCTAGCAGAGGTCAAGAGTATGATCTCCAAGTGGTACAAGAAGACCCTAATCCCTATATTTTCTCGAGGAACAGAAAAGAGAGAGAGACAAGTCAACAAAAGGACTACTATCATCTGTGTCTCCCTTAACTTTAGACCCAAGACTTGTACTGCATAGGAAATAGATGTGAGCTAAAGATACAGTGAAATTTTACTGAACTAACATCAAATTACGACAGAAAGTGACAAAACATGCACCAAGCCACAAAGAGGTTTTTCATTATTCAGTTATGCCAACTTCTGTTAGGGTCAGTATGGACAAAATCATTTTATTAGAAAATCTGGATAGGCACAAATAACCTGTTTGGAAATCCATATCAAAATATGTTTCGGAATTGGGTGAATTCCATGCAGTCATTAGAATGGCTGAAGGGCCATCACCAAGAATTTCAAATTCTCTTCAAACAGCTGTCATTTCCCAATCCCAATTCTCTCTCAATATACAACTCTAACCCCACAACTTCAATCTCTACCATTTCTCCACACCATTGATGGGAAGATGGTCATGAACGATGGGACTTTCTTCCCTCTCTAACTGCTCCTTACTTCATTAAATCCTCTCATTTTTTCCTCTCTCTATTTCTCTAATCTATTAAATTTCTCAGAATCCACCATGATGGGCTATTTTTCAAACATTAATCTTGTCATTTAACCATCACCTTCAACCCTGCTTCTTTCTCATTTTCCTCAAACAATTTGTTCTCTATTGCTCAAGCGGCAATAGCTTGTCAACATGCAACTCAGTACATGCTCTCTTGATAAATTGCTTAATGTTCCTCCTCTGAGTTTCTTAATATTTATCAAATGCTGAATGTTTCCCCAATTTAGAATTGCTTACACTAAAGTATAGAATTACTACAAATTTACAATGAATCCCAGGAGTTCCATTAATCAATGGTAACATGCAATATTGTCTTGCATGCTTAACAATGCTCAATATGGCCATCTGGAATGTAAAGATGATAACATCGTCCCTTGATATAATTCAAGATCCAGTAGCATCCACATGGCCAACCAAGTGGGAAAAAAAAAATAGAACACTTATTGCCAGTAAAAAAACTAATGGTCCAGGCAAGCTTGCAAGCTTGATAAAATACTTTATGCTTAACACTCATAAAGTCATAAACATGATTAAAGTTTGTGATCTATTTATTTCACAAAATTTATATACTCCCTCTTTCCCATAATACTTTTGACACTAATCATGACAAAGTTTTAGACAATAAGTAGTTGTATGGCTATCGGTTGTTATTTGATCGAAAAAAGTATATTTGATTATTGAATGAGTGAGGGTGTGGGACTTTTTTTTTTAGTAGTGGAAAGAGAGATTTTCAAAAACTAGCGAGATCATTTCTAAAATGGAAGTGTAAGGACATTAAAGAGTATTCTAGAACCGAAGAAAAAGGAAAGTACAAAGTGTATTCTGGGACAGGAGTAATACCTAAACTATGTAGCACAGATTAGAGAGCAAGAACAAGAACTTAACAGGAACGAGAATGGAGAAACAGCAAAGCCAAGAAACAGGGAATCGTTGAATAGGTTAAAAGTTGTTGCCCATAGCCCATATATGAACACTACGATTATACCTATTGCCTCTAGCCCATTGTGGACTTTTTAGGGGTCTTTTGGTTGGATTATTTGGAATGGAGTTAGAATCCATTTCATCTAGATTTTTGTTTGGTTAAGTTTTTTAGTAATGGAATCTCATACCCAAGGGGTTCTAATTCTCCCCCATACCTATGAAATTCCATACCCACCTCTTCCCCTAAGATTCACAATTCCTTCTATTAATGAAGTATAGAATCCATTCCAACTATAAAACCAAACAACTTTGGACTAGTATGGGTTTTAGAATCCATACCTCTCAACTATGACATTTCATACCAATCATTCCAATTTGATGAACCAAACACCCCCTAAATAGAATCCCAATGGTTCAGTATTCATACAAAGGCCCAGACTATCTACAGACTCTACCCCCTGAGATGTGCTAGGCAAGGGCCATAGAGTGTGAGAGGGAGAAATTTCTAGTGAGATACTTGGTTAGCTCAAATCTAAGCTTTATATTCCTTTGAGCCAAAAGCAGGTTGGAAATTATGAAAAGCCAAAACATTTCACCTTCCAGGCAGCACTTTAGATGCATTTCGTTCCAGTGATAAGCACATCAAAACATGTACACTATACCTTTTCAGCAAAGCCAAAGATGTTTTGTGCTTCAACAATCACATGAGTAATGGACTAAAAAAGTAACAAGGATTGTTAGGGGGGAAATGATACATAGACAAGTTCATCCATTTGTGGAAACGCTCAATAGGGTGAACTGTTGTAACGAGATTGCATAACATATCTAATGAACAAGGAAAATGATCTTCTCTAATTTTGCATTAGGGGTTTTCTAAATTGCCATTAATGATAAGACAAACAACAATAACATTAAAAGTAAAAATCTCGAGTCAAGCAAAAATGATAGCTAATAATTTGGAAATTTAAAAACTTACTCTGTTTGCCTTCTCTCTCAATGAAGATTGAGGGGACTCGGAACATTTGATTACTAGATCTACGTGTTCAGTAAAGTAATAGGCAATAATAGCAAAATGCTCATCATCTTTTTTTCTCAAAATTGCTTCAACGACACAAACTGCTTTCATTCGAACCTGAAAAAGATAGTAAAACCCATTAAAAATAACGTCTTAGAGATCAAACCATAAATCTATCCTTCACCATTCAAAATCAGTCCATTGTCTTTTAGTATTACACAAATTCATCCATCTTTGAGCAATAGAGGAAAAATTTGACAGCTAGATGAATCAAGAGTCTGGTTCACAGTGTTTGGCAAGAGCATAATTAAATACAGGTAGTACTATGATCCCAAGACGGCATAAAACATCACATAACAGAACATAACAATCAAATTCGAGCAGGCCATTTAATGCATCTTATAACTAAGGGCAAAAGGAAACGGTCTCCCAGCAATTTCTAAAAATAGCTTCATATTCCTACCTTTGCCCCTCCCCCACACCCAACAAAAAAAATATATAGAAAGGAGGATGCGTAGAGCCATGTCACCATATTGATGGTTTGGCTAGCCCTGATCAACAGATCACTTAAAAATACAAAGTGTGTCATGTTTAACCAAATCAAGATACATACTACAAAATAAAAATTTTAAACAGAATATCCAGACTGAGAACATGAAAATAAAGAAAATACCTGCCAATTAGGAGACTGAAGTTTCGATTCAAGTGCTCGACTTAAAGCCAATGCATCCATCTTAGAGGCCTCTACCAAGAAAGCTTGCAAAACATCACGTGTAGGCTGCAGCCGCACACCACCAGATGTCACAATTGTCTCTAGAAACCTCTCTTCCCGTGTCTTACTCTCACCATAACTTGAATTAGAATCCACATTGGTCGCTTCTGAGGCAACAGTCCTTGAATCTTGTCCCCAAGGTCCAGACGTCGCATTCCTTGAAATAGACGAACTACTCTGACCACCACCATGATAGCTCATTTTATCATACCTGTCTGAGTGGTCCGATTCTACGGTCAATGATCTATTCAGTGTTGGACCCCTATAACTGCCAGTATCATTCTTTTTGAATGACTGAGAATGCGCCTGAGCCAAGGTACTCAGTCCTTGCTTCAACGAAGCACTTCCAATACCAACCACCTCACTAATAAATGACTTCTTCTCTTCTGGTGGCATCACATAATTCGTATTCCCAAAACCTTCCATTCTCTTATGGGTTACCTCACTCGCAGCAGCCGGTTTGTTGTCATCTGTCGAAAATATGGCCGAAAGAGCATCTTGAGCTGTTTCCCTCACAGCTTTGTTCAAAGCATCCCCTTTCAGAGGATCAGGTTTCCCCTTATAATGAAGTAGCTGTTTCACAGCCACGGAATGCCTTTGCATTTCTCTCCTGAATTCTGCACCCGACTTCCCAACTGAATATTTTATCAGCCTTAAAGCCTATAGATAACATCAATAACAGATAAAATTACCATCACCAAATAGGAATACACTCAAATCAACCAAACAAAATCTCATTCATGAAATTAATATCATTAATTCTAACCCTAAATTGGACCTTATTTCATGATCCCTTTGTTCAAAATAATCACCAAAATCGCACCGTCGACAAAAACAGCAGAATCAAAACAAAACAAAACAAAGGTTCAACACAAATCATGAACTTAAAACAAACAATTTCACATAACTAGATCTACCTAAATGCCAATCAAACAAAAATTGATGCATAAATTATACCTTCTGTTTAACAATAGGGTTCTTGTGATCAAGCCTTTTTAACAAAAATTCAGAGACTTCCTTCACTATACCAGAGGGAGAAGATCTTAGCAGCTCACAAATCTCTTCCAATTTGTAAACTGGTGTGACCTTATCTTCATCAGAGGTAGCAGCATCGATCATCCGAGACCTCCAGTATGATTCCACTGCTCTTCTGCTCGTATCCATCTTCTTCTTGCCCTCTTTCAATTCCTCAATCAACCCTAAAAACACCAAATTAACAAGAAAAATCCAAAATTTTCCAATACCCAGTTCGAAATTTGACTTAAATTTCTCAAAATCAACGAACCCACAAAGAAAAAAGATTGAAATTGGTTGAAATTTCTTTTTTTTGGGAAGGAAAGAGTGATGAGATTAGGAGTGAAGAGGAGAAATTGATGATACCCAGAAAAATTGGAGATTGACCCAAGTGTAGAAATAGGGAGAATTGAATGAAAAGTGATTTGATTAAGGTGATCTTGAAATTGTGATGGAATTGATTGAAATTTTGGACGATAGAAAAGCGAGGAGAGAGAAAATTTGCAGGGAAAGAAAGCGGAGGAGTTGGAGTAAGGTACGGTGGTTGACGTTTTTGGAGGTTTTCCACTCAGCTGGGTTCCTGCGAAATCAATGCAATTCAACCATACGTACTCCCTCGATAAAATTAAACAAACCAAAACAAATTAGATGAATGGCAAATTGGCAATTTGGTGTAATTTATCATTGTACTAACAATTAAATGAATTTACCAAAATACCCTTACACCGACGACACCACCACTAATGACGAGCTTATGTGGATGCACGATCAAATGATGCTAACTTGGTTTTTCGATGTTATATAAATGTTCGGATGGTTGTGGTAGCTAGATAAGTGTGGTGGTTGGTGATGGTGGTGAAATGAGCGATATTAGTGGTAGCGAGAAAAAGAGGAAGAGGAGACAGAGAAGGGAAGGGTAATATTGTCCAAAGAGTGGTCGACTTATGGTTGCTATAAACGAGCCTTCTATTTAGAAGTATGATATTTTGGTTAAATACTTTTTGGTGTTTAGAGAGTCACAAGGGGGGATGATGAAAATCGATCTCAAAATTTTTGGGAATCGGGAGGGAAGTTTTAACAACTTGAGCTATCCCTCACTCTCATATTTTGGTTAAATACTGATCATCAATCTTAACTTTTGTTCCATAGTATTAGTATATATATTCCATGGCACTAAAGATTGAACTCCTAATCTCAAAATTAGAAGCTTTGGTCATTACCCCTACGACCTTATGTCAAGCTTAACTTGGTTGGATTGCATTTGAAATGGCTACAAATTGAATAGTCTCATTTAGGGGTTGAATCTGAAATGGCTACATAGTGGTTTAGTGAATAGTCTCCCACTCTCTTGTAGTGAGTAAGATATTATAAGAAGATGCAAGCTTATAAGCTAGATTAACTTGGTATGTGTATCAATTGGTATATTGGTTTTTTAGAGGGAACCCAAGTTAAACAAATTCCGTTTATCAAGTGGTAAAACTGTAAATAAATCAACAAAAATGTCTAGTTAATATGACATTTATCGCTTTATTTATCAAGGTGATTTATTTACAGTTTTGCCTCTTTATTTAATGATAAACTTGTATTTTCTCATCTTTTATGCTAAACATTTGAATTATTTGAAATTTTTGAAAGAAAACATTTTGGGGTATTTCATATCATAATCGCTTTTTGTGCGAATTTTTAATCTCTAAATATGATTAATTCTATATTGAAAAAAAAATTGTAATATATAAATTACGTATTGATTTAGTCAAATCAAACCATAAATTCAAATCAGATAAAATAAATTCATATCAGATCTTCTCGAATAAGTCGTATCAAACAAAAACAAGGTGGGCCCTTAAAGGTTAAAACCATAGCCTTGGTACAAGTAAATCGATGAGTCTGGACTCTGGAGCAGCAATCGACTGTAATCGGAGGCGTCGGTGTTTAGACGGTTAGGGTGGTGGTCGGAAACTAGTACCAGCCGTTTCTGTAATCTTTACACTCAGTCAACTGTATTGAAATCCAGGTAAGTCACCCTCATACTTTATCATACAAATTTCTACCTATACATAAATTTCATCACAGAATTTCCCAGCAACTTTGGTATCATCCCACAAAAATTTCCAATCAACAAAATATCAGAGCACTTCCCAATTTCTCCAAGACTGAAGCTTTCTATTACATATTTACAATTCTTCTCTAGAAAGTCCCAATTCTGTAAAATAGTGGTCAAGCTCATTTTACCTCAATTTTAACGATATTCATTTATCATTTAATACAATCCTGAAGGAATTGCTGTTTTGGTAAATCTCGATTTTCATTTTATGGGTTTCAATTGAAGGGTGCTTTTCAAGTTTCAATGCATCTATTTGATTGTTATAATTTAGTGGGCGTGCTTAATTTTTGATTTTCCTAGGATTTTTTTGTGAATTTTTCGATGGTAATTAGTGGGTTGTTTTTAATTTTTATTTTTTTGCTTGATTAATCATCACAGATTGAGAAAGAAGCAAATGGGTAATGCTCCATCTATCAACGCTTACCCAATATGATATTGAAGAAGTTCAAGAACACTGCAATAAATTGTGTATGGGGTTTATTTTGATTTTCTCTTTTATTTTGTAGAATGCTAAATTATGTCATGATTCAATGAAATATGATATATGCTATTGTTTTAATATAGTCAATCAGCAAGAGATAGTTTCTTTGTATCAAAGATTTTGTCAACTTGATCGGACTGCCAAAGGTTTTATTTCATCCGATGAATTTATGTCTGTGCCGGAGTTCGCAATGAACCCTCTAGCTCAGGTATTGAGTGTCTAGATTTTGAGATCATACTCGTGTTGCCTGTTATGAATTAACTGTTGATTAGGATTTTTTCGCGGAATTGATGTTATGAATTTGTGGTGTGTCTTTATGCAGAGGTTGCTGAAGATGGTTGATGGTTTAAATTTTAAGGATTTTGTTGCATTCTTATCTGCATTTAGTGCCAAAGCAAGCATTGAGCAGAAAGCTGCCCGTAAGTTTTCGATTTTGATCTGATAGATTTATGTATATCGGGGATTGCTAATGGTTATCTCAATTAGTTGCTGTCTTCATCTTCTAGGCAAGAGTGCTACCTCATAATTTTGATTCTTCTGCTGCTTGAGTAATATCTCAGTCTTTGTAAATGGAATAAGGTCCGGTCAACATTATGGCTAGTAGAACAGCCTATCCTGTTTTATTGAGTTAATTTTAAAAACCTGATGGGCTGTATGACTGTATCCTTCCTGTTTTTGTTTACTTTAGGATTGCATATGGATTGAAATATTGTTTTCTGAGAAGAAGGATTTTATTTTTGGGGGCCAACATATCATAGGGGTTTTCTAAGTTGACTAGTGATTTTCATCGTCAAGATATTATACATAATTAGAATGACACCAAGTGAATACCATGGCTTCCACCCATGGCTGAGGTGACAATCTCGCACCCTTTGTATAAATTTTTAGACAATAAATCTTTAAGAGCTAAGAGCCAAAGACTCAATTAACATTATTGCTTCCTGGAACCAGCTTCTATTTACTTTGCCTCTGTGAGGCCAAGCATTTGTGGCACGTTAGTAGACCTCAAATTTTGAAAGTTGTTGTAGACCCCAAATGATGCAATTAAAATGTACTGAGGAAGTAAAAGAGAAGTAGTAAAAAGAAAGATAAATCCTTTTTGTTTATAGATGTGTAGTTAAGTATTTGAGAATCTGGTTATATTTATTGTCAGCTTAGTATCAGTCATTGAGTTAATTAGTGACTATCACCTTATCTTAATGTGTGATTATTTTGTAGATTCTCTCTCCCTCTTCTCCTTTAAATCCTTTAAAGGAATGATTATTAACTCTTCTGTGGTACTTGTATTAATGCCCCTTTCAACATAACAATTTGTTAAATGACACCTGTGTAAGCTCCAAGTTTCAGTGAGTAGCTATAGTAAACAAATTCTCTTGTCTCTTTTGCAGTTATTTTCAGGGTTTATGACTTGGATGGCAATGGGAAGGTGACTTTCAATGACATTATAGAAGTGCTCATGATATGACTGGTTCATTCATGACTGCTGAGCAAAGAGAGGTATGGGCAGTTTTACAACTACATTCATTCTTTGCTTTTTATAGAGAGTTCATGTGGTTTGATACAGATGCCATGACCTGTATAAAATTTCCAATGGTGAAAACTACTAAAGATAGTTGGCTTAATTTAACAGAACTTTTTTTTCTGTTTTATTTTTTACCAGTTACTTTCCATTGCACGATGACCATTCTAGTTCAACAGAAATATTTAAAAAGTCACTGATGAATGACATTGGTTGAGCTGGGTAACAACTCCCCTTCCTCCCCTTCTCTCAAGTCTTGATATAGTGATAAGATGTCAAGCAAGCACTAAGTATACCAGAATATAGGAAAAATATTTTGTAAATAAAGAATTCATAATGTTGCCTTATGTCTGTAATGGCGGAAGGACCTTATCTGAGATGGGTAAAGAATAGGTTGTTTGTTGCTTTGCAACAAATAAAAGTAGAACATGTTTATATTACGTCATTTGATTTAGTTGATAGATTGCTCAATAGTAACGCTTTTGATTTAATTAAGCAAGGACAAGAAAGACGTCATTGATCTAGACAAAATATTATATTAGCATTGTTGTTGCTTTTCCATCTTTTTGGATCATCCATGAGAATTTAATGACTTCAGAAGTCATTCTGTACAAAACCTGCTTTCTAAAATGTTTTATTTTGCTTGGTTTTGTCCAGTTTGTGGCCCCAAAATTTAGGCGCAATAATCCTTTCAGCATTAATTTTTGCCCTTTTTCTGCACCTAAAAGTTTTCCCTTCAACTCTTAAATTTCAAGGTGCCAAATACCAATTATAGCTCTTTTTCATGATCCATCACAACAATGAAATTAGGAAAGAGGCAATTTGGGGGGGGGGGGGGGGGGGGGTTCTTTAACTTTGGCATGGGCGTTAATCCTCATCTCTTGCCTAATATGTGACTAAAGAAAAATTAGAGCAGTTTCTGCTTCATTTAATTGATATGGCCATACCGGCATTACTTCTGCCTATTATTAGCCTCATTTTTTACTTAGGCATTACTTGGTGCCATCTTTGACATTGTCAATGTTAAATGAGCTGTTTGTGTATGGCCTTTTGTGCCAGAATTGAGCCGTGTGTGTATGGCCTTTTGTGCCAGAATTGATGTCCATCTGATGTGTTCATAGTGTACGGTCAAATTTCTATAGATGTAAATATTTATTAAACCACAATATGCTGTTATTACGTATTGCAGTTTTCAAATTTTCGTAAAGTATTGAATATACATGGTTTTTTTTTTTTTTTTTTTTTTTTTTTTTTTTTTTTTTTTTTTTTTTTTTTTTTGTGTGTGTGTGTGTAACAGGACTCAAACATGAAAAGTGTGTTATTCTTACAAAAACTGCGAAGGTTTTTGTAACACCAGTTGTGATAATATTTTGGGATGAAAAAAAAAACTATTTGCTGCATCATTAATGGTCACTCTTATAATGTAAAATTTTCTTATATAGCATATGGCTGATAATCTCTTGGACTCTTCGTCAAAAAGATAATCTCATGGACTCTATTTTATGATTTTATCCCTTTGTATAAGATTCGTGTATGTGGGCTTTGCTATGCGTGTGTAAGTGGAATATATAAAGTGCAGCATCGTTCAGTCTCTAATTGTCTGTATTCTGTGCCATAGGCGGTGTTGATGCAATTGTTGCAGGAAGCTGGCTACACAAGGGAGTCTTATTTGATGCTGGATGATTTTGTGAAGGTATCATTCAAAAATATAAACCTGAGACAACGATTTGTTAGTTCAGCTTTATTGCTGTTTCTCATCTCAAAGTTGCCTCTATATTATATTTCATGTATCCCCAATCCACATCATATCATAATAACTCGTGAATTGATATCTTATCTCCAGTGTGCTTCAAGGTGATAAGAAATTTTATGAGTTGCTGATCAGATAATCATTTTTTAAATTGTTGGTATATGGCAACATCTAGAGTTATGCATGACAGCCTCCATGATCTTCTGTTTTATAATGTCAAAAATAGAGTGCCAAAAAAAAAAAAAAAGAAAAAATAGAGAAACCATACAAAACTGTTTGATGGCTTGCTATGTACGGAATTTTGTGCTGATTAAACTATAAAATTAGTCTTCTCATAATGTATAGGCCTACCTTTGTTATGTTCTTTCTTACCATGATTTAGCCAGTTAGCCCCATGCTGTTTTCAGTTTGTGCTATGTTGCCTGTCTATCATCCTTGACATTGTAGGCATCAATTCTTTTAGGGCAGCTTTAACCTCTAAAAGTAGGAAGCTTCTTTTCAAAGATATTTTGTATTGGATAATCTTTTCAAGAGTTCACAAATGAAGTTTTTTTTCAAGTAATTATGTTTGATCCTTTTCTGTCCATGATAAGTTCTACTGATAACTGCTGAATATGAACTCTGAAACTTGACAAAAAGCATTCTAAATATGCATCCTCTGTTTTCTTGAGTTGGGAAGTTCAACTTCCTCTCCGACACCTAGTGTTTGTCTTGGATAGTGCTGAACATTCCAAACACCGAGCAATGCAAAGTTGATGTATTTCCATGTAATGGTATCTGCCCGTGTTTGCTTGTGAAATGCAAATAGGTGGGAGCTACAAATTGATTGCTTGGAAGGAAATATAGAATAATTGGAATTTGAGTGTTACTGTTTATATGTAGTATTAATATTAAATGTTTGTGCTGATGACTTGGAAGTTTTTGTATTTGTTGTCACTTGTGAGCAGCTTTTGATGCAACTTTAGAATATATTTTTGAGTTACTCCATGCTGATTTAGGTGAGTATATTTGTAAAAACACTTGTATAGATTTCTGGAGCTCGTGTTTCTTTGCATCATATGGACCGTCTTCAGTGATTTCACGAGCACCTATTTGCTATTGAATTCTGTGTGATTGTGCCTCTTAAACCTCTTTGCACAGTTCTTTATCCAAACCTGACAGAATTTTCTGGTCATACTCAGATTTTTGCAAATTCGGGCATGAAGATGGATGTAGAGATTCCAGTAGATTAAGCATGCACTTGAAAGAAGGCACTTATTAATAATCAGAAACAGATGTTGCTAGAATGTGTTGTGGAGCAACTGTGAACTGTATATTAATATGGACACACTATATCATGCAACAGCAAACGGATAAGCAACCAATCAGTGTTTCTGATTAGTTGCTTCATTGAATTGGGTTTAGATTTTTTTTTTCTTTTTAAAAAAAAAAAAAAATATATCGTGAAGCTGTTAATTTCTTTCTCTAGTGCGAAGTGCATCATTAGTTATTAGCTAACAACCTTCAGGGCAGTATCCTCATAGCATACACTGGGTACATGCACATTTACAGTTTCTGTCTTTAGATTATCTTGTCTGATGTATCGATCATACATACACACGTCTGTTTATTTTAAGAGTTGCAATATTACCTTTTCTTTTCCTTCAAAGAAGTTTTACCTCATATGAAGTACATGTTCTTACTATTCCAAAAAAAAAAAGAAAAAAAAGTACATGTTTTTGGCCAATTTAGCCAATCTTCCATTTTTCATATTTTTCTCGAGTACAATTGATCGGATAGCTGATGTTGGTTATTTAGTTTGTATACTTGTATAGATTTTCATACTTATCTCAACGATTACATTTTCAATCATCGAGGAAAAATTTGGCGAAGTACTGGTTAGAACTTTGAAAGGGTAAAATTTCAAAGCTGCTGTTATTTCACATATCAAATGAAGCCAAAACTTCTGCTGAAATACAGCCAAACTTTGCACCTTCTCAAGTAGGTGAAGGTGCCAGTCAGCAAATAGAGCCGCAAAGCTTGCAGCTTTCAAATTAGCATATAGACAATATTCCTCTGATCAACTCCTATGCAGTGCAGTTCTAGTAACATCTACCTTATACCACCGCTATTCTACATCCTGGATTCTTGTAACATGCTTTCTCGTACTCAAGGTTGTTTCTCCTAAACAAGAGTTAAGGAGAGGCGATAACATGAATCAACGACAGGGTCCTTAATAATGGATGAAAAATCTACCGCGAATTTTCCTGAGAGTGCTGAAGGTAGTAGTAGCAGTGGCAGCAGCGACAGCAATAGAAATATTGTAGCACCCGTGGAAATCTTGAATAACAGACTGGACGTACTTGAACAAGAAGCTGAAAACATGAAGAAGATGTTGCTTGTTTCCATGAATGAGAGGAGAAAGACTATCACTGAGATTCTGCAGCTGTTCCAGACTCTATGCAGACATTTATATGGTTCAGAAGCCAAGCATCCCCTCAGTTTTCACGAGGTAAGCTACCTTAGGATGCAAGTGTTCATAATATTTGATATGGTTTAAAATCTGTGGAAAGTTATGAATTCATGATGGCCTTTTATAGTTATGATAAGTTTCATACAAATTTTCGTAATAATGTATTTTTCTACGCGAATATATATTGGCAATTAGCATTACCAATATTAATGAAAATTTGTGAAGGAAAGGGTAGACAAACCATGAATTATAATTTTCTTACAGTATTATACTTCTTATATAAACCCTACTTTATAAACTTGTGATTATTATTGACATTATTACTGCCTATAAAATGACCGAACAAGTCATGAGTTATATAGAGGATAATACTTCAATCTACATGAACATGACATTACCCTTCATACTCTTCATACCCCTCTGCACACAATACTAATACACAACACTGGAGCTGTATACCTTCGTCCTACATGTTGAAAGATGAATGCCCTGACTAATGATCATTGCGTTATTTGGTTATTATCGCAGCAGGAGACAAGGCACCAGAATATCGGTCTACTACAAGTTTTGTGTGAAGATTCCAATCCATTCCTGGTCTTGCGGAATTCTACCAAGACAAGTAGCCTTTGCTAGTTTTATAAGAAATAGTGTGTTGAAGCTACATGATTCTAGATGGTTATAATATGTACTCTTCCACTTCGAGTCATTACATTATCTACTTTCTAGAACTTAGGCGTTTCAAAATCATATACTTATGTTTTCAAACTCGAGTTGATTATATGTTCCTGTCAAGTGCTTTGATCAACATCCTGCTAACGACAAATCTCAAGCATTTGGGTATTTGGGGTGGCGCCGACGCTATGGTTTAGGGCGGAGCGCCGGCGAGGGGTGGTTAGGGTGGGGGGCAGGTGGCTGGCTGGGGAGTTGTGGGTGGTTGGGTTTATTTTTTATAATTATAATTAAATAACTTTAATTTTTATTAATTAAAAGAAATATAGACTAACAGAGTTAATGTCCGTTACTAATTTGGGTATTTGGTGATATTGTTGTTAAACTCAAATATACATGGTGTATTTGAAAGATGAAATAACCGTTGTTTTAATCCGCATGACCAAGGGTCTCTGAATTCTGGTAATGGTCAACACCGATACACTTTGACTGAATCTAAGTCAACATATTTTTTTTTTTTCTTTTTTCAGTTAAGTAGTGTTATACTTGGACACTGACAGAAGTGAGTTCCATTCAAAACATTCATTTCTCTTCGACAAAAGTATGACCTATAAGAAGATAAAAAACATTCATGATGCAGTAAATTAGCTAATACTACGTATAAAATAGCACTAAGTACTTGATTTCATATATTTTATATTTTCATTCATTCCAATTATAAAAGAATATATATCTAGAACAGAAATGGCAGCACATACTAATATCCCACAGCAAAAAGAGGCTGTACAATTTGTGGAACAATTTACAAGTTCACGGGCGATGTAAAAATTACCCCCCCCCCCTTTTAGTCAGCAAGACATTGCCGGAAGAAAAAATGCGACTAAGAAGCTGCACTAACTGCCTCAGGAAGAAGATCATCTGCTTCATCAACACCCATTTCAGTTCTGAAGAGAAGTCTGAGGTGAGGAAGAATCCTAGGAAGAACAGGCAAGTCTGCCATGTTGATGCTCATCATGTCAAAGCCTATACACGTATTATGCATGTGGGCATCTTCGAACACAGGAATCTTTGGGTACCGTTGGCTGAAGTGTGTAAGAATTATGCGATATACACCAGCTGCTTCACCCACTTCAATGGCTTCTTTTGTAGTGCTATGGTTTCTAGCCACAGCCTCATCCATCAAGGCGTCCTCAAAGGTTGCCTGCAAAAATCATACTTTGTCAGTTTGTCAATTTCTTAAATCTTTGTACTCCTATCAGAATGAAAAATGATCCGTTTTTCCTTGGGGTAAAAAATCCTTAAATAATCTGAAAATGAGTGGGAATGATAAGTAGCATCAATTAACTTAAGTTTAATTAGCTGAAATAATTTAATCCAATTTTACTGAAATCCAAATCTGTCTACCATGTACGATAACATCAAATAACTTTTCATCTGAGCTAGAAGCTTTTCAATTTACCATCTTTCAGCTACTTTTTTCAAACATATCCTCCAAATAAAGTTCAGAATATCACACTGGTTAACACCGAGTGCAATAAGATCTGTCCTTTCCAATGGGGCTATAAGATTTATGATGCTAGGCTTTAGACTATACTGGACTAAATCCCAACTGATTGAATAAGTAAACACATTCCAAAGCAAAATGACAGAATGAA
Organism: Chenopodium quinoa; assembly: GCF_001683475.1. NCBI lineage: Eukaryota > Viridiplantae > Streptophyta > Magnoliopsida > Caryophyllales > Amaranthaceae > Chenopodium > Chenopodium quinoa. Next base: position 404,337 of record NW_018743014.1, on the reverse strand, counting down.
CTGCAATTTTGTTATAGATCTACCTCATGTATTAGGACGGTAGCGCCATGAGATGCTTCTATCAGCTCCTGACAGGGCCTTGTGTCCCCAGAGTACACCACTTTCCATCCTGGTATCACTTCACCAACATTGTTGATTCTGTCACCAGCCTTCAGGACAATGCCAAAAGCTTGTGGGCAGTGCACAACAGGAAAACTTATCAAGGTCTCTAGCCCCGCATCTTGCAGCACTTTACCCAAGTGCGAAAGTCTTTCCATGGAAGCAGCATTTCCAACTGGGCTACTAGGTCTCTTCCAATAGCTTTGCATTGGGCTTCCTTTAATAAAGAGTGTAGAATCAACATTAATTCCAAAATTAGTAGGAGATGATGATCCTTGATCTGAGTTGAGAGAACTGGCAAAAGCATCCCAAGAGGCTTGAGTTGTATGCCTGCAATCAAGAAATTGCATATCTAGCTCTTCAAGTTTTTGATATGCATTTAGAAATCTCATCAGCTGTCCTGGGCCCACAACTAACAAAGGTTCATGAGGAACTCCTTTCAATAAATCACGACGTAGAGCAAGAATTCTTGCTAGTCCTGTATGATGGTCAGCATGAATATGAGAAATCCATATACACCTCAAATTTCTCACAGCATTATCTGCACCTTCTACACCAAATCTGCTCAAGAGGGAGCGAAAAGAATGTCAGACAAGTAAATGTCAGATTAGAGAAAAAAAAAAAAAAAAGTATTCTCTAAATACCAGGGAAAAAGAAGACAAGTAATCACACCTTCTCTTCAACTGACCCAATGTGCCTTCACCACAATCAAAAAGCAAACTCCCTTTTGAGAAAAGATTGATGAAGATAGAGCTCACGTTACGGTACTTGGAAGGCTGGGATGATCCAGTGCCCAGAAGGACAATCTCCATATCCTCTCGGGTTATATCTTGCAAACAACTGGGCAGACCAAGCTCATCAAACCATGGCTCTTCCACAACAGAATTGTTATTTTCTAATGACATTTCTCCGTTAACTTCCACAGGACTATTCCACAATTGCCTAACTTGCTGCACTGTATTGTCAATCTCAGGAATTTCGGCGCGTAAGTCATCCAAAACTTGAGCAGGTCCAGTATAAGCAGGGACTGATGATCTGTCCAAACCGAGGTTTGCATATGGACGCAAATTGAACTGTATCACAAAATAACAATAAAACTCATTATAATTACAGAATTATATAATAAGGGCAGCATTACGCATATAATATTGACGCTAATTATCCCACATTTCAGTGATCTCATATTGGTCTGAACTTATACATTAGTCCGAACTTATAATTAACTCAATATAATCCCACCTTTTGTATCCATATACTTAATATGGACCCTTATGGAAAATGAATGAATACAGCAAGTTATAATCCTACGTGGCCAGTTGACAAACCAAGAAAATCCAACGTGACCTATGTGGAACTCCAACCCCTTTCTCTCTCTCATCGGTAAAAGAAAAACACATAACCCCTTTGATTTCTCTCCTGTAATAAAAATTTGAAACTTCTCTCCATTCCCCACATGTTATTCCACTATGGTGGTCGAAAGTCATAGGCCAGGGTGTGGCTTCTGTTAGCAGTTTAGGTTTTTTTTTTTTTTTTTTTTTTTTTTTTTTTTTTTTTTTTTGTGTGTGTGTGTCAGTGGGTGGTGGGGGGGGGGGGGACAAGAGATGTGAGAGAGAGGGGGCAGAGGGACACCAGTGGAGTCGCAAGAAAGGGGCAGTGTGCAGGTGGACGGGTCAGTTGTCAGGAGGTCTGGGTGTTGGGTGCAAATGTGGGTAGAAGCAAAAGAGCTGCTCTAGTTGTTGCATGAGAAAACAGAGGCATAGACAGGCTCCTACATTGGTTTCGTTATTAAGATTGTTGCCTAATTGACAAAGGCACGAAAATAGTCAGCCACATTCACAGTGACATGCAACAAAATTGGTTTAGTATCCTTTCATTATTCAATCTTTGAACTTTGAAGTTGGACCTTGGACCCAATTTTCCATGGATGTGAATTTATGGTAGCTATGGGTTTAACAAAATCAAAGTTGATGTAGGGCTCTGTCTCTTTTTTGGTTGCAAGAGAGAGAAGAGGAGGAGAGATAAAGAGGATGAAAGGGAAGAAGAAAATAGGAAGAGAAGGGTATTTGCAGGCTTAGCCTGCCACATGGATTTTTAATTTTAATTAAAAAAAACTGCCACTTGGGAATTTAACCTTTTATAACTGATTAACCGGTATTTTTTCATGACGGTCCATGTTTAAGAAGATGGATACAAATGTGAGATTAAATTGAGTTACTTGAAAGTTTGGACCAATATGAGAAGATTGCTAAACTAAAAGGTAGAATGTAAGCCACAGCTCCTCAGCATAGAAGTTGCCTGTCTTTGTGGCTGAATATTAAGTGATAATACCAGTGATGATCATATGAAAAGGAACAAGGGAAAACAGACAATCAAGGTGCACCCCACTGCTTGAATGCCCATTGACCTTGTCAATATCCTAACCAGTAGCCATACCTTAAGAAGATTCTCAGCAGCAATGGTGGTTTGAGGGTCCTGTAAGAAAGAGAAGCCAGTTACTCTTGCATTAAATGTCCATCATGTTGAGATAAAGTCTTAGGGATACATAATGGAAAAGGTAAAACAAACCTTTGTTGAAAAAGTAGAGTTTAATGAAATATTGTCTGTGTCAAGAGACCAAAACCCAGGAGCAGGGAAGAACCGAGGACACAAGTAATTAAGTCTTGCTGCAATCTTAGCACTTGATTTTAGAACTGGTATTTCAGCATTTTTCCTGCGAAGACGAGCATAAATTTCATAACTACAAGCTTCCTGAGACCATCACAGTTAGCAAACCCTGGAGGAAAAAGGCCATAGAAAATGTAGAGGGACAGAAGCACAAGATTTAAGAAGAATTCTTAAAAAGAAAAGATAAAACTAACACACCGTTCATGTCCAGCCATGATGTGCTGGGCATCGCCAAATCTCTTCATCCAATTTTGATAAGCAGGACTACTAGCAACAGATGATGGACTTAAATGAATTACACAAGCCACTGCCCTGGTATTTTCAGACAAATTACCAGAGAAATCTGTGTAGAACTTATTGAGAAAATCCACTGACAATAAATTCTGTAAATGAGAAGCTGTTGGACAATCAACAAGAAGTACAATAGGTCCAGGAATAGGAGGATCCATCACGTCAGTAGGATGAACCTGTGAAGAATGAATATGTAAGGGACTTTACACAAAAAAAAAAATCAGGCAGGTTTATTGAATTTATCAGCTTTACCATAATATCACGATGATCTGATTTCACTGATTTTCCTTGCTGCAGTTCCCGATACTTTGGTCCAGCTCTCAGTCCAAGTGCCTTAGCCCTTTCAGGATCAAACTTTCCCTGAATTTCGGGTAGCTCACAAATATAGACTACGGAAAGATCTCTAGGTTTTATAGATGTTTCTGATTCATTGTTTATACTTTCCTTATCCTCGTTTGGTTGCAAGAGTATAGCTGATAATTTAACAACCTCATCACTGATAAGTAAAATGGGTCCTGAAAATTTAGACAAATCAGACACTGCTATCTCATCAGGGCCATGCAAGGGACCAAAGCTATGAGTGTGGACCATGGCAGCATTTGGAATGAAAGCCTTCATCGCCGCAACCAATTGCTTGAGATTTGAAGGGCCCCACATGTTGACCTTCATGTCAATAACAAAAGTAACATTCTATAAGACTCACAAGCTTCATTTCAATGGAACAAATCTACCAACAGAAGATGATACATACACATATTCCTTCTTCCCCTATTCCAGCCAAAGTCAACAAAAGACCTGCATAAACAACATTCATCTTATGAGCCTCTTAATCATCTTCTACGTCACAAACATTATCTTAGATTCAATTACTTCATCTAAGAAACAGCATATAGCTTGTGCTTCATGCATCGAGTACTAATAGGAGCAAAAATGGACACCTGGAAGTCCTCCAGCAGTTTCTGAGCAGACTCGAGACAGAAATATGTGATCTATCTGAGAAAAAATGCACCGTTAGAGCAACAATTTTCACAATATCTAGAATAGTGACATATTAAATTTCCCCACTACAACATGTTAGGTTACAGCCTATTTGCAAAGTCAGTTTAAAAACTCTGACCATGAGCTTCTGTGTGAGTGAGTCAATGATAGAAGGGGATTGACCTTTGACAGCTTAATCCTGTGCTCTGTGCAATAACGCTGCAAACCCTGAGCAAAGCAATGAATTACTAAAATTAATATCTCAATCCTGCTTTAGAAATTGATAGCATGCATATAAGATAAAGGCACAAAATATAGTAGCCAAAAGCATAAGGGGGAATGACAAGAATTCACTTAAGATTTAAAGAATGGAATACATTATGTTCCCATGCATACAACAGCTAAATCAGTGTTTCCCTCACCTGGGAAAACAATTATAACAAAATGCAAAACAAAGGGCTAGTTGATTAACGTCTTAAGTCTTAACAGTGGACTCTAGAGAAGGCAAGACACTATAGAGGCACTTTCCATTTTAACAATAAAATAACCTTCTCAATATTCTCTACCAAAGCCAAGAAAATTAGTTCGGCAGGAGTACATAAAATACAGGACTAGCAATAAAGACATGCCAAAACTTCAAATACTTATCTGCAGTTCAATAGGTAACTTGAGTTCATCAACACAAAACCCAGAGAAAAATTATGAGCCTATATTGAGAACATCCAACAACTGGGGGCTCGCTCAGTGAATCCTTCAAGGGGAAAAAATAGAGACACATGCTCTTCAGGGAGAATACGACTCAACTGGCTAAATTGTCCTTCACATTATTGTTGTGCTATAAACAGTCAAACTTGTTTACTACAATTCTTTAGAAATATAACCTTAAATCAGTCTTAATCAGTACCAAACCAGACTGCAGCTGAAACATAATTAGAAAAGGACAGATTTTTGGAGCCAACCTTTAATTTCCTTTTCTCTAACATTATTTTAGAACCAACCCAAGTCCTGTCCTCAAGAATAAGCTTCAGATGGGAAAGAAAATATATACCCAATGCCTGAGCTAGTGTCTGACATCAAATCGTCGAGCTGCCTCTGCCATCTCATAATATGGGAAACAGACTATGCATTTGGAAAATTTTCCTTTTGACAGAGCCTTGACTTCAAATTTGGGTACACACCCATCTGCACCCAAGGCCGAATGCTCAAAGTTTCCTCTTTCAAGTTCTTTTCTTTTTCTGGTCAAACGGATACACTCCTAGCCACTTTATAATTTTTTATGGGGTGAATCCCCTGAGATATACTTAGGAGTGTGGTTTGTTAGGAAGACATATGGTTTCTCCATTCTACTGAGTACAGTTACTTCCTAAACAGAAGATTAAAGAAGCTGTACTCGAGGAATTTAAGAGCTAGAATCAGATATTGGATAGATATTTGGAACAGAAAAGTTTCTGGGTTCCATTTTATGATCAACTGACAAATAATACAGGAATAACTTTATGCACACCAACCAAAAATTCAATTTTCAGCCATCTCTTTCACAGATAAGATTTCCTACAGCAAAGGTTTTCGGCAATCCTGCATATGTGTTGAATGGCATCTACATTGTAATTATAAACACGAATCTTTTGGACTTAAGAAAGCCATTTAGAACCATAGTGTGTAATTATGGGAGTTTCTGTAAATGATCCAAATCCATCTGCATATTTGGTCACAACAAATTGTTCACCTTGAGAGCACTATCTTGAAAGAAAAGATGCAACAAGAAAATACATATCTTATTGAAATACAAAGGGAACCCTGGCATCTTCACAACCAACGATCTACATACTACATTGAAATTAAAATAATTGTATGTATTTTCATATAAACACTTCTGACCAAGATGTGAAAGTAAGCACTGAATTATTAATCTTGAATTATACCACAAGATGGGTAACTAATATAGACCAAGAAGGCAAGAACCATGCACCCAAAGGATATGGTAAACTAAAACATGTTTTGTTTTGGTATGTATCTTCAAACTATTTGTTATCAGTTAACACTATCATTGCAACAGAATGCAAATAATTGTATTACATGACAAAATAGGTGAAGCGTGGCTGATTAGCTATAAGACAATAAAAGGTATTGAAATCCATGGATTTGCAGTGAGTGCAGTTCAATAGAATCCTTTCCAACTGATAAACATGAGAGTGCAAGTCTAGAATAATCCCATTGTTACCTCTCCGGCATTAAAGATAAACCTTTGCTTGTCAAAGAAAAGCAAGACTGAAGGAGATGTATCTTGAGTATCCATTCCAGTACCCAGAATCTGTAATTCACAAACCCGGCATTACACAATTTGCAGTATCAAACCAACCTTAAATTAAATAACATTTCATTTTGCAATGCAGTATCTTTCAGCATCACCTAAAATCAATTTGATAAACCTTTGACAATCCAATTAATTCATTCAAAACCAACCAATCTTTCCAACATAATTTTATCAATCATACCGAATTTATCAACCCAAAACCATTATATCCTGAACATTGTCATAATATCACATCCCATAAACCCTATATCAAGTTTCAATAACTACAATAAACAACCCTAACCAAAAACACAAAAAACCCTCAAATACCCAAATGATGAACAATTGAAAATTTCAATTTCCATTATTGAAAATGCCCAAAATCAACAACAATTAATAATTTAAAAAAATCCAATACAATTCATACCTGAACATAGCAGATAGTATTAACAGGATTAAGTTTTCTAACTTTGAGTTGAAGATTCTTGGGCTTATCATCTTTATCTTTGCCCATTGCCCTCCTCTTATTAAACCCAGAAGACTCAGTTTCCGCCATTTTTGCACCTTCTTCTCCCTTCTTTTTCTCAGCCAAAGAACTCTTATATCTGCTCTTGTACTTGAGGGGTTTTGCAGGAGAAGATTGCAAATTTGTTTGCTTCTTGGGTAATGAAGAAAAGGTAGTGAGGAGAGAGAAACGCCTGATTGGAAGATGAAGATTTCTGGGTTTGAAGAAAAGAGGTGAGAAAATTGGAGGAGAATGGTTAATTAGGAGGCGGAGAGTTGTGATTTGGGACATTGTATTTGTATTTTATTGGGTAGTTCTTCTACCCAAAAACAAGGGTTTAAGGATTACAAGAAATGTTCTATTGCTTAAACCCCAATTTCATGGTCTTCTTGGTTGACGGGACCCATACATGATACATCATTGCAGATTTCGAACCGTACTCTCACTTTGAGCGGATAGTTATGACTTGTGGTAAAATAAGATGATATTTTATTAATTTATCAACCTAACACAAAGATGGGAATGAGTGTATATACAGCAAAATTAAACCTATAATGTTCTAATGAGTTCCAAAAGTCATTCACTTGACTCTCATTATTGAGTTTGAGTCTTAAAATTACAAAAGTAAAGGTAAATAAACATATTATGTGTTATGTCCTTAATTATACAAGGTATTACAAAAATGAGAACGAACACAGTCACATAGGAAAAAAATAAGATGTGTATTAATGAAATGAACTTTACTACACCATTACTTGACCTATATATAAGTAAAAGTTTATGTCTTACAAACATGAAACTTAAAGGTAAATAATTTGTTCTCTTTCAATGGTCCACTTTGACTTTTATGGTCTCAAATGCACATCTTTGACCACGAATATCTTCGATATAATTTGAATAAAAATTCTATACAAAAATGATATTTGATAATTTATTATAAGATGAATCCAACAATTAACATCCCACATGATGATATGCTTTTAATCTTTATAATACTAGTAGTATACTAGATTTAAACCCATGCGATGTATTAATATATAATCAAAATAACAAAATATTAATACATAATATTACTATTTTTTTTAATCTTATACAATTAAGGTTCACACATATACAAACAAATTTTAAATCTTCCAAGCTTCCATCATCCTTTGTAAATCAATCGTTAATCATGCCAGTTGATAAGTTGCGTAATTAAACCCGCCCCCTTGAATTGCAAAATTAACATCCTTGCAAAATTAATACTTATGAGTTATGACTGACTTTTTAATTATGATCACTGTTCATCGCATTCAAGAAATTCATGGTGTTCAAATTCTAAAATATGTTTCATTACCTGCAAAAGTTTTACGTTTGTTTATGTGGAACATTAGATGATTTTTATAGGATTGAAAAATATTGGATTTAAAGTGGTGATAAAGTTTATTATATATGATAAGTTTTATTAACATAGAACTTAATCTTTTAGCCGAATAAATGATAAATGATGAATATTTTTTTTGCTGAAAAAAGAGAAAGGATATATTTTTAGTTTCAATGATTTTTTCTTATTTTTTGTATCTAATTCAAAACTGATATTTTTTATCGGTAGTTTTTTTTTAAAAAAATTATTATTATCACTTCTCATATTTCATTATTTCATTATTTAATCCAAATTTTAAAAAAAAATCAATTAAACGTGAATTTCATTTTTGTAAAGTTTAATAGTATTTTTGTATAATAAAAAATAAATTAAATTGTTTATTTTCTCTTAGATAAAATTTTCAATTTTAAAAGATAATATTTTATTTTTATAATAAATTTAAACCTTTAATTTTAATCCTACGTGGCGCTTTAAAATAATAATCCTACGCGGCATAATCCTATACGTAATGCTCTACAAAGACTAATCCTACATGGCGCTTTATTAATTTTTAAAAAATTAAAATCCTACGTGGCTCTCTAAAATCTTGGAAAAAAAACTCCCCTTTATATATATATATATATATATATATATATATATATATATGAAAATTCATGGGAATAATCCCACCTTTGGGCCGTTCGTTTTTAATAATCCCACCTTTGGATTATTTTTTAATAATCCCACCTTTACCCCTCGATCTTTTTTAGTGGTCCCAATCGGTCATGTAACCTGTTATAATAGGTTACATGACACATGGCGGCCTGTGATTGGTCTAAAAAAAATAACTAAAAAAAGGGGAAGATTCCCTCCCGAAAACCACCCTATCCCCTGACACCCACCACACAAAACACCTTCCGATCCCTTCGTCACTGACCCCTTTATTCCCCTCCCTGAGCGCCGAAAACCGAACTCTCTTCCCCTCCCTAAACGCCGACCACGACCAACCCTAATCCACGCAGAAGTCCCAAAACCCACCTAAACCACCTCACCTTGAAACTCTATTCTACAGATTCCCTCCCGAAAACCACTACACACCTCGAATCCCCACCCAAACTACCAAATACCCACCTCGAAACCCAACAATACCCATCTCAAAACCCAACACCCCCCACATTGTTATTGTTATGCGGATTTGTGACTTTGATTGTGTGGGACGTTTAGGAATTGAAGTGGGTTTTAGGAATGGGTTTCAGGGAACTCGAGGCGAGTTTGGGGGTGGTTGTTGCGAGGGTAAAGGCGGCTAAGGTGAGGGGTGGGGGGAGGAGAAGCGACAGCGACAAGGGTGAGGCAAGGGAGGAGGAGCGGCGGCGACAAGGGTGAGGGGAGGGGGAGGAACGACAGGGGTGGGGTGATGGGAGGAGGAGGAGCAGCAGGGGTGGTAGGGGAAGATCCGATGGGTGGGTTCAGGGTAGGGGTTTTTTTTTAATTTTGGACAAATCAAATTGTGACACGTGTAAATTAATCTTTTTTTTAAAAAAAAAAATTACCTACTCAACCGGTTTCTGGTAAAATGGGACCATTAAAAAAGATCGGGGGTAAAGGTGGGATTAGTAAAAAATAATCCAAAGGTGGGATTATTATAAACGAACGGCCCAAAGGTGGGATTATTATAAATGAACGGCCCAAAGGTGGGATTATTCCCATGAATTTTTCATATATATATGTATATAGTAGATTTTTATAGTCATGTTTTTGAATGACCTCTAAAGTCAAAATCATAACATAGAAAAGAAACAGAGAAAGTAGTAAATGAAGAGATTATTATATATACCCGGGTGCGCCGTACACCCATGAGTATTTTGTTCTCATTTTGATGATGATTGTTTTTCATTTAATCATCAAATGAAGAGCAAAAACTAACCTTGGATTAGTTGGGTGTACAGTGCACCCGGTGTATATAACAAATTCCTTAGTAAATATTAGTCCATTAGTTAGGTTAACCATTTTTAAAATGGAAACTATACTTGTCATTATTGAAAGCCTTGAACTTACTCGATAACTCAAATTAGTGGCTACGGTTTCGAGGGTGTGGGGAGGGGCGGGTGGCATTTTCGCAGGGAGGGGGAGGAGGATTATAGGGTTTGGGGGGTGGGGGGGGAAGGGTAGCTTTTCCGGTGGTTCAGGGGAAAGGGAGAGGCAGCAAGTGTGGGGGAAGCGCGACAAAGGGAGGCGATGGGGTGGCTAGGTGTTCTAGTGGTTGGGGTAAGGTAGCTAGGTGCTTGGGTAGGAGGGGGAGTAGGGTGGTGGCTAAGGATAGAAAATTGGCACACCTAGTATGGTGGTGAATCAATTTAGAAGAGTTTGGGGGAATGGAGAAGGTACAACAATAAAGGAACTAAAAATTAAAAAAGGGGCTAACAAACAATATCAACGGGAATAAAGGCAATTGATTTTCTCGCCTTTTAAGGAATATCCCCAACCAAACGCTCCCTCAATATTTTGATTAAATACAATGACACTAATCAAACAACATTTTATATTACATAATACACTTAACATTTACCTTTTGGTATTTTAATAAAAAAAAAAATACACTAGTAAAAATTTTGTGCAAAATTGATGGGACTTAATTTCATATTACTTTTTCACTTTTGCTTTTGAGAGTGAAAACAAACAAGCATTTTTTTTAGTTGACACGCGTCTTTAGTCACGTTTGCCAATGTACAAATTCAATCATTAATATTTTTAATTAACGATAAGCAAAACTTATAAAAAAAATGATTTTTTAAAGATATATATCATGACATATCTAACAAGACTCACATGACTATATTTTTCATTAGGTATAAATCACAAAACATGGTCAAAGAGATGTGTGTTAATAGTGATAAAGTCAAAATGTATCAACTAAAAAAAAAGGATGGAGTACTTTATGATTTCGTATACACATTCCCAAAACTAATTTGTTAAAAAATAATAAAAAAAATTAATTAGGGGTTATGTTAAACGTCGCCCTCATTTTACATACTAACGCCCATATTTTGTCTTGAACGGACTATTATGCCCCTCTCCTTCTCACATCATCCATGGAGCCACCTACTCTTAAATTTCCATGAAAGTGGCTAAACAACTTTCTCCTCCACTGCAACAGCTTTGGAGCTTTCTCACCATTGAAGCAACACCATCTCCCCCACCAACCACTAGTACCACCGCCATCACCACCACAAACACCACCAGGCCACCACAACCAGTAGCAACTTTTTTTTTTTTTTTTTTAAAAAAAAAAATTAAAGAAAACGCCCAAATATTGCGTAACCCATAGGTGGAAAGGCCGGAATTTTTCGTTCCCACCTACGGGTTATGAAATCTTTAGGCGATTCCAACAAAACGCTACAAGTGAAAACGAAAAATTTAGGCGTTTCCACCCGCGGGTTACGACATTTTGAGGCGTTTCCCGACTACATTCCTTCCCTAAACATGTTGATTTTTGCTACCCATTTATGCCTCGTGAAGAATTGATTATTCTAATCCCAATTTAATTATTTGTTAATTTTGTTGTGCTTAAGGATTTCTTTATAATTACATTTTTTGTATAGTATGCGAAAATAATCTGCAGTTTAAGTTTTTTGCAAATATCAATCATATACAGTACTATGTTAAAATTTGGGATTAGTGTATTGGACTGATTGTGTGTTCGATTTTAGGATTTGCAATGTGTTGTGTGTATTACCAATATTACACTTAGGTTGTGTTAGAGAATCCATAAATTGTTTGAAATGAAGGATGTTTCAATGGAGGAGAAAGTCCATAAGCTAATTTTAATGAAGAGTTCAGAGTAGGAGGTTCAACGGATAAAAGTGAGAAGGAGAGTTGTTTTTATTGTTTTTGTTATTATTGTTGGTGTTGTTGGTATTGTTATTGAGAAAATAGAAGTTTCTCATGGTATGTTTCTCAATTGGGTATTTTCGTCTTTTGAGACTAACGGAAGCTTAACAGCGTTAACCCACAAATAACATACCCATCTCTCCTCAACAATGAAGTTTGAGAATCCTTCACTAATAAAGGTCGAAATTTTCTACGACAATGAAGAAATCACTCACAAATAACGACAAATACCTACCATTTAGGGTTAACCATGCCCTTAATTTACATATTTTTTTTTAGGATTTTTCGTTATATATGGCGGCGAAGCCGCCGGAATCGATGTGTTGGGGTCGGGATTTGGGGATGAATCCACATTGTTGATGAGAAAGGAATAAGGAAGGAAGATGGAAGGATGAAGACTACGGAGATAACGAAGGAAAAACTTCTGTCATCTCATCACATGCTATCTTCTCACACAATCACCAAAGAGGCCTGCTACAATGTTTAAATAATTGCAAAAATGCCATTTGAAAAACAAACTTAGTATCTCAATTGAGAAACTGAGGCTTGCTCATTGTTGTTGTTGTTGTTATTATTATTATTATTATTATTATTATTATTATTATTATTATTATTATTATTATTATTATAGTTGTTCTTATTGTGTTAATTTTGTTGCTATTATTATTTTATTATCAAATTTTTGTGGACGGTGAAGGTGGTAAGTTGAGGTAAACTTAAATTTTTTTATAACAAGGGTAAGAACGTAATTTCAGATTATAAATGCGGGCATTAGCTGGAGATTCGAGGGCGTCCTTAAAATCCCCATCATACTTATCGTAATAGCAGCCCCACATGTCAGTTGCTAAAAGTCACTTTTTGCCAGTTGCTAATAGTGTTTTTTCCACTAGTGTGTTTTGTTACATTAGCAAGGTTATCAATCTTTTGAAACCAGTAACAAGAGGGGCAACCCCTTAATACTTTAAAACAAGATAGGCAATTTGACCTTGTTGGTAAAGAACACTATTTGACTCAACAATATTCTAGGAACCTGACAATTGCATAAGAAAGAGTAGTGTTAGATAAAGATCTTAATATAAGGATCATATGGCCAAATTTTTCACAAAATTATCAACATTCATAAACTAACAAAATTATCAATCGGATACGGAGGAAGGACATGTATAGGCCAACTTTTTTTCATATAAAATAATCATCGTTCTTAACCTCGCAAATATAATCATCAGAAATAATGTTGTGCCAAAGTATCCGATTCGATTAGAAAATTCGGGTGATTTGACCTAATTAAAATATTGGCTATTCAATTTTACATTTGCAAATGAACATTTGAATTAAGAAATTCTGATTTTCAATTCAAACGTTGTTCGGATTTTTTTCAAAAATTATGACCTTATCTGAAAATCCGATTATCCAATTTGAAAACTTGATGATAAACTTTGAAAAACTGGCTATACAAAAAAATGTCAAATTGAACAAGCATCACATTTTTTTTCCATATGAAATTTTAGATATCATAAGATTATTACCATTATTAGATCACACACTTCCGGCTAGATTTAGGCTTGTCTATTTCTAAGTTCAATTCCCTCCCTTTATTCTTGGGCGAATTTGCTACTTTTTGGAAAAGAAACAACAAAACAATTTTATCAATAAATCTAAAACTAAGATATTTTTAAAAATCTATAAACGTCAAATTTAGTTATTTTTTTTAAAAAATAAATTTTATTTTTGGGAAAATTATGAGAATGTCCAGATTATTTTGATATATGAGCATAAAGTAAAAAATTCGATAATCAATGTTTACATTTTAAGAGAAAATCAAGATTAAACTTACATTCAGGTAATTTACTGATTTGATCGTTAGGCTATGAAGCTTTAGCCTTAATTTTGATTTTCTTCCATAAGATTGATCTTTTCTTGAATCAAGGCGCATATAAATGCACATTGTAGCATATGTACCTAAGAAGTGAATTGGATATATATGATGAGATTTATCTGTGAGAGATGGTACAAGAGCTAGATGCATGACTTGATGAAATGTAGTTTTGTTAATAGCAAAATACAAATAAAAATAATTTGCTATGAAGGGAGGGAATTTAGAAAATAAAGTTTGTTAGGAAGGGAAGGAGGAGGTTGCTGGTGACTATGTTGAAGTGGTAGACACACAAATATATTTTAGAAGTATTTACAGTGTTGAAGCCTCTTGAAAGCCTAGCCTTCTATCTTATCCCCGCCTCCCTAAAACCCTAAACTCTAACCTAATGGTTAAAGAAACCGCTGCCAGATTTGTCAATGCAAATAAGTCCTAATATTTATTGTATATCTCTCACGTATATTCAGTAATGTACTCCCTCCTTTCCTTTTTGTCTTCCCATTTGGAATCTTGACAAAATTCATAAGATGATAGATTCTTCATACTTACTCTTTATATATACAACATAACATAACCAAGTTGGGTCTTTTTGATTCGTCTTAATGTGTACGAGTAGTTCATCAAGATTTAATTATCAAATATTTTTTTAACTAATGTGCAGCTAATATATTTATGGTCAAAGTCTTATATTGGAAAACACACACAATCAAAATGGGAAGAATTTTTCGAAACGGATGGAGTACTATATTTGATAGTTTAAAATTCTAACCAAAATTAAATTTTAGACTATTCATATAAAAGTAAAAAAATTTACTATACTTACAAATAAACAAAAATTGGATATTATTATTAAAAATTTACTCGTAGTAACTTAAGTTAATGTATATTTTTTGTTCAAAAAAAATAAAAATAAAAATAATGTATCTTTTCATAATTTTTTTTTCTTTCTAATTTTTACCGATTCATAAATATTAATTTTTTTTCAATGTGATTGTGCACGTAATTGTATTCATTTGATTCTTTAAGTTACCTTTTATATATTTAGAAAAATAGCGAACACTTATGGACATAAATCAAGCATTTTAGGACACTTGAAAATGATTATTTTTACCTCTTTTGACATTTATTTCAACCTTATCCCTTTTTTATTTATTTATTTTTTATTTTTTTATGAGGAAGAACAATTTCATTATTAATTAGTCATACGACATCTGCAATAATAGTATATATCTGTAATTTAAACCACATATTTAGAGAACTATACATAATTTTTACAATTAAAATCATAATTTTTTTACATATTAGCTTGACGCGAGCAATGATTTTTGATATAGTCATATCTTTCAAATAGAGGCCTAGTCTTCACAATCTGCGCTAATGTTCTGATTGTAGAGTTGATGATAGTCATGTCGCACCTAATAAAAATAATACATACCTAACTAATCCTCCTAAATTCTGTACTAAGGTAAGTCAGGGTTGATCCCACATAGAGAAGATTGTTTAACAATCAAGTTTTACCAATGACAAAACTAAATAAGAGATAAAATGATGAATTAAATAACTACGACTACTCAAATATCAAATACGAATCAAATAATAATATAAACATCTAGAATTAAGTATCACCACTAGCATACTCACTACAAGACAAATTCCTACTCCAACCAATTAATTATATGTTCACAAGGAAAGGTATGCCCTATAAAATACCAAAAACCTCTCCCGAGTTGTCAATGACTTCCCTAATTAACAATCAAACCTACTTCCATGGAATCATGCAAATTAAAGACATTAAGTCCGACACCCTAACTTCCTAACAATCCATTCTACCTACTTTCATATCCTTAATTGAAATAATTAAATTCGTCAAAACTCAACTCTGGTTGCAATCAAGACAATAGAATAATTAAAATACCAATTATCCCTAATCTAGTGTTGGCATAAGCACAATCAATTAAGCATGAACACATAAACATTAATTGGGAATTTAAAAGAATAAATCAAGTATCAATTATGGCTAGGGTTCAACCTAATCCTAGATAAGAATCTGCTCTAGCATAATAAAAGATTGAAATAAACATAAAAGAAAGAGAATAAGAAAAAATAATACTTGAATTAAATAAAATAAAACTAGAGAGAAAACTAGGGTTCTAAAGTAATGGGTAATGGGGTTCTGAAATAATAAAGCTATAGAGTATTTATAATAAAGCTAGAAGTTTAAATTAGGGGTGAGCATGGGTTGAGCACCTGTACCGTTAACACTATCGGTTCGGGCAATCGATAACCAATAACACTAAAAATGATATCCATGAACCGAACCGATAAGTTCGGGTACCCAGATTTTTGGATCGCTTATTGGATACCCAATATGATATCCAATAATGAAAATATAGACTTTATAATTTAATTATTAAGATATCATTCAACACTAATTAACAACAATACCACATGATCTTGACCAAATTCCTAATAATATCACTAATCATTCAAATTATGGAGTGATTATGAAGTAAAGTAAGAGTTCAGATTTTGGATAAATAAATTTAAGTAGGAAAAAAAAAGAAAAACTTGATTATCAGATCGGATTGGATTGGGTAATCGTTAATTTTAAAATGATATCCAATAACCGTACCCGATAAGAATTTATCGGATCGAGTACCTGAACCGTTATGGTTATCGGATCGGGTACCCTAATTTTCGGATCGGTTACAATTCGAATTTTCGGGTTTTTATTTTTCGGATAATTGTGCTCAGCCCTAGTTTAGATAGAATTAGAAAACTAATCTGGGCTAAATCGTCCAAGAATCTTCTAGGCACGGACGTGCCTCAATTCACTCGCTAGAGCGTGGACTGCGCGCGTAGCTTATCTTAAAACGGTCATAACTTGAGATCCAGAGCTTTGTTTGAGGCGCGTAATATATCATAGGAAAGATCTTGAAGTCTACTTTCCAATGCAATTTGAATCACTATTATCATTTTTACATCAAAAGTTATGAGCAAAATAGTGGACGAGACTCATATTCGTCAAGTCTTTCATTGGCACTTTGCTTCATTCTAGCTCATTTTTGCCTCAAAGACATGGATATAAGTTGAGATCCTTGAGCGAGATAGCTTCATACTCCATAATATTATACTCAAGATTATCAAACCACAATCCATTTGCATCTAAATCACCTGAAATTCATCAAAACACACAAATGGAGAGTAGTAGAGCATAACCTAATTAAGCAGATAATGTAAATATACACCTTAGACCTCTAAATATATAAGCAATTGAGTGTAGATAAGCACCTAAATTGTGTACAAAGATGACAAGACTTAAACCCATATGAATTCTGATCACCTTCCCAATTATTAAAACTTTGAAAATATAATTCTCATTCATAGATGATGATCAACAACCCAAAATGTTGGGAAAAACTCAGAAAATTGAAAAAAGACTCTTAGCTCATAGATGGAGAGAACAAAGCAAAAATAAATAAAAAAAAAAGAAGAAAAAAAGAATTGAATTTAAAAGTAAAAGGGTTGGAAATTAGGAAATAGTTCAATTTCTTCGACCTAAATGGCCATCAAGAAAACTAAAATCCTAAAAGAGGAGAGAGAAGAGATAAAAAGGGAGAAAAAGTTATTATTTCAACCTTTAGTTATTAGTTAGGAGGAAGCTCAAGTTAATCTCTGATATTAACATCCCAATTTATCTCCTCTCACAATTTTATACATTTGTTCCCATGCCACTTTATTAAAAAATTTATAATTTAAAAAAATATAAAAATTACATTGTGAGGGAAAATATGTTTACAGGTTTATCTCAGATATAAACTTTGATTTTCTCATTAGTTAATGATGAAATATATGTATTGAGACTATTGACAAATGTGTAAAATCAAGCCAAGAGCATAATCAGGAAACGAAGTAAGGCCCTGTTCTCTTAACCATAAAAAAATATTCGGTAAAAATAACTTAAAGTTCAGTAAAATTAATTATTTCAGTTTACAATAGAGAATCAGCTACACTATTTGGATAAAAGGAAATGAAAGGAAAAGAAGGGAAGAGAAAAAGAGGGGAACAAACTCTCTTATTTAGGTAAAGGATTAGGAGAAGGAAGGGAAAGGAGAGGGAGAGGTCCATTTTCCCTCTCTCTTTAATATAAGCACAATCACTCCAAAATTGGAGAGATTTGAAGGGAGAATTGAGCTCACCTCCCCCTCCCTTTCTTTTCCCTTCCCTTCCTCTTCTTTCCTTCTTTTCCTTTCTTTCCTTAATTAATTACTATCCAAACAAAGCGTTAAACTAAATTCAATTTAATAAAAATAATTTAAGTTCAGCAAAAATAAGGTAAAAAAAACATAGCCTAAGTATTATCTAATTGCTCCACAACACATGAACTATTGCTCGATCCTCCAACTTTATACTAGCTTTTAAGTCCTAAACCTCGGAGGCAAAGCTATGATTGCCATCAAGCAACCATATCATGAGATTCTTTACCTATTATCACAAAACCAAAGATAAGATACATATGAACCACACATCAACCATGTTATAAACAAAACTATAACCGTTTAAATAGATATACTCACTATATTTTTGACCCACAAAAACAAAACTAAAAAGCAAGAAAAACTATTCCACTTTAATTTATGACATATCAAAAATAATGATGGGCAGTACTGCTCTTTACTTGAACACTCCTTACAGTTTATCTTCAAGTTTCTTATCTTCTAACAACTTTAAACACTACATTACAACAAAATACACTATTAGAACAATTAGTACCAAAAATCTAACTAGCTTTAATAACAATAATAGAAGGCAAATTAGAGCTATTGGAATTGTTCCGGAGAAAGATCAAGCTAATGAAACAAGTGATCAATCAGAGGAAGAACTCGAACAGCCTTATGTTGGGTTTGCATTTGTCAGTGTAAGTACATCTCAAACATAATTTCTTTATTTTTTTTTTTGTTAGCATGTTTTATGTAATTTGCAAGAGAGAAAAAAAAATTGCGTGAGATGGTAACATTTAAAATTCATACCCGCCTCACCACCCTGTATAGGTATGATTTTTTCTCCATGTTAACACCAACCCGTACCTAGGGGGAGGTATCCACAAAACTCGTCCCATTTGTCACTCTATTATTGTTGTTACTAGTGTAGTAAAGTTGTGCACCTTTGTAGACGGGAACCTTATTAAGACATGCATTAAGAGTAATTGTATGATAAGTTGTACAATATAAATTATTTTCTTAATTTCTCTGTTCTCTGTTTTCTTAATCCGATTTTTGGGTTTCTGATTAATCAGTCAGTATTACTCCCGGATGGAACGCCCGATTTACATTTGCGATCAGCAACGGGTGGACAAAAGCTAAGGGATATAATGTTGGATAATGATATTGACCTTTATGGACCATATGTAAGCTCTTAATTAAGCGCTTCGCTTCATCAATTGTTAATTTAATGAAGTACATTGCTTATATGAAACTAATGAAATGAAATTAACGTTGCTTTATATTTTGTCGAATTTGAATTTTTCAGGCAAGACCACTATTAAACTGCGCGGGTGGTGGAACATGTGGATCCTGCATGGTGGAGGTGATCGATCTCACACATATGAATATAATTATCAAATTTCGCTAGGATATGATCCCCTAACCATTATTATAACTTCAACTCTAATCAAATGCGAAGTAATAATTAAATTAGGATGAATGCGATACTAATTTGATCAAGAACTTGGTTATTTGATTAGGTGATTGAAGGCAAGGAGCTTCTAAACCCCAGAACTGAAAAAGAGAAAGAACATCTTAAAAAGGTAATATATATCAATATTACACTCCCCTGTTACAAACTTCTACAAACTTACATTTATGTGAACTTATTATAAGTATGTTTAATGGGAAATTAATTAAATTTGAGCAGAAACCAAAGAATTGGAGACTTGCTTGTCAAACTACAGTTGGTACACCAGATTCAAGAGGAATGGTCAGTAGAACCTTCTTCTTAATGAATTAACCTCGATTAATTATATCATTACAACATTAATTTTGATATAATAACAATATTATCTTAATGTTTTCATATGATTTGTATATGCAGGTTGTCATCCAGCAACTACCAGAATGGAAAGCACATGAATGGAATTATGAGAAAGATTTCCCTAGTGTTTCTTGATAGTTAGTTACATACTTTCAAAGATTTTGTATATTATCGATATAAATTTAAAATACGAATGAAATTCAAATAAAGTTTTAGTCCTTTACTCTTCATAAATTGGAGTTTTCACTTTTAACATGAGTAGCTTGTGAGTTTTGTGCCAAGAGTTAATAATATAGTGAATTAGTGATACATTTTTGGACTAGTTTAACATAATTAGGCAGCAGATTGTGACATTGTGTTCCCTTAGAGTATGTTTGGATAAAGAAAGCGGAAGGAAAAGAAGGGGAGGGAGGAGAACAGGACGGGAGGGAAGAATGGTGAGTTTTCCTTCCAAATCTCTCCATTGTTGGAGGGTCAATTTCCTATAAATTAATCCCTTAATTTCTCTCCTCTCTAATTCCCTTCCTTTCTCACTTGTTATCCAAATGAAAGATACTCCATCTCTCTATTTCCCTTCCCTTCCTTTCCCTCCATTTTCTTCAATCCAATCACACTGTTAGCCAATTTTCATACCAAATAATAATACCGTAACTTCGGTAATAGTGGTTATTACAAGTAATTACATACCTCAAGATTTAAGCAAGTTAAAGAATAATACTCAAACTAAGTTTTACAATTGGTCTTGAAATGTTCATGGATGCTAGTGTTCTTTTTTACATGAGTAGCCAAGAGTTTAGCATGGGTTAGGCTAAAACAAGAGTTGATCAGACACAACATCAAAATGGCCCAACTAGCAAGTTCAAAAGACACACTGATATATTTGGGCCGTGCATGAACATCATTTTTAAAATTTACACAAGCTAGATGAGAACGACAAACTAGCTTGCATTGGGGCTAGCTTGCACGACACGTTAGCTAGGTTGTACATGACTACATGAACTCTCTTTAATAAAGATCATTACAAGCTTGATACAACACATGTTTTCTTGGCTCATTCCAAGCACAACCCACTTGAACATGATGAGCTCCACTGGCACAACACATGAGCTTGCATGACCTAATATGTGATCATGAGTTGTGAGCTTATGATGACTAGTAGAGCCAAAGTATAGTGTTACACAGCTTACACTGGTATGTGCAAACTGGTGATACACCCTTGGATTAGCTTAACGATTTAACCAAAAACATATTTCTCTAGCCCATTCCACATGCCAAAGCATATTGCATTATTGTCATTACTGCGATAGGTTTAGGTGATTATTGGTTGTGTGATAAACTGAAGTGAGTAGTGTACTCCGATCCATATGTATTAGAACTGATATTAGTGCTTCTCAAAATTTTATTTTTACAAAATTTAAACCTTTTTTTATACTTGAAAATACTCCTTGATGATCTTGAACTGTTACTTCTTTGGTCATCTTATACATCAATGAGGTCTTGGCCCAGTGGTTAAAATTTACGTTTTGTGTATGTAACCTTTGTACATATTTACTTCATATGAATTCAAGATCTTGCATTCAATGGATTTTTAATATTGATTTGCAATATTTTGGATTGCAACATGAAAAACAAAGATAAATAAAAAATAAAAGAAGATTTATATTCCGCAAAATGCAAAACTTGAATTGATTAGAACATCGGATTTACAAGAACAAACCAAACAAACTACCAAATCAAGATTTTAAAAAATGGGAATAAACAAGGCAATTACAGCAAACAAATTCTTGCAATTTCCACCCTTAATATCCCAATAACAAATTGGATTAATTCCAAAAAAAACACACAAATAAATTATTTAAAAGAAAAACTCAAACTTAGTATTCATTGGTAAGAGGGGCATGTTCCTCACCCATGAACACATTACCATAGATAAGACCAGCCAAACCACCACCAACAAGGGGTCCAACCCAGTAGACCCAGTGGTCCTGGAAGTCAACACTGGCGACAGCGGGACCGAAAGAGCGAGCCGGGTTCATTGATCCACCAGAGAATGGACCGGCGGCGAGGATATTGGCACCAACAATGAATCCAATAGCAATAGGTGCAATGGTACCAATGGAACCCTTCTTAGGGTCAACTGCTGTTGCATAGACAGTGTATACCAATGCAAATGTTATAATAATTTCCATTACTACTGCTTCAATTGATCCTACTCCTGCTGCTACACTGTGGATTGGAGTTGTCTGCAGGAACAAAATAACAATTTATTAGTTAACTTTCCATGTTATAATATGTAAAAATTAATCTGTATCTCATCATATAAACCATATTTCTATTCTTAGTTAGCACAGATTTCAAAAACAAGATCATATTGTCACATTGGTCGGCACAGTTTTCAATATATTACCTCTGTTTCATAATGACGGTAACAATTTACATCTTTTTTTTCACGTTTGTTAATAGAAAACTTTAATCATTAATTGAGTATATATTAAAAGTTAGTATATATTGAGACGAATCTAATACTGTAGCAGTACTCAGGACGAGAAATAATGATTGACAAAGAGATAAAAGTACTAACCAAGCCACCAGTGGAGGCCTTAAGGAGGAAACAAGCAGCAACGGAACCAGCACACTGGGCAATCCAGTAGAAGATACCGGTAAGGATGGTGATCTGACCACCGAGGGCCAATCCGAAGGTGACGGCGGGGTTGACATGTCCACCAGAGATGTTAGCACCAACTGCAACTGCAACAAATAGGGCAAATGCATGGCACACTGCTACTGCTACTAACCCTGCTGGGCTTAGGGCTGCATCTTCTGTCAACTTGCCTGAAATAACAAAATACAAAGTCAAGATTAATAAATATAGTCACTCAATTCTATGAATCAATCGATTTTTGTTTTCAGTCTACATGGAGTCACGAAAGATAATGATGTATTTGATAGACGATACATAAGACTTAGGTCATGTTGTCTAGAAAATAGAACACAATGATTGGGAAGTAATGGCATGCCTACTATTTTGTGCGCTAGCTACATAATACGTGTTACTATAATAGGAGTATGTGATTAAGATGAGCAAAATGTAGCAAAATTCAAGTAGTTAATGGAAAGAGTACTAACTGAAAGCAATGCAAGATCCAACTCCAGCAAAAACAAAGAGCAAAGTAGAGATAAACTCAGCAATGTAAGCCTTAATAGAGGCCCAACTGAAAGAATCATCAAATCTTCCAAAAGCAATTGCCATGACTCTTAATTAGCTTAATTAAACTAAAGAAAGAAATAAAGAGAGAAGATGAGAAATTGGATTTCAAGATTGTGTAATTGCCTTTCCACATCACTCCTTTATATAGAAAGTATGGTGTAATATTATACTCATAATAATTATTATTATTCTTTTTTTATTGTATACCTTTATCATGAGAGTGATTTTTTTTTTCTTTTAAAAAAAATAAAAATAATGTCCCTCTTTTTGGGTATACTTGTATGTAAGGTCATTTATGCCAATTCAATAATGTGTAGAAAAAAGATTCCTACTAGGAAATATAGAAAGTCCTAGAAGAAGTACCAAGAAGTCTTGAACATATTTATCACTTCATTATTAGGAGTTAACTAAAAAAAAAAAACCATTCTCCAAATTTTAGCTTTTGTTGCACAATTTTAGCAAAAAAGACAAACTTGGAGAAACAATTGACAAAATTAGGAATTATAACATGAGCTTGATATGTGACAAAATATAAACCTTTGATACGAACTTAATAGTCATTCGACTCTCATGGTTAAGGATTATGATACACTTTGTAATAAATAACTATGATACTTGTATTGATTTCGTTTGCTATATACTTTCATGACTTGATAAAATAATAATTTATATATGACACGTAAAATGACTAGCAAATTGATATGGGTGTACATAACATAATTGTATGTAAATTTACTTGTTATATATACATCTGACATTATTTACTATGATGATCATGTATACCCTTTGTTCTATAAATAAAGAATTTTCCACTTTATATTACTTTATTTATGATAACTGGTTTGTGGATTTACAATAAGTGGAAGAACTTTGTGAAACAAGTTAACGAGGATTTATGATAGTAATATGCAGTAGCTAGCCATTTTTTTATTGGATAAACAAGACAAAACTATATTGCAAAATACACCAAATTATTGCATATGATGATGATAACTTTTGATTACTTTTTAGTACTTTATGATTATGTTTGCTACAATTCATATTGCAAGAGATAAACTTCTTACTAAAGGGTTTATATATTATTGGAAAATGGCCTTCTTAAGCTAATGTTTGAACTCAAGTATTCATTAATTCAAATTCAATGGAAAAACGATAATTGATCCAACGAACTTTGGCAATTATATTAGTAGCAAACATTTTTCATAATCACATGCATGCATGGATCTAGTATAGAATGGGGTCACTTGAACCCTTAGTGATTATTAAATTTCTTTGACAAAACATTTCATAAGCCGTCATTATACATTTTTTCTGAATCCGCCACCCTATATAGATAGATAGGTAATCCATATATGGCAGTATGAGTATGACTCTCACATCACATGTATGGTCCATGCAAATATGAATCCGTTTAATGTATATAAGCCATTAATATATGGTCGTGTATATGTATATATGCGGTGTATGGATAAAGATTAAAGATGAAGAATATATGAATCAAAGATACAAATCTTGTTTGAAAGAACCAATCACAACTTTTCCCTGGCAATTCCAACCTGTCACCCAATTGCTTTAGTGGTGGAAATGTCTCGAAGTAGCTTATCTTATTCATCTTATATCTCATGAATGATTTTTTTTCTAGCATGTGACAAACCGTTCTCTGAGGAACATCCAGACATACAGTGACCCTAAGCGGTAGATTTTTTTTTTTTGGGTCGTTTGCTAAATTAGAATCTCTCACAGGTTAACCTATTCGTATAAATTAGGTTTTAGAGTATAGAAAGTAGGAAAATCCTCTTGTTCAAAAACCGTAGGTAATAGGGATTAAACTCATGACTTAAAGGTAAAACCGATACAATAGCAAATTTAGATTGTGGGGGTGCCCTACATGATCTATACCTTTTTAATTTTGTGTGAAAGACATTATAGTAAAGTCATAAATATAGAGCGCATGATGTTATGGTAACCCATTTAAGGCCACATAATGCACCGTCCATAATCATAAATATAAAGTTGAGGATACTATATTGTCTACACCCTTCAAATTAAGGGAAATTTATATGTGGATGTTATTGATTTGGAGGCTACAATTAAGCCACCATTAAAATTAATTATGTATGTTATTGGGATTATTATTGTTGTTAAGGTTTAATTAATTAGAGAATGCTAACGTGGGGGGTGTAAGGTAGGGGATTAGCTAGATGAGTGTGGAATCTCGATGACCTCTTTTTTTTTGGTAGGTCCACTTTCATTTGTTTGTTTGGTGTTGTAATCATTCAGAGTTAAAGTTATAGAGGGATGTACTAATAAAAAAAGTTATAGAGGGATGTTTTGAATTTTTGATTAGGAATATGCTTATTGTATTCATTGGCGAACTATTCATTTAATGTGACAAACAATTACAGGTGATACTTAAACTAAGAAAAAAGAACGATAAGATATACGTATATTCAAAGGGTATTTTTTAAAGTTAAAGATATCAATTTTAAGGAAAGACAGGTCTGATTGTTACACCGTCAATTAGTTATATAAAAAGCAATAAAAAAATAAAAAATAAAAAAATGTCAAATAAATTCATATGGCAAAAAATTGAATTAGACCTTCTGATACAAGAATTACTGTGCGAAAAACATATGAGGATTAATAGTAGCTCTAGGATTGTTCGTTTGATTATGTTTTGGATTAGATTGAATTGCTAATTATTAAACATAAATGCATGTTCTTTCCATAAAAGGTGGGGACAATTGTACATAGTTGTCTTATGGGATCAAGTGATGGTAGACTTGTTATGTCTTTAGTTTAATTGTGTAAATAATTTACATTAACGGATTAGTTAAAGATAACTTAATTTATTAGCACCAACTGATCAGCATCTAATTTTAATTAATATTTAACTTATCCTCCATATAAAATATGTAATTTTTTGTTATTTTAGAGATGTACGTTGTGGTAGAGCTGTACTAGTACAATGTCAAAGAAGTAAGTTTTTACCCTTTTTAGCTAAGTAGAGTTTCGTTCATATTAAAATAAGCTAATTAAATTGATGCGTTTTGATGTTATATGATCTAGTGTACAATTCTATAGCATACGGAGTATGAAAAGTTATTGAATAATGAATATGCTATATGCTATTTCGTCCGTCCTCAAATTATCATCCTATTTGAGGTTGTTACTCTTGTAGTCTTCTTAGGGAGAATAATTAAAACAATAATGATAGATTGATAGTAGAATACTAGTACAAGTTTTAAGAACTCAGACAGAAATAAGGGTGTTTAAAACTCACCAGTCACGATTAGATTCGATCTAAACTGAAAATGACTTGATTCAGTACTCGATGCATGGACACAATGAAGTGTCATGACTTAAACTCGAACTAGCAGTCCAAACTCAATTAGACTCAATTTAGATCGATCAGACCCGATTGAAATAAAATATCGAATTACGTTATTGTCATTTTCCATCTTTAGCTACTCTCCCCCCGCCACACCCCCCTCCCCCCCAAAAAAAATGAATCAATGACGAACTTCTTAATAAAAAGTGTTCCTTTTATTTATTATAGCAAAAGTATGATAGATTTTTTTTTGGTGGGTAGGTAAGCAGAAGGGTTCTACTAAGTCGGAACCTCTCATAAGTCCACTAGATTTGAATTTGTAGGATAGGCCATTTGAGATTGGGGGAAGCCCATCTCAAATGTGCCTCTAGTGAGATTTGATAAATACAAACCTTATCAGTTACCACAAGACCAAGTTTTGCTAGATTGTATTGGTGCAAAAGTTAGATAGATTGTATTAGTGTGCTTCAGCATTGGTGCAAATTTTTTTTGATGAAATAAGTTGTTAGCAGGGAACTATACATAAATAATGACCAACGTGTACGAAAATTTAAAAATGACCAGATTTCATTTTGTGAATTGCTATTTGTCACAATGGAATTACTCAAGTTATGGTATTAAATGACTTTCATGCCCCTTTTAATTTTGAAAATGACATAATAATTCAACCACTACTAACTTTGTCCCACCACCTTAACATTATTGTCAACTTGACCTTACTCAAGCCATGGCTCCACTTGACCATCAGCTCCACCACCCATACCACCACTAACCTTGACCACCCACCACCACGACTCCACCTTGATAGCCATCTTGACCGATTCCACGACGATTGACCACCGACATTGTACTTTCCGCCCACTAAAATGACTCGACAATGGTCCACGTTCATATCAGAGGCACTTGGTGGGGACGATGAACCTTCGACGCCGTCGAGTCAGGTATATGTCAAACCTTTTTTTTTTCAATTTCCGATGTACCCGATCGCATGTAATACGCAACTATACCATGGCGTGACCGCATGTAATATGCAACTACACCATGCTATAGCTGCGTATTACATGCGACTGTACCAATGTACAGTTGCATATTACAGGCGACTATACCATGGTATAGCTGCATGTAATATGCGACTATACCAAGGTACAGTTGCATATTATAGGCGACTATACCATGGTATAGTTGCATATTACATGCGGTTGTGTACCGTTAAATTTTTTTTTTAAATAATACTTTTAAAAAAAATACATTTAATTTAACTAGTAAATTTTCGATGATTTTTTTTAATTTTATTTGTTGTTTTCTAATGAATTTAATTTTATTTGAAGTTAATTTTAATTATAATTTTTGTTATATCATGTGTTTAATAGTTTAAATGTAAAAAATAAAACAAAATAAAATAAAATAAAATTTGTTAACTTTGTATTTTTTTTAATAGGAACCAATTGAAGATTTTGGTGGCGATAGGGTAAATTATTACCCACACTTTCAGACCGACCAATTATTTCCAACGTACCAAGAATTGTCACGATGAGCGAAAGACATTGCAATAACACTCAAGTTTCAAATTGTGCATACATACAACCATAACGGATGTTTATATTTGCGATGCAATTGTGGTGCTAGAGATAGAGGAAAAGATAAAGATCTGAGTGTTGCGCACGCCAGAACACAAAAACTCAATATTGCGGTTGCAAGTTTTTGATCAAGGGTTACAAAGTTTTTGATGATGAAGGATGGCAGGAGATCCGATGCATATGGTAAACACAATCATGAGCTAATTGTCTATGAAGAAGGCAATCGACAAATGAGCAAGCTTAGTTCGGGTGCGAAGTAATTTGTTCGTGACCTGACTGATGCAAAAGTGAAGCCAAAAAATATCTTGGCGGCTATGCAGAAGCAGTTTCCTGATGACCATCCCAATTGTAGACACATTTACAACTTTAGGGATCGGCTAAGACTTGAAGAAGCTAATGGTAGAGCTTTTGTTACATATTTCCTTGAACTTGGTATCGAGTAGCTGTATACACATTAGAGCTTGGTTGACCCGGATACGAATGTTTTGACCCATGTATTCATGACACATCTTATATCGCCAGCGTTCTTACGCACGTATCCATGGGTCATTGGCATTGATTCAACTTACAAGACAAACAGATCCAATATGCCTTTTTTGGAACTCGTTGGTGTTACAAAATGCTTATGTACTATGTAGAAGTTGCTTAACAATTTAGCCATTAGGAAAAAAAAAAAAAAAAAAAAAAAAAAAAAAAAACCCAAAGACTAGCTCATAAAATTATCTAGAAGTAATAGTAACGTAGTCAAGTCCATCAATTACATAACATAATCTAAAACATAAAATAGTAGCAAATCATCAAGTACATATCATAAAGTGCATCAATGAAACAAAATCATCCAGCATACTCATCCCATTCTTTCAGCACTTCAGCAACACGTGAATGGCAATCGACGCAACCCTCAATGGCCCGAGCAATCCGTCCCATCCACTGCAAATTGCATATTAATAAGTACCAAAACTAGATTAATTATTGAAATAAAATTAAAGCAAAATTATACTAACTTAAATAAAGTGGGAGTATCCTATCAGAAACTGCAGGGAACACCGCATCCACTTCTGGAACAACAAAGATATGTGAAATGTCATTGAACCAGTCATAATACCCTTCTGCAACATTAGAGGAATGTTGAGCGCGTTGGAACTCTGGAAGAATCAACCGGATACCTCTAGGATACAAGGTCCAAGCATTCTTGACACTCGAGACATTTTACTTAACTGTATACTATTTCGAATCTGCAGGCTTGTACGCAAAATCTGGGCGGTTAATAGGCATAGAAATCGTTTGTACATAACCAAACTGGTGTAAGACACGATCTGGCATGTACGACTCAATGACATCTCAATAACGAAGCCATCCAGTAAATACAGTCCTAGGAACATCTGAAGCTGGCTTTGGACCATAAGGTAGCCAAACGACATGTGAGAAATGAAGTAAATATATGAATAAAGTCGCATTAATAGTTGTTTAATGAAAACATGTAGAAAATGTTAGAATTTACCATGTTCGAATCAAACTCGTCTAACCGCTGACGAAAAGCTCTCAACAGAGCATCAGGCAAACCCTCCTTCTTGGTACTACTACACCGGGTCGAATCATCATCAACTTGTCTTAGACGTTTATTAGTACATCGTCTATTAGTGGTGCTACCGGTGTCAGAAGCGACAAACCTACCATCTCTACCCCTTCTAGCTACTACTACACCTGATGTGTCACCATGCCCACCACTCTGATCAAAATAACCCTCAAACTCCTCCGTCACCATCTCCTCAGACTCGCTAACTCGTCCGTCAAAAGGAACAGATGCATCATTAGAAGCACCATGAACAACAGTCTTTCCCAATCGTGCAGCATCCCTCTCTCTCCTAACAGAGGCATCGATGTTTCGAGCTCGAATGTGTCAAAGCCCCGAATCAGTCAACGCATCAGTCGCCGCAATCAATTTTCCACCTTGTCGCTATTTAATATAATAATAAAATTTCCAATTATTTTATTCATAATTCTAATAATGATTATTATTATTGCAGTAATTATTACTATTAATTTTACTATTAAACAATATATTATTGAACTCATTTTTTTTAAAACAATATTAATAATCCTAAATATTTACAAATTAAAAGCAAATGCCAAAATAAAATTTACGAATTAGTAACAAAAGTTATATTTGCAAATAACAAAACAATAATTACATATTAATAACAAAAATTAAATTTACAAATAACTAACATTACAATTATTAAATATTATTAAATAGTTATTACTATTCGTAAATCAAAATTATATTATTAATTATATTTAAAAATAATAACCATAAATTTAAATTCGAATTCGAAATTTAAAAAAAAATAATAATAACCATAATTTGAAATTTAAATTCGAATTCGAAATTTTAAAAAAATAATAACCATAATTCGAAATATTCGAAATTTAAAAAAAAATAATAATAACCATAATTTGAAATTTAAATTCGAATTCGAAATTTTAAAAAAATAATAACCATAATTCAAAATTTTAAAAAAAATAATAACCATAATTGCCTGTAATATGTGACTACACCGTGGAGTAGTCACATGTAATATGCAACTA
Source organism: Chenopodium quinoa (assembly GCF_001683475.1). Taxonomy (NCBI): domain Eukaryota; kingdom Viridiplantae; phylum Streptophyta; class Magnoliopsida; order Caryophyllales; family Amaranthaceae; genus Chenopodium; species Chenopodium quinoa. The sequence continues at coordinate 373,669 of NW_018743014.1, read as the reverse complement.
TGCCGTGGTGGAGTCGCATATTGCATGCAACTACGCCGTGGTTGAGTCACATGTTATATGCGGCTTCACCGTGGCTCAACCGCATGTAATATGCGACTCAACCACGGCATGGTTGCATATTAAATGCGACTACGCCGTAGTGTAACCGCATATTACGGACGGTCTAGCAAACAAGATTAAATTAAAAAAAAAAACTTACAGTCGAATTGGCCGGCGATTTTCCTGCGTTTCCCGGCAAACGAACGACCTTCCCACGCCGCGATTCCATTGTCGTCCACCTACTGTTTTTTCCGACAGATTTGGTGCGATAGGTGGCTGATTCCGGCAGAATTGGTGTGACTGGTGTCTGATTCCGGCAGAATTGGTGCAATAGGTGTTTTCCGACGAAATTGGTGGTGAAGGTCGGAGGTCAAATTCACAGTAGTGTGGCTATGGTGTTTAAGGTTTATGGTGGTGGATGGAGCATGGGTGGTGAGAAAATTGGGTGAGGCCAAAGATTAAATTTATAAGGGTAGAGAGGTCAATTAATACCGCGGCATAAGTAATTCCATTGTTGCATTTAGTAACCCCCTTTATTTTTGTTGCAAAAAAGTGTATTTACCTTTATTTTTATTTTTTATTTATTTTTTATATTTTTATAATGACTACAGCAGAAAGCTAGAAATCTGCTCCGATAAGCTTTTCAATTGGCCTGGAAAGTTTATTGCCGACCAAATTCTTTAAATCATTAAAACAACATTACGGAGTAACAAGCTAAAAGCCAGCCAAAATTTTGACTAAAAAGCTTCATATAAGGCCAAGTCATTTGCCAACCAACTCTACAAACATTTTTTTTTTTTTTTTTTTTGACGCACTCTACAAACAAACTTTATTCTTAATTTCTTACATCACTAAAAATTATTCAATTAAAAATTTAATAAAACATAGATTCATGAAAACCCATGCAATGTCAAATATTGAGCTCGAAATTTGACTTTGGTTGTTCCTTGTCCTCTTGGCACGGGAAAGGCTATCATTAGAAACTGGAGCTGACAGGAAAAACAAGGGTATTATTCCATATAAGAAGATTACACACTCTCGGCTATGGACTCTTCTACAGACTCAGCTGGAGTGGCACTGGTAGCAGGAACTTCAGCGATCTCAGGAAAGGGTATGGCAGCGCAGCAGTGGTAGTAACCGTTATCATCATATAAAAATCTTTGTGAAAGATGAGCTTCACGGATGAGATAATCACCCCATGCTTCAGACCCAAATTGCTCGAAAATGGGTGTGGCATCAAAAGAGTCTTTCCCTCTTTTATGTTTCCTCCTGTTTACTCCTTTCCTTTGTGTTGTATTCATCACAGTAGCATGCAGCTGCAGTTTGAGGGAGCAATGATACTCTTATCAGTGTTAAATGAACTAAATTAAATCATTTGTCATGCAAAGCAATTTAGTCGTTGGAGGGAAGAAACATAGAACAGAGGACTGCCAGACCAGACCACTGAACACTTAAAATCTGTTTCAATCAGCAATTTCATATATGTACATGTAACAGACAGATTCTGAAGCAAGTAGATGCAATAAGATATCCCAATTACAATTACAGACAAACACTACAAAGCACTCATACTACAGATAAACCAAACTGGGGCAAACATGGTGTACATGCAGACATGCAGTCAATAAAGATGCAAGAAATGAAAATTCTCGCTATGCTCCTTAATCCTCATATATGTTATAAAGATGGAAGGCTAAATTAAAAGTAACACCATCGGATGGCATTAAAGACTTCTTGGTGTTTTTAAAATGATGAAAGAAATATTGATATTGACACAGCTCAAAAATGCTAACAGGTTTTAATTTAAAATTCAACTGTCAATATCAGTCTTTTTCCAGTGATATATAGCAGGAGAGCAAGCTTACAAAGGACAGAACATCTGAATTTCTGGCTATATAATTAAGAAGTAAGCACAAAGACATAAGTCACAAAGTATACATCAAACTTAAAAGCCCCCTTTCACTTCAATTGTGTTTTTTTTCCATGTTCCTTGGCATCACACATCAATAAGTTCCAGTCCAAAATTTGAGATGCCTTAGCATTCTACTTTTGGTTGCAGTTTGAAAGATGGTCACATAATAGTTTTCCAAAACCGCACAAGAAAATTAGATTGTAAAGAGCACTGGATTATTGATGTCAAAAGCAGGTTATAAGCAGAAATCAAGCAGAAAACCAGGGCATCAGATAATATACCTTTAACTTTTGCTTAGCATCTCTCTCAAGTACTAGTCCAGCTTTGACATAGGCATCAATGATGAGTTCTATAATAGCTGAGGAAATACTACAGTGTTTTCAGGGATAAATAAAAAGTTAATATGTGGAGACATCAACGTTATTATCATATATATCGAAGAATAAATCTTTACTTGAGAGAAATAAGAAGTTATTATGTGGAGACATCAATATTATTAACATATATAAATATTGTTTTGAAAGAGAAAAAGAAACCAAGTAGTAAACGGATACGACATGCACGATGAAGTCGCCCCTCATTACCAATTTCTTCAACAGGAGCATAAAGAACTTGAGCTTTGGTTCGAGATCCTCTCAAGCAATCCTGGAATCAAATGAGGGTTTCTTAAATGGTAAAATAGCTATAATATACATAGTAAACTACTGTAAAGGAAAGACAAGCAAAGAGAAACCCAGTCACTAATGAGCCTTGAGTGAAGAAAGCATCATCAGATAGAGTAAGCCTCTCTCTTTCAAGGCCAATACAGCTAGTGCAGCCTAGTTTAGATTCATTAAATAATACCAAATTCATCAGAACCCAAGCTACATAGCCAGTCAGAATGAGTCTTACCAGCCCTTTAAGTCTAATAAACAAAGGTCGATTTTCCAAGACCTCAATTAGTTCAGAGGAGATACTCTGGATAAAATCACAAAACATTGTGTTACAGAAGAAAGTTTACAAGAAATCAATTACAATAAGTTTAACAGATATACCTGCAAAACCTCCTTAGCTGCATTGACACGTCCCTTATTCCATAACTTCAGCATTACTACAGTTAAGTGAAATCTTTTTGGTTTGATAAATATAGATTTATCAATCCCCAGTCCTGCCAAGGAAAAGGAATAGAGATGTCAAATACAAGAGATAACTTGGTATAAGTTGATGCATGTCTATAGCGTCAAGTCATCAATAGATAAGATTTTCACCATCAAAATTATCCCAATTGCTCTCTAAACAGGCTACCATCCTCAGCAGGGTAGGAAGTCTAACATATGTAGCCTTATCTCTAAGAGAACAGAGAGACTATTTCCAATCTCTTAATTCAACACACAACAATATATAATAAATGCAAATACTATAATTAGCCATTTTTATTTATTCCATTAACATCCAACAGTGAAATAGTGAAATAATTAGCCATTTTTTTGAGGAATAGTGAGGTATTGTCTCTTGATCAGACAACTTTGAAACTACATGTTTATATGGTTGCATTGATCTTCCATAGGGCCTTTGTCTCCTTGAAGAGTAATGAAGACAGCTAGAATAATGAACAGATTCTTTCCATGAGAAGGCTCAGTACATATTGTGGGGTGTGGTGAGAGAGACAATTTTAGATGCGGTTTCAAGATTTCCTACAACAGAATTTATACAGGATGCAACAGAGGAGGTAGAGAAGAATCTTGTACCAGATGTTTTAGGTGCATAGCTTACAAGAGGTATGTCCTTTGTATCCCTTTTAACATTATGTATGTCGTCAACTTTAAGATTGGCAGCAACATCTGGTGTGTTTACAGGTTTTACACTTTTTTCTTCATCTTCAGAAGCCTCATCACTTGAATCAACATCCATAGTCCCATCTGCATCTTTAGAATCACTATATGCCAGCACAGTGGACTGAAATCTGTTGAGTTTATCAACCAGTTCATTGTGTATGGCTAATGGAAGCGAGATCAAGTGAGAGAAGGTCAAAGCTGAAGAATTAACAGCCTGTCATCCAGAAAGAAAGAAAGAAAAAAAAAATGATACAACTTCCATGTTCACAATGTAAATGTAATGTTTGAGGAATCTGATTAAGCAGGAAAAGAAGACAAGCATCGAAAGGAACTAGTAAACAGAATTTTTAACCACCAGTTGGAGCTCATAGCAGTCATGTTGGGCTTTGCTTTAGATATCATAGATTTTGTCAAGCACAGTATAATAGTAAGAAATGGCAAGGTGGAATCCTTAGAAAGACGGAGGGAGTACTATCAAATTATCAAAGCCTGTTAAGAATTATTCCATAAGCAGGAAACAGCTTGATTATAGGTGGAAAATGCTTCCAATATTCACATGACCCACTGCATGAGACTGGACAAATAAATTGATTAGCAAACACAAACAATGCTCAAGAATTAGATGCTGCTGCAGGGAGTGCAGGCATACAACAGAATAATAGGTTGCACCTGATCTCAAGGGTAACTTGCTTGGGAAGATTCAATGAAACTGGGATTATCTGTAATTTACTTTTACTGGTTTATAAGACAGCTTATCCACGTTGCTTGTACAACCCTTTTTTAACAAAGCATTTGGTTGCATCTGATTTCATTTGTCAATAAAAACATAGGTGGAGATGATTCTTCCAGAATAAGTACACAGCAAAAGAGCGCCATTGGTATCTTAAAATGTACTCCCTCCATCCTCATAAAACTTGTCAAATTCTGTTATGATTCCCCCACAGGCCACATTAGTTGTCAAGTTCCTATTAACTATATTGAAAATTTTAAAAATTGAAGAACAGAAGCATTTGATGGACTTGTACTATTAGAATCCATCCTAGTTAATTTGAACTGTGGAATATAATCTATGCAGCTTAACAGTAAGTTAATGTACTTAATTCAAACAGCAGTGAAGATGCATTCAGCATTAAACATGCCTAGCACCAAAAGGATAACGCAAAAGATGGAGGGAAGCATCTGTTACAAAACATGATCAAGAGCACTTGATATAATTTTAAATGGTAAATCTATCTATATTGTAAAGACTGCAGACAAATCACAGGAAAAGTGAACTAGAAAGAGAGAAATGTTTAAAACCTCAGTGACTCAGAGAGAATAATAGTAGTCATAATACCACCACTCTTGTCTATCCAAAATTGATGTACATATATGTTAAAAGGTTCTTTTTTTTTTTTAAAAAAAAAAAAAAATAGAATTAATATGAAATACAGTAAAATAAAATAAAAGGTCTATCTTTTCTTAACTGCTAAATATACACATAAAAATTTAAATCTTTAATGTTTCATTATTGCAACTTTGATGATCACTATCATAACACTGAAATTTTGGCCACATTTGGTTTGCAGACATACAAACTGAAACACAATGCACAAGAATACTAGACATAACAAACATTTCCTTGAACCAATTGAAAAAGTTTATATGAACTTGTGCAAGAACTTCACCAGGATATCTCATTGAATTTACTTTCTGACACATACCATCAGCTAAGCTAGAAGCCTAGAAACGATTAGAGGGTGGAGGGACCATATTAGTTATCTTGCTCTAGATATCAAGAAAGTAAAATCTAGCAACAATATTTCTGCAAATGATCAAGGAAGACGTATTTCTCATTGCTGCAAATTAGCTATATCCTTTCAACCAAAAAAAATGCAATTTCTTAGACAGAACATTTGATGATGATCAACCAACCTTGTCAATTATAGCCTGGATTTTTTCTGAAGCTTTGGTAATTGCATCCATGGAATCACCTTCAATTACTGAAACAAGAGTCATTGTCAGCTCATAAAAAAGGAAAAAGGAAGCTATGGTAAGCAAGCATGCTTTAAAAGGAAGCTTTGGTAACTAAGCATGCTTTTCACTTTTTCAGGAAGAATAGAAGAGGTATTTTTAGGACAACTAATATTAGTTGTGTATAATATAAGAGAAGAAATAAGGTGCCAGAAGCCTGGAAATGCTTTAACAATACACTATATCTCTTTCATTAAAAAAAAAAAAAAAAAAAAAAAAAATCAAAAAGAAATCGAAAAGGAAAAAACAATACTCCCTTTTTCACGTAATTGAAGGATTATTCAGAACTGATTCCAGTTTCAAGGTAGGGTGAAGAGAATGTAATGAAAAGCAAGGGCACATTTAGCAAAATCTAAAACTCCAAGAGTTACTATTAATTTGAAGTGGTGTCAACTATGAGTTTGAATGCTTAAGTGCTGACTTGCCATCTTGACAGAGATGAAATGAAATTGATGAATCAGTTGCTTCCGTATAAGAGCCAGTGAGAATCTGAATTATTTTTGCCTAATTTAAGATTGTTCAATATTTGAGAACTTATCAGCAGTTTGTTCAAGAAAGTATGAAGCTGTTAGAATTGATAGATTATAATCTAATTTCAACTCCACATGGAGCAGTTTAGTTTGAACTTAAGTACATCAGGTCAAAATCCTTAATAGCACAAACTGATTAAACAAGATTGCTGCGCAAACTTAAATTTCGCATATGTAGCCGTGTCGATGGTGTAAGCAGCTTTTTTTTTTTGAAGTGATCGAATTTGATAGGTTAAGAAGTGCTGCAGTAGCTTTCTTCTATCGTCAAATTTTATTACTTATATTAACGATCCTATAGTTTGTGCATACTCTAATTTCCTAGTCCTACTTATATGGCATTAGAATGATGGTACACTCTTCCAGGTCTTCCTAGCAGTCCCACCTTTTCAACAAGACCCAGGCCCGTTGCATAGAATTATGTTACTGTTCACCCAAATGATTGAACTAATTAAACCTCAGGAGGCACTTTCAACTGTCCTGAATATTCACTAATATTCTGCATAATCAATACCTACACGACTAAACTATTGATCATTTTACCACTCGTTAAAAAGCATGGTGACATATACTATGTTTCAAACTTTTAATTGATAGTAATGCCATTCTTATCGGCAGGGATCCCCGTCCCCCAATATGATAATTGGCAATCATTGACAGGAGAATCATCCATTACCAAGCTAATATGGCTTCATTATGACAATTGGCAATCATATAAAGTTATAGAGGGGGGGGGGGGGGAGAGAGATGAGAGAAGAATTATCCATTACTAAACAATATGACTTCACATTGAAACAGCTTAACTAGATTTTAAACTTTAAAATACAGGCAATACAGCAACTACCTTGTATGATTTATACTAAGGGCAAGGTATAGAGAGGTGTGAGGTCAAAGTATGCAACCTTACCCTGAACCAGTGCAAAGCTGTTGTGAGGCTGTATTCAATAGAATTCTAAACCTTATAGCAATAATTTAAATTTAAAGTAAATCATCAAGAACAAGGTAGCTCAATTAATTAGCCACAAAAATCAACAGAATGTAAACACCAGGAAGGTGCAGGATAAAGAGGCAACTGAAAGTTAAAAACTTCCTAAAGGGAAAAATTATCAATCTCAACTGCAATATATGTTTTCAAAGTAGGAAGCCTTAGCAATTGATAGCGAGGCAAGCAGATTTAGCTAGGGGTCCTCAAATATGAAAACGATGAAGAAAAGGTAAACAAGTATCAGGCAGTATGCAATGGAAATAAGCAACGAATGAACAATATACCAATAGAATCCTCCTTCTTTGATAATGGAAATATTAACTTGACTCCCATTTCCTCCTCAATGCTTTGCCGCAAAGATTTACTGCAATGTGAATCCAAAAATGGCAAAATAAGAAAAGAGCAGATAAAGCATTTAGTTTGTAGCTTCCCAAGGTTCACTTAATAAACTCCTATAAAACAGCAATGAAATAAGCTGATAATGTCATTACTCTTTATATCCGATGAAACGCATGACAGAAGCACCTACCTGTAACAACATAAGACAACCCATCAAGAATCAAGACAGAATGCAGCAAAAATCCAAGTAGATAATCTAGGAAGAGCAACTTTGTCTTAAAATCATACATAGTTGCACATAAATCAAACTTCAACATGTTACTTTCCTCAATACCTTATATGCACCACCAGACAAAAGACCCAGGAAAAAATCAATCTTTGCTACTATTTCATGCCCTCTTTTTCACAATTATACACAATTCAGAACTCTAGAGCCAGATGTATTATAGATTGGACATGTCTGCTTCCTACAATCTCAAGAACCAATCTTGAAGTAGAAAGTGAAAAAACAATCAATTCTTTCACAAACAATGTACAATAATAAGTAGCTGGATCAGTAGTCCAGAATTTCCAGAAAAGAAAATCAAATAGATTAATTTAAGTATATCCCAGTATATAAAGTCATAGCAATCCAAATATGCTCTATATCTATCTGACACGCAAAAGGCTCATCAGTTTTGTAGTTTTTGCTAAAACATAAATTCCAAAAAAAAAAAAAACTACTGCAAAAAGAGACAGAGAAACGTCAACCTTTCACAAGAGAGTGAAGTTAATAAAAAAAATAAATAAAAATTAAAAAAAAAAAAAAGATTCTGTCGTATTATTGTATTAGATGTAGTCAATACCATTTATATTCTGCAGAACATAAATACGAATTTAAAAAGAACATTTGCAGAGTGCTAAAAAATTCTGCTGCAGAACAACCTCTCAGCCATATCCAGAAAATTAGCCAAGTATTTAGCAATTTTCCAGAACTTAAGACATTTTTAGCTTGCTCTTAGAATCTTAGATCAGAATGGTAAGGATGCAACAATTATAAACATCTTATGTACTATCAAATAGACATAGTATCGTTTTTATCAGTAATCCATACTTACACAAATTTAAATGAATTAAATAAATAAATAAGAACATTTGTAGCCAGCTAGAAACACCTTTCGTGCAGGGCACAAACTCCCAGACATTACCAAAAAATTAAGAAATAATACATGGCATTGTCCTAGAAAGCTAAAATTGAGGATCTCTTAGCTTGCTCAGATGAAAATGCTAAGAAAATGTGGCCAGTACGAAGCATGACCTTATAAGACTGCTTTCAGTTTCAGCAGTATGCCCACATGGAATCATTGTTTGTGTATCTATGCACAGAGGCCCATCGCCCGAAAATAGGTCCAATTAAACTTCCCAATGTACTACAGAAGCATAAATCATACCTCAACAGAAACAACAATTTTTTCCTTGCTTGCAGTTGATACTTTTTCTGCATCGGCGACTTCAAAGCTATTCTGTGCAACAGAACCATGGCTAACCTGGACACCTTCAGCTACACCAACTTCATTATTAGCTTGCAGAGATGAAGAGACTGTTGAATCATTTGCTACCCCTACAGATACAGCACACTTCTCATGTTCAATTGTTCATTTTGTTCAATGTTGGCAATATTTTCAGGCTCGGTCATGATATTATCCAATGAGCAGTCTGAAAGTTAGTGAATATCCTAGTTTGTTACAAAAGCTATAAGACTTCTTAGAGTATTCATCTTTACACCTCTAGTAGATTCAACCTGATAGGATTAAGGCTAAGTACATATATATAGATCTTCCTACTAACAGCAAGACACATACTATATTGTTGTTGCTGCTTCTGGTAATTTTGTCCTATTATATTTCACAATAGCCTTAAAAAGTTGAAGTTTTGAATTACAATTAGTTGTCTCTGATACCTCTCAAGTGAAATCACAGTGAAGCAAATTTTCATCATTCAATCTATTGTATCAACTACTACTAGCGCATCATGCAGCTTATTATTGAAGTATATGGAATTGCATGAGGATGAAACATTGGATCGTAAGGGATGGAGGAGGAAGATTTTTGTCGATGACTACACGGAATAATCAAATTTGGTTCATGTAGCCGACCTACTTATGGGATTAAGGCTTTGATTGATTAATTGAATAATTGAATCTATTGTATCAACTACTGCAAGCGCATCATGCAGCTTATTATTTGACAACAAAGCTTAGAAATTCAAAGCTAGAATCTGCAGGATTTAAATTCCGTAATGTATGTATGGCAGCTCAGGTAGGTCTTAAATGGTAAGGAAGCCAAAATAAAGGTCTTTAATCAGACAATCCAAAGTCACTAATTCTTAGAATAGGGGGGGAACAGGTGTTTGTTTAATGGAAGGCACCGATAAACAACCTTATGGTGCTCTAGCTGTACAGTCCTAGTATGGGAAAGTATAGCATAGCTGCTGAGGTTGACATTTAGAAATCCAAATTCCAAACAAACTACATCTCTGTTGTCTCTCACACACAGAACTTTATATGTTAAGAAATGGAAAATAAAAATAACATTATCTAAAAAAATCATTGATACACAGTGTCTCTTGGATTTCATATAGATGCATCTATTTAATTTCAGAATGGGCGTATCAAGAAGAGCCACAGCCCACAACAGCTCACCTATAGTCTAGAGGAAAAGCTCTCTAGCATTAAATTTGTTTCGGTGATGTTTACTTAAATATCCTTAGATTTGGAATACCTATACTGATGTACTTATGTGCTACACTACACGTCTTGCTGACAATTGTCAAAAAATAATGGAGGGGTGCTACTTTACAAGAAAAAAATTATGAGAGGACCAAGCAGGGCTAAAGGTTGAAATTTAGAAGGCTATGTCCCTAAAAGGCTGGAATTATGGGCCTTAATGGGCCAAGCCATGGCTAATATGATTTTGTATCTGCCAAAAGAAATAACGATAAACAAGAAACCAATCGCAAATTTACAGCCATTTATCAAAAAGACAAAGATCTCAAGTATATATTGGATGCTAAAGAAGTGGAAAACCTACTACCCTCATTCGAAGTGGACTGAGTACTGATCGGCCTCCAAACAGGATTTACTGCTTTCATCTTATTGTTCCAACCCTTAAAATAAAGAATTCCCTTTGACGCACATTCTTTGCTATTATTGCTTAAGCCATGATAACAATGGTATCCCTGAAAACAATAAAAGTTAAGTCAACCAAAAAAAAAAAAAAAAAAAAATCTGGATAATAAACAAGCAAATATTAATGCAAAAGACAAAATGACGAATGCAATACTCAGTAGCCATCAAAAATATACACTTGGCTCTATGGAAATAGGCCAAGCAAACCCAATCCTCTATGGATTGAGTGCATTCCATTCAGTGAATGACCAACAAAGATCCACCATAGATTATACCTTTTATAGAGCAGAAATCCTCACAATGTGCAAACCATAACATACTAATCATACTAAAACATTATTGACATGGTACTACCTTAAGTATATCGTAAACCAATTAAATCAATAGTTTTTTTTTTCTTCTAAATCCATTACTTTTGAGTTGGAAAACTCATTCCGGTTACCACCCAAGTAACAACTGCAATTTCCATCCTACACCCGGGTGTAGTTTTACACTTTTACACCCTTTTCAAATTCCCCTCCCCATCTACTAATGAGCTGACCACATTGGAAGGCAAATGCGAGAGTGTAAAATTACACCCGTTGTAGGATAGACATTAGACACCCGTGTAACAACAAACAACGCGCTATAAGCATATTATGGCGAAATTACACTGCAAAATAAGCCCTCAAACTAAACAAGAACACGCCGTAATTCGATGAAACTACACTAAGTGACTGCACAACTCAAGGTGCTTTCCTCAAACTTCACATTAACTATAATTTCCCAAGGAGGGGAACAAAACCCATTTATCAAAAACTTACACAAAAAAATACAATTCCAAAAACGGGAATCAAATTCAACCACAACCCCTAAAATGTAAAATAATTATTTCTCATTAAATCATAGAAATGATCATAAAAATAACCAAAATAAAATAAAATCAATCAATATAATGATAAAATAAGAGCAAATATACCTTGTTTCGGTTGAAAACAATGGGACCTTGCCGAAGGTCCACTAAAATGGAGAAGACTGGATTCGATCCAAGCTGTGTTGGGCCGAAGGTTTCCTGCACAGTGAACACACGTAAACTAGCCTCGGGGGTGTTTCCGAGGAAGGCCCCTCCGATGCTAAAGTCAGTACAATGTGTAAAAAGGAAGACACTATGCAAGAGAGTTTGTAGCTTGAGGCTTTTTTGGAGTATTTCTCAATGCAAGAATGAGCATATGAATTGCAATAATCCGTGTATGAGATAATGCATGTGATGTTGTGTCTGATCTCGTATATGATGTTATGAGATGTCGTTGTGTCTGATGTAAGAATATGACTCTCCCCTTGAATGTGTTAATATGAGGGCTTTTATACCTCATCATACTTGGAGAGGTTGGGCTTTAGCCCAATTGGCTTACTTTGTGGGCTGACTTTTGACTTTTGAGCAATTGGAGAGTTGAACCTTGACCTTGGGCTTTTAATTGGATCATTTAGTGCCCAGGCCCAATTTTGACTAAATTGGACCCAAACAACTTGCCCCCCAGACCCGATTCGGAAGGATGACGGGTCGGGTTTGATTTAACTCAGAAAAGGAGGGAAGTAAATGATTTAATTGATCCAAAAATTTGAATTTAAACCGTAATTAATGAGATAACAACGGTTAATGATTTGCGGAAGTTGGACGGATAATGGGCGGTTTAATCACAAGACATGTGTTTAATGGTTACTTAGTGGGTACTTAAGAGAAATTAAAGCACAGACTCTTCGTATCCCGTACCTGGAGATATAAACAGAGGCGCGTCATTCTCCTCACTTATTCACCAACACAAACCCAGAATTCTTCGAGAGAGAATCCAAGAATCCGTATCAAAACTTCGCAAATTCCCCCGAGCATTGAGCTTAGAAACTGAGACTTGCCACTACGAACTCGTAAATCGGCAAATTTCGCTTCAGATTAAGGTAAATTCCTTTGATTTCAGTTTATTTTTCTTCGAATTCGAACTCCTTCCCTTTTTCTTTCGACTTTTCTCTTCGAAATAGTCCATGGCAAGAGGAGTTAGAGGTAGAGCCCGTGCTCCAAGAAGAGCAAGGCCGATTCCCGATCCTAGGAATAGGATTGGGACCTGGAATGGTCGAAGGCCGGAGTCTGACCCTGCTGATGGGATTAGGGCGACTCCCCTTTCCTCGGCTCCTCCTCAAAGAACGGATGAGCCGAGTGCTTCTGGACGGGATGATGAAATTCCCGCTGTCCTTTGGGATATCCTCCCTGGGTTTTCAGAGTGGGAGAATGCCGAAGTCGCTTCGGCCATGATAAAGAACCGCCCCTACTCATGGTGGGTAGAGAACGCCGATCAATATCGATTTGCTGAGCAAATTGAGTTGCACTACGGCATTTTTGAAGCTGATGGATATTGGTGCCGAATGCCCTCAGCATCCGATAGAATCCATCGTCCACCCCCGGGGTATGTGGGGGTGTACACGAGACAGCTTCAGTATGGGCTGAGGTTCCCTTTGGACGTTTTCGTCCGAGACTTGCTGATCCATTACAACATTTCCCTATGTCAGCTAACCCCCACCAGCATCCGAAGGGTGATGACATACTTATGGGTCTGCAAGTTCTTCAGATACGTGCCGAACCTGCACTGCTTCAGAAAGCTCCATCGGCTAGTGCCAAATATTCAGAGTGGGCACGGAAGCCATGGTTCTGGGTGGTATCGGATTGAGTCCCGGCCCCAATACTTGACCATGTGGCCAAATGACTCTTCAGACAAGGACTGGAGAGGTCAATGGATTTGGGTTAGGGCACCCATAGATCCGGGCCACCCTTGCGTCTTCAGCGCTCCCCGGTACTTAGCTGAGCCTGATCCCGAAATGGGAAGTTTAGGTCCCCCCGCAGATAACGGGGCGGATCCGAACCTGGATCAGCAACATATCTTCGGCAAGCTGCCGAACCCGGGGGGGAGTGGTCGAATGCAGCATATCCCGGAGACTTGGCTCCCCGATACGCATTACGTTTTCCAAGAGAATATGCTAGCAGCTGTTGGCCTCAGCCGAAAGTTTAAGGATGGTAAGCTTCTTCGGCTGGGGCCGAGGCTTTTAACTACCTCTTTTTCTTCTCTCGCTTTGCTTTTTTATGCTGTGCCAACATATCTGAGCTAAACTTTTTCCCTTTCCTTTTTTCAGAGCGGGACGAGACCAACGTTGGTATTAACTACGCTCGTCTTGGTGTTAACCGAGAGCGAGTTGTAACTGAACGGGCCCCGTCTATCACTGAGCCGAGGCATAGGGAAGTTCATCTGGACTCTTCCCACTTCCAAATTGAGGCTGTTGCTCTGTATCAGAGGCAGAAACCTTGGTGGAAGAAGAGAGACCCTTGGTTTCAGCTGCTGAACGAGGAAGCTGAAGCTGCCCGCACAGCCGAAGAGGTTGCACGGGTACTTGAGGCTTGTGAAGGAGGAGAAGGGTCCTCCAGAGCTGCTGAAGCCGAAGCTGCAGCTAGAGCAGCTGAAGAAGACGAGGCTTTGCTGAAAACCTCGGTGAGCTTTCAGACAACTTTTTTCTTTTCTTTTTTTTTTTTTTTTTTTTTTTTTTTTTTTTTTTTTTTTTTACTCACACTCTTCTTCCCCCCTGTCTGTTACAGTCTGAAGAGAGTAACAGACACAGAGAAGGCAAAGCTCCTGTTCGTCCCGAAGATCAAATACAAGAGTCTTCAGACTCAGATATGGACGAGCAGCCCCTTCTGAAAAGGCGCCGAAGGATGGCCATCATCGGCCCTCATGATTTTCAGCAGAGGCCGATGACCATCGGCGTCGCAATAAGGGAACCTGAGGAAGGCAATGGATCGCCGAGGGTTCCCCAGCCAACACCCCAATCTCCTCAAAAGACCCCTCCGCCACCTCCTGAGATGGAGGTGGATCAGAGAACTCCCGAACCTAAGGGAGGGGTCCAAGAAGAAACCAAGGAGAGTGCTGCTGAGCACGAAAATAAAGATGCCGTGATGTCAAGTGCTGAAGGCTTCACGGCAGATATCGCCAGAGAGGTTGAGGCTTTCGTCCTCACCCCTGAAGAAGAGGAGGTCATAGTACTTGACTCCTCTGAGAAGGATGATGCTGAGACAACCAAAGCTAATCAAGCTCCATCGTCGTCCTTCCCTTCTTTCCAGACTCTGCATTCTGGAGAAATGGGTTTCTCGGCCCCCCGAATTCCAATCCCAGATCACATCTGGGACCTCATATGGGGTCAAAACCGAGAAGGAGCTGCAGCCTACTTCGGCAATTTTGCTGGCATGTCCGAAGTAGACAGGGCAAGGATCTGGTCGCTGAAGGCCACTGCTGGGATGGGCGAATCCAGTAGATCAGTTCCTGACCCAGCCAGGTCTAACCAACTGCTGATGATGCAGGTAATTTTCCTTCATTTCCTCCGAAATTCAGCTCTATTTTTTTTTTTTTTCTTATTACTTATTTTTTTTTTGTCTTCCTGTTTTCAGTTCGTGCACAATCAGACTCTCACTGTAGAGCTGATTGATACCCTACAAGATAGGGTAGACGCTGCTGTGCACGAAAGGAAGGTGGCTGAAGAGGAAGTTAAGCTTGCTAAGCTGAAGCAAGCAGCAGCTGAAGAGAAGCAGCAGGAGGTTGAGGAGTACGGTAAAAAAGCTGCCGAAGCTCTGAAAACCTTCTGCGATGCTATGGAGATGGAGGTTTTTCCCCCACTGATGGAAGGGGAAAAATTCCTCCAGGAGCATATGGGAGTGGACGTCTCCAAATTCAAGGCTGCTATTGAGAGCCGAATTCAAGAAGGAACTGCTGCACAAGCTGAAGTGCAGCAGCGTCTAGAGGCTCTTGAAGCCAGCCGAATGGCTGCTGAAGAGTTGCTCTTGGCCAAAGACGTCCAACTCTCAGAGGCTGCTGCTGCTGCTGAAGCTCAAAGAGCTAAATTCCAAGAGGCTGAGGATCAACTGCTGATCCAGAAAGTTGAAGTGGCCCAAGCTCAGACAAAGGCTTTCCAAATTCAGCAAGAGCTGAATGAGCTGAAGGGTTCCTCCTCCAAAGTCGCTGAACAGCTGAAGAAATCCAAGGAAGACTTGGAGGAGACCCAGAAGAAGCTGGCTGATGCTGAGGCTTTACTCAAAGTCCGTGTTTACACCCAAGAGGAATATGAGATGGGTTTCAGAAACGGATTCCGAGTATGCCGAAGACTCTGCCTTCATGCTGAGCCGAAGCTGGACTGGTCTAAATGTGCTGAGTGGGTCCAGAATCCCGAAGACCCTCACATGAAGTATGCAACTCCAGCTGAAGCTGAAATTCTTAAGGCTGAGGAAGCCGAAGAGGAAGCTGAAAGACTGGAGTTGGAAGCTGAGCAGAGGGAAAGGGAGGCTCGGCAAAATGCAAAGCCCGCCTCTTCGGCTGCTGGGGCTGAGGCCACCATGGGACTCAACGCTGATCAGTCTGATCCCCCGGCTGAAGCATAGGAACTCGGGCAGTCGTCTTCAGAATCTTGCGGTTCATCATGTGCTTAACTTTAGACTTGCCGCTTTCTGAGTTTTTTGCCTTGTTTTTTGCTTCAGCTTGCCTTGTCGTACAGCAGTTTTATTTTTTTGCTTATGTACGTATTTCGGCAGCTGTTATTTTCCGCTTGTGGGCGGCTGCCGATACTGAATTATTGAACTTGTAGCTCAAAAATTTTTTCTTCAGTTGCTTTATTTTTGAATGCTTTACTGTTTCTTTTCTTCAACTCTGCCGAACATAGCTGCACTGCGTGCTTCTTGCCCCCACAGAAATTGAAGTATGACTTTAGTTGAATAAGCAATTTCTGAACTTCTTCAAAATAGATATCCGAAACACAGGGCCAACTTAAGGCAATGCTTCTGGGATACAAGTCTTACTGAAGATTGACCGTCTGAAAGTTGGATATCCGAAACACAGGGCCAACTGAAGGCAATGCTTCTGGGATACAAGTCTTACTGAAGATTGTCTGAAAGTTGGATATCCGAAACACAGGGCCAACTGAAGGCAATGCTTGGGATATTAGCTTTCTGGGACTAACCTCTTTAGAACAAGTCTTACTGAAATTTGACTTCAGCTGAAAGACCAGCGTTCTTAAAGAAGACGTATATCCGAAACACAGGGCCAACTTAAGGCAATGTTTCGGATAATGGCTCTCTGGGATACAAGGCTCAGTTAAGGCAATATCCCAGGATTGTCCATGGACTCATGTCTTTGGAGAACAGGTCTTACTGATGTTTGATTTCAGCTGAAAGACCAGTGTTCTTTAAAAAGACTGAGTTTTGTAAGCCATCTGAAACCCAGTTACCCGAAGGCGAAGGTTTCAGACGAGGCTGATTTAAAAAGGCTGTTATCCTTGATTTTCTGTCTATCTTTGAAAAATGGATACCCGAAACACAGGGCCAACTTAAGGCAATGTTTCGGATAATGGCTCTCTGGGATACAAGGCTCAGTTAAGGCAATATCCCAGAATTGTCCATGGACTCATGTCTTTGGAGAACAAGTCTTACTGAAGTTTGACTTCAGCTGAAAGACCAGTGTTCTTTAAAAAGACTGAGTTTTGTAAGCCATCTGAAACCCAGTTACCCGAAGGCGAAGGTTTCAGACGAGGCTGATTTAAAAATTTTCAACTGTTGCTGTTATCCTTGATTTTCTGGCTATCTTTGAAAAATGGATACCCGAAACACAGGGCCAACTTAAGGCAATGTTTCGGATAATGGCTCTCTGGGATACAAGGCTCAGTTAAGGCAATATCCCAGAATTGTCCATGGACTCATGTCTTTGGAGAACAAGTCTTACTGAAGTTTGACTTCAGCTGAAAGACCAGTGTTCTTTAAAAAGACAGGTTTTGTCAGCAATCTGAAACCCAGTTACCCGAAGGCGAAGGCTTCAGACGAGGCTGAATAAAAAACCCTCAAAGAGTAGATAGAACAAAGAAAATTTTGAAAGGATAAACAGTTGTAAATTTTATATAAATGGCGGCTCCAAGGCCTGTCATTAGTTCAAAATGTACTTACAAAGATTGTTCTGCCCCGAAGGGTTTACACATGGTATTTTTTCAGTACATCAGCATTCCAGTGATTCTTCAACTCAGTTCCATCCAACTGCCGAAGTCGGTATGTCCCTGGCTGAAGCTCATCATAAATTTCATAAGGTCCCTCCCATGTAGCTGAGAGCTTCCCATGGATTCGGCCTTTCTGAACTGCAGCAGCATTCCGAAGGACAAGATCCCCAATTTTGAGAGGCCTTGCATGGACCCTTCGGTTATAAAATTTGCTGACTCTCTGCTTATAGGCCGCCATTTTATCTCGAGCTGAGTCTCTTACTTCGTCGAGGAAGTCGAGAGATTCCCTCATCAGTCGCTCATTCTCAGCCGAGAAATGGTGCACTCGAAGGCTCTCAGAGCCAATTTCCACTGGAAGGACGGCTTCGGCACCATACACCAGTTCAAAAGGTGAGTGGCCCGTTGCCTCTTTTTCAGTTGTCCGAAGGGACCAAAGGGTTCCAGGGAGCTCCTCTAGCCATTTGGACTTTTGATCTTCCACCCTCTTCTTGAGGGCACTTAAGATCTGTTTATTTGCTGCTTCGGCTTGTCCGTTACTCTGCGGGTGGCATACCGCTGAAAATGCCAGTTTTATGCCGAACTGATCTGTATATCGCTTCAGTGGTAAGTTGTCAAATTGCCTCCCATGATCGAAAACAAATACTCTCGGGATGCCAAAGCGAGTGATGATATTCTGCCAGATAAATTTTCTGACAGTTTGCTCTGTAATGTTCGAGGCTGCTTCGGCCTCGATCCATTTACTGAAGTAGTCAACACCAACTATCAGCCATTTTTTCTGGTACACAGCCTCTGGAAATGGTCCCAGTATATCCAGTCCCCATTGGGCAAACGGGAGTGGATTAAGGATCGGCTGAAGATCCCTTGCTGGCTGATGGATAACTGGAGCATATTTTTGACATTTTTCGCATTTCCGAACCAGCTCCTTAGCATCTGCGATCATGGTGGGCCAGTAATATCCGGCCCTCAATGCCTTGTGGGCTAAGGTTCTTCCCCCAATGTGGTTCCCACAGATGCCGAGGTGAATCTCCCGCAGGATATAATCTGCATCTGTTGGTCCCACGCATTTCAGCAATGGGGCTGAGAAGGACTTTTTCAGAAGTTCCCCCTTGAAGACAATGAACCTAGAGCTGGTTCTCTTCATTTTGGAGGCCAAAGCTTTGTCCTCAGGAGTTTCTCCCCGAAGCTTAAAAGCTAAAATGGGTTCCATCCAACTAGGCTCTGGGTCGGCGCAGCACACTTCAGGTGCTTCGTCGACACTTCTTACTCGACGCACTTCTACATATACAGACCTGTTCAGCTCGGTAAAAGATGAACTAGCAAGTTTGGAGAGTGCATCGGCCTGAGTATTCTGACCCCTTGGGATCAGCTGAACCTCAAAAGTTTTCAGCTCTGCAATGACTGATTTGATCTTGGCAAGATAAGCTATCATGGAGGGCTCTTTGGCCTCATAGCTGCCACTGATCTGATATGCAACTAGCTGAGAGTCTGTTTTTAAGCAGACATGATCGGCTTCCAAGGAGATGCACAATTGTAGGCCGGCGATTGCTGCCTCATATTCGGCTTCATTGTTCGAGGCCTTAAAAGAAAATTTTAGTGCATACTCAAAGGATTTGCCTTCGGGAGAAGTTATCACTACTCCTGCCCCCGAACCGTTTTCGGTGGAAGACCCATCCGTAAACACGGTCCAGACTTTCTTGTCACTGTCCAGCACTTCTTGGTATGAGCATTCGGCCAAGAAATCCGCCAGGGCTTGAGCCTTGATGGCAGCCCTCGGACGGTAGCTGATGCTGAATTCGGTGAGCTCAAAAGCCCACTTGGCTAGTCTACCGGATTTTTCAACCTTGCCAAGAACTTTTTCCAACGGCTGATCAGTTAAGACCACTATCTGATGGCAATCAAAATAGGGCCTCAGCTTCCGAGCAGCTACCACTACCGCGAAAGCAACTTTCTCGAGTAGAGGATAGCGGGTCTCGGCATCCGTCAGTGTATGACTGACGAAATAAATCGGTTGCTGACTCTTATTCTCTTCCCTCAGCAATACTGCGCTGATGGTGGCTGGGCTAACGGCCACATATAGGTATAGAGTTTCTCCTTCAACTGGGCTAGCCAGCGTTGGGAGTTGAGCCAGATGCTCCCGAAGCTGTTGAAAGGCGTCTTTTTGCTCTTCCTCCCAAACAAGCTCTTTTGTTTTCGGGAGTTTCAGGGCTTTGAAGAAGGGTAACCCCTTATCCGAAGCTCTAGAAATGAACCTCGAAAGGGCTGCCATTCTTCCGGTGAGCCGCTGAACATCCCTCTTCGTTTTCGGCTCAGGAAGGTCGAGCGCCGCTTTGACTTTAGAGGGATTGGCATCAATCCCGCTTTTGCTGACCATGAAACCCAGGAATTTCCCTGACTTCACGCCGAAGACACACTTCTTCGGATTCAGCTTCATTTGATGCTTTCTCAAGGTGGCGAAAGTTTCAGCCAGGTCCTTTACATGGTCCTCTAGCTTTTTGCTTTTGACGATTGAATCGTCAACATAGACTTCCATGTTTCGGCCCTTTTGATCGGCGAAAACTTGATCCACCAGCCTTTGATAGGTTGCCCCCGCATTTTTCAATCCGAAGGGCATCATTTTGTAATTATACACCCCAGCGTTCGTGACGAATGCTGTCTTTGCTCGATCGTCGGGGTGCATGAAGATCTGATGATACCCTGAGAATGCGTCCATGAAACTAAGCAAGGCATGGCCACTTGTCGAATCGACTAGCTGATCGATTCTTGGCAAGGGATAGAAATCCTTTGGACAAGCCTTATTTAGGTCCGTGAAGTCAACGCACATCCTCCAGGTACCATTGGGCTTCTGAACCATCACCACATTTGCCAGCCATTCCGGATATTGGCAAGGTTCAATGAATCCTGCCTCCAATAATTTTTTGACTTCGGCTGCGATGTCTCGGTTCTTATTGGCGGAGTAATTCCGCTTCTTTTGCTTAACTGGTCGACACGCTGGGTCAACATTAAGCTTGTGGGAGATGAGGTCTGAACTTATCCCGGGCATATCAGCTGCCGAGAAAGCAAACACATCTCTGTTATCCCGAAGGAGCTGAATAAGTTCACAACGGGTGTCAGGATCAAGGTCCATCCCGATTGTTACACATTTCTCAGCATCTCCTTCGGCCAACTCAACTGTTTCAGTCTGTTGGTCCATGTCCATTGCCGATGGACTGGACTCTTCAGAATCTGGTCTGCTGCCAATGTCAGCAGGTGTCCCAGTCTTTGTGTTCTTCGGCTGGCTCTCTGAGTCTTTCGGCTCAGATGAAGAGTCAACCTTTTCCCTTTCGGGACCTTTTTCTCTGGGCACTGATCCTTGGGCCGAAGCACTTAGGCCTTTCGGCTTTTTTGTGCTCGGCTCTCTTTCTTTTTCTTTCTCCTCCTCATCCTTGTCGTTATCTGGGCGACTACTGGATGGCTTGAGGTAGTTGCACCTTCGGGCGTCCTTCTGGTTGCCCTGTATCCTTTCGGGGAAGCCGGCGTCTGAGACGTAAATCATCAGCTGATGATAAGTTGAGACGACCCCTTGGATCTCGTGAATTATGGGTCTCCCCAAAATCACGTTGTACACTGAAGGAGCGTCGATGACCAAAAACTCAATCATGACGTTCCGGGCTGCCTCATCGCAACCGATGGTGACAGGAAGCGTCACCTTCCCATCTGGATAAGTTGAAGCCCCATTGAACCCGGATACCGGATAGGGTACCGGCGTAAGGTGCTTGGGCTTCAGCTTAATTTGGTTGTAGGCCTTTCGGAACAGAATGTTTGCTCCGCTGCCACCGTCAACAAGGACCTTACTGACGTCGTGGTTGGCCACCGTGGCGATGATCACCAACGGATCCTCGTGAGGGAACGTAATCCCCCGGCAGTCGGCGGCTGTGAACGTCATGTTCGGCACCGGCGACTGGGGAGATTGAATGTCAGCGTTGTTCACCTGGTGAGTCAAAGCTCTAAGGTGACGCTTGTGCTCCCTCCGAGAGTATATTCCTCCCGAGATAACATTGATCGGAGGGAATTTCCCCTCCGGTTTTTTACTGTTTTTCCGGGGGAAATCAAGGTCCTGCCGAGAGTCCTTTGCTAACCTCTCGGATTCTTTTTTCTCGCGGTGATCCGCGATGTATTTTTTCAAGTATCCCTTCCGGACCATGTCTTCTATCTGGTCCTTCAGCTGGATACACTCCTCAGTGTTGTGGCCCGAAGACTCGTGGAACTCACACCACTGATTTTTATTTTTTCGCTGATACCACTCTGGGAGTGGTCTCGGCTTTCGGTAACTCTGCTCCTCCTTCGTCACACTGTAAATTTTGGCGCGTGGAAGAGAGAGCGGAGTGTAGGACTCGTATCTGCCTGTGTATGAGGCAAACCTGTCCTTCTTTAGGTCGCTGGCCGAAGATGGCTCCGGAGCCTTTGATTTTCCCTTTGCCTTATGGCCTTGGCCTTCAGACAAAGGTATTTGCCTCTGTTTCCCTCCCCCGGATTGAGGTTGGGTTTTTGCTTTATTCCATTCTTCGGCTCGGATGAACTTATCCGAAGCACTAAGAGCTTCCTCCAAGGTCTGCGGGGTATGCATGACCATGAAGTCTAGGAATTTTCCTGGCTGAAGGCCATTCTGCATTGCAAAAACAGCTAGCCCCTGGTCCAGCTGAGAGACGCTTGATGACTCGTTACTGAAACGGGTCAGGTAGTCTCGGAGGCTTTCGGTTTCCCCCTGTTGCAGACCCATGAGCTCTGCGGTAGTCTTTTCTCGGCGGTTTGCCGTGGAAAACTTGCTCCTGAACTTGGAGGACAGATCATCCCAACCTGTTATGGAGCCTTGCCTTACTCCCTTGGAGATCCACGCTTGCGCGACCCCCTTGAGAGTGGTTGGGAAATATTTGCACCAAGTTGCCTCGGATCTGGGGCAAAGATGCATATGAGCCTCATACGAGGCCACGTGGTCCTTCGGATCCGTGGTCCCGTCATATGTGATATGCGACGGTATTTTAACCGTGGGTACGCGCTCTTCTAGTATCCATTGCTCGAATGGTGAACTAGCGGGAAGCATAATGGCCTTGCCCTTGTTCCTGGCCGAAGGGACCGCGCTCCGCCCTCTCAGAGAGGTAGGAGTGGTTTTCGTCCCTGGCTGGGAAGTCTGGGCCTCGGCTGCAGGGAACGTGAGGCGACTACGCACGCTCGGTTCCTGGCCGCCGAGTCGGTCAAGGACGCTTCTGCGAGCAGTCTCAGGTTCCCGGCGAGTAGATTCTGGCCGAGAAGCTGAGCTGCTGCTCTTATGCGCTGCTGGTCTTGAGGATGAGGATCCTTTAAATAATTGAGAGTTCTTCTTCCTCTGTTTTTCATTTTTCCAAGAATCCTCCTCCCACTCTTCCAGTTCCCGGAAGGAAGGAAGCTTCCCACCGTCATGGTCTAACTTCCTCCGCTGATGCCGGGTATGCGGAGGAGTTCGATCACGAGGCGGTGGCATATTCTGTGCCCTCATTGCCTCCATGAGTACTGCCAGCGCTCTTGCCACCTCCTCCGAACTGGGCCCCGTCAAAGGGGTCCCCGGCCGAGTGTGGTAATGAGGCCGTGCAGCCGATGGTTGGCTTTGGGACACCGAATATGTCCTATGATCAGACTGACCCCTGCTAGACCGAGAGTGGTCCGGCCTATATTGGGAGTCATGCATTATAGGAGATAGGGAATCCTCCTTGTGTGATCCTCCCCCCGAGCCGGCACCCTTGGGAGAGTTCCGGTCCGGCGAGGGCGATGGTGTAGGGGTTTTAGGCTTTTCGCCCGCTCCTTGACGGAGGCTTTTGCTCTTGCGGTTCTTAGCCATGGCTGCTAAGATAATTGCAAGATGATCTTGGTTAGGAATTTGGCTTAAAGATTTTTGAAAGTCTTCCCCACAGACGGCGCCAAATTGTTTCGGTTGAAAACAATGGGACCTTGCCGAAGGTCCACTAAAATGGAGAAGACTGGATTCGATCCAAGCTGTGTTGGGCCGAAGGTTTCCTGCACAGTGAACACACGTAAACTAGCCTCGGGGGTGTTTCCGAGGAAGGCCCCTCCGATGCTAAAGTCAGTACAATGTGTAAAAAGGAAGACACTATGCAAGAGAGTTTGTAGCTTGAGGCTTTTTTGGAGTATTTCTCAATGCAAGAATGAGCATATGAATTGCAATAATCCGTGTATGAGATAATGCATGTGATGTTGTGTCTGATCTCGTATATGATGTTATGAGATGTCGTTGTGTCTGATGTAAGAATATGACTCTCCCCTTGAATGTGTTAATATGAGGGCTTTTATACCTCATCATACTTGGAGAGGTTGGGCTTTAGCCCAATTGGCTTACTTTGTGGGCTGACTTTTGACTTTTGAGCAATTGGAGAGTTGAACCTTGACCTTGGGCTTTTAATTGGATCATTTAGTGCCCAGGCCCAATTTTGACTAAATTGGACCCAAACATACCTGAAACCGTTCTGGTATATAAAGAAACGAATACGGATTTATAAATTGCGAAGGTCGAGGAATTCTGCAAAATAAGAGACAGAACAAACCATGAATTGGGGTTTTTGGCCCAACAAAATGGAAGCTTTTTATTGAAAAATAATCATTAAACCGTTAATTTAATCAATACAGTACAGTATAAAAGAGCTGGAGAAAATCAAATACAGTGATTTTTTAATTTACCTGAAGAAGAAAGCTCTGGCACTGGAAACTACCATTTGATGATTTCAGTAACATAAGAAATTAGAAATATCGTTGAGATTAGATTACTACTAGTCTACTACTATCTTTCGGTCTTTCCCTTGGATTTTCCGATTTTGGCTTTTTTTTTTCTAAGCTATGTCTTGTGGTTATTAAGTTTATAAGGTGTGTCCGTACTTTTTAAAAATTACAAGATGTACCCTCCAACTTAAGGTGTTTATTCAACCGTACCCTATAACATTAATTCAACGTTAATAGTTGTGTTAACGGTTTATTACCACACTTTGGAGACACGCCTACATTGGGTTAGAGTTATATAAGTAGGTAAACATTTAGTATTTTTTCCACATTTTTTCATCCACTTTTTTTTCTTTCATCCATTTTTTCATCCACTTTGGAGACTCGAATTTCGGATATTCGAAAAATTTTCGGGTTTTTTGGATTTTCAGATCGGATACGAATCGGAATTTATCCGAAAATTTTAACTACCTGATTCGAAAATCCGGTGATCCAATCAGAAAACCCGATTATCCGATCCAAAAGTTCGAATATCCGAAAATTTTGGATCGAATTCGGATCGCATTTTCTCCGATCCGAAAATTTCGGAAATCCGAATTTTTGGTGGGATCGGATCGGATATCCGAAACTGAACAGCCCTAGTCCCAACTCTAGGGATTTAACAGCCCCTAACTTATTATGACCTGGTAAACAGTTGCTAAATACAGTACAAAACAACCTAAATGCGGGATTTACTTACATGTACCCTTTTTGTAATTCCTAATATCTCACCCTAATTTCATTCTTAAATACAGTGCAAAATAACTTAAATGTAGGATTTTTTCGAGTGTGTTTAATTTGGGTGGGGCTAGGTTGATGGGCGATGGTGTCGGCGACTGAGAGGTAGTTCTAGTGGCGGTTAGCAGTGATGTCGGCGGATGGGGGTTGGCTGTTGTGGTTTTGGTGGTTTAGAGGAGAGAGGGTAAGTGGAGGGAAAAAGGGAAAAACCAAAAGGGAGGGTTTGAGCACGTGACCCTCACGTGAGGGTCAACGATGAGAAACAAGGTCAATGCCTTGAAACCGGTCTAAGGTGTTATCTCGCAAAAATTTATAGTTTTAGACGTAGTCTTACAAAAAAAAAACACACACACACACACACAAATTATTAAGGGTGGCTGTAGGACTTTAGATACTTTAAGCGGAATTGCATGAATCATATTCATAAGCATCTAGTAACCAAGATCATTACACAACACATAAAGAACATGTAATTATACCTTTGAAGTGTGATTCCACGTGCGATCGAGCAAGCTAAGAACAATAGGAGATAAGGAACCCCAAGCGTGATTCCTCTACTTGGTCCACGGGCACAGATTAAACCTCCAATAATGCTAGTTAGTTGTGATTGAACCCTTCAATCAACCTTCTACGGAGAAGAGAGACAAACTAACCACGAACCACCACGACGAACACCACGAATCACCACCGAGGGGCGCCGGCCGTACGTACGTAAGGGAGAGGGGAGGGTCGTGAGGAGGAGAGAGAAAAGGGAGATTAGGGTTTGGGAAAACTGGTTGTCTTGTTTCACAACTCACTGTATGTTAATTGTTTGTCCCACTGTCAACCTTCGACATGGACTTTATTTATAGATCATATCTCTAAATAAGAGTCTATGTCAAGCCCAAACTCCTAATCTTAATCAAACTACTCTAGCCCAACACCTTTCATGGTTTGTCATAATCTCATGAGGCCCATTAATGGGCCTCTTACTTGTTTAACCCAATACCCTTGTGTGTGACCTCATAGGATGCATTTTATTAGGTTTTGGACTATTTGACTAGCCCAAATATCATTTATCATATCTAGCAATAGACAATGACAACCCAAAATAATGAACTAATTATCTCCATAATAGTGATCCTTGATATATCTAGTAATTGCACTTATCGAAGACATAATTCCTTCAATCTCCCACTTGTCTGAGACAAGTGCGCTATATTCAAAATCCCTTAAGTCAATGTGTGTCGATTTGATAATATGATTGCATCTCATGTCGTGATCATATTAATCTACAAATCTTTTCTTGAAAAAAAACTGAGTTAGAATTACTAAACAAATGATTACTATGTAATCCATTTGAGCACGGCCATGCATTTTCTGAATTCTCCCTCGTCAAGGGGCCAAGACACATTCCTAATTAAATAGGTAGACTCAATCCAATCTTGTGGCAACCAAAGCTCCCACTCAATTTTTGAAGTAACCAGGAAACACCCTTTCTAATCTCCAGTTACGGGAAGACGTTTGAATGTACCACAGTTAAATCAATCATTGAATGGAATCAATGCTCCACTCATGTCAAAGGAATCCACTAATATATCCGGAAGCTCTATACTTGAACTTCAAAGTAGGTCTATAGTTCGATCGTGCATCATTCATGCATACCCATGTGATTGACCGAGCATCACTATGCCCCTATAGCCCTAAAACTGCGCTATCCAATCAATATTACATGCTAGTCCATTTATTGAAATCATTTATGTCCACTTTAATGATTTCGAACTAGGAACTTAAATAATATATGAATTTAGTTCACCGGTGGTGTTTCATTCATCAGGTCATCAACCTGATGAGCCCATCAATCCATAATTATTTTGGACATTTTATTTAATATCAAAAACCATAATTATATAAGAGAAATAATAAATTTTTGATTAAACATAATTAAGTAAATGAACGTATTACATATGTATTAAGTTTTTCTTAAAAACAAGTACAACTTAAATTACATCACTTGCTTCAGTCCAGTTGCTCTAGTATGAGTCTCATGCTTGGGCAATGGAAGGGGTTTAGTAAGCGGATCAGCGATGTTGTCATCCGTATGAACTTTGCACATCTTAGCATCTCGTTTGATAACGATCTCTCGAATGAGGTGATACTTCCTCTCAACATGTTTGGACTTGAAGTGTGACCTTGGCTCCTTTGATTGAGCAATGTCGCCATTGTTGTCACAATACAACTCAATTCCTTCTTGAGCACTTGGTACAATGTCCAGCTCTATAAGGAAATTTTTTATACAAACTGCTTCCTTAGCTGCTTCAACTGCAGCCAAATACTCTAATTCTGTCGTAGAGTCTGCGACAGTGCTTTGCTTCAAACTCTTCCAGCTCACTGCTCCTCCATTCAGACAGAAAATGTACCCTGACTGGGATTTGAAATCATCTCTGTCTTTTTGGAAACTCGCATCCGTATAGCCCTTGACAACCAACTCATTCTCGCCACCATATACTAGAAACATTCCTTTAATCCTTCTCAAGTACTTAAGGATGTTCTTGGCAGCTGTCCAGTGTGCTTCACCTGAATTTGCCTGAAACCTGCTGCACATGCTAAGAGCATATGAAACATCCGGCCTTGTATATATCATGGCATACATAATACACCCTATTGCAGAAGCATAAGGTATACTAGACATACATCTCATATCTTCTGGCTTTTGAGGGCACTGAGATTTACTGAGCGTAATGCCATGAGACATGGGGAGAAATCCTCTCTTGGAGTCTTTCATCTCAAACCTGTCAAGAACCTTATCAATATAATTCTCTTGACTTACTCCAATCATCCTTCGAGACCTGTCTCGATGGATCTTGATTCCCAAAATGTACTCGGCGTCACCCAAGTCTTTCATGGAGAAACAACTCTTCAACTATGCCTTGACTGATTCAAGCATTGGTATGTCATTTCCCATGAGTAGTATGTCATCTACATAAAAGACTAAGAAAACTAAGCTGCTCCCACTAGATTTTTTGTATACACAAGGTTCTTCTTCGCTCTTGAGAAAATCAAACTGTTTGATCGCCTCATCGAAACGAAGGTTCCAACTCCTTGATGCTTGCTTCAATCTATAAATGGATTTATAAAGTTTGCATACCCTTCCAGGATTTTCTGGATCTTCAAAACCCTCAAGTTGTGTCATATACACATCCTCCGTCAAGAACCCATTCAAGAAGGCGGTTTTGACATCCATCTGTCAAATTTCGTAATAAAAAAATGCAGCAATCGCTAGAAGAATCCGAATGGACTTAAGCATTGCTACTGGGGAAAAGGTTTCATCATAGTCAATACCATGAATTTTCTTGAAGCCTTTTGCAACCAGTCTTGCTTTATAGATGTAGGCATTTCCATCTTTGTCTGTCTTAATCTTGTAGACCCACTTGCAACCAATAGGTTTGACCCTATTAGGCAAGTCTACCAGGGCCCACACAGCATTTTCGGACATCGATTCCATTTCGGATTTCATGGCCTCAAGCCATTTCTCTGAGTCGGGGCTCGCCAAAGCTTGCTTGTAGGTTGTAGGTTTCTCATTCTCCAATAAAAAGATTTCAGAATCCTCAGTTAACAGAACATCAACAAACTGTTTGTTTCTGATTCTGATTGACCTACTTGGGGTAGGAGCAGCAACAGAAATATTCTCTCCAACTCTTTGAAGATTTTCGCAAGAATTAGATTCAAGTGGGACGATAGGAGTCTCGCTAGTCGAATTAGCTTGCTCCGGCACATGATTTGTCAAATTAGCTGATTCATGCGCCCTCGCCTCTGGTGTGGTGTTATCCACATCCATTTGTTGCTCGTCTTGAATTTCTTCGAGAACCACTTTACTTTGTAGAAAGAAATTCTCTTTCCAAAAAGACACCATCGCAAGCAACAAACACTTTGTTATCTGCGCGATTGTAGAAGTAATACCCTTTAGTCTCCTTGGGATAACCCACGAATAAACATTTTTCTGATTTAGGGCCTAGTTTGTTGCCTTGTAAACGTTTTACATAGGCTTCACATCCCCAAATCTTGAGATAAGATAACTTTGGAACCTTTCCAATCCATAACTCATATGGTGTCTTCTCAACTACTTTGGATGGGCTTCTGTTTAGTATGTTTGCAGCCGCCTCTAATGCATATCCCCAGAACGATATGTGCAAATTATTAAAGCTTGTCATGGATCGAACCATGTCAAGCAAAGTTCGACTTCTCCTTTTCGACACACCATTTAACTGTGGCGTTCCTGGAGGAGTTAGTTGTGAAAGTATTCCACAATCCCTTAGATGATCAACAAACTCTTGAGTCAAATATTCACCACCACGATCAGATCGTAGTGCTATAATTGTCTTCCCAAGCTGGTTTTGTACTTCATTTTGGATTCCTCGAACTTTTCAAAGGATTCCGACTTGTGCTTCATTAAATAGATATAGCCATACCTACTTTAATCATCAATAAAAGTAATGAAGTAGTTAAAACCACCTCTAGCTTTTGAACTCATTGGTCCACACACATCTGTATGTATGAGGCCCAAAAGGTCACTAGCTCTTTCACCCTTTCCTGTAAAAGGTGATTTGGTCATCTTACCTAACAAGCATGACTCACAATTTTCAAATGATTCATAATCAAATGAAGTTAGGAGTCCATCCTTTCGTAATTTCTGGATGCGCGATTGGTTTACATGACCTAACCTACAATGCCATAGATAGGTTTGGTTTGATTCACCTGTTTTGCGCTTTTCCTAATCAATGTTGTAAACATGGGTTGTATAATCTAAAACATACAAACCATTAATCAATTTTGCATTAGCATATAACATATTATCTTTGGAAATAAAACAACTCTTGTCTCTTATTTCGAAAGAAAAACCTTTGGTAATCTATAATTTGTAAAACTAATTCAATGGTAACATTAGTTAAGCATTTTAAGGAAATATTAACCATGCTGAATGTTTTAGAAGGGAGGAAAGATAGAAATGCCTAAAACTGAAAAAAAAAACCCACCACCTTCTTCTTTCCCCCCGCCACCCCCTGTCCACCCAGCCCCGACTCCATGCTCTCGGCCGGCGCCAGCCGCGCCCACCCAAATCCCCTCCCTGATATCACTGATTTACACCATCAATCGTCTCTCACCGATTTCACTGACTCGCAATCCCCATTAACAAAACACCCACCACCATCATCATCATTATCATTTTCACCATTGGAGCAAATTTCATTAGCTTGCAACAACTTCGAGGCGTCGGAATCCCAACTCTAGAACCTTCCTTAAAAAGCTTAACAGCAACCCTGGGTTTCGACGAAGATCGAACCGGGCTAACGGGTTCGAATTAGGTCGATTTTGCCACAGGTAACATGAATTCGGAGTTAACTTCACGAACCCTAGGTCGAGATCGACGAGGTTGTTGGGGATTTGTGGGCTCATTGTTTTTGTATTTGAGGAAATTTGGGGTGAATTGGGTGAAATGGAATCGATTAGGGGGTCGGCGTCGGTCGTGGGGGGTTCTGGTTAGGGATGGTTGGGGTTTTTTGAGGGTTAGGGATGGGTTTTAAAGGGTTTAGAGTTTCGTGGGGGTAGGGAAGGGGCTACTGGTTCATGCGGCGCCGGCGCTGGAGGGTTTAGGCGCGGTCGGCTCCAGGGGATAGGGATCAAGGCTGGTGGCTGGCGGTGGTGGCTGGGGAAAGTGTGGTTGGTATTTTTTTAATTATTTAATTGTTAAAAAATAAAGGAAAATATGATTTCAAGGATATATTAGTCATTTTGCCTTTAGTTAACCATGGTTAGGCTTACAATTGTAAATTAATCTCATTAATGTCACCACTAAATTAATAACATAAATTGTTGATTACTAAAGATAATTTGATTTTTTAATGTTTACCATTGAGAAAAATGAAAACCTCAAGAGCACCATTGAGAATTTCCCGTATAAATTACTCCATAAGTAATGAGTGTTAAAGTTGAAACAAGTCAAATAAAAAGAAACAAAGGAATTATGCAAGTACCTTAACTGTATACCATCATCCAATCAAAGTTTCTTCCATTGTCAAAGGGGTTAAACCTATTCTATATTATTCAGTTTTTTTGTTGATTAGTGATTACTCACTATCTCATGAACCAATAATTTATCAACCTAACCCTCTTCACCTCTTATATGAGTTGTATTCACGTACATACGTACAGCTAATAAGGACTAATATGGTAAGTGGTTCATCTTAATTACTTCATTGAATTGGGTGTGCAACTGTCTTTCGTTTTATTTGTTGTACTGCTTGTAGTCTTGTACCATGCATGTTGCTAGTTGCTACTTCCACTAGCTTTAGACTTGTCAACATAACCTAAGTAGCATATTTACAGATTTACTCGTTACTCTTGTACAGTCGTCGTACGGAGTATTTAAGTAAGATCCGGCAAGGGATATAACTTGACCGGGTGTGGAACGAAACGTATGGAATAATGACTAAGTTAACTATTTAAGTATGATCCAGCAACGGATATAATTTGACCGGGTGTGGAAATGAAAATTAATGACTAAGTCAACTATTTAAGTATGATCCAGCGAAGGATATAATTTGACCGGGTGTGGAAATGGAATAATGACCAAGTCAACACCTCTATTTTGCTCCTTTTTTTTCTTCTCATTTTATCTATTTTGCTCATTTGAAGAAATTAAAAAGAGTAAAAAAAAAAATATTCGTATTAGAGGTGACCGAGAGTGACTAATATAATTTGTACTAGCGAGGGCTTAAGGGTAATTAAAAAAAATAATATAAAATAAAATAAATCCAAATTAATGGTGGGGCGAAAAGTCCTAAAGTCATCCCAAAAATTAAATGGCTCATTAAAATAATAATAAGGGGATTATGGGACTACTAAATATGGATTGTACTCTCTTCACCATGAGTTAATAGTGCAAGTGAAGAAAAAAAAATTACTTTTGGTGGATAGTGTATGTATGTAATATTATCCAAGCTTGTATAATATTTTCACTATTTACATACTCTAATTAATTTGACTAATATTAATGATTACGAATATACTTATTTTGATGATTGCAAATATAATATTGTGAGATATTGTAAGAATCGCCTCAATCTATAAAGATTATTTCTGAATTGTCTCACGAGTTATCTTTGCAATCATAGTAAGGACCATAGGCCCGATCACTTAGCTTAACAATACGTAAATAACGTAGTTTATTTTTGGATTAGTGTAAGAAAGCATACGTATTGTATATAGTAAGGGAGAGAATACTATTTCATCTTAATAATAATGCTTAGTAATAATTACTTTCACCTCATAAATTATTAATAATAATTATGCTTATGAAGAAGATGCAATTACGTTATAATTCATCAACACTTTTGATCACAAAAAAATAAAAAATAAATAATAAAAAATTGTAAGGGTGTTAAATTTCAAATGTAAAATAAGTTTGGATTGTATACATCAACAATATGAAGAATTTACATTACTACAATGAGCACAAAAAATATTTAATCTTAAAATAATTAAACCAATTGTCAATTGTTTGAGTGCTTATTCGATTTGTTCAATTGGGAAGCAAATTCCCATTGTAATTTGTAATTTATGGGAAGCACTTTTCTCACACAATTTTTTCAATAGTGACAAAGTAATTTGTAATTCATATGTTTTCCTTGTATGGTTGAAAGTTCTTATTCTTATGAATTTCCATTTCTCCATTTTCATTATTTATTGTCAACCAAAAAGTATCACATTTGCAAATTTACATGAATTTTCACTTCCTCCATCATTGAATTGAAGGTTAACCAAACACGCATTGAGAAATAAATGGAGTAGTCATGTGGTTTAATTTATGTCATTAAAAGTCTATAATTTTTCACTTCTCACGCGATTGAAGGTCAATCAAATAAGCATTATATTGAGAAACAAAGGTAACATATGGTTTAATTTATGTCTTTCTTAAAGTGTGAGACTAGTCTTATAGTCAAGTGGTTTTTTTTTCCCTGTCATATTTATTTCTCTCAATAATTAATTTATATCTTACTTTGTACTACTCTCTCTCCTTTGTCATTAAAGGTGACTACTGCCCACCCTTACGGTCTTATGCTCTTACCTTTTTATGTTCCTCCCACATGCGTTATTTTTTCAACGACAAAATTACTATTATACCCATGATAGAAAGTGTTAGAAAACCCTAGTATATATAGTAGTGTCTCCCTTGGCCAAGTAAGGTGCGCTCACATATATATATATACACACACATGCAAAACACAAAATACATTTCTAACTACAAGTATTAAAAAAAATAAAAAATAAAAATAAAAAAACCTATCTATTGTCTAGCTAATTTATAACCAAAAATATGCCTGATCCATTGGCAATGTCTATTGTTGCCTTCAAGGGTGCTAAATACATGTTAAATAGATCAGACCTTAAAGATGGTGACAAAGTCATAGAAAATGATAGAAACCGAGAGAGGCAAATTGAGCATCTTAGAGGGTCGTCTTCACATCAATTTCTAATTTCGCACCCACTTCATCCACAACATCAACTCATATTCGAATATCATGGCATGTTCACGTAAGTTTTTTTGTTTTTTGTTTTTTTTTTTCTTTTTCTTTTTTGCTAAGTGCTTTAAATTTAATTTTATGGGTGTATATATACCTGTTGTGTCTTAGAGTCTCATTTACTAGAGTATTTTACCAAAAAAAGTTGATAGATAACAAAAAAATTTGATCGATTCTAGATATGGATTTTGTAAATTACCATTTTTTTAAAAATATTTTTTTTTATACTTAATAGCTATTTTACCGCTGCTTAATAGATTTATGACGAAATCTATTAAGTAGTATGGTGCAAATCTAATTATTTTAAGGTAGTAAATTAGCTATATAGAACTATTGTGATGTATATATTTTTATAATATCAACTTCATTTTATAATTTAAACTTTTTTATAATTAGAAATATCAATTGCTAGCAAACATGAAAAAAAATAAAAAAAATTGTTAACTAAAAAAGAAAAGAGGAAGTACACAACATAACATTGTACTGTATTATATAACCTAACTTTGATTGACCATTGTTGACCAACCTTGACTGTTGTTGACACTACCCAACTTCCACACTAATACCAACCATCCTCTCACCCACAAACCCACCACCAATCAATAATTTAAAAGACACAATACTTCGTATGTGGTAACTGGTAAACGTCAATAATGAATCATTGTACCATTGTAAGCATAGTCAATGATTACACGAAACAACAGATAAACACAATATGTTGTGCATTTTTGCGCTTATATTATAGTGATACGGAGTATATTAATATCTTTGATAACTTACGAAATAATATGATGCATATTATTTACAGGTGTAATGCATGTCTAAGCAAAGACCAAGTAGGCTACAGATATTGTTGCAGGATTTGCAACTTTAACATTCACAAGGCATGCGCAGATTCGATCAATATGTTTGGTAACATGTTTGCAAACAGGGCTACCAATCTCCAAACATGTGCACACAAAAAACATCCGTTAACTCTTGTTACAGGAACCGCCGGAACTACTTGCGATCACTGCAAAGGTGATTGTTACATAAATCTTAGATACTATTGCAATCGTTGCGACGTCAAATTTCACTTGATTTGTGCTACTCATCCTACAAGGTTTCTATCTTTCTTGCACCCTCACCACGAGCTCGAGCTCAAAACTAAGCCGCTTTTCAAAACATGTGTTGAATGCCAACACAGTGGAGACTCGAATACAAGAGTCTATTGTTGCGTTTCTTGTGATTTTTATGTTCATCCTGAATGTTTGCAACAAGCTCAGTATCGTCTATCTGCCTTACAAGGCCCCTACTGCGATCCCAACTATAATCAATGGATTTCGACGTATCAAATTTGTAACAGATTATCCACGAAAGACATCATTAAGTACTTAAGCCTGGCATATAAATTAGGAAGTTTTGGGGGTTAATTATATTATTGGTGGTGATCAACACCAATAATAGTATCTAGGGTATTTTTATATTTGGTACGTGTGTTCGTTATTATGAAGTAAATGTGAACCCAAATTACAATGGGTGTAGGATATTATTTCAATTTTCAAGAAGTTTTTTTTAGGAAAGTTGCATGGTTTTATCCATTCCTTAAGAATAGAGTTTTACATGTGACAAAAAAAAAATTGTATTTTATTGAGATTAAGAAATTAAACTTGGTTACGTACGATTATTAATTACCATGCATGAAATTCTAGATTTGTATGAGTAGAATTTAATTCCCTCTAGAGTTTTGTTTCTTGGGAGGGTTTTGCTGTGCAAGCCGTACCCACCAAAAAAAAATAAAAATAAATAATAAGTCTACTTTCAATTCACTAGGGTTTACTTGTTTTCGAAGGTATTTGCTCGAGTCTCCGAGATTTGACGGCTAACAATGCTGAACAACATACAATGCACATATTGATAATTAATTATCTTTCATCAATATGGTATGCTATGCATATAGGCAAAATACAATATATGAGTATAAAGTAATAAAATGAGTCTTAAATTGGGTGTTGAATTTCTTAAGATAATTTTATGAAGTCTTGTCTTAAGACAATTTTATGGTGATTTACTGATATCATATATAGTTTTAAGACCTAAGGCTAATCAATTAAGCAACTGGTTTAAGTCGTTTAACTATACTCATACTGTATTAAATTGGATGGGTAACTGTCTTTCACTATGTTGTACGGATTGTACCATGTTGCTAGTTGCTACGTCCACTTGACATAGACTTGTTATTTGTCAGCAGCATATTTACTCCGTTCTCTTGTTTAGTTGTACGGAGTATTTATGGTGCCGGTGAGGTATTTAATTTGACCGGTTGTGAATTCGGAATAATGACTAAGTCAAAACTTCTATTTTGCTCATTTTCTTCTACTTTTTACTTTACTCCGTATCAGTTTTGCTTATCTTATATACTCTTATAATTTAAGAGTCGTTTTAACGAGAAGCTTCTAAAATCCAATGTTAAACTCTCGTGCATTTAGTTTTTTATTATTATTTTTTTTTTTAAAAATAACTACCCATCCCACCACTTTATTAAATATTTTTTAACTTTTTTTTTAAAAAAAAAAAATAACTACCCACCCCTCTATTTTTTATTTTTTTTTTTGTATTTTTTCAAGGTATTACTACTAACATTTCACTTTTTTTTTTTTTTTTTTTTTTTTGTACGTTATATAATATATGTCATGCATTAGCACGGTATACAGTTTCTTCTTCAACCATTCACCATAGCACTCAAAATCCCCAACCCTTCGATTATATGCATTTTTTAGGGACTATACCCTCCTCGATTTGCTTATTTTTGACAGTATTTGCTCAAGTATTCGAAATTTGATGGCTAGCTTACCTAGCTACCAATGACAAACAATGGACACCAAAATTTTATGGTAGTCATCTTTAAAATGACTACCATTATACTAAATTTTTATTGAATGATTTTTTATTTATTTTTTACGTCAAAATTAATTATAAATATTTTTTTCTTCACAAACTATTGGTGCAGGCACCCGCACCCAACAGTTCGTGCGGGAGGAGACAACAATGACGATGAAGACGACGATGACGATAAAGATAACGATGACGATGAAGATGACAACGGTGGATGACGACAATGACCGTGGCTGCGGCTGGGCTCCGGCAGGAGCTGCGGTGTGGCTGTGCAGGGTGCTCGTAGCAGGGCAGCAGCAGGGGAGTGAGGTAGGGGGACTGGAGGTTCGATTGGTGGTGGTCGTGGTTTGCTGCTAGTGGAGTTCTGATAGAGCGAGATTGGAGGAAGAGAGAAAAATAGGTGCGATGAAAGAGGTGGTGGTGGTGGGTTCAGTGGGTCGATGGTTGGTGGTTGGTGGGTACGGTGGGAGTGGTGGTGGGTTCAGTGGGTCGATGGTTGGTGGTTGGTGGGTAGGTGGGAGTGATGGTGGGTTCGGTGGGTCGAAAGTTGGTGGTTGGTGGGTGCGGTGGGAGTGGGCGTGAGAATTTGTGGCGTGAGGAGCTGCTAAAACAAACATATCAGCTATAAACATAGTTTGTACATAGAGGAAGAGGAAGAGAGGGAAAGAGGAGAGAGAAGGAAATATAATAAGTTTGTATATCAACCATTACACTGAACATATAAGTCAATTAATGTCTGATATCAGTTAACATTAGAGATATATCAGACATTAATAAAAACGTATCAGCCAACAAAAGATATATATCAGCCAACAAGAGGAATACATCAGCCAACAAGAGGAATATATCAGCCAACAAAAGATACTTATCAGCCAACCGAAGAAACATATCAGCCAACAAATGAAGCATATCAGTCAACAAAATGATGAAATCGGCAAACAAAAGCAATAGGTAAGCCAACAAAATAAACATATCTGCCAAAAAATGAAACATATAAGCCAACAATTAAAATACTACCTCCATTACATATTAGTTGCAATTTTTGCCAAATTGGGGTGCTACACATTAGTTGCAACTTTCCATTTTCTTCCTATTCTAGTAAGTTTTTAAAAATGAAAGTACAAAAATACCCTTACTAAAAAAACTCATAAACACAATTAACTACCTAAATCAGATTTCATTAAACTCCTAATCTAGCTTATAACATAAGTTAAAACAATTCAATTCCAAAGATTCATTCAAGATTTCAAGTGGGTAACTCCCACGAAAATTGTCAGAACACCCAACACCCCATTCTCAACGTCGTCGTCGTCTTCGTCGCCATCGTCGCCGCATCTAACCACCACCGTCAACATCGTCGCTGCATCTACCACCACCGTCAACGTCATCGCTGCTCATCACCATATTCAAAGTCACCCCTCAATGTTCCTCCCCCTCTCTCTCTCTCTCTCTCTCTTCTTTTTTTTTTAATTGTTTAGATCTAATGGTTTGAGGGGTGAATGGTCTAGTTTGGGGTGGTTTCGGTGTGGTTCAAGGTGAGTAAGGGTAGTTTTGGGTTGGTTTAGGGTGAGTGTGGGTGATATTGGGGCTGAGTGAGGGTGGCTGTTTTGGGGTGGTTTATGGCGAGTGTTGGTGGTTTTGGGGTGGTTCGGCTGAGAGGAGTTGGTTTCGGTGTGGTTAGAGTTGAGAAGGGGTGGTTTCGGTGTCGTTTGGATTGAGAGGTGGTGATTTTAGGGCTGTTTGGGCTGCGGGGGTGCGGTGGTTTTTGGAGTTGTTTGGGCTGCGGCGGTGGTTTCGGTGTCATCGTTTGGGTTGATTGTGGGTGATTCTGGGGTTGTTCGGGCTGTGGTTGTGGTTTTAGGGTTGTTCGGGGGTGCTTGTGGCCGACGGTGGTGGGTGGCTGTTATCGGCCGACGGTGGTGGGGTGGTTGTTGCTGGCCGACGGTGGTGGGGTGGTTGTTGCTGGCCGACGGTGGTGGGATGGATGCTGCTGGCCGACGGTGGTGGAGTGGGTGTTGTTGATGGTGATGGGTAATTTATTAATTACCTTCACTTTCTCTTCCTACCTTGCTTAATTACCTATTCTCTTATTCATTAATCCACTATTATGAAATTTTGTCTTAGAATCCGTGTCAAGGTGAAAGTTGCAATTAATTTGTAACGGAGGTAGTATATATATTAGTCAACAAAATAAATATATCAGCCAACTAAAGAAACATATAATTAAGCCAAATGATGTCTGGTATTAGCTAATAAAAAGAAAAAATATATATATCAGCCAACAAAAAGAATATATTAGTCAACACAAAAATCATATCAGCCAATAAATAAAACATATTAGCCAACACATGAAACATATCAGCCAACAAATAAAACATATCAGCCAAGCAAGCCGCGCAGAAATTTGCGTATGGGCATTCGCAAGGAAATTGCTTCTCTTTTTTTATTTTAAAGTTTATAGTGTTATATAAACTTATAGAATCATCCCAACGTGTACATGCATGCACACTTGCATATTAAAAATAGTTAAATACTGGTTCTGAATTTCTGATGATGAAGACATCCAGGAAGAAATATAATTTTAATAGTGTTATATAAACTTATAGAGCTATTCAATTAAACTCTTAATATCTTTGTAATTATGAGTCTATATATCACTCTATTAAATACGGATCTGGGCTGCACTTGCAAACCAAGAGAGAGAGTCCACTTTACAAGTGCAAAGGAAATTCCATCCCAAAACCATATGACAATAGGAAGAGTAACCCCTTAAATTAGTCTTATAAAGTGTATAACTCACTTCTTTTCTCAATGTGAGACACTTACATGTGTTATTTGTTAGGATATATATACTTCAACACACTCCACCACTAGCTTTAATTTATCAATTTATCATCACTTAAACCTTACAAGTCTTATAATCGATGAGTCATTTATGTAAGTAATTAAATGAGAACGGACATGTCATGTTCATGTACTCTAGCTTGCTATGTTAGCTATTAGAGAAGAGTTGAGTTTCCAAATCAACTCTAAACTTAACAGTTAGTTTTCTAATTTGGCTCACCTAAAAAACATGCAAGTAATGCAACAGTTATTAATCCATATGGTAATGTACTTTGATGTACTATTAAACGCGTATAGCTTGGCTTGCCATATGATTTTTCAAACTACCCTACTTTTAAGCTGCAAGTTAGCCAACATTTAAGCTACAAACCTTATTTCTTAATTAGATCCTAATTGGTTTTCTAAAAGGGGTAAAATTCATTACTTAACTAAAATAAATAATTGAAAGTTGATAGTAAATGAAAAAAAAAAAGTATTGTTTGAGTTCGGACTAATGGCGAGACATTTATAAGTGGTTGGATATTTACGGAGTATATATTTTTGAAAGTCTTTACATTATCTGAAATTTAGATATAAGCTTTTTGGACAATTCATATAAGTTATTAAAAAATTTCATAGAAATTATTGGACGTATCAATTTTTGGAATTTTATAAGTTGGATGGTTAAGCTCACGGTGAAACAAAACTCACCCAATATTTTAATTTGTGTTAAAATGAATATAATAAATTAAATAATAAAATCATTTCTTAATTAGGTCCTAATCCAAATTTTACCAACATTTTAACAATTTATATATAGAAATATTACCCATCTATTCATAATGAAGTGAATAATATATGTAAAAAAAAATTATAAAATATGAATAAAAATTTGTACATTGACAAAAAATATGATAAAGTGAAAATTAAATTGTAATGCAAAAACCCAAAATCATTGTAATCCTATACGCAATCAATCACCTTTCGTTTTACAAGACAAATTAAACAACTAATTATGTATTAATTGCACTTTAACTCTACTAGGGAAGAACAACCTGTTTCCCGCTATCAGAAGGAGGAGCATTCCAACTAGGTGGAGAGACATGAGCATAATTGAGAGGTGGAATGGATGTAACATTAACATTCATAGGGTATACTCGATACTCGATATCCATTTCTCTAAAAATCTTTACACATTCCTCGATCAAAAGTGCTCGTCTTACCCATCTTTCGCCCATGTCTTGATGGTTCATTCGATGTTGTAGCCAAACCGCTATTCGTAGCATATTTAGACCATCTGTATCCTTCAATATCACCATCGGTCCTGGATACCAATGCTCCTTCTTATTCTCGATATAGCTGCATAGCATAGAAAAGATAAATATAAGTAATAAGAATTTAATGTAGTTTGTTAAATCAATATGTTCCAAAGACTAACATGTACTCCCTCTATCCCTTTATTTTTGCCCCATTTGACTTTTCACGATCTCCAAAACACGTGTTAAATCATTTATATCTCCATTTTTTACTCGCGAGAAAATTATAAAAAGTTGATATTAATTAAATATACAATGAGACGAACCAAATAAGATTTCACATGACTATATTACCTATTGTAGAATAACGAGAATTTATGGTCAAAGTTTGACTCAAATTTTGGCGATGAAGCAAAAAAATAGGGACAGAGGAGTACACAATACGAGTATGAAGTGATCATATTTACTTAGAACCTTAACATTAATTCTAAGGTTAAGTGTTAGAGGAATTTATTGTGTCGATTGAATAATGTTATGTACAAGTTGTTATAGGCGCGATTATATGGAATTGAAGGTTAGATCTAACCTTGTTATTCTTTGCCTAATGACGGCAATTTTTTCTGCCGGAGTTGCAATGTGGAAACACAATTCAATTCCATCTCCCATATCAGGGCTACGGTAATAGTTATTGATTGGCTTTGTTAAGAGAATATAGTTTGGGAAAACTATCTTTTGATTGTCAAATCTTAAGAAAACTGTTGTTAATATGTTTATCTCTTCCACAACCATCTGAAATCAAAGAAGAAGAAAAGTTAAAAGTTAGAAAATGTAGCATGTACTCCCATTGTCCGAGATTACTTGCATCACTTTCACTTGACATATATCAATGCGCATAACTTTAACCTTCACTATTACAGGTATTAAGAATTAGTTATAATAGTATATATAAATATAACAATATCTTATATATTAACATATGTTTTTATAAATTAGCATTAACAGATGGTCATGATGTGTGTTTCGGTTGAAAACAATGGGACCTTGCCGAAGGTCCACTAAAATGGAGAAGACTGGATTCGATCCAAGCTGTGTTGGGCCGAAGGTTTCCTGCACAGTGAACACACGTAAACTAGCCTCGGGGGTGTTTCCGAGGAAGGCCCCTCCGATGCTAAAGTCAGTACAATGTGTAAAAAGGAAGACACTATGCAAGAGAGTTTGTAGCTTGAGGCTTTTTTGGAGTATTTCTCAATGCAAGAATGAGCATATGAATTGCAATAATCCGTGTATGAGATAATGCATGTGATGTTGTGTCTGATCTCGTATATGATGTTATGAGATGTCGTTGTGTCTGATGTAAGAATATGACTCTCCCCTTGAATGTGTTAATATGAGGGCTTTTATACCTCATCATACTTGGAGAGGTTGGGCTTTAGCCCAATTGGCTTACTTTGTGGGCTGACTTTTGACTTTTGAGCAATTGGAGAGTTGAACCTTGACCTTGGGCTTTTAATTGGATCATTTAGTGCCCAGGCCCAATTTTGACTAAATTGGACCCAAACAACTTGCCCCCCAGACCCGATTCGGAAGGATGACGGGTCGGGTTTGATTTAACTCAGAAAAGGAGGGAAGTAAATGATTTAATTGATCCAAAAATTTGAATTTAAACCGTAATTAATGAGATAACAACGGTTAATGATTTGCGGAAGTTGGACGGATAATGGGCGGTTTAATCACAAGACATGTGTTTAATGGTTACTTAGTGGGTACTTAAGAGAAATTAAAGCACAGACTCTTCGTATCCCGTACCTGGAGATATAAACAGAGGCGCGTCATTCTCCTCACTTATTCACCAACACAAACCCAGAATTCTTCGAGAGAGAATCCAAGAATCCGTATCAAAACTTCGCAAATTCCCCCGAGCATTGAGCTTAGAAACTGAGACTTGCCACTACGAACTCGTAAACCGGCAACTTTCGCTTCAGATTAAGGTAAATTCCTTTGATTTCAGTTTATTTTTCTTCGAATTCGAACTCCTTCCCCTTTTCTTTCGACTTTTCTCTTCGAAATAGTCCATGGCAAGAGGAGTTAGAGGTAGAGCCCGTGCTCCAAGAAGAGCAAGGCCGATTCCCGATCCTAGGAATAGGATTGGGACCTGGAATGGTCGAAGGCCGGAGTCTGACCCTGCTGATGGGATTAGGGCGACTCCCCTTTCCTCGGCTCCTCCTCAAAGAACGGATGAGCCGAGTGCTTCTGGACGGGACGATGAAATTCCCGCTGTCCTTTGGGATATCCTCCCTGGGTTTTCAGAGTGGGAGAATGCCGAAGTCGCTTCGGCCATGATAAAGAACCGCCCCTACTCATGGTGGGTAGAGAACGCCGATCAATATCGATTTGCCGAGCAAATTGAGTTGCACTACGGCATTTTTGAAGCTGATGGATATTGGTGCCGAATGCCCTCAGCATCCGATAGAATCCATCGTCCACCCCCGGGGTATGTGGGGGTGTACACGAGACAGCTTCAGTATGGGCTGAGGTTCCCTTTGGACGTTTTCGTCCGAGACTTGTTGATCCATTACAACATTTCCCTATGTCAGCTAACCCCCACCAGCATCCGAAGGGTGATGACATACTTATGGGTCTGCAAGTTCTTCAGATACGTGCCGAACCTGCACTGCTTCAGAAAGCTCCATCGGCTAGTGCCAAATATTCAGAGTGGGCACGGAAGCCATGGTTCTGGGTGGTATCGGATTGAGTCCCGGCCCCAATATTTGACCATGTGGCCAAATGACTCTTCAGACAAGGATTGGAGAGGTCAATGGATTTGGGTTAGGGCACCCATAGATCCGGGCCACCCTTGTGTCTTCAGCGCTCCCCGGTACTTAGCTGAGCCTGATCCCGAAATGGGAAGTCTAGGTCCCCCCGCAGATAACGGGTCGGATCCGAACCTGGATCAGCAACATATCTTCGGCAAGCTGCCGAACCCGGGGGGAAGTGGTCGAATGCAGCATATCCCGGAGACTTGGCTCCCCGATACGCATTACGTTTTCCAAGAGAACATGCTAGCAGCTGTTGGCCTCAGCCGAAAGTTTAAGGATGGTAAGCTTCTTCGGCTGGGGCCGAGGCTTTTTAACTACCTTTTTCTTCTCTCGCTTTGCTTTTTTATGCTGTGCCATACCTGAGCTAAACTTTTTCCCTTTCCTTTTTTCAGAGCGGGACGAGACCAACGTTGGTATTAACTACGCTCGTCTTGGTGTTAACCGAGAGCGAGTTGTAACTGAACGGGCCCCGTCTATCACTGAGCCGAGGCATAGGGAAGTTCATCTGGACTCTTCCCACTTCCAAATTGAGGCTGTTGCTCTGTATCAGAGGCAGAAGCCTTGGTGGAAGAAGAGAGACCCTTGGTTTCAGCTGCTGAACGAGGAAGCTGAAGCTGCCCGCACAGCCGAAGAGGTTGCACGGGTACTTGAGGCTTGTGAAGGAGGAGAAGGGTCCTCCAGAGCTGCTGAAGCCGAAGCTGCAGCTAGAGCAGCTGAAGAAGACGAGGCTTTGCTGAAAACCTCGGTGAGCTTTCAGACAACTTTTTTCTTTTCTTCTTTTTTTTTTTTTTTTTTTTTTTTTTACTCACACTCTTCTTCCCCCCTGTCTGTTACAGTCTGAAGAGAGTAACAGACACAGAGAAGGCAAAGCTCCTGTTCGTCCCGAAGATCAAATACAAGAGTCTTCAGACTCAGATATGGACGAGCAGCCCCTTCTGAAAAGGCGCCGAAGGATGGCCATCATCGGCCCTCATGACTTTCAGCAGAGGCCGATGACCATCGGCGTCGCAATAAGGGAACCTGAGGAAGGCAATGGATCGCCGAGGGTTCCCCAGCCAACACCCCAATCTCCTCAAAAGACCCCTCCGCCACCTCCTGAGATGGAGGTGGATCAGAGGACTCCCGAACCTAAGGGAGTGGTCCAAGAAGAAAT
Source organism: Chenopodium quinoa (assembly GCF_001683475.1). Classification (NCBI taxonomy): domain Eukaryota; kingdom Viridiplantae; phylum Streptophyta; class Magnoliopsida; order Caryophyllales; family Amaranthaceae; genus Chenopodium; species Chenopodium quinoa. The sequence continues at coordinate 328,838 of NW_018743014.1, read as the reverse complement.
CAAGGAGAGTGCTGCTGAGCACGGAAATAAAGATGCCGTGATGTCAAGTGCTGAAGGCTTCACGGCAGATATCGCAAGAGAGGTTGAGGCTTTCGTCCTCACCCCTGAAGAAGAGGAGGTCATAGTACTTGACTCCTCTGAGAAGGACGATGCTGAGACAACCAAAGCTAATCAAGCTCCATCGTCGTCCTTCCCTTCTTTCCAGACTCTGCATTCTGGAGAAATGGGTTTCTCGGCCCCCCGAATTCCAATCCCAGATCACATCTGGGACCTCATATGGGGTCAAAACCGAGAAGGAGCTGAAGCCTACTTCGGCAGTTTTGCTGGCATGTCCGAAGTAGACAGGGCAAGGATCTGGTCGCTGAAGGCCACTGCTGGGATGGGCGAATCCAGTAGATCAGTTCCTGACCCAGCCAGGTCTAACCAACTGCTGATGATGCAGGTAATTTTCCTTCATTCCCTCCGAAATTCAGCTCTATTTTTTTTATTGCTTATTTTTATTTTTTTTATTTTTTTTTTTTGTCTTCCTGTTTTCAGTTCGTGCACAATCAGACTCTCACTGTAGAGCTGATTGATACCCTACAAGATAGGGTAGACGCTGCTGTGCACGAAAGGAAGGTGGCTGAAGAGGAAGTTAAGCTTGCTAAGCTGAAGCAAGCAGCAGCTGAAGAGAAGCAGCAGGAGGTTGAGGAGTACGGTAAAAAAGCTGCCGAAGCTCTGAAAACCTTCTGCGATGCTATGGAGATGGAGGTTTTTCCCCCACTGATGGAAGGGGAAAAATTCCTCCAGGAGCATATGGGAGTGGACGTCTCCAAATTCAAGGCTGCTATTGAGAGCCGAATTCAAGAAGGAACTGCTGCACAAGCTGAAGTGCAGCAGCGTCTAGAGGCTCTTGAAGCCAGCCGAATGGCTGCTGAAGAGTTGCTCTTGGCCAAAGACGTCCAACTCTCAGAGGCTGCTGCTGCTGCTGAAGCTCAAAGAGCTAAATTCCAAGAGGCTGAGGATCAACTGCTGATCCAGAAAGTTGAAGTGGCCCAAGCTCAGACAAAGGCTTTCCAAATTCAGCAAGAGCTGAATGAGCTGAAGGGGTCCTCCTCCAAAGTCGCTGAACAGCTGAAGAAATCCAAGGAAGACTTGGAGGAGACCCAGAAGAAGCTGGCTGATGCTGAGGCTTCACTCAAGGTCCGTGTTTATACCCAAGAGGAATATGAGATGGGTTTCAGAAACGGATTCCGAGTATGCCGAAGACTCTGCCTTCATGCTGAGCCGAAGCTGGACTGGTCTAAATGTGCTGAGTGGGTCCAGAATCCCGAAGACCCTCACATGAAGTATGCAACTCCAGCTGAAGCTGAAATTCTTAAGGCTGAGGAAGCCGAAGAGGAAGCTGAAAGACTGGAGTTGGAAGCTGAGCAGAGGGAAAGGGAGGCTCGGCAAAATGCAAAGCCCGCCTCTTCGGCTGCTGGGGCTGAGGCCATCATGGGACTCAACGCTGATCAGTCTGATCCCCCGGCTGAAGCATAGGAACTCGGGCAGTCGTCTTCAGAATCTTGCGGTTCATCATGTGCTTAACTTTAGACTTGCCGCTTTCTGAGTTTTTTGCCTTGTTTTTTGCTTCAGCTTGCCTTGTCGTACAGCAGTTTTATTTTTTTGCTTATGTACGTATTTCGGCAGCTGTTATTTTCCGCTTGTGGGCGGCTGCCGATACTGTATTATTGAACTTGTAGCTCAAAATTTTTTTTTTTTTTTTTCTTCAGTTGCTTTATTTTTGAATGCTTTACTGTTTCTTTTCTTCAACTCTGCCGAACATAGCTGCACTGCGTGCTTCTTGCCCCCACAGAAATTGAAGTATGACTTTAGTTGAATAAGCAATTTCTGAACTTCTTCAAAATTGATATCCGAAACACAGGGCCAACTGAAGGCAATGCTTCTGGGATACAAGTCTTACTGAAGATTGACTGTCTGAAAGTTGGATATCCGAAACACAGGGCCAACTGAAGGCAATGCTTGGGATATTAGCTTTCTGGGACTAACCTCTTTAGAACAAGTCTTACTGAAATTTGACTTCAGCTGAAAGACCAGCGTTCTTAAAGAAGACGTATATCCGAAACACAGGGCCAACTTAAGGCAATGTTTCGGATAATGGCTCTCTGGGATACAAGGCTCAGTTAAGGCAATATCCCAGGATTGTCCATGGACTCGTGTCTTTGGAGAACAGGTCTTACTGATGTTTGATTTCAGCTGAAAGACCAGTGTTCTTTAAAAAGACTGAGTTTTGTAAGCCATCTGAAACCCAGTTACCCGAAGGCGAAGGTTTCAGACGAGGCTGATTTAAAAAGGCTGTTATCCTTGATTTTCTGTCTATCTTTGAAAAATGGATACCCGAAACACAGGGCCAACTTAAGGCAATGTTTCGGATAATGGCTCTCTGGGATACAAGGCTCAGTTAAGGCAATATCCCAGAATTGTCCATGGACTCATGTCTTTGGAGAACAAGTCTTACTGAAGTTTGACTTCAGCTGAAAGACCAGTGTTCTTTAAAAAGACTGAGTTTTGTAAGCCATCTGAAACCCAGTTACCCGAAGGCGAAGGTTTCAGACGAGGCTGGTTTAAAAATTTTCAACTGTTGCTGTTATCCTTGATTTTCTGGCTATCTTTGAAAAATGGATACCCGAAACACAGGGCCAACTTAAGGCAATGTTTCGGATAATGGCTCTCTGGGATACAAGGCTCAGTTAAGGCAATATCCCAGAATTGTCCATGGACTCATGTCTTTGGAGAACAAGTCTTACTGAAGTTTGACTTCAGCTGAAAGACCGGTGTTCTTTAAAAAGACAGGTTTTGTCAGCAATCTGAAACCCAGTTACCCGAAGGCGAAGGCTTCAGACGAGGCTGAATAAAAAACCCTCAAAGAGTAGATAGAACAAAGAAAATTTTGAAAGGATAAACAGTTGTAAATTTTATATAAATGGCGGCTCCAAGGCCTGTCATTAGTTCAAAATGTACTTACAAAGATTGTTCTGCCCCGAAGGGTTTACACATGGTATTTTTTCAGTACATCAGCATTCCAGTGATTCTTCAACTCAGTTCCATCCAACTGCCGAAGTCGGTATGTCCCTGGCTGAAGCTCATCATAAATTTCATAAGGTCCCTCCCATGTAGCTGAGAGCTTCCCATGGATTCGGCCTTTCTGAACTGCAGCAGCATTCCGAAGGACAAGATCCCCAATTTTGAGAGGCCTTGCATGGACCCTTCAGTTATGGGAGATGAGGTCTGAACTTATCCCGGGCATATCAGCTGCCGAGAAAGCAAACACATCTCTGTTATCCCGCAGGAGCTGAATAAGTTCACAACGGGTGTTAGGATCAAGGTCCATCCCGATTGTTACACATTTCTCAGCATCTCCTTCGGCCAACTCTGCTGTTTCAGTCTGTTGGTCCATGTCCATTGCTGATGGACTGGACTCTTCAGAATCTGGTCTGCTGCCAATGTCAGCAGGTGTCCCAGTCTTTGTGTTCTTCGGCTGGCTCTCTGAGTCTTTCGGCTCAGATGAAGAGTCAACCTTTTCCCTTTCGGGACCTTTTTCTCTGGGCACTGATCCTTGGGCCGAAGCACTTAGGCCTTTCGGCTTTTTTGTGCTTGGCTCTCTTTCTTTTTCTTTCTCCTCCTCATCCTTGTCGTTATCTGGGCGACTACTGGATGGCTTGAGGTAGTTGCACCTTCGGGCGTCCTTCTGGTTGCCCTATATCCTTTCGGGGAAGCCGGCGTCTGAGACGTAAATCATCAGCTGATGATAAGTTGAGACGACCCCTTGGATCTCGTGAATTATGGGTCTCCCCAAAATCACGTTGTACACTGAAGGAGCGTCGATGACCAAAAACTCAATCATGACGTTCCGGGCTGCCTCATCGCAACCGATGGTGACAGGAAGTGTCACCTTCCCATCTGGATAAGTTGAAGCCCCATTGAACCCGTATACCGGATAGGGTACCGGCGTAAGGTGCTTGGGCTTCAGCTTAATTTGGTTGTAGGCCTTTCGGAACAGAATGTTTGCTCCGCTGCCACCGTCAACAAGGACCTTACTGACGTCGTGGTTGGCCACCGTGGCGATGATCACCAACGGATCCTCGTGAGGGAACGTAATCCCCCGGCAGTCGGCGGCTGTGAACGTCATGTTCGGCACCGGCGACTGGGGAGATTGAATGTCAGCGTTGTTCACCTGGTGAGTCAAAGCTCTAAGGTGACGCTTGTGCTCCCTCCGAGAGTATATTCCTCCCGAGATAACATTGATCGGAGGGAATTTCCCCTCCGGTTTTTTACTGTTTTTCCGAGGGAAATCAAGGTCCTGCCGAGGGTCCTTTGCTAACCTTTCGGATTCTTTTTTCTCGCGGTGATCCGCGATGTATTTTTTCAAGTATCCCTTCCGGACCATGTCTTCTATCTGGTCCTTCAGCTGGATACACTCTTCAGTGTTGTGGCCCGAAGACTCGTGGAACTCACACCACTGATTTTTATTTTTTCGCTGATACCACTCTGGGAGTGGTCTCGGCTTTCGGTAACTCTGCTCCTCCTTCGTCACACTGTAAATTTTGGCGCGTGGAAGAGAGAGCGGAGTGTAGGACTCGTATCTGCCTGTGTATGAGGCAAACCTGTCCTTCTTTGGGTCGCTGGCCGGAGATGGCTCCGGAGCCTTTGATTTTCCCTTTGCCTTATGGCCTTGGCCTTCAGACAAAGGTATTTGCCTCTGTTTCCCTCCCCCGGATTGAGGTTGGGTTTTTGCTTTATTCCATTCTTCGGCTCGGATGAACTTATCCGAAGCACTAAGAGCTTCCTCCAAGGTCTGCGGGGTATGCATGACCATGAAGTCTAGGAATTTTCCTGGCTGAAGGCCATTCTGCATTGCAAAAACAGCTAGCCCCTGGTCCAGCTGAGAGACGCTTGATGACTCGTTACTGAAACGGGTCAGGTAGTCTCGGAGGCTTTCAGTTTCCCCCTGTTGCAGACCCATGAGCTCTGCGGTAGTCTTCTCTCGGCGGTTTGCCGTGGAAAACTTGCTCCTGAACTTGGAGGACAGATCATCCCAACCTGTTATGGAGCCTTGCCTTACTCCCTTGGAGATCCACGCTTGCGCGACCCCCTTGAGAGTGGTTGGGAAATATTTGCACCAAGTCGCCTCGGATCTGGGGCAAAGATGCATATGAGTCTCATACGAGGCCACGTGGTCCTTCGGATCCGTGGTCCCGTCATATGTGATATGCGACGGTATTTTAACCGTGGGTACGCGCTCTTCTAGTATCCATTGCTCGAATGGTGAACTAGCGGGAAGCATAATGGCCTTGCCCTTGTTCCTGGCCGAAGGGACCGCGCTCCGCCCTCTCAGAGAGGTAGGAGTGGTTTTCGTCCCTGGCTGGGAAGTCTGGGCCTCGGCTGCAGGGAACGTGAGGCGACTACGCACGCTCGGTTCCTGGCCGCCGAGTCGGTCAAGGACGCTTCTGCGAGCAGTCTCAGGTTCCCGGCGAGCAGATTCTGGCCGAGAAGCTGAGCTGCTGCTCTTATGCGCTGCTGGTCTTGAGGATGAGGATCCTTTAAATAATTGAGAGTTCTTCTTCCTCTGTTTTTCATTTTTCCAAGAATCCTCCTCCCACTCTTCCAGTTCCCGGAAGGAAGGAAGCTTCCCACCGTCATGGTCTAACTTCCTCCGCTGATGCCGGGTATGCGGAGGAGTTCGATCACGAGACGGTGGCATATTCTGTGCCCTCATTGCCTCCATGAGTACTGCCAGCGCTCTTGCCACCTCCTCCGAACTGGGCCCCGTCAAAGGGGTCCCCGGCCGAGTGTGGTAATGAGGCCGTGCAGCCGATGGTTGGCTTTGGGACACTGAATATGTCCTATGATCAGACTGACCCCTGCTAGACCGAGAGTGGTCCGGCCTATATTGAGAGTCATGCATTATAGGAGATAGGGAATCCTCCTTGTGTGATCCTCCCCCCGAGCCGGCACCCTTGGGAGAGTTCCGGTCCGGCGAGGGCGATGGTGTAGGGGTTTTAGGCTTTTCGCCCGCTCCTTGACGGAGGCTTTTGCTCTTGCGGTTCTTAGCCATGGCTGCTAAGATAATTGCAAGATGATCTTGGTTAGGAATTTGGCTTAAAGATTTTTGAAAGTCTTCCCCACAGACGGCGCCAAATTGTTTCGGTTGAAAACAATGGGACCTTGCCGAAGGTCCACTAAAATGGAGAAGACTGGATTCGATCCAAGCTGTGTTGGGCCGAAGGTTTCCTGCACAGTGAACACACGTAAACTAGCCTCGGGGGTGTTTCCGAGGAAGGCCCCTCCGATGCTAAAGTCAGTACAATGTGTAAAAAGGAAGACACTATGCAAGAGAGTTTGTAGCTTGAGGCTTTTTTGGAGTATTTCTCAATGCAAGAATGAGCATATGAATTGCAATAATCCGTGTATGAGATAATGCATGTGATGTTGTGTCTGATCTCGTATATGATGTTATGAGATGTCGTTGTGTCTGATGTAAGAATATGACTCTCCCCTTGAATGTGTTAATATGAGGGCTTTTATACCTCATCATACTTGGAGAGGTTGGGCTTTAGCCCAATTGGCTTACTTTGTGGGCTGACTTTTGACTTTTGAGCAATTGGAGAGTTGAACCTTGACCTTGGGCTTTTAATTGGATCATTTAGTGCCCAGGCCCAATTTTGACTAAATTGGACCCAAACAATGTGTAATAGTGTAAAAGTTAAAATGATGCAAGCAATGTGGGGACAGGAGGATTTAAAGACTTCTGCAACTCTTTTAGTTGGCGTACCTGAATTCCATCAATCTCACAACGATCACCAACGTCAAATGGGTGTATCACAAATAAGAAAACGATGGATTCAAATATGTTCTTACAAGTGTTTCCGAAAACAAATGCAACGACAACCACTTGAGAGCTTAAGAATAAGAGAGATTGTGACGAAATGATGTTTAGGAATATAAACCCGAAGATGACGATAATGATGCTAACTATAACATTCACCATCTTATGTAGCTTGTTAACAGCTGATTTTGTGTCACCAAGTGTCAATGAAAGCGCTCTTCTTTCCCGAAAAGCGTTAACCTGAATTACAACGCATAAGATATAAACTTAATCAATATTAGGGTCCGAGCAATGCCCTGAACTAACATGGTATTTAAAATTTTACATTAATTTTGTGATTCAATCTTCACTTAATTAAATTTTATTTTTTGTATGTTAATTTACTACATTTTGATCATTTGTTATCATGATTGAACATGAAACATGACATAATTTAGTGCTAAAACATTTAGTTTTAACACTTGATCATGTAATTCGAATCGTGCATTACAATTTTTTAACTTCCTTTGAAATGCTTTTTAATACTCCGTATAGATTTATGCAATTGGGTTACTCTCCTAATAGAATTCCCATGCTCTATTAAAATTATATATGTGAGTTTTAAATATGGAGTAGTAACTTATTACCACCCAATTCTTCATTGATTTCTTGCTAATTCTCTCGTCTTCGATACCCCCTTCAAAGAGACTCAATGTCCTCTCAGCTTCATCTTCTCGCATAAAACGCATTAAGTCGTCCAAATATATGTACCTAACATTCTCATAAATTTTTTTATGCTAAGCAAATATATAATGTATGAAAATTAAAAGTATTTAAGCATATAAAAATTTATTAATAAAATGTGGATCATACTTAACAACTTTCACACACATACACACTTACGATTCCTTTGATTTTAGAAAAAAAATGATTTGTTTGTTGTATTATATATTTATATATACTAAAGCTCACCAAAGAAAACAAGTAGCTTAGACATATGATCAATTGCTATGTTATAACGTATACATGAATCATTATCCTAGTCAATTTAAGATTATAAAGGAAAGCATTATAAGTGTAACGACAAAGTAATTTTTTTCTCATTAAAATCAATATTAAGGGGTAGTCCTAAAATTTAATAAAATAATTAAATAAACTACAAAAAGAACAATGTAAAATGAAAAGCGAGTATAACAAAAAAGAACAAAGGAAGTATGAGAAATGTGACGCAAAATAAATAAATAAAGACTAACGACTGACCTAGAGAAAGGTTTGGCAACATTGCGAAAAATCTTCTTAGCAGCAGCCTTGGCCTGAACCTCACTCCTAATACGAGTCGTGGACTCATCATCTTGGGCTGTTACACCCACAATTTGTTCATCCAACGTAGTTAAAGCTCCATGTCGTATAATTTTAATCAATCTCTTCATATTCCATGCTGAAACATTGTTTTGATTTAGCTTATGCAAGTGATCAATTGTTATCCCCTCATCTTGCTTCTTATTCGGATCATGATTTGGTTCCGACAACCTTGAACTATACCCTATAGGACTCTTACTAGGTGTCGGTGTTGGTACGGGTGTTGTTGCATTTACCCCTTGATGAATCCTCCCACCGTTAGGTGCTCGTTGCAAGGTACTAGTATTACTTGTACCACTTTTACTACGTGCAAAGGCGGTACCTTGCACGTTAAAAGGCATGCTAATCCCCACATTTTGAATTTCTTCCTCATCTTGACCTTGATCATCGTACACTGGGGGAGCTGAAAGCGTCTCAATTACAAATTGATTAAATAACGAGTCTTGAATCCTTTCGAAAAAGGCTTTCACATGGAAATTTGATGCTAAGACCTTAACTAGTAAGGTCTTTAACAACCATAAAATAGCCCCAACTTCGGCTATGATCAAGAGTTTCGTAACAATCTTAAGTTTTGCACTCCTAGACTCGAGTAGAGCCCTCTTATCGAACAAAATGTACCATGCTATAAGTGCAAGACCTAACCAAATAACATTTTGTACGGCCTTCCTTAACCCGAAAACAAAATATAAAACTCGTTTTCGTAGCAAACAATTTCTCTCAGTGAGGAACATTATAAGCCTAATCCCCCAATTCGATACCAATCTTCCACAAATTAGAACAAGGATCAACACTAACCACTTCCATAATTTCATATTCCAAATAGTTTTTTTCCTTAAAATCGGAATAACAAGGCTACAAATTAAACCGCCAGTTATTGCAATAAGACTTACCCATTCAATGACAACCATGGTACCAATTTTAACACTCTTAAACTCTTCAGGTACATCTTCGTCTAAGAAAGGATCATCATCGTCGTCTTCATACATTGGCGCCGTCTTTCCTAGGAAACCCGACTTCATATTGACCGTACCAGATTTTGGTATCACACCTGAACGGTCTGTTGGGGATGCCGGAGGATCCATTAGCCTAGACCTTGTCTTAGTTAATGACATTCTTCGATATGATGCATTTGTTTTATTAGATGGAGACCGTCGAATTTCTGAACTGTGGTTATGATTCTTATGGTTATTATCATCGAAATGATTCTCATCACCCCTTGAATTCGATGAATTACACGATGTAGAATCATCTTGCACGTTACTATACATGGCTGAAGGACGTCTAGCCAACTCCGAGGTTAAGGACTCGTGGAACGAAACACGAGTTTCCTTTGATCCATTATCATTGTTGCTAGGGTTATTATTCGGGGTACTCTTATATTGTAGGTTGCTACTAATATCAGGACTTTGAATGTCACTAGGATTTCGACTCCAACTCGAATAATCCGGGTGTAACGGAGGAAGACCTCTACCACTTTGTAACACTTGACGTCGAATTTTAGTTTGATCATTATTTTGTTGTTGTAGCTCTTCCATGTCCATGTCCATGTCTAGTGACATGTCACCTTTAGCCTTTTGTTGCTCTAGGAATTGACCTATGAGCTTCGAGGTTGGATCATGATGACCACTTTGTATTGACCCTCCGGACCCTGTACTAGTCCGTCCATCTTCGTCTTTAATAGTGTCGTCGATAGGCTTAGGGAACGAGAATTCCTCGGAGGATCCTCTCCATAGGGTACCATGAGTATCATGGCTAGTGCTCGTCGTGTTGTTGATGGCCGTGGTATCGTCTTGAGGATCGATTTTAACGATGAATTCATCTTGCGACGAAGGGCTTTTACCACCAACGTCGTGGATGTGGTGGGGGTGTGGTGAAGGAAGGGGATGTTCTATTGTGAGTGTAGGTGACTCGTCGTCATCACTACCATTGGAACGATTTTTGAAGGAGGAAGAAGAACCATGGGAGGAGCCATTGAAGGATGATTTTCTTAGAGAATAATCCATGGTTGTAACAAATAATGTAGTATATTTTTTATGATCAATTTTTTAGTACGTGCTCTTTTTATCTTAGTTTACTAAAAGCGGGTGAGAGGAAAATGTGGGTAGTATTTGTTAGTTAGAATGTTAGATTAAGAAAAAGAGAAAATGAAGAAGAAGAGTTAATTTTTGCTAGTTTGATGGAGTAACTAACAACTTTACGATTTTATGGGTATGTATGTGGAAATTTTAATAGACATGTGTGGAGTGATTAGTGGTAGAGGCATAGATTAAAAGTTGTCTTTTAAACTTGGAGGGCAATTTTGAGAGTTAAATCATAGACAAATAATTTCATTTAATTTATGGTCCCATCATATTCTTTGACTAACCAACAAAAAATATATGGTTTCTTCATATAATAATTTTTGCACCATAGAATATCGATTCTTTTGTAGTATCGTGTACTAATGTAGAATATAACAAGCTAAGTTTTTGAAGAATCAAACACTATATAACATACTAATAAGTTAAGTTTAAATTATAAGAAATGAGTGAACCTTACAACTTTAAAGTTGGGGCTTAGATCAATTATTCCCAAAAGAGGTATATATGGTAGGAAAACCTTAACACCCATGACTACTAAAGTGTCTAGCCCATGGTTAATAGGCAATATAATATATCTCACTACTCACTAGGTAAAGCCTGCTGGTTCATGCAGTCGTCTAGTTTTATCGTTATTATACTATTTAGCTATTATATCTTCAACCATTTAAAATTTAACTACTAACAACATTTTTGGTCTTATATTATAATGACTAGGACACTATCCAAGCCCAAAACTAGTTAGATACTTAAGAATTCATATTTATCTTATAACTAGGATAGTCTAAACTTATATAGCACTTCCTTTGATTTTTATAATCACACCATTCGAACTTTTACACTATTCTTACATCTCTCTTTGACTATTTTATTTGGTTTTATACCTAATAGAAAAAAAATATAATGGCGTGAGATCTTATTAGATTCATTTTGATTTATCCTTTGGCTATCAAATATTATAATATTTATTAAAAATAAATAAAATATGTTGATAGCCAAAAAATTTAACATTGACAAACATGAAAGTCTAAATGATGCAATTAATAATAAATGAATTGGAGGAATTGAAGTATTTAATATTCATAATGAGTAAATTAAAAATAACGTTTGAATCTCTTTGTTAGTTAAAATAAAGTCTTGGACACATTATACTTTTGCTCGTGTTTTTATGGTAAGGAACAAAAAGGATCATGATTTTTTGGTCCAATTTTTGCAAGTCAAACACTTGAAAACGAGAAATGGTGAGAAAATCCCCATCCCTAAGCACTCTTGGGCAAGATTTAAATCCTATACTTCTAAGGTACATGGTAGCTAGAGGTGGCCACCGTGCGTGTCATGCGAGCTCGTCGGGGTTAGGTGGGTCGTAGGTTGGGGTTTAATTTCATGACACGCACAACCCTTGTAGGGGTAGGGTGGGTTGGGTCGTGGGTTAATTGGGTCGGAGAAAGTGGACACACCAAGGCTGGGTTCGTGGGTTAGACGGGTCGTGGGTGGGTCGAGTTGGGTTTGTGGGTTAGATGGGTCGTGGGTGGGTCGAGCTGGGTTCATGGGTTAGATGGGTTGGAGAGTGTGTCGAGCTAAGTTCGTGGGTTAGATGGGTTGGAGGGTGGGTTGAGTTGGGTTGGAGGGCGAGTCAAGTAGGGTTCGTGGGTTAGGGTTGGGTGGGTCGAATGGTTAAGTGGGTTGTGTGGGTCAAATATCCAAGTTTGTTTTTTTTAAATAGTTTTAAACTTTTAATTAGCTATTTTAAGGTCAAATATATAATAAGAAAAGTAATTTGGTATGTTTGAAATAATATTATGTACATATTTATTTTTAATGTTGTTTTAATTTTTATAAAATTTACAATTTTATGGCTTGCTCTTAATTAATTTTAAATTAATTAGATTTATTTTGTTAGTTAAGTGTTAATTAATAACTAACAAATTTTTTTAAGTGTTAGTTAGTATTTTTGACTAATCACGTGTTGACACGTGTAAATTAAACTTTCAAAAAAAAAATTACCTATTCAACCGGTTATAGGTCACTTGAGACCATTGAGAGTAAATTCACATTAAAATTCAGATTATTTCAAAAGTAGGATTATTTTGGGCGAATGAGGCAAAGTTGGGATTATTCTAGTCAATTTTTCCTTATGCAAGTAGCATTTTTCCTAAATGCAAAATAAGATAATTTTTAAAAAGTTTATATTTCTATTTTACCCTTATTTTAATTTAAGCCCTTCTTACTCCTAACTGTACTATGTCCTCACAAAAAAAAAAAAAAAAAAAAAAAAAAAAAAAAAAAAAAAACTCCTAATTATATAATCATCCATATTTTCTACCAATTAATTTGCAAAATAACGTATCTAACTTTTTATCCTATTTGATTATTTATACAGATTCATGGACAATGATAAATTGCACTACGATGATTTTTTTTAAGGCATGTATATTTTGTGCTATTTTTTTCCCGCAAAAATTCATTAATAGATGAACAATTGAACAATTAAAATTTACAAAATAAGAGTTAAGTATAAACAAGGGACTCAATTCTTGCAAAATGTGGGAAAAAGGAACTCTATTTATTTTACATAGGAAAAGGGGATTGGGTTAAATTTTTCGGTGATAGGGGTATTTTTAGCCGACTTAACTCACCTTTAACCCAAGAAGAATTAAATCCCTTGTAAAGAATTGAGTCCCCTCATTATTGCCTTGATTAGACCAGACAAATTCAATCCCTTCATTAATCATTCCTGCTGATTGTTTCAAAAATATAGCCGTTTGAAATTAAGAAAGTGCAACAGTAATAGAAAAGCTTTGTTCTTGAAATTTTTTTAATGTTTGTTATTTTAAAAAATTAAAAAAAAAAAAATCTTTCATTAATAATAATTATAAGCTAAAGCATGTTCTTCATCTCTCTGGTTTGTAGCTTATTTGTCTTGCATTTGTAGCAGAAACACACATCACAATTTTAGTAAAGGCTTGTAGAGCCCTAAAATTAAAAAAAAAATTAAAAAATAAAAATAAAAATTGATTATCGATATGTCCTGTGTATATTGCAACAAAAGGTCATTAAGGAGAGTTTCTAAGACAGTCAAGCATCCTTTTATAAGATTTCTAATAGCCCAAACTATAAAACAAATGGATGGGTGTGATTATATTAGGTGGTAGGTGGGTTGACAGTCCACCTAAGTTAAAGTTAGCTTAAGATGGTCATGATTTTAAAGAGAAATGTGGAGTAGGAAGATCGAGGATGTAATGAAGATGATGAAGAAAATAAACATTCAAAGTATTGTAATTCTATGCCTTATTTTTGTTCCAAAAAGAGGAAGGAACTCTAAAAAAAAAAAAAAAAGACCAAAGGGACTCAATTGTTTAACCAAGGGGACTCAATTCTTTCCCTTATTTAATTAAAACCCACCGAAAACCCAAACCCATTTTAGCTCAGTTCCTTTTACCTCTGTAAAATAGATAGAGTATTCTTTCTCTACATTTTGCAAAAATTGAGTCCCTTGTTTTATACTTAACTCACTAATAATGAGACTTTTACAAGGATTAATATAATGTAGCGGTTCGAATTTTCGGGCATTAATGCAATACATCTGTTCAAATTTCTAGGGATTAATACTAAGTACCGGCGTCAATTTCCAGGACCTAATAAAGGGTATCGGCTAGAATTTCCGGGGCCTAGTAGAGGATACCGTTTCAAATATCCAGGGCCTAATAGAGGGTGCCGTTTTCAAATTCCGGGGCCTAATACAAGTCACCGGTTTGAAATCTCGGGGCCTCATAGACGGTACTTGATTGGAGTTTTGGGGCACGATTAAAGGTAGGCCTGATACATGAGAGTTGACTTACACGTAGGTAGTAATACTAGTAACGAGTCCTAAGGAAGCAGTTACCTTATATCTATGAAAATTAATAGACCCAAATTCATGTCTCCAGAGCCTTATATCAAACAAATTAGATTGCCGGAATCTTGCACCGGTACCCAAATTATACGGTCGGATTCATGCACCGGGACCCAAATTACACTACCGGAATCTTGCACCAGGACCCATATTATACTACCTAATTCGGGTATCGGTGCCGAAATCAGATTGCCAACGTTCATTAAAAAAAAGGAAAATGTAGCAACTGGCATTGCATAATTCCTCTTCAAATTGAACAACAAAAATGCAATACAAAATGGGAATTAATTGAGCGCAAAATCATAGTCATAAATTGTAAAAAATATGTAAACCTTAAATTTGAAAATTAACCACAATTTCAAAACTTAAATAACAATTAGGAAAATGGGAGAAGCGTAACGAACTAATCAACTAGGCATACTTTATCAAGTGTTCGATCAATGGGGGAAAATGGCAGAAGCTGCTTTCATTATCAACAAAGAGGAGCGTTCTTCCCTAGTCCCTACAGTCTACAGAGCAAATGGAGGATATGTTTGCTTAGGAAGGAGTACTGTGCCTTATGAATGGAATTGGGGTGGGAGTTTCATGTAATATGAAATTGGACTGTGCTTATGAAAATTAGATAACAATCAGACCAAAAGTTCGTGCTGCCCGCGGGCTCGTGTTGAATTTTTAATTTTTTGTTCACTACACGGTCCACCCCTCGTTCCTCGTGTTGTGCATGTGCCGCCTGCGGGGCTAATCTAATCTCGATTAGAACAAAAAAGGTAAAGACGCATACTGGCATTCCAAGATCTGACTCGCTGCCCATTCGGACTTCAGGGTCAACCCGGCGGCTTCTATGAGGAACGCAGCGAAAAGGAGGCTCGAGGGCTTGTTAAGGAAGGCGGCAAGTAAGGTGAAGTAGGGTCAGGAACAACGAATCTCTTTTCTTTATGATATCTATTTGGCAAGTTCGTTAGTACGGGTAGTTCCTACAAAGGATCGGACTAATGACGTAAGTCCCGAGAATGAGCCCGGATCCCGCTTGCTTAGCCTGGCCCTTAGCATTCTTCTGCGTGGATGCCTTCCATGGTTCTAACGGCCTGAGGCATGTGTAAGGTACCGCCGCTCTCGGGCGGACTTGACCTGCTTGCTTCCAAAAACATGATTTTGAATTCTCGTCAGGGATAGCAGAAACTCATCGAGCTAAAACCCCTAAACGATTTACCTGATGATTAGAGAAGTATATCAATTTTTTCTAAAACCCTTATCAAAGGCATATCTTCATGGGAATTGGTTAACCCTGGGAAGAGTGTAGGTTCAACCCCTACTATGCTTGATGTCAACCCATTTGCACAAATCCACAAGGCGGGCCCCCGGTACTAATGGTCAACCTAAATTGGGCAAAGGCTTTCAGAAGCTTTCTAGACGTCTACAAATCTGCTAGGCAGGAAATGTTTACATTGGGAAAGAGTTCATGCTATCATGTCGCTAAAAAGTGGGCTTTTTCCTAAATAAGTTATTTGCCTCGACTTTTTAAAGTAGTGTTAAAAAGCCTTACTTCATTGCTCCAACGGAGTCTAAATCTACACACTAAGTCGCGATATTAATAGGAATCTTTTCGGTGGAAACAGAAGAAGAAGAAGAAAAAAAATTGGTCTTTGGAGAATGCGGTCCACATATGGGTGGAAAAACGCTTGCACAAAAGATCATGAGACAAGGTTACGAACCAGATTTGTCATAAAAAAAAAAAGAGAGATTTTTTCCTTTACTGTTCGAATAGACACATCGGAAACTGGCCTATCCCGAAGATGCTTGAAAAGCGTCCCGGTGTCCTCTGAACTGAGTTTTCCTTTTTTTGATGTGAGTGAGGTTTTGCCCCACAAATTATGATTTAAATAGAAACAAGAGCAGGTACCGCATGTGCCGTAGGAATGGGATAACTATTTGAAAGCAAGGAGAGGACCAGATGAAAGAAGATCAGAGCCGACCGAGGTTGAATGAATTATTCCACCTGAATTCTCGATGTGAAAACACAGAGACAAAGGGCTGATCTTTGAATAGGAAAAAGAGTGGATCTGCAGGGTCCCAAATGAATTGGCTTATTCGAAAAAAGCCCTGTTCTTTGGAAAATATATATAGTGGCTGGTACTGTGAGGGAGATATTGTCTTATATAAAATAGGTTGTCACGAAGAATCAGCAGCAGATGTTAGAGAGAATTCCTCTCTTTATATATGAAATTTTCTCTTTATTTATGAGAATTTGGGTGACGCTACGAAAGCGAGGCTTTCTTTCCTGTCCGGTCAATGAGCCCCCTTCGCGAGGTTGACAAAGCAATCATCGGAGGCGACAGGAGTGCTTTCATCAAATGATGCATGTAGGTTGAGCCATTCGCAACCCATTTCGGCTGGTCGAAAAGAGTTTCGCGTAGAGACGACTGCTATCCAGGAATAGTTTTATATGTTAGCTCGCGGGGGCGGGCTTTCCTCTATGGTAGTCCCGCTGCAGACAGGATGACCGGATAGAAGACCGATTTAATCTCAAAATGAACCTATTTATACAACTCAGGACTAAGAAGGGATTTTGCAACTCGGAAATTCTCATTTGAATTGATGTCCTTTCATTGATTCCTCCTAAATTGCATTGATTTATCCTAAACATTTCATTTCAATTGGAATTTGGTTATTCATCGGTAGGGCCGGCCCATGCTCGGCTCTAGTTGTGACCTACTAAACAATGGTAAATTATCATCCTAATTTTTAAGTAGTACCTCCTTCGTTGCATGAAATCTTTTCTACTTTATTTTTATATTAGTCAAAGGTAGAAAACTTTAATCGGCTTTATTACATGAAACTCCTATATTCAGTATGTTAAAATAGTACTCAGTTTACACATCATGTAGGATTATTTGGATTTCACATAAAATTTCATAATATCATTTTTCTCATAAATTTAACTCATTCAAGAAATTATAAAAAGAAATTATTATAGTTGACATGCATAAAAAAAAAATGCATTTTACCGAACGTACGAAATAGAATAACAAGGCGTTTCTCTTTTGAGCCCTTACTCGAACCTCCCATCCACAGGAGGTGGATCCAGTAATAATTAAAAAAAAAAATATTCACAATCAAAATCAAAATCAAAATCAAAATCAAAATCAAATACGAAGTAAAAAAATTCACAATCTATCAAAAAAATCTCACTTAAGTCCTCAACTTCTATCAAAATCAATTCAACCCCAGGTGTTCTTACTCACTCACAATCAAATTCACACTCTCACTCTTTCTCACACTTTAACACATTTTAGAGAGAGAAAATCCCCAGAAAATGGAGAGAGAAGGAGTTCAAGAGAGAATGCATTCTTCTCGACGAACAGCAGTTTCAGGCGACGATGCTGAGAACGAAGAATCCGACGATGAATCAAAGACGAAGAAAACCGTCGCATTTTCAACTCGTTTCATCAACTTCGTTTCTCGCTATGGTCTTCTTTGGCCTTGCCTTGCTTTCACTTTCATCGTCGTTTTATTCACTTCTTCTGTCGTTTTCTACACTCGTTCTCTTGTTTGTGTTTCTTCTTCAAGTAGTGGCTTCTTTCAACCTCATTCTCGTTTCGCTTTCTTTGGATTTGATGGGCTTGATTCTGATTTTGGATCTCTTGGTGTACCCTGGTGTAAGTTCTTCAATCTCTCCTTTTAATTTTTTTTGGGTTTTTTTTGATGACTAATTGAATGAAATTGGATCTGGATTAGATTACTGAATGTATGTTTTTGATGAAATTTATCTGGGTTTTTTATTATTTGAATCTGGGTATTGCTTATTAAGGGGGTTTTTGAATGTTTATGATTTGTGTAATTTGAATGAAAATGGGGTTAGATTATTGTATTTTTATACAAGTTTTGGGAAATTCGGAAATTAGTAGCTAGATTAGATGTTATATATGCTACTCTGTGTTATAGATGTTATACATTTGGAAGGCTGGATCTGAAAATTTGTTGATTTTGGAATATTGATAGCATTGTTTACTAAACATATAAGCTACATTATGTTTGATTGAGAGAGCTTAGGAAGCTAGAATTGGGTGTTGCTCATGTTTACAGCTCCTATACAAAGAGTTGGATTGAATTGAAACTTTTTTTTTTGGACCTTTAGCTTAAGAGTAAATTAGATTTATTTAGGGTACTTGGGTTTATCGATTGGGCAGTTTTTAGTACACGCGTGGACATAATGAGAAAGACTTGCCAATCGCGATTAGTTGAGCTACTAGAATTACCAATTAATTATCTACTGCATATTCATACTTAGATAATTTATTGTAGTATTTGTCTTCAGTAGACTCTTAGGCTGCTTTTGGTTTGATGTAAAACATTTTCAATGAAAAATTAGTTTTCATGGAAAATCAATTGCAAATAAGTTTTCCTTTCTTTGATTCCATCAAGAAAAGTTATAGAGAAATTAAAAATAGGGGTGGAACTGTTAGGATAGAGGAGAGGAAAGCAAAAAGGAGGGAAGGAAAATGTGGCTTCCCTTGTTTTATAAAGGAAAATGTTTTCCACCATTAAGAATGCAATTTTTTACTATTGAGAAACCAAACATAGGAAAATGGGAAATCATGATCCACGAAAATATTTTACATTAAACCTAAGGAGGCCTTAATGAAAAGCTCATTGGATGCACTTAATGTACCATGTCATTTATGAACTGAACTAACCACAATTTTGTATATGCATCTCCTTTGTTTGAAGAAAGATGCTAGTTGCAATTATGTACAATTTCTTATGTCCAGTTGTTGGTTAGTATGAGCTTTCAGAAAAGGAATGATTATTTGGCATTGGCACATATATTGCACGATTGGTTGGGTTCTCTTGGGTTCACGGATAACAGAGATTTGGTGTATGCACTTACATGCTGCCCGTGTGCTTTGTTGCGTTTAAAAATGACATGGAGTTGGTTGTGACTTACGATAACCGATCACAATAGCCTTACTTCTCCATCTCCTGTATGTTTGCTTTTGTGTATATTTCTAATTGTAAAAGCCTCACTTATCTATCTCAAAAGCTTTAATTGCTTCCGTAGTTTAAATAGAGGAATTCATCTAAAGTAGTTGATTGAAATTTTGGCTATCCCAAATCATGTACTGCCTTTCTAAAGTGTTTACAGTTGTGTAAAAGTTGCTATTTTGGAATTTAAGAATTAGGGTTCATCGTTTCAACATAACTGTCAATTATTGTGTAGTTTCTTGATGTATAGATAAGATTAAGTTTTACCCTGAATTGTCAAACCCTAATCATAGAATTCCCATATGTTACATCACATACAGTTAAAATTACTTGAAAACTTATAAAAATGCCAGTATTTGATGGGGGAAAGCAAGAAATCTTCAATCCAAAGCTTTGAATAAATTTCCAAATTTTAAAATACAGTGAGGTAGAAATTGAGGTGTGGTATTGATTTCTGATGTTTCTGAGAAAAAGCTGAGGGATTCTATTTGTGGGCCCCCTATAGTGCTATTAATGTCATCATCCCAAGTGATAGTGGTGCACAATATTCTCTATCACTTGAAACTTATAAGATACAAAGTAGTAGTAATCTTTGTTTGTTTGACAGTCCAGCAGGTGCTGCAGCGGCGGAGCTTTATTGTTCACTAAGATCAAATCCTAGAATTATAGCTTTTCCTTTTTTTTTTTTCCCCATTTTCCTCTCCTTCTTCATTTTGACGTTCTCTATCTACTGATTTTAGTTCCTCCTCTCCTCTCCTCTCCTCTCTTCACCTCATCTCTCCTCTCCTCTGTCCAATCTGCAATTCTGGTAGTCCGGTGAGCATCTGAGCAATTGAAGAATCAAGACTTTCATCAATCTGAAAATCTGAAATAACAAGGTCAGAAGGTCTGAAATATATGGATACATCTAAATTGAGATTAGAGAGATAAACTTAACAATCACAAACAAGTGCTGCAATCTAGAGATGATAACATAATGCAGTTTTTTTTGGGGTGAGCAGACCATAACAGAGAAATTCACGAATTGGCTTCAATCTTTTTAAGCTATGCCATGAATTTTCACACCTTGAGCTCTCTTAAAGTGTCGAGAAATTCAAATGGCATTTATCTGCAGTCAGCCTGATTTAATTTAGTTAACATCTTGTTCCCTATGCCAGAAGCACAACCAAAAATTAGGCTCATAAATTCTGTCCTTATCTGCAACTCTGCATGAATGCATATATATGGAATGGCCTATTTATTCTGCTCGTTTAATCTATATGCGACTATGCGAGGTCACCTAAAGCACACTATTTGAATCTACGATGAGGGATTATGTCTGTTGAATATGTTGCCTTTGTGCTATGTGCCTTTATCATGTTTTATCAGTGATTCTTTTGTTGACCTTGTTTTCCATGTTTATAGCTTGTTGTTTAAGTATCATATTACGTAGACAGACCCAAACATGATCTAGTTCTTACGGTCTGCACCATTTTAATTGTTCTTGTTGGCAAAAGGCAGATCGAAACATGGAAAATCGGTAGAATGGACTTCCAAGGATCTCATTAGTGGATTGGAAGAATTTATACCTATATATGAAACTCGGCCGATCAAAAATAACATGTTTGGCATGGGATTTGACCATAGCTTTGGACTGTGGTTTATTGCAAGGTGGTTGAAGCCAGATCTCATGATAGAGAGTGGCGCTTTTAAAGGGCATTCCACATGGGTGCTGCGACAAGCTATGCCATACACTAGGATAATATCAGTGACTCCTCGTCATCCTGAGAAGTATCTGAAGAAGGGTCCAGCTTATGTTGATCAAAATTGCACATACTTTGCAGGAAAAGACTTTGTAGATTTTGGAAATGTTGATTGGAAAAGTGTAATGAAGAAACATGGGGTTACTGATCTCAGTCGAGTTCTTATCTTCTTTGATGACCATCAGAGTGAACTGAAAAGGTATCATTACCTAACCAACAAATGTTGATCGTTTTGTCCTTGTAAACACCTTGCAGCGTTTGTTTCTACGTTTTGTTTCCTTTGCTATAATGCTAATGATCCAAGTCACTAATTAAGGCTTCTTTCTTTCCTCAATATTCTGCTTTTGATAGATTGAAACAGGCACTAAAGGCTGGTTTCAGACATATCGTCTTTGAAGATAATTATGACACAGGAACTGGAGATCATTATTCCTTGAGACAAATTTGTGATCAAAGTTATATAAGAGGTACAATTCCTTGTGCTTCTACCCTAGTTTTCATCTTAGCTTATTTCTCGTATGGTTTTCATCTTAGCTTATGTCTCGTATGGTTTTCATTGAATAATGCACAGTGTACCACCCTGCCAACCCCACCTTGTCTGTTGGAACTTTTTGAGGTTTTTCAATGTTTTCCTGAACACCCCTTTCCCCCACCCCCCTTTCTCTCTCGTTCTTCTAACACCAAGTTAAACACAATTCAAGTGCTGAGTTACCTTATAATTGGTATCATATCCTTTTATCTTTAAACACAATCCAAGTGCTGAGTTACCTTATAATATGGTGATCAAAATTAATTTAAATTAACAATCTTAGTTGCTAATTTTGCTAATAATTAAGCTAAATCTGTTTAACTTTGTTCCAGGAGGAGGCCACAGTTGCTTCAAAGAAAGCGATGAAGCTAGAGTAAGAGCAAAAAGGAAACCATTCTGGGAGAAAGCTCTGGATATCAATGAACTCTGTGGACCTGGTGAATCATGGTGGGGTGTGAGAGGCTATATGCGCGATGACTTTAATCATAGCAACAAGTTAATCTCCTACTCTGAGCACTTCCAGAATAGTAGATTTGTTGAATCAATCTTAGATGTCTTTTGGGAAGTTCCACCAGTGGCCGGTCCATCTCTAACCCACCAAACAAGATATGATCCTGCTCGCTCTGTTCCACCTATTGTTGAAGATGGTCGTTATAACCTCTTCCAAAGGCTAGGTCTAGGTAGACTCGAAACTTCTGTATTTAATGGGTACACTCAAATGGTATATGTTCAGATTTCCGAGCCTGAATCTTAGTTTGTCAAAAATATATGCAGAGGAAACATTTGTTCAGATTTTTGGCTTTTATGCATACTGTCAGCTCAGTTAGGTAATTTTACAGCAATGATATATTTCTTCTTTCACCTACCACTGTTCCATTACCTTGTTCAAGTTTTGTAATCATAACTTTTTACTTTCCACCTCTAACCAACAAAATTATTGAGTTAGTATGTAATTGATTTCTTTGGCTATGATGTTATATATAAAGTATTTTTTTTCTTTTGCTTTTGACTTCTTTGGTTAGGCAAGATTTGCTAGATACTGTATTTTCTAAATATCATCTTATTTATTTTGAGTGTAATATTTTCTCCTATATCAATTATGAGCTTTTGAGAATTCTGCAAGATTTTAGTGAGTATATCATAAGTGTATCGTCATTATATGATACTATCCCCCTTTTCAAGTGTTACTTTGAGCTGGCATTACTTGAACTTGGGAAGATGAGTTGGATATGAAGTTGATTTGCGAATAGCCACTTTCTTGTTTTCAGACTGTATTTTTACAAGCTATTTGCATAGTATGATTTCTTCTCCTTGTTCTCGAGTCCTTAATGTGTACTTGTACATTGTATCTCCTTAGATTTTGTCGCATCAAATGCATCACTTGCCGAGTTTTGATTTATTACATGATTAACATGTGTATATTTGGACCCTGGAGTATATAGTGCATTAAGCAACTCATTAAATTGAAATGAAAATTTGAGAAATTCCAAGTTTCTCAACATATGTTTCTCAAATGGCAAAAACGTAAATAAAAGCACTTTTTTTTATTATTCATCGGCAAAACCGCTACTTCACCGCTTCTTAAAGTAGCGGTTTTGCCATAAACCGCTACTTGAAGTAGTGGTTTTACCTGTAATTTTACAAATTTAACCTTTTGAGAAACAAATTTTGTTTCTCATGTTGAGTAACAGGGGTGGCCCCTAAAAATTTGGCGAATACAATCCAAATATAATAATAAAATAAAATAGAATAAAAAAAATGAATATGATAATTCAACCGTTTAACATTATAAAGAAACTATTCTTAGGCTAACAAATCATTTTCTAAAAGACTTAGATGCAGGTTGAATTTGAAGCTAGGATGTCCAGATTTTTCATAGAATTTAAGTTTTTTGGTGGGATTAAATTATATTGAACATTAGACTAATTTTGCCCTTTCATCAATTGAATGTGGAACTTTATAAATCCAAATTTCATGCCTCTTGAACTCAAAATGTTTCATAAAAAAAGGGATCTATCTATGCACACCCAAACTCAGGAGGTTAATATAAAAGCTTGAAATGTC
Organism: Chenopodium quinoa; assembly: GCF_001683475.1. Classification (NCBI taxonomy): domain Eukaryota; kingdom Viridiplantae; phylum Streptophyta; class Magnoliopsida; order Caryophyllales; family Amaranthaceae; genus Chenopodium; species Chenopodium quinoa. Next base: position 305,344 of record NW_018743014.1, on the reverse strand, counting down.
TACAATAATGTATATTTATCTAGTACATAATAACTTTTTTTTTCACAACCATTAAATCTAATAAACTCGTAAACACTCCCTAAATTTCAAAACCTCTTGAAGGCTCCTGGTGTTCCACTAGATGCCTCCTTACTTGCTCTGATGCTGCCTGCATCTGTTCTCAGGCTTCAGTTTTGCACTTCTCAGTTGCATTTGGAGCTGCCAACAAGAAGATTTGAGTCATCAATATTTTCAACGAAAGAGATTGTCAAAGGAAATGAATGAATATCTTTGAGCAACATTTGGGCATCCACATAAGTTTACAGACAAATAAAGCTTTAGATTAAGCTGACATTAATGAGCCATAAAATTATCAAAGTTCTATTACGACAAACCTAGTCCAATAGCTTCTGACCCTTTCATGATCCGAAGCTTCCTGCAGTTCTCGGTGAACATCCTGTAACACAGAAACAATTGATCAGAAGGGTCCAGAGCTATCAGCATAACAACATAAATGTCCTTCAAATGAAGCAGATGAGCAATATTTCTTTGGATGATAAATTGAGAAAGGTTAGTTTCAAACCGCAAGCTTGAAACCATATACTTCCCATATCTTTCAATTATTCCCTTAACTTTAGAAGGTAAGATACCAAAGCCGCTAGACAGGGAAGGGGCTAGGGGGATGATACCAAAGTACCAAACAACCCGATTGACCAGATCAGAACGGCAATTTGATCCCATTACACATGACAGGTCCTAACCACTTTTAAGGAATTCAACATAAAATGGGTATCACAGAGTAAAATGAGTTAAATTTAAAATTTGAATCACAACTAGAACAGTAACAAACCCCATTGGACCAGGTTGCCACAATGATCATGCTTTAATCCTATTGCGAAGCAAGAAATTGTGCAGTAGGGTGGTGTTGATGTATTTGACAACCAGAAAATATAGTGACCACCAAGCCTCACCAAAAGGCATTTCTTTCAGTGCAAAGTCTACTATGAAAAAAAGGAGATGAAGGACAAACAGCACTTACCTCCAGGGCACATCACCAACTAACATCCAATCACCATCCTTGTCTTCGTATGTCAGCACATATTCAGCATTTTGAAGATCTGTTGATTGCCTCTCGCCCAATCCATCCTGTTTTACATGCCCATTGGAGCCATACTGACCTGCACCATAATCGTTAATACTAAATCGGTCAATTTTTACTCGTCTGATGATGTCAAGATCATGCATGCCTTGGAAACTCATTATACCGATTGATTTTAGCTCTTCTTATAACATAAATGCTTCCACATCCAAGGAAAACAACAAGAATCCTATGTTTAATCAAGACTTTAAAGATAATTGTGACTACTCTGTTTCACAATGACATCCTACTTTTGTATATACGTTATGTTTCAAATGTACTGGACCAAATGCTCATATAACTACAAGTATGTGCATGTACTGCTCAACTTTGGAAATTTCGAACTATTCAAACACTTTACATGCGAGTTTCCTGATTAGGACATCTATAATTGAAATGAAGTAAAATAACCATGTCCTAGAAGTAGGATTCACTCATTTCCTCACAAGATATAACCATTGAGAAAGATCACGAATTCACAACCGTTAATTATAGTGGAAACTGACAATGTTTATGTACTCCGATGAAATTATATCACCATCTAGACCATTGAAACAAAATAAAAAGAGCCAAACTGAAGACGGAGAAATAAAATATACCAGTTATAAAGCAGCTGAACATCTTCTCTAAAGCAGAAGAGAGATCCATATAGTTTCTATAGGTTTGGAGGTCCACCTTCCTCAAATATGGAGCACCATCCATGCTAACCTTGACATAGAGGCATGCAGCTCCTGATTTCTCCTCCGCCTGCCCATTGTTCTTCGCAGAAGTAGATGCCAGGGTATTCTTTCGGAAAGATCGAATTGGTGGCCATCCCACAACCTGTGTCCTGTTCCAAACAATGAGTCAATAATCCACGTACACAAAAGGAATCTTAAAAAAGTAAGAGGATCACAACTGAACTATATCAAACATAAGGGTGAGTTTATCCCCAAACTCGAACCCAGACTTCAGACTCTGCCACATCAGCTTTCCACTAACTTTAAAATACTTTTTTATTATTCAGATTCATACAAGAATTTCTCCAAATTTACACATTATCCCAAGACTCACTCCAAACTCACTTAATCCTCTTCAAAATATATTTATTTTCTTGTAAAATATCTTTAATTATTTTTTAAAAATTATTGTAAACTTTTGGTTGGTGAGGTGACCAATTTTCATTGACAACCAACCAAAATATGGCAGGATTTGTTCCCTTGCAGGGGCGGAGCCATGTAGGAACAAGGGGGGACGGTTGTCCCCCCATTTTTCCAAAAAAAAAATTAATTTATGTTAGCTTAAATAAATGCTGTAAATAAGAATAAATACCTTACATGTATACCTTATATAACAAAGACAACATTTGGTCTGGTGGTTGATGGGCTTGAGTAAAGCTTGTATTTCTCTTTGATCCTAGGTTCGATTCTTTACCCGATCAATTTTTTTGTTTCTTTTTGCTATTTTTGGATTTTATTTTTATTTCATTTTATAGTTTATACAAAGTGCTCCTATTTAACTTCTTTTTCTTGTTTTTGGATTTTGCCATTTTTTTTTTACTGGTTTTTAAATTTCATTATATAGTATGTAATTTATATATACAAAGTATTATAAGTCTTCAAACCTCTAATTACTCTCATTTAACTGTTTAATCAAGTATCGCCTTGTTGATAGTGATTACTAATGTGTTATTAAACTATTTGTAATGAACACATGTCTCCGTATTTTTTTATCTCTCTAATTATGTGTGCCTAAATTCTATTTTTTTTATAGCTTGTTTGGAACTAAGTTTCCAATTTTATTTTTAGTCAAAGAAAGTTTATTTATTTATTATTATTTTTTTTTTTAAAATGTAACCCAAATCCCTTTACATCTACTATCAATTTGTGTAAATGCTTATCATTTGATAAATCATATTTATCGATTATTAAGGATTACATACCTTAAAATTAGGGTTTACCAGCATAAAAAAAAAAATTTGGTTAATAAATTTCTTAATATGCAATTAATTTTTTAACAACTCCTCTTTCACCATATATTAATAATTGTCATATCTCATAAGCGATTTCAAATATATATTAAACAATTTATGTGATCAATTTCTTTTTTCTTATAATTATTGTCGATTATTAAACATCTAAAAATTGTCCCCCCAGATTACAAATCCTGGCTCCGCCACTGTTCCCTTGCAAAGTCTTGAAATGGGTTTGGATTTTCCAAACTCCATGCAAGACTCACATGAGTCTTGAGTGAGTTTATTGCAAGAATCTTGAGCAAGACTCATGTTAAGACTTTGCTCAAGACTTGCAATAAACTTACCCTAATACTAGTAGCTAAATCATACAAGAGACATCCAAAATTTCACAAATTTGAGACAGAATAACATAATGAAAAGTTCTATCATCCATTTCAGATAATTCTAACACAACACCCTTCGCATATACACTTCTACCCTTCATTATATGGACTCTTCACTTCACCTCAAGTACTAGCGATTCTCGCCTAGACTCGAAGTGTCCGAGTATCCAAACCAAAATCAAAGACAATGCAATAGAGACATATTTTAAGACACACAGATATAGAACAGCTTCAAAAGCAGTATAGATGCTTCTACTTGTGCAAGCATACCAAAAGATGTATACAAATTGATCAGAAGTAAATACAATTAATTTAGCAAGTGCAATCAAACAATTTCCTGTCAACAACTCATCAAAACAGAAAAAAATGCAACATAAATTCAAGACAAACATGCAAACATAACTACATAAGTTATACTTGTATCAAATTAAACTAAACATAGTACACAAATAAAACAATATTTTATAATTTTAGCAGTAAATTGTAACCAAATAAAATAAAATAAAATTTACTTGGAAGCAGGAGCAGAATTTTGATCATTAGCAGCAGAAAGTTGAGGCTGCTTATCCTGAACAGGTTTAGGAGAAGAAGGGATATTGTTGTTCTCCACAGAAGTAAAATTATTACCATTTTGCCCTCCATCTTTACTCAAATTAGAATCAGAATTTCCATTTATAGTAAAAACCCATTTCTCACAACCATCAATTGCATCTGAAAAACCCCTTTTAGCCCCAGAAGAAGAAGCTTTAATTGACCCATTTTGGGTTTTTCCTTCAAAATCCTTACCAAAAATAGTAACCCCAGGTTTCCTTTCAGGTGACTCAGAACCTGGTAATCCAAGACTTAACTCAGTTTTCAGAGAAAATTTGGGTGAATTTACAGAGTTTTCCATTGAAGAAACCTCTGAAAACCCTATGTAACCATGCTTAAATTGCCTAGACATTAAACTTTAAACACCCCACTTGAAGTATTACAGAGAAAAATACAGTGAGTAATTGAGATATAACCTTGAATTAAGTGGAAAATGTAGATGAAGAAGAAGGAAAGAGAGCAGAGAGAACAAAGATATGCACTTATTAAAGAAATGGATTTGATGCAGAAAAGAACCTTCCTTGGCCCTTTCTGTAGCTCTTTGCCCCCTCCTCCAAAGTTTCTTTTTTATTTTAATGATGATGAATATTTTGTTTTTCCAGAAGAAAAGGCAAATTCTGGTAAAAAATAAATTATACAGCGCGTTTTGTACATGACTAGTCATATCATATGGTCGTTGTAAAAGAATAAAGTAATCCTTATAGCACTGATCGAGTAATTCCTATAAACTGAGCAAGTAACCTCTATAACACTGACGAATTGACCCCTGTAACACTGATCGAATTTCCTCTATAACAATAACGAAATAACCCTCATAATGGTTGGTCACACAATGTGGCAAGCCACATATAAAAATTGGTGAATTTTTTATGGGTTTTATTTTGCTAGATCAAATAAATCCTCGGTCTCATTTTACTTATTTGTTTTTACTAATTTTTGCTAGAATTTTTGGGTTAATATGATAAGAAAAATGAGACAAAGAGAGTATTTTAAATATGTATATTTTGACAATCGTTCATAGTCAGAACATATACATTCTGCTTATGGAGTTAAAACACAAAGACTAAAAGTTACGGAGTATTATGGCCATGTTCTTTAGAGCTTTTAGAACAGAGTAAATTTCAGCATAGCAGACCAGTAGTTATTATTATTATTATTATTATTATTATTATTATTGTTATTATTATTATTATTATTAACAAAAACCTACAAAGTTAAACGATTTACAAGAAATTAGTAAGGAGCCGAGATACAATCTGGGGCCCCACCCCTCTAGCTATAGCGAACCCGATTCTGCTGAAGATGTAAACAGCTACACGAGCACTAATATCCTGAGTCCTAGCAAACGCCTGAACCCGCTCAGCAATCCCTCCTTCTCTAATTCCCCTATTGAAGAAAAGGAGAAAGAGAGAAAACCATAGCCAATAGCCCTGCAACGCAGCCCATATTTGTCTAGCTTCCACTGAGCTGCAACCGACGCAAGTGACCAGGTACAAAGTCAGATAACCCAAATTGTGTTAAAGGAGAAGACCTCCGTCAAGTCAACACACAAATCAAGGCCTCTGTCCTAGGAATAAAGTAACACATCTGCAATCAACCCAACGCCAACCTCTTTCTTGCAAAAATCCCAGACCGAATACAAATATCAACAAGGGTATCACGAACAACATTATGCCGATGTTTAATACCCACCATCCTTGCACAAGACATTGCATGGTCCCCAAAAATATCCCCATCAAAAACCCTTGAGCAAGCTGAAAACGATGTCAAAACGGAGAATAAACGAACACCCAATCGGTAGCAAAGAACACAACGATAAGCCTTACCATTCATAGTTTGACCCAAACCCAAGATTGGGACCGCCCGCAACCAGATGAGTGATCCCCCTACTCGGACTTCCATAAGGAAACCTGACGCGGAGATAAGAAGAAAGTGGATATTGCAGATGCAGTAACCTTTTTGAAATATATATCTGTCAATTTTTTCATGAGTTTGGGGGCAGCGATCTCATTAGAGTTACTCATAAGTTCAAAGTCCACAGCCCCATTAAAAAGACTAAGAGCATCATCAAAGGCTGGTCCCGGATCAACAATACCAAAATTGCTAAGAAGCGTAGCCTGAAGACCAGTAGATTGCAAACGCGACGCAAGGAAAGCATAGTGCCGAACATCACCCGCTGAATAAACACCCAGTTCTCCATAAGCAAAAGGTAAGGTGGCAAGTCGCCATTGCCAATCACCAAAACCAAGCCCCGAAGCAGTGACACTGCGCTCCAAAGAAGCCTGAAGGACCACATCAAAAGATAGCTGGGCCACTTCAAAAAGACGAGGAGGACAAGTGCACATAGCAAAGTACGTAGAGTTTTGAAACCCCAGTACACGCACGAAGTAGTAACAACTCATATTGGGGATCATCAAGCTTAGCAACATCATCCATTAGCACAATGGTCTTGACACTCTCTGCGAAACAAGTTCACCACAAAAAGAGAAATCTGCTCTAACAGGACCACCCAGCAACTTAACACCATGTATAGGACGAGCAATTTCAAGAGGAAAGACACCCACGAGTCGGCTATGTGGGTCCTTTGATGGCCAGAAAACTAACATGGAGGCCAAGACGAGGTCCCTCCGCCAAAATCAACTTCATAACCTTTCCTACCACCAAGGTGTCACCAATAATAGTGTCATCATCCAAATACCAAGGCTGTAAACATAAGTCAAAAGAATCCCTGATACGACACACCAACGGATGGAGAACCAAAGCAAAAAGCAAAAGGCCAAGAAGATCACCCTGTTGTACTCCTTGACATGATCATAAGGTATGCTCCCCATAAAACAACCTGGCTGGAGTCAAAAAACAGAATTCAACCCAACTAGAGAAAGCTGGACAACGAAGACGAACCTCACGCAACATAGCCGAACGATCAATCAAATTGAAGGTATTATGTAAATCCATCATCAACATAAAGAGGCCAACATCACCACCACGAGGCTCAACCAAACTATTAACAGCATGAAGGATAGTCGTATCGTAGGCACCCTTTTCTTCAAGTCCGGAGACTAGAGCTTTGATAGGAAGTGGGAAGCGGCGTCGGCTGATGAGTGGTTATACAACGGTGGTCCTTATGAACTAATTGTTCCCTCTCGTACCCGGGCAGAGCGCGCACCTCCTTTAGCAACGCTCCGCTCTGTTGCGACCCCAATACCGACACCCCAGCAACAAACTGAAGACCTCCTAAATAGCTTCCCAGACTCAGACCAATTAAAGCAGCCCCAACCTTTGAAACTAAACGCCTCCAAACAGTACCCATAACAATAGGTCGAATACCACCACCAGGCTTAACAAGTGACGTGAGAGGAGCACTAGCAATATATTCCCCCAGCACAGCAGGATTATTATTATTATTATTATTATTATTATTATTATTATTATTATTATTATCCAATTAAAAATTGTCGTATTTTATTGTTTATATTATCGTTAAAATATTATCGTTTTTTTAGCGCTATAATTATAATCTTTTATTTATGCTTTTTATAATTGTTATATTAATTATATTAATTAATTATTAATTATTAATTTTATTAATTATTATTAATTTTATTGATTGATTATTAAATTTATTAAAAAATAATAAATTGTTCGTACTAATTATAATTATTATTATTATTTATTATTTATTAATATTAAGTCAAGCAGATTTCAATAGAGCAAAGCAGCTTAAAAGAACAGACAACATACCCATTGTAACACTTTGTTTTAAGATTAAATCAGTAAGAAAATACTTCATATAAAAATTAAGAACGAGGAGTGAAACAACTTAATATAAAAATTTTATTAGCTTTCGAGTATACCAAGAGCTAAGTGGGTAGGTTTATTAAATGGGATAAAAAAAAAACAAATAAAATAAAATAAAAAATAAAAAAAACCTTAATTACATGTATCTTTAGACTTTAGGTGTAACTGAGTGTATAATAAACTAAATAAAGGATATAAAAGTTAAATAGTTTGATTAACAGACAAAAACGCTTGTTTAGACCGTCTAATACAAAATCAGCTCAAAATAAAAAGTGTAAATTCTTTCTTTGCAAAAAAAGGAAACAACTTGAAAAAGTTTTTAGCAGAAAGAAAAAAGAAAAAATAATTAAAAATTGTAAAGAAAAAAGGGTGAGCCTGAACGGCAGATGTTGTTCCTTCATCCTTAAAAAAAAAGTAAAAATAAAAAAATAAAAAATACTTCTTCCGTTCTTTTTTACTTGATCCGATTTGACTTTTACGCTATTCAACACCCCTTTTTTGACCATCTTTAGTGAATAATATGTAAGTAAGAACATATTCATTTGAAATCTTTTTAAATTTATTTCAATAAGTACTATCATAATATATAACTTTTATAATTTTTACTTATGAATAATTAAAATTATTGATCGTTAAAGTTTTGCATGAACAAGCGTGATAAAAGAAACAGGTCAAGTTAAAAATAACATAGGAAATAATAATAATTATTATAATAAAATAAAAATAAATATAAAATAGAAAAGGTTTAGCATATTCTTTTGCGTAGTTTATTTATCTGTTGGACCAGTCCCTTTTATATTTATTATTCTTTGTCTAACCTTTTAAAGAGTATTTAGCAGACAATTAACACCGACAACTTACTGCAGAATTTCCGGCATAAACACCTTTTTATCCGTATTTGGTTCTTCATTTTGTCATCTTAGTATTCTCCTAATCTTAAACTACTCTTGGATTTCTATTTTTTTAACTTACTTAAGAATGTTGGTTACCATATTAATATTGCTTAATTCAAGACTATGTTTATTATTTTAGCATTATTTTAAATGATTTTAATGGTGCTAATGAAGTAATGAGGTACAAGGCCCCAAAAATTTAGCTGATTTTTTGTTGTACAAAGCTTACTTCATTTGTTTGACCTTTGCAATAGTGGAGATCCCATTATTTAATGTTGAATGACTTCACATGTATTATGTACTAATGTAAATATAAATATGTGCACCTTGAAAATATGTGTGATGAAGCTTATATCCTCATCGTTTACAAGTACTTGATCAAAATTTCACCAAAAAAATACGTTTTAATTGGTTTTATCTAAGTTATCCTACTGCACGTAACAAATTAAGTCCATAAAATTATGGGTTCACTTCTTTTGTTCACATGTCCTCTTACTACGTACATGAAACTCTTAACACTTTTAAAATGCAAGTCATATTGGCAACTTGAACATTCATTCATACAAGATTAAACCAATGACTTATCAGTTTATCACTAACTCAATCACTATCCCCAAAGCATACTTGTTTTTTCATACACAAAACAAATGATAATTAAAAATCAAAAGTACATTCTTATTTAAACACGATACAAACTCGATCAACTCCAAGCGTAGAACTACTAGTAATTACCAAACTAAAAAAAACAACAACAACGTACTCGTGCTATATAAACACAGAAAAGCCAAAAGAGATTCAAAGCAAGCAAAGGGTGGTACCAACAAGTTACTATCATAAAATAAGGTGCATGGCTCGTATTAACCGCTAAAATAATGCAGTGCTAACAAAAACACACACACAGAAAGTAACATCTCGATCGTGTGAGAGAGTGACATAACAAAGATGAAGCTCTGAATTAGTAGTACTACTTCAATACACTAGTATCTTTCTTTACTCTTAAATCTTAATTTTTATACTATACTATAAACAAGTTTATAATACACATGTTATACTTATAGTACCAAGTAAGATACTTTGAGATTTTGCTCTTTTTTATAAACTTTTTCCTACAATCCAAACTAACGTCACAATTCGACAGCTAAATCACACGCTTGCAAACGACTTTATAGGAAAGACCTTTGCAGACCATCCAGAAAATATACCAAACATTGGCTAATTTTAAACTATGATCATTTTTTAAGTAATGCTGATCATACAGAGAATATTACATGTTTACATCTACTTAATAATAATCCGTTAGTCGTTACACATTAGAATTAGACAATCATATACGAAGAATGTCTCCCATTAAGTATTATGTCATGTCTCGTTATTGTCACAAAAAATCAATAATATTTGGTCTAGTGATAAAAATTGTATTGAACAAAAGGCGGATCTTTATTTAGGCTAACAAGGGCCCGGCCCCCCTAAGTATTTATGAGTTGTTCAGATCATTATAAGAAATTTCATGTCTTTTTATTGCATATAAAAATTGTGACATGGTAGTTAAATATTGTTATTTTTGAATAAAAGGTTAGGGGGATCAAACTCCCCCCCCCCTCCCCCCTTCCCTAAACTTTTTAGCCCAAGATCCGCCACTACACTAGTAGTGGGATTACTTCTAGGGCTCTTTGAAGGTGCTACACACCTATACTACTATGGGATTCTCTAATCCCTTCAAGTGGGATCTCTTACCCTTTCCTTCCACTACCACGAGCCTTTAATGTACAAATCATGAAATCAACCAAATACTCTACATAATTAGTCAACATTAAATGAGCTTATTCTAACTTAAATTATAAGTATATTTAGAAAAATAACTTATTTTGCATGGAATTGCTATATTATTTGGGTGTTAAATTGTTTGGGGAACAAAGAAAAACTTATTTTGTCTATAACCATCTTGAAAAAAGTAGCATATTGTGTCCGAATTTATATGAACTTATATTGTCTAAACTTATCTTAATTTATCCGACCTAATTTATCCCCACTATTATTTTTTTCTCTTTCTTTTTTTTTTTTTGTTTTTGAAGCATCCCAACTAATTTAATCTTATAATTTAATCAAACATTTATCAATTTTTTTTATTTTTAAGACAATGTAGATCCAAATTTCTAGAAATTAGGAACAGTCAGCGGAAAAAATGGCAGTTTTTCTGCTTTAATTTTTTAAATTTAGCAATAGATTTGTGTTTTGTGGATTCATGTTTTTGTTGATTCGAGAAACACTGTCGTTTTGCTGTCTTTCACTCTGAAATCTTGAATCTGATTTAACAATAATAAATGTGAAATTTTGATTCAGAGATTCTGGGTTATTTTGTAAGAGAAGAGTGTGAGATTTCAGTGGGAAAATAACAGTTGATTCAACTACATTTTAAATCATATAAATTACTATGTACATTGATTTTGGTGTTTGAATTATGTAATGAAGAGAAAAACAAAGATTCCACTAGAAGGTTACGTATCATAGTAGTAATATATAACATCACAATAGTTGATTTCCTATTATTTTTAACTCTTGAACTGTATTTTTGTATTAAAGTTGACAAGAATTCTATTCACACAAAAAGCATCTTAAAATTCTGTGACATTATTTGAGCTAATTTGGTAAGTATTAAGACGATTTTGTTCCTTGATAGTACATTCAAAGAATCGACTTTCTTTGAATGGTTAGTATGTGTCAAAGAAGTTGTTGATCAAGATCAATACATTTGGGGATGAATGGATGATTACTTGATTAGTGGTGGTCGATTGTTTTGATCAATGACCCTAAATTCTTATTCTTAAACACTACTCCAAATTATTTATGTTAATTAAATATGTTATAATATGCCTTAAAGCATTTAGATTTCTAAAAATTATCACAGGAATGATCTCGCTGCCTAATCAATGCGTCGGGGTCTAGTTCTCTTGTAAATATAGCTAACACATTGTTCAACTATGAACTATGTAAAATTGTGTTTTTTTTTTTTTTTTTTTTTTTTTTTTTTTTTTTTTTTTTTTTTTGGCATATTAATCGATCCTTTCACATTTGAAACAAATTGGGTAGTAGGTATGTGATGATACAAATTTGACAAATTCACTCATTTTGCCTCTCTTTGTTTTCATTATTACAAAAAGATGCAAAGTGATGGGGTTCGATTCCTCATATCCCCCATTCCTGTGATAGGGTGGGGGCCCTCTCCGTAATTTACCGTTAAAAAAATGTTATTTCTCTTAAAATTATCCACATCAATTCTAATACAACCATCAGTAAAGTTATTGGTACAAAGTAATGGTCAAGATATCAAATTAAATAAACAATTGATGTGGAAATACATTTCCCATGGTATTATTATTCTTAATTGATAGAGTATATAAACCGATCTTGGTATTCAACCATCAGTTTAACCTTTTGGTTGAAATGATCCATTAACATCGAGTCAGGTTAATGGATCATTCAACCAAAAGCTTAAGCTGAGATATGGTTATTGAAGCCTAAAATCGGTTTATATATTCTATCAATAATATTGATGCAAAATAGGTTTGAAAGACACGTGTAACAATAGTGGTTTATTTGTACTTTGTAGTTGTGTAGTTAAACAATGTAAAACTCATTTTACCAAATATCTTTTACACACGAAATAATAATCTTAAATTTGTCGAACACAACCATCGATATCTTGAGAACTTTGGAGGATTTGGGCTTGAATCTTCTTCATTCAAAATATCCAATCAGCTCAGATCATTACCAAACACAAAATACCATAATGACCCATTTAAATGAATTTTGCAATGAATATCATTGATCATAATATACAATTATGCATGGTAAATTGATAACACATCCCCATCCTCAAACTGGCTAGTGTTATTCTTCATAAATTTTCATTGAATCCCCATTCATCAATGATAATGAAAATTCATTATGAATAAAAATACATTGATAAAAAAATCATCATTACAATAGACATTGACAAAAGATTTTTACTACAAACTAATTCAGTTTTATTATTGACTACTACATACCAAAATGAGTTTGTTGTTACAATAGAACGAGGTAAAATTATTAAATTACATTTTTTTTAACTTCTTATAGTTATTGAAAAGCATCTATTCACCATGACTATAGTAAAATATATTAGAGGACTAACTTAATCAAAAACAACAAAATTATTTCGAAATATACTTTTTTTTCTAAGATGAAAATTCCCCACATCTTTAATCGTAGTTTCTTTGACAATTATACATACAACAAGTAAGGGATTTGTTTACAATTTCTCATAAAGTATACCAAGATTACCAACTTCAACTTAGAAAGAAAAAACACACCAATTAATCATCAACATAAAATATCCAAGTCTATAATTGAAGTTTATAATCATATTTATTTCTCCTTTTTTCCCTAACTTATTGGCAGAAACAGCTGCAAAAAAGTCAGAAACTCAAAGTGCCCAAACACAATGTAAGCCAAAAGTCTAAACAATCATCATGATGATTTCATTTCATATTAAAAGCAAACAACAAATTAATAATAACCTTACTTACCTTTATTATCTAATGAAATAAACCAAATAAAGTTAATCCTTCATTACTTTAATAAGATCAATATATTAATAATTTTGACTTTGTTTACTGTGTTTTGCAATTGCATGCAGTAAATAATTAATAGTTTTACTTTTACCATGTTAAGTATTTGGACAGGTTAAATAATCCCATGTAACCCACGCCCGTATCTAGGGGTAATAATAATGTTGCAAAACAAAAGCTGATTGGGCGTGCTATTAAAATCTAACCATCCAGATTTGATGTTTTTAGAGATCTGACGGTGTGGTATCATTATATATGGTCGTTGGGAGATTGGGGAACATTATCGGTGACTTCTTCTTGACTCCAACATAAAGTTTGTGCCAGAGACTCTTAATAGATCACGTACTCCGTACCTGGATATATAATGTAAGGCATGTTCTTTTGAGCTTCTGAGCAGAGTCGAACATATTTCATTAGAATAGAGCAGGAGTTAGCAAAGCAAAATAGGTGTCAACAAAATAGAGCAGATTGTTAATACTCATGCAAAGCAGCGCTCAGCAGAACAGATCAGACTTTATCAGAGCAGATCAGACCATATCAACTCAAAAGAACAGGGTCTAACTTAAATAAGTGATGGTGTTTGTGGGGATGGTCGGATTTGACAAAATTGATCCGACTTAAATTATTGGATTTGAGTTACGTATACGGAAATGATTAGAGACCATATATAAATTGAGTTATGTGGATTTTGTTGGTGCATTGTCTACGAGTAGGATAGTAAACGATATTATTTGGGTCTTAAGGGACCTTTGAGTCCTCTAAGACCACTCTCACTCATGGTAAAAAAAATGTCTTTCTAGATCTCTTTATCTACTTTCTCACTTCTCTTTTTGACTTTTTCTTATGGACATTTATTTTAACATACAACTCCTCACACACTCATGATCTAAAAAAATCCACACCACTCTCTCCAGTTACTATTATTATTATGATTCAAAAAATAAAAAATTACTATTATTATAACTACTAATAATATTTATATAAAGTAATAATAGGATAATTAATTACTAACAATAATAATAAAAACATTAATAATAATCAAATTCAGTAGAAAAATGTGATTTTTCAAAGTATATAAAATATATCAAAATGGGTAAATGAATTATGAACGTTTGTAATTTTTATTTTTATTTTTATTTTAAATATGTTAAGTTGGTTAAAATAGTAGTATTTAGATTGAATTATTGGGCTCTACTAATTACTGTAGCGTTTTTAAAGTGTAATGGCTATGGACATTTCTGATTTTCCTCATGGGCATTTATTTATTTTTTCCATGAGTGGGATGCAAGTTTTTGGGTTTTTACCTTGAATTTTTCCTCTGGGCATTTTTTTTACCATGTGTGAGCAGGGATAGCAGTGGATCTGGACCTGCCCCAAATCTGTGGATCTAGATCCTTTTTCACGGATATGAGTATTCAATTCAAATTTTGGACTCAACACATCTGGGTTGAATTCGGATCTTGTTGTAAAAAAAGATTTGGGTTTTTACCTTGAATTCCCCTTCATAGAAATTTCTTTTACCATGCGTGAGTATGGATGGCAGTGGATCTGGACTCAACCCGACCCGTGGATCCAGATCCTTTTTCACAGATAAAAGTCTTCAAATTTTGGACTCGAAAGATCCGGGTCGGATTCGATCGGGTCCTGTTGAAAAAACGGGTCTGTGTCCGAGTCTAACCTCCTGACCCGGATCCATCTACCCGTTTTATAATTTCTCTAAAAAAAGTGTTTGTTTCTTTATTCTAGAATGTTGATGATGTTAGTAGTGATGAAGATTATCCCGTTTGGGAAATGAATTTTGAATGCTCATACCGGATACATCATCATTGTTTTTTCAATTCGCTTGCTCGTTAGTAACATCGTACTTTTTTTATTGTTTGTAATGTTTTTTTTTTCAAACAAGTATACAAGTTGGTTGCTTTGTATTTTTGGATTAGTTGTATAATTTTAATAAACTTAATAATCCCCCAACGAAAGTTTGAAATGCATTTTTTTACCCGAACATTACATTTGTTGCAAAAAATTAAGAAAAACATGTGAGACCCGCTTTGGACCCAAACCCAGACCCGGATCCGGCGGTGGACCCGTCGAATCTGGATCTGGTTCTCCATTTTCCTGACCCGACGCATCCAGGTTGGATCATCCAAGATAGAAAAACGGATCTTGATCTGGGTTCATCCAGACCCATTCCAGATCTGACCCATTGTCATCCCTATGCGTGAGAGTGCTCTAAGTAAATATGTTTTATATGTTGGAGTCATGAGAAATCTTGATTATATTGATGTGATTATGTAAGTATATATAGCACAAGAGTAAGTAATAGAAAATGATTAGATATATTATTTGACTAGGTACATTAGCTAATAACAATGGATATCTTTGATTATCAAACTAAAAGAGTAATTCATCAAGGGATTACACAAATTATAAACAATAACTAATAATGATATCATTATCCTTTACACGACAAACTTCCGAAACGAAAGAGCGATCTTAATTATAGTATGGCAAATCTTGTTCGATTTAGGAATTAAAGTGTAGGTGAGAAAGGTTACATTGTATTGTAGTTCTCCAAGAGGGTTTGGAGAGTTGAGTATTGGAAGGGTTTCTTTTAAGGAGATAAAGAAAACGAGGGTTTTTTTAAAAGGAAGGAGTTGTGTGAAGCTGTTTAGGAGTTTCGGGGGGGGGGGGATGTGAGATATAGAGGAAAGAGATGAAATTGTGATTGTTTTCATAGGAGAAGAGTTACATTATCGTCATTAAAAGAGAGGAGTTTGAGTTTCTCCATAAAAGTTTGGAGAAGTGGGTTTATGTTTGGCAACACTCAGTAAATAGACTATAAGGGTTAAAAATGAGATTGTTTCTCCATAAGGGATTTGGGGATTTATTTATTTATTTATTTTTTATAATTGACATCTCATAGTAGATCAACTACAGGGTGTCGGTAGAGTTGAGCGACAGTTTGATTTGGGTTAGAAGCTTTTCGGGAAAGGAGCACAAGTACGGTCACCATCATGTGTCAGTGTCAACAAAAGCTTTTTGATAGTGTAGCCATGGAATAAAAGGATGTAGTAGCGATGTAATGGAAGCAGAAAAATACTTGGCTATGATGATTATTAAATTATATCTTATTAATCATAAAATTTCAGAATTTATAATGATATTTTTGGATTTTTTTATGTAATTAATTGATTAAATTCCTAAATTAATTATGTTTTTGGTTTTTAATATTTTAAATAAAAAAAAGTGACTGCAGAAAATATTAGAAAACAACCAGATTTATTGATATTTTCATCAAAATAATTTAAAGATAAATTTTAGTTATTTTCCTAATCATATATAAAATAAAACCAATGTAAATCCTACTTCTTTTCACACTTTAATTTCTATCTTTTCACACCTTAAATTACCAAATGAAAAACTATAATATTTTCCTAATTATTTTTGTAACTTAAAAAAATATATCAATGGTAATGTATTTCTTTTCACACCTTAAATTCTATCTTTTACCAATCATAAAACCCTAATTCCATACTTCCTGAACACACACCCCTCCACACCTCTCATATTTTTCACACTAAAACCCAATTCTCTTCTTTTCTCAAATGTTTTCTTTTTCCTAAACTTTTTCTTAACTTTTTTCGTAGAATAATCCGCCTGTATACATTTAAAGCCAATTTTTTAGCACTTTTGGTCTTTTTTTTAGCATTTTACTACATCACGGAAAGTTTTTCCTCTAAAAAAAATAATTGAGGATAGGCACAAGAATATTCTAGAAGTTATGGCCTCTGCAAATTTTGTCTATTCTTTTCTACACGAATTCATCTTCTTAATCTTATTCCTTTAATTATTCCGTGGAGATCGTTTGTGATTGTAATTGGTGGGATAATAATTTTTGAAGGTCAAGCAACGTTACTAGTCTTACTACGATAGGTGGCTAGACCTTTGATAAAGGTTTGATGTTTTTATATACGTATATGTTTGAATTAATGTTTGTATGAAAGTTTGAATAAATGTTTGTATGAATGTTTTTATATATGTTTGAATAAGAAGTGTTCTATGAGTGGTTGAATGAATAAATTAAGGGTTTTGATAAATTAAAGTTTGATCTTCAAAGTTTTTAATCAATCTTAATAAAGGTTGTTTATAAATTATTGGATTTACAAGTTATTGAATTAAAGGAATTAATTTAAAATTTGAAACTTATTATGGGCCTGAGTATTTAATAATTATTGTCCCTCTATTTGGAATTGGTTAAGTAAGACTATGATCTTTTTATGATATGGTTTTTTCTCAAGTATAACCTTTTTACATAAAGATACTAGCTTGGGGGTGTGCACACTTAGGAGAGGAATTGGTTTTGGGAAAGTTTATGCATACTTGTATTCCTATGTTTGGAAAGCATATATTGGAAAGTATAAGTTTGGAAAGTCTATTTTGACATGTTTAAATTGAAGTAACTATTTCAAAAGCATGTTTGTCTAATAAAAAAATTTGACATGTCTTGCACTTATATGTACTTAGTGTTTTGCTGACACTTATTCCTATTTGTTATTTGCTCGTCCCGTTTTCAATTTTGGTAAGCAATTGTGATTTCAAGTGGAGCCTATATGCTGCATCGGGAGTTCGGGTTGGTCATGTACATAGATAGTCAAGTGTTATCCATTTGAAGTATCATAATAAGTTTGTACTCAAGGTCAATTTAATTATTAATAAAATAAAGTTTGTTTTGGTTTTTGCAATTAAGTTAGTTGGTTTGAGTTAGCCTTACGTTTTCACGCGGCGGTAATATGCCCAAGTTTATCTCTACGATATTGTACACGTATTATTCTATTATTTCCGTAGAGGAAGATTTGAGGGTGGTACAAAATGGTATCAGTTGGCCGAGTCATAAAAAGATTAAATTACGAAATAAAATTGGTGGGTAGACTTAAGATGGGCATATAGGATAGAGTTTCGCATTATTTTCAAAAAAAATTATTTTCTCTTTTTTGGAAAGAGGATTGAGAAAGGATGCTCAAGTTTTCACTCTCTGTCTAGGAAATCCTCGGAGGGTGAGGCTATTATGGGTGTGACTCTCTGTCTAGGTAAGGCTCTCCCCGACGATGTGGCCGGGTAACTTACCTGGGAGACTAAGTACACTATTATTTTCAAGACTCAAGTACACTATTATTTTCGAAAATAAACATAATGAATTGAAAGCATGTGTTTTTTGAAGTAAACGTGTGAGTTATTATGTGCATATAAAGTTGGTATAATTAGTTATACCTTGAGTATAGAGAGGTCCGGAATTGTGATGCTCATGGTTGGGTAATTGTAAATTATAATCGTTGCTTTGTTCGAATGGAATTTATGAGTTTTATTTTTAAATTGCTTATTCGAAATAACATTCATGCGTTTTATGTATTGAATTAGTTAATTATACATGTCTAAGAAGATGTTGGAACAAGAGAGAATTTCTTTGATATTTATTAGGAAAAACTGTCAAGGATAAAACAATCTTTGGTCAATCTTCCAAAAATAAAACGACCTTTTGATTATTCCAAAATAAAACGACTTTTGACGGACATTTGCTCAAAATAGAATATGATTGGATGGTAACCTGTTTAATAGGTTATTTGTGACGCATGACACAATGTAATTGGTAGAGGTTTTTGTTAAAAAAAAATTAACAAATTTCTTTTTTAAGGAAATGGATTTTTTTTCTTAAGAAAAAAAAAAAAAAACATCACCTCCCCATCAACGCCCACCCCTTCACTGACCACCTGCTAACCAGCAGTCGCCACCTCCACCATCAATCCCCACCTCCCGGAAACCACCAGTAATCCCACCCACCCTACATCCCTTTCCCTGAAACAACTAGAAAACCCACTCACCCTACCTCCCTATTTATAACAGATGTGTGTCAAAGGTCATTTTATTTTGGAGTAATCGAAAGGTCATTTTATTTTTGGAAGATTTCGGTCAAAGGTTATTCTTGACAATTTTTCATATTTATTATATGAAGAGTGATGCTATTAGTGTTAGTGATTTTATAACTGGTATAACATCACTTGCTACCTCAATATGAGAAATTGGATAACGAAGTTATAATTTAACCTTCTTGGCTAGTTCTCCTAGCCATAGTCCACTTGCCTCGAATTAAGAAGTACGAGTGTCTCTGCGTCTCTTTCAAAAGTATGAGGATGTGGCTAATGTGATTATTGAATGTGATGCTTTGATCTTATAAGATTTAATGATTATCTAGAGATCAATAAGAAGTTATTTTGGATTAATTTAAAAAATTGTCGTAATCAAGACATTTTGAGGATTTATATTGTCCAAGTCTTTACAAGATTTTGAAATCTTGTACATTAAGTGTGAAAATATATATTTTATATGTGGCAATGACGAGTGAAAGATTATAAACGAAGTATAAATGTTGAAGTAAAGTACATATACATTCTTGGGATATATGAAATGTGATGTCGTACTTTTGATTTTCACTAGTTGTGGCATCGCGCGCTACGCGCGCGACACCCCAATGGCCCCGACTATTGTCCGTTAAATTGTCTTCAGCTTTTTGTGATATAAAATAACATTAAGGGAAATGGGATTCAGAAAAAGTCATAACAAAGTCTCGAGATGTGGGTTATAGTTTGTATAGCATGTTAGTAGTTCTCGGTTGCCGAATATATGGAGTTGGGGTTTTGGGTAGTTTTTATCCGCATTAAGTAGAATACATTTATGATATTTGCCGAATATATGGAGTAAATGGTTTTCATACCGTTGTTACTGTTCCTAAACAAGAGAACTGTTCATAAGAGAGAGGGGGGTAGTCGTTTGTAATGTGTCGATATATTAGAGTTAAATTCTATTAATATATTTGAAGTTGTTTCGAAATAATTACATTGAAATCATAATGTATATTTTCTTTTATTTATTATAGTGTTTATCAAAGTCTTTCGAAATAATATGCTGTTGTTGTGGCTACTGAAATCTGCTTTTGCACTGTTGAAATCATTTTCTGTTTAAATAAGCGTATGCTGAATTAAGCTGTTGAAATAGTTCTCTTGCAAACATAAGCCGCTGAAAAAAAAAGCTGCTGATCAGTCGGCAACGGTTCGTGTGGCACTTTTAACTGTATTATATACAGCCTCTGAAGCTTATCAGCATGAGGTTTTACTCACCGAAAGAGTATTGTTTCGGTATACTAAGTTCGTTTACGATATTTGCTAATAGGTAGTTTATAATTTTCGGCAATGTCTTGTATAGCATGTTTCAGTGTATTGTCTATGGCCTCCAAGACGTAGTCAAAGTAGTGTATAGTTGCCGAAACCGAGATTCATACTGTGCTGTCTTAAGCGTTCTCATATTCCGTGTAGCAATCGTCATTTCAGTTATTATTGCCAGGATCTTAATCATCCGAAGCTTTCGAATTTTCAAGTTAAATATTCATTTATAATCTCTGCCTTGTAGTGGAAGTCGCCCGTAATGTGTCGGATAGATAATTATAGAATAGCCAATATTTCCACTATTTCAAGTATTTAATATTTGGGACGGCATCCGTATATTAAAACACTTCGGTTTTAGACATCCAGTTGTAAACGATACTTTCGGTTTTGCCATTATTTCTGACTTTGCCCGTCTTTGCCCCTTTTCTCATGTTGTTCGGCTTCAAAGCTTTGATCTTTCGGCATTGCCATTTTGTTATAAGAACATCTCACTTTTTCCTATTTTTTTTCGTTTTTTTAATATTTTTTTTTTTTTTTAAAAATAAGGCTGCAAAACAGTTTGTGGAGGATTGCTTGTCACATACTCATATAAGCTTCCAATCTCCAAACTCTCTCGTACATTAATATCTGACTTTAAAAAAAAAAAAAAAAACGCACAGTCCATGCAAAGTTCACTCTCTAAATTCGTAAAAATAAAAATACTAATTTTTCAAGTCTCGGACGTAATTTACATTACTACAGCTTTTAAATTCTATTTCCCAAGCTTTTTTCTTTTCTGCTCTTTCTTGTAAGCTTAGTTACTCTCGTTTCTAAAGCAAGGGAAGAAAAAATGGTGAAGCGTAGATGTAAATTCTGTCTTAGAAAGTTGGTAAATGGGAACGCTTTAGGAGGGCACATGAGGTCTCACACGCTTAATCAATCAGTGTCACACTTTTTATCATCGAGTCATTCACGACACAAATCTGCAACTCATGATAAGGGCGAATTTTTAGTAGCTGAACCAACTGGATCCTCATCACTTGTTAGTCTACAACGTAGAGGAAGTGAGGCGGAGTCGTTTAGGAAGAATATTCATCCTTTTCGAAAGCAAAGATCAAAGCGAATTCGTCGTATACCGATTTCTCCAGCTCCGATCGATTATCATTACCTTGGTCGTCAACAACGACAACATTATGCCTGGGGTTGTGGGAAATCGAGTTCGGTTAACGTGAAGCCGGACTTGCCAATTAGATCGATCGCGAAAATTACTTCCGAGGAAGACTTAGCCTTGGTAAGTGTTCTACAATAACAACGAAGAACGAGCTGAAATACAAATGTGGTACTTGTAACAAAGGTTTTAAATCGTATCAAGCATTAGGGGGTCACAGAGCGAGTCATAAGAAAATTCGAGTTAATGTATCAGAGGAAAATGTCGATAACACTAATGAAAACGAAAATGGAGTGGATGACACGTTGGATTCAACGATGATTAAAAAGGATTATGAATGTACGATTTGTCTAAGAGTTTTTGCTTCTCGACAGGCCCTTGGTGGTCACAAAAAGTCTCATGTTCGTCTCGAATAACCAGGTGGATCGTATTAACAGTTTATTTGATAATTGTAAGATAAACAATAATACTACTTGTCAGGAATCGCCGTCGCAAGGTATAGAGGGGAAGGTCATAAGTGTATGTACCGTACATTCGACGATGACAAAGAAAGTTTATGAATGTAAGATTTGTCTAAGAGGTTTTTTTCTGGACAAGCTCTTGGTGGTCACAAAAGGTGTCATTCTCTTGTTTTGAAAAACGAAGTTGATCATAATAACAACTTACTCGATAATTATGTCGAAGATAAAGATGATTTAGCCGTTTCTGATGTTCATTTATGATCAAGTCAAGAAATTTTATAAGTGAAAAGGTAATTCTTTTTTTCTTTTTTAAAAAAGTGAAAAGATTAGTATTGTTTTGACAGGTCTAGTTGGTATTGAGAACAAATTCTATTTTGTTTTACATTACAGTTAAATTTACTTAAATTCTAAAATTAGTTTTTCGGTTTTCCTGAGTAAAAGAAAAAGGAAATGTATACTGAATTTATTCTTTTTAATTTTCCCGAGTTTAAAATTTGAAAAAAAAATAAAAGAAAAATTGACTTTGTATCGTAAATGATGGTGACTATTATAATTAGTCAAATGCTGTCGTCGGTTTTAAAAAATACAAGAATTAAGAGTATGTCATTCATATTTGGATTTAAAAACTAAGTAAATCATGTGTAAACGTATTTAAGATGTTTTGACAACATACAAGAATCATATATAAATAGAGTTTTTCCTCAGCTATAACGAACATCTATACATAGTTTGCGAATCTTAAATATGTATGTTAATATGCCATGTCATGTAATCGTGTTTGGAGACGCATGTAGACACAATTTGGTAATTGTTTTTTTTTCCCTATTTTTTTTTGGTCTTTTTTCTAATATTATGTGTGTTTTTCTTTTTCGTTTTCATTTTGTTTTGTCTTTGACTATTAATAAATTTATGAATATTATTGTAGGTTCTTCCGGAAGAATGAAATCTGTTGTTGTTTGAATTTTGCACTGCTGTGGAGATTTTTCGAGGTCCTAATAGTCGTATATGGCACGTGCAGCTAGTGACAGTTAGTGAAGATACCAAAAGTATTATGTGTCTTAACACAGGGTGGGAACGCTTTGTTAATGAAAATGATGTGGTCGATGGTGAAATAATGTTTTTTTATTATGCCGGTAATAGGACATATTATGTTAGGATTTTTTCATCGGTTATGGTTGAAAGATTTCCTAATATTGAACCTATGTTAAAAGTTTAGAATATATCAATTTATGTAACTTATATTTGAACTTAATGGATAAAATTTTGTTAAAGGTAATTTTAAATTTAAATATATACTTCACATTGACTTTTTTTTTGGGTGTATACATTTAAAATGATCATCGACTGCTGTTTTTTTGTTGAAGCTACTTCTTAATGCGTTTATTCTAAATGCATTCAGTTGTATATTTAAATAGTTATTAACGATGGGTTTTTGGTAAACCCAAGTATTTGGGTTTAACTGCGATAAAGTGACTAAAGCTTTCAAAAACCGTTTAAAAAATACGCCGAAGGCTAGTGTCGGATTGTTTACAATGGCTTAAGACGCGATATTTGTTGCCTTGGTGTAATTTTTTGTTCCTAGTTTGTTTTTTCTTTCGGCCAATAATATCCAGTTTTTTTCCGAAGGTTGCTGATATAAGGTGATCTAGGGGCTGTCAGCATTAGCCGGTTTCTAAACATCAACGATTCATAATCGTAAGGCTGGAGTATTTTTTTTTTTTTTTGGAGATATGGTAATTATGACTCTGTACACCGTGTTTAATAAAGAATTAAAATTATAAATAATAATTTCTGAAAATGGTTATTTCAAATACTATTTAAGTAATTGAAACCAAAAATATTTCAGAGGTTAAAGTCCTTGTTTGTAAGGATAAACGTTGTGCATTACTTATATCTAAAAATATTTTAATACATTAATATTTTAAAAGGTGTTACCCTACACAATTTGCATTCACTGGGAATCAGTGAACAATACCTTTCTTACACTGCCGAAAATTAAAATGTTTCAGATTTATAGAATTTTAATTGTTATATTATATCCGAAGGCACAAATGACAGTTTCGAGATCCGCTGAATTAATAAAATGGAGATGAATTCATTAGAAATAAAACAGAGATTTGACCGTCTTAAATTGACGAGCTCTGGGTGAAAGAGTTTCAGTAACCGAAATAAAGAAATGTCGATGTAGAATTGTATTCTCCATTGAAGAATACTATCACCAAATAATTTAACAATTCTACACCGAACAATTTTACTCTAGCATTTTAGCAACTTTATTCACTACATGAAAAAGGGAATTTGGCACCGGTTCAAACCCCCTCAAAGGCACCGGTTTTGAACTGTTGGGGATTTGAGGGGTGCCAAGTCCCCAAATAATTGGCACCGGTTCAAAACCGGTGCCAACTTAACCCTTTTATTATTATTTTTTTTTTTAAAAAATAATCAGTTGGCACCGATTAACCGGTGCGAACTCTATTCTTTTTTTTTTTAAAAAAAAAAAAAAACAGTTGGCACCGGTTCAACTCTGAAATTTTAACTCGCGCTCGTTTTAGTTGGCACCGGTTTTCATGAACCGGTGCTATAGGGGGGTGCCTATTTAGTTTTTTCTACTAGTGATTATATATCGATGTAGAGGTCTTGATGGAATAGCCTCGGTAACCGAAACCAATATTCTTTAAAATATTGATTGTTTAGGATACACTAATGTAAACAGTTTTAAGCAAAATACAACCTCTAAAGAAAGGCAAGCTATTGAAGTAGACAGGATTCCCAAGTAATCTGCTTAATCTTATACTCCAGATTATGGTTATATCATTACGGTGCACCTTTCTTAGCGGGTTCATCACCCTCATTTACATTATGCTCTGCTGCCGTGAAACGGAGTTTTTTCGCAACTGTACCTTGGGCACAATCTAAACTGCTCTTCGTGTCTCCAACGGGTGCTGGAGTTACTGGAGAATGTTTGGTTCCACTCATGCGTGTACGACAGAGTTCTGTCCATTCAGCAGTTGAAATCTTTGAAGTGTCGACAGTCTCAGCGCTGCCGATAACAACATTACAGCCCCCATCTGTTATAACTACACCTGTGAATAGAGACGTGTACATATAAATTGTTATGAATGGCTTCTTATATCGTAGAGGGATTTTTTATTTTAATATAAGATACGCGGTAAAATAGGTACCTTTTGACGACACTGGGATCCGTGGAATTTGTATTTCCAACATTTGTTTTTTCCCTTTGTCCTCTTTTGAAAATGGCGTGCTCGGTCCACATTCTTGATGTTCTGTTGGTGTCAATTCTCCGTTCTTATTTAAGCCTGAATATTCAATTTCACTATTTTTGGCATTTGTCGATTTTATTGGTTCCTTTTTACATACATTTTCAGCGGTTCCAACAGCTTTGAGTGACCATACTAACACGCTACTTGAACCAAGGGAATTAGATGGTCCTACCAAGGGAATTAGATGGTCCGAGCTTGAAGAAGGTGGGTTTTTTTACGGAGCTTCTCTTCAATTTCTTGAAAGGAAATCACATCATCCTAGATAATGCAATTGAATAAGTATGTGTCAGATACTGATAAACAATACTATAAGTAGGTGTTTAAAACCGGTTGACAGTTTTATTCAAATTTTAAAAATGTATTATGTAAAAGAGTCATACGAAATCCTTCATGCTTTTGATATCGAAAGCGTTTTTTCCAAATAATTTTTTGGTGTCATTATTGAACGATGTCAATGTTATTGAACTGCTTACGTCAACCGCTTCAAACTTGAAAACAACCCTGTATAGTTCAAATTCGGAAGAGTCATTGGCAAGGCATATATTGTATAGTGTGAATTTAGTAATTGTACTTAGATATTTAGTTATAAAGCGTTGTCAATAAACGATATATGATAACATTACAGACCTTGGACTTGAAATACAGTTTTTGTTATCATAGACAATGCATGTGAATTGCCTCCCTTCTGGATAACTGCATTTTCTTCCACAGCTAGAACAACTTGTGTAGACAAATACGTTTTCCAAAGCAGCACTTGGAATAATCGCCTGAATCCAATGCTTTTCCTCCATTAATGCATTTGCAGCCTGCATGAACGCGTCGAAGTAATATTAATATTAAACAGTTCTATGTAGTCGCCGAACGAATCTGTATACCTTTTTTTCTTTTAGCTCTTCAATTTTCTTCATGGATTGTTGTTGGGTGTAATCTCTTATTTGTAAAACTCTCGATTGTTTATCTTGCAGTAACTGCTTTTGTGCAACTACCTTGTAGAGGTATAAAGTATCAGAGCTGAACAAACAGTTTTTGTATATTAGTATCTAATATAGTTATTAGAATTACCATTCACGTAACATATTGGCTCTATCTCCTTTAGGGTCATGAATGATTCTCGTAGACATGGTAGTTGACAAGGCGAATGCTGAAAAACAAATGATATGTTAGTCCTTAAAATTCTAGATTAACATTAAGTGATTTGCTTTGTCTTATAATTTTCTAAAAGGAGTTTAACCTCTGCGAGGATTTTGTTTCAGTGTTGTGAATCCAACTACGCTGAATCTTTCGGCCCAAAAATTAAGGGCATCACTCGCAGTCCCTGAGAGGTCATTCCATGTAGAGATGGTCGATGGCTGGTTATGTCTGTAACATAGACAGAGCATTAGTGCTTGTTAGTTAATAATTTGTATAGACTGTATAATAATGTTAGAAAGCATCGTTCACTATTTTTTGTTTACATTTGGTCTGCAATAATGATTTCTCGGACATAGCCTTGGGTATTATATATGGAGGTGACCTGCCGTGCCGCTTCTTCTACAAATAATATCACACCCAATACATCTGTACAGTTACCGATGAAAAATAACATAAGAATGGTAAAAAACTATTGTATTTTAGATTTTCAAGTGTATACTATTATAATTGAAAAAACAAAAACTAAAATATAATTTCTATGATTCCAGGAAATTTGTATAATTTAGTTAAAATTTTTGACCATCAATAAGGTTTAATGTGATTTATATACACGTGTGGTAGAATATAAGTGATGAATTCTGTATAAGATAATACCGTATCTTCCATCAGCAATCTCCAATTTCGGGATTGAAGCTATTGACTGATATTGGGGTCCTACGTAACCAGTTTCAGGACATACAAGTCGAACAACTGTCCGGTGATTGAAATTGAGCTGATATGGTAAATGATCATTGACAGTACGATACTGATTGTCTACTGGCTTGACAGTTGCGTTAGAGATCTCGTACTCTCCATTGTATGCAATGGATTCGTCTTATGCTTTAATTTGATCTCCAAAAAGCGTCACACGCATCTTGTTATTCTAAAAAAAATATAGATACGGATTATTATTTAATGTATTGCCATTTATCACCTAGAGACAACATGCAATGTTTAAATTTCATTTGCATCCCCGACAACAAATATGAGATTTTAATTTCTAAAATCACATGTCTTTTAGTGGCAAGTATTTCGTAAATCGTTGGACATGGTTTTAGTACAAGTAATTGTATTAAAATATTTTCCCTATGGTAAAAACACCGGTAAAATAAGTGTATTATTTCGTATCGTGTAGTGAAGTATTTTTTAATAGATTATCATGTATTGTAGTTAGTGGCGGACTTGGGCTTAGCCCTGGTGGGTCAAGTGACTCACCAGGCCCAAAAAAAAATTTTAAGTTATTTTTTTTTAAAAAAAAAAAAAAAAAAAAAAAAAAAAACTAAAATCAGTTTTCCCCAAATGACCAAATCACGAATTGATTTCAAGCCCTAGCCTTCTTCAGTTCTTCTCTTCGCCAATTCGCCTCTTCCCTTTAATCCTTCATCAATCATCTCCAACTCCAATTCGCCTCTTCGCTAGTTCGCTTCGTCTTCCTCTTCGCATAATTTCAGGTTAGTAGATGCATCTTTCGGCTTTTTTTTTAATTTATTTATTTAATTGTTGATATTACTTGTTAGTTATGAATTAGTAATACTAAATTTGAACCCTAAATCCCTAATTGTTCAATAATCAACTCAATTTCAGAGAATTTTGCATTATCTGAAATTCTGAATTGTGAATTTGTGAAATGTTTGACACTTTGACAGTGCTCTTCGCAACTTCGCTAGCTTGCTCACGCCTCCAGTGCTGGCTGTGCTGCTGGCCTGCTGGCTGCTGCTCGCCTGCTGCCCTGCTCCACTGCTCCACTGCTCTGTGCTCTGTCCTCTGTGCTCACCGCTCTTCGCTTCGTCGCTTCTTCTAAAGTCTAATCTCCTATTCTCATTTTGCTAGTAAGTTGATTTCTAATTTTTAGTTTAAAATTCTAATCTTCAATTTAATTCAGTCTAATTAGTTAATTCTATTAAACTTTGGTTGATTTTGTTGTTGTTTGTTTGGTAAACTTTGAACCTTTTGTTAATGTTGTTGGGTTTTTGTCTTTTTGATGAAATTTGAACCTTTTTGACCATGTGATTATGTGAATTGTGGTTTGTTTGGTAAAATGATCTTTGTAAATAATTTTTATGGGGAATTTTGCTTGATTTAGTTGATTATTTATTCAAATTTCAGAATGAAGAGAAAACGCACTCCAAATGAAATGCAAAACATTACTAGCTTCTTTGCTAAAAAGAATCCTACTTCAACTTCTCTTCCACATCCAACACAAAATGAACAAACTATATCTCCACCTCAACAAAGTGAACAAACTATATCTCCACCTCAAGAAAGTGAACAACATTCATCTCCATCTAATTATTCAACTCAAAATTTCCCTCAAAATGAACAAGGCCAATGTTCTCCTAATGCCCCAATCTTTGGTGAAAGATTAAGTGAACATGAATTTGCTAATCTTCCACAAGATCCAGGAAAGAGGAGAAAGATGAGTCAATCTCATAAAGATGATAGAGATTTAGTGAGAAGAATTTACATTCAAAGAAAGCCTTGTCAGCCCAAAGACTTTATATTTCCTCAAACTTCTATTTTTGGCAAAAACCGTCGCTTTTGTGCTAAGTGGTTTGATACTTGGACTTGGCTTGAGTATAGTGTGGAAAAGGATGCTGCCTATTGTTTCCCTTGTTATCTATTCAAGGATGAAAATTCATTTGGAGGTGATGCTTTTGTTAGTGATGGTTTCAAATCATGGAATCGATCGGATTTAATAAGAAAACATGTGGGTAAGCACATGAATGCACATAATAATGCAGTGTTAGCTATGGATTTGTTCAAGAAGCAAAAGTCAAGCATCACACAAGCCTTGACAAAACAAACCGCTGAGAGTACAAATGCATATAGGAAGCGACTTGAAGCTTCAATTGAATCAATCCAATGGCTTTTACTCCAAGGGTTGCCTTTCCGTGGTCATGATGAAAAAGAAAGTTCCTTAAGAAGAGGTAACTTTCTTTCACTTTTATCCCTTATTTCCAAAGGTAACCCTGAATATTCTAAAGTTGTTTTCAAAAATGCTCCTAGTAATTGTCAACTTACTTCTCCAAAAGTCCAAAAAGATATCATAAATGCATGTGCAAAAGAGACAACTAAAGCAATGGTTGAAGATATTGATGGTGGTTTGTTTTCTATCCTTGCTGATGAGTCCGCTGATGTTTCTGACAAGGAACAATTGGCTCTTTGTTTGAGATATGTTAATAGAAAGGGAGAAGTGTGTGAGCGTTTACTTGGTATTGTGCATGTTGTAAACACTGCTTCTTTGACTCTCAAAACTGCTATTGAATCCTTATTAATGGAGCATTCTTTGTCTTTCTCTCAAGTACGGGGTCAGGGTTATGATGGGGCAAGTAATATGCAAGGTTCTATTAATGGCCTTAGGACTCTTATAGAGAATGAGTGTAAAGAAGCTTATTTTGTCCACTACTTTGCTCACCAACTTCAATTGACTCAAGTTGCACTTGCTAAAAAGAATTCAGATTGTGCTTGGTTATTTGTTGATGTACTTGCACCTCTGTTGAACTTTGTGGGGGGTTCACCAAAAAGGAAAGAGTTTCTTCGTGAAAATCAAGCTCAAAGTTTGTGGATGCTTTGTCTCTAGGTGAACTTGAAACGGGTTCAGGTTTAAATCAAGAACGTGGATTAGGTAGACCTTGTGATACTCGTTGGGGATCTCACTTCAAGACAATCTTGAATGTACTTGATTTATTCCCTGTAATCCTTGGTTCTCTTGAGGATATTGCAAAAGTATCTGATACAATAGATTCTAATAGAGCTCAAACACTTACAAATCTTCTGATGTCCTTTGATTTTGTGTTTGTGGCAAACTTGATGGTTAGTATATTTGAGATAACAAATGCTTTGAATGTGGCCTTACAAAAGCACGATCAAGACATTGTGAATGCAATGGCCATGGTTAATGTAACCAAGACTAATTTGCAAAAAATGAGAGATGAAGGATGGGATTCTCATATGGAACAGGTCATTTCTTTTATTGGTGACTATGACATTGCAGTTCCAGATATGGAGGCTAAATATGTTGTTCCCGGGAGGAGGTTGTTTCGAGGTAAATGCCCACAAGTGTCTAATTTACATCATTTTTGAGTTGAAGTTTTTTTTGGTGTCATTGATCTTCAATTGCAAGAACTTGAAAATCGATTTCCCAAAATAACTAAAGAACTACTTGTGTGTATGTCTTGTTTGAGTCCTGTGGATCGTTTTTCTAAGTTTGACAAGGAAAAATTGATTAAGCTTGCGAAATTCTATCCTAATGAATTTCCAAGTTCAGAATTGATAGTCTTTGGTCATACACTTGAGAGTTACATTTGTTCTGTTAGAGGAGATGAAAGGTTTTGGAATTTGAAGGGTCTTAGTGAGCTTTCAATCAAATTGGTTGAAACGGGATTGTCTGAAACTCATGATAGGGTCTATTTACTTTTGAAGTTGGTGTTGCTTCTTCCTGTCGCAACGGCAAGTGTGGAAAGGGTATTTTCTGGCATGAAGCAAGTGAAAGACAAACTACGAAATAGCATGGGGGATCAAATGTTGAATGATTGTTTAATTACTTATTTGGAGAATGATTTGTTTTTGAATGTTAGCATGGAAGATATCATGAATCGATATCAAAACATGAAAACTCGTCGAGAACTATTGTAATAAGTTTGCATTACTATTTAGTTGTCTTTTGTAGTATTATATGAACATTTGGTTGTATTTTGTACTGTTTGAATATTTGGATGTATTTTTTAGTACTATTATTTGGTTGTTCAATAATTTTTTTTTTACATACTTGATTATCGATTGTGACCCACCAGTCGGAAATTCCTGGGTTCGCCACTGATTGTAGTCCGTTTCAGATTCCGAAATGTAGCCGATTGAACAGTAAAGTTGTTGTAGTCCAATCAATGTATGTCGTTAAATCACCTTTATTGTTAACATACCTTAAGGAAATATTTCAATCATGTGATTGCATGTTTTGCCTGTAAAGTGGTTTATAATAAACGACCTATATTTGCTCTTTAGTTTATGAGAAAAAAAAATTGAACCCGATCTTGTTGAACAAACGTGATTAATAATATTCATAAGTAGGATAATTTTTCATCTAGTAAATATAACGTCTGAAAGATAATTGCTTTGGAGTTGGAAGATATCCTCTGGCCTTTTCAACGACCTTCACCTTGACAGTGAAATTATTGGAATTAGGATTTAGCTCATCGAGATATAACCGTTCCGTTTTCATCCTAAAAAAAAACGCATTATGTGTTAGAAATATAATGTTTATACCATATTATAATATTTTGGTATTTTGTAGGTATTACTACTTATAAAAACCATGCGTTTTTTATAAAATCTAATGCAGTGAACATGTTAAAATTTTATAATATGTATGAAATTCACACAAATAGTAGTTGCGTAAATTGTACATATGTTAAATGGATGAAGAAGATAATACGTTTGATTATTTTTCTCGTCTATTTGTACCTTGTAATTCAACCTTGCACGAATACTATAAGCCTTGTTGCCGATTCGTAGGATTCTTTTGCTAGTGTTTCGAGGAGAAGTAAAAGTAAGTTTATATTTTTTTGTGATTGTAATGATAAGTTTAGCTAATGATGAAGTTGATGTATTTACATATACACATATATATAGTGTAAAATGTAGCGGCATGCAAATAACCAAAACATTAATAATTATCTCTTTTTATAAAAGAAAGGAAATTTGTTGTTAAATATATTGCAAATTAGTTTAAATTTATTTTTTAAATGTGAAAAAAGACTAAAATACTTGATAATATTGAACATAGGTAAATGTGAGAGTAAATTTGAACACATCTAATTTTATATTTAAATTTTATCAATAAAATATCATAAGAGGTCGTTTTTATTCTATCAATAAAACATCTAATTTTATATTTAGATTTTTTTTTAGTGTTTTTGTTATGTAGCATATGATAGCTTCATTTATGAATTATAAATTTTATTTTTTCAGAATACTGATTTATTATCATATTCGTTAGATATTATACAAATTAATTAAAATAAATGAGATTTTGAAATGATTTTTTTGAATCTAAATCTTTTTACACGCATATCAACACACGTAATTGTTTTCTGTACCCATTGAATAGTCTAATCTCTTCGATCCTTCTCACTCCTCCTCCTGAATCGTTATTTCATCCATTATTTAAACCACTCTGTTTTCCTATTTTCTTTATACTCCTATTCTGCCTTCATCTTAACATATTTTTTTTTTTATTCTATATTTTAGTAAAAGGCCGCCCAAAAGAAATTGTTCTGCTTTCAGTTCGTTGTTCTCTCACAGTAGGTACTTGTAAATATAGCATCTTTTTTAAAATAATTCGGCTGCCGATGGATATTCAGGCCAACTTTGTGCCTGATTATGAAAAAAGATGCTATTTTTCAAGTACCCGGTGTGAGAGAAACCTTTCAGCCATATAGCACGCTTTATTGATCTTACCCCTTGTTTTTTTTGTTTGGATTTTTAGAATGCGTATAATTTATACTATAGTAAATACATGACGTTTGGCTTTTAAGTAATATACGTAATAATTCTTGTAAAAAAAAAATAATATGTAACAATTGTTTGCTATAGATACGTCTAGCTGTTATATGTACTTGCAATTGTATGGTTGCTAATAAGGTTCTAACATCAAATTATCTTTTCCGTTCTTCTTCATTCACATTTCAACTTACTCATTTATCATTTTTTGGTTAGATCTGATAAACACTTTAGAAATGGCGAGCACTGATAGTACTGCAACTTCGGGAGAAGTTTTTAATCATCCTGCGTGGAAGCCAACGGTAGGGAACTCTAATAAGGAGAAAATTTTAAGTTTTGTATTGTATTTTGCTAGCACGACAAAGAAGATGAATAGTCATTTAGAGATCTTGTTGCGAAGCACTGCAAACTCGGAGAAGAAATTTGAGAAAGGAGAACAAAATAGCAAAAGAAAGGGATATGCTGTTGATGCCGGAAGTCATGCAAAAGTGATTATTATTGATTCAAATGAAGCTGTAGAAAAGCGTGCAACGACAAATATACTGATAGCTAGGGAAGTAGGTGAGGGTGACAAAGTGTCCGATTCAAAATTCTGATAACGGGAATTGCAATGTTTAAGAGAAAAATTGTAATTTAAATTTGCAGCAATGGATTTCAAATACTAACGTTCATTTTAATTCTATTTTTTCTAAAAAAAAAAAGTGAAGCTATATTAATAATAGTTTTATGAAATAACGTGTTTTCTATCTCTTAAATTTCAATTGTTGTTTTATTAATTACTTATGTTTGATGTAAACGTTTCAGTAATTAGTATCATCTTAGAAGTCATTTTCGAAAAAAAAAAAAATTAAAATTTTGGATAAAGCACTTCATAACCTCCGTTGCATAGTTTATGCCGAAGAAATTTAAAATTGTTGTAGTGGATATGTTACCGAGTCATGGAGTTTTAAGCGAAATGCAAGTCACGATGCTTAAAGGTTGAAAAGACGGACTACAATTATTTTTTTTTCTGTCCCTTTTTTTTTGTTTTTGTTTTTTTAAGGTTAATTTATAACAGTTACTCCGGAAAATTATTACATGATGGTAGCAAATAGCCGAACACATTTACATATTGCCTCAAATTTCCAACACTTTTTCATCTTTAAGGGCATCCGGTTTCGTCATATTGACGAGACCGAGGTATAAGATTCAATATCCTAAGTACGGTTACTGAAACATAGTTTTAAGCTGAACGCTACATCCGATATTCCAATTTTACACAATCACATTACAGTATAATACAATTAATTTACAAATATCACTTTTTAATTCACTACATGATCTATTTTATATTTTTTTATAAATATTATTTTTCCCTTTTGTATTCGAATCCATTAATAAAAATTAGAATATATTATTTCATTAAAGTAGAGGCTGAACGAAACAAATTAAACTGAAAGTATTATCTTTAAAGAAGGTGTGTAGTCAAAAAACTGTCGACGAATTTAGCCGAAAGTGTCTGTATGTCATAGCCGAATATTCGTAATAATGCCGAAACTTTAACCGGCTGAAATTTAAATAATATTCAAATATTTTTAAAGTTTTCCCCTTTCATCCTAATTCTGAAACGAACAACTATGGTGTTTAGTATTTATAATCCGAAGCAAATTATATTAAACTTTCGATCTTTAAGCGTTATTATTTAAAATAGTGATTTATTGAGATGCAGATGACGAAATAGGTTGATAGAGGACAGAAAAAATGATTGCTTAAATAATGAATAAAATGATTACATTAAGAGGAGCGAGAAGGTGAAAAGGTAGGGTGAAGAGATGTGATTTGACAATTCAATTAAAGAAGTCAGTAGATATTAAGTACCGATGCACTGTTATTAACTAATATGACTCATTCTTTGGGAATCAACATCTATAATACAGGTGCGTTGAATTTTTTTCCTTTTGAAAATTACCCGCTTTTAAAATTTCCAACACTTATCTTTTCAGCCCTAATCAAATGCGTATAAATACTTTGTTAACTGTAAAGACTTTTCATAAATGTTGGAAATCATCTTCAAAAAAAAAAAAAAATTCGAAATCTTGTTTACGATATACCTAAACGTATTCTTATTAATTATTATGTTCTCTTTTTCTTTTTTTTACAGTCTTGTTTATGTTAACACATTCACTATGTATCCCGTAATAAAGTATACCTTATTGTTTTCAGATTTATTAACTGTTTGTTTATTATTTTACGTGTAAAAAGTGATTTAATGTCGTTTTGGGAAATGTGATTAAACAGGATCTTATTCGTTCCAAAATAAGTAACGACTGTTCATATTGGATATTAATTTTTTTTTGGGTTTTTCTACGTTATGACCCCGTTTTTCGCTTTTTCTACGTTGTGACATGACATTTTTGATTTTCTACGCTGTAACCCTAAATTACCAAACGTTTCTACGTTGTGACCCTGCCGTTAAGTTGACGTTAGTGTCTGCCGTTAAGGTAATGGGAGTGCGTACTGTTAGGATGTTAGGCTGCCTCCCTCCTTTCTTCTTCTTCTTGTTTGACTGAGATGAGCTGCCACCCCTCCCCCTCCATTTCCAGCGACCCCACCTCCTTCGTCAGCCACCCCTCCCCCTCCATTTCCAGCGACCCCACCCCCTCCCCTTCCCCATCCCCACCACCACCCAAAGCCAAACCTTAGAACCACCATCCATAACCACCAGACAATCGCGACCATTGCCCCCTTGACCATCTCCCTTCCCCCACCCTAGCCGGACTCTCCTGCCCTGGTTTCGGCCCGCCGCCGCTCCCAGACCCATCCCCTTCCCCTCGTTGGCGCTTCCCCTTCCCCTCCCCCCTAAACCACCGAAACCCCCACCACGAAACCCCCCAATTCACCAACAAAACACCACCGATCTGATAGTTTCAAAAAAAAAAAAAAATTATCTGATTTGTTAAATAATTCGAGCAAGCAATTAACCACAGACTCCGATTAAGTTGATGCAAGGCGGTTGGAGGTTTTATGCGGTGGAAGGAGGGTTTTTTTTAGGGATTTTTCGGGGAAGGGAGAGGGGTTACGTGGTGGATTTTTGGTGGTTAAGGGGCGACGCTTGAAGTTTCTGGGCGGTTGCCGGCACAAGGGGGGTCTAAGCGCGGCCGGGAATGGGGGCTGCGGCGGAGGACTGGGCGTGTGGAGGCAGGGAGGTGGCTGACGAAGGGGGTGGCTGGAAGGTGGATGACGGAGGGGGTGGCAGTGGGTTGGCTGGAAGGTGGATGGACGGTGGTTGGGCCCCACTAACGGAAATAGTTAAAGTTAACGGAAGCAACTAACGGCAGGGTCACAACGTAGAAACGTTTGGTAATTTAGGGTTACAGCGTAGAAAATCAAAAATGTCATGTCACAACGTAGAAAAAGCGAAAAAAACGGGGTAATAACGTAGAAAAACCCTTTTTTTTTAAAAAAAAAAAAATAATGAAGCAGTTAAGAGTGGAAGTTATAAAGGTAATGGGAAGTTATTTTTTCAAAAATAAGTTACGACGTTCACATTCGATAATGACTGCCTTCATATCTGCAGTTATTTTATCACGTGTAAAAAGGATTTAGTGTCGTTCCGAGAAATATGATTAAACAGGATCCTATTCGTTCCAAAATAAGTGACGACTGTTCACATTCGATAACGCCCGACTATATATTTACAGTTATATTATCTTGAACACTATTCTGCTATTTTGTGTTCGTCACTATCATCCTTTAATTTAATACCCTTTCAATTAAAATTCAAAGTATGAGTAACATTATTACTCCCGTAGGAGAGACAGATTTCATTAGTAATCTACATGATACAATATTGTGTCATATACTCTCGTTTTTATCAACAAAGTCTGCTGTTAAAACATGTGTACTATAAAAAAGATGGAAGAAAGTATGGACTCAAGTTTCTGTACTTGATTTCACCGATGTACCAGAATATTATCGCCCATTGTGTGACGAGGCAAAAATTTGTTACAATAACTTTGTGGATAAGGTTCTAGTTGAGAACAATACATCTTATCTACAACGTTTCTGTTATGAATTCTCTTGTGATGATGACAGTGAAAGATACGAGTCATGGTTGAATTCTGCAAAGAGACGTGAATATTTTGAGATTGATTTGGATTTTACTTTGGGTGGAAGTCGAAGTCATAGGTTTATAGAGTTGATTTACGGAAAGAGAGTAACGGTATTGAAACTAACGGGTGTGAAAATCTGCGGTACTCCAGAGTTTTTTCATCTACCGTGCCTTAAGGTTGTCCACCTTATTAAAGTAAAGTTTAACGGGAATGACTATATGAAGAGATTGACATCAAATTGTCCATCTCTCAGAAAATTTTTTATCAAAGAATGCACTGGTTTGGACGATCTATTGTACGTGGAGTCTCTGACATTAAAGTCTTTAGAAATTTGTGATATCGTGAGTCAAGCTCTAGGAAGATCTCTGAGTATTAACATTAAAGCACCGAATCTCGAGTACCTTAGTTTCGATGATGAAGTAACACATTATATGGTTGATAGCCTGGACTTGCTTACTCAGGCAAATCTTAATCTTAGGGACAATTTTCCGGTCAGAGTTAATGAATATGGAAGCAATTATGATACTTATCAAGATATAAATTATCTTATAAACAAAGCTTCCAAAGTTGATTCTTTGAGGCTTAAAACTTCCGAGGTAAGTTTATACTTCTTCAATTTTTTTGTATAACATATGATACTGACATATTGACGTAGCTTATTGCGTACCTTTAAACTGATAATATTCGTTTAATTTTGACGCAGTTTTTCATCAATGAGAGAGAGCTACCAACCTCCGGAAACTTGACTCGTTTGGAAGTGAAGGACGATGGTTGCACCTACGAGTTACTAAAACAAACTCCTAAGTTAAAATCGCTGATATTCGAGGAAGTAAGTACATAAGAATTACACCTTGGTTTATTTTCCTTTTGTAACCTAAATTAAATCAGTTTTAATCTAATCGTGTCTAAATATTTGGTATTTATTTCGCAGGTCGAATGGATTGATGACTCTCTAAGTTATTTAGCCGAAGATGGTTGTATATCAAGCCTTAAACATATTACAGTCTTCTTGGACAATGTATGCCAAGTAAGTCTTGTCGCGTGTGTGTTAAAGGCTGCAACAACTCTGGAGGAGATGACTATTAATCTGTGTTGTCCGGAAATCTCCGAGAGACGGATATTACAAGAGTTATTTGCTTTACCCAAACCATCACCGTTCTTCGGATTTGAAGTTGTTTTTGTAAAAGAAATAATGGATCCTCAAACAAGCCTGTTAATCAATTAGATGTAGATTACTATTTTACCTTTTATTTAGTAACTACATTAATATTTAAATGTATATATATGTTAAATATACTGCGGTCTCTCTCTTTTTGTTTTGTTTTTTTTTTCCCCTTCTTAAAATATTCATCAAATATTCTGCTTTACTTATTAAAACTATACATATCACCATTTGTATTATTTCGTGTATAATTAGCATTTTGTAGGTACATTACATTAAGTGATTACATTAATAGGACCGAAAAATTGAAAAGGTGTAGTGAA
This sequence comes from Chenopodium quinoa, assembly GCF_001683475.1. Taxonomy (NCBI): domain Eukaryota; kingdom Viridiplantae; phylum Streptophyta; class Magnoliopsida; order Caryophyllales; family Amaranthaceae; genus Chenopodium; species Chenopodium quinoa. The sequence continues at coordinate 266,654 of NW_018743014.1, read as the reverse complement.
AAGTTGTGATTCGACGATCTAATTAAAGTAGATAATCAGTATTAAGCACCGATGCACTGTCATTGACTAATATGACTCAATCTTTGGCAATCAATGTCTATAGTATAAGTGTGTTGCATTTTGACTGTTTAGAAAATAAAAATGATTTGTGATCAAATTTGTTTGTACAATTGCCACAGTCAATCATTATTTTAGTACATTTACCCCCAAACCAGTGTCTAGTTCCTCTATTTACCAAGTCTTGTTTGGTGTATTTGGTGAAGAATTCATTTTATAAGTCGAATACTTAACCAGGAAAACTGTGAATGTTGAGGTATATTCAGAGTCCTTCTCACCATAAAAAGACGTAAGAGTATATAGTTTATTTATATCGTATGGAGTTGTATAGGCTCTGTTCTGTTGACTTTATTTCTGCTTATTTCAGGGTTAATAATTTAAAATAAGTTTAGACGAAAGGTTAATAAGTTCAGAGAAGATAATAGTTCAGGAAAAATAAGTTCAGATAAGTTGTGATAAAGGTTAATCAGGGGCTACTCAAGGTTAATTTATAACTAAAGTAAGTTCTAATAAAGGCTAGTAAGTTCAGATAAGTTCAAATAAGATCAAATAAGTTCAGATTCGCAAAAATCAGGTGTATAAAATACACCTTTATAGGAAATTAATCAGAGCCTTTAGAGGAGAAATTACCGTTTAGATGGTCTAATGGATAGAAAGCGTTGAGTAGAAGAGGAAAGGTCAGGAAAAAATAGAAAAGGAAAATACGAAAGGGCTAAATATGTATGAGTAGAAAAATCGGAAGACTGTAATTAAAAACTAAAATTAGTCTGAATTATTTTATTATTCACTGGGGTACGCTGAAAGCGCTTATGTACACAGTTATATCTAAAAAGAAATTATTCGTCTGAAATAGTGTTCATCGGCTGTCTTTAAGAGGTTTAAGATTAAATTTTAATGTCGTTTTTTTTTTCGGGGAGTTATAGAAACAATCAAACAGTTATCTGTACCCGTACTTGTAAGGTTTGTTCGTTACAAGTTTCAGCAGATTTAATACAGGTTTTTGTTAAAATGAATTAAAATGGTAAATAAGAGGTAATAGGTACTAAAAAGTTACGAAGACATAAATGACGAAAAATTACCATCACGTAATGTCAGAAAAACACAAAAAAAATCTTAACAATTTGCATAAAATGTGATTATCATTCATAATCATGAAGGTATCTCGTAAGACATGTATCTCGGATTACGTAGTGGCTTACATATTACAAAGGTAAGTAACGCATACCCTTAACCGTCACCTGAACTATGGCTTTTCATAATCTATAACTCTTAAAATTTGAGGAATTCACCCCCCTCTATAATTTACATAAAATGTAATAATCATCTATAACCATGAAGGTGTATCGAAAAGCTTGCATTTCAGCCGATGTGTTATCTTCCAGTATAAACCAGATGCCGCCCCGCCTACTTTATCCTTCGGATATTCCAAACGTTTTTTATTGTTCGGCTCCAAAGGTGGAGAATTGCCGACTATCTTCCATTAGTTGCTTAAAGTTACAAGCTCCATATTCCTGCAACTCTAATAACTGCTGATGACAATCTCAAAACCTTTCCCGTCCACAATGGTACTTGTAAATATAGCATCTCTTTTAAAATCTAATTACATTGTTTTGGTAGTATCATCTTTGAATTCCGATAACTATTTTTCGGTTTGTTCCTTTTTAGGCGTTAATATTTTTTGCTCTGTCACTAATTTCTCTCTCTTTGTATAATTCCCGGACTATCACATCTTTCTCTCTCAAATTTCTCCACTCCTTCCTCTTTCAAACCCCCTCCTCAATCTGTAATCAAAGTAGAAAGGGAGAAAAAAATGTGCATTAACATGGATCAGTTATTTAATGTTTAATGTTCCGCTATTTTGTAGCATAAGTCAAAGGAGAATGGAAAAAAAAACGGAAAAAGTTTAACCTAAATATCACCAAGTTGATAAATTTCTGGCGAACTCATAACACCAAAACGATTAAACACCCTAGATTCTGAACTTATTACGACTCTTAATAATTCCAGAACATAGATTCTGTATAAATAAAATGGAGAAATTTTTAAGTCTGAAGGAAAGAGATGAATTCATTAGAAATAAAACAGAGAGAAAGAGGATTTTGTTCTAAACTATAAGATATTTCGTAATTAAATTGGAAAAAAGCTGAAAACTGACGACCAGAATCTGGAAAACAAATTACAAACTGCTATGTTAACAAATTTTGAAGTGTAAAAAGCGAAATAGGTGTATAGGGAGTAGAGAGAACGTCTGCTTAAATAATAGATAAAGTGATTAGGTTAAGAGGAGTGAGAAGGGGAAAAGGCAAAGGGCAGACCTGTGATATGACAATTCAATGAACGAAAACAAGTACCAATGCATGTATCTGGTAATAGAGATGCAGAAAATTACTTTACAGGCTGGAAAAGGTGCTAACATAAATATACGAAATTATTCTGAAAAGAATTTATCACAATTTTATTATATCTAGTACGGATCTAAATACCCATTCTTTTTTTTATTTTACCGCTATTTCTCTATTCGTCCGTTTTGTAAATATTTTATTTTAATTTTAAAAGTATTGTCCTGTTTCCTTCTTTTTTCATGTATTAACTTAAAATTTTTACTGTAAACGTAAATTTTTTAAATAAGATATAGATCAATGTTAAGATAAGCTATATTGAATGCTAATCTCGAGTTTAATTGTTATTCGTATCTAGATTTGACCATTATAATAAATTAAGAATTCTCGTTAATAAATTTTTCGTAGTTAGTTTAAATTTACAGAAATCTATACTTGATACTGGCCGTTGGATCTTCGGATTTCATTATAGGAATAGCCTTTTTTAGGGTTCTTTATTTTTAATAAGATTACAAGAATAGCCGTTTGTTCTTCTTGGAACTTTGACTTCCATTTTTTTTGCACAACGTTTTTTTTTTCTTTTTATATATAATTAGAATATTGTACAAGGATTTTATTTTATATATGATTAAAGTTATCAGTATGCCCTTGTTTTGGACTTGACTATATCTTTGGTTTCAAAGTTGTTTAAAAAATTGCGAATTCATAACACCACTTATTGATTTTAAATTTTCTTCAGCTAAGATAATCCAAAATGTTAACCTATTCCGTTATATTTTCCCGTTGTACAAAGATTCGATTTAGGCTGATTCGCTCCTCTGTGGTTTATTTTGTAATTTTTTTAAGATATACTAAAAAAAGTAAGACAAAAAGGTAATCAACTAATACAAAGATGATGATGACATAAATTACAGGAGATTATCATCAAACACTGCCGTAGACGAAAAAAAAAGTTCTCAGTAATTAGAATTAGAAGAAAATGTAATAATCATTCACGATGATAAAACATGTCAAAGAACACGGGTTTCAGCCGATATAATGTATTTGCGTTAAAAAACGTCGATGAAGGTATGCTGAAGATCACATGTTTCGATTTTTGAATTACTGACGAACCCGCTCCTTCTCCTCACACACTTTCCTTCGGCTGCGTTGGTATCGGCTCCTCTAGTTTTTCTACCTGCCCTTCCATTCTCTATCTTCTCCGCATTCTGTACTTCCTTTCTCTTTCCTTCTCCGTAAATATTTAATATCTTTCTCTTTATTCCATGAGCAGCGAACCTCTCGATTTATCTAAACTTCCCATACCTTCTCGATTTCTCATTTTCGCTCTTCCTTCCCTAATCTAAAATCAAAAATCAACAACCCCCAAGAAACCCAATTGAATTAACAAAATAAAATTGTAGATTTTTTTTTATTGAATTTGTACAGCACTGTAGATACTGTTCCTAAGAGAAGGAACTATTCATAAGGTATTCCCTCTCTTTTCTCATGAGAAATATGCATTAGGTCGTAATACTACTATTTGAGTGCCAACTTGAGAAGCATTATCATGGATCACTGCATGCAAAATGTATTTATTCTAGCCATCAAAGTGCTTTCGCACTTTGTCGGTAAAAAAAACATCGACATTGAATACTTGTAAATATAACATCTCTTTTCAGATCTAATAACACCATTATGGTGATATCAACTTAAGACTTTGATAACTAATTTTCGGCTAATTCCATCTTATTTGTAAACATACTTTTATCCCATATCTAAATTCTCTTATGCTCCGTTTAATTCATGAACTATGTCATCTTTTTTCCCTCAAATTTCTCCAGTCCTTTTTTAAAATCTCGTTATTTTTTTTATATTGGTGGCGAAATCCTTACGAACGGATGAATATAAAAGTTTGAGAGAAAAAAGATGAAATAATTCGAGAATCAAATAAAGAGAAAGAGGATTTAGTTATATTTCAAACCAAGATTTCCTTTTTTTTCATATAAGATGGAAAAAGCCGAGAATTGGTTGTCGAAATCTCTTACTTGTATAATTTTAAAGTATTTGATCTACGTTTTGGAGATAGTGGACTCTGTTTTAGGTGTTATTGGTTTTAAAGAACAAAATTTTGAGATGTGGATAATGAAGGAGGTGGATAGTAAATAGATAAAACGCTTGTTTAAATAATAATATATAAAGTGATCAAGTTAAAGAGGACAACGAGGTAAAATAGGGGAGTGAAGAGACACGATTTGACAATTCAATGAATGTAGACAGTAGGTATTAAGTACGTATGTACGTATTAGGTAATAGGAACGCATGTGGACAGTAGGTATTAAGTACCTATGCATGTATTAGGTAACAGGAACACGTAAAAATACACTACAAATTGTAAAGGTGTTAACAAAGTATCTAAATATTCGGTAACTATTTATTATTTGTTTTTTTTTTGGGTTCCAATATTTATCGGATACGAAGGATAGTATTTCATTTTGTAACTATATTTCCATTACTCTATTATCAATGGAAAAATACGATTTAAATTAATGTTCAGATAAGTTTCACTGAATAGTTTTAATTTAAACTGTATTTAAATAATTGTTTAACGTAATTATTTTGGAATCTAAGGTAACTATAAAGAGGTCGTTACATTGAAATGTAATATGTGTAGAGATGCAATTTAAATTACGTTATTTAAAAGAAGCTTTAAAAAAGAATTTTTAATATAGATAACTAATAAGCTATACCTATGCAGAGTAATTAAATCTATATAAAAATTAATGAAGTGACTGGATCGACATGAGTTAGAATGTGAAAAAATAAAGTGAATAATCGTGATTTAATAATTCAATTATTGCTGAAAATTATGTTCAAGTACACATGCACGTATCTTGCGAATTGAGATACGTATAAATAAAACTATAAATGCACAGGTAATTGAAAAGATTTTCTACAATTCTGGTAAAGACGAGAAATTATATTCAGGAATAATTTATTAAATCTTACTTAATAGACATATAAAACTATATTTATTAAATACTACTTTTTCTTTTTGTGTCTATCTTTCCTTTTTTTTCTCTCTGGTTTTCTATTAATATATTCAACAGATATTCTATTTTATCTTTCAAAATTACAGTTACAGAAATTGCTTTTTCATGATATGTTTCACAAACGGTTTTTCCTAATTTTCTTATACAAAAACACGACTATCCGCTAATTGGTTTGTTACTATCTTGACTGACAACTCAAAATTCACTGATCAACTTGGAATCTAGGAAATGGTCGAAAATTTCGGCAATGACAAATGTTTATGTCACGTTTATTCGCTTGAAATTTTTGTAAATATACTATTTATGTAATCAGATCTCCATTTTTAAAAGCATATATGTATACTTTGTTCGGCGAATCTACAAAAAAATAATATACGATCTCCTTAATTAATCTCAATAATGGTAGATAATAATGTCGTACTCTCCATATGTAGATATAGCTGATCCTATAATGCGCTAAATTTAAATACAAGGACGTAGATTAAAAAACGAAAATACGTATTAACGGGCCTGTTTTACTATAAAGGAAAGGAGCACACAATAATTATCCTTTAACTATTCTACTTAACAAATATATAAATAAATATGGTAAATATAAGCAAAAAATATATGTTACTAACAACACTAAACAAATCAGTAGTAGACGATACTAAAATAATTAAGGCAGAAATTATTTAAAATTAATTTACAACAAGACATATTCAAAACATAACCGATATAAAATTTCAGGTGTACAAGAAAATAGTTAATACGAGAAAAAAGCAATTAAAACTGAAGTTATAATTAACTAAAGACACCGAGCATCAAGGAGTGTTGATCCCTTCTTCATCATAGGTCTTTTTCTGGTCATTATTCGTGCATGGAGCCACTGAAAGCTCAATCCGAATCGAAGTATAAACTACCTTACTCTGCACCTTCGTTCGAGATGAAATTGTCATCGTTCAGTTGAACATGTTGTGGACGCCATGCCTGTGGTGGCAGAGGTGATAATGGAGCCTATAAATGGAAGCAACACTTAGTCTGTTAAACAACTTACATTGCACTAATTTATACTCTAAATAATATTAAAAAAAACGAACTAATTACCTGAAAGAAAACGTCAACAGCTATTTCATTAATCTCATTTAGGTCGTGTAAGAAATTGCTTTTTTGCTTATCTTGTTTCCATATCGTCATAACACCACCAGGTCGTGACTCCAAACTACTTATCTCTGTTTGATATTCAACTGGAAGGCTATGAACGAAACTATTTCCCGCATATTTCCCAAAACGAGCTTCCAAAATGATGAATAAGATCGGATTATATTTTTCGTATAGGATCGAGAAATTTTTCGTAAGGGTCTCGAGCATCCTCGGGCGTTCCATATTAGAACGACAGATCCTTCATCGATTTTGAAAGGATCACAATGGTAATGGAATAAACATATTAATACTCTAGAAGGGGGGGGGGTTGAATAGAGTATGGGCGTTTTTCGCAAAACAGAAAATGTCAAGGCCTTGAGATCAGTTACAGGGCGGAATAAACTGATCTCTGTTTTATAAATCAAGACTTTGAAAACTATTTAAAGTAAAACAGTTAGTAAGCAGAAGGTTATAAACGTTTGTTTTGGATTTTGCTAAAACTGTTTGAAACAAAGAACGAAAGTAAAAACAAGGCAAAAATAAAAACAGAAATAAACACAAGGAATTGTTACGAAGTTCAGCACAAAGGCCTACGTCTCCGCCTAGGGTTGTTCAACCCGTAGGATTTTAACCAACTTTTATTTCTTCCCTTAGAGTTCTAAAGCAACCTAGAAGATCTCACTATCTTCTTTCCGTAGTACTTCCCACTACACCTTAGACACTCAAATCCTAGAAATAAAAGCTAACACACTCAAATAACTTCGAGTATTATAATTTTACTACGAAGTGTATCACTCAAGTATTACAAAGTTTAGCACAAGTGAACACTCGTATTTTTCCCTCACTTTTAAATAATAAAGAGTAGTAAACAATGAGAGAATTAAAGCTCTTAGAATAGCACAAGATTTCTTGAAAGACTTGGATAATAAAACCGGCTGAACTCCATGCTATTTATAAGGCTTTGAAGCTGGCTTTAAAACGTTGCCAGCAGTCTCTGGGTCTTCAACAAACTCCAGAAATTTCGAAGCTTTCAAATTCAAACTTCAAAGCTGTACTTTAAAATCAACGTTTATCTTCCAGCTAGAAATCTGTTACAGCATACTTAGCTTCCTAAAAACCAGGTCAGCAAGCACAAGTAACAGCAATATTTAAGCAAGCACAAGTAACAACAATATTTATCTTAAACAGAAAACTTATCAAGTCAGCCAAATAAGATAAATAATAAGATAGATAAATAAATACATTTGACAGAAAATTATCTTTACAACATAAAGATAAAATCAGTTACTTAAAGAATAATAAAAATATAAACATGCTTAACAGAATATACGAATAGGTTAGCATACTTAGCAGGATATATTCGAATATAATTTGACAAAATCATAAAATAAACTAAGATAAATAAACAAAGCATATTAGCATATTAAATAAACATTGACTATTCATTTTGACTTCCATCATCCAATATAAGACTAAGTAAGAAAATGAACGAAACAACAAGGTGGAGTCATCAGATTTCGTCATACCTTTCGATCGGCGGCCGAGGAAATATGATCTGCTTTATAGCTAATGCGGTGATATCGCTTACGGATGGACCAGCGACGATTATGGTCGGATTTAAAGGTACAACTTTCTACACTAAACCACAAATGGGTGGTAGCGGTGTCAATCGTCATCAGATGGACGGTATCAGTGTAAGAACCAACATATATGCTACGCCACCTCGGCGGAAAGCTGTAACTAACGATGGAGTTCACATTGAGATTAGGCTTTAAGTCAATTACTTCTTCTATCTCGGAAGGTACTTTAAGAGGGGAGGCTGAGAAATAGAACTTCTCTATGAGCCAATACAATACGACACAGGCTCCTTCGTCATAGCAGCCTAATAAATCCTCTAAAAGAGGGACGTGTCCTGAGTTCGGCGTGTCTTCTTGTATCTTAATGCCATAAGTTTTAGAACACATGGATTGGAGAAGACGTGCCCTAATGCACTGCACAGGCTCCTCTATTCCATTACAAAAATTAAAAGGATTCCCAAAATACTTTACAAGGTTGAGGTTTATTTCAGACACCTCCCTCTTTTGTTTCTGAAAGTACAATATCGGTTGTCATGGATAGGGTAAGTGATGGTTACTCGAACCATCATAACTATCAAAAGAATTTAGAGCCATTTATGTATTTTGTGGTCGACCAATGGAATAGAATTGAGGTGAAATGAGAACTGGCGCGGATATTCAATGTAGATGAAAACACCGATTATATATTGATGGGATCTAACTCAGTACTTTTAAACCGCCGCATTACATTTCCAATTAACTGACCACTATCATCCACTGAACTGTCAAATCGCAAATATTTACACCGCCTTCTCATTTTCTACTAACTTTTGTAACCGTCGATTTTTCCAAATATTTAAAGCTGTTTCGGTTTTTTTCTCTGTTTGTCTACGCTTATTGCAATTTTTTTTCCACCTTAAGCCCCTTTTTTTTTATCCAACTTCATCCCAAAATAAATCCATTGTTTCTAAAATATTATTTTAATTTTGTGAAGGCTTACAAATGTAATATTATATAATAACAATTATGTGTTTTGAACCGAAAAGAGTTCTATTTAAAATAATTCATAAATAATATTATTGTAATATCACATTTTAAATACCTTGCACATAGACCCAAATTAAACTTTATAATCGTATAACATAACCAGGATTGTAAAAATTAACCTATCTGAAAACTAAAACACACGACCCAATTTAAAACGGAAATTTTAAATGAAAAATAGCTTATTTCACACACGGAACAGTTATCAAATAAATGTTCTATAATTAAACTAATAAATCAGGTGGCATAACTACAGATTATAAAGTTATGTGATTTGTACAAATAAAATACATAGTCCAATTTAAAGCGGAAGTTTACAATGAAAGTTATAGTACCGAATTTACGTAGCCATTAAGAATAGAAGATTCTATCCCCGTTCTTTTTTTTCGCTCTGAATGAAAAAAAAATTATAAGATAATTTTAAATAGTTAATGTGTTTAAGGAAGGGAGACTACCATGACATTATGGCTGTTGTCGAATATTTGTTTTCGCTGTTTTTATTTATTTATTCACTTAAGATGACTTACACTGCCTGGGGTCTTTGCCATTTCGGCATTCTGGGTTTGGAAAAAGCTTTTTGCACAGTGCGCCGGAACTCACATGCCTTTTTCCTAACGTAGTTTTAGCCAAGAGGAGGACAATGTGTGTCAATAGTTTGATTACAAATATATATATATATATATATATATATATATATATTTATATTTATATTTTGAGCCATCTTATTTGTAACACTGTTACACCATTGTCTTTTCTATTTCTATCTTTATATGCTCTATTCTTCCACCCACCATTTTTCCTTCTACCTTTTAAACCCCAAAACAGGTAAAAAATGGCGAGCACTAATAGCACTGCAACATCTGGAGAAGCTTTTACTCTGCCTTCGTGGAAGCCAAGTGCAGGAAATTTTAAACAAGAGAAACTTTCAAGTTTCCTATTATATTATACTGATATAACAAAAAAGATGAACAGACATTTGGAATTTCTGCAACGAAAAACCGCTAGATTGGGGAGTAAAGTAGAAAAAACAGAGAACCAAGCAGTAAAAGAAAGCGGGTCGATGATAATGCTATCCGTCAACCTAGAGTAATTAGAGCAAGTGCAATGGAGGGGATTCACTCTCCTCTTAGCCTTCTCTCTCCTCTTAAGAGGAATCCCCTCCATTGTAGACATAAATGTTGGAGTCCTCTTAACAAGAGGAATGTGGTTAATCCTCTTTGGGAAGAGGATGGTGAAATAGGGAAGGGGATTGGAAAAGGTGGGGAAAAAAACAAAAAGAAAAAAAAATAATTAAAAAAAAAGTTGGACCAGCAGCAGCGACGTGGCACACTCCTGCTGGCCGTTTGGGCTGGCAGGGGCCCACTTGTTTGTTGGTTTTGCTGACATTTGTTGCTTTCTCATTGGTTGATATTTACAACGGTTATAATTTTTCAAACGGTAATAAAAAAAAAACGGTAACTTATTTTTTTAAAAAAAAAACACCAACGGTTATATTTTTTTTTTCTCTATAAAATGAACCTAAATTTGCCATATTTTCAAAATCTTCATTTTCTCCATATTTTCTCTCCTTTTCCTATTAATCTCACTCATATTCAATTTAAGTCATTACATTTTATCTTTCAATATGGATCGAAATAATCCAAATTTAAGAAGAAATTTGAATTTTCAAAATATTCCAAACTCTCAAAATAATTCAAATAATCCTCCTTTTGATCCAAATATCCTCAATAATCCTTAATTTCAAGCTGCCTTACAATGGTTTGGTAATCAACCAAGACCAATGAATCCAAATGATACAACCCAATATCACCAACATTTTTCTCAACATAGTCCATTATTTCCCATGTCTCAACATTTTACCCAACCTATGGACCATTCTCCGGGAGGAGATGGTAGCACGAACGCAACTCCAACTGAAGAGGTACGAGAAGCACAACATCAAGAGGATCTTGATGATGTTGTCGTTGAAGTTTCTCCTGGAGAGACTATGCCGAGGAATTCATGGAGTGTAGCAGAGGATAACGCACTTGTTTCGGCTTACATCAACGCCGGGGGAAATGTTACAAAAAATACAAAAAGGACTAAGGCTGGATTTTGGGCTGCAGCTTGTAAATTGTACGAACAAGCACGACTTGCAAATCCTGATGAGCTCCAGAAGACGAGGAATACTAAGTCCTTACAACAACGTTGGGATCACATCAATTCGAATGTGAACAAGTGGGTAGAGGTATACAGTTACGAGATACGACATCCGAAGAGTGGACAATCAGATGCAGATGTTGAAAAACGTGCACACAATGCTTTTGCAATGGCGAACAAAGGTAAACATTTCCATTTACAACATTGTTTTGAAGTTATGCAAACTTTTCCAAAATGGGATCCAAATGAGGTCATGCAATTACCTGCTGAAAGCGGAGGAAGTGCAAAACGATCTGAACCAGAATCACCAACTGTTGTAGGTGGAAAACCACGAACTCGGCCAGATGGCATAAAAAAGACAAAGAGACTAGCAACGGAATCTGGTTCTTCGTCTTCATCTATAAACCTTGATTCGTTTAATACAACTCTTGCAGAATGTAGTGACAAGAGGTATGACCAAGGAGAACGAATGATGGCCTTAATACGAGAGCGAGATGAAGAAAGGAAAAGGCAAAAGGAAGAGGAGATGAAGTTCAAAATGTTAAATATGTTGATGATGAAACCTAACCTTGATGAATTTGAGGTAGAAATGTACAAGAAGCTTAGAGAGGAATTTAGTAATAGGTTCTTATGAAGTTGTTGTTCTTATATGTTATTTTAATGTTTTATTTATTTCATGTTTTTAATGTATTAGTTTTTTTTAATGTTTTATTTATTTCTGAATTTATTTTAATTTTTTTAATGTATTAGTTTTTATTTTGTAATGTTTTTAATATATGTTTAATCATATTGTAATGTTTACTATTATAATTACTATTATTATGACTGTTATTATTATTATTATTATTAATTTGTAATTATTATTATTAGGAGTGGTAAAAAACAAAAAACAAAATTCAGTGTGTAGTCACTTCATGCATTGATACATCTACTTCATATGTCAACTTTTCTGTAAAGCCATACATATCTCTGCAAAGCTATAGATTATTGTCATGCAAAAATCTAATCTTCTGACATACATCTCATAATTCAAATTTTGAAATGTGTTACCAAAATATTCTCTTGCATTATTACTTAGTTCATGTGGATCATATTGTCTATATATTGACCAGTTTCATTCACATATAATTCTATCATTGTCATACAAATACTAACATTCAGTTTTATACAAATATTATCAAAAAATTGTAAAATGAATTTTGATTCTAGTTCTTCTACTTCTAGTGATGAAATATACGATTCCATGTTGTTAGATTTTATTGAGGAAAATCGACAACAAGAAGTGATAGAGGATACAGTAAGATATGTTGTTAACACCGATGTAGAAGAACAAGAAGTTCATGGTTCCCGACGTGAAAAAATGTCAAGGTGGATCGTTCCAAGAGATCGTGAAGGAGCACATGATCGGTTAGTTACAGACTACTTTAGTGACCATCCATTATACGGCGATGAAAAGTTTCGACGTAGGTTTCGTATGCGAAAACCTCTATTCATGAAGATAGTGAATACGTTGAGTGCAACTGATAGATTTTTTCAACAACATCCAGATGCCACAATGCGACTGGGTGCTTCTGGAATTCAAAAATGCACTGCAGCAATGAGAATGTTAGCATATGGTTGCCCTGCTGATCAAATTGATGAGTATCTAAAACTTTGGGCAAGTACGGCAAGAGAATGTCTTATACACTTTGTTAATGGAGTGATTCGTGAATTCTCAACAGAATACCTGCGGAAGCCAAATGCCGAAGATCTTGTTCGTCTCCTTAAACAAGGGGAAGAAAGGGGTTTTCCTGGCATGATGGGGAGCATCGATTGCATGCATTGGGAGTGGAAAAATTGTCCAGCTGGATGGAAAGGAATGTATCAAGGAAGATCTAAAAGGGCAACGGTGATCTTAGAAGCTGTTGTTTCTTGGGATTTATGGATTTGGCATGCCTTTTTTGGCACGCCAGGGACATGCAACGATATAAACGTTCTTCAACGTTCTCCCGTCTTTGACGATATTTTAAATGGTCGAGATCCACAAGTTAATTTCACTGTGAATGGAAATACCTATAACCAAGGATATTATCTCACAGATGGGATTTATCCAAAATGGGCAACATTTATTTCCGCTATTACCTCCCCACAAACCCCTAAACAGAAGTTGTTTACAATCAAACAAGAGAGTATTAGAAAAGATGTTGAGCGTGCATTTGGTGTGCTACAAGCTCGATTTGCAATAATTAGACATCCGGCTTTGGCATGGAGTGTCGAAATGCTATGGAAAATCGTGATGGCGTGTATTATCATGCACAATATGATTGTAGAAGACGAGCGCGATAATTACATGAATTATTGGGATCCAACTGAATTTTCCACCGAACAACCTGAGAATCTAGCAGGATCATCAAGGAGAGGAGCAACAACTTTCACCGTTACCCCTGGGCGTTATAAAGATCAAAATTTAGCTACATTGATGGCTACACGAGAAAATCTTCGTGATAAACAAATTAATACATCTTTGAAGAATGATTTGCTGGAACATATATGGGCTAGTTTTGGGAGCACTTTTGTCAACTCACCTTAAAGATAAAACGTATTTATGATTTAGTTTCTCGTTTTTCAATTATCGGCTTTTAATGTATTTTTATGTTTCCGAATTTCATGAATTGTCTTTTTACATAATGTATTGCAACGTTCCTTTTTAACTATTTTATATACATGACAACTGTTCTATTTACTAATTATGCATTTTAAATTATCATTAATTGTACATTTTTGTATTATATTAAAATTGTCATTAATCTAATTATAATAATTTGTCATATTAAATTTACAAATATCTAAAATAGAAGTTGGTGGGGCATAAATAGAAAGGAAGGGGATTCATGAATCCCCTTTGTTGTGGGAAAAAATAAAGAAAGAGGAAGAGGAAGAGGAAGAGGATGGAGATAGTGGAAAATGATGTGGAAGAAAGAGAAATGATGTGTCAAAAGGAGAGAAGGAGAGAGAAGAATTAAGGGGATTCATGAATCCCCTCCATTAAACATGCTCTTATCGACAAAGCAGATATAAATAACAAAAAACTTGCTCCTTGGAATGATTTAATGGCTTCGTACGCATCAGATAGCGACGACGTTTGTAATTCAATAACTCGGACTCGAAAATTACAATCACCAAAGAATGCCGATAACAGCGACGATGATGATCACAATGATGACGTCGATGATGAAGACTGTAACGAGAATGATTCTGAAAACGATGATAGTGGGTCTGATTTCGATTATGGAAATTACAACGAAGATAATTCGAGTTCAATTCAGGATTCAGACACGTATAAGAGGAAAAGCCATGAATGAAGTCTACAACATTGGATTTTAAATCTCAAATTGCAACCGGTTCTTAAAAAGCGCGTGACATTTGTTAGATTATTAAAGTGATAATATTTGGTCTTGGTATTTTTATTCATCTCTTTATCTTTGATACAGTGTTAAAATCTTATCTGTCTTAACTGGTTGTTTAATTATTTTGTGGAGAATGGATTATTATTTTCCGTGGTATTGTTCTACGGAAGTTTACTTTACCAATTCGTTTTAAAAAATCCAACCGATTTAAATCTGCCGTATAAATTTCTTAATGTAGGTAGTTGCATTCAAAGATTATATACTGTTACGAACGCTAAACTGTTTTTCGACCAAATTGCGCGTTGAAATAGTTACGACGAAAAGAACGAGAAAAAACATCTTAATATCAATAAAGTAAACACATAGCTATAAGATATCTCAAACATCTCCCCAAATATCTATACATTGGCATCCTCTGCACTATCATATCGAGTCCCTGACATTTTAGCAACCGATGACATAGTAAACTCACCAAGATCATGACCTTTAAGATCAACCCCTTTTAACACCATCGTCGTTTTGACCTAAATTGTCGTCTCCAGAATTCCGAGCAATCAAGGCTAGCTCGTTACGATGTGGACGCCGCATATTTGGGTGATTTAAGTCCATAGACCACTTTTCAGCCAAATCCCAATTTATATTCGGTGCAGCGTGAATCGCAAGACGACGACCAATTTTGCATCCTTTTTCATAATTATCGTCATACTGTTCCTGAGTATATACACGTGCCTTTAACAAATCCCTTGCACATTCCAACTCAACCTTGGTTTTTGCAGCAGCATCTTTTTCCGCTTGTATCTGGTTTTCAATCCCTGCCAGACGCCCGTCTTTAACAGACGCCGAAGAGTTTAGACGTTTTATTTTGGCCTCAAATATAGACTGTGAATGCTCAGCTTCTTGCTTGGCCTGGGAGATTTTCTCATTCAGTTCCTTAGTCAATTGTTCTCGCTCATCCGCCTCCTGCTTAAACATTTGTTCCAAACAAAGTTTGAATTTCGATATGTCTTCAACTTCATAGGAGCGAAATAACTCCTCACATTGCTGAAGATGAGGATAAATAGATTGTTCTACATCTCTACAGAAGACCTGGAAACTCCTCCTCATATCGTTGATTATGGTACGATTTTCCGAAATCATGTTTTCTGTATTCTTTCTTGCCACTTCTGCCGTGTGAAATCGTGACTCAGCTGCTTTGACCCTGTTTTTGAGCTCCTCATTTATACCATCGATAATCACATGATTGTGAACAACCTACAAATTAGAAACACTTATTTGAGCCGAAAGAGAACAATGCAATAATGTTTAATAAGAAACTAAATATTGCAAAATTACAAATTTAAAATATTTAAACTAAGATATTTACGATTGTTTTCTATTAAAAATCTCTAAAAAAACGTAAACAAATCTATAATTAATAAAAGATGAATAACCTTTTTTTTTAAAATCGTCCAAATAAAAGTGTTACAGGTAAGTTACCTTCGTCAACATTTTAAAATTGTCGGAAATAGGATCTGGCACTTGTTCAGACAGGTCGTATGCTCCAGAAGCAGCCTGATTTAACCATATTTTGGCTCTGTCTATGTCTGAGTACCCGGACAAATCTCCGAAAAATTGTGTAGCCAATTTTTGGTTTGTCATAAATATCTGCCTTACAGTATAAGGAACATTCACGAGCATAGCAGATTGAAATTCCTTATCAGGCTGAAACGGTTTTACGATATCTGCAGCAGAAGTAGGATGCACATCCTTATGCTTAAACTCATCAGCATGCTCTCTGCCCTCCTTAAAACATTCCGGTCTGTCCTCTAAAATAACCACATCGTCATCTTCAGTATGCGAAGTAAAGGCAGGTACACATGGCTGCTTTTGTTCGGCAGGACCCGCCGTTAGGTGTTCAGATATAGAAGCCATCAGTTGAGGATTATTCTACTGGATTCCTGCCGCACGAATACGACATACATCAGAAACGGTTATGTCCTGCACGTTTTCTTCGGATGTAACCCCAGTTACGTGGTGTCGTTTTGACGGTAGTAAAAAATCTTCTAAGGGATCTTGCTCTGAATCGATGACGGTCACGATCTCTTTGTTCGTGGCTTCCCCTTCATATTCTTTGTCAGCACAAAATAGATCAGTGGAAGCCTCATCATCCTGTAGTCGAAATAAATGGAGAGAAGAAAATATACATTAACATAGATTAATTACTTATTTCTTCATCAATTTATAACCGGAGTGAAAGAAAGGGTTTAAAAAATAAAAAAAACATTATCCGAAAGCTCATACAGTTGATTAATCTCTCACAAACTCATAAGTCAGAAGACAAAAATGAATATATTCACAAGATCTTAAATGTAGTAAATTCCTTATAAATTAGACATATACGTACCGAAGTTTTAGATAAATCATCGTCGTCGGAGTTGACCTTATCTTCAACTCCAGAATTTAATAGAGGAATACCGAAGTTTAAATAAACAGCATCAGCAATGGCTTTTTCTTCAACACTCAAAGGAGAGAATGGGTCACGCTTCTTATACCAAGGCTTCTGCTTAGAATATTCATTTTTCTTAATTATATCGAGGTAAGACATATGCAACCAAGGAGCTCTTCGAGAAGGTTTAATTATTGTTGGACTGCTCTGTGTTACTTTTCTATTGGCGGTTACTCCAAGCACTGTATAGTTTAAGCCACAATTCGTCTCACTCAGTTCTGAAAGCATAAAAAATAAAGGTTTTACAAAAATAAAACATAACGATAAATACAAGAATTTGGCAATGAAATAAACACGTACCGCTCTGGTACTTTCGGCTCAAACCTACAGCAGCTTATATCTTCTCTTGGAAGATATAATGATAGCAAGGTAACCAAGTCTTAGGGACGTATATTTCTCGACCTTGTCTTCTAGTTGTCACTCTATCAAAGAGCTTCAGTAACCTATGATCATCATCCGTAAGTTCAGATGTGCCAATAGCCGACATATTTGGGTCTGGCTTACTTAAATATCTCAGACCTCCAAAAAAATCGGATGTGTCTGTGCGTACGGAGCCCTCACCCAAATCCATTGACCCCTCCAATATTTGTCAGAGGTATCGTTCGGCCAAGTGGTAAGAATCCCTTTACGAGATTCAATTCGCCACCATCCAGGGCCGTGATCCGCATTTGATTGTCTATTCACCACCAATTTATGTAACCGCTTAAACACATAAATATTTGGGTCAAATCCCAAGAAAATAGCAACCCATAAAAACGTCATGACTCTTCGAATACTGGCTGGTGTTAACTGACACAATGAGATTTTGTACCCATTTAATACCTGAGTCACAAAGGGGTGGAGAGGAAATCTCAATCTAGATTGCAGTTGTCAGGTATATACTCCGATATATCCAGGCGGAGGTCTGTGTATCATATCTTCAATTTCCGGCATCTGACACCAATATCCATCCTCTTCATAGATACCGTAAAAAATTTCTATTTGCTCGACAAAACGGTGGTGGAGATTCTCTGTAATCCACCATGTATATGGAGCATTAGATGTAATCCCCCAATTATCAGTATGGCTGTCCTACTCTTCGGCACCCATCGGCAGTCGCCGCGGCCTGTGCGTAGCACCACTTCTATAGATAATAGGCACTTCACACTCTATATACGACAGGGAAGCCAATGGTACAGCTGCAATCGGAGTTTCAATTATCGGTTCACTATCATCATTTCTTGGAAGAACGACGTTTTGACTAAGAGGTGGCATTCGCCCAAGTGGTTTATTACGTCGACCAATTACCAATAGATCTTATGGCACATCAGTCCCTCCTTCTTCAATAGACACAGGCCTTTTTCCCAAATTCCGTTTTCGAACCATTGTTATCAAGAAATAGAACTTCGGAATAGTAATTGCAGAAAATCAAATAAATTTGAATGACGGGAAAAATTACCTGTGGATTTAGCAGCAGCCGCTTATACCGAATTCCGTTTCGTCGTATTTTGTACCAGATCAAAGATTAATTAAAATTCGTAAGTGATAATCAGAGCCGAAAAAATAAAAACGCAATTGCAATTGTGTTTTGAAGAGAATTAACTGCCGAGTGATGGAAAAAGTGCTTAATTCCGGTTTAAATAAATACGCCAGTTGTAGAGTTAATAAATCTCGCTATTTCAAAAGATATGTCTATAAACACTACTGAGTAGCAAGGAGTAGCAATTATATCAAAGGATAATCAGTCAAAGATATAATTCCCCATCAATATCTTCCCTTAATCAAGCCTACAATCATGGGATTATATTTTCTGTTTATTTGATTATTATTCTCTCCTTAATTTTAGCTATTGTAATTTATATAGTCCGAGTTTCGTACCAACCGGCAGCCGCATCTTTCAATATCATTACATATTCAGGTAACTCAATTTCTTATTGAATTTAAAATGTTTTAATTTCTTATTCTTCGTGAGTTATTGGGTTGATTTTGTGACTAAGTTGTTTTTGTTATTTAATTTATCAATTTAGTGTTGGAGTTGCTTGAAATTGATGATTTGTTATATATCCTGTATAATTAGGGTTTCAAATTCATGGGAATTCTATAATTTGGCATTTCTGTTTTTTAGTTAGAAATTGATATATATTGGGCATTGCAATTGTCTATGGAAGCTGGTTTCTGAAGTTTTGTTGTGGAAACTGGTGATTTATCTTTGTTCCAAATTTTGAAGAAAGGTATCTATACCCCTACTGCTATGGATAGTATTGTAAGGGTACTAAGGGATGTTCTTTGATTAACCAAGTCTTGTGAGAGTGATTCTAATTTTGTTAGTCAGGTTTGGTCGTGATTTCTTGCAATTTAGATCTACCCATTCATCCCAATGTTGTATTTTTGTCAATTAGAGCAAGAAATTTCATCTGGATATACGGAGTATCAAATTTTGTAGGAATTTGTTAACTTTTGACCCAAATTAGGTGAAATTTTGTGACCATGATTTCTGTTAATTTGGAGATTACAAAGCAATATTATGCAACTAGTAGTCTTGTACAAAGTAATTTTTTTTAGACAAATAGTAGTCTTGTAATTGGGTATGCTCTTGTTCAATTTTACTAGCTGTGACAAATAAATACAATTACTCAGTTTAATTATCTTGGATTGTTAATTTCCTTGCAGTATCTAACCTCCGCTCTATGGCTTGATTACTTGATTGGATTGGATTTGCTTTGCACTTAATACTATCATCGTTTGCATAATTTCTTAGCATCGAAACGAATTGAAACAAAGGATGAGAACAGGGTCTAGTAGTAGGTTGTTTAAGATTGGGAAGAAGTTTTGCTTCCCAGATGTTCCATCGAGTTGGGTTTCTAGGACTGTGGATTCCATACTGCACTTTCAAGATCACCGCCCTAAAGACCAAATATTGAAGATGGGGGGTTTTGATCATCGAACCCTGGGAAAGCCACTGCCAGACCAGATGCAGCCCCTTTGGGTACGTGATCATACTGTTAAGGATGGGTTTACGTGGTGTATGCACCATTATGATCAAGTACATGATTGTTTACATGAGAAAATAGATGACAATGAACACCAAATTCCCTTTACCAAAGGCGATCCCTTGCCCTTCGATCTTATGTCCTTGTTGTCCCCCACCACTAATGGATACGACAGAAAGAGGGGTTACTTGGTCCGAAATGATGGCCTTAGAGTTGAGATTGACACTCTTAGGGGAAAGAACATCTTGTTTTGTTGCTTTTTCGTGCCTCAGTTCTGGCTAGATTCAGACCGTTGCTATGCTATTCGCAGGATAATTACTGCATATTCTAATCTACCCAAATCCGATTATGAGATGGTTATGGTGGCTAAAATGAGACGAAACTGGGCTAATGATGAGGATGCTTTCAACCACTTCTTTTCAGCTTTTCCTTCCTCCTGGCTTGCAGTCCCTTTCTCTGACACGTTGAGTCGTGACAAAATATGCAACTCCCTTGGCCTTTTTTCGGACTCAGTGGGTCTTCTAGTAGACCACCATCAAAAGGTTGTTGAGCATAAACCTTCTTTGGGGTATAATGGGCTTTCCTTTCCCCCTTTTGTGATCCTGAATTTGATTATTCTTGGTGGAAAATTCACACCCACCTACATTCAAATTTAGACTCTGAATTTGTTTTCAAGATAAATAATAATGCTGCTGGGGCTAATGATTTTGTAACTGTGGGTATAGATCTTGAGAATAAAGTCTCGGTTTTTGAACTCAAAGATAAGCTTGTGGGGTTGTATTTGTGCTATGATGGCACCTTGATTCGGACGCTCAACTTGCTTTCTCAAGAATGTAAGGCTCGGGACCAGGAATTCCACATCGTCCTCGTCTACTTACCTTACAGAGACAGCTCGGATCCACTATTGTTCCAAGAGGCTATCAATCATGTCTTACATAAGCTCAAGATATCTGCTAATCCTCATTGGTGGGTTTCACCGTTCAACGACTTTGTAAGCCGCAGGCTCTGGGAAATTGGTTTAAGCTATTATCACCATGACGAAGAGGATGAACTGGTCATTTTGGACCCCAAGATGAATATTGCGGATCACTTGGGAAAATATGTTATTAACCGGTTGGGTATCAATGGATATCCCTTCACCAGGCACTCCCTTGTGCAGAGAGAATTGGAAGCGATAAGGGCAGTCACCTTAGAGTCTTTGCTGGTTTATGGGTCACGGGATTATGTTCTTCGCATGAATTTGACTAATCATAATGATATCAGCAATGGCATTGATGAAGTGCCTATAGGCGAACTGCGGGGAAAACATGTCCTTCTCTACATTGACCTAGTGGAAACGCCATCAGACACCTATTATACATTGCTTGAGTGGTACAATCAAAATAAAACAGCAAGGGTCGCTGATTTTGAAGTGGTATTCGTTCACTTTGATGGCGAAGCTAGTACATCTTTTGGTAGTCCAAAGCCAATGCCATGGTTGGTGTGCCCCTTTGACCCCCAACACACAGTTTTTGTGAAAGAAAAGATACTGATGGGCTGTACATATAAAGGTATTCTTGCAGCATTTGATAAAGATGGCCATCTCATTACATTATTTGCTAAAGATCTTCTAGACTCGTTTGGGCCTGAGGGATTCCCATCATACAATGGCTTGCACAATGAGGTGGTTCTCCTTATAGGGGATCAATATCTCCTAGAAATGGATGATTTGTTAGATAATGGCCCTGTGAAAGGCGATCTATTTGGCAGCACTATGTTAGAGAACAGCCTTTACTCATAATAAATGCATCTTGTCATGAATGTCACGACCTTTTCCCTAATTAAATTATTTTTCTTTCCAATTAATATTTTCTATCTATCAAGTATCTCTCTTAGCTTCTTAAGTTCCCTCAGTATTTACCTTTAATTCTTTTTTTCTATTGAATAAAACATTATTTTATAGTGGGCAGTGTTGTATTATCTTTCGTTTTGGTTTTCCTATTCTCTTTGTAGTACTTTCTAGCCTTATTGATTACTTTAATAGCAATTTTGTCACTGTAGGAGTAAAGTAGAGAAAAGATGTTTGTCAAACACTCGATAACATTCAATAATATGAATTTCCCTTGATTTGCTAATACGAGTTTGTGAAACATTGGACGAGTTCATTAACTTAATGCAACAACTTAAAGCTATTGTTCTGTATGACTGATTTGGAAAATTTTCAGCACTACATTATGTTTGAAATATTAAAGGCTTATTTTCAATCTCAGTATGGCGGGTTGAGAGTTGATTATTGTGATTGCAATCCAGAGGTATTGTACTAAACCTGAATCCTACAAGGAAACAGTTTGTGGAAATCATATGCTCAGAGGCTGTGTCATTTAGTCGTATTGCTTTTTATTTATTAACCTATTGCTTACGTTTCACAATATTGGTATTGTACGTTGTAGAAATGAATCATCGTCTGGGAAGTTCGAGTGGTTGGGTGGGATGTGACTTATAGTGCTGAGTTTGTGCCCAGCATAGAAGATACACTGTAATTATACAAATAAAAACCAAGATGACTTTAAGTGATGATCAGGTTATATCTCGAAGCTTTAAAGTAAGCAATGTTGGTAAGATCGTCCTCACGGTTGACATACCAATTGATAATAAATAGTTCATTTCCAATCTTATTAGTTCAATTGATAAATGACTTGGTCGTTAGCAATGAATGAGATGACAACTGAATTAGGACTTTACTATGTGCAGCATTGCATGTCTAGGTATTGAAAAACAGAGCAGTTGAGGCTTCGGATGAGCGACGTCCAGTGCCAGACATCAGGATCGGAGACACTGTGGCAATTAAATTGTTTAGTTTGGTTGTAATTTTTTTTCTTTATTTCTATACCATCTGTTTTTTTGTTTTTTTCCCTTTGTTCTCCAGTGCTTACTTGTGCTATGCTGATTTCTTTGGTGGTTTCAACTTTGTAGGGAGTTCCAGAAAATGGCCATAGACTATCTATCTACAAAGGTATTGTGATCTGTGGGCAAAATGTTGATCTTGATCTTGGAAGCTGTCAAAATTAGTTTGTATGCTTAGTTGTACGAAGTATAAGACTTAAATTGCATCAATAAAATTTTGTCTGACAGTTCATCAGTCTCAAAACCTTTTTGATCTAGATTGTTCTAAGTTTCTAACTGAATGATGTATGATAGGTTTTTTACGAAGCCAATTCAGAGCTGGATACAGACAATGCGGTACACTTTATATCTGCTCTCCCCTTTCTCTCTTCATATATTAGACATATCCAATTCTACCATTTTAGTTTGATTGTTAGTGTGGTGTTTCATTTGTTAGAATTTCTGGGTGGCAGATGGTGTTTGCACACTTTATTGCTCAAGTTTTACTCTCTCTCTCTTTCTTTTTTCACTTATTATTTTATTCTTCTTTTTATCCTATTTTTGTGGTGCTTACACTGCTTAGTTGGTGATTATGTAAAGGGAATACTCAGTAGTTAGATGGGTGTTTGATTTATTTGATTCGTAATTGAATTCAATTTAATATGATTAGCTTATATTGTAGTAATGTACTTTGATTTTGTTGTTTCTTGTGCTTTTCTGTATGTGCAAGCAACTTTGTGCTTGCAGATAACTTTTGTGACAGTAAAGAGGGTTGGTGACAGTAACTTTGTGCTTGAATCTACTTAGTTTAATACCAAAATTCTAGAATAAAAGGTGGCTGCTACTATTAGGCTCATATTATGTAGCAATTGATGGAATTTGTGAGGGATCATGTAATTTCATCAAATAAGTTTTCAGTCACGATTTGCACATCCACCATGTGAAATCAGTATATTATTGACAAACTGATTTATGAATTTATGTGGACATTGTGGAATGTAATGTTTTCTTGCGATTAGAGGGTGCTAAATACAAATCATTTGACAAGAAAAGATAATGATTAGAGCAAAATTTGCTGATTAGAATAAAAGGATTATGATGAGAAGAATATTCGAGTATAAGTCTTTGATAGCAGGGAATCTCCTTTTGTGTGTGTGTGTTTTCTAATTTGAGTTAAATTTGCTATATTTCTATGAATATAGATGATTATTGAGATTTTGGATTCTAAGGTTTTGTTTTAGTATTGGGGTTGTTTGGTCTGTTGTGGTGTATGCTTGGGAATTAACAATGCTCGAATGTGTTGTACTCGTAACTAAGATGTAGGAGTACTAGTTCTTGGTCATTTGGTGGTATAACAAAACTGAGGGTCTCAGAATAAGAAAGCATGCTTATATGCAGCAAGCATGGCAGCGATTTACTGATGGCTTTGGAGGGAAAGAATTATTGCTCCCACGGAAATATTAAATACGAAGCAATAGAGTAACTAGCTTAGGCCGCCTGAAATCATGAAGTGGTGGTACTAAACATTAAGCACAAATGTACAGTATAGAATGTGGCTGCCGAATAGTTTTAGGCGTTGCGTGATCTGATTGTAATTAGGTAATAATACAATTAAACTAAAAAAGAGGAAAAAAAAATGTCTATCATTTTCTACAACTACATAATACTCTGTAGATGCATAAAGGCCTTGTATGATCAACCATAAAATGAATAGAGGCTTTGTAGAGGCTTTGATGCATAGAGGTTACACTAAAAATGAGTAGACGATGTGATTAGGCTTCATGATTAATCATTCAGATTAAATCTCAAATCAAACAATGGAGCAAAACTACAGAGCATTACGTATACTTATTTAGCTTATTGGACACTTCTATATGTTAATGTGCCTTTGATAAATGATGGAGAGATTTCTTTTGATGAATCTTTTAAATTGTGATATTATAATCTCACACTATCCTTCATTCCTTAACCACCCCCCTCTCTATCCTCAACATTTCAGCAACCATATCACCACCCTCTCTCTCTCTCTCATCAACTCCTCATCCTCTCACTTCTTATCCACCACAACCACCACACTTTCCCTCTTCCAGCAAAGACCGCCGCCACCACACTCCCTCTTCCAGCAAAAACCGCCGCCACACTCCCCAAGTTTTCGCCTATTCACGACTCCTCTCTCTTACCACCACTGACTTTTCTGTGGTTGTGGTTGTGGTTGTGCTTGGGTTTGGGTTTGGGTTTGTGGTTGTGCTTGAATTTTTGGTTTGTGGTTGTGGTAGTGGTTGTTTTGGATTAAGGGTGTTTCCTGTGTTTTTCTTGGTGGTGGGGTGGTGTCGGTAGATCCAATGGTGGTGGCGGTGGTGCTACGGTGGTGTTGGTGGATTCGATGGTGGTGGTGGTGTTGTGGTGGTGTTGGTTGATTCGATGGTGGTGGTGGTGCTGTGGTGGTGTCGGTGGTGGTGTAGTGGTGGTTGGAGTAGACTAATTAGTTTACTAATTATATCTTAAGATATACCCCTCAACCTACTTAATCACTCACCCACTAAATTGCATGGGGAACCGTAAAAAAAGTGTGGTGTAAAAAAAAACGGAGGAAGTATATTTATTGAGGACAATTTTCCAAAGTAAGGCAATTTCACAAACTAATTACCAAAGAAGACGCATGGCCAAACTATTTACCAAACTAAGCTTCTGGGGTAAAACGCTGATCGAGTCAGTGTTTTTTTATCCCTGATTTTTTTAAAAAAACAAAGTATAAAACGCTGCCTCAGTCAACGTTTTACATGTTTTACTTTTTTTTAAACATTTCGTAATTTCTGTTTTTAAAAAATAAAACAATAAAAAAAATAATTCAAATACAGTAGCGTTTTAACGTATTTGTTTTTTTTTTTTAATTTTTGTAATTTCTGATTTAAAAAATAAAAAAAAATGTCGTTCTCATTCAGCGTTTCTTGGGTATTATCTTCCCAGAATCGAATTTGATAGCTCACTTCACTCAAATTCTCACACTCTCACTGTCTCTCTCACTAACGGAGACCCCATACACTTTCACTCTCAGCCGCTGCATTCACGCTGCCGCTGCCGCCTCCGCTGCTGCCGCCGGTCGCTGTTGCTGCTACCTTCCGTCACACCCACACTCTCTCACTCACTCACTCAATTTTGTGGTAAACCCTAAATTCATATTAGTGTAATGTTGATAATTGATCTTAATTGTGGTTAATTGTTGTAAATTGTAGCAAATTGTTGTAAATTGTATGAAATTGTTGCTAATTATTAATGAAAATGTGGTAAATTGTTGATAATTATTGATGGTAATGTGGTACATTGTTGATGAAATTGTTGATGGTAATGTGGTACATTTATGTGAAATAAGATGGCCTTGTTTCATTGTTGTCATATTGGCTAGACATGTAGGTCCTTCTTGAATTGTGATATCACTATCCACTATTGAAGCTATGTATGGTTCAATTAGGTTTTTTTTACCTCGCTCTAGATTTCAATTATCTTAAAATGTATTTTGGTTGTTATGTAGAATATGGCTGCGCAAAATGTAGTTTTGTTATGCCGGTGGGGAGGTGAAATTATGTTTGTTGGACCAAATACCGTGTATAATGGAGGAAATATGGAACCACTAACACTTGAACCGGACATGACTTTCAATGATTTGATAAACCGGGATAACTGTGTCACTGAAGTACTATCTACTGATCACCCTCACTTGGGTTCGTCCATAATATGTGAGTATGTGAAGTCCTTTGTGCAGAAAGATCCGTCCCTGAAAGTTGAATTCATTCAGGATCTCATCTCCAAGCAATTTCATTTTGATGTTCCGTATCGAAGAGCATGGTATGCCAAGGAGAAAGCTATAGCTGAAATATTTGGGGATTGGGAGAGTTCTTACGGCAGACTTCTACAGTTCATGCAAGCACTCCAACAGTCAAACCCGGGAACCGTTGCTGTATGGAAACACAAAGCTCTAGTGGATGGTCCGTACTACAGCAACATGGAAGTGTTTGAACGAGTGTTTTGGGCCTTCAGTCCTTGTATCGATGGTTTTAAACATTGTATGCCTGTTATCTGTATCGATGGGACGCACTTGTACCGAAAGTATAAAGGAACACTGTTGGTTGCTACAAGTGTGGATGCAAGCTTCCAAGTAATTCCACTAGCATTTGCGTTGGTTGAAGGGGAAAATACTTCCAGCTGGTCTTGGTTTCTAGGCTGCATTCGGGTTCATGTGACGCAGCAAGATGGCCTCTGTGTTATATCTGATCAATGTGTTGGGATCATTGCAGCAATTGATGATCCTAACGTTGGATTCAACGAGCCGCGAGCCTATCACATGTTTTGTGTTCGCCACATGGCTTCTAACTTGAAGACTAACGTGCGAAGGAACCACATGAGAGATATGTTCAAGGCTGCTGCGTATCAAAGGCAAGAAAGAAAACTGCAAGTTGATCTGTGTTCGATCGGTTAGGCATGCACCAAGGCCATAGATTATATTGTTCAAGTGTCGTTTCCTATGTGGTCTTTGTTTCACGACGCTGGTCGCAGATATGGGATATATACCACAAACTTCTCTAAAACATTTAACAATGTGTTAGAAGGGAGCTCGGTTTCTATTGATTGTGTCCCTTGTCGAGTTAACTTTCCACAGAGTTAACAGGTATTTCACTTTAAGAAGGGAATCTTCTGAGGCTAGGTCTGAACAGGGACTTGCATACCCCCCAAGGTCACTGCCATTCTGGAGAAGAACACCGCAAAATCAAGATATCACAGAGTGGATACGTATAACCACCGACAGCATATATATCAAGTTACAACAGAAAGGGGAGAGCAACTTGGTAGAAAAGGAGGTTATAAACATACTGTTAACTTTCAGTTGAGAACGTGTACATGCAACAAACCATGGATATTCCACCTCCCATGTTTTCACGTTCTTGCAGTTTGTGAGAAGTATACACTATCAGAGCGGCCATGGGTGGACCGTGTGCTGCAATCGGAGGCCTATACGAACACCTATGCACCACAGTTCTTGCCTATCCCCTGTGAAACAACCTGGACAGAGTTTAGCGGCCCTAAACTCATTCCGGATGGCAGCATGGTACGAGGACAATGTCGGCCAAAGTTAAAGCGCATACGCAATGAAATGGATGAGACTAACTGCCCCCCAAGCAAATGCGGCCGCTGTCACCAGCAGGGCCACAACTAGAGAACGTGTCCATCTAGATCAACCAGGACCTAAGTTTGTATTTGTAGAATCCTGTAATAGAATACTAGCTTGATTTTGTTTCTGAATTTGTAACGTTTGTAACATTTGGAACATTTCTACTTTGAAGTTTGACATTTGAAATTTACCGTTTGTCGCTGCTTTTAATTTGAAATTTTGTTCGTGTTTAATTTCTAATCCAGTAATTGTGTTGATAATTAGTATATAACGTTGTTAATGAACAGATATCATGGACGGACAAGATAGGACATCCGGGCTTGTTGACCTTTCTGTCCTAACACTACAGGACAAACATCGGAGCGTTGACATATGGGATTAGTTAGTAATATTTCATTCGTCAGTTCATGTACTTGTATGCATGTTAAATTCACTACTACATTTTTGACCAAATGCAACGGCCTAATAAAGGCTAATACAACGGTATTTTAATTGCCGTTGCAATAGAGTAGACTATTGCCACGGATTTAAAACTAATGTTCTTATAGGTAGAGCTATTGCCACAGCTCTAAAGAACCGTGGCAATAGCCTAGCTATTTTAACAAAAATGAGAGCTAATGCAACGGTATGTGTTGTATCATGAAAATTTTAGAAGCGCGCATTTCTTCCCTCTAATATTTTCCCCAAATATTTTGAACAACACGTGTTTATTCACAACTCATTCTCACGGATTCTCACATCACCCATTTTCTCCATTTCCCCCAATTCTCCATTTTCCCCATCTTCTCACATTCACATATTTGCTTCAACTCCAGAATTACTTCGAAATTCTGAGGTGAAAATCACGAAAATAATCACTCAAAAATTCTAAGAGGAAAATAAGCAAATAAATCTGAGGAAGTAGACGAAGGCGGCAATCAGGAGGTGGTGGCTGATAGCGGCAGTCAGGCGGTGGTGGCTGATAGCGGCACAGGAGGTCTCAATTTCATTCTTGCATGTCCCTTCCTTGAGCTGATTGCTCGAAATTCTGTTCAACGTATACAACGAATTTTCGTTTTTTAGAATTAAATTTGAAGTTTTTGCTTTTGTGTTTGGGAATTTGTATTTGATGCCATGGAAGATGAAGTTTCCGCTCTGGTAACTCTTGGAATTAAACGACTAATGGGTTTTGTTTGGCAATATTGATTTTTTTTTATTTTATTATTTTTGAAACTTAGCAGTACTGAATATTGTATTTGAGTAGTCTAATGGGGTTTTTTGGGGGAATTTCATATAAATGGATAAGAAGATATATTGATTTGGGGTGGCTGATTTGGTTCATTCATGGGGTTAGACTTTAGAGATCCAAGTTTATTACTCTTTGTGTCAGCTATGATGATTATGGTGTTTTGTTTATTACCTTTTTCTAATTGCTATATCCATTTTTGTGAGCTGTGAATTATTTGTGTGAACTTTTTTTCCCTGTTTCTCTCTTATGTATGTATATGTATGTAAATTTCGGTTTTTGAATATTTATTTTTGATAATTGGAGGCCAAAATTTCTTTTTTCATAATTGCATGTGTTTATGTGCGTTGTTGTATATGGCTCATTAGCTAGCTGCTTTGGGATTGGTTTAAATGTGTTTATGCTTTCAGAATTTGTAGCTCTGAATCCTGATGGGATATGATGACTAGCACTGCATATACGTTGGACTTGATCAAACTGGAACTGTTTTATTACAATCAAATACAGAACTCACATCTATGTCCATCTACATGTAGTCATTTACCTTTTATGGCTGTATTTTGTGTTTATGCTTTTTTTCACATGAGTATATTTATTTATGAATCCTGGACAATACCCATTCCTTGTACCAGCAACTAAGCAATCTCAAGAAACTTTCTTTTGTTATTTCCTTTGTATTTAGTGCCATGTTTTTATTTTCCAGCTTTCTTTCCACTCAACTGGTAAAAAATTAAATAAAGACTTGTGATAATTTCTTTGTTGGTTATCCATGACTTTTTACGCAGTAAAATACCATATCTTTTTGAAGAACATAAGGTGTTTAATAACTATGTTTGCTTATACATAAGGCAAGCTCAAACATATTTATGAGCTTTATCAAAAGCTTAATTTTGCTAAGTTAATTGAGCTTGCAATGTTAAACTTCAACAAGTTAGTACTTACTCAAATTAAATTCGCACAACCCCTTCTTAAAATCAAGTTTTTTCACCTTCATGCAGCTCTGTATGCACTATGCAGTAGGAAATTTAAAATTCGGATTGCACTTTTAGCTTTAATTTCTCCCTAATGCTCCCTGCTTCTTGAATGGACTCACTAGCAAACTGGACACTAATTACAACTTTAAATTATATGCTGCCCCCTTTTTCCTACTCCTTATTTTTGCTGCCCTCCTTTTGCTACTCTCGTGCTGTCATCACTACCCTCCTGCTCCCTCCCTTCTGCTGCACCCCTTTTGCTGCTGCCCCCTTATGGGAAGAGTGCTCTTGAGTGGGAACTGGTTGTACAGGTTGTTTTGTTTATTGTTTATGTTTACATTGATCTCCATGAGTAGCTTAGGTGATGTATGCCTTATGGACTGTGTGGAATCCTGTAATTGAGAAGAATGTATTTGTGTTTTCATGTGTGGTGTATTCTTATCAGACAATTTTGTTTTATTTAAAGCTTGCATAAGGTGGATTGTTTAACATATTTGTCCGCACTCATGCATTTGCTATTTAAGTATATGAAACTTGGCCGATTAGGTTGTAGGTATATGGATTAGACATTAATGGGTTAGGCATTTTTACTCCAATGTGCTCTCCTATTTACTATTTAGTTAAAGAAGTCACCCAAAGCCTTTAGATTTAACATAAATTATTAGAAATTACTGTTATTCAATCTTTGAGATGTGTATCATTGTCTGTGTGTGTGACTAATAGTTGCATTGAGGGCTTTAAAAGAGGCTTAGAAGTCTGGGTCTGAATACGTAATTCATATGAGAAGGGTTTGAGGCAAGCAGTTTCTGCAAATATGCTTTATCTTGATTTGTATTGTTTATTTGATGGTGGCTCTTAAAACACTCACTAGTAGAAAAAATGAATAAGGCACCGCAGCTTTCGCACTGGTTCTTACAAAACCGGTGCGAAAAGTGAGTAAATCGCACCGGTTCAGTTTGAACCGGTGCGAAAACTCTTGTTTTTTTTAAAAAAAAAAAACCCGGTTATAATTTAACCTTCTTTCTTTCTCTTGAAACCCCTCGATCTTTCCTCCTCTCTCATTCTCTCTCCTCCATTGAAGCGTACTCATCTGCCTCTCTCTCCTTTCCTTTCTTCTCTCTTTTGATCGCCTTATTACGACCTATACACCCTTCCCCGGTTTCATTGTGGAGCTCTTCAGTTGTGCTCCATCAATCAAGGTTTTCCTCTTTCTTCTTTTTCAGTTGCATTCGATCTTAGGGTTTTGTTTGTTTTTAACTTGAGGTGTTTTTTAGGGTTTTGTTTGGCGGTGGTGGCTGTGGTGGCCTTATTGCGACCTAAAATCGTTGGCTTCATCTTCTTTTGTCGAATACTCTTCATGGTGGCGCAATTGCGTCTTTGGTGGATTTGGTGGGTTCGGCTATTGCGCAATTGCGAATACTCTTCCTTTTTTCTGGGTTTGTAATGAAATTTTTGGCTTTGTTTGTGTTTTTTTTATGAAATTATCTTGTGGGTTGTTTTGTTTTGATGTTTTTTTTTATGGGTATCTTCTGTTTTCCTGTTTTTTCTCCTTAATCTGATTATGGTTTGATTAATATGATTTTTGGACCTTAAATTTTTGGTTTATAATGTTTTGCTTTGATTTCATCTTATAGTGTTAAGAAATCCGGCAAATTTCGGAAGGAAATTTGTAATTTCATGAATATCATCAACTTTAGCATAAGTTTGATTAAGCTTGATGTCTTTGTGAATTTTGAGAATGCTTGTGATAAGGGTAATCCTACTTTTTTTTTATATTTCTTGAGGTGTTTATTTTCCTGGATTCTTAGTTTGTTTACTGGTCTTTTTGGTTGATTGGCTTTTTGTTGAACTTGATGAAGTTGTTCATATTTACATTGTTTCATATGATACGTAGAATCATTATGGGATTCGTAGAATACACATAAAGTTGTAGAGGGTAGGTTGTTGTGCAAGTTTCACCTATGAACAAGATATTTCCTTTCTTCAGCTTAAGAGCTTTGCAACGAGTGGTCTTATATGCAATTCAAATGATTAGAGAGGAAGGTGAAAATTAGCATTCAAGGTAGTAAGACAAAGCCTTTTCTATTCAATGTGATAACACAGTGAGCAATTCTTTCAACTTGGAAGCAAAATCTCAAAAGTGTAGCACAGAGTAACCTTCTGTTTGGGTATAATTAGTAGGAATGGTCAGCCTATAGTTACCTTGTGCTCAGTATTGGGAAGATTTGGACTTGACTGACCACAATTATCTGATGCTCTGTTGAGAATTGCTAGTAAAGAGGGGTTCCATGGGATGTTGGAGTAGTTGTGACAACATACAACATGATTGCTTTTGATGGTAAACGTTCTGAAGAATCTGAGAAGATTATTGAAGAAATAAGAAATAGAGATGGGGATTACTTCTCATGGATGAGGTAACTACTTGTGTTGAAGGACCTTGGGCATTTTTGGGTGATAATGACCTTGAAGTTTAAGGGAAACATGTCTAACTTCCCCTTATTTAATCTGATGTTGCATGGGTGCATGTCGTTCCTGCTCAGATGTTTCGGAAAGTTATCAGCACTACAAAATCGCATTGCAAACTTGGGCTTATGCAACGAACTTCGTGGATTGAGTAGGAATTGACACAGTTCAAGGGATAATTAGAGAGAAGGACGGATTGATTGATAGTAGGAAATACAAAATTAGTGACTTTAGGCCACAAGTCTCCAAGTCCCAGGCTACAATTTTCTGAATGCCTTTCTCTCTCCTAAACTTCTCGTATATATAGGACTATACTAACTAGCTTTAATTACTACATGTACTACCATTCGTCTTTTTCCTAAAAGCAAGCATTAATTTAAAGGAGACTAATAGGACACCAACGGTTACAGCTCTGTGGAGTTGCAGGCTGCTGTTGTGGGTGGAGAGTGCTCCCTTGCCCCTGTTGCTGCTGTGTCAGGTTGCAGCTGTTATGGGTGGAGAGTGCTCCCCTGCCCTTGTTGCTGCTGTCTTTGTCTTCTTCCTTCTGCTGTAAGTGTAGAGTAGTGGTGGTGTGGGTTGGCTCATGACATTACCCACCCCCAAAAGACACACCTTGTCCTCAAGGTGGAAGTCAGGGAACCGTAACTTAATCGTCTCCTCCTCCTCCCAAGTAGCCTCCACTTCTGGCAGGTCTTTTCATATAGAAGAGTTTTTGGAATCACCAGTCGTCCCTAGTCGTCCCTTATAGAAGAGTTTCTGATGATCGATGGTGAACCCAGAAACTTCCCTTCCCCCGTCCAGGTCTTGCCTCACCTTTAGTAGCAACTTATCTTCTTCAATCTCCTTCTCCAACTCCCCCCAATCCACCGTATGTTTGGTGAGCATGGCCCCTAACTCCGTACCTTCCTCGCCCCTTCGTGAGAGGGCGTCAGCCACTCAATTTGCTACCCCAGGTTTATACTATATTTCGAAATCGAAACCGATGAGTTTCCGTATCCACCGTTGATATTCCATCCCCACCTCTCGCTGTTGAGATATGAACCTCAAGCTCTGCTGATCACTCCTAACTACAAACCTCCTGCCCAACAGATAATGCTTCCACTTTTGCACCGATAAACACACCGCCATCAACTCTTTTTCATAGATTGATTTACTCCGACCACCAGGCCCCAACATCTTGCTAAAGAAAGCAATCGGCCTTCCCTCCTGCATCAGAACCGCTCCTAGCCTAAAACCCGATGCATCCGACTCCACCACGAACATTTTAGCAAAGTCTGGCATGGCTAATACGGGGGCACTACTCATGGCCTTCTTGAGCTCTTCAAAGGCTGTGGTAGCTTCTGAGCCCCACTTAAAATTGTCCTTCTTTAGTTGCTCAGTAAGTGGATGAGCTATATAAGCGTATTGGGCTATAAATTTTCTGTAGTAGCCTGTCAGGCCCAGAACCCCCTCAAATCCCTTAGTGTTCTGGGTATGGGCCAATTTATCATGGCTGAGATTTTCTCCTGGTCCACAGCCACCCCTTCTTTAGAAATAATATGGCCCAAGTAAGCTACCCTTTCCCTTCCAAACTCACATTTTTTTCGATTAGCAAACAGTTGGTGGTCCTTGAGAGTGGCCAGTACAGCCTGCAAATGTTTCACATGCTCCTCCCTACTAGCACTATACACTAGAATGTCATCAAAAAATACAAGTACAAATTTGCGTAAATAAGGTCGAAATACCTCGTTCATCAAGGATTGGAACGTAGCCGGGGTATTTGTGAGACCAAAAGGCATCACAAGGAATTCGTAGTGACCCTCATGAGTACGGAACGCCGTTTTGTGGGTATCTTCCGGCTTCACTCGAATTTGATGATAACCGGCTTTAAGGTCTAGCTTGGAGTACACTTGAGCTCCATACAACTCATCCAATAATTCATCAATCACCGGTATGGGGTATTTGTCAAGAACGGTTTCTTTGTTCAATGCTCTATAGTCAACACAAAAACGCCACGAGCCATCCTTCTTTTTGACCAAAAGGACTGGACTCGAGAAGGGGCTAGTAGATGGGCGGATAATCCCGGCCGTCAACATTTCCCTATGAGCTTTTCAATCTCATCTTTTTGAAATTGGGGGTACCGATAGGGCCGGACACTTACTGGATTGGTACCCTCCTTGAGGATGATACTATGCTCGTGCCCCCTCTTGGGTGG
The DNA here is from genome assembly GCF_001683475.1 of Chenopodium quinoa. Taxonomy (NCBI): domain Eukaryota; kingdom Viridiplantae; phylum Streptophyta; class Magnoliopsida; order Caryophyllales; family Amaranthaceae; genus Chenopodium; species Chenopodium quinoa. The sequence goes on along the minus strand of NW_018743014.1, from coordinate 231,643 downwards.
CAACCTTTCCGTCGTCTCAAACACCGTAGCATACTCCTCCATCACTTTCAAGGATGATACTGTGTGAAGTGATATAAAGTTGTGTGTGGCCCCGGGGTCGACCATGACCACCACATCTAGCCCACCGATTTTCCCCACCAGCTTCATGGTCTTCGGATTCGTGATCCCCACTAGAGAATTTATGGATATCACCGCTGGCCACTCCTCTTCCTCTTCCGGAGCCTCCATCGCCGCTAATTCCCCATCACCCTCCTGCTCTTCTTCTTCTACAAGAAGCACGCTTAGTTCCCTGGATTTACACTTGTGTCCGATTCCCCACCTCTCATCACACCTTATCACAGCCCCTTGGCTTTCTTATCTTGCAGCTCCTTCTCCGTTAGGCGTCGCACCTCTCCTGTAAATCTGGTGGAGCTTGCGCTTGTTCTTTTTTGTGAAGGAGAAGTTGGCTGGAATTTCGCTGATCCACTGGAACTTTGAGCAGGCCCCTTAAAAGATGTGGGTTGTTGAGAGTGTGAGTGGGTCGGCCCACTTCCGCCACTAAATAAGGTAGATGCTGGAGTTTGGTTAAAATAAGAGAAGGGCCCAGGCTTAGTGAAACCGGCTCCCGTTTTCTTTTGCCCACTAACCCGGTTTCTTTCTTCAACCCGAGTAGCCAGATCCATAGCCTGTTCCAAAGTTAATGGGTTGAGCATTCGTATTTCAGCCCGAATGTCCTCCTTCAACCCATTGACAAAATGCCCCTTCATCAAGCTCTCCGGCACATCCATCAATGGAGCCGCCTTCTCAATAAAGGCCCGCCGATAATCCGCGACTGTGGTGGTGTGGGTGACGGCCAGCCACTGCTCATGAAGGGTTCTAGAGTTTGCCGGACGGAATTGGCGTAACACACGCTCCTTCAACTCCTCCCAGTTACGAACCGGTCACCGGCGACTCTCCCATTGGTACCACTGGAGAGCGTCGCCCTCCATGGAAACCACCGCAGCTTGTATCTTCTCGTGCTCTGACAGCCGGTAAAAATGGAAGTATTGTTCGCCCCTTAGGATCCATCCATCAGGATCGGTTCCTTGAAACAACGACATTTCCAATTTATGGTACTTCCAATTTCCCCTTCCCTCTTGCTGTTCTCGCTGTCACCCTCGTCCTCCATTCTGAACCTCCCAATACCAAACCCTGTTCGCTCGTTTCTGATTCTACCGGCGTCGGAAAACTGTTCTTCCCCCTCGCCAATAGGGTTCTTCCCCAGGTCCCTCACCCTATTCATCATTCCTCTCATCTCTTCAAAGAACTTCTCCTGGCCGCTCATTAAGAGTGAGATTTTCCCATTCTGGTCTTCTCTGAAGCGACTCAGCCTTCCTTCCATTCTCTGGCTGGCATCTTCTATGGCTTCCTGATTCTTCCTCGCCTCCTCTTCCTGATTTTTGCTGAACTGTTCGGTGAGTGACCGTTGGAGGTTCTCCATGCTTTCCGCAATTGTCCTGGCAACAATTTGTTGGATGGAGTTCTCGCCCCCATCCACCTTTGAGACTATTTCTGCAATGTGCTCTTCTAACGCCTCAATTCGTTGGGTGTGTGTTCCGGTTGCCGGGGCCATGGCTGCTCTGATACCAATTGCAACGGACTACGTGGATTGAGTAGGAATTGACACAGTTCAAGGGATAATTAGAGAGAAGGACGGATTGATTGATAGTAGGAAATACAAAATTAGTGACTTTAGGCCACAAGTCTCCAAGTCCCAGGCTACAATTTTCTGAATGCCTTTCTCTCTCCTAAACTTCTCATATATATAGGACTATACTAATTAGGTTTAATTACTACATGTACTACCATTCGTCTTTTTCCCAAAAGCATGAATTAATTTAAAGGAGACTAATAGGACACCAACGGTTACAGCTCTGTGGAGTTGCAGGCTGCTGTTGTGGGTGGAGAGTGCTCCCTTGCCCCTGTTGCTGCTGTGTCAGGTTGCTGTTATGGGTGGGGAGTGCTCCCCTGCCCTTGTTGCTGCTGTGTTTGTCTTCTTCCTTCTGCTGTAAGTATAGAGTAGTGGTGGTGTGGGTTGGCTCATGACAGCTTACTGGTATTTACTTTTGCTATGATTTTATTCATGCTATTTATTTGTTGAGTCGATTTGTCGACCATACATAGTTGAAAAAGTGACCTGTTTTTTTTTCACGTGCCTACAACCTGCCTATGCGTTTTCCTTTGTTTTCCTATTGTGTGCTTACTAGAGGATATTCATGGCAAAATTTTGTTGTTTTCTGTGTAATTGGAGTAGTTATGTGATGTTAATTCCCAGCGTGTATGTTTCCTGCTTTTGTTACAAGCGAATTATTTATTATGTTGTCAGCATTTCAAGTTGAGTGTTTATCTGAAATCTTTCTATCTTGTTTCAGGTACCATTGGATTAGACGCAAAGGACGGCCTGCAGCGAGAGAGATTGCAGAGCTATCTTGTTTTAGGTACCATTGGAGTAGTCGGGACTATTATCAGAGCTATGCAGGTATTGACTTTACTTACTTAATTTTCTTCCTGATTTTTTGTATCTTGTAAGTTCTTGGTATAGTTATATGTCATCCTATGGGTAAACTGAAATCTCTCTTGCGCTGAAGGCCAATGAATTAGTGACTGATGTTTGCTCAATTATATATGACTTTTGCACTTATATTATAAACATGACTGCTTACTTTTGTTTACAGGTTATATATGTGAATAGGTTCTCACCTTCATCAAGGAAACATGCTGTTAATGAGATAAAGGTACAGGAACCTGTGGCTCTTTCTGATGTCTTTTCAATACATATATTTGTCTTCCTAATGGCCTCCTGCTGTTATTCTGCGTGTAAATTTAATAAGACTTAATGACCATGTTCCATGTTGATTTCCTGATTTTCATTAGTTTTTATTGTTTTGACTTGGCTGTTCATCATAGGTGTTCCAAAATTACCAAACCTTCCTGTAGAATTATAAATGCTATATACTCATTGGGTAGTAAGTGAAGCTAGATGATGATGCATAACTGTAATCTTGGCTGTTCATCATTTTGGCTATGCAGATCTAGCTACATGACCTACATTTATCTTGTTTTGTTAAATAACCTTGTGTCAATCAAGACATTGTCTTCAAAATAGAGAATTCCCAGCCCAAATTTTATTAGCTCATGACATGGACTATGCTGACATAGCTACATTATTCTGGTTATGTTCAATATCTTGTATGATCCAAATTCAGCAGCTTTTTTTCTTTTTCATATTTTTATAAAATAATCCTGCCCTTTTCATACTAGTGCTTATGTAAATGGCATTTAGTTCGTAGGTTAAGATATCATTTTGGGCCGTTTGATATGAACTGTTGTCTTATGTAACAGCTATCATTATGCTTTGGTAGGTTAAGATTGTTGAGTGGTGGTCCTTGCCTAGCTACTCATTTTATAAAATTTTCCAAGTTATGTTATCCTTCCTTGTCGTGTGCCCTCCATCGTCTAGATCTGATAAAATTAACTCGTATCTAATTATTCAATTTCGATCTATAATATTTTGAAGATAACTTGTAACTTGTTCGTAGATTAGAAATTTAAATTGATAATAGATTCGCGAGAACCACAAAACATTTCAGACGACTTTGGTTCGTGAGTAGTTTGACTTTTACCCTATTATTCTAAGTTTGACAAAAATATTAAGAGTATTAATCAAACTAGCTAGAACAATAGACAGGGAGTATAGAAGTGGTGATATGGAGGTCTACGTTTATTAAATTCCAACTTCTAATATCCTTCTGGCCAACTCCCAGAATAAGGAACAACAAATCATTTTTTTTTCTTATACTTTGAACTAAATGCCATTTAGATAAGGGCCATTTTAAACACTATTTCAAATTATGATTAAGTACTTGACAAACATTTATAGACATAAAAGAAAAGATTTTATTAAAATAAAACTGACTTCTCATCTATCTAGAAGTGTAATTTGTTCTTTTTCAATGTCTAACTCTATGCTTATTAAAGAGTGAGTTTATTCCTAAACTTGCTTGTGTGATTGTAATGTACCACTGTGCTTGTGATTGATTTTACAATTTTCTGGAGTTAGTTAGTGGATCCTATCCTAACAATCAGCTTATTGTTGCTAAATCTGTTGTCCAGGCTGACGTTTGTCATGCTTACCAAATTTTGAAGAAAGGTGGTTTAAAAGATGAAAATATTATTGTTTTCATGTATGATGACATCGCTTATCATGAGGAGAATCCGAGACCCGGGGTCATCATCAATAATCCCCATGGAAGTGATGTCTACGCTGGAGTCCCAAAGGTTTTCTCTAGTTCACCCTTTCCATTGTCACTTAATGAATGTTATGAAGAATTTAATCTCGTCTGCTTGATGTGGTATGGCAGGATTATACTGGGGAACATGTGACTGTCAACAATTTTTTGGCAGCGTTACTTGGTAACAAAGAAGCTATTACTGGTGGCAGTGGAAAGGTGGTGGATAGTGGCCTTAATGATCATATTTTTATCTATTATTCGGACCATGGTGGTGCTGGTGTGCTCGGTTAGTATTTTGATCCTCATAGTTCTCTTGCAATACTTTCGTTGTTTATGGAATCTGTTTGTTTTGAATGTTTATATTATAAATCTCTTACAATATCTTATATTGTACTACTATAGCTTTTTGAGTGTTGAGTATTTACCGGGAGTAACAGCATATTATGGAAATTATTGTGCGGCTAGTCTCTCTTGGCTTTTAGGTGCTTTCATGTTGTCTATTTGACTTATCCTTACAAAATCCTTCTTCATATAGTAGGTAGTACATTGGCAGGTTCTTAAATACACGTGGAATTGACTCCTGATGTTCTTATGCCATGCCTTGTTTAGTACTAGATCAATGTGAGCACACAATGATTATTTAATTTTATGAAGATTTATGGTTTTACAAGTGCAACCGTTTGAAGATGAACATACCCCTAGGACTGTTACTTGTCATGTTCAATTTCATTACTACTCCATATTGTTGGATCCTCACCAATGTGCTCAATCAATTTTTATCATATTGTTTCTTGTGAAAAAATGGATTTCAACACGTTGTGCTTGTTCAGGTATGCCTACAACTCCATTTCTCTATGCTGATGAGTTGATATATACATTGAAGAAAAAGCATGCTTCTGGAACCTATAAGAGCTTGGTGAGGTTATCCTCCCCCTGTCCACCACATACAATTTTTTATCATTGCGGGAAGTGGTTTACGATTATCGTCAAATTTATCAAGGAAATCAATGTATAATGAATTTTTTTTTTTTTGTTTTCTTTTTTCCTTTTTTATTTTTTTTTCTTGTCAAAAAAAAAAAAAGAAATGCGTTTTTTGCCAAAACAGTGGATACTTATAAGTAGCAATTGTATACCTTATACTAGCATCTCTTCTATAAACAAGTTATTCTGGATGGGGTTTCAGTTCTGTGACTTTTGTGATGTACTGAATATTGTTTAAGAATTACTTTACAACCCTTCCCTCTTCCTTCTTTCAGAAACCAAAAAGCATGCATGCATCTTGTATGGAAGGGAGTGTGTGTGTGTGTAGCAGCTTTGACAGGTAAAACAACAGCAATAGCCAGCACCAGGCAGACACAGCACCACCAGACAACAGCTAACAGCCAGCCAGAAACAGAAAGCAGTAGCCAGCAATAGCTAAACACACCATGCAAACAGAAACCAGCAACTAGACACAAAGCAAGCAACACAGCCAACAGAAAACAGCAGCTTACTAAAGGAAAGTTGACCTGGCTGTTAAATCGAGGACTCTGCTTCTCCAGACCTTGATTCTGTTTTTTTTTTTCTTCAGTTTTTTAAAGTGTAATATTACAAGATATTGAAGAAAATATATGTGTTATGTATATTATGATTATATATAAGTATTTGGTACAATTTAAGTGAAAAACATGCAAAAATTTTTTTTTTTTTTTTTTTTGTTTTTTTGGGCATTTTTGGCACCGGTTTTGGAAAAAAACCGGTGCTAATTGTTTTTTTAAAATAATTTTGGGGACTTTTGGCACCGGTTCTAAGTAAAAACCGGTGCGAAAATTTTAGGTTTTGGCACCGGTTCACCCATAGAACCGGTGCGAAAAGTCATTTTTCCCACCGGTTTTGAACCGGTGCGAAATCTGTGGGGTTTTAGCACCCCCCAAATCTGGACCGGTTCAAAACCGGTGCGAAATGGGGGGTTTGAACCGGTGCCTATTTGCCTTTTTCGCCTAGTGACTAGAAGAATGATTATACTTTGATATGGGTTCTCCCTTAATATTATTAGTTTTAGGCTTTTTAACCCTCCTTGCTAATTACACTTGCCTTTTTTTAACATCTCATTTCTTTTTCATTGTTACTAGATTAATGTAAAGTGGGTCATAAATTTGTATGAATACAACTTTGATGTCGCTTGCTTATTACACTTGATAAAGTTGTCCTTAACAATAGAAATACACTAGTTTTATTAAGTATTCTGATTATTAGAGTAGTTCTCTTTCTTCCTAGTGGTTGTAAAGCAGATTTTATTGTCAGTTCTTTCTAATTGATTAAAGTAACTCTCTTTTTTCTTAGTGAATTGATTAAATGTTTTTACAGTAAAAATTAAGTAAAGTAACCCTCTTAATTCTTAGGGTATTTTGACTTTTGGTACCACAAAAAGACCTGCTATTCAATTTTGCTACCTCTAACAATTTTTATTTTATTTTACTACCACTAAAAATCAGGTTTTTTTAAAACTGATAACAGTTGACGAAAATTGTTAGATTAGCCGTTTGTGGGGCTCACTTCAACCCTGCCTCTCTCTTTCTCCTCCTTCCCCAATCAAGTGCAACAGTCAGGTTCACAGCAGCAGGCAGCAGCCATGAACAGCTTCCAGCCACCACCACGCTGCAGCCTGATTCCAGCCAACGCGCGGCCTCAACGATTGCCGGAAAAACGCGAGTCGGCGCAACCACCGACGGCCTTTGAATGGCGCGCAACCCTTGCACGCAGCCTCCTACGGTGCCTCGACGAACATGAGAACAAAACATCCCAAAATTCGAACAATTTCGAATTAAAATCAGGAGTTTCTAGCGTTTGATGTTCGAATTCAATCCCAAAACAAGATTTTGGTATCAATTTTCAATCTTATTGGATTAATTTGATGATTTTCATTCAAAATCAATTTGGGGAAAAAGTTAGGGTTTATAAGAACTTTTGAATCAAACTCTTTGATTTCAAAACGAAAATAACAATTATTTACATGATTTTGCAATTGAAATCTAAAGAAAACAAAGCCCTCAATCAATTTCGACACAACTTGTCGAATTAGAGGTCAAAAATTTTCGATTTTCCCCTTGTTCGAATCGACCACCCCTACAATCATACAATCATCATCATCGTCGTCCGTTGGTGGGGGAAAGGGTTTGGGGTGGGGTCGCCGGCGTTCGCCCAAGCGCCGGCCGCCGGCAGGGGGGAGGGGGGAGGGTGGCTGACGGGAGAGGGGGCAGTTGAGGGTGGCTGGGGTTTTTTTTTATAAACATTTTAATTTTTAATTTTTTTTTTAATTTTTGAATAAACTTAACGGAATCCTAACGGATTCCGTTAAGTGGTAGTGAAATTTAAATTATGTGATTTTTAGTGGTAGTAAAATTAAAAAAAAAATTGTTAGAGGTAGCAAAATTGAATAACAGGTCTTTTTGTGGTACCAAAAGTCAAAAATTTTTATATTTAAAATTAATATTAAGATATATTCTATTTTTAATTAAGTCAATTCTTATTTAATTGAGAGTTATTATAGTATAAGTCAATTAATGACTTGTATGATCGGTCACAAGTCAAATCTAGTACTTAAATTATTAGGGAAATTCTACATGGCGGTCTCATGAATTCAACTTTTCTACGTGGAAGACGAATTCTTTTCCAACTCTCTTAAGTGGCACCAAGGTTTAGAAAAATTAACCATAGTGACCTTTTTTAGGTTTATGGCTAATATGATTTTTTTTTTATTAAAAAATTATTTAAATTATATTTTAAAATAATTAATTTAAAAAAAAAAACAAAAAAAATTCCCAGCCACCTATCCCCACCGTCAAACCCTAACCCCACCCCTAGCCTCACCGGAAACCGACCAACCACCCCTCTTACCCATCGAAACCGAACGGCTGGATCTGTACACCACCTTTAACCCATCCCCGACCTCCAAAACCACCAACCCAGCCAACCTTGACCCCCAAAACCACCTAAAGTCACCGTGCGCGCTCGTCGGACTTGTTGGTGGTTTTTGGTATCGGGGTGGCTGGGTAGGCGGTTACGGGGGTCAGGGCTAGGTTAGTTGGCCTTTTTAAAGGCCGGCTGACAAGTTTTGGTGGTCAAGGGGTGCGGCCGGCCAATTTTCGTCGAATTTAGGGTTTCGCGGTGGGGGTGGCGGTGACTTCGTAGTTATTTTGGGGATCGGGGTCCTCTTTCATCTTGGGGATTTCAATCCGTTGGAGGTGCTGGTGAGAACCTTGTCTAAATTTCGAAGGTTATGAGGGGAGTGTGTAGATCGTCCTCCTCCGTCGCCATTGCCCACCTTTGTGTGGAAGGTTTGTGTTTATTCAAAGGGTCTCCCCGTCGGTGAAACAAGGTCTAAGGACTAGGCCTAACGTCGCCGTCATAAAGGTCATCGGTATTTTTGACCGTGACGGAAACGGTAAAGTTAGGGTTAGGGTTTCGTGGGTCCTTGCACTGAAGGGCTAGGTCTAACGCCGCCGTCAAGAGTAGTAAGTGACGAAAACGGTGAAGTTAGGGCTATGGTTTTGAGGTTCCTAGTGTAAGTGGTTTCGGGTTGTCGGGTTGGACGGTGCATTCCTCGAGTTTGTTCCCTTTCTTAGTATGTTTGTTCTTAGTAATTATCAGAGTTTACTTGCCTTAGTTTTTGTTATGGTATGTTTTAGCCCCCTTTGGTTGTTTTCCGGGCTATTTAGTTGTTTTGGCTATAGTATTTTAGATGGTTGTGTGCAGTGGGAGTTAAGCCCCTTTGTTAAGGACAGTGGGGTGTTTACAGTGGTAAGAGAGGTTACAGGTGCGGTTGTTGGGGGTTTGAACAAGAAGTTGGCTATGGCTAAGGTGAAATGTGTAAGTTATTGGAGTGGTATGGGTTTGGTTTCTCTTCCCTCGGATGTAATGATTTTTTTGGTCATTACTCCTGATCCTTATTATCTGAAGCAGGCGCCTAAACTTTGTTTTGGGGTTTCTCGAGCCTCACCGTTGTCAAAGCTTTCTTGCCAACAAGGAAAGCTATTGATTGGGAGGTCACTAGTTCAAGTGACCCGTTTGATGACCTTACTTGGTGATGAGTTGATTCCGCCAGGTAAGGAAGTGCTAGCCATGGTCAAACAGTTTCGATTCCCTCCGTTGCTCTCTTCTTGGAGTGTAGTATGATTTTGCTCCTTGGTTTGTAAGAAGTCCCTAATCTGCGACTTATCCGGCCAATTCAAGTTTACTTTCGTCTCTAGTCTAAAAAGTTGTTGTAAAGGCTTTAGTGTTAAAAGCCATATTTTAAGTTTAAGTTCTTGTTTTGTAGATTGTAAACTCTGATTTTATGAATACATTTGCTCTTGTCAAAAAAAAAAATAAATAAAAAATCTTCTATATTGATAGCAAATCACAACATCCCACAAGTAACAAACCATCCCCCTAATATATAAATTCAGCTATACAATAAACTTCGACAATATTAGAGCAAGAAATAAAAACTCATTGAACCAACTCTAACACAATCAAATAAATCTCCAAATAGATCAACTATAATCATAAATTTCAGTAAAATGCAACCAAAAATTAGAAATATGGGGATGGAAAAGGGTACCAGCTGTAACGAAACACATGTTAACAAAAAAAAGCGTAACATCCCAACATCCTCTCTAAAGAGAGCTATCACATTCACATTGTCTATATTGCCTTCATAAACTAAATTACTACAAGATTTAACAAGTAAAACTAATTTAACAAGAATTGAAGTCAGGCCCTGAACTAGATTAGTATTCTAGGGTACCAAAAGTTTCATTTAAGTTGTGGGGTGCTGACTGTCACGGCTCCCAGCAATTCCCCTATGTTCCCACCCATTACTGGAGTAATGTTAAGCTGCCTCAGAGCTTCAATGGGATCCCCTTCCCCTCTGTCCCTAAAAATACAACCCTTTATCTCTTTTGGACACACAGATTTAAAAGAGTATATTATAAATATGGTCAAGTTCGTACTCCGTATATTTTCAATAACACAAGGAGTTAGCAAAGTACGAGTAGTAACTAATCAATGAAGCAAAAACTGATTAACATGGCCCATCTAATTCTGATTCAATCCACCCGATTGTGTATCAGCCTACACACAACTACACAAGTAGTAAGGAACATATCAATTTTACTATTTCGAAAACACACAAATTTCACCAGTAGCAATCTTCAATTCAGGGGTATCTTCCCCTATAGTTTTTCCAAGATAAACTGAATTCTGTGTCACCTATACAGCAGTTCCAAGATCTAACTCAAGAATCATGTCCTTATTGATTGATAATTTAGAGATGCAGCAGGCTATAAAAAGCATGAACTCAACAACAACAACATACAACAATAAAAAGCAGCAACAAACAACTAAAGCATCAACCATATAAAGAAAAAAAAATAGCAATAAAGTAACAGTGGGCATTAGAAAAAGACATCAACAGCAGCAACATTTCAATATAGGTACAGGTCAACAGCAAACAACAAAAGCGAGACAGAAGGAATAGAAAATATTTTATGTGACCTGATTAATTGTGGCACCAGATTTAGAAGATTGCCCATTTTGGTCAAACAAGAAGATGTGGCGCACTAGATGCATCCTTTGGAGCCGATGGAATTGCAAAATCAGGAATGACAAGATTGATCCGAGGGTTAGCATCCCGAAGTTGAGTCAAAATTGCAGTTGTTACGCTTGGTGCAAGTTGTTGTACTAATTGAGATTGCATACTTTCTAAAAATTCTATCGGGAATATGAAATCTGACTTTTTATCTTTTTTCTTCAAATCTGACTTTTTTACACCTTTTCCTTGTAGGCGTACACGGGTTTTGCGCTTAGGATCTGGAATCACTTCGGAGTAAGGGTCCTTAGAGTTACTACCATCTTCATGTTGGGAAGACTCCAAAGCATCCATTTTAACCTATTTAAGGAAAATAAAGCCACCTACTTAATTATTATTTATCAAAATTAAACAAATATAACATACATCTAAAATGTTAACTCACAATATTCTCTTCTATTTTTTCATGGTTGGTAAGGTATTTCCTTCCACCGTTCTCTTTCTTGACTCCTTATAGACCCTTGCTTGAGAAGGTTCTTGCTTATCAGGATCCTCTTGTTGCTGTGGAAACATAAATACATAAAATTGAAGTGATTATTACAAATAATTAAAGGACAAGGGTGAAAGCCTCATGTAGTGATTGTAAAATAAAGATTATAAAGATAATAAAATTGCCTAGAAATGAGATGAATTATTTACCAACTTATGGCGTAAAATTGCGTAAGAGTTACGGCCCATAGTGTGCATATCATCTAACATTAGGCGATTGTCTTTGTTGATCTTACTGATTTCCTATGTGAAAACACAATCAAGATTTATAGATTTGAACCACGTAAAATATCAAATAAGTATCTACTTTCTAATATCAATACAATAGGAAATATGATAGCAAAAATCATGTTAAAGAAACTCTAAAAAACATTGTTGAGAAGATATCCTCTCATGCAAGGAAACAATCAAAGTGTCTCTTCAAATACCAATTCAATGAAAGCTGAGGTGGTCCAGTACGGAATACATGCGTCATAGAGTAACTTCACGTTCTTAATCAAAGAAATAAACATGATTATATTAAAAACAGCTCCTAAAAACAAAGGCGATCATGATAACAAAGGCGATCATAAAAACAGTAAACTGAAAGAGTGACTTTTTTTGTCATGAAACTATGTCAATATTGCACAAAAACAGTTCAAAACCATATACATAATACCTCAGCCTCTTTAGAATGCCAATATTGCAAAAGCTCTCTAAATTGAGGTTCTAAAATTGTGTCTGGCTTATGAAACCATCTTAAAGCATCAGTGGGATATGCAAAGAAGTAGTTCTTCTTAGTAAAGAATTTATGAGCTTTCCAGCTTCCATTGATAGCCTGCATCACCCATTCTCTTCCAGCTTCAGGAACCATATACTTTTCCTAAACAAATCATGAAAATGACATATCAACATTAGCTTATTTTTTCCGGCTGATCATCAACTCCAGAGTAACATCAATAAAATCAGACTCACTGATGTATGTTGTTGTTTCTATTGAAGCTCTTTGATGGACTACTTTTGAGAGAGGCCATGTAATAGGACAATGTGACTTGAAGACGTCAACTCAACTGTCATTATTGCTTGCACTCCCTTCCACTTGATCTCAGTGTAATTGACCTCGTCAATCTTATCATTTTCCTTTATAATTCCTCTATTTCTTTCAAGCACTTATCGTTCAACTTCTAGGTTGTTTTTCGGGCTTTTGGTACTGAAGAATTTCATCAGTAATGTTGAGCTCATTATTACACCTTTCTTCAGAGCATTGACTGTACGTCTTTGAGATGTTCGTTTGACAGAACAAAGAGTGACATCTCAAACTGTGGCACAAATATTGAAGAGCTAGCCTTATAGATCCACCCAACACTTCTTCAACCTAATTCTATTGAGTTGAGTTTGGGATAAGGTTTTCCGATTATATGGGTAAGCTTCAGCAACTCATTGACACTGACACACTGATACTTATCAACTCATCCAAATGATCTGCAATGTAGTGAGTTTGTGATGAAAAAATGGAAAAAACAGGGTAAGATGCCAGTTTATCTAAAGTTCAAAATGTACAACATACAAAGTTATGGTTTTATGATTTGCTCTCTTTCTTCCTCTATATATGCCAAAGGTAAAGAAGACAGAAGGAATCTCATCTTAGTTGACAGGCAGCTTCTCATTATTTATAAAGGAAAACAGTCAGCTATGCTTCACAATGTCTCCTTTTCAATAACTTGCCAACTAATTGAATTGATTTTTAAGAAGATTATTGTAATTGATCCTTATCATACTGCACATGAATACACCGATAAATTATTCAGTAGAATACGTTGTTATGTATGCTCAATGGTGTTGGCTTAATCTTAATAGTAACTCCGTTTTCAAATGTTTTTGCTTTGTCTTTGAACACCCAACGAACATACCAGCTAATGTGCTTAGTCAATTCCAGTGAAAATCATGTAGGGGTACTTAATTGTGAATACAGTATTCCGCTACCAATTCTGTATCATGATCCGAAGGGCATGTTGTACATTACTATAAAATACTCTTATGCACATTACTATAAAATAAGTTCCTCAAGACATGAAGGGCTCAACAATCTGGCAATGATGCTCGTGCTGGTGTCCACGGTAAAATTGGGTGTTTAAACATGAACAGCAAATCAGATATGAAGTCCTGTTGGAAGGGACAACAAAAGATATTAAATATGACAACATGATCCTTAAATGCAGGCATGGAGGAATGAAGCTAATTAAATGCATGACATTTTTAATTAAGAAGGCGAGTAATTACACACTTAAACAGACGATAGCACAAGGTTTCCTTGTCTACAGACATTGATGTTTAATGGTGAGTTTGTGTGCAGGCGTAAAATGTTATTATGCTAATGCATAAGGCCAATTTAAATTTCATTCATGTGTGCAAAGGATTCTCAATGTTAGTTTTTGAGTAACTATAAGTAGTATACTTGCTCTTTGTGTTCTCCATGTATAATTGACAAGAAAATATTCACAAATGTATGTCCACAAGACCACAATCTATTGTGGTTCTTTTTACTGAAAGTGAATGAAGCTAGGTAGATTGTTAGACTGCTTGTGCAATTCATTATAGAATTAGTAACAAGTAATTTCAAGTTAATTATGGCTTTAGAGCTAGGTTGCATCTTGTTTGATTTATGATAAACATATTACAATGAAAAACGAAAGTAGTTTATGGAGTACTTGTGGAATACAAAGAGAAGGGGTATGCTTGGTTATCAAATGTAAGTGGATCAAAATACCCCTTCCCACTAAATAATAATAATAATAATAATTCTATATAACTACCTTTTTTTCATTTTTTAAAGGAAAATACCAGCTCTAAACAAGGAAAATAAATTCCATTTGGTCCATTTTATGTAACAATAAAATTAACTTCACTACCAAATTTCAACTGACCCTGCATTTAAATATTTTTTATCTTTTTATTTAAAAATTTAAATTCCCTCCGTTTCATAAGAGCAACTACAACAACTGGCTAATTCTTTAAATAGCTTGTCATGCCACATCATCTTCTTAAACTATAACAATTCTAACTTTTTGTTGCTCCAATGGTTAAGCTAGTTGTAAATTAATTTATTTTTAATTTAATAATAGTTTTTATCTAATAAATATTTACCAAGTTAATTAGCTCTACAAAGCTAATTTGCTTGACAAAGCTAATCAACAAGATGTGCAACAATGGTATAGCTAATAGCTTAAGATTTTTTATATTTGCAAGTTAGTCCCTTTTCCTAACCATTGGAGTTGCTCTAATATTCTGTGCATTTACTGTTCATTACGCAAACTAATGCACATTTTATATCATTATTATCTAGAATTGCATGTGTGTAAAAATTATAGCAATTGAATATTAATTATGTACTCATTAAAATGAATCAAACAAGACCCCACATACATGACTATTTATTCTTATATATTGATAATTATATCAAAGATTCTCTTTACGTGTAAATAGTGTCAAAAAACCACTTTGCACAAAACATAATGAAACGAACGGAGTAATAACTTTTAATTTGAATTCCTGATATTGTGCGCGCATTGCGTGCGCCATAAACCTAGTCATTATTATTAGAACTAGTTTCTTACCCAATCAATGTTCGGATTATGATACTTAATTTATTTGATAATATAAAATCACTTAAATTGTAATATAGACAAACAATATTATATTATCAACATATTATCATATTATTAAATTGGTCAATACATGTAAATTCTATTGTTATGAATATATATACTTCCTCTATTTCTAAATAAGTGGTACACTTTGACTTTTTCTCTGTTCACCCACTACTTTTGACCATGTATTATCTAGTGGCAAATAAAATTAATTGTTACTATATGATACGTCGTTGGATTCGTCTCATTGTATACTTTCATAATATTAACTTGTTATACTTCCTCCGTTCTTTTAATATCGCATCACTTGCCTTTTAAGGAAGTTTCACAAATATTGCATCATTTCTATTTTAGGACAAAAAATATCTATGTTTACACTGCAAATACCCAACATACCCTTACTTTTTCACACTTACTTTTTATTTTATCTTTACATTATATGAATAATTTTGTAATTTTACGTTTCTCTCTCTTACTTTTTCCCACTACCAAATTTTTCCCCCAAACCCCTATGATGCAATAAAAAAAGAACTGAGGAAGTATAATTTTTACTCATACCTAATGAAAGTTATTAATGGTCAAAGTAATGTGTGGCAAGCGTAGATATCAAAGTGTAACACTTATTTAGAAACGAAGGAAGTATACATACTATACTAGATAAAACCTCGAGCAAATCCTTGGATGTTCAATCTATCAAATATCAATAAATGAAGAATTCTTTATTTTCCACTAAGAAATTACATATTCTATAAATATTAATAATATTGATATTTCACAATTATTAAATGAAGAATTTTTCATTTTTAAATGAGAAATTTCATAAGGAGTATTTAGTAAAATATTAATACTATGGTATTTCACAATTATTAATAACCATTGACATAAACAAAAAAAAATGATAAATCAATTAATATTTTTCAAAATCATTTTTTTCATTTGGGAATCTTGAAATATAAGGATTTTATAAAGGTAATACTGAAAAATTATGACAAAATCAATCAATTCTCAATATCCAACTTTGTACATAAGATATTCCATAAAAGAAGAATGTACGTAGTATTTAATTTGGTTTAATTTTCTATAAAAAATAAAAAGTCATCCAAGTTTCTAATAACTTAATTAGAACTTAGAAGTTCGTAGAATTGTTGAAAAACTAAAAAAAAAAAATTTAAAAAATCAAAAAGACGAAAAAAAAAAGAACTGGAGATTGGGAGGGAAAATGAATGGATTTTAAGAGGGAAATATTTTTAAGGGGTGAACATTGCTTTTAGTATATTTATTTATTTATTTATTTATTTATAGATGCATATATTAGGTTTGTGGCGCACACAAATGCGTGCACAATATAGGAATTCACATTATAAGCTATATATAATAAACTTAGATAAAGAAATATTTGATATATTCCATCAAAAAAATTAAAAAAAAATCTATATCTATCGATATTTATATCTATATTTATACTTAATATTAAAATGAAGATCATAGAAAACTCACTCAAATTCACTCTCACTCATATAGACACGTGGCAAGTCATCTTCACATGGCAAATTAAATTTTCAACGAACCTTCCTTTATCTTTGTTTATTCGTTATTTCTTTCTCACATCATTACTCTCAATCTCTTCATCTTGCAACTTTTTTAGAAAAGCATCACTTTATGTTGCTACCATGTGTTTGATCTCCTTTGGATCTTGTAATTCTACTAATTATTTGGACTTACTATCTATTGTGTCTTGTGATCGTGCCTTTTAATATTACTTTCTTCGTTCCATAATTATTTGTGTATTTATTGCTCATATGCTTCCCAATATACATTTTATATCACTAATGTCTATAATTTCATATTTGTAAAAGTTATAAAAGTTGAATACTTCGTATTAATAATTGGTTATATCAATACGAATCAAACAAGACCCCACATCACTATATTTATTTGTATATATTGTTAGATATATAAGAAATTTTCTCGACATGTAAATAGTGAAAAAAAAAAAAAAAAAAAAAAAAAAAAACTCAAATGCACAAAAGATTATGGTACGGATGAATTATATGAATGGTCATTTAATTTCTATTTTATTCTATTTTTGTTTCTAATCCTTGATTTCTTCTAATTTCCGTTTTCAGAGTTATAAGGCTTTAATAGGAGCCTATAATCTATTCTTATGACAAAGTCTTTATATTGATACTTGTATAGCCAACGAGTAACTACAGAGAACTCGAATTTCCTAACACGATAATCCTAGAATTTGATGACTTGAATATATATCTTTTGTTCCCATTTTCATGTACATTGTAAATTATACTAATAAATTTCAGCTCCTTGTGTTTGTTAATTATTAATTGATACTCAATACGTACTCTAGGGCTTATACTGACATTAATTTAGAGAGAATAATACTCAAGGTGTAACATATAAGTTCTCAAATATAGAGTAATTTAAACATGAACTCGTACTTTGCACGGGCTTAAAATTGAGTATGAATGTATGACAGAAAATTGAGAAGTGATTTACAAGATTAAGATTTATAAGAGGAAAAGTCCACACATAATTAGTATTATCATCCACAAGAACAAGATAATATGTATGCCCATTAATGCTAGGAATAGGAGAAGTCCACAAATCAGCGAGAACAATATTAAACGCACACAAAGTAGTACCCGTTTGTTTTGACGGGAAACAAATCTAATGGAAAATGAATTTCCATGAAAATCCATTTTCTGGAGGAAAACTCAAATTTGATTTAGTTTTCCTTTGTTTGTTTTTAAGGAAATTCATTTTCCAAGAATCCCATTTTCCTTTGTTTGTTTGGAAATTTATTTTCCAAATACCCAAACTAATAATAAGAAAACATGAAAAACACCCTTGTAAATGATTTAAGAGCTAAAATTCTATAGTTAATCATATTTGATCTACAAATGTTAACCACTTCAAACTAATAATAAAAAACTTCTACTAATACCCAAGAATACATATACCCAAGCCAAACAAACAACAAAAAAATAAGAAAAAAAAAACGGATGTATATAACAGCCAACAGCAAACCAGGGAGCAGGAGAAGCAGCTTCCAGCAGCCTGAAGCAGCAGCATAAACACCAGGCATCAACCAGGCAGCAGCATAGCAGTTATAGCAGAACAGCAACAGGAAGCAGGAAACAAAAGGCAAAGTAGAAGACAGCAAGAGCAAACTGTAGGGTTTCGTAGTGACCCGACACTACGCGGAAGGAAACCCACCAAGACCCGCCCCTTAATTAAAGCAATTAAACAAGCACAATTAACTTAATCAAACAAGATTAAGGACAAGAATTAAACCTTTGACGCGTGCTTCGCTCCTAAAGAGCTCTTACTTCAAAATCCCGAAAAGACGAGATCTCCGACGGATCGTACCCTCGACCCGACCCGAGCGTCCTAAGTCTTGAAGGTTAGTCGAGACCCGGACAAAATAACTATGAGTTTTACGAATCAAAGGTTTACTCTTTTTCTTAGAGTTGCCTTTTTAATTCCACTCAAGGTTGTCTCAAATCCCAATACCAAGCTTGGTATTTATAGGGAAATGATCCCTTGATTTCCAATCTCCCATCAATGTGGGAGAGTTGGTAAAATGATAATTATTTAATTCCAAAATTAAATAATTAATCAACTCAATCACAAATCGACACATGGCACAAATATAAAGAAAGCCAAGTGAGGACCAAGGCTTGGGGGGACCATTGCCTTGATCCCCAAGGCCATGTATTGGTCCCCACACACCATGCCCAAAACCGGGTCAAGGTGTGCTAGCTGGCTGCCAGCTAGCGTGCCTTGCTGCCCAGCACCCAGCCAGCCAGCCAGTGCACGCTGCTGCTGGGCTGTGCTGGTGCTACGTGCTGGCGCTGGGCGCTGCTAGCACCTAGTGCTGGCATTAGCCCCAGCAGCCCACGCACTCACTCTTCGCACCTCACTGCTAACACACCCAGCATGCGTGCTGCTAGCGAGCCACGCATGTTGGCCACACTGCCCCCCCCCCCCGCACCATTCGCATACCCCATCGCACACACGCACTAGCACGATGCCTACGCTAGCACTAGCCAGTGCCTAGCACTGCTTGTGCTTGATGCGAGGCATGTGCGCACGTACACGTACTCGCATGCGTGGCGCTGCTGCCTAGCACCTAGCCAGGCATTGCACGCACACGCACCAGCCATGCGCCACGCACCACGCACTGTCAGCCCGCACGCATCACATGCGAGGCTGCTTGTGCGAGGCTAGTGTGCGAGGCTGCGAGTGCCAGGCCCTAGCATCGAGCTGGCACGTAGCCCCCCTCGCATGTGCTGCGATGCTTAGTGCTGCCATGCGAAGGCTAGCACTCAAGCACACGCACATCGCGCGCCATTGCCAGGCAGCCAGCCATGCCAGCACCTGGTGCTTGCGATGGTGCTGCCAGGCCAGGCACGCACGCACGCAGCACCCAGTGCTTGCGATGGTGCGCTTGGTGATGCCATGGCCTGCGATAGGCGCCATATGCACCCAGTCACCACGCTAGCATGCTTGCTAGCTGCTATGGGCTGCCTGGTGCCTGTGTGGCCTGCGATGGCTGCCATGCGCACCTAGGCACCCATGCTAGCTTGCGATGGGCTGCTAGGGTGCGCCTAGGCTGCGATGGTGCCTAGCACACCATGGTGCGCCTAGCACACACATGGTGCACCTAGGTTTGCGATGAGCTAGCCTAGCCTAGCTATGGCTACGCTCATGCTTGTCGATTGTGATTTTGTGACGCTCGGTATCGACGCCCTAAGCTCGATTTCCGACGTATGTATTCGTAAAACTCTGTCGACTCATTAAATCCTTTCGGATTAATTCGACGTCTCGGATCGGAGATTCGATTGGGTTCGACCCGAAGGATTCAGTTAAGATTAAGCTGTAATATCAATTGTATCCTGATATTACTGATCGGAAGCGGCCTCCACCTAGGCATTCCGATCACTTGACCTTACTGAAGAATTACCTCTGTAATAATTCTGAACCCTCTATCGGAATAATACACTTGCTGGAAGGACACCATTCCTTTCAATCTCCCACTTGTCCTTCCGGAGAAGTGTGCATATTGTGTATAGCTCATTTCCTTTGTCACTTAATGTTTCTTCGTGAATTATAAGGTAAGATTCCTTGTCATCCTTATTACGTTCAGAAGTGTTTCTCGATCTCCGAGTTTGACTGTCAAATAAGCAGATGATTTCTAAAATCCATCTGAGCATGGCCATGCATTTTACAGTCTCACTCTTCGAGCGGCCTTTTAAACAACAAAACATTTTCCCTATTGTTAGTAGGGGGACAATCCCAGTCTTGTATTGTAAGTTCTTCTTACTAAGAGGACATAGACTCCCGAGTGTTCCCGTTATGATCCCCAGTTACGGCAGACGTTAGGAAACATCAAAGAGCCTAGTACTCAAACAAGAAAACTTCACAGTACTCATGGTCTGAGGAAATAAGTTCCGATAGCCATAATGAGAAATGTACTTATGACAAAATTTAATTTTCTTAAAGTACTCTCATAGGTCTTATCCAGTACAGTTCTAAACTGTACTTGTGCAAATGATTTATGACTGTCACGTCCTCGCAGCACAAGAAACGGTGCTGTAAATCATACTACACACTAATCCATTGTGGTCATCAATCGTCCATCTGTTAGATGACCCCGATTAGGGATACTTTTTGATTTAATATTCAATGTTCACTTAATAGGTGTTTCTTTATCCAAGACATGGTCTTGATACCCTGTTTTGAATATTTCTGTAAATCGAATGGACTCATTATTTAATTCTAAACCACAATTAAATAGTAATGGAGTGAATGATAATTTTGCACAAAAATTAATTACTCCATTAATGAATGGTTTTAGTACAGTGTCTTACATTAAATCAACCCTGTTTAATTAAAACACTTGTACAGGGAATATCAAAGCTAGTCTCCAAAATGCTTGATTCCCATTGCCTCAACGTGTTTGTTGTGTTTCACTTGAGGCAGAGGTTTAGTCAAAGGATCGGCCACATTATCATCCGTGCCGATCTTACAAATTCTGATTTCACCTTCGGATTTCCATTCCCTTATCATGTGAAATCGCCGTTGCACGTGTTTGACCTTCTGGTGTTCTCTCGGCTCTCTGGCCTGAGCGATAGCTCCATTATTATCACAATAAAGGTCTATCGGTCCCTTGATTGAGGGTACAACACCAAGTTCACTGATGAACTTGCGAATCCAAACAGCTTCCTTGGCTGCTTCCGAAGCGGCCAAGTACTCGGCTTCAGTTGTAGAGTCTGCAGTGGTGCTCTGCTTGGCACTCTTCCAGCTGAACGCTCCTCCATTCAGACAGAATATATATCCCGACTGTGACTTGAAGTTGTCTCTGTCAGTCTGGAAGCTAGCGTCGGTGTAACCTTCAACAACCAGTTCTTTGTGGCCTCCATACACCAGGAATTTATCCTTGTTCCTTAAGGATGTTTTTGGCCGCAGTCCAATGCGCCTCTCCTGGGTTCGATTGATATCGACTCGTTGCACTCAGGGCATACGATACATCTGGCCTTGTACATATCATGGCATACATGATCGATCTGATTAGCGAAGCGTATGGGATCTGATTCATTCTTTCTCGCTCAACAGGTGTCTGTGGACACTGTTTCTTGCTGAGAGTTATGCCATGGGACATGGGTAAATGCCCTCTTTTGGCATTTTCCATGTTGAATCGAGCCAGTACCTTATCAATGTAAGTACTCTGGCTTAATCCAATCATCCTCTTAGATCTATCCCTGTAGATCTTGATGCCCAATATGTATTGTGCCTCTCCTAAATCCTTCATTGAAAAGCACTTTCCCAACCAGCCCTTTACGGACTCCAACAATTTTGTGCTGTTTCCAATGAGCAGTATGTCATCAACATACAGGACTAGGAATGCAATATCACTCCCACTGACCTTCTTGTATACACAAGACTCATCTGGATTCTTGATAAAACCAAACTTGCTGATGGCTTCATCAAATCGCAGATTCCAACTCCTACTGGCTTGCTTTAGTCCATAAATGGACTTCTTCAGCTTGCAAACCTTTCCAGCGTTGCCTGGATCAACAAAACCCTCTGGCTGTGTCATATACACAGTTTCTTCCAAAATCCCATTAAGGAAGGCGGTTTTGACATCCATTTGCCATATTTCGTAATCGTAATATGCAGCAATCGCTAGGATAATCCGGACGGACTTTAGCATTGCAACTGGTGAAAAAGTTTTGTCATAGTCAATCCCGTGGACTTGTCTATAACCTTTTGCCACCAGTCTAGCTTTGTATACCGATACATTTCCATCTTTGTCTGTCTTCACTTTGAAGATCCATTTGCATCCAATGGGTGTATAACCCTCGGGCAAATTCACCAAGTCCCAGACTTGATTTTCAGACATGGAGTCCATCTCGGATTTCATGGCCTCTTGCCATTTTGCAGAGTCGGGGATCGTCATAGCTTGCTTGTATATCGCCGGCTCATCACCATCCATAACTAGGATGTCCTGATCATCAGTTAAGACAATACTGAGGTATTTGTCTGGTTGAGATCTTTGCCGTTGCGACCTACGTAGGGTAATCTGTTGAGCATTTACATTGTCTGTTTGACTCTGACCAATCTTCTCAGATGCTTCCAAAGTATCTAGATTGTCAGTTTTGTCAGGTTGACATTGTTGCTCGTCCTCTCGAACTTCATCGAGTTCGATTTTCCTCCCACTTGTCATTTTAGGAAAGGTGATCCTTCTCCAAAAAGACACCATCACGAGCAACAAATACTTTGTTCTCGGATTTATTGTAGAAGTAATACCCTTTGGTTTCTTTTGGATATCCCACAAAGAAACA
This sequence comes from Chenopodium quinoa, assembly GCF_001683475.1. Taxonomy (NCBI): domain Eukaryota; kingdom Viridiplantae; phylum Streptophyta; class Magnoliopsida; order Caryophyllales; family Amaranthaceae; genus Chenopodium; species Chenopodium quinoa. Next base: position 208,803 of record NW_018743014.1, on the reverse strand, counting down.
CTTATCCGATTTGGGGTGAAGTTTGTCCGAAATTAATCGCTTGACATATGCTTCGCATCCCCAAATCTTGAGAAAAGACAACCTAGGAGGTTTCTTAGTCCATAATTCATATGGAGTCTTTTCAACAGATTTTGACGGAGCTCTATTCAGTGTTAGTGCTGCTGTTTGTAGCGCATGTCCCCAAAACGAGATAGGGAGTTCACTAAGACCCATCATTGACCGAACCATGTCTAACAAAGTCCGATTCCTCCGTTCGGACACTCTATTCCATTGAGGAGTTCCAGGAGGTGTCAACTCTGAAAGAATGCCACTTTCTTTCAAGTGATCGTCGAATTCATGGCTCAAATATTCACCACCTCGATCCGATCGAAGTGCTTTAATTTTCTTGCCAAGTTGATTTTCAACCTCTTTCTGAAATTCTTTGAACTTTTCAAAGGATTCAGATTTATTCGACAATAAGTAGATATAGCCATATCTACTATAATCATCGGTGAAGGTGATGAAATATCGGTAACCTTGCCTTGCGGGTGTGCTCATAGGTCCACATACATCCGTGTGTATTAGACCTAATAAGTCACTTGCCCTTTCTCCCAACTTGGAGAATGGCTGTTTGATCATCTTTCCTAATAAGCATCCTTCGCAATTTTCAAACGACTCTAAGTCGAATGAGTCAAGAACACCTTCTTGAAGAAGTTTCTTGATGCGTTTGATGTTAATGTGGCCAAGACGACAATGCCACAAGTAGGTTTGATTCGACTCGATGGTCTTAGCTTAGTGGTATCAACTTTTGTCATATGTAAAACATGCAATTTAATTGAACATAAATTTGTAAACTTGAAACAACTATTGTTAAAAGTTTTACACTTGGAGTTCCTAGGTGTCCAACACCATGGATAATATGCTCAAAGCATGATAAAACTAGAAATAGTTTTAATTACATGTCATAGACAAAATAGTGCATGCAAGCACGACCGAAAAACCATCTTCGTCGTCTTTTGCCCATGCACCAACACTTGATAAGCTTCTCACTTGGTCCCTGAAAAGGCAACATTAAGTGAGTCATACTTGGTATCCAATACCTTATGATAAGCTTAATCCACAAGTGTTAAGGAAGATACCTGAGGTGGTCGGAGTGATCCCCTCTTCCTTGATGAGCATGCATTCCCTCTTGTAATGGTCTTGCATGCCACAATGGAAGCATCTCATCTTTGCCTTGACCTTCTTGAACTCCTTCTTCTTAGCTCTCAAGGGTCTTTTGGTCATTCCATAGGCAGTGGCTTGGCTAAGTAGTTGCACCACCTCCTTGAGGGAGTGTGTCTCCTTTCCCGCAGCGATATGCACTCTAAGTGCATCATAGCCCGAGTGGAGTGAAGCAAGCAAGATATGCCCCGCCATCTCATCTTCCAATGGAATTCCGAGAAGCTGCATGTGCTTGAAGAGCCTAGTCATACCAAGCACATGAGGTCGGAGGGGCATCCCGGGTCTCAATTTAGCATTGTAGACCTTGGTCCAAAGCCGTCGCCTTTCCTTAGCAAGACACCCAACATTTGGTGGCTTAATCCTCATGTTTGAAAGTGACCTGGTCAAGTCAAACACGAGTCCATCAAAGTTGCCATTGTCACTCTTCGTGACTCTTACATTGACAACGTCCTCAAGTGCTTTGAGGAACATGTCCGGAAGGTAGGAGGAAAGAGTTTCCTTCCAGTCTTCCGAGATGGAATTTGCCATGAGTCGTGAGACCCTTTTGCAATTGGAAGACCATTCTTCATGAGCCTCGTCGGTCATGATCCCTTTAGCAAAGAAGCTTGGAATGGGAGTATCAAGAGTATACTCCAAGGAGTAATTCCGGAGAGTTCTCCTGAGTTCCTCTTCCCATCCCTTAAAGTTGACCAAGTTTAAGGGAAAGGCCAACTTTTCGGGGAGTTCCGGGCACATATGGTTGTTGTTTGTGTTACTTGCAGACATGATTCTACAATTGAAAGAATTTGAAATGAAAAACCATTCATACATCAATAAGTTGAAATTTAAAGCGTTCATGCATTTATTCACACTTATTGAACATTTTATCCACGCATTTTAAGATTGTCCCTTATGGGCGAGAATAAAATGATTCCGAGATCCCAAAGATCAAGAAATGGATAAGCATGCTTTGGCTTGTCTTAACCATTAAATATCTTAAGGTAAGCAATCCAATTGCTAATAGCTCCAAGCTACTCTCGGTTTGATAAAATGTCGCATCTAATGCATACTTGACATTTTATTTCTTTTGCCACGACATCTAAGGACTCCTTACTGATATCGTTGAGCTTAACCAAGACAACTTGTATACCTAGTATACCTTACGTTCCTAGGGAAGTAGTGATGCCTCGCTTTGGCGTAATCCATCACTTACGCGCATTAGTTCGGTAAGTGTTGTCCTTGGAATGGCAAATTTTAGCTCAATATTATTAAGGGACCTAGGGTTTCTATGTTGGTTGATTTAAGTGAACTTAACTAATCATCGCAACATCATAGAAATCCTAGACATGCATCTTAGCAAACAAATATATATAACAATATATAAGGCATAAAATAGATGCATTTGGCAACTAGCATGACCCCTTGAAATCTTCAATTTCCATGGGTCTTCATCTTGGCTCGTCTTCCTCGAAACCGTCTTGAGACTTCTTGGCCAAAATGAAATAAAAGAAGCTAGCTAGAACGACTAAGATTAATCTAAATAGTAAAAAAATACTTAACGGTTCGCAGACCGTATTTAGATTTACAAAAATACATAACGGAATGCAGTCCGTATTTTCTATCCTAGTCAGGCCCCACTAGTTGCCATTTTCAAAGAACCTTTTTTGAAAGCAATTTTCATTCACCCGGTCACTATTTGTGAACGGCCCATGCAATTTTACGAAATACACAATTAAACACGCAAAACTAGTAACTAACTTAGGTCGTTAATCCAATTAACGCGCCTAATTAAAACTAGTCAAAGTGGTTTAATCCATTATTTCTAAACGCAAAATGCTAACGCATTTAATTAAGCTCCCACTAAATTCCTCATCCGTACTTAATTAATCCGATTAATTAAGTCGGCATAACCCGTAATTTGTCAAAATTTTGCAAAATCGAAAATCGAGGTTTTTAGCCTCGTTAAAAAAAATAATTAAAATTATTAACACAGGAAAAATCGCAAAATCATACCTCAACGTTAAGCAAAATCACCCAACAAAGCCCTTGGTGGGTGCGCACCATGGCTGCTAGGCAGCCTATGGCATGGCGCCATGGTGCGTGGTTGAGGCCTGCTGTGCCTAGCAAGCAGCGCCTCAAGCCCCAGCTGCCAGGCAGCATGCTTCGCATGCTTGCTAGCACGCTGGTGCCTGCGAGCATCTGGCCTGCTGGGCAGGCGCATCATGATGCTCGTGGTGCGCTGGCTGATGCTTGCTGCCCTGCTGCCCAGCAGCTTGCTTCGCAAGCCAGCCCAGCCACCCCACGCACCCCAGCCATGCATCCCAGCCACACACACACACTGCATAGCAGCATTCAAGGCTCGCCCTTGTGCGCACCACAGGCAGCCACATGTGGGCTGCTAGGCAGCCCGGCTAGCCTTGGCGGCATTTGGGTGTGTTGCCTTGATTTGCGTGCCATGACTCGGGATTTTGATCCCGATTTGCGTGTGACATGAATTAATTCCAAATTATATTTTAGAATTAATTTTAGGGAAAAATAAAATAAAACAACCATTAAGTCTAACTTAAACAAATTTTATTTTAATTGGTGCACTAGCCTAAATTTATCCAAAATTTTAATTTTGAACAAAATTAGGTCAAACATTATGCTTAAAATAAAATGAGCTATGTCCAAATTAATCTTGCCAATATGCAAATTAATAATGGATTTGACAAAAGGGAGTTGGAAAAATAAATTAACCATCCAATGATAAAAATTTTCCAACTTGCATACTTGTGTAAAATACCAAGATTACATCTTCCAATATGAAGATTAATCAAATTTTACTCACAAGTAATTGAACTTAATGGATTTTAATCAACCAAAACATGAAAAAATCCAAACTTTGTTCAACATGGAATTTAGGGTTAGGGTTCCAATCATTTAAACACTTAAAGATTAGAACTTTAACAATACTTGGGAACTTAAAATACAAAATCACAACAAGTTTTCACACCTTATTGCAATTTATTTGCAAAATTGTGAAAAACAAGTTTATGTGATAACTTGGTATATCAACTTAAGCACTAATAAACACTCCATTATTATGCACAAGGATATTTTAAAACCAGTAGATTAGTGATGCAAATGTGCATTTAATCTAACCTTGTAATGCTTGCATTAATCAAGGCTTAAAAAGAATTAAAACTTTCGTTGAAAAACGAAAAACCCCAGAAAAAATGGGTTTCTGGTTCGAATTTGGCTTCTGGACAACCCTAAAAAGATTGAAACAGTTCCAGAATGTCGATTCCACCCAAAAATCACTATTTTTGAGCCAAAATCTGGGTTCAACAGCCAAATCGATAATAAAATCGAGTTTTAAAAATTAATTAAAACGAGCATCTAATCTAATTAGATGAACATGAACCAGAAAAATAAATTCTTTAAAACACCTCAATTAAACAATAATTGCAAAAATTAAAAGGAGCGTGGCTCTGATACCACTGTAGGGTTTCGTAGTGACCCGACACTACGCGGAAGGAAACCCACCAAGACCCGCCCCTTAATTAAAGCAATTAAACAAGCATAATTAACTAAATCAAACAAGATTAAGGAAAAGAATTATACCTTCGACGCGTGCTTCGCTCCTAAACAACTCTTACTTCAAAATCCCGAAAAGACGAGATCTCCGACGGATCGTACCCTCGACCCGACAAGAGCGTCCTAAGTCTTGAAGGTTAGTCAAGACCCGGACAAAATAACTATGAGTTTTACGAATCAAAGGTTTACTCTTTTTCTTAGAGTTGTCTTTTTAATTCCACTCAAGGTTGTCTCAAATCCCAATACCAAGCTTGGTATTTATAGGGAAATGATCCCTTGATTTCCAATCTCCCATCAATGTGGGAGAGTTGGTAAAATGATAATTATTTAATTCCAAAATTAAATAATTAATCAACTCAATCACAAATCGACACATGGCACAAATATAGAGAAAGCCAAGTGAGGACCAAGGCTTGGGGGGACCATTGCCTTGATCCCCAAGGCCATGTATTGGTCCCCACACACCATGCCCAAAACCGGGTCAAGGTGTGCTAGCTGGCTGCCAGCTAGCGTGCCAGCTGGGGCTGCCAGCTAGCGTGCCTTGCTGCCCAGCACCCAGCCAGCCAGCCAGTGCACGCTGCTGCTGGGCTGTGCTGGTGCTACGTGCTGGCGCTGGGCGCTGCTAGCACCTAGTGCTGGCATTAGCCCCAGCAGCCCACGCACTCACTCTTCGCGCCTCACTACTAGCACACCCAGCATGCGTGCTGCTAGCGAGCCACGCATGCTGGCCACACTGCCCCCCCCCCCCCGCACCATTCGCATACCCCATCGCACACACGCACTAGCACGATGCCTACGCTAGCACTAGCCAGTGCCTAGCATTGCTTGTGCTTGATGCGAGGCATGTGCGCACGTACACGCACTCGCATGTGTGGCGCTGCTGCCTAGCACCTAGCCAGGCATTGCACGCACACGCACCAGCCATGCGCCACGCACCACGCACTGCCAGCCCACACGCATCACATGCGAGGCTGCTTGTGCGAGGCTAGTGTGCGAGGCTGCGAGTGCCAGGCCCTAGCATCGAGCTGGCGCGCAGCCCCCCTTGCATGTGCTGCGATGCTTAGTGCTGCCATGCGAAGGCTAGCACTCAAGCACACGCACATGGCGCGCCATTGCCAGGCAGCCAGCCATGCCAGCACCTGGTGCTTGCGAAGGTGCTGCCAGGCCAGGACCGCATGCACGCAGCACCCAGTGCTTGCGATGGTACGCCTGGTGATGCCATGGCCTGCGATAGGCGCCATATGCACCCAGTCACCACGCTAGCATGCTTGCTAGCTGCTATGGGCTGCCTGGTGCCTATGTGGCCTGCGATGGCTGCCATGCGCACCTAGGCACCCATGCTAGCTTGCGATGGGCTGCTAGGGTGCGCCTAGGCTGTGATGGTGCCTAGCACACCATGGTGCGCCTAGCACACACATGGTGCACCTAGGTTTGCGATGAGCTAGTCTAGCCTAGCTATGGCTACGCTCATGCTTGTCGATTGTGATTTTGTGACGCTCGGTATCGACGCCCTAGGCTCGATTTCCGACGTCTGTATTCATAAAACTCTGTCGACTCATTAAATCCTTTCAAATTAATTCGAAGTCTCGGATCGGAGATTCGATTGGGTTCGACCCGAAGGGTTCAGTTAAGATTAAGCTGTAATATCAATTGTATCCTGATATTACTGATCGAAAGCGGCCTCCACCTAGGCATTCTGATCACTTGACCTTACTGAAGAATTACCTCTGTAATAATTCTGAACCCTCTATCGGAATAATACACTTGCTGGAAGGACACCATTCCGTTCACAAACTACCAGCAAGCAGACTTTAATGTTTATGATCTTTGACAAACTTTTCCATCCAAAGTTTGCGTAGTGGCAAGCTTTTTGTCAAAAATGCTTTTGCAAGCATTTCGCGCTCCACCAAGTGATCAAAAGCCGCAACACGCACCCCTTCTTCAATGTCCTCCATATTTATAATTTCGTCATAAAGCTTCTCCACATCAAGTTGATTGTTTGAAAATTTTTTGATAGCACTAACCACTTTTTGAAGTTGTGCTGAAATGTGTTCCATTTTCGATCCTTCGTCAATTCGAGACCTCTTTCGATGTGGCCTTGAGCCCAACGAGGTACCACTCTCAGCCTTGGAAGGCACGCTATCAACAGTCATACTTGGTTGTCCACTTTCCATTGAAGCATCAACATCGATGTCGGCAAATGTCTTGGAGAAGTTCCCCAGTGCTAAATCTTTACCCAGTACTATAGCCATCTCCTCATACATATCAATTTTTTGATTCAAAAACTTTTCATATTTTGGATATTCCTGCAAAAATAAAACGTTATTAGGGTCGTCTAATACAATAGCAAGTTTCTTGGTTAAATAAAAAACTTATTGTATGTATGTATATATAATACTAGGAATGAAGGCTACACCACCAGAACACCACACTGTACAATGCACTCACCAGAACACCTACACTGCACTCACCAGAACACCACATTGCACTCACCACCAGCACAGGGCACTACAACAATAACAGCATACCGCAACACACCAAACACAAGCAAGAAGCAGCGCACCACCATCACAAACATTATCCCATTAATCTCTAGTAAACAAATCAACATGTTTAGAAAAGGTGTATAAAACAACACTACCTTAACATAAGTAGCATATGCTGTGGGAGATGCTGTCACCATCTTCAAGTTATCGTTCCATCCAAACCCGGAGTTGTTTTGGACTGTTGATATAGCCACCCATGCATTCCTCACAGTTTTCATATGATTCTCCACATGTTCTGAGGTGCAATTGGTTTGAAACTTCTCAGAGATAATCTTCGCAGCAGCCACAAAAGAACTTGTTCGAAAAGTAATTCCTTTGACATGTCCTTTGACCAACGAAAGTTGACCTTTTTATCTTCTTTTATAACCTGGAACATTCACTGTAGCATTAGAATCTGAAAAAAAAAATAACATAATAACATATAAGAAATACATAATAACATAATAACATATCAGAGTAACATCCACTAATTGAGTGCTATAAGCAACAGAACAAGTTCAACTTTCTAATGTTTTATCGGCAACTTCAATTGGAGAGTCAGCAAATGCCTTATTTACATCATCACTACTGATCCCTAAAGATACATAATCACTGAAAATGTTATCTTTAATAATATAAACTGTCATAGAATATAAAATACATAATTAATGAACTAATTATCTAAAGATGCATATGCTAAGCCCATCAAATTCGAGCCTTCTTGTATACAGTCCACATCGTCGTTACAATGGGCTTTCTCTTCCTTTCAATTTGTTGTTTAACACCTTAGATGATTATCATTAAATTATGCCCTAAATCTTACATTATGCCCTAAAATGTATAAAAATTCATTACTTGTTCTTTAACACCTATTCGAATATTTTCTTTCAAAAGTCCTCTTTCAACTAGAATATTACACAAATTGAAAAATGCTTGAGGCCTTATACGAATCTGACCCAAACAATGAGTATCATCACCACAATACAAAACACTATTAACTATCTCCGACCTCAGGCTATCTCTATTAATATAGGGTTGCCTAATTATTCTTAGCCTTCTTGTTTTAGACCTACGCTCGTTAAGAAAAGCAAGAGAACAAGCAATAACAGTAGCCACAGCGCCAATAACAATGCCTTTAGTATCATTAGTCATCTACATCAATTCCATCAAAAAAACAAAAGGTTAAGCATACTTATATGTATATTAATTTGATAGTGGTTTTTGGGCAAAGTTATACCTTAGATGATTTTTGGGTAGACAATCCACGCTCCGGTTCCATAACTAATACTAGTCTAGAAAAAGAAAATTATGATGATTGATGGTATTATCAAAGTGATCAATCTAACTCAACGGCAACAACACACTTACAACAACAATTAACAAAACAACAAAACAACAATTGCTAAATTCTACGAATATATACTAATGCCTCAATAGGCAAAGCAATACATGAATTTTCACCACCAATTTCATACAGCAGCACATCATTGCACATACAAACAGCAAGCTGAAATTAATTTTTCTCAAACTACACTAGAAGAAAGCAAACGATAGAAGTTCAAACTAGAGCTGAATTTTAGCCGCTAATGGAAATTTACAGCTAACATCATAAATAAGCATATTATCGATTATCAAATAGTCACATTCATACACAGAAGCTTCATCACATTACACTGGAAGCAGCCAAAGTACATAATTCCAGCAATTGATTTTACGTGAAAACCCTAATTCCCAAATCAATAGCAAAAAATCAACCAAATTCCAGAAATTCTTCATTATTCCCTAATTAATCACAAACCTAACCTAGAATTTCGAGAGCAGTTGAATCAAACAAACCAGTTGAATCCAATAAAGAAGCAAACAATCAAAGAAAGGAAACAGAATAAATTGGAAATTACCTTATGAGAGCAGATCTTGAAGATAAGAGAGAGAGAGCAGCGAGCTTGAGGATGAGAGAGAGAGCAGCGAGCAACGATGGAAAATAGGAATACCTTGATTTTTTAGGGAAAATATTTGGGCCTCAATGGAAAAGTATTTTCTAGAATTATTTTTCATTTTATGGGCCGGTCCAAAACAAATAGTAGAAAATAGGAAAACTATTTTCAGGGAAAGGCTTTTCCCTTGAAACAAACAGAGCCTTAAAGAAGATGGAAATGACAATTTAACATGTTTGCCTAAAGGACATGAAGTGCAAATAGTGGAATCAAACTCCTTACTACATGAATTAAATGTTTAGATCTAAAACAACTAGTAACATGGGCACCAAGGTGACCTAATCTGTCATGCCAAGTGTAAGAAGAGAGAGCAACAAGAGACATGGAGGAAAAGGATGAAGGTGAACTGGATGAGGTGACAAGGTAAAGTTTGCCTGAACTATTGCATCTCATTATGATTTTCCTCGTTTGAAGATCCTTTGCAGAAAAACCAAGAGGATAAAATTCTATTGAGACATTATTATCAAGTCTGAATTTGCGAACAGAATTAAGATTTTTAGTAATATGAGGAGCCAGGAGAGACATTATGAAGGGTAAGAGAGACATTATTAGGCAAAGAAGCATGATCTGAACCATTAAATTGGAATGCTACCACCATTACCAATTAAAATAGATTTATTATTGCTTAAATTAAATAGGAGAGAGATTACCAACATGATTAGTCATATGAGAAGTAGCTCCCAAATCCATATACCATGCGAGGTCGTACTGCGGCAAGATTAATGTAGAGAATGCCTGACTTAAATCTGTAAAAGTCATAGGGAGAATAAACCTACTGCTGCTACGGGACAAAAGATGGCCTAGATATTGGCCCAAGAATTCCAGGGCTGAGATTACGTGGCTGAGAAGAGAGAGTAGGGTATGGGACCGGTGGGAGGCCCATACATTCTATTGGGCTAGGTAAGGAGAGCCCATATGCATATATATAATGGAGTGGGCGGGTATTGGTATTATTATTTGAATTAGAATTAGAATGATTATAATTATGTCTGGGTAATCTAAACGAAGCCAGCCTGACATAAAGGTGACGGGTTCGAAACTCTCCTCTCTTTTCCTTTCAAGTGGAATTAATTCGCGTCGCGTATGAACGGGTTTGTGATGCGTCTACATTTCAAGCCCAAATGGTCTTTCAAGTGAGGTCCATTAACATTATTTTCAAGCCATTATCTAAGTTCGGCTATCATATATCTATAACCCTTATAAAAGTTGAAACCCCCAACTATTCACTCTTCACTGTGCTTAGGAACAGTAATTTCTTGTGCTTTTACTCCACTGCCCCCAACATTAATGAATTGCCAATTCTGCCCCTTAGTTGATGCCTGCTGCTCTCCCACCAACTTCCTTCGATGTCTCTCTTCTCTTATCATCTCATCTCAGAGAAAAAAGGTTGAGTTGCTTTTTAGGGGAAACAAGGAGAGTGAAACCAATGATGGCGGTGAGCTCAAAACCACCGATCATACCTTCAACGATGGTTATGGGCTTCGATTCTTCTCAGCGTTTCCGATTTCGGGCGGTTGCTAAGGTTACGATTGTGGACAATGGTTTTCTGATCTCCAGGTATAATTCTCTCTCTCTTTTCTCTTTCTTGTTCAAATTGATCCAGTTTTCATCTATTCTCTTCAATTAGATTTTACCTTTTATATATGAATGTTAACTGTTTTTTTTTTTTTCTCGTCCTCCTGTTTCTCTATTTTGTCTTTAAAATAGGCGGAAGGAGGAAGATGGAGCAAGGTTTGGTGGACTCGAGTTTGAGTTGGATAAACTCAGGTGTTATTGGTTGTTTTATATTTTTTTTTTATTTCATTTCTAGAATTTTTTTTATTGTTGTTGATGTTTGTTTGTGGTTTGTGGAATTGATGGAATTTTACTTTGATTGATTGAGAAACAAGATCAGTTGAAGTTAGGCGATTTTTTTGTGAAATTCGAACTTAGTATTAGTCTCCCTTGATTATAGTTCTGTTGGTTGTTTTTTTGGAACATGTTTAGAGTGTTTTTATCTTTGATTTGCATGATTTGGTGTTCTCATTTTGTGAATTTTATGATGTTTGTGTCATATGTTATATGCTTTATGTAGATATGAGCTAATTTGGGTAGGCTGGTTTTGAGAAATGGGAGATCTTGAGATGATTATCCACCTTTTGGGGCAAATTGAAGAGCAAGTGAGTGATTTTCTTATCCTGAATTGACTATTAAATTGTTGGGTTCGTGGGGTTTTTTCTGGTGCTGATTGCATTGGGCAATTGTTCTCATTCATCCTTTGTCTTCTTCTCGCTCATACCTTGCCAAAGTAGGGGCTTTCTGAATTATGGTATGCTTTTCCTCTCCCTCCCCCCCCCCCCCATCCTCCCTTCCTCCCTTCCTCCCTTTTTGGGTAGGGTGTTTCTGCTCAGGTACATGTTTCAAAGTGTTTTAATACATCGTTTTTAGGTTGGTTTGTATGTATTTGGGAGGGATGTCTGTGTACAGATTTGTCTATGTCCAAGTATTAGCTTTTTAACTTTAATGCATCATATTATTGGTCCAAAACAAGTGTTAGTTATCTACAACTCCTTGTTATTGTATGAATATTTAGTCATATGCTATTAAGAGTCACAACTTGCATGTAGCTACTCTTGTCACCTCCTGTTTGAAAAGTGGAAAAAAAAAAAAAAAAAAAAAAAAAAAAAAAAAAAAAAAAAAAAACTGCATTTAACCTCACACTCACTCTCATCCTCACGGGCCTCACCCCCTCACAATTACAGTCAAGTGCTGAACTGTCATCTTTTTCCATACTTTACCATTGATATAAATGCATAATCCTCTATTTCTTGTAATTTTGCGGGTTGTAAATAGATTTTTGTTTTAAATTTGTTATGGTGGATTGAATTGATTTTTTGCTGTTGCCCTCTTCACGTCCAAACTACAGTCAATGTTGATATTACCGGACTCCTGGGAAGCAAGGATTTTCTCTTGGTTATCTCTTAGTCCTTAAATTTGCTTTGGGTTTTGTATTTTAATGCTTATTTTTCTATCAAATGCGTGCAAATTTTGGTTTTAGTTTAGGCATATTGTGGCTTAACCGCCTTTGTTCTAAGCTGCAAGTCTTTTCAGATTTAGCTGTGCAATTGTTTAGTTAATTGAATTTTTTTCTAAGATTTGTTTGGATTCTTAATAGACTTGGTTTATGTTTAAGCAATTTGTCTGTGTGACTGTTATTAATTGTGAAAGGTTCTATTGTATATTAGATTTCTTTATTTCATCTAAAGAAATAGTTTAAATTTGGTAATATGGAATGGCTGAAAGGTTCACTTGCTTATTCTTTGTAAACGTCTTCAGGCAAAAGCTATGCATGATGCTTGCTGCTCTTACTGCAACCTATGTCAAGTGTTTAATGTTGTTATAAGTAGTTTGGTTTACTGTTGAAATGCTTAGGTTCTTGGAATGCAGTTCAAGAACCGTTGCAGACCAATCCAGATCTAGAGGAGGGTTTTTGCTGAGCTCTGTTGTGCCGTTTATGGTTTCGTAAGGTCTTACCTTATATACTCTTGCTACTTTTATAGATTCCCCTGATTGCCAATCTTACATTAGACCATCAGGAGAAATGTGACGAGAGATTTGAGTGTTGTGCTATTTTGGTTTTTTTTTTTTTTTTTTTTTTGGCTCTGCCACTTAAGCTTGTATACAGTATAATACAATGGCCCTGGATGTTTTTCGTTATTTGCCTTCTCTGCATATATTGAGAGGACAATCGTTCTTATTGATGCCTTTGATCTTTCATGTCTATAAGTCTATTTATTTACGGAAGACATCAAGCTCTGCAATATTCTTCGGAATCCATGCCTCTATTTCTGTTGCTGTGTGCTAATGCATGTGTAAAATTTGTTTTGGTTGTAATACCCGATACAAATTCGCTAACATAGTGACTAAATTGCAATTTTCAGGGAAGGTACAGCTTTTGCTTAAGAATTTATTGGCATATAATAATATTTTGCCTCAAAATTTTGTTCAATTTGATGGCTGCATTAATTAATCAAACCTACAGTGTAATGAGACTTCATTTTTCATTGTGTGTTGCAGCATTACTACCACCTTCTTATGTGCTTGAAGGAACCCCAAGGCAAAGGCTTTGAGTTGGCAAGAAAACATATTTTATCTAGCTTATTACAGCTGGAACAAATGCAAAAATCAGCTGAGTTTCTGAGGTCTATAGGATGCTTGACAATATTGTTCTGTTAAGTGTTTTGTGTATTTATTACAGTACTTTTTTTTTTTTTTGGGAATTTTGATGATTATAAATTGCTGAAATTATATTTATTATTATAAAATACTTATTTTAAATTATTACACCACTTGTCTTTTCTGGAAATTTTACACACCATATTCAATTTGACAGTAACATTTATCACCACGTTATTTATCAGAATAGTAACTTTAGGCTTCTTCTAAGGTGGAATATTGTACCAATCGATTTCATAATCTCGAGGTTCTAGGGTCATTTAAGTCAATAATTCTAAGTACTATTTCATAATATGCAGTTTAATAGAATTATTGATGTGCTGTGGATACCATAGCTGTCTCCTTTGTCTTTCTTGTTCTAACTGGTTCAATTTTCATCTCTTCTATTAGATTTAACCTTTTATATGAATGTTGACTGTTTTTGTTTTTTTGTTTATTTCTCCTCTTTTTTCCTTTTTTTTTTTTGCCGTTATTTTTTTCTTATCCTCCAGTTTCTCTGTTTTTTTTTATCTAAAATAGGCGGAAGCCAGAAGGAGGAAGACGGAGCAAGGTTTGATGGATCTTGTTTTAGAGACATTATGTTGGACCCTGTTGTTTTATCTACTAGCTAGGTGCGATTGGCTAATGGAAATTAATTTTTTCTTGGGTTTTCGTTTAATTTTTATGATTATGTTGAATATTTGGGGTTTAATTTTATAGAACATTGTTGAATTTTCTAGGGCATAAAGTGAAGAAAATCAGGAGGAAGGAAGAGAAAGAAAGAGAGAGGTTTGGATCTTAGAGAATCCCGGCCATGGTGCGTAATTTTTCATTTCTAGCTGCACATGTTGGAGAATTACAGGGGTTGGTGGTCATGATTGAATTAAAGAAGATATTCTTGACCGAGTCGTCAATATTCATGCCCAGCTGAGTTCATTCGAATCTAATTCAATGTGATTATTTTCTTTTTCTTGTAAATATGTTATTATTTAATTGATCTGTTTAGTTTAATTCTGTTGCTCAGCCTGGTGATGTTTTATTACTCCATTATCATTTTAATCAATTTGGCTAATTTTTGGGAGTTTTGTGATTATCTTTTGAAACCTTTTTTAAAACCAGTTTTGTGATTATCTGGGTGTTCTTAAATTACTGTGAAAGTTACGGTTTTTATTACTTCAAATGGTAAACTTTTTAATCAACTTTGTTTTTTATACAAAAAAATCTTGGGTTTTTAACTATGTAGATGTTTAATTACAGGTACAAGAAGCTTCTATCAAGTGTTAACTTGACGAAGGATTTTATTTTTACAGCTATAAAAATCCAATTATACAAAGCTTGCAAAAAAAAAATATATGTGCAGCTCAAGGATTTGGTTGGAATCGGTTCATGGGCTTTTTAAGCAAGTATGTAACTCATACTTTCTTCTTGGGCTCTACATTGGTTAAAAAAAATGACACAAATGAGTCATGGGATGTCGGTGACTCATAGTTGGTATCTTAATAATCAATTTGATATTCTGATGTTTTCTTTTTTGAATGGTTTTGGGATATTTGCGAGGTTTTAATTTTACATGTACATTATTCTAGGTTGTTATTTTTTTTTCCTTTATGTTTGATACCTTTTGTATGCCCTAGACACAATTATATAACTGATGACATGTTATTGAATTTTGAAGATTTTCCTCTATGATATGAACCGTAATCAATTAATATAAATGAAGGACTTGGCTTATTTTGTGTTTTTTCTCTTAATTTCCTATTTATGTTGATTATTGAACAATGCGGTATTGATTTCATGATTAGTATCCTGAATTGGTTGAATCAATTTTCTGTAGGCTGAGAAGTTGTACACAAAATTGCAGTTTTGGGTTGTTTGGTGAAAAATCTCATTCTATAAGTTTTAAAATTTTTCCTTTTAGTATTATTGTAAAACACATATCTTGGAAAACGGCTTGATGCAATAGAGCTGGAAGAGTTTCAATATTGACGTTGTATAGTGGCCAAGGAAAGAGAGTGATGTGGATTGGTTATTAATTAAGATTTTGATGTGCTAAATATCATAGGTAGTTTGTTGTAACGTGGATAGCGTTTAGTAATCACTCAATTATTGATTGGTTGGTCTAACAAGCTACTATGCTAGCATCTCTAATTTTAATAATCATTTTACACTGCCAAGTTAAAGAGTTTTGGTATAGCATAGTGTATGCTAATGTGATAAAGAGTTTTAAGTGAATGCGTAAGGTCTAGCTTATTAAATTCATTTAGCTTAGTAGTTATGTTAAAAGGGAGCTCTAGAGTTTGTGGAGTGACCTTTATTAAAGGGACAAGAGATGAATGCATAGTTTAGGTATGTGAGTTGTGAATTACTCGAAAACGAAAGGATAACTATGGTTCTGTTATCCTAAAAATCAGTTAAGCTAAACAAAAATAAGTTAAATTTAGCTAATATAAATTAAGTTTAAACAAGTAGAGGTTAACGAAGCTTAATTGAGTCGTTATGTTGTGAGGAAATTTGTGTCATTGAGTGAGAATATGAAGAAAAAGCTAAAGACTTTTCTCTATCAGTTGGAGGGTTAGGGCTCTCAGAGGGTGGAATTGAATGCCTAATTATAGAGAGACTGAGCAAATGTAGGGAGCACTTTTTGTATGTTTGTATGATAACTTTCTAGAGCTTCTGATCAATTCTTGGGATTTGCTATCCTGTTATGCAGGGATCACATCATTTTTTAGCAAGGCTGAACATTTTTTCGATTAGGAGAATAGCTTTAAGGGGTGGGTGAGCATGCATATCTGATTATCTGTTCAGACAGCTTGTACACGATTCATAATGAGATGATGTAGTGATGATTGTCCTATCTAACTTTCTTGGCATGCTATATTTAATTTTTGTTTCAATTCAAAATTAATTGCATGATAAAAGGGTCGTTTGAGCCAACAATTCTACAATGAAACCCAAATGGGGATAGTACTATAATCTTTTCAGTAGTTTTTAGCTCTTAGGAAGGAGTCATGCTTGGTAACGATGGATGATGAATCACTTTCAGATTTAGACTATTCGACAAGGATAGAGATGGTATGAATTCTTCTTTGTTTATTCATTTTGATTTTGGTTTTCTGGTCATTTTGTATCGTATGATGATTTAATCTTGTGTAGATCTTGTTTTGGGTTTTTTTTGTATTACCTTTTACTTGCCTAGCTTGATTATGTTGGTTTTAATTAGGAATTGATAATGTGATTGATTGTATTTTATACTTGATTTAATTATGTATGATTAGTTTGGAAAGTATGTGGGATTATAGTAAATTTAATATGTGGTTGGTTTTATATGATCTAATTGGTCTAATGGACCTGTTCATTATAAGATCTAATAGAGTCTGTTTCCTTATATGATCCAATGAGTCTGTTTGATTTTATATAAATAGGAAGTCACCGTCGAGAAGATGTCAAAATGGAGAGAAGAAGACTAGAGGTCATTGTTGAGAAGCTGATATTCGGGTATGTTTTGTTCAAGAACGTGGACTTCCAAGCTTTTTTAACTCCATTGAAGTTGAGAGAATGCTTTAGGTGTCGACAATAATTGGTATATAAAGTAATCATCTTAGTAAACAAGGGTGATGTAGCCCTTTATTGTTTGATTTTGTAATTATAAACATTTGTGTCGTAATATGTTTAGTTGTTAACTACTACTTAGACCAATGTTCTATAGGAAAATGTACATGGAAATAACTCAATAGTCAATAAATTTGCCTAATTTCTAAGAGTTATGTTTTTTTGAATGTAATCAATTCACCAAATTTCCCTGTTATATACAAATATCAAACTTTCGTAAGCAGGGCAATGCTTTGGAATGAGTTTAATTTTTTAGCATAAGTAATAAGGTGTTTGCAATTAGTTTAATTTTAAAAGTATTATAAATCATTGTCCTTGGTATTTTAAAGTGTAATCTGATTTTAATTTTGCAAAGTCTAATTATATTTTAATTTAAATTTAAAAGTGTAAGTATAACCCATTGTGAAAACATTTGGCAAATTTACTTTGAAAATGTTTATGGCTTTTTTATCAAAGGATGACCTATTATCCAAATAAAACCATATAAGTTGGAAGATTAAGAGTATGAAAATGAAGAAAGGTGTCGTCCAACAGTCAAATAACAACAAATAAAACATAAATATTAATATACATTTACAGTATAAGTCAAGTATTACACTATAATATCAATTTAGTAGTGACTTGGGCATTAATTATGAATAAAGAATCAAACTTATTTCTAATGAGTAAAATTACGAAACACGTTATATACATATGTTTTTAAGCAGGACGCTGCTTTTACCATTCACATGCATACAAACCTAAACACATTACAATCATTAAAACATATCCAATTAACATTAATCAAACTTGCATGCATTTTAATAATCTTCAAGATAACATATTTATTAACATGAACAAAATTACATATCATAGCGTTGGGGGGCGCGCGCATTGTGCGCGCACCAACAACTAGTTAGTAATAAAAGTCATCACTGTGTTATTTACTCCCTATGTTCCATAATTATTTGCGCATTTACTGTTAATACACTTCCCAATGCACATTTTATATCATTGATATCTACATTGCTATATTTGTAAGAATTATAAAAGTTGAATAATAATGATCAATTTATTAAGACGAATCAAACAAGACCCGACATGACTATATATATTTATCTTAATATGTTAATAGATATATGAAAGATTTCTTTTACATGTAAATAGTGGAAAAAAAAAAGAAAAAAAAAAAAAAAAAAAAAAAAAAAAAACTCAAATGCACAATTGATTGTGGAACAGAGGGAGTATATGAAAAATATTCTCAGTATTATAACAACTTTTATGTAGTACATAGCCGACTATACAATTAATGAAATTTATGCAGTATGAAAAGTTTTAAACAGTCTAAGAAAATATTTATGCTATAACATTATAAAACATAGAAGTTTAACTTACATATCCGCATGAGATATATTTCTATAAGGTTTAGCTTATTATTCGTGAACATAGTAACTTATTTTATTTTATTATTTTCATCTTATTATTTTAATTTATTTCATCTTATATATGGTTATATTTAAGAAGCTAAATATAAAAATAAAAAAATGGATCAAGTATTTATTGCATCAAACTGCACGTGAATCTATAATAAAATTTCCAAATTATTTCCATTATAGAAAAAGTAATAAATGTTTATATGTAACTCTTTAGGACTACATATATCATCATCCTTAATATTAAGGCAATTATAAAATCAACTTTACCATTACCATTTACTTTCTAATTTAGAAGTACATAAAAAAGAAACAAAAAAGAAAAGCTTTAAAAAAAAAAGAAAAAAAAGAGAGAAGAGAGAGATAATGGCGATTGGAGCGCAAAGACGAGCAATCAAGCAAGGAGCAATGTGGTATTAGATCCAAATTTTGTTTAATTAGTTTTGCTTATTAAATTAACTGATTTGATTGATTGATTTAGATTATTATGATTTGATACCTTTATAATATAAAGGTAACTCGTATTATAATGTCTGCAAAACCTAGATTTTGCTTGAAAACCACAAAACAAATTACATTTTGCTTGATTGATTTTGATTATATTGACTGATTTGATACATTTTGCTTGAAAACCACGAAACAACCTTGATGATCTATAGATAAATCATTTATTTATTTATTTATTTTTTTTACAACCAATAATCTTAAAATTACAATTGAAGTATCATCATCATTCTCTTCATTTCATTGGCATCATCATCATTCCTCTAAAGAAGACTTGTGCACCATCTATGATATTTTTAACCTCTTCCAACTTCTTGATAACTTCCTGATTTTTAGAGTTGATTCCAGCAGCAAATACCAAATCCCAATATCTCCCTGTTGTACAATGTTTCAGAAAGTTACACTGTTAGGATAAGCATTATTATTAGTAATCTAGACATCATAGATTGTGAATAGACAAAAGATTAAGTTCTACTTACCCAGCATTAAGTTGGGCTTCAGCAGAAGTATACTGAATTACTGATATCAGGAAATTTATTTTTGTTTCTTTCAGGCTATTTCTTCGAAACCAGTTTAGCACCAGCACAACAACAGAAAAATTCAACTTCGTTCAGACATCGATTAAGACTTTCAAGTATATAAACAAGCTAGAGTTCAACCAGGAGACTGAATCAGGATTCACTATACACAATTTAATAGGAAGGCCATTAATTGAAAGGCCCCAAGCAGCAAATTATCAGGTATTTATATAATACTAAATACAATAAACATTCTTCTTTTAAAACAAGGGAATTAACATTTTTCTTTCAATGCAGGAGAAAGCGATGCCAGAAGAACTGCTGAAAGAAGTAAACATAAACTGGAGGTGTTTGGATAAGAAAGGTGAACGGGCCCAACACAAGTTTATTGCGTCACGCTACAATTTCTATGCAGTGAGACAGACCCTACTCACGAGCCAGGAGGACTACTTTCAGGCAGCATTGAGGCTGAGAAAGGAATTCAAATTGGACATTTTAGTCCCACAAATTGCTAAAGCTATTTCTTGTCAACAAATCATTACACGTGGTTTCGTTTGGGAGAGAGTTTCATCAAAGGAATTCAGCGCAGAGTTGGCACTAGCGACCAACTCTGCTTTTCGACTCGTTTTAAGAGAATTCAACAATAGTCAGGGGGTGTTTGAGATCGAAATGAAGTTGGATGGATCTTTGAACAAGATTCCGCCAACACGTGCAAATACATTAACACATAAAATGGACGACTATGTTCTTGTATGAACCTCCACATGTAAACAAAGCCAAGCTAGACAGAGAAGGGAGACTACAGGATCCAATTGAAGCACCTCTTTGGGCTGTCATAGATGCATGGGAAAGGGTTCATATGGACAGAGACTTCTCAGATGATGAGCAGGAACAAGAAAATATTGAAAGCACACAAACCGATGCATCACAACAACCATTTTTTATGGCAAATGACCATGAGGCATCAACATCTAATTCCAATGGTATGAATAGCCAACATCAATGATGTCATCAACACAAACACACAAGAAGAAGCTGCATATCAGTTCGAGGTGGATGCAGATTGAGGGACAATGAAGAAACTACTTGGACAACATTAACTGCCACACATAACCAGCCTTTTGTTTTTTTTTTTTTTTTTTTTTTAATGTGTAAGGGACTTATATTGTTTAATCTATTGTTGGTTAGGTGTACCTAGTTTACTTAGTAGCAACCATTTGGGTAGGGTAGTTAGTGTTACATCTTTTGTAAAGGGACTCGTATGTAACTGAATTTGATTTGAATGAAGTCCAATTATTAAAGACATTATCTGAACTTTGAATCCATCAATCCATCAGAGGGTTTTTTATTCTCATAAACCATCAACAAACACGATACCTCACAGTCTGTGACATCATAGACTGGAGCAACACGTGTTAGGAAAAGTTTTATTAATTGAGTCCCTTCATCATATGGATTTTGCCCTTTTATGAATAAATGAAACTGTTCATGAAAATAGAGGGACACGAGGGAAATGAAGGACATGAGGGACTCCACATGTATCAACAATGAAGGGACTCCACATGTATCACCAGCAAGAACCATAAGCAATGAAGGGACTCCACATGTATCACCGGCAAGAACCATAAGCAAACCACATCAACTAAGCAAACCACATCAAACAACAACTAAGTAAACCACATCAATTTACAGTAATTGAGACTATAATTTTGTTAGGATTACTAAGCAAACCACATCAACTAAGTAAACCAAATCAAACAACAACTAACCACACTACATCAATTTGATTTATCTGGACTTTAATTTTGCATTCTACTAAGCAATCCACATCAACTAAGCAAACCACATCAAACAACAAACACAACATGCTGGATCAACAACAACAAACATGATTCCACACTATAGCCTAAACAGCATAACAAACATGCTGTTTCAACAACAACCACACACATTTCACCAACAATTATCCACCCTGCCAGTTACCTAGGTTACTGGCATACAACATGATTAATTCTTCCACCACCTAAACAGGATTCTAAAAAAAAAAAAAAAAAATTACATACAAACAAAACAGTTAGGGTTTCTTAGAAACAGTTACCAACGCCAAAACTAAGGCCGTTCAACGACTCAGAGGGGGGACTCCACGTTCTCATCATCATCATCGCAAGTAATTTTGTTAGGAAGACCTTGACGCCTTCGAAATGGAGACAGATAAGAACCCGTAGGGGGTTTGCCCACAGAACTGGGCTTGTTCAAGAAAGCAATTGATGACCCAGACCCAGAACCAAACCCTAATTCCTCTTTTTCGCCCAATTGTGTTCCCTGAAACCCTAATTCGTCAACGGGGGTGGGTTTTGGAGTGGTTTCGTCGTGACACTTTAACCCTAACACCACCGTCCGTTGTGTTTTAACCTCAGAAACAAACCCCTCATCTTCACCCTCACGGGAATTGATAGGGGAGGACCCAGAACCCATAGATCTGACCACTAAACCAAGAACTTCCCACAATTTGGGACTCATAATGTCACGCCCTTTGCCGGAATAGTACAAAGAACAAGGCCAGAACGACCCTGACTCAAATGCATCCAAGAAAGCGTTTATCATCCCCTGCTCGATATCATCCTCTGTCGCGAAAATCGCAATGTGAAGGGGGGTTAAATTCATGACATAAATTGGGTGAGAAAAAATGGGACTCGACAATGGAGGGGAGAGAGAAAAACTATCGCAGAGAGAGTATAAGGGGACTCAACAATGGAGGTAGAGAGAGAAAGTTAGGTGAGTGAAGTGTAGAAAGATCTGAAAAAATAAAGGTAGGAGAGAGAAAAAAAAGTGTACAGAAAAATAGGAATTAAATTGGCACAAAGATTAGAAAAAATAAGAGGGTAAAATAGGGAGAATGAGCTACAAGACAAAAGTATTTGAGGATATATTAGTAATTTCATGATATTAATAGTTGTAGGGAAAAACAAATGGGGTGATCATTTTGGGACTAGAATTAGGCCAAAAGGGTCGAAGTTTCGGGGACGGAGGGAGTATGATATATTACAGTCACTATGTTGATACAATTCAAATGCATTTTTTAGTAAATTCAAGATTATAAGTAATAGTCAAGAGTTGTCATGATCCAAATTCATGATTGAAGATAAGAGGTTGATAAAGAAGAAGTGCTTATGTGCTTATACGATTATATTAAATGGGTAACAACCATGATCTTCATCCACCAAGTGCTTGAAGTCTTCTGGAGTGCCATATCGACAGCTTACAGCATACATGTTTGTAACCTGTACCAGTATATCCAGCAAGTTATATAGCAAGTAAAAATAAAAAGTTAATAATGGGAAAAATATAACACACTTGACTATACTTCTCTCATACAGACAAAGATGCGCTGCATAAGTGAAATTTACAGTTAGAAGTTGAAATTGAAAGGAAATCTAATATATATTGGTGCAAACAGAAGTCGACTAGGCAAGTAGGCATTCTCTATCTGTGAATTGATTTGTCAATTGGGTGGCAGTATATAAAGCATTGTAGTCTAGGAATGAATTAGCACTGGTTATATCTGGGATTGATGATAAGCATCTCCTTTATATCTGTGACTATAGTGCTGCTATGCTAAAGCAGTTTAACAGATGGTTGAACATTCAGGCACCTCAGAGTTATTTGCTGATGTGATCCAGTGGATCAAACATAGAGGTAGTGCACAAGTCT
This sequence comes from Chenopodium quinoa, assembly GCF_001683475.1. Taxonomy (NCBI): domain Eukaryota; kingdom Viridiplantae; phylum Streptophyta; class Magnoliopsida; order Caryophyllales; family Amaranthaceae; genus Chenopodium; species Chenopodium quinoa. The sequence continues at coordinate 185,578 of NW_018743014.1, read as the reverse complement.
TACACACAGTTATGGGGGCAGCAATTTAGTTAATATAGCATGCAAGGGATGAGGCTCTGTGGAATCACAGTGACTCAAGTTGAAATAATTGTAGAGAGCAGGGTAATAAGCAATCTACAAAAATGATATACACCAAGATTATGATATAGGTCAAGCTATAGCCTGCAAATAGGTTGGTTCCTTGGACAATACTGGATCGCTTAAAAAAAGGACAAAATAAATAAATAAATAAAAGATGATACAAAACATCTAGAGAGCATTAAGTTAAATAGTAACTTCGCATTAGTATAGCTTAATGCTAAGGAAGCAAAAAGCACACAGACAAGATGTGTTTTCCATAGAGTCTAACAGAACACAGAAGAACATGAGGGTTTCATGCTTTCAAATGCAAACAGCAGCCAGGGTAAGAAATGGTGAAGAATGAAGTGGAATCCCTGGACAGTGCCCCCACATGTACTTTCTTACGTTCAATCATCAAACTTTGAAGAGTTCCTAGCACAATTTCCACAGGTATCTTTCACATTTAAAAGTGACACAAATAATGCATCCCTTGAAAAAGAATTAAGTAGTTGTACAATAGAGCTACTTATAATATAATCAAAACAACAAAATCAACTTGGACAAACAAGACAAGCTCTGCCAACTTCTAAGCTTCTGACTTACTGTTCAATCATCTTCCTTTTTACTCATAATAGCTTATTATAAAACAAAGAAAATACTCAGAGTGTTAACCATAAATTAATCATAACACATGTAGAAAACATCAATATGGCAATATGCATATAATCATCATTCAAACTTAACCTGGTCCAAAGCAACTTCAACATCATAAAAGTAAACCCGTCACAATCAGCTCACCCCAAAAACTCTTCAAGAAAAATTAATACCCACAAATAAAAATCAAATCTTGAAAGAAAACCATACACAATAAGATCATATACCAAGTGATATCCCACAATAAAAATATAATTCAGCAAAACCCACAATAAATTTCGAAACTTTTAATGAAAATACTACCAAAGTAGATCAGATTATCAAGCCATATACCACAGTAAAGATAGAACTGAGCAAATTCCACAATAAAAAAACAAAACTTTCTAATAAGCAGACCAAATTAGATCAAATTAAGCAAATTCCAATGAAAATCATTCCAAAGAAGATCAGATTATCAAGCCATATACCACAGCAAAGATAGAATTGAGCAAAATCCACAATAAAAATCAAAACTTTTAAAAATCATACCAAACTAGATCAAATTAAGCAAATTCCAATGAAAAATCATACCAAATTAGATAAAAAATCAAGCCACATAACACAAAAAAGATAAAATTGAGCAAATCCCTCAATAAAAAATCAAAACTTGAATGAAAACGCATGTGAAATTAGATCAATTACCAAGCAATATTCCACAATAAAGATATAATTGAACAAAACCCACAATACAAACCAAAACTTTAATGAAAAGAATAATAGTATAGATCAAAAATCAAGCGATACAGCATATAATTGAGCAAATCCATAATAAAAATCAAAACTTTGATGAAAAGTATATCAAATAAGATGAAAAATCAAGAAATAAAAATTCCCACACACAAAAAAAAAAATTAATAAAAATAAATCAAATCAAGCAATCCCAGTTGAAAGAAAGGAACAATCTCGAATCCAAAATAAAAAAATAAATAAATAAATAAAAGGGTCAAATTTTTAGTCTCCTCTTCTTGCTCGTTAATTTAATTGAAAAGTTCTCTTATATTTTTCATCAACAACAATTAATTAAGAAAACAAACAAACAAGGAGGAATCTAATCCTGAAATCACATAGCATACCATCTTCTTCATCTTCATCTTCATCTTCATCCTCATCCTCATTTCGATTCAGCTTCAAACAATAATGATTGAATTGGATTGATTGATCTCAGAATCATTCAGATTCAAAAACCCATTTCTATATTAGAGAGAAACAGTGTAAATTCAACAACAGGAACTTGGTTTTTTTATTTTTCTGATTTTTGACATGAATAAAAGAGAGAGAGAGGCAGAGAGAGAGAGAGGCAGAGAAAGAGATAGGGTTTCTAATCTTTGACATAATAATCAGAGAGAGAGGCAGAGAACTAGAGTGAGATAAGTGATTTTCCTCCTTTTCCGTATAGTATAATTTTTTTTTGAATAGCTTTCCGTATAGTATAATTCTTGTACGCACGTTATAAAACGCCAGTTTTTTAACTTTAAACGCAAGAAAATTTCTTTTTCCTTTTTTTTGGTTCCAACTTAATTTCTTTTTATTTGGATGATAGGCTAGCTTACTCCCACTGTACATACTCATATTTCTACAGTATATACTATACAAGACAGCCTGCTACTCCGAGATACTCCTACACATCTGCAAACAGTGGGTCCCACTATAGCGCGTGGCATTAAGAGTATTTTCTACACTAATTCAAAAAAAATAAAAAATATCATAACAACAAAATCATAGTCCCTTGTAGGTGTACACCAAACAGACAAAAGATCTACCACTCTCGTAAGATTACCTCCCACAAGGCCACAAGTTCCACCCTAATACGATTTATACAAGTTCGTAACGAATTAATAACATCAATCGACACATAATGTTTTTTTTATAAGATAGACCTTTTATTTTTTTTAGTAAATTACAAGATAGACCTATTAACACAATGAATTAATTTTTTTTTTTTAATGAAGTTCTTGTTTAGATCTCGTGGTATGAAGTTTTAGACAAATCTAAGTACATCGAATATGATCAAATTGAAATTATTTACGCATCGTAAGAACTAAAGTCAATTGATCAAGACGTATATCTACAACCGTCAACTTTTTTTTTTCTTTTATAATTTTATACAAACGTTCACATCTACTAAAATAAATTATATCGCATTCATCCACACTCGATAAAACAAACTCATAATATTATATCGGCAAATATGCTTTAAAAATTAGAATAATCACGGGTTGATTGATGTAATTAATGCTTGCAAAGAAAAGAAAGATTACCGATCGAATAAGGTCGAGGTTGTTGATAATTTAGAGTGTCGGAGTGGAGCGTGCTCTACTGATTAATCGCGCTCGCGCTAGCTAGGCGCGACCCGCGATGAAACCGCGCCTAAACCGCGATGGATTTCTGGAAAATCTGACGGATTTAGGTGGCGCGCCCGCTCCTCCGAGTGGCGCGCCCGCATCCCCGTATGGCGCGGCCCGCGCCTAGAGCGCGACAAAATCGCGTCAACTTTCTGGAAATCTGAAATTTTTGGGCAAAGAAGAGGAGCGCGCCCACGCAAGCTGGTGGCGCGCCCGCGCTTCTTGCCGTTTGCGGTTTTATGTGACGGTTGAAGTCTATTTTAACTAGAACTTGGTTTTTGTAAAACAGATACAGAAGATCATTATCTCTTATTCTCCCTAGAATTCTCCATATTTTCTCACAAAAAACTTTGCAAACTTTTGTAAGAAATCTTCTAGATTTTAGCCTACTTCGAGAATCATTCATCTTTGTTTTCGTTTCTTTGTGCTAAGAACGTAAAGGGCTGTCAATTGTATCTCAAAGGGAATTTCCAGAATAACCCTAGCACCGTGTGGGGGAAATTAATCCCTTTAGGAAAGTATTCATACGCCTTTGACAGTGTATCAAGGTCGTAGTCTCAAGGGACGTTGCAATTCTCATGTTCATGTGTGCGTTAATCGGCTTGGAGTTAAGGCAAGTGTAATTATACTTCACATTAGTGTATCATTAGAAATTTATGTAATTTCATAGTGATATTAATACTTGATTGTAACACCTTGATTGTGTTTGATTGAATTACTTTACTTTGTTATTGTAATTACATTATTTAGGTTTTGTTCCCACACATATATTAAGTGTTTTCTTGATTGAAAATCGCTCTAAAACCTAACAATCTAAAGGGATTAATCTTTAGAATATATCAAGTATGTCTAGTGTGAAGGAATTGACTACTAACTTCGTAAAACTTAAGAAGTTTGATGGAGTTGAATTTAGGAGGTGGAAGAAGAAAATGTACTTTCTTCTTACATCACTTAATGTTGCCTACGTTATAAGCACTCCAAGGCCGGGTGAACATGAGAATGAGACCTTGGAAAGCGTTCGGGAAAGATCGAAATGGGACAACGACGATTTCATTTGTCGTGGTCACATCTTGAATGAAATGGAATATGACTTGTTTGATGTTTACCAAAATGTGGAATCGGCTAAGGAGCTTTGGGAGTTCTTAGAGAGTAAATACATGACGGAAGACGCTTCAAGTAAGAAATTCTTGGTTAGTAATTTTAATAATTATAAGTTTGTTGATGGTCGATCCATAATGGATCAATTTCATGAGTTACAACGCATCTATGCTAGCTTAGAACAACATGGTATTGGTATGAATGAATTGTTTGTTGTTTCTAGCATAATTGATAAATTGCCCCATAGTTGGAAAAATGTGAAGCATGATTTAAAGCACAAGAAAGAGGACATGACATTGTCCGGTTTGGCCACGCACCTTCAAATTGAAGAGGGGATTCGTGCCATGGAAGGAGCTAAGGATGGAAATCCTAGCTCATCTACCGTGAATATGGTAGATGATGGGAGAGCTAGTGCATCTACTAGTTGATAGAGGAAGAATAATAATTCTTCCAAAGGCAAGTCCAAAAAGCAAGCAAACAATAACAAGTTTGCTTGTTGGGAATGCAGTAAAGTTGGACATCGCAAGAAGGACTGTTTTTCCTTTAAGAAGAGGATGGAGAAAGCCAAGGAGGGTCGTGCTAACACTAGCAAGGACCCATCCACCAAAGGTAATCCATTTGATGAGGTTGAATTTAATTCCGGATTGGATTTAAATGCAACGGATCCTAACATTTTTGTTGTGCAGGATGATGACTCATGGTGGATTGATTCGGGGGCTTCAAGGCACGTGTGCAAGAGTAAGAATTGGTTCAAAACCTTTAAAAAGGTTGTTGATGGAGAAGACCTCTACATGGGGAACAACTCTACTATCAAGGTCCTTGGAAGAGGACAAGTTGAGCTAATGTTTAGTTCGGGGACTGCAATTGTTCTTAGGAATGTATTGTATGCTCCGAAAATTAGTAGAAATCTTGTATCCGAGCCTTCCCTAAATAGTCTTGGCTATAAGCTTGTATTTGAAGCTAATAGATGCATTATTACTAGGGGTGTATTATTTATAGGTCGTTGCTACTTGGATAATGGTTTGTTTAAGCTTTCATTGAAAGACAAGAATGTTTGTAATGATGGTTTATGTTTGAATGTTGATGCTAATGTTAATCATGTTGATATAAGTATGTTTGATTTGTGGCATTCGAGATTAGGACATGTGAATTACAATAAAATGCTTTTTATGCCCAAACAAGAATTGATTCCATGTTGTGATATTTCTCCTAATAAGTGCTCTACTTGCATGTTGAACAAGATCACTAGAACTCCATTTAAGAGAGTTGAGAGAAGTTCTAACATTTTAGAGCTAATCCATAGTGACTTGTGTGATTTTCATAGTACTCCATCTTTGGGGAACAAAAGATACATGGTCACGTTTATAGATGATTATTCTCGGTTTTGTTACGTGTATCTTTTGCATTCCAAAGATGAAGCTTTAACCAAGTTTGATATTTATAAAAAGGAAGTAGAATTGCAAGTAGATTCATTTATTAAGAGAATAAGAACTGATAAAGGGAGGGGGGAATACTATGATCCAAATTATTTCCAATCTTTTAGTATAATTCATGAGACAACAACTGGTTATGCACCACAATCAAATGGTGTAGCTGAAAGGAAAAATCGAATCCTTGAAGAGATGGTTAATTCCATGCTCTCTTACTCAGGTTTGAGTGAAGGGTTCTGGGGTGAAGCAATGTTGACAGCATGTCACATTCTTAACCGGGTTCCCACAAAGGGAAAAGAATCTACTCCTTATGAACTTTGATACAAAAGAAAGCCAAACTTGAAGTATCTCAAGGTTTGGGGTTGTAGGGCAATCGTAAGAGTGCCCGGCAACAAGAAGAGAAAGCTCGGTGAAAGGGGCTTGGAATGCATTTTCATAGGTTATGCTGAGTTTAGCAAAACCTATAGGTTCTATGTAATAGAACAAAATGACTATATTTCTGTTCATTCAGTTATAAAGTCAAGAGATGCAATTTTTGATGAAAACCGATTTTCATCAATGAGTAGACCGAAGGATCTACAAATAATTGCCAATGATAGGGAGAGAGTAGAGTTGGATGTACAACTTGAACCTCCTCATGAAGAAACATTCGATGAAGAGAATGTTGAGCCTCCTCAAGTTAGGAGGAGTACTAGGGATAGGAGACCTAAGAACTATGGTGATGATTTCATAATCTACCTAGTTGAAGGCTCTCGTGATACCCTTAGTTCTACTACTCCATATTGTTTCAATGTGGATAGTGACCCAAAGACTTATAGTGAAGCGATATCTTCCCAAGATAGTGCATTTTGGAAAGAGGCTATAAATTATGAGATGGATTCCATCATGGGAAATGACACATGGGTCTTAGAGGATTTACCTCCCGGTTGCAAACCTCTTGGTTGCAAATGGATTTTCACTAGGAAAAAGAGACCGGATGGCTCCATAGTGAAATTTAAAGCCAGATTGGTTATCCAAGGCTTTAGGCAAAAGCATGGTGTCGATTATTTTGACACATATGCACCGGTTGCAAGAATAACCTCGATAAGGTTGTTAATTGTAATGGCTTCGGTATACAATCTAGTGATTCATCAAATGGATGTCAAGACGACATTCCTTTATGAAGATCTAGAGGAAGAAGTGTATATGAAACAACCCGAAGGGTTTGTTTTGGAAGAATAAGAAAACAAGGTGTGTAAACTTGTTAAGTCGTTGTATGGACTGAAACAAGCACCAAAGCAGTGGCATCGAAAATTTGATGACACGATTTTGTCCTTTGGATTCAAGGTGAATCAAGCTGATAAGTGTATATATAGCAAATTTGATGACAAAGGTCATGGTGTCATCATTTGTCTATATGTTGATGATATGCTTATCTTTGGTACAAGTCTACAACAAGTAGAATTGACCAAGGAATTCTTATCCTCATCTTTTCAGATGAAGGATTTGGGGGAGGCGGATGTCATTTTAGGCATCAAGATAATTCGGGACAATGGAAGGCTTATATTAAGTCAATCTCATTACATTGAGAAAATGATCAAACGGTTCAATATGTTTGATAAGTGTCCCGTGAACACCCCCATGGAACCTAATGTAAAATTGGTTAAGAATCCGGGGAAAACGGTTTCCCAATTAGAGTATTCAAGGATAATTAGATCCTTGATGTATGCCATGACCAGTACAAGACCAGATATTGCATTGGCTGTGGGAAAACTTAGTAGATTTACTAGTAACCCGGGTGCACAGCATTGGTTTGCAATTAGAAGGGTCTTGAGGTACCTTAAGGGTACGTTAGACTATGGTCTATCTTATAGTGGATTTCCTTCAATTTTAGAAGGTTTTTCGGATGCTAGTTGGATCACTTACAAAGAGGATGACTCTTCTGTAAGTGGTTGGGTATTCATGTTTGGAGGAGGTGCCATTCCATGGTCTTCCAAGAAACAAACTTGCATCGCTGATTCCACTATGGCAGCAGAGTTTATTGCTCTTGCTTCAGCTAGTAAGGAAGCTGAGTGGCTGAGAAATCTCATGCTAGAATTGCCTTTATTGTCAAAGCCAATGCCATCGGTGGCGATCCATTGTGATTCCAATTCGGCGTTGATAAAGGCTTATAGTCAAGTGTATAATGGTAAGTCTCGGCGTATTTCACTAAGGCATAGCCTAGTGAAAGAGCTTATTCATGATGGGGTCATAAGTCTTGACTATGTTCCAACGAAATTAAATTTGGCGGATTGCTTTACTAAAGCAATGCCAAGACATTCCATCATATTTGCTATGAATGGAATGGGTTTATAACCAAAAACACAAATTTGTGAAACCCAATCTAACGCTTGAAGAAACATCAAGTCTTAGATTCAATGTGGTTGAATTACATTTTTTATGTTTGTTAGCAATATTTATGATCCATATTGCTATGGTACTTGTGATGTATTTGGTAGCGTCATTTAAAGTTCTCAAAGATTTAGAGTTGAGAAGCTCTAAATGTAAGTGTCTTGTCACAAGGGCACATTCACGTATATGAGAACCTACCTATATAACTTCGAAGTTTAGCCGCTTCAAGAAGTCTAGATGGACATATAGACTTTGATGAACTTATGAAAGATACAAACACATGGCTGTTTCAAAGTGTCAAGTGATGAATGATTCGATTTATCTTATGTGTACTTCATCTTCGAATGATTGGATATATCCGTGTGATTCAATCCATATGGAAATCATGGGATATGATCATCGTTAAGTGTGTTGTACTAAGTGTTAATTCAAGCCGAAGGGACATTAACATTGATGCATAAGATGTGGCTAAATGATAGAATTGGAGAATGTTTAAAGGGACACTCTAAATGGGGGAGGATTGTTGATAATTTAGAGTGTCGGAGTGGAGCGTGCTCTACTGATTAATCGCGCTAGCTAGGCGTGACCCGCGATGAAACCGCGCCTAAACCGCGATGGGTTTCTGGAAAATCTGACGGATTTAGGTGGCGCGCCCGCGTCCCCGTATGGCGCGGCCCGCGCCTAGAGCGCGACAAAATCGAGTCAACTTTCTGGAAATCTGAAATTTTTGGGCAAAGAAGAGGAGCGCCCGCGCAAGCTGGTGGCGCGCCCGTGCGGGGAGGTTGCGCGCCCGCACCTCATGGTGGCGCGCCCGCGCTTCTGCCGTTTTGCGGTTTTATGCGACGGTTGAAGTCTATTTTAAATAGAACTTGGTTTTTGTAAAACAGATACAGAAGATCATTATCTCTTATTCTCCCTAGAATTCTCCATATTTTCTCACAAAAAACTTTGCAAACTTTTGTAAGAAATCTTCTAGATTTTAGCCTACTTCGAGAATCATTCATCTTTGTTTTCGTTTCTTTGTGCTAAGAACGTAAAAGGCTGTCAATTGTATCTCAAAGGGAATTTCTGGAATAACCCTAGCACCGTGTGGGGAAAATTAATCCCTTTAGGAAAGTATTCATACGCCTTTGACAGTGTATCAAGGTCGTAGTCTCAAGGGACATTGCAATTCTCATGTTCATGTGTGCGTTAATCGGCTTGGAGTTAAGGCAAGTGTAATTATACTTCTCATTAGTGTTATCATTAGAAATTTCTGTAATTTCATAGTGATATTAATACTTGATTGTAACACCTTGATTGTGTTTGATTGAATTACTTTACTTTGTTATTGTAATTACATTATTTAGGTTTTGTTCCCACACATATATTTAGTGTTTTCTTGATTGAAAATCACTCTAAAACCTAACAGAGGTTGAGCTCATCAGGAGTAAGAAGCATATCAACACTCGGATTCCGGTAAAACATGAATTCTCTTTCACCATCAGCTTTTAGCGTAACGAAAGCGAGAGCAGTTCTCGCACCTTGGTCGAACGTCAAACCGTCGCCGGAAACACCGTTTTTCTTGAGAATTCCGGCGAGCATGAGACCAAATTCATCATCGCCGAGTTTTCCGACGAAGGCGGCTTTACCGCCGAGCCTTGCAACGGCGATCGCAACGTTCGCCGGAGCGCCGCCGGGAGCTTTAAGGAATCCCGGCGCTTCGGCGAGAGAAACGCCTGAAACTGTCGGAACAAAGTCGATCAACATCTCTCCGAAACTCACGACTAAGCCTTTGGAATCGGCGCCATTGTTTGAGAGTCCGCCATTGTTGTTGTTGGTTTCTGCCATTGTTGAGAGAGGAAGAAAGTAGAGAGAGAAAGTTCAATATTTAAAGAGAAAAAGTTCAATATTTAGAGAGAGAAAGTTGAAATTTGAGAGAAGAAGGTGATTGGAAAGGGGTATTTAAAGAGGAGGGTGGGATTGATTAAGGACTATTTTTGGTTGGTTTTATTTAAGGGAAAAATTAAAAATTGGGATTTATTAGGAGATTATTATTATTAGGAGTTTTTATGTGGGAGGGATTAGTGGGATTAATAGTGAAAATTAGTGGGTAAGATTAGGTTGGATATAATTATGATAAATGATGATGTTTTATTATTTATTTATTTTATTTTAGTGACTTGAAACTTACAAAAGTTATTGGGGTGGGGACCATATTTTGTGTTGATCCAATTAGGATTAATGCTCCCAATAAAAAGATGAATTAGATAAGAAATTTCCAATCAATTTGATGAGTTACTAGATGGAAGCGCGTGTGATGTACGGTTTTTTTTATACATAAATTTCATGAAAAATATTATTTTCTTAATTTATGAAAATTATAAGTATGATAGATATTAGAATAAAATCATAATCCTGTTCATATTATTTTCAATCTATGATTCGTTTGTATAACGAAAACACGTTGTTCCACTATACATATATAGTTATATAATCACTATTTTTCTTTCAAAAACAATAACTTAGACCACCATTATTCTTTACTCCGTATCAACTTTATACAATGAAAAATAAAGTATATGGTTAAAATAAAGACGGTGGGAGTAAAAGTAAAAGATATGACTTTATAAATTTTTAAATAGTTGAATGAAATATATATACATATATATATATATTCACTGCCAAGAGTGTTGCATTATTAAAATTAATCTAATTGAATAAAATTAAATATTTATAATGAAATTTCACTATCATATGTCTTAATAATAGAGTTATATGTATACACTACTACAATAATTTTTACAATAACAATATAGATACTCTACCAGAAACTATAATACACAAAAAAAATCAAAATTATCATATAAATCTCTTACAATCTTTAATTTTAAAATATACATCTTATAAAATAATGAATAACAATCAATTTATTTTGTTTACCATTTGAAAGCCTTGATATACTTACATTATTTTTCAATATTTTTGGTTAATTAACGAATTAGACTTGAAAAAAATTCACACCATGAAAAAGTGTAGATAAATAATATTCAAATGTTTGTGTTTTTTGTATTGTATATATATATATATATATATATATATATATTGTCTATTTACAATTGAAAAAAAAATCAAAATTATATTTTTGAGAGGATGTATACAAATCTTTAATATTATCCCATCTTATATATTTGTGGAGTAGCAAATAAATCTCTTATAAAAAAAATTATCTAATCATGAAATGGGTTTTGCTAGATAAGATAAAAATTGAACATTATATTTTTTTTTGAAGAATGTTGATAAAGACTGAACGTTATTGTTATTTTTTTTCAAGAATATTGATTTTTTTTAAAAAAAATTGAAGTATATTAGTTAATTATTAATAACTTTGATTTCTTTTAAAAAAAAATCTAAAAAAATAATTGATTGAACGTTTTCTTAAAAACAAAATGAACATGTATTTTCCTTTTTCAAATATTTAATTTTAAAGTGTTTGTATATAATCATTGTATAATTTATATTTTTTTTTAATTTAAATCCTAATATCAAAAGATCATCTTTTAAAAAAGATAATTTTTAGTTTTAAAATAATTTAAATCTTAAAAAATCATTATTTGTCGTTTTTACATACGTGGCAAAAATCTTAAGTGGCGAGTGAATTTTTTAATTCTAAAATAAAATACAAATCTAACTTTTAATTTGTTGAAATAATATTGTGCGATGCACGAATTGTCATACATATATCTGATCAAGAAAAGATATTTTTTATATACTCTAATTCTTTTTTATAATTATTTGATTTATTTTACAATTTAATAGTTTCAGACAAAAAAATAAACCAAATAATAATTTAATTAAAATGACATTGCCAATTATTTTGTATTTTATTCGTTGTTGTTAGTTATATTACAATAATGTGATATCTTTCAAAAAAAACAAAAATTGTAAATATGATATTTCATTGATTACATATTAGGATAAAATCTTTAATGTGAAAAAATAATAATATTTTATTTTTAAAATAATTTAAATCTTAAATCATTATTCGTTAAACAAAATCAAAAATAAAAATAAATAATAATAATCAATTTTGAACAAATTGTAGAACAAAGTTGACTTTAATTGAGGTATGAACTTAATCACCCTGTAATTAGAAATAAAAAATTAAGTTAATTTTATGACTTAATTAGCTATCTAAATCACAAAAAAATTGCTTTAATCATAAAATTAATTGATAAAAACTAAAAGGTTCATTAAAAGATTTAATAAATGTAAACGATTATACAGATATAATACCTCCTCATCAAATAGGATCATCAGGTGAGAAACTCGTACTTTGATATTCCAATGATTTTTGCTCGAATATATTCTCTGATTAAAATAGACCTGCATGTAAAAACAAAATTCAGTAAACAAAACATCAACATATAATCATTAAGTATCCCAAATAAAAACATTTAAGCAATAATCATAAATATACATTTAAACATGGGTTTTAAAAATTAGGCTAAGATTTATCCAGCCATTGATGACCTAATAAAACTGACACAAAATTAATGACACAAAATTTGCTTGGTTTGGTCTTGTATTGATACGAAATTTTGTTGGTCTTATATGATACGTCAATTTATAATGGTGAATATCACAAATTTAATTTAATTATAATTAAGAAATAATTTTTATTTCTTATCATAAACACTATCGAAATTTATCTTATAATAGTAGGTATATAAATCCTATATCTAAAGATCTTTATTTTAAAAGATAATTTTTAGTTTTTTAAATAAATTAAACCTAATAAATCAATATCCGTTGTTTTTACGTATGTGGCAAAATTCTTAAATATCATTCGTCACCTTTGTTTAGGTGGCAAGTAAATTTTTAATTCTAAAATAAAATAGAAATCTAATTTTTAATTGATCGAAAACATACCTTTGCTTATGTGGCGCTACGAATGTTCTCTAAAAATGCCTACTTTATTTATATATATTAGATTTTATACTCCTTATGTCCCTTATTTTTTGTCCCATTGCAATTTTATGGGTTAAACTTATAAAACTTTGACCATAAATTCCCGATAATCTATAAGTGATAATATATTCATGTGGGGTCTTGTTAGAATCATCTCATTGTATATTTTATTAATTTTTATGCGTATAGAAATTAAGATATATACGTTTGAACACGCGTCTTGAAGACCGTGAAAAGTCAAATGGGGCAAAAAATAAGGGACAGAGGGAGTAGTGGTTTGGACCACTTTAGAGGATTGAGTGGTCAAATAAGCTATTTCTTATATTTGGTACTAAGTGATTTGTTCTGAAACGCTGAATCTCAAAAGGCTCACTTTTACAAAACATCATTCTAGATAATAGTTCAGTTCAGTTCAGTTCAGGTCCAATTAATTTAGTTCAGTTCAGTTTCTAATTTCCTTCTCTCATAAACAATTCATTTCAACTTCATCCAGTTCAACTCAGTTCAGTTCAGTTGTTTTCAAATGAAATGAACAAATTTGAGAAGGGATCCCCCATAGTTGAGATTAATTTGAGTTAAATAATATTTGGAATTAACGAGAAGACGGCCAATAGTTTGGATTCTTGTTAATTTTTCCTATATTTTATACTAGGGTGGATGAAAGATAGCGGATGGAGGGGAAAATTAGCGGTTTTGACCACTTTAGAGGATTGAGTGAAAAACAAAGAGCAAAATTTATAGGGGGGACATTAGGCTTGTCGATAGGGCGGGGCGGATATTGAGCAAATCATCCCCATCCCCATCCCCATGGCGGGTCCAAGTTTCAACCCTATCCCCGCGCCTGCCAGGGATGAACATAAAACTATCTTCGCTCCAACACCCGCGCGGGAATCCGTCCCCACCAAATCCCCGCTAATTCCCCACCTACAAAAATATTAAAATTAAAAAAAAAAAAAAAGAACAAAGCGTGCATGCATCTCAATATCACGGGAGCGAAATGCAATAAATATCGACACTATCATACATTATGCAATTCTAATACGATTTAAAGTCTGATCTTTACATCATGAAAACAAGACATTAACTTCCTTTTGGATTGTAACCATGCAATTATATCTAAAAAAAATAATGATCACTAGAAATTAAAAAGATAATTGGATAAGGACAAGTGGGGCAGAGCGGGTATAAGTCAAAAACCATCCCCATCCCCATTTCCCATGATAGGTATAATATTTATCCCCATCCCCACCCCACCACCCACTAAACTAACATTCACCCCGCCTCGTTGGGGCAGGGATGAGTTAGTTTATTAAGCCTTCTAAATACCATAAGAAAATTATATATATATATGTATATACATATATATGTATACATATATATATATGTATATTATGAACCAATGTAGCCCAAATCTTCAATTTCTTGTACACGTATAATTCTGGTGCAAGAAATTCATTGAATGAACCAACTTAGCCAAAAACCTTAGCTCCAGAAAGTCAAAAACCCATTGAATGTTTACATAATGACCAATTCCTATTTTTCTCTTTTTCAAGACTTTGCAACGAATTATATCAAATTAAAAGGTTGGAAGTAGTCAACCATATAACTCAAATTAAAGCACAATTGCACAAATGCTATAGTTTATCCATAATGATAATCTTTTATTTGACATAATACTAAAAATTCAGCTGAAAGAACTAAAACCCAAGAATAATATAATACCATTATATCAAGCAAAAAAACACAAATAACATGACAAAGAATTGAAAATGAACACAAAGTACATTAACAAAGCAAAGATCATACAATTATCATAAGTATAAAACAATCATCATTCAGTCAAACATTTTATCAAACAGTAAATGTGCATTACCACACCATCTTTAGGCTCGGAATATATGAAGAAGAAAAACCCAACAGCAAGTCCAATTGGGAGACCAATGCAAAAACCCAGAATTCCTGCAAAAGTAATCACAAAACCCATATCTTTTTTCTTTGAAATTATCAGTCTTTAACTATGATATACAGTGTTCATAAATGTTTTGTTTTTTGGTTAAGAAGTACAATAATACAACATATTAGAATTTATCCAATGAATTTATATACTAGGCACTTAGGCAGTTAGGCTAGAGAAATTTTTAAAATATTGATGTGATGATTATATGTATATTGTTGAGAATATTATAAAAACTACAAAAATAAACTATCAAGTTATCTTCTTTTTTCTTTTTTAGTAAGTAAGCGTATATACTCCCTCCGTCCATGATTATCTGTACTAGCAAAACTTTTAATGGATTTTAATTAAGTTTAGATGGGTTTAATTAAGTGGAAAAATAAAAAAAAAAAAAATGGTCCCACTTATTTTTATTTTTGGGTGGGTTTAAGTTAGTAGGAAAAAGTTGGAAAATGGTCCCACTTTTCCCCCTTTTCTGATTTTCACTAGCTGTAGGAGGGATGCTGCTTCCCTCTTTTTTTTGTGTGTGAAATTTTTAAATTTCACCCAAAATTCACATTTTACCCAAAATTCAGATTTTCACCCAAAATTCAGATTTTCACCTAAAATTCAAATTTTAACCCACAATTCAGATTTTCACCCTAAATTCAGATTTCCACCCAAATTTCAAATTCGAATAAATTTTCGAATTTTACAATTCAGTCAAACATAAGGTGCCTCATATAAAAAGCATATCATACAACATTCATTGTCCAAATTCATAACAAACCTAACCCACCATGGGAATTCAATTCACATTCAAGTTTCTTAAGAAAAACCCCATTAATTACAACTTTAATTAGTCAAAATATTTATTGCCTACACTGAAATTAGTCCTAAACTAAGGGCAACATTAGGGTTCAACTTCATCACCACTTCAAAAAACAACAACAGCCAAAAAACTTCATCACCATCCTTCAAATCTGCAAAACAAGAAAAAAGGGACGCACAACACATGGAAGCATACTTCGATCAGGAGTTTTTTTATATAGAGCAACTACTAAATGAGGGACCATCTCAATACAACACAAGTGATGACAGCATGGATGATGAAGCTGAAGGGGACAATAGTGAAGAGAGACAACAGGCAGAGGCACAACCAACAAGTAGGAAGCAATTAACTGTGCCGCAGAAACGCCAAATGGTTGATGACTATCTACTTAACATACATGGTTGGGAATTACCCACATGGTTTTTGTCACAAGTGGCAAGAAAATTTGGCATTCACAGATGCACATCACTGAGGGTCTGGCAGTTTGTTAAGCAAAGTATAGCATAAGGGAATGCGATTGATGTCAGAAGCAAAAAATTAAGGAAAACTGGTCCCAAACCCAGACTGATTTATGATGAGTACATGCAGTCAGTGCTTCATATAAAAGGACAACAGAGATGAGTTATGCAGCTGCTCTAAAAGTGTTACATGGATTTCTCCATAACTTGAAGAAAAAGGACAAATTAAGAACACATACAAGAACCAACCATCTAGGACTCACATCAAATCACAAAGTGGCTAGACTAAAGTGAGCATTAGGCCATATTCACCCTATTCCAGCTGTTAGAGATCCAACTTTCATGGATATGCAACAGGTTATACACAGATGGAAAAATGGTTCTATATGAACCCTGAAACAAGGAGGTTCTACCTCTTACCAAGGGAAGAAAACCCATACAGATAAAGGTGGGCATCGTGCCGTGCCGGGCCACTGCGTGCCGGGCCACCATGCCTAGGAACACGTGCCATGTCGTGCCACCCAAAGTAGCAGGCCAGCCCACGACACGGCACGACCCACGTGCCAGCCGGGCTCGTGCCGTGTTGGCTTGCGGGCTAGCATTGTTTCCTTTTTTTTTGTTTTTGTTTTTGTTTTTTTGTTTTTTTTTTATTTCAATATTTTATAACTTATTATTTTTTATTTAAGTATTATAAATTAAATGTCTAAAATAAATTAAATAAAATATGTATGTTTTTTTTATTTTTTATATTTAATATTTATATGTATTTAGTTTATAGTTTTTTATAATATTAGTGTATATCTTTATAGTTTAATCTTTAATGTTCATAATTTATTTATATATATTTTTTGTATTATTAATTACTAATTATTATGATACTGTTTTTGTTATATTTATTTACAAATAATAACTTAACAAGAAAAAAAGTCAAATTGGACTTTGGATGTGAATAATCCCATACTTCATATTATTATTACTTGGGAAAATTGTATATTGATTAATAATGATAAAAATCGTACAAGGATATTAAATAAAAATTGGATAATGATAAAAATCGTACAATGATAACGTTGATAATGATTAAAATCGTACAATATACAAAAATTGTAATCTATTCTTCTTCATCTTCTTCTTCATCTTCTTGTTCAAGGTCATCGGCTTTTTGAATAGATTGGGAACTAGCCGAACCCGAACGGCTGGAGGCGGATGTTTCAGCTTCGTAGTCGTTGTCCTCGTTAGAACTGTCTTGTGTGTGATTTTCAGCATCCAACCAATCCTTGAAGCACACACACATTTCAAGTGTTTCAGGTTTTAGACTTGTTCTTCTGTCGTCTAAAACCCTCCCGGATGCGCTGAAAGCTCGTTCGGAGGCAACGAAGAGAATTGGATACCAAGAATGTCTCGTGCCATGGCCGCCAAAGTTGGATGCTTCGTGCTTTGTTGTTTCCACCATGCAAGGAGGTTGAGGCTGTTTATTTCGTCGTTGTTAATGCCCTTGTTGAAGTCGTAACTCAGGTACATTCCCATCTCCGAGACGTCGCTTTGCATTCTCCGTATCGATGAATCACCTGAAAACCTTGAAATCAAGTTAGTAGCTTGTGAAAATAAATGTTTGGCCTTCTTACTTACGTTTTTGGATGGTTGAGAAGGGCCTGAGCAAGGAACAATGCCATATTGGGCTTCATAGACTCTATATAATGCAAAAAGTTGATCCTTGACATTGCTCTTATAGGTTTCTACATTATCGTGAAGATGCATGCAGTGAAAATAAATGTCAACTAACATAAAAGTATTTTCATACTTTTGCCTACACTAGTACAATATAATTGACTTTATGTAACATGTAATTGGTAACACTTCTTGAAATGCAAAATATTAGAGTAATAAGTAACACTTAGGTAACACTTTATCAGAAAGTAACACTCAATGTAACCCTTTTAACATAAGTAACACTCCATAGTAACACTTTTTAAAAAAGTAACATTTTATGGTAACACTAAGAGGTGTTACATTATTGAATACTTGAATTAGGTAACATTTTTTGTAACACTTTAATATTAGGTAACACTTTGATATTAGGTAGCACTTGGTTGTAATAACTCTTTGATATTAGGTAAAAGTTGGTTGTAAATTTAATTTGATATTATTTTTTTTTTTAAAAAAATCGTCATAGCCTCACAATTCTCTTCCTCCCTCGTATTTCTCGGTTTCTCCCCTTCTCCCTCCCGGTGCGACAGTGTAGCCCCCACCTATCGCAGCCTACCCCTATCGCAACCCGTGCTCCCATAAGGAGTCTGCACTGATTATTGCTCCACCGCTGCGCTCACCAGTCCTCCGCCGAACCCACCGATCCACGGCCAACCACCACACCTCGATCTCCGCTGCACCGCTACGCCGTCACTTCACTATACAGGTAAGCTTCGAATTTCTGAAACATAATTGTGATGAATGAATTGTGAATTTGTGATAATAAAAATATGTATAATTGGGTTTAGCGATTAAATTTATGATTTAATCTGAATTGGGGGTACAATTATACTTGATTTCTTATTTGGGGGTTTTGTAAATTACTCTGATATGTTAATTAAGTTTTTGAATTGGGTAATTTGTAATTGAATTGAGTGTTGGTTTTAGGGTTCTAACTCTAATAATTAAACTTTAGTTAAGGGATTAGTATAATTAGTCAACTCTAAATGCTAACAATCATTTCTGGGTATTCACCAGCATTCCTCAAAAATCCATATGAAGTGGGTGATTCGTAATGAAAGCAGTTGTTATAACAAGCCCATGAGGTCCAGAAGTATTTGGAGAGTCTAATAATGTTGGTATCTGAAATTTTAGACATCAATATCTCAGAAGATTTTGATCTGTTCAAAGGAAGCCACTAAGACAACAGACTCAAAATATCATCTACAGTCTGAGCCTTTGAGGTACTACATCCAAAATTTTTAGTAACTCATCTATTTATCATATGCAAATTTAATGTATGTAGACAAAATTGATTCCACAAAGAATCATATTCTAGAGAAAAGCTCCAATTAATTGTCAGTGATAAGGAATGAGCCTAAATGGCTTGCAAATTAACCAGGTCCTGCTTGAGAATGTAATGAATCGAGCATAACTATGCCCTGTCCTAAAGGCTTAAACATGCTTCAAACATTGCTTACAATTCTAATTTTTCACATAAATATTGACCCATTGTACAATTTTTTTGAGGATAAGTGCTAGGAGCAATTAAAAGTGGCTCGAGACTTGGGAGGAGTGTTATAAAATGCGTTGAGCAGAAACAAGCTACCCAACTCCTTAGAAGCCAATAGCTTGAAGCAAGCATGAATTGTCATTAGATAGATTCACCTCTGGTACATAATACAACATCAGAATTTAGCAACTTCTTGGAAATTGAAGACCGTACATAATTTATTCAAATCACAGCAATATATTGTGAAAGAGAGAGATATGCTAATAGTTTCACCTGCATAGGGTTCTAAAGAGGATATGATCTAGCTCTAGCATCTATTACAGCTGTCCAAACTATAATTAGTTAACAGCTATTAGGATCTCCCTTTTTAGCACAAAAACTACCGTACAACAGGACCAAAAAATCAACATAGAAGAAAACTATACAAACTTGAAACCAATTTGATATGGGTTATTAGGATCTCCTTTTTTAGCACAAACCTGATCCGGACCGGGACCGGAAACCTTGAATTTCAAGGACCAAGACCGGACCTGAATCTACAGGTCTGGTCCCAACGGGTCCGGTTCAGGTCGGTTTTCAGGTCCGGTCCTGTTTATGTACACCCCTAATGATTGGTGCAATGGAATAATTAGTAATTCTAAAGATGAAATGTATTTAGAGCTGGCCAAAATTGCCTCCGAAAGATTTGATTTTACCTGTGCTAAAGTTTCTTGTATCACATTTTGAACCATGTGGATCCTAGTAGGAAATTGTCATAACTAGATTTGCATTTAGCGAACAACTTTATACAACATAGGTTTTAATTAATTCATTATTACTTGTCTTTATTCATTAAATAAAGAAATATATCTCATGAAACTAACTAAAAAGATTGTGTGGGCATATTTGCTATGGATCAAAATCACAAAGTTACTTTAAGTGCAATTGCAAGATAATCAGAATGTGACTATATCCTCTTAATCTAGTATACTTTTAGTTCATTTTTGCACAGAAATCTATAATTCCTTATTTTTGTTTACTCATTCCCTACCCAAGAAATTGTTATTGGCCAGACTGCTTATACTGCTCGCTAATTCTTGCAGGTATTTCCCTCAATTTCTACTTTTTTATTTCTTCAATTTCATAAATTAGTGTTTTTTCTCGCCACAATGCTCGATTTGATGATCGCTGCACAATTAATTATGTATTCGGTAAATTTTGTTTGGGAAGCGCAAAATTGATTTAGAATAATGGCAGCTTAGAAACTTCCACCCCATCTTTTAAGCAACCGTAGTAAACAGCTGCAAATCCACCTATTCCTAGTTCTCTCTAAAAACCTTTTGTAAGGTTTGTAAGGCTAAGCTGGTTATTGGTTGTGCAACACAGAAGCTTGTGGTGTGATTTTTGTAAGTTAGTGATTTAGTGTTGTGTAACAGAGAAGCTCTGACTCTATTTTGCAGGTTGAATTTAATTGAGGTTTAATATTATAGTGGCAGTTGAATACCTATGAGCTGTTGAATATTTAGAGGGCCATTCTTAATTTCATCGGGACCCAAATTACATTTAGTTTACTGTTGTATTACCCTTTTACTAAGAATATGTTAGAAATTAATCTAGATTGCGTTTGTGTGTAGTCAGGTGCTCTTTCTGTGCTTAGATATTTGAATTTGCAGTCACTTAGGTGCGCTTTTGCTCTTTCTGTGCTTAGGTATTTGAATTTGCAGTCAGTCAGGTGCTTTTTCTTTTTTCCTGACTCTCTCTCATTTTTTCTTTTTTTCTGCTTAAATTCGTGGAAAAAAAAATTAAGGCCTTGGAATCTTATGGTGGTTGGTCTGTATGTCGTAGTTCTGAATCCTATGATTACCAAACTTAATGCCTGCAATACCCTTTCTACTAAGATTATGGAAGAAATTAATAATCTAGACTTTGTTTTATGTGAAGTCAGGTGATCGGGTGCTCTTTTTCTACTCAGGTGCTCAGGTACTTGAATCTGCAATCAGGTGGGATCATAATTGTCTGCCTAACTAAGGTATTAAGCTCTTAAACCCGTATCCTAATCAATGAAAGTGCCCAGTACAGGTCCTATGACATGCATAAGTCTACACAACAAAGGTTTATGCATTTGGCAGATTGTGCTGATGATGATATAGCCTCGAAGAATTTGGCGCAGACAGTAGCTAAAAAATTGGTTCTGCTATAGATTGTGATGATGATATAGCCTGATTATCCTCTGAGTCAAAGCTTGTTTTTCCAAGTCTATATCATTTTAGCATGTTACTTTGGCATCCGTTTAATAAGTATCCACTAAAACATGTTACTAAGGCATCCGTTTAATAAGTATTCATTTCATGAAAAGCAGTAAATGAAATTGAATTCATTATGACGCATATAAGGTTTCAAACTTTGGTCACTTGATTAATTTCCTTACAATATTTTATGTTTGATTTTATTCAGCTTTTTTTTAACGTTGGACTCACTAAAGAACTCGATATTGGTCAAATTCACAATATCACTGCCTTATGTTTATACACCCACATATCTTTCTATTGGCTGTTTATACAAGTCCCTAGCACATTTTCAAATAAGTTTTATTTTTTTATTTTTTTTTTATTTTTTTTTTTGCTCTATGCCGTATATAAATGGATCATTATTCTACTCTCACAAACAATATTTTGGACCTACCGTTATCTTCTCTCATCAATATTAAACAACCAAAAATTAATAAAGTGAGCATACATCATGGGGAAAAAGGGTAGGGGGGAGTATTATTATTGAGTAGATGCTGTATGTACATTTATAGATTCAACAACTCTAAACAAAACAGAAGATGAAAAGGAATAGAGAATTAGAGATAAGCTAATAGGAGTATTAGTATTACAGATTACTTCTCATTTTTGCTTGGGCCTATGCGGGGTTATCTGAATTAATATCTGATGTATGTCATACTTGAGCCCTACCAGAGTTTTAGTGGATACTTATTAAACAGATGCCCATGTGTTACTTGGGCATCATGATTGTGATTGTGATATAGACTTTGGCAGAGACAGTAGCTGAAATGCATAGAAGAATTTGGTAGAAGTAGTAGCTAAAAAACTAGTTTGTGATAGTTTTATTTATGTCTTTTCTGGAGTTTGTGTGACCTACAGGTACAACCTACTGGATGGGTGCCATCAAGGAAAGTACTTTTGATTGTGTGAGATTACTAAGGCTTCCTTCAGTTGGAGCCTACTGGATGTCTGCTGCTCTTAGTGTTGTGCGCTGCTTTCATTGCTGTCTGCTGCTACTGTTAGTTGCTGGTCTGGTCTGCTGATGCGCGTTGCTTTCACTGCTGCCTGCTACAATCTTTTGTTACTGCTAGCTATTGCAATCATTTGTTACTGCTAGCGGTCTAGTCTAGAGACCGAAGTTCATGACTTTCTTTTTGTTTTGTTTATTAGATTACTTAGCCAAACAAAAAAAAAAAATGGTGTTGATTAGATTTTTTTGTAAGAAACTATTAAATTCTATCAATTCAAATTATTGCTGTTTCTTGGATTTTTTTTTTGTAGTAGTTGTAATAATAACAATAATAATTATAAATGTTACCTATTAATGAATAAAGTGTTACATTAGCTTGCAAAAAGTGATACATAATGTCGAATAAAGTGCTACTATATGTCAAAAGATGATTGAAAAGTGTTACTTAATAATCAACAAAGTGTTACATTAGATTGAAAAAGTGATACATAATGTCGGATAAAGTGATACATAATGTTTGAAAAATGTTACTAAAAATAAGTAAGTGTTACTTAAGAAATAAAAAGTAACACATTAAAAATTATACTAATGACATTAAAAAAGTGTTATATAAGAGGTTATATAGTAACACTTTGAAAAGTGTTACCATATGTTGCCCAAAGTCTTACATAAGACCTTAGGTAACATGGGTGGATGTATCACCCACTAAAGTGTTACCTATTGTCTATAATAACACTTTTACCACTTTTTGTAACACTTTTTGGGTTTTACTTGAGGTTAGTTTTGTACTTTTGCCTAGGATCTAATATTGAAGCAAAAATATAAATTAAAGGAATTTTAGTATAATATTTACGCCACTTTGTTTCCATTGCTGGAAGATACTGATCATAATCACTTTCGTTGCGATGATCAACAAAAAGTTGGGCGAATAAACATGCATTTGAAAGAAAGTTATGAGCACAAGGATTATAAACAGAAGAAAAACAATACGTCATTTTATATAATAACTGTAAGAACTGCATATATCATTCACATTTAACCCAATCATCCTCAAATATAGCATTGTTTGGAATTTTGTTGTTGTAAAAAATTGTTAACGGATTCTTGTAATCAATTGCCTTGGTTAACATGTCATAGGTGGAATAATTCCACCTAGTTGGGCAATCAGTTTTGATTTTTATTGCTCTTATCTTTTGTTGTTTTAGAAAACTCTTCCATTCTTGATATCTCATGTTTGAGCTATTAATAGACATAATAGCATCTCTAATTTTGTTGAAGTATGGATCAATTGCTCTGATTCCATCCTGTACACATAAGTTAAAAACATGGCAAACACATCTAGTATGGAGTGCGTCACCGTCTAATATTACATTGGTACAATTTTGTTTAACATAATTAGCATAATATGTCATTGGGGTTGCGTTGTCAAATGTCATTGACATGATTTTTTCTCCAAGGTTATATTCATTTATTGCTCCCATTAAGTGGTGAGCAATGTTAATACCGGTGTGGGGGTATTCAAGCATTTTAAAATGAATAATTCGTTTTTGCAACAACCATTGATCATCTACCCAATGGAAAGTCACACATAAATACTATCCCAAGAATCGGCGGTTAAAGACACTCTACAATTAAGGTTACTCAATTCGTCTTGTAACCTAATTTTGTACTCTTGGAAATTTTTCATGGCGGCGGAACGAACGATTTTCCTAGAGATTTTTTTATGTTGGGGTGGTAAGTTTTGTTAATGTAAGTGTTAAATGGGTCACTTTCGGAGAAAAGAAAAGGTTATTCGGTGTGTACTATCATTTTTCCTAGTTTTTCCCTATCCCTTTCATAGTTGTAGGTAAAGCCGTGTGGATGGAATTGGAAAATTCTTGGCTGGGTTGGAGCACTAGCTGGTTTTGCACAACTTTTCATGTGTCTACTTAAATGTCCCGTCCCGGACTTGGATTGTGTCAAGTATATATTACCACATGTGTTACATTTTGCTTTTTTTTGTTCTTTATTTCGCAAAAAATAATTCCAAACATCACTTTTACGGCTTTTAATATGAACCATTTTACTTTTGGTTGACCATTTGTCTTGTGTGTTTTGGGGTTGGGTATTTGTAGTTTTGTGAGTTTGTTGGTTAGCAGTAGAACCGGAAGCATTAGGGGTATCTTGTGGGCTACCTTGGCTAGAATAAAAACTTTGTGGGTCAAAGTAATTAGGTGGGAATTGACCAAATTGTGGAAATTGGTTTTGTGGTGGAAATTTTGTGGAAAATTGGGCATATTCATATTATTCAAGTTATATGGATGAAAATCGGAAGAACCATCGTGCCTAAATTGATCAAAGTCTTGGGGGACGTTACTGGGGTCATTGGTCGGACTTGGAATTGAGGAGCTAATTAGATTAGGTGATTCTTGTTTGGGGGTCTTTTATGTCCTTCGGGAGGGTTACGATTTCCTAGCAGACTTCCTTCTTACGCCTGTACCTGCACAAGTAACGGAGACTCCGGATGGGGGTGGGAGTTCCGCCTCCGAAGATTAAGTTAGTATCTTTTCGAAGTGGAATAAGAACGATAAAAGCTTCTCGGTTCGAGAGCGTTTCAGTAGGTTTTTGGCTTTGTTTTTGTGTGGTTGTAATTAATGTGTGATCCCCATAAATGAGGTCTACCCTTACTATTTATAGTAAGGGTGAACTGTATCTCAATTAGGGTACAAGGGACACGTGTCGCAAAGGGATTGGGCCTTTGCAGACCGTTGAAAGATTGACACGTGTCAAGCCTTTATTGGGCCACGTGTCTTACGGTATTTTCACCCTAAACATCTGCCCCTCACAGGTGAGATGTGGCAAACTCACGTGTCACCTGTGACAGACGTAGGGTGCATGGGGTAAGTGACGGTTCGTCTGCTTCCCTTTTTTTTTTCTTTTTTTTTTTTTTTTTTTGAATTCCAAATTTTCGTGCAGAAGGTGACTGTTCGCCTTCTGCCTCTTTCTATAAGTAGGGTGGCTACCTCTTTCCTCCGCACTTTTTATTTTCTTCAAAAAATTTTTCAAAAACTTCCTAAGAAGAAGCTCTGATACCGGCTGCTTCTTTCAAGACCTTCGAGCATCCGGTTTTCGCAAGAACTTGACATCTGCAATCCGGCTGAGTGCGGATTTAGTAAGGAACCGTCTGCTTTCTCCCTCTTTTTGCCCCTAGATTAAGGACCTCACTCGGCATTTTGCCGCCTGGGTATATTTTGTCCAAAATTTCTGAATTACCCCTACCTCATCCGGGATTTCCCGTCTGAGGTTTTTGAAATATTTCCCTAGTTTTAAAATGCCCTCATCCGGCATTTTGCTGCATGGGGCTGGCTTTGGACAAGTCCAAAAATCCCCCTCATCCGGCGTTTTGCCGTCTGGGATGTTTAATATACTCCCATCTGGCATTGTGCCGCATGGGACCCCTTTGAGCCAACTTTGTTTTTATTCAAACTAGTTATAAGTATCCCCATCCGGCCTTTAGCCGTATGGGGGTGGTTTGATCAGCCTTTGTTTTCAAACATCATTCAAATTTCCCCCATCCGGCATTTAACCGTATGGGGGTAGTTTGAGCAGCCTTGGCTTTTTCTCAAACATCATTCAAATTGCCCCCATCCGGCATTTAACCGTATGTGGGTAGTTTGAGCAGCCTTGGCTTAGACTTTGTTTCAAATTGCCCCCATCCGGCTTTTAACCGTATGGGGGTCGTCTGAACAGCCTTTAACTTTTTCTCAAACATACAAATAGCCCCCATCCGACATTTAACCGTATGGGGGTCTTTTGAGCAGCCTTGGCTCAAACTGTTTCGAATTGCCCCCATCCGGCTTTTAATCGTATGGGGGTCGTTTGAGCAGCCTTGGCTTTTTCTCAAACGTTGTTTAAATTGCCCCCATCCGGCGTCTAACCGTATGGGGGTTGTTTGAGCAGCCTTTAGCTTTTTCTCAAACATACAAATAGCCCCCATCCGGCATTTAACCGTATGGGGGTCGTTTGAGCAGCCTTGGCTCAAACTTTGTTTCAAATTGCCCCCATCCGACTTTCAACCGTATGGGGGTCGTTTGAGCAGCCTTGGCTTTTTCTCAAACGTTGTTTAAATTGCCCCCATCCGGCGTCTAACCGTATGGGGGTTGTTTGAGCAGCCTTTAGCTTTTTCTCAAACATACAAATAGCCCCCATCCGGCATTTAACCGTATGGGGGTCGTTTGAGCAGCCTTGGCTCAAACTTTGTTTCAAATTGCCCCCATCCGGCTTTCAACCGTATGGGGGTCGTTTGAGCAGCCTTGGCTTTTTCTCAAACGTTGTTTAAATTGCCCCCATCCGGCGTCTAACCGTATGGGGGTTGTTTGAGCAGCCTATAGCTTTTTCTCAAACATACAAATAGCCCCCATCCGGCATTTAACCGTATGGGGGTCGTTTGAGCAGCCTTGGCTCAAACTTTGTTTCAAATTGCCCCCATCCGGCTTTCAACCGTATGGGGGTCGTTTGAGCAATTTTGGCTCAAACTTAGCTATCCCTCATCAGGGACTCCACCGCTTGAAGAGCTTTTGAATGAGTTTCTATAAAATACGTCTGATCTATGCATCTTTGTTTCAGCTCTAACACATTCGGAGACTTCCGCCTGTGAAGGTTTCAAGCAATCAACTCAGCAAATTTTAACCTCCAAAGGTACCGTCTGCACCCTGTTTCAATTCTTTTTGTTAATTTTCCGGTTGCATAGATAGGTTATGGACCCTTCAATTATACACTCGGCACAGCCTACGACTGCTGTCAGGCGGTCACCAGGCACGGCTGAGTCTAGGACTGGGACTGCCGTCTGGGGGTATTTGGGCGAACCTTCACCTACCTCGAATCCGACCGTCTCTGTTCATGTGCAGGACAGAATGGCTCGGATAAGATGGACGGCAGTTGACCCGGATTACAAGTCCGACGACGCAGCCGAAGATCTGGCTGATGCCAGAAACGAGGACCAGACGGCAGGATCGTCTGGTGAAATTCCTTTGGAAGAAACCCTGGGGACTCGTCTAGAATCCCCGAGTGGTCCGAGCACACCGGGTGACAGCATATTAGAAGACTCTGATTCTAATGCCGAAGGATCCGGCGATGAATCTGCTGGAGTAGAGTCTGGGTCCGAATCTGAAGCTCCTGCACAGGAGGCTGAGCCTATTGTTGAGGAGGCCTACAAATGGCCGGCTAAGGGGGATCCGACTGACATGACCATGTCTTCGAGAGACGTGGTCACCCTTACTGCAACCCTTCCTGCCTTTCTTTTTAAAAGGAAACCAGTTGGGAAGGACTGGGAAATAAGAGTCCCGCCTGCTAATGCAGCCGTCGTATGGACGGACGACTTGGACCATGCCGATGATTTTTTCGGCTGTTATGAGGCGGCATTCAAAGCAGGCCTCCGGTTCCCCCTTCTCCCCTGCATCAAGGACATATTGCTGGGGTATGACTTGGGCGTATGGCAATTGACTCCTAACTCTTGGGTCAATATTTTGGGGTACATTGCCGCATGTGAGCTGCAGGAGGTGAACCCCAGTTGGGAGGCTTTTGCACACATGCATTACCTCAGCCGGGCTCCGGGTGGGTGGAATGCCTGGTACACCCTTACCACCAACCAAGAATACATGATGACTTTGGAGAAGCCATCAAAGTGGACCAACTGGAAGAGCAAATTTTATGTCGTCTCTTCCCCTTCCACTTCCCTAAATCACCGGCTGCGGCGGTATAATAAGCACCCGGCATTGCTGGGCAAAAAATGCGCGCTCCCGAAAGTGCCGTCTGAGGCCTGGGACCAAATAATGGAGACGGGTCTCTTCCTCAAAACGACCCATCTGATGGAGGACGGTAGTGAAATCATCGTCCCAAAGTTCTGGGTACCCCTCCCGGAATGGTTCAGGGACGAGGCCTTCTTGTCCCTTTGCAATCTAAGTTCAATGTTTAAAAAGAGTAGGTTCATTAATCCATCCGGTATTCTGACGCCTGATTATGCGTACACGTTCTAACTCGAATTTCCCTTTTTGCAGGTAAAGCTAAAAGAATGGTGCCTCCTGAAAAGACACCTGCCTTCTCAGCTATTGAGCTGAGAAAGAAGCAAATCGAAGAGAAGAAGGCGGCACTGGCCGCCAAGAATGCTGGGGTAAAACCTCTTCCATTTCTTACCGGATGACATATGATGAGCTGCCTTTGCTTCTAACTGATTGCTTTGTTTTGACTATTTTCAGGGTGGAACCCAAGGCATGCCAAAATCACTTGCAAGCATGCACAAAAGACCGGCTGGTGTGATACCCCAACCGGCTTCAAAAGCTCCAAGGCTGCCGGGTCCACCTTTGGCAGCTAGTCCTGCAAAGAGGACGTCTGCCCCTGCAAGGCCAACCACTGCAGGGAAGAGCCTGCAGCTAACGCCGAGTGTTTCGGCGGGCCAGACCCGGATGGGATCTGGCTCAGATGCGGCTGGGGGGGATGGCACCCCACAGCCTGATCAAGGTAAAACCTCTGCCTTTGACCCCCCCTGGCCGCTTGGGCATATGAGAGTCAAAACTCAAGCAAGCCAGTCTGGGGGCTCCTCTGGCAGCCGCATGAATATAGGTGGCGCATATGCCCAGTATCTGACAGATAACCCTTCCTTTGCAGATGACTCTACCAGCCGGCCCGACTACAACCAATACGCCAAGAGAATGGTCAAGACTCTGACCCGTTCTGAAAAGGAGGCGGTGCCGGCTGTACACCAGGTTAACCTGGATCGCATCAACTCTCTTCTTGCTGAGGTAAATAACCCGAATGCCCTATGCTTGTCTCAAGCTCTGCTTTTGCCGGATGAGTAGTAATTATTATCATTAGTTCTAACTCCTTTTCCGGTTGGTACCATAGGTGATGCTGAGAGTGGACGGGCTCCGAGTCCCCTTGCGTAAAAAGCAAGAGGAGGTAAGAGACGCTCAGAGGCGTGCCCTTGACCTAATTGACGTTAGTCAATTTCACACTATTAAATATGATTTGGCAACTAAAGAGAGGGAGTTGCAACAGGAGGAATTACTGAAAGAGGCTGTGCTAGCTGGGGATGAGGCCAAGAAGAAAGTTGATGAACTTGAGCTTAAGGTCAAGGACCTCCAGGCTAATCTTAGAGCTCTGGAAGGAGCTGACAAGGAAAATGCCAACTTCCGCCAGAAGAACAGCGAGCTGACTGTCCAACTCACTAATATTCAGGCGGCCCACAAAAAGGAGCTGAACGAGGAACTCAGCCGCCTGATTACAGAGAATGAAGCCGACTGCGAGGAGCGCATGAAGCTGGCTTGGGGCCTCATCCATCCGGACTTTGACTTTGACTATTTCAACCTCCGTTACTTGTATGCTTCTGAAGTTTATGAAGCTCGAGTACTCGGCACTCCTGCCCCTCCTCCTTTCGACGAGTGGGCTGAGAAGGGGTTAGGGTCAGAGCCGGATGGGGTGCCAATGGGAAACCAGCCGGAGCAGCTGCAGGAGCAGACGGCTGAGACTCAGGTTGGGCAAGCTCAAGGGTTGGAGCAGCCTCAGCAACAAGAGCAACAGCAAGATTGATATGTTCTCTTTTTTTACCGGCCTGCGTGCCGTGTATTTTCGATGTATCTTTCCCGGACAGGGGTCCGGCTAACATTTCAATTAGATTAATATTTATCTATTAACCGACACAGTCGGTTTTGCTACCCCTATTATTAGCATTTTTTTTATATATGCATTTTTACAAGTATTTACAAGTATTTCAGCCGTTCTATATATGCCGGATGAAGAAGCGATACCACAATATGCCCCTGAAATGGCTACCTGTTTACCCCAACAGTAGACTGGCAGCCGTTTCATGGAAGCCGGATGGGGGGTCAGTGACTGACCTAACCTTGCCCCGTCTGGTGTAATAAAAAGCCGGATGGGGGGTCAATGACTGACCTAACCTTGCCCCGTCTGGTACAATTATATATAGGATGGGATGTAAAACCGTTTAGATGGTTACGGTGGCCCATTAGGAATTTCATTTTTCCGGATGGACCTCTTTTGGGTCCTTGCCGGATGAATCCTAGATGCAAAGGATCATTTCTAACGGCTGCAAAATTGTTTGACAAATGTCGTTTGAGTTATTGGATCGCTAGAACAATGTTCCACCCAGAAGGGAGCTGTTCTCTTCAGTGATTCACCCGGATGGACCTCTTTTGGGTCCTTGCCGGATGAATGCTAGATGCAAAGGATCATTTCTAACGGCTGCAAAATTGTTTGACAAATGCCGTTAGAGTTATTGGATCGCTAGAACAATGTTCCACCCAGAAGAGAGCTGTTCTCTTCAGTGATTCACCCGGATGGGTGTCACCGGATGACTGCTCTTTTTGGAGCAGTGGTTTTAATAAGTGTTCTTCCGTCTGTGTTTCTTGCACTAGACAGGTGCAAATACAATTGTATGAATGGAAATTATATGCTTTCACATTTCAATACAAAATTACAAAATCCTTAGAAGTAGTACTTTTTCAAGTTATCTACATTCCAGGTACGAGGCAGCCGCATTCTGTCTGGGGTTTCCAGGCGGTATGTGCCGTTTCTAACTTCTTCAAAAATCCGGTAGGGTCCCTCCCAGTTTGGGGTCAGTTTCCCTTGTTCGTTTGCCCTACCAGTTGCTTCAAGCTTTCGTAAGACAAAATCTCCCACTTTGAGGGGGTGTTTACGCACCCTTTTGTTGTAGGCCCTCGTCATTCGAAGGCGGTAGATTTCATGACGCAAGGCGGCGTTGCCCCTTCTTTCTGGAAGAGTATCCAGAGACAAGCGCATGGCTTCCCAATTTGCCTCTTCATCATACAACATGATTCGAAGTGTTGGCTCATATAATTCAATGGGAAGCACCGCCTCTGTGCCATATGCCATAAGGAATGGAGTTTCACCGGTTGACCACTTCTCAGTAGTTCTGATGGACCAAAGAACGTGAGTCAACTCTTCTGCCCAAAGCTCGTCTGCCTTCTCGATCTTTTTCTTTATGCCGCCTGAGATAAGCTTGTTGAAAGCTTCAACTTGACCGTTTGCTTGCGGACGGCCAACGGATGCAAAGTAGTGGGAAATCCCTTGATCTTGCAACCAAGTCTTTAGGACAGGCGTTTCGAACTGGGGGCCATTGTCAAAGACCATTGACATTGGTACACCGAACCGGGTGATGACATTTCTCCAGATGAAGGAGATGACATCCTTAGTTTTGATGCCCTTAACCGCCTCGGCCTCGACCCACTTGGTGAAGTAATCAACAGCCACCAAGATGTATCTTCTGCCGCCTGGGGCAGGAGTGTATGGCCCCAAAATATCCATGCCCCATTTTGCAAAGGGAATTGGACTGTGAATAGCTGTTAAATCAGTTGCCGGCTGCCTTATCAGCCGGCCGAACCTCTGGCACTTGTCACATCTTTTCACCAGATCTAATGCATCCGCCTCAAGGGTAGGCCAAAAGTATCCTTGCCGCCGGGTTCTTTTGGCGAGGGTCCTCCCGCCAATGTGAGATCCACAGAAGCCGGCGTGCAGATCTTCCAGTATTTCCTTACCCCGTTCTGGGGTAACACACTTGAATAGCGGCTGCATGTAACCCTTCCGGAACAGTTCACCTTTGTGCATTGCGAAGCTTAATGCTCGTCTTTTAAGAGCAGCTGCTTCGGATGAGGTTTCCGGAAGAGTGCCGTCTACCAAGTAATTCCGGATGGGGTCCATCCAAGTGGAGCTTCGATCTAGAACTCCAATGGGGTCATGTTCAATGCTTTTCTTTTCCATGACTTCCCAGAAGACTGATCTAGGCGTATCACATGTGGCGGAGGATGCGAGTTTGGATAGTGCATCCGCCTGATTATTCTCGGATCTGGGTACTTGACTTAGGTTGAATTCATCAAATGCCCCAACCTCCTCTTTGACCGCCTGAAGATACTTAATCATCACCGGATGGGTGGCCTCGTAGCCACCGTTGTACTGGCTAACGATGAGTTGAGAATCTGAGCAGGCGTCAACTTTCCTTGCCCCGGCTGCCTTACACATGCGGATACCGACTAGCAGGGCCTCGTATTCAGCTTCATTATTCGAAGCTTGAAACTTAAATCGTAGAGCATACTCGTATTTGTCCCCCTCTGGAGAATGACAAATTACGCCTGCCCCACAACCATTCAGCGTAGAGCTTCCGTCTACATAAACTTTCCAAATTTGATCAGTTTTATCCGGCTGTATCGGCCTCGTCATTTCAACAATGAAGTCTGCAAACGCCTGACCCTTCACCGCCTGCCTGGGCTCGAAAGTGATTTCTAGACTTTGGATCTCCACAGCCCATTTGATCATTCTTCCGGATGACTCCAGAGTGGTCATAGGCCTTTTGAGCGGCTGGTCAGTGTAGACGGTAACCGGATGAGCCAAGAAATATGGTTTCAACCTCTTGACTGCCTTGAACAATGCCAGACCGAATTTTTCAATCATGGGATATCGCAGTTCAGCATTCCGGAGGACATGGCTTATGAAGTAGACCGGGAGCTGGTTGCCGTCTCTCTCAGCAAGGAGGACGGCACTCAAGGAATGATCTGAGACGGCCAAGTACATGTAGAGATCCTCCTGGGGTAGGGGACTCACCAATCTTGGCAAAGAATGCAAGTGTTGCTTCAACCTTTGAAATGCCGCCTCAGCCTCTTCACCCCATTCGAACCTTGACCTCTTTTTGATTGCCTGAAAGAAATACAGGCACTTGTCACCTGACCGGCTGAGGAATCTCCCCAATGCCGCCAGGCAACCGGTAAGCTTTTGAGCTTCCCTGACAGTACGAGGCGACTGCATGTCAATCACCGCCTGCACTTTGTCCGGATTGGCTTCAATGCCTCTCTGATCAATCAAAAATCCAAGAAACTTCCCAGACTCAACTCCAAAGACGCATTTTTTTGGATTTAACATGACTTTATGCCGCCTGAGGGTGGTGAGGGTTTCTTGGAGGTCGGCTAGATGATCCGCCTGTAGCTTTGACTTTACTATCATGTCATCGATGTACGCCTCCACATTCCTTCCAATATGATCATAAAAGACCGAGTTCATCATTCGTTGGAAAGTGGCAGGCGCATTCTTCAACCCAAACGGCATCACCGTGTAGCAGTAGAGCCCTTGATCTGTGACGAAAGCCGTCTTCTCTTGGTCTTTCTTCCACAAGGGTATCTGATGGAAGCCGGAGTAGGCATCCATGAAACTCATCAGGGCATGCCCGGCTGTAGAATCCACCAAATGATCTATCTTTGGAAGCGGGTAGCTATCTTTTGGACAAGCCCTGTTCAGGTCCGTGTAATCTACACACATCCGCCAGGTTCCATTCAGCTTTTTCACAAGGACAACATTGGCTACCCAATCCGGGTAGTAACATTGCCGGATGAACCCAGCATCTAAGAGTTTCTTGACCTCGGCTGCTGCCGCCTGGGACCTTTCCTCGCCATGGTTTCTTTTCTTTTGCCTGACCGGCTTCTTTTTAGGATCCACAGCGAGTTTATGAACAGCAAGATCCGGACTCACACCCGGCATCTCTTCTACTTCAAAGGCAAACACATCTTTGAACTCCTTTAGGAAAAGGAGAAAATCTGATCCCAAACTTCCTAATGCAACCGTTCCAACCCTGACGGTTCTGTCTGGCCGGCTGTCTTCAAGTACAATGTCAATTATTTCTCCAGCCGGCTGGGGTCGTAGGACGTCTGGCCTCTCCCCGGACAGTGATTGCTATTGTTTCTCCTTTACAGGCGCCAGTTGGTCCGCCTTCCTCTTTTTACCGGCTGGCTTTGTAGCCGGTAAGCTTTGATCACAGTCTTCAAGTTCAACAATTTCTTTCTCTTGACCGCCTGTGTCAAGCGTTGGTTTGATGTCCGAGAGGTAACACTCTCTCGCCATCTTTTGGTCCCCACTCAAGGAACCGACTGTGCCATCATCCCTTTCAAACTTTATCAACATTAGAGATGGGATGATGACTGCCTTTGAGAGGTTAAGGGTTGGACGGCCAATAATCAGATTGTAGGCAGTCAGCTCTTCTACAACAAGAAACTTGACAACCATGTGCCGGCCCTTCCCCTTCTCTCCGAACCGGATGGGTAGATCAATCATGCCCACCGGATGTACTACTCCTCCCCCAAAACCTACAAGAGGGTATGAGGCCGGATGCATGCTACTGGGCTTATACTTGAGTTTCTCCAAGCACCGGTAGCTGATGAGGTCAGATGAGCTCCCGGTATCAATCAAGATCCGGCCAACTCTTTGATTGGCGATTTTGCACTCGATGACTATGGGGTCATCATGAGGCCGCCTGACCTCGCCTCTATCTCTCTCGGAGATGTTAACTTCCGGAAATGAATATTCAGACGACTGGCCCTCATCCACTGAGTTGACCAGTTTCCGAATATTGTCTTTTGTGCCCCGGATGGTAGGCCCACCTCCCGCAAATCCACCGGCTATGGTCAGGATGGTTTCCTCATCCGTATCCGATTGAGTAGCCGTCTTCTTTGGGGGTGGTCCTCTTGCTTGTTTAGGAGTACCCCTTGACTTGGAAAGATAAGATTTGAGAGCCCCCTCATCAGCGAGCCGGTCGAAGAGCCGCCTGAGGCTAAAGCAACCCTCAGTGTCGTGGCCAATTTCCTCATGAAAAAGACAATATTTGCTCTTATCCCGGGCGCTTAGAGGACTCTTCATAGGAGACGGTTTTTCAAGATTCAACCGGTCCTTTACTTCGTTGAGAATGGAGGCACAGTCCTTGTTGAACTCGTACTTTGGCACATACGGATCCGACCTCTTCCTTTTCTGGAAAGGTTGTCCGGATGAGTCTGCCGCCCATACCCCCTTTCTCTTGTCTTCCTTTTTGGCCGACTGGGTAGGCCGAATCTCTTTTTTATCGGATCTTTTGTAATCCGTTGGAAGTTTAACAGCACACAATTCCACTGCCTGAATGTAGGCCTCCGCTTTCATGAGCGCCTCGTGAAGAGTGGAGACCCTCTTCCTAACCAAGTCAAACTTAAAAGTTGATCCATCTTTTAAGCCTTTGAAGAAATCAGTATAGGCAACGTCATCAGAATATCCATGGATTTGGATCCTCATCAGGTTGAACCGCCTGACATATGACCGGAGCCCCTCTTTGTCTCCCTGTTGTATTGCCCCTAGATCAAGGCTTGTTTTCTTGGCAGGGATGTTCATAGAAAAGTTGGACGTAAACCAGTAGGCCAAGGTCCTGAAATTATTGATGCATCCGGCTGGGAGGTTACCAAACCAACGTTGAGCAATCCCTTTCAACGTAGCCGGGAAGCACCGGCACCATGAGGCGTCATCCAAACCCTGCAAATACATCAGGTTGGTGTATGCCATGAGGTGATCTTCCGGGTTGGTGGTACCGTCGTAGGCGCCTACCAACACGTTTTTGATTTTAGACGGCTGGGTCATCTCGGTGATTTCTCTGGAGAACGCCGTTGGCTGTTCCCCAAGGTTGAGCAGCCGGAGCTGCCAGTCCATAGGCTGGACGGGCGGCTGATGCTGCCCCCCGAAAATACCTGCCTGTGCATAGGGGGATCCAAAGGGCGTATACGGTGTTCCATGCACTGCCGGTTGGATCATATGGGGGCCGGATCGAGCGGAAACCTCGCTCGTCCGGCTGTCATTGTTTGTTCTCGAGTGCCTTCCTGAGGTGGCATTGAAGCTGTCTCGAAAGGTCGATGTTGATGCTGACTCGGATCGCTGGGTCTTTTTATCTTGGATGAGCGTCCGGGCATCAGAATAGACTTTCTTGGTTCCATCCGGCTGAATGTGCCGGACGGGCTTTCTGACTCCAACTACGGGAGTGCGTATTTTTTAGAGATCAAAGGGCCTAGCCGGCTCCTTTGACTTCGGATGCGGGGTAGAGGCTCTACCCTTGACCGTTTTGGCCGTCTTTTTTCCCAGATGCCTTTCTTCCGCCTGACCCTTGCGGGGGCCGGCTGTATTGCCCAGAAGGCCTCTGATCTCTCCTTTGAAGCTCATCATCATGCTCATGAGTTCATCTCTGGAGACTGGGGTGGCTCCCTCTGAAGCGGGAGTCAACCCAAGCGGTCCCCTAGTAGGATGATTTGGGCCTGCCTGCTGCTCTGATCGTTCCCTCTTGTCTTTGGAACGAGTATGCTTGGTTCTGAAGGAACCATCGGCAGCCGTGTAGGCTTCAATTTCATGATTGTCGGATGTGTCTTGGTCCGAGTGGACCTCAACCTCACCAGTAGGCAGATTGCCTTTTCCAGGTAGTATAGGCTCAGATGTCATCTAGAAAGTACTCTCCCCACAGACGGCGCCAGATGTTTGGGGGTCTTTTATGTCCTTCGGGAGAGTTACGATTTCCTAGCAGACTTCCTTCTTACGCCTGTACCTGCACAAGTAACGGAGACTCCGGATGGGGGTGGGAGTTCCGCCTCCGAAGATTAAGTTAGTATCTTTTCGAAGTGGAATAAGAACGATAAAAGCTTCTCGGTTCGAGAGCGTTTCAGTAGGTTTTTGGCTTTGTTTTTGTGTGGTTGTAATTAATGTGTGATCCCCATAAATGAGGTCTACCCTTACTATTTATAGTAAGTGTGAACTGTATCTCAATTAGGGTACAAGGGACACGTGTCGCAAAGGGATTGGGCCTTTGCAGACCATTGAAAGATTGACACGTGTCAAGCCTTTATTGGGCCACGTGTCTTATGGTATTTTCACCCTAAACACTTCTCTAGACTTATTACCATGGACAAATTGGACTTTCCTGGAGGATGATGGATTGTTTGTGTTTGGTGATGCCATAATTAACAATAACAATAATAATAATTAATAGCAACAATTTTAACAATAATTATAACAATAATAATAATTTCTAGCAACAATTATAACAATAATAATAACAATAATAATAATTACTAACAACAATTATAACAATAATAATAATTAATAACAAAAATTATAAGAATAATAATAATAATTAATAACAATAATTATAACAATAACAATAATAACAATAATAAATTAAAGATTAGTTTAGATCTTACAACCGTGCTTCAACGCTTTCCATTAATAACGATTACGAACTTTTAATTTTTTCGTTATTAAGAGGTAGTAATTAGAGAATTTAAGAGAATATAAGAGATAAAAGATTATTAGAGAATATAAGAGATTAGAAGAAGAGATTGTGAATTTTGTGATTTGGGAAGTCAATGAAATTTGGTATTTATAGAGAATTTGGGGAGCAAAATGGCAAAAAAAGTAGCCGTTTATGGCTGTTGGAGCAACGACTACTAGCTGTTTGTTACCATTGGCACGCGGGCTGGGCCGACACGAAAGTCGTGCCTGGCGGGCCGTGCCACGGGCCAGCACGCGGGCTTTCCAGCGTGCTCGTGCCGGGCCGTGCTTGAAAAACGTGCATGTTGTCCATGGCACGGCCCACGGCACGCTGGCAGGCCACCGTGCCGTGCCGGGCCACCACCCCGGGTCATACCGTGCCCACTGAGAAGCGTGCTGTGCTGGGCGGCCCGCATGTCAGCCCGACCCATGCCTAGCTTTACATACAGATGTCAGCAATCCGGCCAAGAGATACAAGATTAAAGCTATGTTCATGGGGATGATTGGTAAGCCCCTTTATGACATCAATGGAAATATGCTACATGATGGTAAGTATGGAATTTTTCCATTTACTTACCAGCAAAGGGCTAAGAAGAAAAGCAAGAACAAAGATGCAGGGGTCATGGAGACAAAAAGGCTTTGCAGAGTGTGACTAAAGAAGAAATCAGGAAAATGCTCATGAACAACATAATTCCAGCACTACACAGGCAATGACATCATAGTCTGTTTATAGACATATTCATTGAATGAGACAATGCAAAGCCACATCAAATTCCAAGGGATGGTGACTTCATTGCAGCATGTAGAACTAATGGTTCAACATTCAAATGATGTTTCAACCAGCACAATCTCTAGATCTGAATGTTCTGGACCTTGGTCTTTGCAAGGTCATTTGGTCCTTGCAATACCAGTCCTTTCCCACAAAAATTGATGAACTAATAGGGTAAGTGTATGAGGCTTATGAATGGTTTGATCCAATACTCAACAAGTACACATGGATCACTTTGCAAGGAGTAATGAATAAGATTTTTAGAGAAAGAAGGGGGTAACAACTTCAATCCACCTCATGTGGGCAAGAAAAGGTTGGACAACCTAGGTCTTCTTCCTGAGTTTTTGGAAGTTGAAAGTGGACTCATTCAACAAGTAGTTGAGCACCTCAACACTCTTTTTATTCCAACAAATCAAGACAATGCAGACTACATGCAAAGAGAGGTTGATGCAGACTAGGTACAACAGATGACCATCATTCAATGACAACATGACTTCCACACATAACCAAAGATAGACTCACAATTGGTTTTCGTCTTAAGTAATTAAGCAACTGTTTTTTGTTCATGCTTATAATGCTTTGGTTATGTGTATTTTAGTAGATAAACTTCCTTATTTTTAGGCATTCATGTAATAAATGATTAGGTTAAGGGACTGTTAACATGTAACCTTTTGAATTGTAATCAATGAATATGAGGATGCATCTTCAAAATGAATTCCATTAGGGAGTTTATTTTTGTTTTAGTGACATGTTGTAGGTTGTTACCTCAACAACAAGTTTAAAAAGGCACTTGTTGGAGCAAAACTAACCTACACATCCAACTCAAAGTGAGTCACTTCATCATTTGGAACTTTTTCACACATAAAACACTTTATGGGGGACTCATACACAAAGACACATGCACTGACTTGCAAGCACTACTAGGCAACATTCAAATGAGACTATACACAAACAACCATCCAACATAACCCATCATCCATCAATCATGCATTCCCTTGGCCATTCCAACACTACAAGCACACCAATCCAACATAATCCATCTAACATAATCCAGCATCATATACACGAGCATACATAAACAAAAACTAGCAGGGTACACAAACAACAATCCGACATAATCCAGCATCATATACACAAGCACACATAAGCAAAATCCAGCAGGGAACTCAAACATCCATCCAAAATAATCCAACAGGCTACTTAAAGCTAATGAAACACATCAACCAGCATAAACATCCAAACAACACAATCAAGCAGCATAATAAACCAACAAACAGTTGTAGGAACTCACATGCACACACTTCACATGATTTTCGACAATGATAAACACCAAAAACAACCATCTAAACAACACAAAGCTAAATCGAAACAACTAAAATCAAAATTAGGGTTTAGTAATAGTTACGCTGCAAGATCAGTTAGTGGGAGGGAAGTCCTGAGGGTATTTGTCCTTTAGATAGGCCATATAAGTAGGGTCCCAGTCATTGTAGTCGACTGTAAAATTAGATCTGGCCCTTTTCCTCCCACTGGCGGAACCAACACGGGTCGGAGCCATTGGAGACTTAGGGAAGACCACAGTCACCTCCTCCAGGGAGCTAAGTCAGGAACCTCCACCACCACTACGGGTGCCTCAACTAGGGACCTCCTTCTTTGCTAGATCTTCCCTCGAACCCTGCTCCTCTTCTTCAGCACTCGAAGTGTTCACACACACAACCTCCTTCTTCTCTAGATATAAGGTCGCACCCTGCTCCTCTTCCTCATCACTCCCAGTGTACTCAACGAGTTTCGCTCCAATTTTTCCATGGGTGAATCTGGAAAACGAAGAAGAGCACCGATGAACTGGTTTCATTATTCCAGTTCCTCGCTGCGCCTTGTAGCGAGTAAACGAAGGCTCAGTCTTCGTCTCAGGGGTGAGGCGTTCAAGGGACTCATTCTGATTTGGATTGATACTCATTTTTTTGGGGAGAGATCGATGAAGAAATTAGAGTTAGGGTTTTGCAGAGAAAATGGGAAGGGGAACAAAGTAAGAACATGAGAGAGAAGAGGAGAGAGAAGAGGCGTTTGGATGAACTTCTGGAGAATTATCTTGAAGATAATTGCTGGGCTGCATCTTCGAGGGAAATTGAATGCAATTCATTGAATGTGGTAATTGGGAGATGAATGGTTGCTGATGAGACATGGGTGGAGGGGGTTATATTTTGGTGGGAATCATTAGAGTGAGTTAGATAATTAGGATTTAATTGAGTGTAAATTAAAGATGCTAAACAAAGTTAAAAAATAAAAGTAAGGGTAATTAAGATGGTCTTTTTAAGCTTTAAAATTTACTATAATAGGAAAGAAAAAAAATTTGTTGCAGATAATATAGAGCACCCATTTATAGCAAATGCTGCAGATAATCGTGGGCGGAGAGAGTATTATGGATTGACAATATATTCAATAACTTTTGTTTTGGTAATCTTTATGAAAGTGACTTATAAATATGTTTTTCATTTTATAAATTTGCAACCTAGTATATTTTTTAATTTGTTAGTTGGAGGATGAATAGTTGTACACGTGATTTACCTTTATAACCTACACAAGTCATGTTTGGCAGTAGCGTTTTAGGTAACGATTAGCGCTTCGAACAAGTTAAAACATTAGAAAAAAAAGTGTATTTGGTAAATGTTAGATTATGTAAATAATCTTGTGTACATAAGTTTGTAACTTAGTTATGTATCCTTAGTCATTAACCCTAGTATACGCTTGTATATATATTGAAGATTAATCAATGAGAAGGCTATGACAAATATTTTCATATTCTCTCATGGTATCACGAGCTTAGGTTTTTGCTGATTTTGTGACTACTATTGGTTTTACTAACAGCAAATCTGACAACTCTTTGTTCATTTATCACCATGGTCATGACATTGCATATTTATTGTCGCATGTTAATGACATTGTGCTAAAAGCTTCTACAAAGCCTCTTCGTCACCAAATCATCTCCCGGCTCAGTTTTGAATTTGCCATGAAAGATTTGGGAAACCTGAGTTATTTCTTAGGTATTGCAGTGACTCGTGACAAGAATGGCTTATCATTGTCTCAGAAAAAGTATGCGAAGGAAATTCTAGAGAATATAGGCATGGCTAACTGCAATTCTTCTCCCACTCCGATTGATTCTAAAGGGAAAATGAGCACAGACTCCGGTGATCTATATGTGGATCTGACCATGTATCGTCGATTGTGTGGTGCTCTGCAATACCACACCTTCATTCGACCTGAGGTATCCTATGCGGTTCAACATGTATGTTTATTTATGCATTCTCCCAGAGTTGCTCTTATGGATGCTCTAAAACGCATTCTGCGTTATATTCAAGGTATGACTGTTTTTGGCTTACGCTTATATAAATCATCTATCACCTCTATCTTGTCTTACACGGATGTCGACTGGGCTAGCTACCCTGACATTCGTCATTCCACATCCGGTTACTGTGTTTTTCTTGGTGATAATTTGATTTCATGGTCCTCAAAACAACAACCTACTTTGTCAAAGTCTAGTGCGGAAGCAGAATACAGAGGGGTTGCTAATGTTGTCTCTGAGTCATGTTGGATTCGGAATTTATTATTAAAGCTACATTGTCTGGTCTCTAAAGCTACATTGGTTTATTGTGACAATGTGAGTGCTACATATCTCTCGGGCAATCCTGTTCAACATCAACGAACAAACAAAATACATTGACTTGATATTCACTTTGTTCGTGAGAAATTACAGCGCGATGAGTTCCGTGTACTACATGTTCCATCCCGATACCAGATTACAAGCATTTTCACTAAAAGTCTGTCAAAAGTCTTATTTGATGATTTTAGGGACAGACTCAACGTTCGTAGTCCTCCCGTTTCGACTGCGGGATTGTGTTAGATTGTATAAATAATCTAGTATACATTAGTTTGTAAATTACTTATGTATCCTTAGTCATTAACCCTAGAATACACTTGTATCCTTATTCTCATATTCTCTCAATAAAGTAACATTTCATGTAACGGTCAGTGGTAGAGATAATGTATTGGTAGCTTAGCTTTCCTCAAACATTAATAATGTTAGTAATTGAAAGGTACTCCGTACTTATTAACTATTGTATATACATATAATTAAATAATAGGAAAAATACACTTTAATAATCCCAACTTTGCCTGATTTACTTTGAATTATAATCCACTTTTGATTATTGTATAATAATCTCAACTTTCACCAATGTTTTCTTCTAACAATCCCAAACCGGTCAACAAAAGTCTAACAACTTAATATTTAAGGTGAGGATGCCCCATTTTCTCATAGTGAGAAATAAAATCTGTTTTCTTGGCATTTTCGTAAATAAACTAACAATTTTATTCAACTTTATTTAATCGTGTAGCCCACAATAATGAAAAAGTTGTTGATTTATTTTCGAAAATGCCCCATGAGAAACAAATCTCGTTTGAAAAAGGGAATTTCCCATTTAAGGTCACTTTTTTTTTTTTTTTTTTTTTTTTTTTTTTTTTTTTTTATGGTTTGGTTTGGTAGCCTAGCAAGGTGTCTGTGTGACACCCTCTTGCAATCCTGCACCATCTCTGCAAACCTACAAATTTACCCCAATTTCTCAAATCTCAAAGAAAAAACCTGAATTCGTACTACACAATAAACACAAGCTAAATTTTCAGCAATACCCCCCAATTTTACTCTGCTTCGTACCCATTTTCATTCTCAGAACTGCAATTTTGCTATTATAGGACTCAATTACTGCAACTTCTGGTATATTCATTTATCCACCTTCTTTCTCTTCTACCCTTTTAATTCACCATAATCTCCTTTTCTTCAACTTTTGGGGGTTTTTTTGCTGATATTTTTGTTTGGTTTGGTTCTGAAATGGTTTATTTCTTCAGTTGTTAGTGGGTTTTTTCGATGCACATTGAATGAGTTAATACAAATGAAATTAGTTAACTATCATATTTTACTGTGCTTTTTGTATTTATCTTTGTATATACTTTGTTTCGGATGAAAACAATCGAATCTCGGAAGATCCTTTTATCTTGAGGGAACTTGGTCTCGGTCCGAACGACGCAGGAGCCGAGGGTTTCCTGCACAACAAATACACGTAAACTAGCCTCGGGGGGGGACGCCGAGGAAGGCCCCTCCGATGCTTAAGTCAGTATATTAGAGAGAGAAAGCTGTGCAAGAGTTTAGTTGCTTGAGGCTTTATTGTCTTACCAAGAATTGACCAAATTGTTGGCTTTT
Source organism: Chenopodium quinoa (assembly GCF_001683475.1). NCBI lineage: Eukaryota > Viridiplantae > Streptophyta > Magnoliopsida > Caryophyllales > Amaranthaceae > Chenopodium > Chenopodium quinoa. The sequence goes on along the minus strand of NW_018743014.1, from coordinate 141,881 downwards.
ATACCTTGGCTAATGAAGGAGGCGGATTGGGCCCGGAAGTCAGTTGGGCTGGGCCAAGCTGATTGGGCCGTTGACTGACCTTGACATGGCTTTGAGGATGTTGATTTTTGACTTTAGCACATTTGGAGAGTTGAACCTTAACCTTGGGCTTTTAATTGGATCATTCAGTGACCAGGCCCAATTGGACTAAATTGGACCCAAACAACTTGCCCCCCAGACCTGATTTGGAAGGATGACGGGTCGGGTTTGATTTAATCAGAAAAGGAGGGAAGTGAATGATTTGTTAATCCAAAAATGTGAATTTAAACCGTAATTAACCCATGATTAATGAGATAACAACAGTTAATGTGGATAATTGCGGAAGTTGGATGGGTAGTGGGCGATTTAACTGCAAGGTCGTGTGTTTAACGGTTACTTAGTGGGGTGCTTGAGAGAAATTGAAACGCAGACTCCTTGAATTCCCATTTCTGGAGATATAAATAGAGGCGCGTCTTCTCTCCCCACTCATTCATCAACACAAACCCAGAATTCTCAAGAACGCTCAAGAGCCCGCATCAAAACTTCGCAAATTCCCCGAGCATTAAGCTTAGAAGCTGAGACTTGTCACTACCAATTCGTAAATCGGCGACTTTTGCTTCAGATCAAGGTAAATTCCTTTGATTTTGTTTCATTTTTCTTCGACTTTGCACTCTTTCCCCTTTTTCGACTTTTTCCTTCGAAATTCGTCAATGGTGAGGGGAGTTAGAGGTGGAGCCCGTGCTCCAAGGAGAGCAAGGCTAATCCCCGATCCCAGGGACAGGATTGGGACCTGGAATGGACGAAGGACAGAGTCTGACCCTGCTGAAGGGGTTAGGGCGACTCCCATTTCTTCGGCTCCTCCTCAGAGGGCTGAGGGGGTGAGCGCTTCAGGACGGGATGATGAAGTTCCCGCTGTCCTTTGGGATATCCTCCCAGGGTTTTCAGAGTGGGAGGATGCCGAAGTCGCTTCGGCCATGATAAAGAACCGCCCCTACTCATGGTGGGTAGAGAACGCCGATCAATATCGATTTGCCGAGCAAATTGAGTTGCACTACGGCATTTTTGAAGCTGATGGATATTGGTGCCGAATGCCCTCAGCATCCGATAGAATCCATCGTCCACCCCCGGGGTATGTGGGGGTGTACACGAGACAGCTTCAGTATGGGCTGAGGTTCCCTTTGGACGTTTTCGTCCGAGACTTGCTGATCCATTACAACATTTCCCTGTGCCAGCTGACCCCCACCAGCATCCGAAGGGTAATGACGTACTTATGGGTCTGCAAATTCTTCAGGTACGTGCCGAACCTGCATTGCTTCAAAAGGCTCCATCGGCTAGTGCCAAACATTCAAAGTGGGCACGGATGCCATGGCTCTGGGTGGTATCGGATTGAGTCTCGGCCCCCGTTCCTAACCATGTGGCCGAACGACTCTTCAGACAAGGACTGGAGAGGTCAATGGATTTGGGTTAGGGCACCCACGGAGCCGAGCCACCCTTACGTTTTCAGCGCTCCCCGGTATCTTGCCGAGCCGGATCCTGATATGGGAAGTTTAGGTCCTCCCGAAGATAGCGGGCCAGACCCGAACCTTAATCAGCAGAACATCTTCGGCAAGCTGCCGAACCGGGGAGGCAGCGGCCGAATGCAGCATATCCCGGAGACTTGGCTCCCCGATACGCACTATGTTTTCCAAGAGAATATGCTGGCAGCTGTCGGCCTCAGCCGAAAGTTTAGGGATGGTAATCTTCTTCGGCTGGGGCCGAGGCCTTTTAATTATCTCTTTTCTTCTTTCATTTTGCTTTCTTGTGATGTGCCGAACTAACTGAATTGACTTCTCCCCTTTTCTTTTTCAGAACGGGACGAGACCAACGTCGGCATTGATTACGCTCGCCTTGGCGTCAACCGAGAACGAGTCGTAACTGATCGGGCTCCCCTATCACTGAACCAAGGCGCCGAGAGGTTCACCTAGACTCTTCCCACTTCCAAATTGAGGCTGTTGCTCTGTATCAGAGGCAGAAGCCTTGGTGGAAGAAGAGAGATCCCTTGTTTCAGCTGCTGGAAGAAGAAGCTGAAGCTGCCCGTACAGCCGAAGAGGTTGCACGGGTTATTGAAGCTTGTGAAGGTGGAGAAGGGTCCTCCAGAGTTGCTGAAGAAGCTGCGGCTAGGGCAGCTGAAGAAGACGAGGCTTTGCTGAAGACCTCGGTGAGCCTTTAGACTTAACTTTGTCTTTCTTCTTCTTTTTTTTTTTTTACTCACATTCTTCCCCCTGCCTGCCCTTTACAGTCTGAAGAGAGCAGCAGACACAGGGAAGGGAAAGCCCCTGTTCGTCCCGAAGACCAAGTACAAGAAGAGTCTTCAGACTCGGGTATGGACGAGCAGCCGCTTCAGAAGAGGCGCCGAAGAATGGCCATCATCGGCCCGCATGACTTTCAGCGGAGGCCGATGACCATCGGCGTTGAAATAAGGGAACCCGAGGAAGGCAATGGATCGCCGAGGGTTCCCCGGCCACCGCCTCAATCACCCCCAAGGGCCTCTCCGCCACCCCCGAGATGGAGGTGGATCAGAGAACTCCCAAACCTAAGGGAGAGGTTCTGGAAGAAGCTCGAGAGAGTGCCGCCGAGGACAAGGATGGAGACGCCGTGATGCCCAGTGCTGAGGGTTTCACGGCGGACATTGCCAGAGAGGTTGGGGCCTTCGTCCTCACACCTGAAGAAGAAGAGGTCACAATAATTGACTCTTCTGAGAAGGAGGAGGACGTTGAGCCACCCAAAGCTAAAGAGGCTCCATCGTCATCCTTCCCTTCCTTCCAGACGCTGCAGTCTGGAGAAATGGGTTTCTCGGCCCCCCGAATTCCAGTCCCAGACCACATCTGGGACCTCATATGGGGTCAGAACCGAGAAGGTGCTGCAGCCTACTTCGGCGATTTTGCTGGCCTGTCCGAAGTAGATAGGGCAAGGATTTGGTCGCTGAAGGCCACTGCTGGGATGGGCGAATCCAGCAGATCAGTTCCTGACCCTGCCAGGTCCAACCAACTGCTGATGATGCAGGTAATTCTCCTTGCCTTGATTTCTTTCTGAACTCAACCTTTCAGCTATTATTTTTTACTTTTTTAACTTGTGCCCCTGTTTTCAGTTCGTGCACAATCAGACTCTCACTGTAGAGCTGATTGATACCCTACAAGATAGGGTAGACGCTGCTGTGCACGAAAGGAAGGTGGCTGAAGAGGAAGTTAAGCTTGCTAAGCTGAAGCAAGCAGCAGCTGAAGAGAAGCAGCAGGAGGTTGAGGAGTACGGTAAAAAAGCTGCCGAAGCTCTGAAAACCTTCTGTGATGCTATGGAGATGGAGGTTTTTCCCCCACTGATGGAAGGGGAAAAATTCCTCCAGGAGCATATGGGAGTGGACGTCTCCAAATTCAAGGCTGCTATTGAGAGCCGAATTCAAGAAGGAACTGCTGCACAAGCTGAAGTGCAGCAGCGTCTAGAGGCTCTTGAAGCCAGCCGAATGGCTGCTGAAGAGTTGCTCTTGGCCAAAGACGTCCAACTCTCAGAGGCTGCTGCTGCTGCTGAAGCTCAAAGGGCTAAATTCCAAGAGGCTGAGGATCAACTGCTGATCCAGAAAGTTGAAGTGGCCCAAGCTCAGACAAAGGCTTTCCAAATTCAGCAAGAGCTGAATGAGCTGAAGGGGTCCTCCTCCAAAGTCGCTGAACAGCTGAAGAAATCCAAGGAAGACTTGGAGGAGACCCAGAAGAAGCTGGCTGATGCTGAGGCTTTACTCAAAGTCCGTGTTTACACCCAAGAGGAATATGAGATGGGTTTCAGAAACGGATTCCGAGTATGCCGAAGACTCTGCCTTCATGCTGAGCCGAAGCTTGACTGGTCTAAATGTGGTGAGTGGGTCCAGAATCCCGAAGACCCTCACATGAAGTATGCAACTCCAGCTGAAGCTGAAATTCTTAAGGCTGAGGAAGCCGAAGAGGAAGCTGAAAGACTGGAGTTGGAAGCTGAGCAGAGGGAAAGGGAGGCTCGGCAAAGTGCAAAGCCCGCCTCTTCTGCTGCTGGAGCTGAGACCACCATTGGGCCCAATGAAGCTGATCAGTCTGATCCTCAGGCTGAAGCATAGGAACTCGGGCAGTCGTCTTCAGAATCTTGCGGTTCATCATGCGCTCAACTTTAGACTTGCCGCTTTCTGAATTTTTGCCTTTTGTTTTTTTTTGCTTCAGCTTGCCTTATCGTACAACAGCTTATTATATTTTTATTTTGCCTGTACGTATTTCGGCAGCTGTTACTTTCCGCTTGTGGGCGGCTGCCGACTATTTTTGTAATTCAACATTTTTATTTCAAAGAAGTTCGCTTTCTCAGCTTTCTTGTGTATTTTTTTTTTCTTCGCTTTACCAGTCTTCGCACTTTATTGCTTTCTTTGAATGATCTTTCAAATATTTGCTAAGTGCAGAACTTCGGCTAGCGAGAATCATTTCTGCTGAGACTTCTTTTTGCCGTTTGTACTCGGATGTTTTCAACTTGTGAAAAAACTGACATAAGTATCAAACTTCGGCTGAGCTGAAGGGTATTAGATCAGTTGTGCCATTTCTCTATTTCCCTCTGCCCCCCCAGAAATCTGAAGATGAGGTCTTCTGAATTCTGGAATGGCTGATAATTTTTCTCGGCTAAGCCGAGGATCTTTGAACACTTTGCTTTATTTTCTACATCTGTTTTTAAAGTACTGATTTCCCACCTGAGAGTTTTCACTCTAGAGATGGTACTCTTGTGACACTTTCTTCAATTCATCCAAGGGAACAACTATCCGAAACACCATGCCGGGGCAGCAGTTTATCTGAAGTACGAGGCGTCATCATGCAATACTTCAGAGTTGCAACTACCACCCGGAACTGATTCATCCGAAGTACAAGGCATCACTATGCAATACTTCGGGGCTTTATCAGTTCCTATTTTTTAGGCTATGTTTCGGATAAGTCTATGGCCTTTTTGCCCAAAGGAACAGATTCTCCGAAGTACAAGGCATCACTATGCAATACTTCGGGCTTGTATCTTTTTTTGGCAGGTTTTACGGCTTGCCGAGGTACAAGGCATCATTATGCAATACCCCGGACAGCGCCGAATGAAACCTTGAATTTTTGAAAAACCGTAGAAAGCATAAAGACTTAAAGAATACACGCAATCTGAATGAATACTGGCTCGATGGCCTTTTTATAAACAAAATCAGTGTACTCACATAGATTGTACTATCCGAAGGATTTACACATAGTATTTTTTGAGCACATCGGCATTCCAATGGTTTTTCAGCTCGGTGCCATCCATTTGTTTGAGTCTGAAGGTACCGGGCTGAAGCTCTTGATAAATTTCATAAGGTCCCTCCCAAGATGCTGAGAGTTTGCCATGAATGCGACTTTTTTGAACAGCTGCAGCGTTCCTCAAAACTAAATCCCCAACTCTGAGAGGTCGTTGATAGACTCTTCGGTTGTAGGACTTGCTCATTCTGAGCTTGTGTGCAGCCATCCTTTCTCGGGCTAGATCTCTAATCTCGTCAAGGAAGTCGAGGGACTCTTTCATGAGCTGCTCATTTTCCTCGGCTGAGAAGAGATTCACTCGTAGGCTTTCTGAGCCCACTTCCACTGGAAGCACTGCTTCGGATCCATACACCAGCTGAAAAGGTGAATGCCCCGTTGCCTCCTTCTCGGTTGTCCGGAGTGACCAGAGGGTTCCCGGAAGTTCCTCTACCCACTTGGACTTTTGATCCTCTACTCTTTTTCTGAGAGCGTTAAGGATCTGTTTATTTGCGGCTTCGGCTTGGCCATTACTCTGAGGGTGGCAAACCGCGGAGTAAGCCAATTTTATCCCGAATTGATCAGTGTATCGGCGCAAGGGCAGGTTGTCAAACTGTCTGCCGTGGTCGAACACAAAAACTTTTGGGATGCCGAACCGAGTTATTATGTTCTGCCAGATGAACTGTCTGACAGTTTGCTCAGATATGCTTGAAGCAGCTTCCGCTTCAATCCATTTGCTGAAATAGTCGATTCCGACTATCAGCCACTTTCTTTTGTATGGGGCCTCGGGAAAGGGTCCCAGAATATCCAACCCCCATTGTGCAAATGGAAGAGGATTAAGAATTGGCTGGAGATCTAGGCATGGCCGATGGATTATCGGTGCAAATTTTTGGCATTTCTCGCATTTTCTGACCATGTTCTTTGCATCCGAGATCATTGTAGGCCAAAAATACCCTGCCCTGAGAGCTTTGTGGGCTAAGGTTCTCCCTCCTATGTGGTTTCCGCAGATGCCGAGGTGAATCTCTCGGAGAATATAGTCGGCATCCGTTGGACCCACGCATTTCAATAATGGAGCGGAGAAGGATTTTCTGAGGAGTTGGCCGCCGAAGACGAGGAATCGTGAACTGATCCGCTTTATCTTGGAGGCCGAATTCCTATCCTCGGGGAGCTCGTCCCTGAGTTTATAAGCCAGGATGTCATCCATCCAGCTCGGCTCGAGTGCAGCGCAGCAGATTGATATTGCTTCGGCTACACTCTTTTCTCGGCGCACCTCCACATAGACAGAACGGCTTAACTCAGTCAGAGTTGAGCTTGCAAGTTTGGAGAGTGCGTCCGCTTGAGCATTTTGACCCCTTGGGATCAGCTCTACTTCGAAAGATCTCAGCTTCGCAATTGTCGATTTGATCCTTGTGAGGTAAGCTGCCATTGAAGGCTCTTTAGCCTCATACTCCCCCCGGATCTGATTGGCGACCAGCTGAGAATCTGTCTTGAGGTAGACATGCTCGGCTTCCAACGATATGCACAGGTCTAAGCCAGCAATGGCTGCTTCATATTCGGCCTCGTTGTTAGAGGCTTTGAATGAAAATTTTAGTGCATACTCGAAGGTTTTGCCTTCGGGAGAGGTAATGACGACCCCTGCCCCCGAACCGTTCACGGTGGAGGACCCATCCGTGAAGACGGTCCAGATTTTCCTCCTTGCATCCAGAGTCTCCTGATAGGAGCACTCGGCCAAGAAGTCTGCCAAGGCTTGCGCCTTGATGGCTGTTCTCGGCTGATAACCGATACTGAACTCGGTGAGCTCGAAAGCCCACTTTGCTAGTCTACCGGATTTTTCAACCTTGCCGAGGACTTTCTCTAACGGCTGATCAGTTAGAACCGCTATTTGATGAGAATCAAAATAGGGTCGCAACTTCCGAGCAGCCACCACCACTGCATAAGCCACTTTTTCTAACAATGGGTAGCGCGTCTCGGCATCCGTCAGGGTGTGGCTGACGAAATAGATCGGCTGTTGAACTTTTTCTTCTTCCCTTAGCAGCACCGCGCTTACCGTGGCTGGACTGACCGCCACGTATAAGTATAGGATGTCTCCTACGACTGGCCTTGCCAGTGTTGGGAGTTGAGCCAGGTGTTCACGGAGCTGCTGAAAGGCTGACTTTTGTTCGTCTCCCCATTCAATGCCTTTTGAATTTTGGAGCTTCAGCGCCTTGAAGAAAGGGAGCCCTTTGTCTGAGGCTCGTGAGATGAACCTGGACAAGGCAGCCATTCTCCCGGCTAGACGCTGAATATCTGTTTTTGTCTTCGGCTCGGGGAGGTCTAAAGCAGCTTGTACTTTGGCGGGGTTTGCATCAATCCCCCTCTTGCTGACCATGAAGCCGAGGAACTTGCCTGACTTCACGCCGAAGACACATTTCTTCGGATTCAGCTTCATTTTGTATTTTCTGAGGGTGGCGAAGGTTTCGGCTAGGTCCGTGACATGATCTTTTTCTTTTATGCTTTTGACGATTGAGTCGTCAACATAAACCTCCATGTTTCGGCCCTTTTGCTCGGCGAAAACCTGATCAACCAACCTCTGATATGTTGCCCCCGCATTTTTCAATCCGAAGGGCATCATTCTGTAATTGTACAACCCGGAACTTGTTATGAACGCTGTTTTAGCTCGGTCCTCGGGGTGCATGAAGATCTGATGGTATCCCGAGAATGCGTCCATGAAACTGAGCAGAGCATGCCCGCTTGTCGAGTCGACCAGTTGGTCGATCCTCGGCAGCGGATAGGAGTCCTTGGGACATGCCCTATTCAGGTCCGTGAAGTCAACGCACATCCTCCAGTTACCATTTGCCTTCTGAACCATTACAACATTGGCCAGCCACTCCGGATACTGACAGGGTTCAATGAACCCAGCATCTAGGAGCTTATCGACCTCAGCTGCGATGTTCTGGTTCTTTTCGGCGGAGTAGTTCCGCTTTTTCTGCTTAATGGGTCGACTGGAGGGGTCGACATTAAGCCTATGGGAGACGAAGTCCGGATCAATCCCGGGCATTTCTGCGGCTGAGAAGGCGAACACGTCTCCACTGGCCCGTAGGAGTTGGACGAGTGCCGCACGGGTGTTTGGCTCCAGTGACGACCCGATGCTAACACATCTGTTCGGATCTCCTACGGTCAGTTCTATTGACTCGGTCAGGTCATCCGTCTCCATGCTCTTAGAGTTGGATTCCTCGAATTCCGGCCTGCTATCAATATTAGCAGACTTTCCTGGCCGCGGCTGGCCATCAGAGTCGTTCGGCTCTGAGGCGGAGTCAGCCTTTTGGCCCCCATCAGATTTCTCGTTGTCTGGGGCTTCATTAGCCGAAACGTCTGAGCCTCTCGGCTTTTTGGCGTTTCGGTCCCGGTGCTTTTCCTCCCCATCGCCACGGTCGCCTCGGCGAGACGTGGATGGCTTGAGGTGATTGCATCGGCGGGCTTCTTTTTGACTGCCCTTTATTTTCTCGGAGCGTCCCTCGTCTGAAACGTATATCATGATTTGATGATACGTGGAGACGACTCCTTGAATGCCGTGAATGAGGGGTCTCCCCATGATCACGTTGTATGCAGATGGAGCATCTACGACCAAAAATTCGGCCATGATATTCCTAGCTGCTCGGCCTTCGCCGATGGTGACAGGAAGTGTAATCTTCCCGTCAGGATACGATGAAGAGCCGTTGAATCCAGACACCGGGTAGGGTGCGGGGGCCAGGTGCTCGGCTCCCATCCTCAGCTGGTCGAACGCTCCTCGGAAGAGGATGTTCGCCCCGCTACCGCCGTCGACGAGGGTCCGCCAGACGTTGCGGTTGGCGATGCCCAGAATGATTACTAGTGGGTCATCGTGGGGGTATACCACCCCCTCACAGTCTTCGGCTGTGAACAGGATGTTCGGCGCCGGTGACTGGGACTGCCGAAGCTCAGCCTGATGAATCTGATGGGTTAGACCCCTCAGTTGGCGTTTGGCTGTGCCTCGCGAGATTCCCCCGGAAATAACTAGGATGTCGAGGGACTCCTTGCCCTGAGGTCCCTTATCCTTCTTCCGAGCGAAGTTGAGGTCCTGCCGAGAATCTTTTTCAGCTTTTTTCTCCTCGCGCCTGTCCGCGAGGTATTGGCTCAGGTACCCCTTGCGGACCAGATCCTCAATCTGGTCCTTCAGCTGGACGCAGTCCTCGGTGCGATGTCCGGGTGAGTCATGGAACTCGCACCACTGGTCCTTTCCCCTCGTCTGATGCCAGGGAGGCAACGGACGAGGTTTTTTGAATCTCCCCTCGTCCTTCGTCGTGCTGAAAATCTTAGCACGGGGAAGGGAGAGTGGAGTGTATGAATCGTACCTTCCCGTGTAGGGAAAGTGTCTTTCCTTCTTCGGCTCGGCAGCAGAGGACGGTTCTGAGGCCTTAGCCTTCCCTTTCCTCTGCGCCGAGACTTCGGGCTGCTGCCCTTTCGGCTTCTCAATTCTCGGACGAGACTGAGACCTGGATCTGTTCCACTCCTCGGCTCGGATGAACCTATCCGATGCTTCCAAGGCTTCCTCCAGGGTCTGCGGGGGATGCATGACCATGAAGTCCAGGAACTTTCCAGCTTGGAGGCCGTTCCGTAGCGCGAACACGGCCAGGCCTTGATCCAGGCTTGTGATTCCGGATGACTCGTTGCTGAAGTGAGTCAGATAGTCGCGGAGGCTCTCGTCCTCCGCCTGCTGCAGACTCATTAGCTCTGCAGTGGTCTTCTCTCGGCGGTTGGCCGTAGAGAATTTGCTCTTGAACTTGTTGGAGAGGTCGTTCCAACCGGTTATGGAGCCTTCCTTGAGCCCTTTGGTGATCCAGGATTGGGCAACACCTTTGAGGGTCGTAGGAAAGTATTTACACCAGGTAGCCTCAGACCTCGGGTTCAGATACATGTGCCCCTCGTAAGAGGCAATGTGATCCTTAGGATCTGAGGTACCATCGTAAGTAATATGTGCCGGGATTTTGACCGTTGGCACATGCTCTTCCAGAATCCACTTCTGGAAGGGCGAGTTCGATGGAACCATGACCGCCTTCCCCTTGTACCCGGCCTCAGGGACCTCGCTCCCTCCTCTCTCAGAGGTGGAAGTGGTTTTCGTCCCCGGCTGAGACAAGGTTGGGTGGGGTCCGGTATCCTCTGGGAAGGTGAGGCGGCTATGCACACTCACCTCCCTCGAACCCAAGCGTTCGTGAACGCTTTGGCGGGCGAATTCCGGGTCCTTGGAGGGCCCCATGGAATTCTGAGCTTCAGAGTGGTCAGAGGGTTGAGGGTTCCTCCTCCTCTCCTTACTGGAGTTTCGGGTGTCCCCTCGCCACCTCTGGCCGAGCTCTCTATGTGGTGGAACTTGTCCACCATCATCCTGACCGATCCTCCTTTTCAGGTTTCTCGGCTGGTGATCATCAGGCATCTGGATTGGAGCCCCTTGAGCTTTAAGGAACTCCATGCAGATGGCCACTGCTCTGGCCACTTCCTCGGTGGAGGGTCCGGAGGGAGGAGTCTCCCTCGGATGTGACCTGGATTGCACGCTATGGCGCGGCGGGGAGTTCCTCGCACCTGAGCCACTCGGTCTCGGGGATGGCCCCGGCTGCCGAGTGTGGTGCGAGGTGTTCTCCTCCTGGAGGCTAGGACCTCTTGAGGCTTCCCTTTCCGGAGAAATGGGGGCCTCCGATTCGGAAGAGGCTTGCTCCGGGGAGGGATAAACCGGCTGGCGTTCCCTCACCGTAATCCGGCCTCCTCCCTTCTTAGCCTTCTTGGAACTCTTTCCACTCTTAGTCATGGCGACTGCCGGAGTGTTTGATGACTGACGCGAAATTTAGTAGCGTTCCCCACAGACGGCGCCAAATTGTTTCGGATGAAAACAATCGAATCTCGGAAGATCCTTTTATCTTGAGGGAACTTGGTCTCGGTCCGAACGACGCAGGAGCCGAGGGTTTCCTGCACAACAAATACACGTAAACTAGCCTCGGGGGGGGACGCCGAGGAAGGCCCCTCCGATGCTTAAGTCAGTATATTAGAGAGAGAAAGCTGTGCAAGAGTTTAGTTGCTTGAGGCTTTATTGTCTTACCAAGAATTGACCAAATTGTTGGCTTTTATACCTTGGCTAATGAAGGAGGCGGATTGGGCCCGGAAGTCAGTTGGGCTGGGCCAAGCTGATTGGGCCGTTGACTGACCTTGACATGGCTTTGAGGATGTTGATTTTTGACTTTAGCACATTTGGAGAGTTGAACCTTAACCTTGGGCTTTTAATTGGATCATTCAGTGACCAGGCCCAATTGGACTAAATTGGACCCAAACATACTTTATGGCTTTATGCATTGTGAGTAGCTCACAATATTCATTGTCTTTTGCACGCTTGTGTTTTAGGGATTCAAAATGTGATTAAATTAAGGAATTTGTTGGTCAATTGCACTTCTTTTAAGGTTTTAATAATTGTTAGGGTTTGAAATTTATGTATGAGAGGAAGTGCTGACTGACTGCTGAGAGTTTGGGATGTTTGTATGAGAGCAGGTGCTGATTGCTGAGGGTATATCAATGTGATGGAGGAAATGCACTTGAGTCCTACACCGAGTTAAAAAAGAAAGGGGCGATGTTTTGGGTTGTGTTCTTGTGTATGCTGGTGATTTTGAAATTGGGTGGGTTGTATGTTTCAGCCTTTTGGGTTTTGTTGATGCAGTAATAAAGATTAGGTTTGCTGGGTTATTAGCAAAGTTTTGGGAAAACTTGTCATCATTTTGTGTGCTAAGTCCTTAAACTAACTTGATTTTTCTTTTCCCTGTATAGCGAGGGTTGATTTACTTTTGTTAGTAGTTAAATCGTGATTAATATTGCTTTGGATTATTGAAGTGGTGTATTCTCGAATACAATACAAGTAGTTGTTTGTTTATTTGTCTGTCTAAGTCTTTTGAGTGAATTGAATGTTGTCTATTGGTCTATTTGTTTATTTCAACTTTTGTTGCTTGGCTTCTTGTGATTTTTGCTTTTAATTGCAGCTAGTTTGTTGGTCTTTAGCCTTTGTCCATAGTAGTCTTATTGAGTGGAAGTCTTGATTGCTGATCATATGAGAGTGTATTATTAAGATTGCAGATTGGATTTTCTTAACTAATGAATCAGAATATTCATTATGATATTAAATGGGGCCTTGTAAACTGTGTTGTTCAGGTTGTATCTATTGCCTTTAATGCTCTGTGCTGAAGGTACTGATGTTTTTTCTTCAGAAATTATTATGAAGTGTATCATCCAGTTTCATCTGGCAGACATGTTTTGAGATTTTATGCACTAATTTCTTGCTTGGCTTGATGTACTAGTTTTCCGTTATTAGGTGCACTAATGCGAGTATTGGCAACAATCAACTTGCTTTTTTTCCTAACCTCCAAAGAAAAATAGAATACTGCATAAATTTTTAAAAACACAAACCTAAAAAGTTTGGACAACATAAATAGATGAACTCTGATTCTTTGGTGGTTTAAATAAAATTTTTTTTAAAAAATAGGTAAGTGATCATTGTAATGCCATAATATTTTCAGATTAAAGATTGCAGAATTACAATAATTTAGTAGTTTATGATACTCATACATGGTATACTTTGAAGAAGTTTAGCTGTTTTCTGGTTGAAGGTATAAGATTTGTTTTGTGCAATAAGGCCCAAATATTATGTGTCATTGCATGCTTTTGTGGCTATATACTTAGAGTTGGGGTTGTGTAAATATGTACCGTTCTATGTGCTGTATGATATTTTATGCTTGGTGCGTTCTTGGTTTTGTATAAAAATGGTTTGACAAATCAAGTTTGAGGTTAAATCTATTATAGCCCGAAAGGAAGCATCATCATTTGTTGCACTTTGATATGATTAATTCTCTCATTTGAGTATAATTTCTTGAAAAACGAAAACAACGCACAAGAGTTGTTTGGCTTGTGTAATGTAAGCTATCACTCTATTCCATTGCTTTTTGTTTGATCCTTAGTTTTTGGTGGCAGAAGCTTTCTTTTGCATATTCCTTCCTTTTGAGGCATCTACAATGCCTAAATTTTCTATCTAAATGATTAATTTCGTTTTCTAAATTTCTTTATTTTGTTGAATCTTAAATTCTTTTTGTCTTTCGTATATCAGTAGAGTTTAATAGTAAATCTGATAGGAGTATTCCAATGCAGCTTCTTTTCCTTCCACTTTCTTCAATGGCCCTCCAGAAAATGAAGATATTCAATTCTGTTGCCAGCAAGATTGTGTGCACCGTGAAATCTTCTCAACACTTCAGCAAACGTGGACTCTGTAGCTTCTACGGTGAGTCAACAGAAATCCATGGAGTCGTGGGAAGAAGATGGATCGCTTCGATTACGGTTTGATGTTCCAGGAGTCCCAAAAGAGAAAGTAAAGCTGGAGGTTGTAGGGAATACATTGTCTTTTGAAGCTGAAGCAGTGGAGATTCCATGCGATGAGGGAATTCGGGCTTACTACTCTTCCATTGAGCTGAACCCAATATTTTACAATCTAGCCAAAGTCCATGTAGAACTACTTCATGGAGTTCTCTACATCAACATTCCTATCCATTCCTCTCCCTAAATTTTATCGTGCCCTGAGTTTGTGAAATGGTAGCCTATCTTCTATGCATTGTAGTACTTGAAATGTAAATACACAACAAAAAAAAAAATTCTGTAATCGGAGTTAAAACTGAAAATTCTATCTCATAGACCCTGTTAGAACCCCAAAATTTTATGCTCCTCTTCTAAAACGTTTCTGTGGCACGTTCTTTGTATTATGAAATAGTTGTTCAGCTCCCCATTGCTGGACTGTTCTTGTACGTACACTGATTAAGAGACATCTTTTCAGTCTGCAGTAACATGATTTGGATGCTGATGCTGAAAATGGGAAGAATTTTTGAAATCAGAGTGAAAACTGTTTCATACATCAACAAATTATTTTGTATATGATGTTTAACTTGAACCTGTTTCCAAATGCAGTGCCATTTTAATTTATGTTTCCTGCATAAGGTGATGGTTTTTAAGCTTTCAATGTTATGATTAGTATCGTAGTTTTATCTGACCAAGAATTATATGGCTTGTATAATACTTTGTATGTTACATTACTGTCAATTTTTGTGTAACATGGATATATGAACATGTGCAACTAAAGAACATGCCAAGAGTCGTTCCATAGCGAAACACACAAACATGTTCGTGGAACCGTGGAAATACTATTATATTCTAACTTGCTTTGAAATGGTCTTCACCACACAGATGTGTCTTTACTTTGTGGAACCATGGAAACTCTATTATAATTATTCGAGTCTTTCTTGGAAATATTCTTTATTCTTCACTAACAATTCAAATGGACAGAGACGAGAAACTTCGTGGAAGAAGGACATTAATTTTCAATTATCGGAGTCATACTCGTATTGTTGAAGTATTGTTGAGGAAGTCATATTGCAGCAGCATTGGTATTACGTTCAGTCAACCAGATTGTTAAGCAATTGGCATCTTAACCAAGTTCTTCTGACACAAAAATGGACATCGGCACAATTTTGTCTGCTGCTCAAACACTCTTTGCAGCGCTGGATTGCTCAGAATTGAAAGACATATGCTCAATTTTTGGCTACAAATCACTACTTAATGACCTCCAAAACACCGTCCACACTATTTAAACTGTGCTCAACAAGGCAGAGGCCAAGCAGGAGCTCCTTGATGAAGAGCAACACTATGTTGAGGAACTCGAGGATGTAGTTTATGAAGCAGATGATCTGCTTGATGAATTCATCACTCTTATCGAGCAGAAGAAGATCAGACAATGACAAGAAGGTACGTCTCTTCACTTTTTTCAAGAAGGTTGGTGTTGCTCATAAGATGTCTAGAGGGGTTAAGAAGATCAAGCAGAAGTTGGATGCTGCAGTTTACAACAATCAGTTTAGATTTCAGATTGATCATGAGCCTTAGGAAGAGAAGGCCTGAGACTTGCTCTTATGTGTATGCAGTTGATATAATAGGAAGAGAGGACGATTTGGAGAACATTGTAAAGATGTTGCTGGATTCCAATGTCCAACAAGAACTTTCTTTTATTACTATTGTAGATCGGAGGATTGGGAAAAACTGCTCTGGCTCAACTTGTGTATAATGATGAAAGAGTCAGAAAAGCATTTAAATCACGGTTGTGGACTTGTGTTGCTGATCAAGATCATAAACAATTGGATATAGAGGGGATTCTTGGTAAGATTCTAGTTTCAGCTACTGGCCTGAAGAATGAAGGCTCCACCCCAGAATCAGTACGGAACCAGCTCCGAGAACTACTAGCAAGCAATAAATATTTGCTTGTGTTAGATGATGTTTGGACTGAGCACTGTGATCAATGACATACTCTAGTGCGATATCTGATTGGAGGACAAAGTGGAAGTAGGATTGTGGTGACTACACGTTCGAAAGAGAGCAAGAATTATAGGAGATGGTCCAATGTATGAATTGTAAGGGTTGTCAAAGGTAAATTCATGGAAGTTTTTTCAAAATGCAGCTTTGGATCAGAAAAATTAAATCACTCAGAGGACTCGGTCAAGATTGGACAAGAGATTGCTGAGAGATGTGCTCGAAACCCTCTCGCTATAAGAGTGGTAGGAAGTTTTCTGTTTGGCCAAGACGAGAGCAAGTGGCAATCATTTCTAGATATTGGATTAGCCAACTTCAGAGAGATTCATGATGACATTACACCTATACAGTTGTTGAGTTACCATCATCTTGAGTCTCCAATAAAGTGCTGCTTTAGTTATTGTGCATTGTTTCCCAAAGATTTTGAGATAGGGAAAGAGATGTTGATAAGCCTTTGGATGGCACAGGGCTATATTGTGCCATTAGATAAAGGCCAAAGTATCGAGGATGCCGGTGAGGAATATTTTTCAATTTTGTTGCGGAGATTTTTTTCCAAGACGTTAAGAAGAATGAAGATGGTGAGATCAACTCATGTAAGATACATGATCTGATGCATGAGATTACTCAAAAAGTCACACAGGGGGAGATTTCTGCAAAAACAGTTAGCATTGATGATTTGGATAAAAAAGTTCGCCATTTATCTTTTGATAGAAGTTCATTTGCAAATTACTCTTTCAATAACACCCATATTCGCTCCTTTCTTAATGTTAACGACAATTTTCAATTTGTCAACATGGAGCAGTTGCTACCAGTGAAGGCTTTAGTAGCAAGTTGCAAGTGCTTAAGGGCATTGGACCTGTCTGAGTTAAATATCAAAAGCTTGCCAAGCTCGATGGGTAATTTGTTGCACTTAAGGTATCTGGACCTCTCATTTAATGGAGAACTGGACGTACTCCCTAGGTCAATTACAAAACTGTACACCCTACAAATCCTAAAACTAAGGGAATGTTTTTACTCAAAAGTGTTTCCAAAACACTTGAGTAGATTAGTTAACCTTAGGATCTTAGATACATGGGGTTGCTACAACCTGACTTTCATGCCTCGGGGCGTGGGTAAGCTGACTTACCTTCACACGCTAAGTAAGTTTATAGTGGGTGGTGCAGGAAGTGGTTCAAGCTGGGAGCAATGGTGTGATGGGATGGATGACCTAAGGCTCTTGAATCTGAAAAATGATCTTGAAATTCATATCAAGTGGCCCCTAAAAGGTACTAATGCTGTCAAGCAAGAAGGTTCTGGTAGAAGTGTATTAGTGTAGTAAATGTATTAGGAATAAGAAACACATCAAGCACATTAGATTAATTTTATACATGAGGAGGCTAATGGAAGAGTAGTAATTAACGAGGAAGCAAGATTGCGATTGATGGAAGAGCTGCAGCCACATTCGAAGCTCAAGGGGTTAAAAATGTTGGGATACCGTGGTGTGAAACTGCCTGATTGGGCAATTGATAATAACATGGTAAAATCTCTCCCATATCTTGTAAAGCTTCATCTTGAAGATTGCAAGGACTTGGAGCAAGTGCCACGCATAGGCAAATTGCAAAATCTGAAGGTGCTCTCGCTTTTATCATTAGAAAAATTGGAGTATATAGAAGAAGATAATCCCCAGGCTTCTGTGTCTGGATTGTTAACTGCAGAAGAACCACTATATTTTCCCTCCCTAGAGCAACTTTGGCTAAAAAACTTGCCAAAGTCGAAAGGATGGATGAAATCAGGGATGGAGGTGGGTGATGTTCGTCTTTCTCAATTGAAGTCATTGGTTATAGACATATGCCCAGAACTGACATGGATTCCGCTGAGTCCTATCCTAGAGGATCTGACTGTATATTCATTCAATGAAAGACTGATGCTGATGAGAAGCCATGAAGTTTCAGATAGTCCTCCGATCCCTCATTTCCTTCCTGTTTGAACATTGACATTCCTCTTCATCACAGTCAATTGACCCTGGAAGTTCAAGTAATAGTTATAGTAGTAACGTTCTGATATTAAGGGCAGTGGAATCAGACAATGTGCCCTGGCTAAACTCACTGCTAGTTGAGGCTTTTCAGTGCCTATTTGAGTTGCGCATTAAATATGATAAAGAGGTGGAGAGTTTGGCTGAATTTGGGGTGATTCTCCATAGCTGCTCATCTTCCTTGCGATCCTTGATCATTCATGATTGCCACAAACTAAAGACTTTGTATGGAGGGTTGGAGCATCTCACTGCACTGGAGAAGCTACGGATATCTACAAGTCATAACCTGAGGCTATCAGAAGAAGTTACACAGAATAGTACTGGCACACCGTGGCCATCCCTTCATCAGAGCCTTTGTTACTTGCACTTGTGGACACACCGCAGCTCATAAAGCTGCCTAATTCCATGCAGTACTTAACTGCCCTCCATACCCTTGAAATTTCAACGTGCAAACAATTGTAATCAATTGTAATCACCTCTCTCAAGCAACCGGATTTCAGGGTGCTCAGCTAGCCTGGGGAGAAGATGCCAAAGTAACCCAATAGGAGAGGACTAGCCCAATATTAAACATATCCCTACCATTGTAGTTCGAAAAGCACTAGACAACTAATTATTAGCCACCTGTAATGACTGTGTCGAGTGGAAGGGAGGAAGGGAACATTCTTTTCATTTCATGTAAAGTTACCAAATAACGATTAGATTAACATACACTCTTGTAGTTATTGGTAATTCATCTGTTGCTTCTGTCCTACCATTGTTATTGTCTTATTTTCTGTTTTCAAAGTATTACTTGATACGAACAACAAAAGTACAAATCAGTGGTAATATTAAACTCTGTCTCATAACTCTGTTTCCTGATGCAGTCCATGTTCATTTTATGTATACAATTTATTGTTAGAAACTATTGAGATTTCTCATTGAGTCACAGTAAGTATACTGGAAGTACCTGCACTTGTACCTTTGAGACTTTTTTTTGGCCGAAGATCAAAAGGAAAACAATAGTCCATATTGACCTTTTGCTAATAATCAGGCACCAATTGAAATTAGATAAATATTTTTTGTGAAATGTAAAATTGTATGAATTGAATAATTGATATATTGTAATATAGGATGTTTATTTGCATTGAGGGTGCATTCTATTCACCTGTTTTTTACTTATCTGAATCTATTTGAACTTATTTTAGTTATCAATTAAACTTGGTAGTCCTGATTAACCCTTATCACAATTTATCTGAACTTATTTTTCCTGAACTTATTTTATCTTAACTTATTAAGCCTGAAATAAGTGGAAATAAGGTGAACAATACAGAGCCTGATTCTGAGCCAGAACGCCTGAAATACAATTATTAATTAATCACTAATTTTTATGTAAAATTATGTACTGTAAGGTAACAGTTCATAAAATTCAAAGTATACATCTTTCTATCTAGCAGATTGAACCACAAGATGTGTATCCAAGCATAATCTCTTCTCTTCTAAATACGTGTGCACTAAGCCACTGTTCTATATTTTCCTGAGCATGTTGCTTGGCTGTTTGTCTTGTCCATGGCTTTGAAGCTTTTGCTAAGCATTAGCGCGACAAGTTTGATCGAGCAACATGGCTGTGAGAACTAATAATCTAAATAATATGGGCACTTTTTTTTTTGAATAAATATATGAGATCTTGGTTCTTAGGCTTTAGCAAGTCTGTGAAACCAAATATCATCTACAGTAACTCGGTAAGCTCATAATGCACATTTTAAAAAGGAAAAAAAAAACGTATGTTAACAACTTAAAGTACAGAGATCACATTATTATAAGATTGTATTAATATTCTTTTTTACAGAGTATTTATTATTTTAACAGAAGATTGTATTGATTATAACAAGGTTCCAATTTAATTGTAATTATGTTATATTGGTTATATAAGCAAAACCTACTGCTTCCTTACAACAATGTCGTTGTAGTATAGTGGTAAGTATTCCCGCTTGTCACGCGGGTGACCTGGTCTCGATCCCTGGCAACGGCGTAATTATTTTTAATCTATCTCATTGTTGAGTTTACAAATAATAAAAACAATCTAATTAACTCCTTGAACAGTTTTGTTAATTTAAGAAATACAATGAATAATAAAGCCGGGTTTGATCCCGGCAGCAACAACGTAAATCAAGAAGTGGAAAAATAAAGGGAAGCATAAAGGAGATGATTCCAAGTATCAGGCACACCAGGAAGACACCAATGACTACAATCAGGAAGTCTATGTCTACGAATTCCGTAAACTCCAGGATGTCCATCTCTTCTTAATTGAGAAAGTGGTGTTACTCTTAACAATTCTACTGGCTTTTCCATTTTCTTAATCACCTTTTCTACTATCCTGTCTGCTGGGTGTTCTTCAACTACTCCATTGTTTGTTGCTCCGAGTAACGGTCGCTTTACTCCTATACATGTTCTTGCATTTGGAGCTGTCCAGTTAAGGGCACTGCAACACATACAATACAACTATGATCAACATGTATAAAGGTATATGTTGCGTAATTCAATAGTTAGATAGAAAGTCTAATAAAAGCTGAGTTTGCAAGAGAAATTGTCTTACTTCATATGATCAGGGGAGACTCCTTGAAAAAACACCCTGATATCTGAAGAGCTCAAATGTAAGTCTACCCATCTAGTCCATGTCTTCAATCCCTTTTCGTATGCAACGAGTCGGTCCATGTCTTTATACAACTTATTCCCATCTTCAATGAAATCCCACCTGTTTTTTTATCCAAACATACAAATTACTTAGTTGAATGCTAACATTAAAGTGTTGTGCAATACATTAGCAACCAAATTTGATTCAATTATCTCATAATTTTAGGGATATTTGATATGATGATAACAAATACAAACAACTTACCTCAGAAGCTGCTTCAATGGGAGATACAAGAACTAGATTCAACGGAGAACGGCAACTGCGCTTCAATGGAGAACGTTGAATGCGCTTCAACAGAGCAATTCAATGGGTTGGAGTGTTGGACGCCTTGGATCCCTATTAAAAGCCATGACCCATGACCCGCCACAATTATTAATGGGTTAGATCCGTCTAATAAATAAATGGCTGAGTCTTTATACGATGGTCCAATTAAGGGGATGGGCAGAATTTTTAAGGATTTAGAGTAAATCTGTTTTAAAAAGTACGGAGTATTAGTTTATCTTAACGCTTTCATTTCTCAAATACTATCTTCACACACCAAAGCTTGTATAATTTGTTTGTAAGTTTTTTTTGTTTTTTTAATTTTGAAAACGGCTGAAATTACATTAATTAAACTGAGTTTACAACAAACAAAAGGAAAGTATGGTAACATAAGTGAATTACATGTTATCATGTCTTAAATGTGGTTAGGATGAGTTTTCCTAAAAAAAATGTGGTTAGGATGACTCTTTTGTCGTGGCCATTATGACAAATTAATTGTGTCGTGTGAAGTGTGAACTATGCAATTGTATAGGTAGTGTTACCTGTGCGGTTTTAGCATTAGCTGACGGTCACTTACATTTTATTATAAATACAGTTGCAGATTAGCAAGTGTAAAATTGTATGAGTTAGTTAATTATATGAGTTGGAAATTGATCTGTGTAAAACAGAAAATTATTAGTTAATAACTTTAGAAGTGACAACTTTACTTAAACCCATCTAGATCAACTGAAGAAATTTCCAAAATGCAAGGAGGGATTACATCACTCCACACCCATTGGCCAAACTCACATGGTTGAAAGTAAGTCTTTATGTGCTACATTATTACCCCATTGCCTTACAAAAGACCATAAATCACTAGTAAAATTAGACAAAAAATTAATCTAGAATATCCTTTATAATCAGATGAAAGGAACTGGAGTCATACAAACGCTTCCTCATTGCCTCAATCACCACCAGATTATCACTCTCGATCCTAATGCAGCTCATACCCTTGTGTATGTCTCGCAATCTTCATGCCCTAAAATACCGCTTTCACCTCTGCAATCTTAGTCTCTCATTTTTCACTCCACTACACCGTAGCTCCCCAAAGCACCACCCCCTCACTATTCCTGCAGACTGCACCCAACCCCATCCCCACCTCCCCCAAAACACCAGCATCAATAATAATTTTAACCACAGCAGATGCCGGAGGAGACCTGCCCACAGAGACACTCTTTCCACCCCTCCATTCCCCATGTTATTCAACTTTCCCACCTTTAATCTTCAAATCATAGGCAACAATTTGCTCAACATTCGGATTTTCACCCTCAATCATCCATTTGTTCCTTGCGCCCCACATAGCCCAACACATGGTAATTAAAGTCATCATATCCTCTCCAAAATTACCCAAACAATGTTCCCACCAGTCACCCATACTACAAAGAGAGTGAGACAAAACCATAAAATAATTGCACTTACTCCAAAATCCATTATTCTACTCTGTGGCAAACACCACAAGCTAGTAGCCAAGGCACAAATTAGCTACAAAAAAAATTAGCTTTAAAATCTTATGTGGCCAAAAAAACTAATTTGCTAATTAGCTTACCATTGAAGTTACTCTAATACTTCATCTGTTCCTTTTATTAGATACATTTTGACTTTACACCCTAGTGTCCCAACCAGTCCATCAAACACCCACCCAAACCCTAATTCTAACTCTCGAACCCCACTTATTTGACGAACTCCCACCCAAACCCCAACTCTTACTCTCAAACCCCAATTATGTGGCGAACTCTCACCTATCCCTAACCTAGCCGATCGATCGAACCCACACAACTCCCACCCACCCTAGTCGGCACTAACCTATGACCACCCAACCCTCTACACCAACCCCGACACCCCAATCTTTTTAAAATTTATCATAGTTAAAAATAAAAATAATTTTTTATATTTAAAATTAATATTAAGATATATTTTATTTTTAATTAAGTCAATTCTTATTTAATTGAGAGTTAATTGTAGTATAAGTCAATTAATGACTTGTATGATCGGTCACAAGTCAAATCTAGTACTTAAATTATTAGGGAAATTCTACATGGCGGTCTCATGAATTCAACTTTTCTACGTGGAAGACGAACTCTTATCCAACTCTTTTAAGTGGCACCAAGGTTTAGAAAAATTAACCATAGTGACCTTTTTTAGGTTTATGGCTAATTTGATTTTTTTTTTATTAAAAATTATTTAAATTATATTTTAAAATAATAAATTTAAAAAAAAAAAAAATTCCCGCCACCTATCCCCACCGTCAAACCCTAACCTCACCCCTAGCCTCACCGGAAACCGACCAACCACCCCTCTTACCCATCGAAACCGAACGGCTGGATCTGTACACCACCTTTAACCCATCCCCGACCTCCAAAACCACCAACCCAGCCAACCTTGACCCCCAAAACCACCTAAAGTCACCGTGCGCGCTCGTCGGACTTGTTGGTGGTTTTTGGGATCGGGGTGGCTGGGTAGGCGGTTACGGGAGTCAGGGCTAGGTTAGTTGGCCTTTTAAAAGGCTGGCTGACGAGTTTTGGTGGTCAAGGGGTGCGGCCGGCCAATTTTCGTCGAATTTAAGGTTTCGCGGTGAGGGTGGCGGTGACTTCGTAGTTGTTTTGGGGATCGGGGTCCTCTTTCATCTTGGGGATTTCAATCTGTTGGAGGTGCTGGTGAGAACCTTGTCTAAATTTTGAAGGTTATGAGGGGAGTGTGTAGATCGTCCTCCTCTGTCGCCATTGCCCACCTTTGTGTGGAAGGTTTGTGTTTATTCAAAGGGTCTCCCCGTCGGTGAAACAAGGTCTAAAGACTAGGCCTAACGCCGCTGTCATAAAGGTCATCGGTATTTTTGACCATGACGGAAATGGTAAAGTTAGGGTTAGGGTTTCGTGGGTCCTTGCACTGAAGGGCTAGGTCTAACGCCGCCGTCAAGAGTAGTAAGTGACGAAAACGGTGAAGTTAGGGCTATGGTTTTGAGGTTCCTAGTGTAAGTGGTTTCGGGTTGTCGGGTTAGACGGTGCATTCCTTGAGTTTGTTCCCTTTCTTAGTATGTTTGTTCTTAGTAATTATCAGAGTTTACTTGCCTTAGTTTTTGTTATGGTATGTTTTAGCCCCCTTTGGTTGTTTTCCGGCTATTTAGTTGTTTTGGCTATAGTATTTTGGATGGTTGTGTGCAGTGGGAGTTAAGCCCCTTTGTTAAGGACAGTGGGGTGTTTACAGTGGTAAGAGAGGTTACAGGTGCAGTTGTTGGGGTTTGAACAAGAAGTTGGCTATGGCTAAGGTGAAATGTGTAAGTTGTTGGAGTGGTATGGGTTTGGTTTCTCTTCCCTCGGATGTAATGATTTTTTTGGTCATTATTCCTGATCTTTATTATCTGAAGCAAGCGCCCAAACTTTGTTTTGGGGTTTCTCGAGCCTCAACGTTGTCAAAGCTTTCTTGCCAACAAGGAAAGCTATTGATTGGGAGGTCACTAGTTCAAGTGACCCGTTTGATGACCTTACTTGGTGATGAGTTGATTCCGCCTGGTAAGGAAGTGCTAGCCATGGTCAAACAGTTTCGATTCCCTCCGTTGCTCTCTTCTTGGAGTGTAGGATGTTTTTGCTCCTTGGTTTGTAAGAAGTCCCTAATCTGCGACTTATCCGGCCAATTCAAGTTTACTTTCGTCTCTAGTCTAAAAAGTTGTTGTAAAGGCTTTAGTGTTAAAAGCCATATTTTAAGTTTAAGTCCTTGTTTTGTAGATTGTAAACTCTGATTTTATGAATACATTTGCTCTTGTCAAAAAAAAAAAAAAAAAAAAATATCTTCTATATTGATAGCAAATCACAACATCCCATAAGTAACAAACCATCCCCCTAATATATAAATTCAGCTATACAATAAACTTCGACAATATTAGAGCAAGAAATAAAAACTCATTGAACCAACTCTAACACAATCAAATAAATCTCCAAATAGATCAACTATAATCATAAATTTCAGTAAAATGCAACCAAAAATTAGAAATATGGGGATGGAAAAGGGTACCAGCTGTAACGAAACACATGTTAACAAAAAAAAGAGTAACATCCCAACATCCTCTCTAAAGAGAGCTATCACATTCACATTGTCTATATTGCCTTCATAAACTAAATTACTGCAAGATTTAACAAGTAAAACTAATTTAACAAGAATTGAAGTCAGGCTCTGAACTAGAAAAGTATTCTAGGGGACCAAAAGTTTCATTTAAGTTGTGGGGTGCTGACTGTCACGGCTCCCAGCAATTCCCCTATGTTCCCACCCATGACTGGAGTAATGTTAAGCTGCCTCAGAGCTTCAATGGGTTCTCCTTCCCCTCTGTCCCTAAAAATACAACCCTTTATCTCTTTTGGACACAGGGATTTAAAAGAGTATATTATAAATATGGTCAAGTTCGTACTCCGTATATTTTCAATAACACAAGGAGTTAGCAAAGTACGAGTAGTAACTAATCAATGAAGCAAAAACTGATTAACATGGCCCATCTAATTCTGATTTAATCCACCCGATTGTGTATCAGCCTACACACAACTACACAAGTAGTAAGGAACATATCAATTTTACTATTTCGACAACACACAAATTTCACCAGTAGTAATCTTCTATTCAGGGGTATCTTCCCCTATAGTTTTTCCAAGATAAACTGAATTCTGTGTCACCTATACAGCAGTTCCAAGATCTAACTCAAGAATCATGTCCTTACTGATTGATAATTTAGAGATACAGCAGGCTATTAAAAGCATGAACTCAACAACAACAACATACAACAATAAAAAGCAGCAACAAACAACTAAAGCATCAACCATATAAAGAAAAAAAAAGCAATAAAGCAACAGTGGGCATCAGAAAAAGACATCAACAGCAGCAACATTTCAACAGTAGGTACAGGTCAATAGCAAACAACAAAAGCTAGATAGAAGGAATAGAAAATTTTTATGTGACCTGATTAATTGTGGCACCAGATTTAGAAGATTGCCCATTTTGGTCAAACAAGAAGATGTGGCGCACTAGATGCATCCTTTGGAGCCGATGGAATTGCAAAATCAGGAAAGACAAAATTGATCCGAGGGTTAGCATCCCGAAGTTGAGTCAAAATTGCAGTTGTTATGCTTGGTGCAAGTTGTTGTACTAATTGAGATTGCATACTTTCTAAAAATCCTGTCGGGAATACGAAATCTGACTTTTTATCTTTTTTCTTCAAATCTGACTTTTTTACACCTTTTCCTTGTAGGCGTACACGGCTTTTGCGCTTAGGATCTGGAATCACTTCGGAGTAAGGGTCCTTAGAGTTACTACCATCTTCATGTTGGGAAGACTCCAAAGCATCCATTTTAGCCTATTTAAGGAAAATAAAGCCACCTACTTATTATTTATCAAAATTAAACAAATATATCATACAGCTAAAATGTTAACTCACAATATTCTCTTCTATTTTTTCATGGTTGGTAAGGTATTTCCTTCCCACCGTTCTCTTTCTTGACTCCTTATAGACCCTTGCTTGAGAAGGTTCTTGCTTATCAGGATCCTCTTGTTGCTGTGGAAACATAAACACATAAAATTGAAGTGATTATTACAAATAATTAAAGGACAAGGGTGAAAGCCTCATGTAGTGATTGTAAAATAAAGATTATAAAAATAATAAAATTGCCTAGAAATGAGATGAATTATTTACCAACTTATGGCGTAAAATTGCGTAAGAGTTACGGCCCATAGTGTGCATATCATCTAACATTAGGCGATTGTCTTTGTTGATCTTACTGAATTCCTATGTGAAAACACAATCAAGATTTATAGTTTTGAACCACGTAAAATATCGAATAAGTATCTACTTTCTAATATCAATACAATAGGAAAGATGATAGCAAAAATCATGTAAAAGAAACTCTAAAAAACATTGTTGAGAAGATATCCTCTCATGCATGCAAGGAAACAATCAAAGTGTCTCTTCAAATACCAATTCAATGAAAGCTGAGGTGGTCCAGTATGGAATACATGCGTCATAGAGTAACTTCACGTTCTTAATCAAAGAAATTAACATGATTATATTAAAAACAGCTCCTGAAAACAAAGGCGATCATGATAACAAAGGCGATTATAAAAATAGTAAAAGTGACTTTTTTGGTCATGAAACTATGTTAATATTGCACAAAAACAGTTCAAAACCATATACATAATACCTCAGCCACTTTAGAATGCCAATATTGCAAAAGCTCTCTAAATTGAGGTTCTAAAATTGTGTCTGGCTTATGAAACCATCTTAAAGCATCAATGGGATATGCAGAGAAGTAGTTATTCTTAGTAAAGCATTTATGAGCTTTCCAGCTTCCATTGATAGCCTGCATCACCCATTCTCTTCCAGCTTCAGGAACCATATACTTTTCCTAAACAAATCATGAAAATAAAACATTAGTATGTAACATGTAGCATATGGAGGTCCAAGTATTAACGAGGAATTAATTATGTAGAAAATGAAATCCAACAAAATGAATTATATTACTACGTACTTGGACATACTCCCACATTTTGCCAAGTGTGGGTAGACTTGGAAAGTTAATATAATTTAGTGGTGCAAGTTCAGAATCCCTAGCCACAGTACCCAAGAATTGCTTGAACTCCTGAACAATTTCCCGTGTAGGTCCAACTGGTTGGCCCAGTGAGTTTAAAACAATAACTTAACACTCGTCTCTTGTTCGTGCATGAACCTTGGGTTGCATTGTTGGACCTCGATGCCTTTTTCTGTTAGGAGCTTTTTCAGGTTCTGTTTCTGTGTATACATTTGTAAGAAACATGTTATAAGATAGAGGTTGCAAATACATCAACTAAGTACTATAATAACGAAAATGCAAACTGAATGAGGAGGTTCTTGGACACATAAATGCACAAGGAAATAGAAATAAAAAAACCGGAACACAAGGCTTGTGCCCAGCTTGCCCAACAACCACCAAATAAAGGGTAACAAAAAATAGTATTATCTGTGAGTGTTGGGTACATCCAGGAGTGCCCTTGCTATCTGTTTCTGGGTCATGACAATTAAAAGATGGTAGCATTGCTGATAAAGTCATCAAACCCAGCCCCTGATAAGCCATTCATGAGATAAATACTACTATATAGTAAACTAAAGGAAATAATTAAAAAAATATATATAGAGAGTTGTAAATTTATCAATCATTTTACAGTCTTATTCCTCATAAATATAAATTCAATTCCCTTATGTTCCTATTTAGATTCCTACAATTTTTGTTCTGTTTCATAAATACCCATCAAGATTTAAAGCACATAGAGGAAACTAAAAGCTTATATTGAAGTTTTATAAAACCTCCAAATGTATGACAGAGAAATAAAGTGAGAGAACTAACCAAGATGTAAATGAAAGAGGCAACAATAATAGCATATAATATTTTCCAACAAAAAAATCAGCAATAATAGCCCTTAAAATTGGAAGTAACGCAACTATTCCACCCCCAAGCATCAAGCCGCCATTGCTGTTGACTGCCCCAACTTCCTCGTTAAATAGCTAATCAAGTTTCCTGATATCCCATAAATTGCAATCCTCTCGGCCATCTCCACACGTAAATTCCTTTTTAATGCACAATATCGAATGATCTTCCAACACTACTAATGAATAATATGATCAATTATTAATTAAATCCATTTTGATAATTCGAACAAACTTGAAATCATCTCATTAGTCAATTAACCAAAATTCAGATAACACAAATTCAATTCAGGGGCAGCCAAATAACCAAACCTTTAGCGGAAAATTCAAAAAAAAATCCCCATGTAGATGAAAAACACATAAAACAGGAGGAAAAAAGAAAGGAAAAACAGCTAAGGGACTGAACAAGAAGGAGAGGTAGCTGGGGAGGAAATAAGAGAAAAACAATACCTTGCATTCCTTCCCTTCCATACTGAGATAGAACTTCATCTTCTAATTCTTGATCACCCTCATATTCATTACCAACATCATCATCATTCTCATTTAGTGCATCCGCTTCATCATTCTTACTTAGTGCATCCGCTTCATCATTGTCATTCTCATTAAATGCAGCGCCACAAATCCTTGCGTTTCTTGTAAGAGAATCATTCAAAGACTAATTACTTGCTATAAATGCTTCATTATTTTCTTTTTGCTTTTTTCGGAACTCGAGGTACGCTGACATGGAACCAGGAGAACAGAACGCTCGTTTTGATCCCTTCTTTTCTGAGATAACTTGCTGCTTCTTTTGGATGCATTGATCTTGAACTCTAGCAACCTTAAGTGAGTGAATTATCTGAACTTCATCAACTGCATGCTTCTTACGGCTATTCACTTCCACAACATCAGCCATAGTTTTGGGGCAAAGTGATGATTTATTTACTTGCTTTGAAACCTATAAATCAAAAGGAAGATAAAGCATTACTAATTACATGTAAACCATGATAAACAATAAAAACAGTTTGTATAAATGACAAAATAGAAGTGAACAGCTATTTACTGGCTTTTCTTTTTCCAGAAGTGAGATTGTCAGCCATAATGTTATCAGTTTCAACCTCATTTTTCCCATCATATTCTGACGTAGAGTCATCATCCTCATTTTCTGGTGTACAATTCTGCATTGCACTTGGACAAAATAAGACATTTGTTTTTTCTTCAAGTATCTTATTAGCAACAGATGCCGATCCTAGGGCTTCCATTCTTTCTGCATTGAATTTTAGTTTTTGAAGCCGTTGCCGCTCATATTCTGTAAGCTGATTTTTGGAAGCAGAAACTTTGGGTCTACTCCTTTTCATCTGGAAAAAAAAATGGAAGTATGTTAATTTTGTATGTAAATACAATAAACTGAAACGAATTGCAATGTAAAATAAGCTCATTTATAACATATAGTGAAGTATTAAAAAAATGTATGTCAATACCATCTGAAACCTCTCTAGGAGGGATTTGAATAGCATAATGCCACCCTTCTCTATTCAAATCTTCTACATAAAACACTTGATGTGCTTGATTTGCTAAGATAAAAGGTTCCTCTTTAGAAACGGTCTTATTCATATTAACCGTAATGAGCTCATCATCATCCTTTTCTGAGTGAAACCATTGACATCTAAAGACAACACTGAAATGACCATGATAGGATATCTCAATGATTTCAGTTATTGAACCATAATAATTAACATTTTCCACAACAGGATTTTGATCTTTGGAGCTTGCAAAGCTATGTGTAGTGGCTGTAAGAGTGACACCATTGTTTTGAGTTATGCAGTTTGCATCTCGCTTCATGGTATGAAACCTATAATCGTTAACTGAGTACCCTGTGTGCTTTTTGGCAACGTGAGAGGGACCTTTTGATAACCACAAAATATGGTCCTGGATATTATCATGGCCATTTTAAGAATCAAATCAACTTTATCCCTAAACCAATCCATGAAATCCTTACTATGGTCTTGAGCACTATTCCATTTTCTTTTCCTTTTAGCACTTACACAAATCTTGCGCTCACTGTAAAAATAAAATATTTATCTTACTAAGGCGCCAGAGTTAGAATGAAGACATTTAAAAAATAATATTAATAATAATAAACCTATATTATGGTTACAAATCTTACCTTATATATTTCTCAACTTCCTCACAATCACAATTGAACAAGACATAATGATGCGCTTATGCCGATGTAATGCGATCAAGTATGTGTCCACGATTTTTTTTCCTTTGAGGTCCTTCCTTTCCCTTTAATAGGAAGTCCTACCTTAGGGAAAAATGATTTTGAGGTACCACACTCATTAACTTCGGGTGTGGCTTTGCTTGATCGTTTCAAAAATCTAGCTATGAAAGCAACACATTCTTTAGCTTGGTATCCTTCTGCCATTGAGCCTTCGGCCGAGCCTTGTTTCGAACATCTTGTTTCATTTCATGAAGATTCCTCTCAATTCTATACATACACCTTGAACTCACAGGTCCACCCAACCTAATTTGGTCTACTAAGTGTATGGGTAAATGTTCCATTATATCAAAAAAAGCAGGTGGAAAAATCCTCTCAAGTAGGCATAGAGTTTCAACTATCTCGGATTGCAATTTTCCAAGACCTCAAGGATCAATAGTTTTACTCCATATACCTTTGAAAAAAGCACAAAGTCTTATCAAAGGACTAGAACATCTTTGGGTAATTTTGTCTTCACAGCAATTGGAAGAAGATAATTCATCATAAAATGAGCATCATGGCTTTTGTAGCCTGCTATTTTCCTTTCTCCAACTTGCACACAACGACTAAGGTTGGAAGCATAACCTTGAGGAAGCTTAGCATTTTTTATAACCTGGAAGAACTTACGGTTTTGCTCCAATGACATCCAAAAGCGAGATCTTGGAAATTCTTCACTACCCTCTTCCAATTCTGTTGGTTGGAGCTCTGGCATCAGATTAAGTTCTACCAAATCTCGACAAGCACTCACATTATCCTTGGTCTTCTGAGAAATGTCTAATAACGTCGCAATGACATTATCAAAGACATTTTTCTCAATATGCATTACATCAAGATTATGGCCATTAGAGCAATGCTTCCAATATGGCAACTCAAAAAATATGGGTTTCTTTCTCCAAGGAGTCGGATCATCCACATCACGCCTTGGTTTCTTTTGCTTCTTTCCAAATGCATTTGGAAAATCACGCAACATATTCTCAATATCAATTCCATTCAATGGAATAGGTTGACATCTTTCCTCAAGTTCTCCGTCAAAATTCCTCTTATCATGACGCCAAGGGTGAGATGGATCCAAAAATTTACGATTTGACCTATACACATTCTTACCACTACAAGGCAACCACTTGGAATCTGTTTCGTAATGACATTCAGGGCATGCCAAGTATCCTTTTGTGCTCCACCCAGACAACATTGCATAACCCGAAAAATCACTCACGGTAGTCATCAATGCTACATGCATGTCAAACCTTTGATTAGTCGAAGCATCATAAGTTTCCAACCCAAACTCCCACAAATCCTTCAAGTCCTTGATAAGTGGCTACAAATATATGTCAATGTCATTGCCAGGGGAATACGGACCGGGAATTAGTAAGGCTAGCATCAAATACTCGGGCTTCATAATCTTCCAAGGAGGCAAGTTATAATTAATCAACATAACTGGCCATGTACTATGGGCAATGCTCATTGAGTTGAACGGGCTAAATCCATCTGTGGCTAACCCAAGCCTCACATTGCGTGGGTCATCAGCAAACTTTGGATATAAAGAATCAAATTCCTTCCAAGCTTGACCATCAACTGGATGATGTAAAAGATAATCATTTTCACACCCATCAGCATGCCAAGTCATGTATCTCGCCGTCTCTTGACACATAAATAGCCGTTGAAGCCTTTTCTTTATTGGAAAGTACCTAAGAATCTTTTGGGGAATCCTATAGGTCTATCCATTTTCATTTTGTATGTCATTCTCTGTGTCATTTGATTTCCATCTTGGCGTCTCAAAAACATGGCAACTTGTTGCATTTTCATGCTCTTCCTAGTATATCATGCAATCATTTGGGCATGCATCTTTCTTAGTGTAATCCAACCCCAACACTTTCAAAACACTTTTTGCTTCATTAAAAGAAGCTGGCAGTTTTACATCAGGTAAGACCTCCCTTATAAGCTCTAATATATCTCCAAAAGCAGCATTACTTAGCTTATGATCACACTTCAAAATAAAAGTCGGATCATGAAGTAAAGTTTTGAATGATTTTTACAACCGACATACAAATCTTCCTGGCCCTTTTCAACTAACTTAAAAAACTTTTTTGCCTCGCCATTTGGCCCATTTCTAAAAGCATCACGTGCATCATGCAACAACCCTACTATGTCATCATTAAAATCATTTGGGTTTGACCCTTCATCATTATCCAAAATAGTTTGTTCCCTTTCAATGCTGATCCCTAACTCTGATAACTTATCCGTTCGAGGAACAAAACCATTACAAATAAGGTGATCTCTCACAACACTTTCATGACGCCAAAAACGATAATGACAACTTTCACAAGGACAACAAATTTGATTTCCTTGAGACTTAGAAGCAAAAGCCTTTTGTACATATTCATCTACTCCCCGCTCATATTCATCACTCCATTTGGCAAACATCCACCACTCTTTAGTTCCACTATCCATACCTTAGGATAAGAATTAAGAGGGTTACTTTAATTAATTTTTACTGTAAAAACATTTAATCAATTCACTAAGAAAAAAGAGAGTTACTTTAATCAATTAGAAAGAACTGACAATAAAATCTGCTTTACAACCACTAGGAAGAAAGAGAACTACTCTAATAATCAGAATACTTAAAACTAGTGTATTTCTATTGTTAAGGACAACTTTATCAAGTGTAATAAGCAAGCGGCATCAAAGTTGTATTTATACAAATTTATGACCCACTTTATATTAATCTAGTAACAATGAAAAATAAATGAGATGTTAAAAAAAGGCAAGTGTAATTAGCAAGGAGAGTTAAAAAGCCTAAAACTAATAATATTAAGGGAGAACCCATATCAAAGTATAATCATGCTTCTAGTGTTTTAAGAGCCACCATCAAATATCCAATACAAATCAAGATAAAGCATATTTGCTGAAACTGCTTGCCTCAAACCCTTCTCATATGAATTATGTATTCAGACCCAGACTTCTAAGCCTCTTTTAAAGCCCTCAATGCAGCTATTAGTCACACACACACAAACAATGATACACATCTCAAAGATTGAATAATAGCAATTTCTAATAATTTATGTTAAATCTAAAGGCTTTGGGTGACTTCTTTAACTAAATAGTAAATAGGAGAGCACATTGGAGTAAAAATGCCTAACCCATCAATGTCTAATCCATATACCTACAACCTAATCGGCCAAGTTTCATGTACTTAAATAGAAAATGCATGAGTGCGGACAAATATGTTAAACAATCCACCTTATGCAAGCTTTAAATAAAACAAAACTGTCTAATAAGACTACACCACACATAAAACACAAATACATTCTTCTCAATTACAGGATTCCACACAGTCCATAAGGCATACATCACCTAAGCTACTCATGGAGATCAATGTAAACATAAACAATAAACAGAACAACCTGTACAACCAGTTCCCACTCAAGAGCACTCTTCCCATAAGGGGGCAGCAGCAAAAGGGGTGCAACAGAAGGGAGGGAGCAGGAGGGTAGTGATGACAGCACGAGAGTAGCAAAAGGAGGGCAGCAAAAATAAGGAGTAGGAAAAAGGGGGCAGCATATAATTTAAAGTTGTAATTAGTGTCCAGTTTGCTAGTGAGTCCATTCAAGAAGCAGGGAGCATTAGGGAGAAATTAAAGCTAAAAGTGCAAACCGAATTTTAAATTTCCTACTGCATAGTGCATACTGAGCTGCATGAAGGTGAAAAAACTTGATTTTAAGAAAGGGTTGTGCGAATTTAATTTGAGTAAGTACTAACTTGTTGAAGTTTAACATTGCAAGCTCAATTAACTTAGCAAAATTAAGCTTTTGATAAAGCTCATAAATATGTTTGAGCTTGCCTTATGTATAAGCAAACATAGTTATTAAACACCTTATGTTCTTCAAAAAGATATGGTATTTTACTGCGTAAAAAGTCATGGATAACCAACAAAGAAATTATCACAAGTCTTTATTTAATTTTTCACCAGTTGAGTGGAAAGAAAGCTGGATAATAAAAACATGGCACTAAATACAAAGGAAATAACAAAAGAAAGTTTCTTGAGATTGCTTAGTTGCTGGTACAAGGAATGGGTATTGTCTAGGATTCATAAATAAATATACTCATGTGAAATAAAGCATATACACAAAATACAGCCATAAAAGGTAAATGACTACATGTAGATGGACATATATGTGTGTTCTGTATTTGATTGTAATAAAACAGTTCCAGTTTGATCAAGTCCAGTATATGCAGTGCTAGTCATCATATCCCATCAGGATTCAGAGCTACAAATTCTGAAAGCATAAACACATTTAAACCAATCCCAAAGCAGCTAGCTAATGAGCCATATACAACAACGCACATAAACACATGCAATTATGAAAAAAGAAATTTCGGCCTCCAATTATCAAAAATAAATAGTCAAAAACCGAAATTTACATACATATACATACATAAGAGAGAAACAGGGAAAAAAGTTCACACAAATAATTCACAGCTCACAAAAATGGA
This sequence comes from Chenopodium quinoa, assembly GCF_001683475.1. NCBI lineage: Eukaryota > Viridiplantae > Streptophyta > Magnoliopsida > Caryophyllales > Amaranthaceae > Chenopodium > Chenopodium quinoa. The sequence goes on along the minus strand of NW_018743014.1, from coordinate 107,084 downwards.
TATAGCAATTAGAAAAAGGTAATAAACAAAACAGCATAATCATCATAGCTGACACAAAGAGTAATAAACTTGGATCTCTAAAGTCTTACCCCATGGATGAACCAAATCAGCCACCCCAAATCAATATATCTTCTTGTCCATTTATATGAAATTCCCCCCAAAAAACCCCATTAGACTACTCATATACAATATTCAGTACTGCTAGGTTTAAAAAATAATAAAATAAAACAAATCAATATTGCTAAACAAAACCCATTAGCCGTTTAATTCCAAGAGTTACCAGAGCAGAAACTTCATCTTCCATGGCATCAAATACAAATTCCCAAACACAAAAGCAAAAACTTCAAATTTAATTCTCAAAAACAAAAATTCGTTGTATACCTTGAACAGAATTTCGAGCAATCAGCTCAAGGAAGGGACATGCAAGAATGAAATTGAGACCGCCTGTGCCGCTATCAGCCACCACCGCCTGACTGCCGCTATCAGCCACCACCTCCTGACTGCCGCCTTCGTCTACTTCCTTAGATTTATTTGCTTATTTTCCTCTTAGAATTTTTGAGTGATTTTTTTTTCGTGATTTTCACCTTAGAATTTCGAAGTAATTCTGGAGTTGAAGCAAATATGTGAATGTGAGAAGATGGGGAAAATGGAGAATTGGGGGAAATGGAGAAAATGGGTGAAGTGAGAATGGGTTAATTGGGTGATCAGTAGATAGTACTTCAGTGACACAGTTCTCCCGGTGCGGGCCTTTGTATGTGACTAGGGTAAAGCCACGCGAGTGCTCACTTGTTTTAGTACCCCGTAGCGACCAACCACATTTCTTTTTGCAGCACAGATGAAGGACATTCTCATTCAAGGTCACTGTGGTGTAGAATTGATTCCTCTGTATAGAATAAATCTTCACCATTTCTTAAAGCATTTTCTTACTTTCAAAAAACATGCCCTTCTCAAATTCTCCCCCGGGAACAAACGATGTATGGCTACCCGATTCGGCCCAACACTGATCAACTTTATAGTTCTCGTTTATCTGACTGAACCAAGGTATGAGAGTTCTAACTATGGCCTCACCAACTTCCATGTGTGCAGGTTCAACATCCATGTTGTTAAGTCCATCTTCCTCCTCTCAACTCTCGGCCTCATCATTTGTTTCTGCATACACATCATACACAAACAATTCGTTATTCACAATATTTTCAAGATGATGTAGCATAGGTTGAGACGGTGATGCTTGAACATCATCTTACATAGGTGAATAACTATGCAATTGCATCTGTGAAGGTAGGACGGTATTTGATGTCAAAGGACCAGGTTTGCCGGACATTGCCACAGATGCCCCCCCATGTACAGGTGAAGCTATATGAGAACTAAACGGCATGTGAAATTGATCGTCATGCAACATTCTACCGAAAGATCCCATCCCATATTCATTTGATGGAATGTCGTATGACGGAATTTGCAAGGACTCTGTTTTGTAACCGGAAATATATGTAGCTTGTTGTTCTGGCCGAGTACTTTGTTGGGTATATATAGGCACCATTTCTACATATATCTTAGTGGGAACACCCTTCATTGCAACGACGCTCCTCAAAGCTATCAAATGTTTATCCGTAGAAACAGGTAACACTTGAACCTCATTGACAGTCTCAAACCTCATTTTAATGTTTAGTTGAACATTCATTGGGTTTGAACCAATACTACTATGAACCTCGTTTATCAAATCATTGAAAGTCATGTCCGGTTCAAGTGTTAGTGGTTCCATATTTCCTCCATTATACACGACATTTGGTCCAACAAACAGAATTTCACCTCCCCACCGGCATAACAAAACTACATTTTGTGCAGCCATATTCTACATAACAACCAAAATACATTTTAAGATAATTGAAATCTAGAGCGAGGTAAAAAAAAAACCTAATTGAACCATACATAGCTTCAATAGTGGATAGTGATATTACAATTCAAGAAGGACCTACATGTCTAGCCAATATGACAACAATAAAACAAGGCCATCTTTACTGCCAAATTTCACATAAATGTACCACATTACCATCAACAATTTCATCAACAATTTACCACATTACCATCAATAATTATCAACAATTTACCACATTTTCATTAATAATTAGCAACAATTTCATACAATTTACAACAATTTGCTACAATTTACAACAATTAACCACAATTAAGATCAATTATCAACATTATACTAATATGAATTTAGGGTTTACCACAAAATTGAGTGAGTGAGTGTGAGAGAGTGGGTGTGACGGAAGGCAGCAGCAACAGCGACTTGCGGCAGCAGTAACAGCGACCGGCGGCAGCAGCGGAGACGGCAGCGGCAGCATGAATGCAGCTGTTGAGAGTGAAAGTGTATGGGATCTCCGTTAGTGAGAGAGATAGTGAAAGTGTGAGAATTTGAGTGAAGTGAGCCTGCGAATTCGATTCTGGGAAGATAATACCCAAGAAACGCTGAATGAGAACGACACTTTTTTTTGTTTTTTAAATCAGAAATTACAAAAATTAAAAAAAAAAAAAACAAATACGTTAAAACGCTACTGTATTTGAATTATTTTTTTTTTATTATTTTATTTTTTAAAAACAGAAATTACGAAATGTTTAAAAAAAAAGTAAAACATGTAAAACGTTGACTGAGGCAGCGTTTTATACTTTGTTTTTTTTTAAAAAAATCAGGGATAAAACACTGACTCGATCAGCGTTTTACCCCAGAAGCTTAGTTTGGTAAATAGTTGGCCATGCGTCTTCTTTGGTAATTAGTTTGTGAAATTGACTTACTTTGGAAAATTGTCCTCAATAAATATACTTCCTCCGTTTTTTTACACCACACTTTTTTTACGGTTCCCCATACAATTTAGTGGGTGAGTGATTAAGTAGGTTGAGGGGTATATCTTAAGATATAATTAGTAAACTAATTAGTCTACTCCAACCACCACTACACCACCACCGACACCACCACAGCACCACCACCACCATCGAATCAACCAACACCACCACAGCACCACCACCAGCATCGAATCCACCAACACCACCATAGCACCATCGCCACCACCATTGGATCTACTGACACCACCCCACCACCAAGAAAAACATAGGAAACACCCTTAATCCAAAATAACCACTACCACAACCACAAACCAAAAATTCAAGCACAACCACAAACCCAAACCCAACCACAACCATAACCACAACCACAATCACAGAAAAGTCAATGGTGGTAAGAGAGGGGAGTCGTGAATAGGCGAAAACTTGGGGAGTGTGGCGGCGGTTTTTGCTGGAAGAGGGAGTATGGTGGCGGCGGTCTTTGCTGGAAGAGGGAAAGTGTGGTGGTTGTGGTGGATAAGAAGTGAGAGGATGAGGAGTTGATGAGGAGAGAGAGAGGGTGGTGATATGGTTGCTGAAATGTTGAGGAGAGAGAGGGGGGTGGTTAAGGAATGAAGGATAGTGTGAGATTATAATATCACAATTTAAAAGATTCATCAAAAGAAATCTCTCCATCATTTATCAAAGGCATATTAACATATATAAGTATACGTAATGCTCTGTAGTTTTGCTCCATTGTTTGATTTGAGATTTAATCTGAATGATTAATCATGAAGCCTAATCACATCGTCTACTCATTTTTAGTGTAACCTCTATGCATCAAAGCCTCTACAAAGCCTCTATTTATTTTATGGTTGATCATACAAGGCCTCTATGCATCTACAGAGTATTATGTAGTTGTAGAAAATGATAGACATTTTTTTTGGCTATTTTCAATTTTGCTACCACTAAAACACATGTGTTTCACTTTTGCTACCCCTTTAAAATTTTATTTTATTTTGCTACCACCTAAAAGCACATTTGTTAAAATTTGCTACCAGTTAACGGAATTTGTTACTATTGCCGTTTGTGGGCCCCACTTCAACCCTACCTCTCTCTCCCAGCCACCAATCATTGCTCCACCTCCTCGTCAGCCACCCCTCCCCCATCTCTGTGCCGGCTGACGGAGCCAAACCATCCCCCGGCGCCGGCGACCCACGCTGCCCACCTCTCTCCCCTTTCCCCCACCCTCGCTGCCCACCTCTCTCCCTTTTCCCACTCTCGGCACCGGAACTTGCTCAATCTTAAGTGAAAATGCAGGAAAACTTGCAACCTGATTTGAGAGCCATTGTTTCCAGTAATTGGAGCAGGAGTAGGAGAGAACAATACAACCAAATTCGACCTAACAGCCCCTAACAAATCAGAATCATTAAAACAATCAGACAACTCCCAACCATAATCATGAATTGCGCAATCGAGCTCGATGAATGCGAACCCCTCAAAACCGAACCACAAATCGAACCATCCACCAAATTACAAGCCAAATCAAGGTTTTGAGAAAGTGAAATTAGGAATTCTTTGGGTTTTAGAGTAGTTAATTGAATTGATGCCGGCCCTTTTTGGCCGGAAATTCGCCGGAATTTGAAGGTTTTGGGGGTTGAAATGGCAGAGAATCGGGGATGAAATTAGGAATTTTGTTCTCAATTGTGGGGTCGCCGGTAGCCGGCGCGGGCATAGGGGAGGGGTGGCTGACGGGGAGGGGGAGCAATGATTGATGGCTGGGGAAGGAGGAGAGAGAGGCAGGGTTGAAGTGGGGAAGGAGGAGCAGTGGCTGGGTTGTTGGGGTTTCGAAGGGGTCACCGGAGATCGAAAAGGTTTAGGGTGGCCGAAAAGGGTAAGGGAAAGGGAGGGGGGTCCAATTTCGGTGGGGGAATGGGGAGGGGGGCCGATTCCGGTGGGGCGAATGGGCCGCCGACAGGGGGGAGGGTGGCTGACGGGAGAAGGGGCAGTTGAGGGTGGCTGTTTTTTTTTTTTTTTTTTTTTTTTTTTTTTTTTTTTTTTTTTTTTTAAAAAAAAACATTTTAATTTTTTTTTTTTTTTGAATAAACTTAACGGAACCCTAACGGATTCCGTTAAGTAGTAGTGAAATTTAAATAATGTGATTTTAGGTGGTAGTAAAATAAAAAATAAAATTTGAGGGGTAGCAAAATTGAAAACGATGTGTTTTTGTGGTATCAAAAGTCAAAATTTCCTTATTATTATATACTACTGCTGTTGATTTTTCTGCTCTTAAATTATTATTATTATTATTATTATTTTTCATTCATTATACTTGCAAGTTACTAGGGCCTGTGGCGGAGCCACCCTTGTGCACGGTAAGCCCAGCACAAAAAAAATAGCAAATTAATAACACGCTCAGTTGCTCAGTAAGAAAACATGCTCCCATTTTTCTCTCTCTTCGAATAACCAAGTTCTGCCGCCGCTTGTCTTCCATTCCGACCCACCGCCCCTCCAGCCTCCGCACTCTAGGTCCGAGTTTCGTACCAACCGGCAGCCGCATCTTTCAATATTCAGGTAACTCAATTTCTTATTGAATTTTAAATGTTTTAATTTCTTATCCAACCACCACACACATGCAAGCTCTTCAACGTTTGCTTAGATATTTGCATGGTATTGCCAACATGGGAATATTACTTCATAAAAACTCACCTTTATCCCTTCATGCCTATTGGGACGCGGACTGGGCTAGAGACAAGGATGATTACATCTCCACCACAGCATATATTGTTTACCTTGGCAAAAACCCGATATCATGGTGTTCAAGAAAGCAGCGCACACGAGCCCGTTCCTCCATTGAAGCGAAATACAGGGCTGTGACAAGTGCTACGACTGAATTGCTATGGGTACAAAATTTGTTCAAAGAGCTTCAAGTCATCCTACCTCTCCAGCCAGTAGTGTATTGTGATAACGCAGGCGCAACTTATGTAAGTGCAAACCCGGTTTTTCACTCCAAAATGAAGCATTTAGCATTGGATTATCACTTTGTTCGGGAAAATGTTCAAGGTGGTAATTTACGGGTCTCCTACATTTCTACCAACGATCAACTAGCTGATGCTCTTACTAAGCCACTTCCACGTCACACATTCACTTCTCTGGTTTCCAAAATTGGTCTTTCCTCGTGGTCGCCTATTTTGAGGGGGCGTGTCTAGGGGTGTGCATAAACAGGACCGGACCTGAAAACCGACCTGAACCGGACCTGTTGGGACCGGACCTGTAGAATCAGGTCCGTTCCCGGTCCTTGAAATTCAAGGTTTCCGGTTCAGGTCCAAAACCGGGGTTTTCAGGTCCGGACCTGAAACCCGGTAAATTTTTTTTTTTAAATACAGAAAAAAATTCAAAAATCAAAATAGGTCTATTCAGGTCCATATACAGGTCTATGCAACAGGTCTAAAAATAAAAATAAAAAAAATTGATTGATATTTTGGGATTGTATGTAATTATTAAATTATGCAACAACCAACAGGTCTAAAAATCACAAAACTGGTCCATATACAGGTCCATATACAGGTCCAACAGGTTATTTATTAAAAAAAACGAAAAAAACTAATAAAACAGGTCTATTCAGGTCCAAATATCTAATTTTGTTGAAGTATGGATCAATTGCTCTGATTCCATCCTGTACACATAAGTTAAAAACATGGCAAACACATCTAATATGGAGTGCGTCACCGTCTAAATTACATTGGTAAAATTTTGTTTAACATAATTAGCATAATATGTCATTGAGGTTGCGTTGTCAAATGTCATTGACATGATTTTTTCTCCAAGGTTATATTCATTTATTGCTCCCATTAAGTGGTGAGCAATGTTAATACCGGTGTGGGGGTATTCAAGCATTTTAAAATGAATAATTCGTTTTTGCAACAACCATTGATCATTTACCCAATGGAAAGTCAAACATAAATACTATCCCAAGAATCGGCGGTTAAAGACACTCTACAATTAAGGTTACTCAATTCGTCTTGTAACCTAATTTTGTACTCTTGGAAATTTTTCATGGCGGCGGAACGAACGATTTTCCTAGAGATTTTTTTATGTTGGGGTTGTAATGTTTTGTTAATGTAAGTGTTAAATGGGTCACTTTCGGAGAAAAGAAAAGGTTATTCGGCGTGTACTATCATTTTCCCTAGTTTTTCCCTATCCCTTTCATAGTTGTAGGTAAAGCCGTGTGGATGGAATTGGAAAATTCTTGGCTGGGTTAGAGCACTAGCTGGTTTTGCACAACTTTTCATGTGTCTACTTAAATGTCCCGTCCCGGACTTGGATTGTGTCAAGTATATATTACCACATGTGTTACATTTTTCTTTTTTTTTTGTTCTTTATTTCGCAAAAAATAATTCCAAACATCACTTTTACGGCTTTTAATATGAACCATTTTACTTTCGGTTAACCATTTGTCTTGTGTGTTTTGGGGTTGGGTATTTGTAGTTTTGTGAGTTTGTTGGTTAGCAGTAGAACCGGAAGCATTAGGGGTATCTTGTGGGCTACCTTGGCTAGAATAAAAACTTTGTGGGTCAAAGTGATTTGTTAAACATCGCCCACAAATTACTACATAAAGCCCACAAAATTCACTTGACTTGACAATATTGCCCTTGACCTAAAAAAAAACACTCACACTTTCATCACTCACACTCTCATCGCTCATCTTCTTTCAACCTCTCTAAAAAAAAAAATTTCAAACAACGGCAATGTCGAGGCGGCAAGGCAAGGAATTGGCGGCGGCGGCGGAGGGAAGGAGGTCCCAAGGAGGCAAGGTACAATTTGTAAAAAAAAAAAAAAAAAAAAAGGGGAAAACTGCCGTGACGGAGGTGGGGCGCCCTGGCTGGACGCCCAGCCAGCGGTGGTGGCGCCAGCTGCAGACGCCGCCACCAGTAGGCTGGCGCCTGGGCTGGACGCCATAGCCACGGCTGTGGCGTTTATACAGGGCGCCGCTGCCGTGGCTGTGGCGTCCAGCCCAGGCACCAGCCCACTGGTGGCGACGTCTGCAGCTGGCGCCACCACCGCTGGCTGGGCGTCCAGCCAGGGCGCCCCCCCCCCTTTTTTTTTATATTTCTATTAAAATATTGTTTTAATTTTTTTTTTGTGTAATATCTTTTTCAATTGTTTTTATATTTTGTTGTTTATTTTTATAAATTTTTTCAATTTTATTGTATTTTTTCTATGTTTATATTTTGTTTACAATTATTTGTTTGTTTTTTTTGTACATTTTTATTTTTATTCTCTATTTCGATTTGTTTTTTTATTTTTTTTGTGACTTTGATATTGTTTTTGGTTAGTTAAATTATTTTAAATTTTATTATTGATATTGTTTTTGGTTAGTTAATTTATTTTAATTGGGAATGAATTATTTATGTTTATATATATTCTTCTGTGTTGGTTTTATTTCCTTTCTAAGTGTATTTTTTATTCTATTATTTTTATTTAAGTGTTTTGTTAATTTCTTTATTATGTTAATTTGTTAGTATGTTTTTAGTTTATTTGATTTGGGTAGTGGTAGCTATTTTTCGTATAATTTTTTGTATGTTTATATATTTTAAAATTTTGTGTAGAATTCACTGGGTCGTCATGGTGCGGGGAAGAATGTAGAGCTTCTTAGTAGAAGCTATTCGGTGGAGAGGTCGGGGCATAGACATGTTAGATCTCGTGGTATTTCGGCCTCAGCTCGTAGAGAACGGATCCACCGTCGGGATGAGGATGAGGATGACGATGACGATGATGATGCTGAGGAGGGTGACCAGGAGGAGGAGCAGGAGGAGGGCGCAGATGAGGATGAGGATGTGGACGATGGCAGTGGACCGTATGATGATTACGGTCCATTCAGTCAGAGGGTTGATGACATGTACGAGACACATATGGTGGAGGTGCGTAAGGGTAGGGGTGGTAGGTTTGTTAGTAGATCTGGCACATCATCTGCGTCCACTGTATCTGGGGCAAGCAGGAAACGGTCGAGGGCCGGTAATGATTCTTGGGTTGTTAGGAGTGAGGTGCCCGGTGGGCCTGTTGACGGGAGTGTGATTCCTAGCTTTCTAGGACACATAGCTGCCCGTATTTGGGAGGACCAGGAGAGGCCTTCAGTTACGGGGTTGTTGAAATGTCATACCCGGGAAAAGACTTGTAGCTTTTTGCGTACATGGGCTGAGGCTTGGCCGGCGGAGAGCGAGATGTTCGAGCGACTGGAGGGCACTGGGGTGAATCACGTTCCTACCACCATGCACGATAAGATTGACAGTACGCTGATCACGGCTTTCATTGAGCGATGGCAGCCGGATACAAACTCTTTCCACCTTCCGTTCGGTGAGATGACGATCATGTTACATGACGTCGAGGCCATTCTGGGGATTCGTGTTGAGGGTAAACGACTTTGTGCTGTGGCTGATGCGGATCAGGCAGATTTGCTGGCGGAGTTGTTGGCGGTGGACAGGGCTGCACTGTACACCGAGGCGCTAGGTGTTTGGGAACACGGAGGTGTGAAGATCGCATCCGTGTTGCAACGGTGTTTGTACCCCAGTGCACGTAGGACGCACGACGCGCAGCTGGCTGCTTATGTTTTCCTACTCCTCGGATGTACCTTGTTTCCGGATAAGAGCGGCGGAAACAAGCTCAGGCCACGCGACATAGTAGAGGCGTGTGACCCCGACAGTGTAGGCCAGTTTTCCTGGGGATCGGCTACGTTGGCGTATTTGTATCGCCAACTAGGATTTGCGAGTCGGGCTGACGCGGCAGGTATCACTGGGTGTCTGACTCTATTGCAGACTTGGATATACGAGTACTTTCCTGCATTGCGACCACATCGTGACCCGGTTTCTATTGATGAGAGGATGCCGCGTGCTTGTGCGTGGAGTCCGCGCTCGGAGAAGAAGTCTGTTGACCGCCTCCGATCGATTCGGCTATTGCTGGACAGGCTGTCCCCCTTAGAGGTAACGTTTATAAATTGTTTCTACATTTTATTATTTGCACATATTATATTCATGTTATTAAATTTTAAAACTATGTGCAGGTGAACTGGATGCCTTTCGGCCCGAACCCTAGTGTTAGGGTACCCAGGACCCTGTACACGGGACTCATTCTGTATCGTGAGATCGTCGAGGCGTACATGCCCCAGCGTTGTCTTCGCCAGCTTGGATTTGTCCAAGTTGTCCCTCCTCCCCCGGCATGCCCGATGAAGGCGGTCCGACCTGCATCGTCGAGGGACTACGTCGTGCAATGGCCGGATATCATGACCGGGACGTGGGACCAGTTTCCGATGGTGGCCCGCTTATGGACTGCTGAGTTGCAGCGGCCGCCCTCTGGGGTTCCTCCCATGTGTGACCACTACTACATGGAATGGTTCAACCGGTATTCGCACCCGAGGTTGATCGCAGATCTCGACCACAGCGATGATGATTATGTGCCACCGCCTAGTGCCATGGAAGCGGTATGTCTCATATTATACTTATCGTTGTCTTTTAATTTAGTTTTATATGTTGTTATTGTATTTTATCTTTTATTTTTTGTTGTATGCAGTGGATGGGAAAGATAATGCAGGACGTACAGAAACTCTCTCTGGAGAAGGACAGCATGAGTGGAACAGTGAGAGCTGCTGTTGATAGTCTGGAACGCACCCTTGCGCACTGGGAGTCGGCGTCGAGGAGGGATTTCTGATGGTTTTGTCATTTCATTTATAGAGCACTTTAAACATTATCATTTTAATTTATTAAATTGGACATTATGTTGTAAGTTTGTAACATATTAGATTGTTCTTTTAGCTTCCAACTTAGACATATTATCAATGCTGTTTTTAAATTTTGACATAACCGTTCGTGGATCCGCACAACTTTCCCATGCAACATATAGAATGCATTAAGCAATACAATATTAAAGATTAATGTTCTAATTAAAAGAGAAACCTGCAAATAAGATTACACAGGAAGAATGTAAACATGAAAAACTAAAATGCAGCTAAGGTGTTCCATTCGTGGATCCGGTCATGATATAGCGCATCCCAACCGTCTACGCTCGCTGTGCGAATGGTGTACCACCGAGGTATAATCGGTGGCACTGGAAAATCGGATGACATGTCCAGTCGGATGAAATGTCTGTATGACGACCCAAGAAACGCAATAGCTACCTCTCTGACCGGTGCCGTGACAGTCTCGCACGAACGCCAAGGGAGAACCGTGGTACAAGGATAATAAGCTTGAGTATGCAATCCCAGGCCGAAATGCATGACTGCGCATTTGTAAATGTTTGCAACGGCAAACAGATCTAGGGGCGCATCAAAATAATGATTTTGGCCGCAAGGTCCACCTCCCCACCGGATACGCCGCAGAGCGCCATCCAAGTCATCCTGGTACACATGACGATAAACATTTCGGTTAGAGGCAATTTCGCTGTACATCAACTGACGCACCAAACTGTAGTTGTCTTCGCCCATTTGAAAAACATCAGCCACGACCCGGAATCCGCAATTACCATCTCCGACTACATCATTCCACCCTTCCAAGTACAGCATGATGATCGCAGGTATCCTGTCCTTGTACGGAAACTGATCAACATCGTTTCTTCCTATTCACCATATAATTAAACACAGTTAAAAAGACAGGAGTAAAACTTTAAGTCTATGTGCAATGTAAACAACCAAAACGTACCAGTTCTCAGGGGCATATTCACAGACGATGAAGATTGACTACGGCTAGATGACGATGAGCGACCACGAGCACGACCACGACCAAGACCACGGATATACTCAAACGCACTCCTATTCCGCCGTTGCCGACCTCGAGGACGGTCAACTCCTTCGGGTTCCTCATAATCTAAGGTGGACGTGTGGAACATGTCATGAAGTACATGAGTAGCGTCACGAATAATAGAAGGATGGCTGGAGGACACTCGGTCGTACATCGAACGAAACTGCTCCAACTCCTCCTGTTCACGGTCGGCCGTTTGAGTATCTGCATGCTCACCAATAACGAGCGTCCGCCAGAATGAATGGACCTGATCAACATGTAACGACGCCCTTTCTTCTGTAATAACGCGGTGAATGGTGCATGCACAAGGTAATCCATGAGTTACTGAAATAGCACACCCACATCGAGCATACACTTCGTCAGCCAAGTCCCTCATCCTGTTCAGCTCAGTGAGAATCAACCCCAAGCAGTAGTGCGACACACGACCATGGAGAATCTTAAATATAAAATGGCTATACATCGTACCATGTCGTCGTCTGGAGTCCTCTAGAGAGTTCCTGATGCCGTTCTTCTGAGTTTCAATTGACTTGTTAAGTCTATCGAACAGTGTATCCAAAGCAGCGGTCGATGAATCAATCCAGTCCTTCGTAGCTCTATGAGCGCTCTCAACTCTACATGTTGTAGTGTTCCCGAAATGAAGTACCTGGTTTGTCCAATATTTGACAAACTTTTCCCTGTGAGGGACCCATTGCTGCATCACATAGTCCACCAGTGCCGGACACCACTGGTACGAATCCCTGAAGTTAGCCAATGCTCGCTCATACGCTTCCTCTGTGGTAGCCTGTAGGATCTTCCGCCACTTACCATTTACCAATCTCTCTGCCATTTCCAAATTCTTGTTGAAAAGGTTGTACGCTTTCACTTTCACGCAGTTGTTGATGTGCCATGTGCACAATAAGTGGTTCGATTCTGGAAACAGCTCTACTATGGGGGCAAAGAGACCTCCCTCACAGTCGCTGACGATGGCTGCTGGATGAACATTAGGCCCGATGTAGTTTCTCAGCTTCTCCAACACCCAATAATAACTTGGAGCCGTCTCATCCTTGATGATTGCATGACCAATCAGAAAGTTCTGGTTCGTTGGAGTCATCCCCATGATCTCAACCAGTGGGAACTTGTACTTGTTTGTCTTGTACGTTGAGTCGATCAAAATCACAAATGGCCAAGACTTGATCATATCAGCACAATCAGGATGCACAAGGAAAAGATGAGTCACCTCCGCTGTATCTTCATCAGAATCAAACCAGAACAGGTAACCACGTGATTGTGCCTGGTGTAGCAGCTGCTGTATAGGGTTCCTTCCCTCTGACCGTTCAAACCTGAGTTGCTGTCTGACGTTGTAGATGTGTCTTCGGTTTGGATGGTCTTCTGGAAATTTCTCTAACACAGATGCTAATATTTTAGCAGGCTTGACTTGAGCATCACTCATTTCTTTCACAACTAGTTTCGCAGCAGGACTTAAGCCGCTCAGCTGTCGATGACCCTCTTCATATACTATCATCTCATGGTTGTGATACCCCCATTTAGAGTAACCAATCACTTCCCAACCGTCACGACTCCGTAGTTGTCGAACCTTTACTCTGAACTCACACCCACAACCTTTCCGCTTTGTATCAAACCGAGTGGCTGTACGAAAATCTCTTTCTTCTCTTTTGCGGTAAAGGTCACATCTCAAAATGCGATCCATTCTACCATCCCGTTGAGATTTATGAGTTACTACTACCAAGCAAAATCCAGCTGCAATTGCAACCTGTTTTGCCCAATCAACCGCCTGTTGAGCTTCTTCGAATGGACCATCATGTCCAAATATCCCACTGTAATCATTTCCGTCTCCACCATAATCCTGCATCAATTACATATTATAATAAAAACATTTAACGGATAATACATTTAATTTCTATATTTACACAGAATTAACAAAAAAAAAGCATAATTATGTATAATATTATTCATACACATACACATACAAATTTTAAACACAATCACTTATAAAAGTCACATAAACAATTTCCAATTTTTTCTTAACACAATTTCGAATTGTCAAACTTAATTTTAGAAAAAAACCTTTCTCAACAATCAAACTTAATTTTTATAAAAACCCAATTCGAATTTTCAAACTAAATTTAAAAATATACCATTTCGAATTTTCAAACTTAATTTTAAAAAAACATATTTCGAATTTTCAAAATTTATTTTAAAAAAACCCATTTCGAATTTTTAAAAAAAAATCATTTTCTATTTTTTTTTTTAAAAAAAAAAAAAAGAAAAAACAACAACAAAATCAAAAAATGAAAAAAAAAAAATAAAAAAATAAAAACCAAGGTGGCGTCTAGGGATGTCAATGGGGCGGGGTGGGGCGGATGTTGGCCTTCCCATCCCCATCCCCACCTAATATTTTCATCCCCATCCCCATCCCCGCGGCGGGTCCAATTTTCATCCCCATCCCCGCCCCACCGGGTACAACTCCAAAACCATCCCCGCCCCATCCCCCACTTGGATATCCATCCCCACCTAATCCCCACCAAAAACCCGCCTAATCCCCACCCAAGATCCACCTAATATCCGTATATCAAATACACAATCTTACATAATTAATACGAATTATAAAATAAAACATTATATACACATTTTTGTGTTATAATATAAATGTCGTACAAAGTATTATAATTAATATTGTATTTCATGTAATTATTTTATAAATAGAATAAAAGTATGTAATTTTACTTTAAAAGATATATAGATGTGGGTATGGGGCGGGTGGGGCGGGTACGAAGTGGGGCGGGTGGGGCGGGGCGGGGATGGGGCGGGTACAACTTAAAATCCACCCCCGCCCCATCACCCATGGCGGGTATGATTTTTATCCCCATCCCCGCCCCACCACCCGCCAAACCGAGACCCATCCCCGCCCCATTGGGGCGGGGATGGGGCGGGTCTCCTACTTGACCCGCCCCACTGACATCCCTAGTGGCGTCTGCCAGGGCAGCCACAACCACTGGACTGGCGCCTGGCAGGGCCGCCTCAGCCAGTAAAGTGGCGCCTGGCCAGGACGCCAGTCCGGTGGTCTGGGCGTCTAGGCTGGACGCCAGTCCGGTGGTCCGGGCGTCTGGGCTGGACGCCACTGTGGTGGTTCTGGCGTATGGCTTGGACGTCCAGGCTACGGTTTGGGCGTCCATCCAAGGCGCCGGAGCCACTTCGACGGTAAACCGTGAATTTTAACGGTGACTTACCTCGTTTTCCGTCGACGACGACGTACCTCCGGCGTCCCCCGCATCTCCGGCCTCCCCTCCGGTCTCCCCCGGCGAGCCAGTACGGCTCCACATTTTTTAAACCGAGATTTGTTCAATTTTAGAAAATGGGCATAATGGTCACACCAAGTCATATTTGTGGGCTTTATATGGTAATTTTCGGGCGATGTTTAGCGATGGATGAAAATCGGAAGAACCATCGTGCCTAAATTGATCAAAGTCTTGGGGGACGTTACTGGGGTCATTGGTCGGACTTGGAATTGAGGGGCTAATTGGATTAGGTGATCTCTAGACCTATTACCACAGACAAATTGGACTTTCCTAGAGGATGATGGGTTGTTTGTGTTTGGTGATGCCATAATTAACAATAACAATAATAATAATAATTAATAGCAACAATTTTAACAATAATTATAACAATAATAATAATTTCTAGTAACAATTATAACAATAATAATAACAATAATAATAATTACTAACAATAATTATAACAATAATAATAATTAATAACAAAAATTATAAGAATAATAATAATAATTAATAAGTCACTTCCACGTCACACATGTCTACCAACGATCAACTAGTTGATGCTCTTACTAAGCCACTTCCACGTCACACATGTCTACCAACCATCAACTAGTTGATGCTGTTACTAAGCCACTTCCACGTCACACATTCATTCTCTTGTTTCCAAAATTGTATTTTGAGGGGGCGTGCAGCGTGTCAAAGGATAATCAGTCAAAGATATAATTCCCCATCAATATCTTCCCTTAATCAAGCCTACAATCATGGGATTATATTTTCTGTTTATTTGATTATTATTCTCTCCTTAATTTTAGCTATTGTAATTTATATAGTCCGAGTTTCGTACCAACCGGCAGCCGCATCTTTCAATATCATTACATATTCAGGTAACTCAATTTCTTATTGAATTTAAAATGTTTTAATTTCTTATTCTTCGTGAGTTATTGGGTTGATTTTGTGACTAAGTTGTTTTTGTTATTTAATTTATCAATTTAGTGTTGGAGTTGCTTGAAATTGATGATTTGTTATATATCCTGTATAATTAGGGTTTCAAATTCATGGGAATTCTATAATTTGGCATTTCTGTTTTTTAGTTAGAAATTGATATATATTGGGCATTGCAATTGTCTATGGAAGCTGGTTTCTGAAGTTTTGTTGTGGAAACTGGTGATTTATCTTTGTTCCAAATTTTGAAGAAAGGTATCTATACCCCTACTGCTATGGATAGTATTGTAAGGGTACTAAGGGATGTTCTTTGATTAACCAAGTCTTGTGAGAGTGATTCTAATTTTGTTAGTCAGGTTTGGTCGTGATTTCTTGCAATTTAGATCTACCCATTCATCCCAATGTTGTATTTTTGTCAATTAGAGCAAGAAATTTCATCTGGATATACGGAGTATCAAATTTTGTAGGAATTTGTTAACTTTTGACCCAAATTAGGTGAAATTTTGTGACCATGATTTCTGTTAATTTGGAGATTACAAAGCAATATTATGCAACTAGTAGTCTTGTACAAAGTAATTTTTTTTAGACAAATAGTAGTCTTGTAATTGGGTATGCTCTTGTTCAATTTTACTAGCTGTGACAAATAAATACAATTACTCAGTTTAATTATCTTGGATTGTTAATTTCCTTGCAGTATCTAACCTCCGCTCTATGGCTTGATTACTTGATTGGATTGGATTTGCTTTGCACTTAATACTATCATCGTTTGCATAATTTCTTAGCATCGAAACGAATTGAAACAAAGGATGAGAACAGGGTCTAGTAGTAGGTTGTTTAAGATTGGGAAGAAGTTTTGCTTCCCAGATGTTCCATCGAGTTGGGTTTCTAGGACTGTGGATTCCATACTGCACTTTCAAGATCACCGCCCTAAAGACCAAATATTGAAGATGGGGGGTTTTGATCATCGAACCCTGGGAAAGCCACTGCCAGACCAGATGCAGCCCCTTTGGGTACGTGATCATACTGTTAAGGATGGGTTTACGTGGTGTATGCACCATTATGATCAAGTACATGATTGTTTACATGAGAAAATAGATGACAATGAACACCAAATTCCCTTTACCAAAGGCGATCCCTTGCCCTTCGATCTTATGTCCTTGTTGTCCCCCACCACTAATGGATACGACAGAAAGAGGGGTTACTTGGTCCGAAATGATGGCCTTAGAGTTGAGATTGACACTCTTAGGGGAAAGAACATCTTGTTTTGTTGCTTTTTCGTGCCTCAGTTCTGGCTAGATTCAGACCGTTGCTATGCTATTCGCAGGATAATTACTGCATATTCTAATCTACCCAAATCCGATTATGAGATGGTTATGGTGGCTAAAATGAGACGAAACTGGGCTAATGATGAGGATGCTTTCAACCACTTCTTTTCAGCTTTTCCTTCCTCCTGGCTTGCAGTCCCTTTCTCTGACACGTTGAGTCGTGACAAAATATGCAACTCCCTTGGCCTTTTTTCGGACTCAGTGGGTCTTCTAGTAGACCACCATCAAAAGGTTGTTGAGCATAAACCTTCTTTGTGGTATAATGGACTTTCCTTTCCCCCCTTTTTTGATCCTGAATTTGATTATTCTTGGTGGAAAATTCACACCCACCTACATTCAAATTTAGACTCTGAATTTGTTTTCAATATAAATAATAATGCTGCTGGGGCTAATGATTTTGTAACTGTGGGTATAGATCTTGAGAATAAAGTCTCGGTTTTTGAACTCAAAGATAAGCTTGTGGGGTTGTATTTGTGCTATGATGGCACCTTGATTCGGACGCTCAACTTGCTTTCTCAAGAATGTAAGGCTCGGGACCAGGAATTCCACATCGTCCTCGTCTACTTACCTTACAGAGACAGCTCGGATCCACTATTGTTCCAGGAGGCTATCAATCATGTCTTACATAAGCTCAAGATATCTGCTAATCCTCATTGGTGGGTTTCACCGTTCAACGACTTTGTAAGCCGCAGGCTCTGGGAAATTGGTTTAAGCTATTATCACCATGACGAAGAGGATGAACTGGTCATTTTGGACCCCAAGATGAATATTGCGGATCACTTGGGAAAATATGTTATTAACCGGTTGGGTATCAATGGATATCCCTTCACCAGGCACTCCCTTGTGCAGAGAGAATTGGAAGCGATAAGGGCAGTCACCTTAGAGTCTTTGCTGGTTTATGGGTCACGGGATTATGTTCTTCGCATGAATTTGACTAATCATAATGATATCAGCAATGGCATTGATGAAGTGCCTATAGGCGAACTGCGGGGAAAACATGTCCTTCTCTACATTGACCTAGTGGAAACGCCATCAGACACCTATTATACATTGCTTGAGTGGTACAATCAAAATAAAACAGCAAGGGTCGCTGATTTTGAAGTGGTATTCGTTCACTTTGATGGCGAAGCTAGTACATCTTTTGGTAGTCCAAAGCCAATGCCATGGTTGGTGTGCCCCTTTGACCCCCAACACACAGTTTTTGTGAAAGAAAAGATACTGATGGGCTGTACATATAAAGGTATTCTTGCAGCATTTGATAAAGATGGCCATCTCATTACATTATTTGCTAAAGATCTTCTAGACTCGTTTGGGCCTGAGGGATTCCCATCATACAATGGCTTGCACAATGAGGTGGTTCTCCTTATAGGGGATCAATATCTCCTAGAAATGGATGATTTGTTAGATAATGGCCCTGTGAAAGGCGATCTATTTGGCAGCCTTAGGTTAGAGAACAGCCTTTACTCATAATAAATGCATCTTGTCATGAATGTCACGACCTTTTCCCTAATTAAATTATTTTTCTTTCCAATTAATATTTTCTATCTATCAAGTATCTCTCTTAGCTTCTTAAGTTCCCTCAGTATTTACCTTTAATTCTTTTTTTCTATTGAATAAAACACTATTTTATAGTGGGCAGTGTTGTATTATCTTTCGTTTTGGTTTTCCTATTCTCTTTGTAGTACTTTCTAGCCTTATTGATTACTTTAATAGCAATTTTGTCACTGTAGGAGTAAAGTAGAGAAAATATGTTTGTCAAACACTCGATAACATTCAATAATATGAATTTCCCTTGATTTGCTAATATGAGTTTGTGAAACATTGGACGAGTTCATTAACTTAATGCAACAACTTAAAGCTATTGTTCTGTATGACTGATTTGGAAAATTTTCAGCACTACATTATGTTTGAAATATTAAAGGCTTATTTTCAATCTCAGTATGGCGGGTTGAGAGTTGATTATTGTGATTGCAATCCAGAGGTATTGTACTAAACCTGAATCCTACAAGGAAACAGTTTGTGGAAATCATATGCTCAGAGGCTGTGTCATTTAGTCGTATTGCTTTTTATTTATTAACCTATTGCTTACGTTTCACAATATTGGTATTGTACGTTGTAGAAATGAATCATCGTCTGGGAAGTTCGAGTGGTTGGGTGGGATGTGACTTATAGTGCTGAGTTTGTGCCCAGCATAGAAGATACACTGTAATTATACAAATAAAAACCAAGATGACTTTAAGTGATGATCAGGTTATATCTCGAAGCTTTAAAGTAAGCAATGTTGGTAAGATCGTCCTCACGGTTGACATACCAATTGATAATAAATAGTTCATTTCCAATCTTATTAGTTCAATTGATAAATGACTTGGTCGTTAGCAATGAATGAGATGACAACTGAATTAGGACTTTACTATGTGCAGCATTGCATGTCTAGGTATTGAAAAACAGAGCAGTTGAGGCTTCAGATGAGCGACGTCCAGTGCCAGACATCAGGATCGGAGACACTGTGGCAATTAAATTGTTTAGTTTGGTTGTAATTTTTTTTCTTTATTTCTATACCATCTGTTTTTTTGCTTTTTTTTTTTTCTTCCCTTTGTTCTCCAGTGCTTACTTGTGCTATGCTGATTTCTTTGGTGGTTTCAACTTTGTAGGGAGTTCCAGAAAATGGCCGTAGACTATCTATCTACAAAGGTATTGTGATCTGTGGGCAAAATGTTGGTATTCATACCACCTTCCGTACTCAGAGGATCATCGCTGGTAGTGTCGAGATTGTGTTTCCCCTGTATATATAGATGGGTTCCTTGTGCTTGGTTTATGATTTCTTATCACTGTCAATTTTGCTCTGCAATGGGGGTGAGGAAGGGAACTAAGCTACTCATACTGCTTCATACTTCATGCTTGGTTTATGGACTTAAGTGATAGCAGCTATATTGAGAAACCTTGATCTTGGAAGCTGTCAAAATTAGTTTGTATGCTTAGTTGTACGAAGTATAAGACTTAAATTGCATCAATAAAATTTTGTCTGACAGTTCATCAGTCTCAAAACCTTTTTGATCTAGATTGTTCTAAGTTTCTAACTGAATGATGTATGATAGGTTTTTTACGAAGCCAATTCAGAGCTGGATACAGACAATGCGGTACACTTTATATCTGCTCTCCCCTTTCTCTCTTCATATATTAGACATATCCAATTCTACCATTTTAGTTTGATTGTTAGTGTGGTGTTTCATTTGTTAGAATTTCTGGGTGGCAGATGGTGTTTGCACACTTTATTGCTCAAGTTTTACTCTCTCTCTCTTTCTTTTTTCACTTATTATTTTATTCTTCTTTTTATCCTATTTTTGTGGTGCTTACACTGCTTAGTTGGTGATTATGTAAAGGGAATACTCAGTAGTTAGATGGGTGTTTGATTTATTTGATTCGTAATTGAATTCAATTTAATATGATTAGCTTATATTGTAGTAATGTACTTTGATTTTGTTGTTTCTTGTGCTTTTCTGTATGTGCAAGCAACTTTGTGCTTGCAGATAACTTTTGTGACAGTAAAGAGGGTTGGTGACAGTAACTTTGTGCTTGAATCTACTTAGTTTAATACCAAAATTCTAGAATAAAAGGTGGCTGCTACTATTAGGCTCATATTATGTAGCAATTGATGGAATTTGTGAGGGATCATGTAATTTCATCAAATAAGTTTTCAGTCACGATTTGCACATCCACCATGTGAAATCAGTATATTATTGACAAACTGATTTATGAATTTATGTGGACATTGTGGAATGTAATGTTTTCTTGCGATTAGAGGGTGCTAAATACAAATCATTTGACAAGAAAAGATAATGATTAGAGCAAAATTTGCTGATTAGAATAAAAGGATTATGATGAGAAGAATATTCGAGTATAAGTCTTTGATAGCAGGGAATCTCCTTTTGTGTGTGTGTGTTTTCTAATTTGAGTTAAATTTGCTATATTTCTATGAATATAGATGATTATTGAGATTTTGGATTCTAAGGTTTTGTTTTAGTATTGGGGTTGTTTGGTCTGTTGTGGTGTATGCTTGGGAATTAACAATGCTCGAATGTGTTGTACTCGTAACTAAGATGTAGGAGTACTAGTTCTTGGTCATTTGGTGGTATAACAAAACTGAGGGTCTCAGAATAAGAAAGCATGCTTATATGCAGCAAGCATGGCAGCGATTTACTGATGGCTTTGGAGGGAAAGAATTATTGCTCCCACGGAAATATTAAATACGAAGCAATAGAGTAACTAGCTTAGGCCGCCTGAAATCATAAAGTGTTGGTTGATTCGATGGTGGTGGTGGTGCTGTGGTGGTGTCGGTGGTGGTGTAGTGGTGGTTGGAGTAGACTAATTAGTTTACTAATTATATCTTAAGATATACCCCTCAACCTACTTAATCACTCACCCACTAAATTGCATGGGGAACCGTAAAAAAAGTGTGGTGTAAAAAAAACGGAGGAAGTATATTTATTGAGGACAATTTTCCAAAGTAAGGCAATTTCACAAACTAATTACCAAAGAAGACGCATGACCAAACTATTTACCAAACTAAGCTTCTAGGGTAAAACGCTGATCGAGTCAGTGTTTTTTTATCCCTGATTTTTTTAAAAAAACAAAGTATAAAATGCTGCCTCAGTCAACGTTTTACATGTTTTACTTTTTTTTTAAACGTTTCGTAATTTCTGTTTTTAAAAAATAAAACAATAAAAAAAATAATTCAAATACAGTAGCGTTTGAACGTATTTGTTTTTTTTTTTTTAATTTTTGTAATTTCTGATTTAAAAAAAAAAAAAATGCCGTTCTCATTCAGCGTTTCTTGGGTATTATCTTCCCAGAATCGAATTTGATAGCTCACTTCACTCAAATTCTCACACTCTCAATGTCTCTCTCACTAACGGAGACCCCATACACTTTCACTCTCAGCCGCTGCATTCACGCTGCCGCTGCCGCCTCCGCTGCTGCCGCCGGTCGCTGTTGCTGCTACCTTCCGTCACACCCACACTCTCTCACTCACTCACTCAATTTTGTGGTAAACCCTAAATTCATATTAGTGTAATGTTGATAATTGATCTTAATTGTGGTTAATTGTTGTAAATTGTTGTAAATTGTATGAAATTGTTGCTAATTATTAATGAAAATGTGGTAAATTGTTGATAATTATTGATGGTAATGTGGTACATTGTTGATGAAATTGTTGATGGTAATATGGTACATTTATGTGAAATTTGGCAGTAAAGATGGCCTTGTTTCATTGTTGTCATATTGGCTAGACATGTAGGTCCTTCTTGAATTGTGATATCACTATCCACTATTGAAGCTATGTATGGTTCAATTAGGTTTTTTTTACCTCGCTCTAGATTTCAATTATCTTAAAATGTATTTTGGTTGTTATGTAAAATATGGCTGCGCAAAATGTAGTTTTGTTATGCCGGTGGGGAGGTGAAATTATGTTTGTTGGACCAAATGTCGTGTATAATGGAGGAAATATGGAACCACTAACACTTGAACCGGACATGACTTTCAATGATTTGATAAACCGGGATAACTGTGTCACTGAAGTACTATCTACTGATCACCCTCACTTGGGTTCGTCCATAATATGTGAGTATGTGAAGTCCTTTGTGCAGAAAGATCCGTCCCTGAAAGTTGAATTCATTCAGGATCTCATCTCCAAGCAATTTCATTTTGATGTTCCGTATCGAAGAGCATGGTATGCCAAGGAGAAAGCTATAGCTGAAATATTTGGGGATTGGGAGAGTTCTTACGGCAGACTTCTACAGTTCATGCAAGCACTCCAACAGTCAAACCCGGGAACCGTTGTTGTATGGAAACACAAAGCTCTAGTGGATGGTCCGTACTACAGCAACATGGAAGTGTTTGAACGAGTGTTTTGGGCCTTCAGTCCTTGTATCGATGGTTTTAAACATTGTATGCCTGTTATCTGTATCGATGGGACGCACTTGTACCGAAAGTATAAAGGAACACTGTTGGTTGCTACAAGTGTGGATGCAAGCTTCCAAGTAATTCCACTAGCATTTGTGTTGGTTGAAGGGGAAAACACTTCCAGCTGGTCTTGGTTTCTAGGCTGCATTCGGGTTCATGTGACGCAGCGAGATGGCCTCTGTGTTCTGATTAACGTGCTGGGATCATTGCAGCAATTAATGATCCTAACGTTGGATTCAACGAGCCGCGAGCCTATCACATGTTTTGTGTTCGCCACATGGCTTCTAACTTGAAGACTAACGTGCGAAGGAACCACATGAGAGATATGTTCAAGGCTGCTGTGTATCAAAGGCAAGAAAGAAAACTGCAAGTTGATCTGTGTTCGATCGGTTAGGCATGCACCAAGGCCATAGATTATATTGTTCAAGTGTCGTTTCCTATGTGGTCTTTGTTTCACGACGCTGGTCGCAGATATGGGATATATACCACAAACTTCTCTAAAACATTTAACAATGTGTTAGAAGGGAGCTCGGTTTCTACTGATTATGTCCCTTGTCGAGTTAACTTTCCACAAAGTTAACAGGTATTTCACTTTAAGAAGGGAATCTTCTGAGGCTAGGTCTGAACAGGGACTTGCATACCCCCCAAGGTCACTGCCATTCTGGAGAAGAACACCGCAAAAGCAAGATATCACAGAGTGGATACGTATAACCGCCGACAGCATATATATCAAGTTACAACAGAAAGGGGAGAGCGACTTGGTAGAAAAGGAGGTTATAAACAAACTGTTAACTTTCAGTTGAGAACGTGTACATGCAACAAAGCATGGATATTCCACCTCCCATGTTTTCACGTTCTTGCAGTTTGTGAGAAGTATACACTATCAGAGCGGCCATGGGTGGACCGTGTGCTGCAATCGGAGGCCTATACGAACACCTATGCACCACAGTTCTTGCCTATCCCCTGTGGGACGACCTGGACAGAGTTTAGCGGCCCTAAACTCATTTCGGACGGCAGCATGGTACGAGGACAATGTCGGCCAAAGTTAAAGCGCATACGCAATGAAATGGATGAGACTAAC
Organism: Chenopodium quinoa; assembly: GCF_001683475.1. Taxonomy (NCBI): domain Eukaryota; kingdom Viridiplantae; phylum Streptophyta; class Magnoliopsida; order Caryophyllales; family Amaranthaceae; genus Chenopodium; species Chenopodium quinoa. The sequence continues at coordinate 82,903 of NW_018743014.1, read as the reverse complement.
TGCTCCCCAAGCAAATGCGGCCGCTGTCACCAGCAGGGCCACAACTAGAGAACGTGTCCATCTAGATCAACCAGGACCTAAGTTTGTATTTGTAGAATCCTGTAATAGAATACTAGCTTGATTTTGTTTCTGAATTTGTAACGTTTGTAACATTTGGAACATTTCTACTTTGAAGTTTGACATTTGAAATTTACCGTTTGTCGTTGCTTTTAATTTGAAATTTTGTTCGTGTTTAATTTCTAATCCAGTAATTGTGTTGATAATTAGTATATAACGTTGTTAATGAACAGATATCATGGACAGACAAGATAGGACATCCGTGCTTGTTGACCTTTCTGTCCTAACACTACAGGACAAACATCGGAGCGTTGACATATGGGATTAGTTAGTAATATTTCATTCGTCAGTTCATGTACTTGTATGCATGTTAAATTCACTACTACATTTTTGACCAAATGCAACGGCTTAATAAAGGCTAATACAACGGTATTTTAATTGCCGTTGCAATATAGTAGACTATTGCCACGGATTTAAAACTAATGTTCTTATAGGTAGAGCTATTGCCACAGCTCTAAAGAACCGTGGCAATAGCCTAGCTATTTTAACAAAAATGAGAGCTAATGCAACGGTATGGGAAGAGTGCTCTTGAGTGGGAACTGGTTGTACAGGTTGTTTTGTTTATTGTTTATGTTTACATTGATCTCCATGAGTAGCTTAGGTGATGCATGCCTTATGGACTGTGTGGAATCCTGTAATTGAGAAGAATGTATTTGTGTTTTCATGTGTGGTGTAGTCTTATCAGACAGTTTTGTTTTATTTAAAGCTTGCATAAGGTGGATTGTTGAACATATTTGTCCGCACTCATGCATTTGCTATTTAAGTATATGAAACTTGGCCGATTAGGTTGTAGGTATATGGATTAGACATTGATGGGTTAGGCATTTTTACTCCAATGTGCTCTCCTATTTACTATTTAGTTAAAGAAGTCACCCAAAGCCTTTAGATTTAACATAAATTATTAGAAATTACTGTTATTCAATCTTTGAGATGTGTATCATTGTCTGTGTGTGTGTGACTAATAGTTGCATTGAGGGCTTTAAAAGAGGCTTAGAAGTCTGGGTCTGAATACGTAATTCATATGAGAAGGGTTTGAGGCAAGCAGTTTCTGCAAATATGCTTTATCTTGATTTGTATTGTTTATTTGATGGTGGCTCTTAAAACACTCACTAGTAGAAAAAATGAATAAGGCACCGCAGCTTTCGCACTGGTTCTTACAAAACCGGTGCGAAAAGTGAGTAAATCGCACCGGTTCAGTTCGAACCGGTGCGAAAACTATTGTTTTTTTTTAAAAAAAAAAACCCGGTTATAATTTAACCTTCTTTCTTTCTCTTGAAACCCCTCGATCTTTCCTCCTCTCTCATTCTCTCTCCTCCATTGAAGCGTACTCATCTGCCTCTCTCTCCTTTCCTTTCTTCTCTCTTTTGATCGCCTTATTACGACCTATGCACCCTTCCCCGGTTTCATTGTGGAGCTCTTCAGTTGTGCTCCATCAATCAAGGTTTTCCTCTTTCTTCTTTTTCAGTTGCATTCGATCTTAGGGTTTTGTTTGTTGTTAACTTGAGGTGTTTTTTAGGGTTTTGTTTGGCGGTGGTGGCTGTGGTGGCCTTATTGCGACCTAAAATCGTTGGCTTCATCTTCTTTTGTCGAATACTCTTCATGGTGGCGCAATTGCGTCTTTGGTGGATTTGGTGGGTTCGGCTATTGCGCAATTGCGAATACTCTTCCTTTTTTGCGGGTTTGTAATGAAATTTTTGGCTTTGTTTGTGTTTTTTTTTATGAAATTATCTTGTGGGTTGTTTTGTTTTGATGTTTTTTTTTATGGGTATCTTCTGTTTTCCTGTTTTTTCTCCTTAATCTGATTATGGTTTGATTAATATGATTTTTGGACCTTAAATTTTTGGTTTATAATGTATTGCTTTGATTTCATCTTATAGTGTTAAGAAATCCGGCAAATTTCGGAAGGAAATTTGTAATTTCATGAATATCATCAACTTTAGCATAAGTTTGATTAAGCTTGATGTCTTTGTGAATTTTGAGAATGCTTGTGATAAGGGTAATCCTACTTTTTTTTTATATTTCTTGAGGTGTTTATTTTCCTGGATTCTTAGTTTGTTTACTGGTCTTTTTGGTTGATTGGCTTTTTGTTGAACTTGATGAAGTTGTTCATATTTACATTGTTTCATATGATACGTAGAATCATTATGGGATTCGTAGAATACACATAAAGTTGTAGAGGGTAGGTTGTTGTGCAAGTTTCACCTATGAACAAGATATTTCCTTTCTTCAGCTTAAGAGCTTTGCAACGAGTGGTCTTATATGCAATTCAAATGATTAGAGAGGAAGGTGAAAATTAGCATTCAAGGTAGTAAGACAAAGCCTTTTCTATTCAATGTGATAACACAGTGAGCAATTCTTTCAACTTGGAAGCAAAATCTCAAAAGTGTAGCACAGAGTAACCTTCTGTTTGGGTATAATTAGTAGGAATGGTCAGCCTATAATTACCTTGTGCTCAGTATTGGGAAGATTTGGACTTGACTGACCACAATTATCTGATGCTCTGTTGAGAATTGCTAGTAAAGAGGGGTTCCATGGGATGTTGGAGTAGTTGTGACAACATACAACATGATTGCTTTTGATGGTAAACGTTCTGAAGAATCTGAGAAGATTATTGAAGAAATAAGAAATAGAGATGGGGATTACTTCTCATAGATGAGGTAACTACTTGTGTTGAAGGACCTTGGGCATTTTTGGGTGATAATGACCTTGAAGTTTAAGGGAAACATGTCTAACTTCCCCTTATTTAATATGATGTTTCATGGGTGCATGTCGTTCCTGCTCAGATGTTTCGGAAAGTTATCAGCACTACAAAATCGCATTGCAAACTTGGGCTTATGCAACGGACTACGTGGATTGAGTAGGAATTGACACAGTTCAAGGGATAATTAGAGAGAAGGACGGATTGATTGATAGTAGGAAATACAAAATTAGTGACTTTAGGCCATAAGTCTCCAAGTCCCAGGCTACAATTTTCTGAATGCCTTTCTCTCTCCTAAACTTCTCGTATATATAGGACTATACTAACTAGCTTTAATTACTACATGTACTACCATTCGTCTTTTTCCCAAAAGCAAGCATTAATTTAAAGGAGACTAATAAGACACCAACGGTTACAGCTCTGTGGAGTTGCAGGCTGCTGTTGTGGGTGGAGAGTGCTCCCTTGCCCCTGTTGCTGCTGTGTCAGGTTGTAGCTGTTATGGGTGGAGAGTGCTCCCCTGCCCTTGTTGCTGCTCTGTTTGTCTTCTTCCTTCTGCTGTAAGTGTAGAGTAGTGGTGGTGTGGGTTGGCTCATGACATTACCCACCCCCAAAAGACACACCTTGTCCTCAAGGTGGAAGTCAGGGAACCGTAACTTAATCGTCTCCTCCTCCTCCCAAGTAGCCTCCACTTCTGGCAGGTCTTTCCATTTGATAAGGACTTCTCAGGCCCCACCTCCCTCCTTTGCCTGTCGAATGGCTATCACAGATTCGGGTTCCACCCTTAATTCTAACTCCGGGGTCACCTGATCTGGAATGGAAGGTGAACTTGGCAGGCTCCCTATAGCTCGCTTCAATTGTGACACATGGAAGACAGGGTGAATACGGCATTGACTAGGAAATTGTAGCTTGTAGGCCACCTTCCCCACTCTCTGAATTACTTCAAACGGCCCGTAGTATCTGGCTGCTAGCTTCTCGGAAGGACGTTTGGCGAGTGACCTTTGGCGATATGGTTGGAGTTTGAGGAACACAAAGTCACCCACATTGAAATTCTCTTCTCTTCTCTTCGAGTCAGCCCCCTGCTTCATCACTTGCTGTACCTTTAATAGATTAAGGCGTAACTCGTCTAAGATCATGTCCCTCTCTCGGAGCATCTCCTCTAGGCTATCAACTGGTGTCTGACCAGCACTCACCCTCAACAACCGTGGTGGGTCCCTGCCATACATAGCCCAAAAAGGGGTCATTTGAGTAGATGAGTGGACTGCCGTGTTATATGAATATTCAGCCCAAGGGAGCCACCTTGCCCATGCCCTTGGTTGCTCCCCCGCAAAGCAACGGAGGTAGGTCTCAAGAATTTTATTGACCACTTCTGTCTAACCGTCGGTTTGAGGGTGAAAAGAGGTGCTTCTTTTCAATTTTGTCTCCTGCAACTTGAAGAGTTCGCGCCAAAACACACTTAAGAAGACCCGGTCTCGATCTGAGACAATACTTCCCGGAAACCCGTGCAGTCTCACCACCTCCCTGATGAAGTGGTCAGCCACCACTGCCGCTGTAAATGGGTGTTTGAGCCCAATAAAATGGGGTACTTGGTGAGGCGGTCCACCACTACCAAGACCACGTCCACTCCTCTTGACTTTAGAAGTCCTTCGATAAAGTCCAGGGTGATATCTTCCCATACTGCTCTGGGAACAGGAGGGGGTTGCAATAGCCCCGCCGGACTTTGTTGAGAGTGTTTGTTCCGCTGGCACGTCGTACACTCCCTCACATACTTAGCCACGTCACGCCTCATCCCCTGCCAAAACCACTCGGCAGCCATTCTTAGATATGTCTTCATTTCCCCTACGTGCCCTGCTTCTGGTGAGTCATGGTAAACCCGAAATGGTGCTGGCTTAAACTTTGAAATTTTTGGAATCACCAGTCGTCCCTTATAGAAGAGTTTCTGATGATCGATGGTGAACCCAGAAACTTCCCTTCCCCCGTCCAGGTCTTGCCTCACCTTTAGTAGCAACTTATCTTCTTCAATCTCCTTCTCCAACTCCCCCCAATCCACCATATGTTTGGTGAGCATGGCCCCTAACTCCGTACCTTCCTCGCCCCTTCGTGAGAGGGTGTCAGCCACTCAATTTGCTACCCCAGGTTTATACTGTATTTCGAAATCGAAACCGATGAGTTTCCGTATCCACCGTTGATATTCCATCCCCACCTCTCGCTGTTGAGATATGAACCTCAAGCTCTGCTGATCACTCCTAACTACACACCTCCTGCCCAGCAGATAATGCTTCCACTTTTTCACCGATAAACACACCGCCATCGACTCTTTTTCATAGATTGATTTACTCCGACCACCAGGCCCCAACATCTTGCTAAAGAAAGCAATCGGCCTTCCCTCCTGCATCAGAACCGCTCCTAGCCCAAAACCCGATGCATCCGACTCCACCACGAACATTTTAGCAAAGTCTGGCATGGCTAATACGGGGGCACTACTCATGGCCTTCTTGAGCTCTTCAAAGGCTGTGGTAGCTTCTGAGCCCCACTTAAAATTGTCCTTCTTTAGTTGCTCAGTAAGTGGATGAGCTATATGAGCGTATTGGGCTATAAATTTTCTGTAGTAGCCTGTCAGGCCCAGAACCCCCTCAAATCCCTTAGTGTTCTGGGTATGGGCCAATTTATCATGGCTGAGATTTTCTCCTGGTCCACAGCCACCCCTTCTTTAGAAATAATATGGCCCAAATAAGCTACCCTTTCCCTTCCAAACTCACATTTTTTTCGATTAGCAAACAGTTGGTGGTCCTTGAGAGTGGCCAGTACAGCCTGCAAATGTTTCACATGCTCCTCCCTACTAGCACTATACACTAGAATGTCATCAAAAAATACAAGTACAAATTTGCGTAAATAAGGTCGAAATACCTCGTTCATCAAGGATTGGAACGTAGCCGGGGCATTTGTGAGACCAAAAGGCACCACAAGGAATTCGTAGTGACCCTCATGAGTACGGAACGCCGTTTTGTGGGTATCTTCCGGCTTCACTCGAATTTGATGATAACCGGCTTTAAGGTCTAGCTTGGAGTACACTTGAGCTCCATACAACTCATCCAATAATTCATCAATCACCGGTATGGGGTATTTGTCGGGAACGGTATCTTTGTTCAATGCTCTATAGTCAACACAATAACGCCACGAGCCATCCTTCTTTTTGACCAAAAGGACTGGACTCGAGAAGGGGCTAGTAGATGGGCGGATAATCCCGGCCGTCAACATTTCCCTATGAGTTTTTCAATCTCATCTTTTTGAAATTGGGGGTACCGATAGGGCCGGACACTTACTGGATTGGTACCCTCCTTGAGGATGATACTGTGCTCGTGCCCCCTCTTGGGTGGCAACCCTTCCGTCGTCTCAAACACCGCAGCATACTCCTCCATCACTTCCTGTAGAAATTCTGGAACTTCCGTACCATTCGCCTCCTTCTCAGTGTCCTTCCTAATTTCCTCTAACTAGCATAGCTCCACTAACACTCCCCTTTGTTCCTTCCTGAGAGTCCTAATCATGGACTTCAAGGTGACCCCCGTTCTTGCTAGTGAGGGATCTCCCCTGATAGTTACGGTCTCGCCGTCCCGCTCAAAACTCATCTCTTGAGTTTTCCAGTTGGTTAACATTGAGCCTAGCTTCTCTAACCACTGAATGCCAAGGATGACATCGGCGTTTCCCAATTGAAGAGGTAAAAAATCTTCTGTCACTTCCACCCCGTCACCCAGGCCCAACCTTACGCCACAACATTGACCTCGACCTTTCACTGCCTCGTCGTTGCCCAACGACACCCCAAAGGTTCCCTCCTCGGTCACCGTAATCCCAAGCTTTTCTACTGTGTGAAGTGATATAAAGTTGTGTGTGGCCCCGGGGTCGACCATGACCACCACATCTAGCCCACCGATTTTCCCCACCAGCTTCATGGTCTTCGGATTCGTGATCCCCACTAGAGAATTTATGGATATCACCGCTGGCCACTCCTCTTCCTCTTCCGGAGCCTCCATCGCCGCTAATTCCCCATCACCCTCCTGCTCTTCTTCTTCTACAAGAAGCACGCTTAGTTCCCTGGATTTACACTTGTGTCCGATTCCCCACCTCTCATCACACCAGAAGCACAGCCCCTTGGCTTTCTTATCTTGCAGCTCCTTCTCCGTTAGGCGTCGCACCTCCCCTGTAAATCTGGTGGAGCTTACGCTTGTTCTGTTTTGTGAAGAAGAAGTTGGCTGGAATTTCGCTGATCCACTAGAACTTTGAGCAGGCCCCTTAAAAGATGTGGGTTGTTGAGAGTGTGAGTGGGTCGGCCCACTTCCGCCACTAAATAAGGTAGATGCTGGAGTTTGGTTAAAATAAGAGAAGGGCCCAGGCTTAGTGAAACCGGCTCCCGTTTTCTTTTGCCCACTAACCCGGTTTCTTTCTTCAACCCGAGTAGCCAGATCCATAGCCTGTTCCAAAGTTAACGGGTTGAGCATTCGTATTTCAGCCCGAATGTCCTCCTTCAACCCATTGACAAAATGCCCCTTCATCAAGCTCTCCGGCACATCCATCAATGGAGCCGCCTTCTCAATAAAGGCCCGCCGATAATCCGCGACTGTGGTGGTGTGGGTGACGGCCAGCCACTGCTCATGAAGGGTTCCAGAGTTTGCCGGACGGAATTGGCGTAACACACGCTCCTTCAACTCCTCCCAGTTACGAACCGGTCGCCGGCGACTCTCCCATTGGTACCACTAGAGAGCGTCGCCCTCCATGGAAACCACCGCAGCTTGTATCTTCTCGTGCTCTGACAGCCGGTAAAAATGGAAGTATTGTTCGCCCCTTAGGATCCATCCATCAGGATCGGTTCCTTGAAACAACGACATTTCCAATTTACGGTACTTCCAATTTCCCCTTCCCTCTTGCTGTTCTCGGCTGTCACCCTCGTCCTCCATTCTGAACCTCCCAATACCAAACCCTGTTCGCTCGTTTCTGATTCTACCGGCGTCGGAAAACTGTTCTTCCCCCTCGCCAATAGGGTTCTTCCCCAGGTCCCTCACCCTATTCATCATTCCTCTCATCTCTTCAAAGAACTTCTCCTGGCCGCTCATTAAGAGTGAGATTTTCCCATTCTGGTCTTCTCTGAAGCGACTCAGCCTTCCTTCCATTCTCTGGCTGGCATCTTCTATGGCTTCCTGATTCTTCCTCGCCTCCTCTTCCTGATTTTTGCTGAACTGTTCGGTGAGTGACCGTTGGAGGTTCTCCATGCTTTCCGCAATTGTCCTGGCAACAATTTGTTGGATGGAGTTCTCGCCCCCATCCACCTTTGAGACTATTTCTGCAATGTGCTCTTCTAACGCCTCAATTCGTTGGGTGTGTGTTCCGGTTGCCGGGGCCATGGCTGCTCTGATACCAATTGCAACGGACTACGTGGATTGAGTAGGAATTGACACAGTTCAAGGGATAATTAGAGAGAAGGACGGATTGATTGATAGTAGGAAATACAAAATTAGTGACTTTAGGCCACAAGTCTCCAAGTCCCAGGCTACAATTTTCTGAATGCCTTTCTCTCTCCTAAACTTCTCATATGTATAGGACTATACTAACTAGGTTTAATTACTACATGTACTACCATTCGTCTTTTTCCCAAAAGCATGAATTAATTTAAAGGAGACTAATAGGACACCAACGGTTACAGCTCTGTGGAGTTGCAGGCTGCTGTCAGTGGCGGACCCAGGAATTTCTGACCGGTGAGTCACAAACTCACAATCGATAACCAAATATGTAAAAAAAAAAAAATTTTACCAAAATTCCCCAAAAAAATTATTTACAAAGATCATCCAAATAGAAAATTGACAAGATTACAATACTAACTAACATTTAACAAGCTTAAAATTGACAAGACTAAAATTAACAAACTAATAAATTTTTTTTTTTTTTTAAAAAAAAAAAAAAAAAAAAAAAAAAAAAAAAAGACTTAGAAATTATTTTGGGCCCTGGTGAGTCATTTGACCCACCAGGCACAAGGCCAAGTCCGCCCCTGGCTGCTGTTGTGGGTGGAGAGTGCTCCCTTGCCCCTGTTGCTGCTGTGTCAGGTTGCTGTTATGGGTGGGGAGTGCTCCCCTGCCCTTGTTGCTGCTGTGTTTGTCTTCTTCCTTCTGCTGTAAGTATAGAGTAGTGGTGGTGTGGGTTGGCTCATGACAGCTTACTGGTATTTACTTTTGCTATGATTTTATTCATGCTATTTATTTGTTGAGTCGATTTGTCGACCATACATAGTTGAAAAAGTGACCTGTTTTTTTTTCACGTGCCTACAACCTGCCTATGCGTTTTCCTTTGTTTTCCTATTGTGTGCTTACTAGAGGATATTCATGGCAAAATTTTGTTGTTTTCTGTGTAATTGGAGTAGTTATGTGATGTTAATTCCCAGCGTGTATGTTTCCTGCTTTTGTTACAAGCGAATTATTTATTATGTTGTCAGCATTTCAAGTTGAGTGTTTATCTGAAATCTTTCTATCTTGTTTCAGGTACCATTGGATTAGACGCAAAGGACGGCCTGCAGCGAGAGAGATTGCAGAGCTATCTTGTTTTAGGTACCATTGGAGTAGTCGGGACTATTATCAGAGCTATGCAGGTATTGACTTTACTTACTTAATTTTCTTCCTGATTTTTTGTATCTTGTAAGTTCTTGGTATAGTTATATGTCATCCTATGGGTAAACTGAAATCTCTCTTGCGCTGAAGGCCAATGAATTAGTGACTGATGTTTGCTCAATTATATATGACTTTTGCACTTATATTATAAACATGACTGCTTACTTTTGTTTACAGGTTATATATGTGAATAGGTTCTCACCTTCATCAAGGAAACATGCTGTTAATGAGATAAAGGTACAGGAACCTGTGGCTCTTTCTGATGTCTTTTCAATACATATATTTGTCTTCCTAATGGCCTCCTGCTGTTATTCTGCGTGTAAATTTAATAAGACTTAATGACCATGTTCCATGTTGATTTCCTGATTTTCATTAGTTTTTATTGTTTTGACTTGGCTGTTCATCATAGGTGTTCCAAAATTACCAAACCTTCCTGTAGAATTATAAATGCTATATACTCATTGGGTAGTAAGTGAAGCTAGATGATGATGCATAACTGTAATCTTGGCTGTTCATCATTTTGGCTATGCAGATCTAGCTACATGACCTACATTTATCTTGTTTTGTTAAATAACCTTGTGTCAATCAAGACATTGTCTTCAAAATAGAGAATTCCCAGCCCAAATTTTATTAGCTCATGACATGGACTATGCTGACATAGCTACATTATTCTGGTTATGTTCAATATCTTGTATGATCCAAATTCAGCAGCTTTTTTTCTTTTTCATATTTTTATAAAATAATCCTGCCCTTTTCATACTAGTGCTTATGTAAATGGCATTTAGTTCGTAGGTTAAGATATCATTTTGGGCCGTTTGATATGAACTGTTGTCTTATGTAACAGCTATCATTATGCTTTGGTAGGTTAAGATTGTTGAGTGGTGGTCCTTGCCTAGCTACTCATTTTATAAAATTTTCCAAGTTATGTTGTCCTTCCTTGTCGTGTGCCCTCCATCGTCTAGATCTGATAAAATTAACTCGTATCTAATTATTCAATTTCGATCTATAATATTTTGAAGATAACTTGTAACTTGTTCGTAGATTAGAAATTTAAATTGATAATAGATTCGCGAGAACCACAAAACATTTCAGACGACTTTGGTTCGTGAGTAGTTTGACTTTTACCCTATTATTCTAAGTTTGACAAAAATATTAAGAGTATTAATCAAACTAGCTAGAACAATAGACAGGGAGTATAGAAGTGGTGATATGGAGGTCTACGTTTATTAAATTCCAACTTCTAATATCCTTCTGGCCAACTCCCAGAATAAGGAACAACAAATCATTTTTTTTTCTTATACTTTGAACTAAATGCCATTTAGATAAGGGCCATTTTAAACACTATTTCAAATTATGATTAAGTACTTGACAAACATTTATAGACATAAAAGAAAAGATTTTATTAAAATAAAACTGACTTCTCATCTATCTTGAAGTGTAATTTGTTCTTTTTCAATGTCTAACTCTATGCTTATTAAAGAGTGAGTTTATTCCTAAACTTGCTTGTGTGATTGTAATGTACCACTGTGCTTGTGATTGATTTTACAATTTTCTGGAGTTAGTTAGTGGATCCTATCCTAACAATCAGCTTATTGTTGCTAAATCTGTTGTCCAGGCTGACGTTTGTCATGCTTACCAAATTTTGAAGAAAGGTGGTTTAAAAGATGAAAATATTATTGTTTTCATGTATGATGACATCGCTTATCATGAGGAGAATCCGAGACCCGGGGTCATCATCAATAATCCCCATGGAAGTGATGTCTACGCTGGAGTCCCAAAGGTTTTCTCTAGTTCACCCTTTCCATTGTCACTTAATGAATGTTATGAAGAATTTAATCTCGTCTGCTTGATGTGGTATGGCAGGATTATACTGGGGAACATGTGACTGTCAATAATTTTTTGGCAGCGTTACTTGGTAACAAAGAAGCTATTACTGGTGGCAGTGGAAAGGTGGTGGATAGTGGCCTTAATGATCATATTTTTATCTATTATTCGGACCATGGTGGTGCTGGTGTGCTCGATTAGTATTTTGATCCTCATAGTTCTCTTGCAATACTTTCGTTGTTTATGGAATCTGTTTGTTTTGAATGTTTATATTATAAATCTCTTACAATATCTTATATTGTACTACTATAGCTTTTTGAGTGTTGAGTATTTACCGGGAGTAACAGCATATTATGGAAATTATTGTGCGGCTAGTCTCTCTTGGCTTTTAGGTGCTTTCATGTTGTCTATTTGACTTATCCTTACAAAATCCTTCTTCATATAGTAGGTAGTACATTGGCAGGTTCTTAAATACACGTGGAATTGACTCCTGATGTTCTTATGCCATGCCTTGTTTAGTACTAGATCAATGTGAGCACACAATGATTATTTAATTTTATGAAGATTTATGGTTTTACAAGTGCAACCGTTTGAAGATGAACATACCCCTAGGACTGTTACTTGTCATGTTCAATTTCATTACTACTCCATATTGTTGGATCCTCACCAATGTGCTCAATCAATTTTTATCATATTGTTTCTTGTGAAAAAATGGATTTCAACACGTTGTGCTTGTTCAGGTATGCCTACAACTCCATTTCTCTATGCTGATGAGTTGATATATACATTGAAGAAAAAGCATGCTTCTGGAACCTATAAGAGCTTGGTGAGGTTATCCCCCCCCTGTCCACCACATACAATTTTTTATCATTGCGGGAAGTGGTTTACGATTATCGTCAAATTTATCAAGGAAATCAATGTATAATGAATTTTTTTTTTTTTGTTTTCTTTTTTCCTTTTTTATTTTTTTTTCTTGTCAAAAAAAAAAAGAAATGTGTTTTTTGCCAAAACAGTGGATACTTATAAGTAGCAATTGTATACCTTATACTAGCATCTCTTCTATAAACAAGTTATTCTGGATGGGGTTTCAGTTCTGTGACTTTTGTGATGTACTGAATATTGTTTAAGAATTACTTTACAACCCTTCCCTCTTCCTTCTTTCAGAAACCAAAAAGCATGCATGCATCTTGTATGGAAGGGAGTGTGTGTGTGTGTAGCAGCTTTGACAGGTAAAACAACAGCAATAGCCAGCACCAGGCAGACACAGCACCACCAGACAACAGCTAACAGCCAGCCAGAAACAGAAAGCAGTAGCCAGCAATAGCTAAACACACCATGCAAACAGAAACCAGCAACTAGACACAAAGCAAGCAACACAGCCAACAGAAAACAGCAGCTTACTAAAGGAAAGTTGACCTGGCTGTTAAATCGAGGACTCTGCTTCTCCAGACCTTGATTCTGTTTTTTTTTTCTTCAGTTTTTTAAAGTGTAATATTACAAGATATTGAAGAAAATATATGTGTTATGTATATTATGATTATATATAAGTATTTGGTACAATTTAAGTGAAAAACATGCAAAAAAAATTTTTTTTTTTTTGTTTTTTGGGCATTTTTGGCACCGGTTTTGGAAAAAACCGGTGCTAATTGTTTTTTTAAAATAATTTTGGGGACTTTTGGCACCGGTTCTAAGTAAAAACCGGTGCGAAAAGTTTAGGTTTTGGTACCGGTTTACCCATAGAACTGGTGCGAAAAGTCATTTTTCCCACCGGTTTTGAACCGGTGCGAAATCTGTGGGGTTTTAGCACCCCCAAATCTGGACCGGTTCAAAACCGGTGCGAAATGGGGGGTTTGAACCGGTGCCTATTTGCCTTTTTCGCCTAGTGACTAGAAGAATGATTATACTTTGATATGGGTTCTCCCTTAATATTATTAGTTTTAGGCTTTTTAACTCTCCTTGCTAATTACACTTGCCTTTTTTTAACATCTCATTTCTTTTTCATTGTTACTAGATTAATGTAAAGTGGGTCATAAATTTGTATGAATACAACTTTGATGCCGCTTGCTTATTACACTTGATAAAGTTGTCCTTAACAATAGAAATACACTAGTTTTATTAAGTATTCTGATTATTAGAGTAGTTCTCTTTCTTCCTAGTGGTTGTAAAGCAGATTTTATTGTCAGTTCTTTCTAATTGATTAAAGTAACTCTCTTTTTTCTTAGTGAATTGATTAAATGTTTTTACAGTAAAAATTAAGTAAAGTAACCCTCTTAATTCTTAGGGTATTTTGACTTTTGGTACCACAAAAAGACCTGCTATTCAATTTTGCTACCTCTAACAATTTTTATTTTATTTTACTACCACTAAAAATCAGGTTTTTTTTAAAACTGATAACAGTTGACGGAAATTGTTAGATTAGCCGTTTGTGGGGCCCACTTCAACCCTGCCTCTCTCTCTCTCCTCCTTCCCCAGTCAAGTGCAACAGTCAGGTTCACAGCAGCAGGCAGCAGCCATGAACAGCTTCCAGCCACCACCACGCTGCAGCCTGATTCCAGCCAACGCGCGGCCTCAACGATCCCCGGAAAAACGCGAGCCGACGCAACCACCGACGGCCTTTGAATGGCGCGCAACCCTTGCACGCAGCCTCCTACGGTGCCTCGACGAACATGAGAACAAAACTTCCCAAAATTCGAACAATTTCGAATTAAAATCAGGAGTTTCTAGCGTTTGATGTTCGAATTCAATCCCAAAACAAGATTTTGGTATCAATTTTCAATCTTATTGGATTAATTTGATGATTTTCATTCAAAATCAATTTGGGGAAAAAGTTAGGGTTTATAAGAACTTTTGAATCAAACTCTTTGATTTCAAAACGAAAATAACAATTATTTACATGATTTTGCAATTGAAATCTAAAGAAAACAAAGCCCTCAATCAATTTCGACACAACTTGTCGAATTAGAGGTCAAAAATTTTCGATTTTCCCCTTGTTCGAATCGACCACCCCTACAATCATACAATCATCATCATCGTCGTCCGTTGGTGGGGGAAAGGGTTTGGGGTGGGGTCGCCGGCGTTCGCCCAAGCGCCGGCCGCCGGCAGGGGGGAGGGGGGAGGGTGGCTGACGGGAGAGGGGGCAGTTGAGGGTGGCTGGGGTTTTTTTTTTTATAAACATTTTAATTTTTAATTTTTTTTTAATTTTTGAATAAACTTAACGGAATCCTAACGGATTCCGTTAAGTGGTAGTGAAATTTAAATTATGTGATTTTTAGTGGTAGTAAAATTAAAAAAAAAATTGTTAGAGGTAGCAAAATTGAATAACAGGTCTTTTTGTGGTACCAAAAGTCAAAATTTCCTTATTATTATTATTATTATTATTATATACGACAATATACATACATATTTAGAAATTATATTCAATTTAGTCTAAAACCCTTAAGAATATGGAAAGTCCTACTGTAGCTTCAACATGTTGATCAATTCCAACATAATTTCACATAAACATGCACTTTAATAAAGTATTTAGCCACCTAAACGTATTTTGATTCCGAATCTCAAATCAACACTTTGCACTTTCAAAGTTTGATCATGAAAACACCTTGCAATTAATATAACCACAAGGTTATCACAACATCTCTAGACATAAACCTTAATCTACATGTGCAGGGACTACAAAACTCTTTAAAAATTATACCTTAATGTAAAATTATAACTTTGAAATAAGTATTTATGTTTTAGACAACTAACCATGAAGAAAATAAAGGAATTAGATTAAAGAGAATTAAATTCACGTTGGAAAGAACAGGCAGAGAACTTGCAGAGGCCATAACTTATTCAATATAACTCTGAGTTGGGTGATTCTTGAGCCTAACCTCAAGGATGTTTTGAGATGATCAATCTTTCGTGAAACAGCAAAACCCCAAACAGTGACAAAAAGTGCTCGAAAATTGGCTTTAAAGATATACAAGATGTTTCGGGGTTTTTTATGTGCCCTGCGGGAAAGTTACAATTTCCTAGCAAGCTCCTTCCTACGCCTGTACCTGCACAAATAACGGAGACTCCGGCTGGGGGGTGGGAGTTCCGCCTGTGAAGATTAAGTTAGAATTCTTTCGAAGAGGAGTAAAGAACAATAAATGCTTCTCGAATTGAGAGCATTTGCAATTGGTTTGTGTTTGGTTGGTTGTTCGAAAATTGATGGATCCCCATAAATGAGGTCTTCTCCCACTATTTATAGTGGGGGAGAACTGTACCTCAATTAGGGTACAAAGGACACGTGTCACAGAGGGATTGGGCCTCTGTTTGCCCAATAGGGGTTGACACGTGTCACAGGCTGATTGGGCCTGTTATTAACCGTTGATAGGTTGACATGTGGCAAGCGTCTACTGGGCCACGTGTCTAGGGTAGTTTTTACCCTAAACATCTGCCCCTCACAGGTGTGATGTGGCGTATCCACGTGTCACCTGTGACAGGCGTCAGACGCATGGGAGGAGACGGTTCGTCTTCTTCCCTCCTTTTTTTCAATTTTCAATTTTTAGGGCAGAAGGTGTTAATTCACCTTCTGCCCCTCTCCTATAAATAAGAGGCATACTCTTTCTCTTCCATACTTTACATAATTTCAAAAAAATTCTGAGAGAGAGCTCTAATACCGGCTGCTATTTTCCTCAAGATTTTCTTGCATCCGGCTTTTCGAAACTAGACATCCGGCTACCGGTTGAGTGTATTTCACCAAGGTACCATCTGCCCCTTTTTCTTCAGCTTTGTTTCTTTATATTTTGAGGACCACATCCGGCATTTTGCCGCTTGTGGTATCTAAGAGAAGGGTTTCTTTACAATTTCAAGTATTACAGCCGACATTTTGCCGTCTGTGGTACTTTAGAATTTTTAGAATCTATACACAGCCGGCATCATGCCGACTGTGTGTATATTCTTCACATCTCTTGAAAATTTTACATCTGCGTCACCTCAGCCGGAGTCCCCCGTCTGAAGTATCTTCAAAGTTTTTTTTTCAAGTTACATTCAATATACCCCCATCCGGTCATTTACCGCTTGGGACCTGTTTGGGTAATTTATGCATTTTTCCAAACAGGTTTCAAATTCCCCCATCCGGTCACTGACCGCCTGGGGCGTGCTTGAGCAATTTATGCATTTTTCCAAACAGGTTTCAAAATACCCCCATCCGGTCATTGACCGCCTGGGGCCTGTCACAACAAGAAACAGCTCATTTACGAGGGATATATTCCGTCGGAAAACATTAAAATTCCGTCGGAAAACCCATTTTCCGACGGAATTCCGTCGGAAGCTGCTGTCGGAGACCCCTTTATAGGAAATTTGGGTAATACCGAGGGATTTTCCGTCGGAAAACTCATTACCGAGGGAATTTCCGACGGAATTCAGTTTCTCGGAAACTTAGTTTGACCAGAGTTGGAAGTTCGTCGCAAGCATCCGACGGATTGTTTTCCCTCGGAATTTTCCCCTGTTCCGACGGAATTTTCCGTCGGAATGCTCCTCGTTTCCGAGGGAAAGTTCCGTCGGAAAAGGGGAAAGTTACGAGGGAATAAATCCGTCGGAAGAACTTCACCTTTTCCGAGGGATTTATTTTCCGTCGGAAGATCAAATTTTCCGAGGGATTAGTTTTCCGTCGGAATTTTTTTTTTTGGTATGAGATAAATTTCTGTATTTGGCTATATATTTTCCTCCGGGAGAAACCTGAACTTCCTGCTTCGTACATTATATTACTCATTAAATAATTTGTGCAAAAATATATATATATATATATATATATATATATATATATATATATATATGTATGTATATATATATATATATATATATATATATATATATATATATATATATATATATATATATATATATATATATATATGTATGTATATATGTATATATATATATATATATATGTATATACATATATATATATATGTATATGTATATATATATATATATATGTATATATATATATGTATATATATATATATATATATATATTTATGTATATATACATATATATACATATATATATATATATACATATATATATATATATACATATATATATATATACATAGATATATATATATATATATATATATAGATACTAATTTCAATATTTACAATAAACACTAAGTTAATATTTTGATTACAACTAACAAACAATAAGTTCATCGATGCTACACAACAGCGCGAGAGCCTTGGCCAGCTCCACCAAATCCCGGGTCGTCGTCCCTGGGATCTCGAAATGGAGGTCGCACGTTGGAACATGGGTCGTAACGACCCCTCATCCTTTCTTCCAGCCTCTTCTCCATTTCTTCCATTTGGGCTTGTAGTTGGGCTTGGACTTGAGCTTGTACTTGGGCTTGAACTTGGGATTGAACTTGGGCTTGAACTCGGGCTTCCATGTCGGCTTCCATTTGTTCCTGAATAGCCTGGACCCTGGATTCCATCTGATCCTGCATCTGAGAAACAAAGGAGGGCGTGTACTGCAAGGAAGAGGTGGAAAGTCGGCGACCTATCTGGCTGCCATAGTACATGTCAGCACTTTCGCCTAGTCCCTTCACACGTCCTTTTTTGTTCCGACCGCCCACTGTCTCCCAGTACAGCTCATTCGGACTCTTCTAATTCCTTTGAGTGCTAGCCGCCTCAACCCTCTTTTGGTAGGCCTCCTACAAGATAAACATATAAAAGGGAACAAACGAGGTAGTAAGTTATACAAATAAGCTAAACCAAATTGAGCCAACTATGAAGTATATGACCTTTATTTCTCTAAACATGCATATTTTAGGTATTTTAAGGGGTTAATGACTTGAAATCACAAAAAAATACAAGTCCCTAAGGTTTGGGATGCATTTTGGAGCCAAATTGAGCCAACTATGGGATTTTTGACCTATTCCTTGCCCATTTTCTATGTTTTTGAGCAAATGAACTATTTCTTTCTCTAAACATGAATATTTTAGGTATTATAAGGGGTACATGCCTTGAAATTCCAAAAAACAACAAGTCCCTAAGGTTTGGGACGCATTTTGGAGCCAAATTGAGCCAACTATGGCCTATATGACCTATTGCTTGCCCATTTTCTATGTTTTTGACCAAATAAACTATTTCTTTCTCTACACATCTCTATTAAAGGTAGTCTAAGGGGTACATGCCTTGAAATTCCAAAAAAATACAAGTTCCTAAGGTTTGGGACGCATTTTGGAGCCAAATTGAGCCAACTATGGCCTATATGACCTATTGCTTGCCCATTTTCTATGTTTTTGACCAAATAAACTATTTCTTTCTCTAAACATGCATATTTTAGGTATTATAAGGGGTACATGCCTTGAAATGCCAAAAAAAACAACAAGTCCCTAAGGTTTGGGACGCATTTTGGAGCCAAATTGAGCCAACTATGGCCTATATGACCTATTGCTTGCCCATTTTCTATGTTTTTGACCAAATAAACTATTTATTTATCTAAACATCTCTATTACAGGTAGTCTAAGGGGTACATGCCTTGAAATGCCAAAAAAATACAAGTCCCTAAGGTTTGGGACGCATTTTGGAGCCAAATTGAGCCAACTATGGCCTATATGACCTATTGCTTGCCCATTTTCTATGTTTTTGACCAAATGAACTATTTCTTTTTTCTAAAAATGCATATTTTAGGTATTATAAGGGGTAAATTCCTTGAAATTCCAAAAAACAACAAGTCCCTAAGGTTTGGGACGCATTTTGGAGCCAAATTGAGCCAACTATGGCCTATATGACCTATTGCTTGCCCATTTTCTATGTTTTTGACCAAATGAACTATTTCTTTCTCTAAACATCTCTATTACAGGTATTCTAAGGGGTACATGCCTTGAAATGCCAAAAAAATACAAGTCCCTAAGGTTTGGGACGCATTTTGGAGCCAAATTGAGCCAACTATGGCCTATATGACCTATTGCTTGCCCATTTTCTATGTTTTTGACCAAATGAACTATTTCTTTCTCTAAACATGCATATTTTAGGTATTATAAGGGGTACATGCCTTGAAATGCCAAAAAAAAAACAAGTCCCTAAGGTTTGGGACGCATTTTGGAGCCAAATTGAGCCAACTATGGCCTATATGACCTATTGCTTGCCCATTTTCTATGTTTTTGACCAAATAAACTATTTCTTTCTCTAAACATCTCTATTACAGGTATTATAAGGGGTAAATGCCTTGAAATGCCAAAAAACAACAAGTCCCTAAGGTTTGGGACGCATTTTGGAGCCAAATTGAGCCAACTATGGCCTATATGACCTATTGCTTGCCCATTTTCTATGTTTTTGACCAAATGAACTATTTCTTTCTCTAAACATGCATATTTTAGGTATTATAAGGGGTAAATGCCTTGAAATGCCAAAAAATTACAAGTCCCTAAGGTTTGGGACGCATTTTGGAGCCAAATTGAGCCAAGTATGGCCTATATGACCTATTCCTTGCCCATTTTCTATGTTTTTAACCAAATGAACTATTTCTTTCTCTAAACATGCATATTTTAGGTATTATAAGGGGTACATGCCTTTAAATGCCAAAAAAATACAAGTCCCTAAGGTTTGGGACGCATTTTGGAGCCAAATTGAGCCAACTATGGCCTATATGACCTATTCCTTGCCCATTTTCTATGTTTTTGACCAAATGAACTATTTATTTCTCTAAACATGCATATTTTAGGTATTATAAGGGGTAAATGCCTTGAAATGCCAAAAAACAACAAGTCCCTAAGGTTTGGGACGCATTTTGGAGCCAAATTGAGCCAACTATGGCCTATATGACCTATTGCTTGCCCATTTTCTATGTTTTTGACCAAATAAACTATTTCTTTCTCTAAAAATCTCTATTACAGGTAGTCTAAGGGGTACATGCCTTGAAATTCCAAAAAAACAACAAGTCCCTAAGGTTTGGGACGCATTTTGGAGCCAAATTGAGCCAACTATGGCCTATATGACCTATTGCTTGCCCATTTTCTATGTTTTTGACCAAATGAACTATTTCTTTCTCTAAACATGCATATTTTAGGTATTTTAAGGGGTACATGCCTTGAAATGCCAAAAAAATACAAGTCCCTAAGGTTTGGGACGCATTTTGGAGCCAAATTGAGCCAAATACATTTGAGGCTAGTGATTCTAGCGGCCATCTCTAACACAGACAAAGGACTCCCTTCGTATAATGGCCTTTCAGAAGCCTTCAACAAATCCAGAAAATGCTTAGTAGTTGCATTGGGCTCCTCCTCTGATGAACCACTAGCCTCCTCGGAATGCCCCTGATCTTGACTATGACCAAAAGCATCCAAAACCATGTCATGATATTCATTGGTCCGCCGTTCGGGAACTCCCGGATACCCCTCCCCTTGAAACATCCACACGTAGTATTTAGGTACGAAACCCTTGTCATACAGATGAATTTTAACCGTATCCGCATTCCAAAGGCGTTTGTTCTTACATTTAACACATGGACACCTAACCTCATCCGGATTACTACTCTCAGGATGATCTCTGACGTACTGAATGAATTCATCAACTCCTTTCACGAAATCTGGGTTAATACTTTGCCCAATCGTCCTTTTATACATCCAGCTACGTTCTCTTCGTTTCATGATTACAACTTCTACACAGCTCATGCATATGTACAATCACATTAGTCATGAACGGTATTTCGCAGTCATTATCCACCACAGCGTTATGGCAATGCAAATGAGATTTGAAATGCTTCCAAAGGGTCCTTATCACTCCAACCTAACCCATCCTTGTACGTTTATTCTCACTAGTGAATGTAACCCAGGGTTTCAATTCTATGGAAAATCCGCCAGCATTTCCCTACAGTTCTCCAAGTACACGATGTAGGCGATTATACACACCTACATATGTACCCAGAGAACACGGTAGAGAAGTGCATGAAAAGGCAGGATTTTCCCTAGAATCAAAAACAAGGCTTACATTCACCACCTAAGTGAGAATAAGCGTACAAGGACAGTCCCAACCGGGGACTATTCAAGACATACTCCTAATGTGTATGCCTTGAACGGGTATCTAGGCATATGATTATGCAAATGATATGATTCATTTATTATATATATATATATATATATATATATATATATATATATATATATATATATATATATATATATATATATATATATATAAAGTGAAAAACACATGCATTAAACTAAACAAAGACATATCATAATTAAACTAAACTAAGCAAATAAATAAGCACGTTTATTAAATATTATATTAAACATTATATCAAACATAAATGTTAAACTAAATACACTAACATACACTTTATTAACCAAAACTAAACCAAATTTAAATAAACTAAACTAAATTAAAATAAACTAAACTATACTAAACTAAAATAGACTAAACTAACATACATTATTACCTTAAACTAAACCAAACTAAACCAACGTGTTATAATACATTAATTAAAAAGTAAACTTAAATAAATTAAACTAATCTAACATATTATAACAAAAAGACATTCATCTCAAATATATAAACAAATTATATTATAAATACAACAACTTTTAAATACAATAACTAAAATCAATAATAAACTAACATATATCTATGCCAAGTATAAACTAAATTTACAAATTTAGCTTTAAAATACTCTCTAACCTGTAGATCTGAGTTTGTTATTGCCAAAGAACCAATTCAATCTACAAAACCTACAAATATTCAAATTCCAAACGAAAAATTAACAAAAAATAAAAGTATAAACTACATTTATGATTTAATCTTTTTAGTTTATGCTTGCATTTTGTATAAGTTTAAAAATAATAATATATGTGAACTACCTGCTGGCGGCGGCTGGTGGGCGTAGAGGTTGCAGACCCGCCGGCGAGTGAGGTGAAAGGTGGTGGTTGTTAGTAATTACTCCGGAAAGCCCTAGGTGAAAGGTGGTGGTTAGGGTTTTTCGGACACCACAAAAAAAAAAAAAAAAAAACCAGAAATTGCGAACTTACCGGCGGCGGTGCAGCGGAGGAGGGGCGGCGGCTGCGGCCTATCTGTCTTCCTCTTTCTCCTTCTCCCTTTGTATCTCTTCCTCTTCCTCTTGAATCTCCCTCCCTTTCTCTCTCTTCCTCTTTTCGTTCTTTTGTTTTTTCTAGGTTGCAGCAGTAGCAGAAAACCGCGTTTTTTTTTAATTGTTCGCAGCTTCCGACGGAAATAAATCCCTCGGAAATGTCAGGTTCCGACGGAATTTTCCGCCGGAACATGACATTTCCGAGGGAATTATTTCCGTTGGAAGAATACCGAGGGAATATTCCGTAGGAATGGAAAGATTCCGAGGGAAATATAATCCGTCGGAACGTTTCCGAGGGAATATTCCCTCGGTAGGTAACTTTTCCGACGGACTATTCCTACAAAGTCAAAATCCGCCGGAAATTTTGAATTTTCCGAGGGAAATAAATTCCGTCGGAACTTTTCCCTCGAAAATCACCCTTTTCTTGTAGTGTGTTTGAGCAATTTATGCATTTTTCCAAACAGGTTTCAAAATACCCCCATCCGGTCATTGACCGCCTAGGGTACCTTTGAGTAACCTAGGTATTTTTCCTCGTGCCTACAGCCGACATTGATACCGGTTGTGGTACTTTCAATCAATTTTAAGTTTTGCAAAACTTTCAGCCACTGGTGCTCCGCCTGGGGCATCTCTGAGCTTTTGTTAAAAACTTCAGACCCTAAGCCGGTTTCAATACCGCCTGGGGGGCTTTTGAGCAATTTTCATCTCAATTCAGTAACTCTCATCCGGTGTTACATCGTTTAGGGGGTCTCTGAAAGCTTTTCATGCAAGACCGTCTGTACTATCTTTGTATGATTATTCTTTGAATCCATCTGATCTGATTCCTTCTTATTTCAGCTTTATACACATTTGGAATTTTCCGCCTGTGGTGTCTTCGAGCCACTTCTACTTTTGACTGTTGCATCATCAAGCTTCAATCTTTAAGGTACCGTCTGTAGCCTTTGTAATTCTTTTCCTTTTAATTTTCGGTTGTGCACATAGAGTTAGAACATGGACCCTTCTAATATAAACACGGCACAGCCTACGACTGTGGTCAGCCGGTCACCTAGGACGGCTGAGTCTAGGACTGGGACTGCCGTCTAGGGGTGTTTGGGCGAACCTTCACCTACCTTGAATCCGATCGTTTCTGTTCATGTGCAGGACAGAATGGCCCATACCAGATGGACGGTAGTAGACCCTGATTACAAGTCTGATGACGCAGCCGCTGATCCGGCTGACCCTATAATTGAAGACCAGACGGAAGGACCGTCTGGTGAGGTTCCAACTGAAGATATTCCACAAGATTCCCCGGGTGGTCCAAGTACACCGAGTGACAGTATTTTGGATGACTCCAATTCTAACGCCGAAGACTCCGGCGAGGGGTCAACTGATGAAGAGTCCGAGTCTGAATCCTCTGAGGAAGAGGCTGCCCTTATTGATGAGGAGGCCTACAAATGGCCGGCTGCAGGGGACTCGACTGACATGACAATGACCGCCAGGGATGTGGTCACTTTAAATTCCACTTTCCGTGCTTTTATTAAAAAGAAGCCGGTTGGGAAGAATTGGGAAGTTAGGGTACCGCCTGTAGAGGCAAGCGTCGTTTGGGGCGACGAGGTGGATGGAGCCGATAACTTTTTTGGCTGCTATGAGGCGGCATTCAAAGTCGGCCTCCAGTTCCCCCTTCATCAATGTATAAAATCCATACTAAGGGGGTATGACCTGGGTGTATGGCAGTTGACCCCTAACTCCTGGGTCAATATTTTAGGATATATTGCTGCTTTCGAGCTGCAGGATGTGAAGCCAAGCTGGGAGGCATTTGCACATATGCATTACCTCAGCCGGGCATTTGCACATATGTGGGTGGAATGCATGGTACACCCTAACCACCAACCCTGAATACATGATGACTTTGGAGAAGCCATCAAAATGGACAAGTTGGAAGAGCAAATTCTACATTGTCTCTTCCCCATCAACATCTCTAAATCACCGACTGCGTAGATATAATAAGCACCCGGCTCTGCTGGGCAAAAAATGTGCACTCCCAAAAGTGTCGAAAGAGGCCTGGGAGCAGATAATGGAGAAGGGTCTCTTTCTTAAGGTGACCCACCAAATGGAGGATGGGAGCGAGCTCATTGTTCCCAAGTTCTGGGTTCCTCACCCGGACTGGTTTAAAGACGAGGCCTTCTTATCCCTTTGTAATCTTAGTATAATGTTCAAGAAGGGTAGGTTACTGAACCATCCGGCAATTGACGCCTGTATATAGTTGTCTCAATTTTAACTCAACTTGTCTGTCTTTTTGCAGCTGTTGCTAAGAGAATGGTGCCTCCTGAGAGAACAGCGGCTACCTCTGCTCTTGAACTCAGGAAGAAGCAACTGGAAGTGAAGAAGGCGGCACTGGCCGCCAAAAATACCGGGGTAGTCTTTCTATTTTCCCTTTATTGCCGGATGTGATATGTTTAAACTTTTCTCGTTTTTAACCGGTTGTATTATGTTTGGTTGTCTTCAGGCTGGGCCCCAAAGCATGCCTCGCTCTTTGTTGAGCATGCAGAAAAGGCCGGCTGATAACATTCCTCAGCCGGCTGCTAAAACTCCAAGGTTGGCGGATCCTGGTCTAGCAACTGATCCTTCAAAGAAAGCGCCTGATGCAGGCAGGCCTACTACTGCAGGAAAGAGCCTGCAAATAACGCCGGTTGTTTCGGCTGATCAGACCCGGACGGGATCTGATTCAAATGCGGCTGGGGGGGCTTTGACCCCACAGCCCGAGAAAGGTAAAACCTCTGCCTTTGATCCCCCCTGGCCGCTTGGGCATATGAGAGTCAAAACCCAAGCAAGCCAATCCGAGGACTCTTCCGGCAGCCACCTGAATATATGCGGAGCGTATGCCTAACATCTGACAGATAACTCTGTAATTGTAGATGCCACCTCCAGCCGGCCCAACTACAACCAGTACGCTCAGAGAATGATTAAGACTCTGACTCATTCTGAGAAAGCGGTTGTGCGAGTTGTGCACCAGGTGAACATAGACCGCATCAACTCCCTTCTGGCTGAGGTAATTTTGATCGGATGACCTTTGTTTGCATAATCATATGTATTTGCCGGATAAGTAATAATCTTTCGATTTTTCTAACACTTTGTCCGGCTGATGTCATAGGTGATGTTGAGGGTTGATGGGCTCCGAGTCCCCTTGCGTAAAAAGCAAGAGGAGGTAAGGGACACTCAGAAACGAGTATCTAAGCTTATTGACGTTTGTCAATTCAATGCTATTACATATGACTCAGAAACTAAACGGAGGGAGTTGGAACAGGAGGAATTGCTGAAGGAGGCAATTGCGGCTGGAGAGGAGGCAAAACAGAAGGTTAATGAACTTGAGCTTAAAGTCAAAGACCTTCAGGCGGATCTCAAGGCTCTAGAAGGAGCTGATACTGAAAACGCCAACCACCAGGAGAACAACCAGTTGAAGAATGAGCTTGCTACCTGTCAGGCGGCACATAAAAAGGAGCTAGAAACCGAACAATGCCGCCTGATTGAAGAGAATGAGGCCAACTGCGAGGAGCGCATGAAGCTGGCTTGGAGCCTCATTCATCTGGACTATGAGTTCGACTACTTCAACCTCCGGTACCTGTATGCTTCTGAAGTTTACGAGGCTAAGGTACTCGGCACCAAACCCCCTCCATCTTTTGAGGATTGGGCTGAGAAAGGGTTGGCGCAAGTGCCGGATGGTGACCATGAGGCTCCAACTGAAGACCAGCCGGAGCAACGCGAGGAGCAGACGGCTGAAACTCAAACAGAGCAAGCTTAGGAGCCGGAGCAGCAGCAGCAGCCTCAACAACAACAACAGCAACAAGAACAGCAGCAACCATAAATTCTTTCTTCCCTTTTTTTACCGGCCTGTGTGCCGTGTATGGTTTTTTATTTCCCCGGACAAGGGTCCGGCTGACAATTGCTAGTTTTAATATATTTGCTGACGTAGTTTGTTTTGCTATTTACATTTGTCTTTTACTTGCATTTTTTTTTATATGTAATTTTTTACATGTATATAACTATAACATGCCGGCTGGTACAATAGAGTGCCCCTGGACGGTTGGCTGTTTACTCCAACGGTAAACAGGCAGCCGTCCATTGGCAGCCGGATGGGTACTAAGTTGTTTTTAAAGCATTTAGAACCACCTGTACATCTTTTGGACGAGGTCCGGCTGATTTTAAAGCAACATATATTTTATGTTTATACCGGCTGTATTTTTAACAGGGGTATATTCGTACAAGAAGGAAGTAACTTTGTTATTTTTAAACAAGTGTTTATCCAAAATACCTAACCGGCTGTAGTGCTTTTGGTGCTAAAGCCGGTTGGAGTTTACTAGGAGTTGTATATGCCGCATGTACTACTTTAGAGTGTATGCCGACTTACTCCTAGATGCAATGGATCATTCGAACGGCTGTATACTTGCAATATTTTGTCAGTTCATGTCGTCTGAGTTATGACCGTTAGAACAATGTATCATTCGGAAGGGAGCTATTCTCTTCGGCGATTTCACCCGGATGGGTGTCACTGGATGACTGCCCTTTTTGGAGCAGTGGTTTTTAATAAATGTTCTTCCGTTTGTGTTTTTGCACTAGACGGGTGCTAATACAATAAAATGATTGGAAATTTTACATTATTTCTCATTTCAATATTATTTACAATAAATACAAATTCCTTAAAAGTAGTACTTTTTCAAGTTATCTACGTTCCAGGTCGACATAGGTGTCATTTCTAACTTCTTCAAAAATCCGGTAGGGTCCTTCCCAATTGGGAGTAAACTTTCCTTGTTCGTTTGCTCTACCGGTTGCTTCAAGCTTACGTAGCACAAAATCTCCTACTTTCAGGGGCCGTTTGTGTATCCTTTTGTTGTAGGCCCTCGTCATTCTCAGACGGTATATTCCGTGACGCAAGGCAACATTACCTCGTCTCTCAGGGAGAGAGTCCAAAGCCAGACGCATGGCCTCCCAGTTTGCTTCTTCATCATATAGCATGATTTGAAGAGTTGGTTCATATAATTCAATGGGAAGGACAGCCTCTGTACCGTATGCCATTAGAAACGGCGTTTCACCGGTTGACCCCTTTTCAGTGGTTCTAATGGATCAAAGGACATGAGACAATTCCTCTACCCAAAGACCGCCTGCCTTTTCAATCTTTTTCTTTATTCCGCCTGAGATGAGCTTGTTAAAAGCTTCCACCTGACCGTTTGCTTGAGGACGGCCTACGGATGCAAAGTAATGGGAAATTCCTTGGTTTTGCAACCAAGTCTTGAGGACAGGAGCTTCAAACTGTGGGCCATTGTCAAACACCATTGACATAGGAACACCAAACCGGGTGATAATGCTCTTCTAGATGAAGGAAATGATATCCTTAGTTTTGATGCCCTTTACCGCCTCTGCCTCAACCCATTTTGTAAAATAATCAACAGCCACCAAAATGTACCTACGACCGCCTGAGGCAGGCGTATATGGACCCAGAATGTCCATGCCCCATTTGGCAAATGGGACGGGGCTGTAGGTAGTCGTTAGATCAGTAGCCGACTGATGGATAAGCCGGCCAAACCTCTGGCACTTGTCACATCTTTTTACCAGGTCTAGGGAGTCTTCCTCAAGAGTGGGCCAAAAGTATCCCTGCCGCCTAGCCCGTCTTGCTAGAGTTCTGCCGCCTATGTGTGAACCACAGTAGACGGCATGTAAATCTTCTAGCACTTCATTTCCCCTTTCAGGGGTTACACATTTAAATAACGGCTGCAGGTAACCCTTTCGGAAGAGTTCCCCCTTGTGCATAACGAAGCTCAATGCCCGTCTTTTAAGAGCAGCCGCTTCTGAAGAGACACCCGGGAGGTTGCCTTCTTCCAGATAGGCCCGGATGGGGTCCATCCAAGTAGAGCTTCAATCAAGAACTCCAATGGGATCATGTTCAATACTTCTCTTTTCCATGACTTCCCAAAAGACTAACCTAGGCGCATCACAAGTGGCGGATGATGCCAATTTTGATAGTGCATCCGCCTGTTATTTTCAGCCCTGGGCACTTGACTTAGGTTAAACTCATCAAGTGTTCCAGCCTCTTCCTTGACAGCTATTTTATCATTGCCAGATGGGTGGCTTCGTAGTCACCATGGTAATGGCTAACAATAAGTTGAGAATCAGAACAGGCGTCAACCTTTCTTGCTCCAGCTGCCTTACACATGCGGACACCGGCTAGCAGGGCCTCATATTCTGCTTCGTTGTTTGAAGCTTGGAATTTGAACCGTAGAGCATACTCGTATTTATCCCCTCCGGAGAATGACAAATTATGCCTGCCCCACAACCGTTCATAGTAAAACTGCCGTCTACAAATACCTTCAAAACCTGATCGGTGTTGTCCGGCTGACCGCTGTCTTGTCATTTCGACAATGAAATCGGCAAACGGCTGACCTTTCACTGCCCGTCTGGGTTCAAAGGTTATTTTTAGACTTTGTATCTCAACAGCCCACTTAATAATTCTTCCGGATGACTCCATAGTGGTCATTGGTTTTTTTAACGGCTGGTCAGTGTAGACGGTAACCGAATGAGCCAAGAAATAGGGTTTCAACCGTTTGACCGCCTTGTACAATGTCAAGCCAAATTTTTCAATCATGGGGTACCGGAGCTCAACATTCCTAAGTACATGGCTTATGAAATACACAGGGAGCTGATTGCCGTCTCTCTCAGCAAGGAGAACGACACTTAGAGAATGGTCTGAAATGGCCAAGTACATGTAATCACCATGTAGAGAGCCTCCTGTACATGGCTTTTGTGCCTCTCGAATCTTACAGGGTGACTACATGTAAATTACCACCTGTACTTTGTCCGGATTGGCTTCTATGCCCCTTGATCAATCAAAAATCCGAGAAACTTCCCAGACTCAACCCCAAAGACGCACTTTTTTGGGTTCAACATGACCTTATGCCGCCTGAGGGCGGTGAAGGTTTCTCGGAGGTCAGCCAGATGATCCGCCTGTAGTTTGGATTTGACTATCATGTCATCAATGTACGCTTCTACATTTCTCCCAATCTGGTCATAAAAGACCGAGTTAATCATTCGTTGGAAGGTAGCAGGCGCATTTTTCAACCTAAACGGCATCACCGTGTAACAATACAACCCTTGATCAGTGACGAAAGCCGTCTTCTCCTGATCCTTCTTCCAGAGGGGTATCTGATGAAAGCACGAGTAGGCATCCATGAAACTCATCAAAGCATGGCCGGATGTTGAATCGACCAGGTGGTCGATCTTTGGAAGTGGATAACTATCCTTCGGACATGCTTTGTTCAAATTCGTGTAATCTACACACATCCGCCAAGTGCCATTCGGCTTTTTCACAAGTACTACGCTTGCTACCCAGTTTGGATAGTAACATTGCCGAATGAACCCAGCGTCCAAAAGTTTCTTGACCTTGGTTGTTGCCGCCTGAGATCTTTCCTCGCCATGGTTCCTCTTCTTTTACC
The DNA here is from genome assembly GCF_001683475.1 of Chenopodium quinoa. Classification (NCBI taxonomy): domain Eukaryota; kingdom Viridiplantae; phylum Streptophyta; class Magnoliopsida; order Caryophyllales; family Amaranthaceae; genus Chenopodium; species Chenopodium quinoa. Next base: position 53,110 of record NW_018743014.1, on the reverse strand, counting down.
TAACCGGCTTCTTTTTGGGATCCACAGCAAGTTTATGAACAGCAAGATCCGGGCTTATGCCTGGCATCTCTTCTACTTCAAAGGCAAACACATCTTTGAATTCTTTCAGCAGCACGAGCAAGTCTGCCCCCAAGTTATCAAAAGCAATCGTCCCAATTTTGACGGTTCTGTGTGGCCGGCTGTCATCTAATATGATGTCTATGCTTTCACCAGTCGGCTGGGGTCGGAGATTGTCTGACCTCTCCCCAGACAGTGATTGCTATTGCTTTCCTTTGACGGGTGCCTTTTGGTCCGCCTTTCTCTTTTTACCGGCTGCTTTGGGAGCCGACGCTTCTTGATCACAGTCCTGAATATCAATTTCAACGTTATTGCCGCCTATGACCATTGTAGGTTTGACATCCGAGAGGTAACACTCTCTAGCCGTCTTCTGGTCTCCGCTTATGGAACCGACTGTGCTATCATCCCTCTCAAATTTAATCAACATGAGAGATGGGATGATGACAACTTTGGAGACGTTTAGGGTGGGACGGCCTATGATCAAATTATAGGCTGTCAGCTCTTCAACAACAATAAACTTGACGACCATGTGTCGTCCGCTCCCCTTTTCTCCAAACCGGATGGGTAGATTAATTGTCCCCACCGGATGCACTATCCCTCCCCCAAAACCTACATGAGGTAAGGAGCCTGATCCATGCTACTTGGTTTGTATTTTAGTTTTTCCAAGCACTGGTAGCTTATGAGGTCGGACGAGCTCCCGGTATCTATCAAGATCCGGCCAACTCGTTGATTGGCTATTTTACACTCGATGACTAAAGGGTCATCGTGGGGCCGCCTGACCTCTCCCCTATCTCTTTCGGAGATGTTGACTTCCGGGAAGGAGTTTTTAGACGACTGGCCCTCATCTACTGAGTTGACCAGCCTTCTTATGTTATCCTTTGTGCCCCGGATTGTAGGACCCCTACCCGCAAAACCTCTGGCTATGGTGAAGACGGTATCCTCGTCATTTTCAGAATTATTAACCGGAGTTTTGGGTTGTGGCCCCTTGACCTGTTTGGAGGCGACCTTTGCTTTGGGCAAGTAGGATTTCAGAGCCCCTTCATCAGCTAAACGGTTAAAGAGCCGCCTGAGGCTAAAGTAGCCCTCAGTGTCGTGACCTATTTCCTCATGGAAATGGCAATATTTACTTTTATCCCGACTGCTGACAGGACTCTTCATTGCAGCCGGTAATTCAAGGTTTAACCGGTCTTTTACCTCCTTGAGAATGGAGACGCAATCCTTGTGAATTCATACTTTGGGACGTATGGATCCGACCTCTTTCTTTTCTGGAAGGATTGTCCGGATGGCTCTGCCGCCCAGACTTCTTTTCGTTTCTTTTCTTCCTTTTAGGCCGGCTGGGTAGGTCGGCTCTCTTTTTTTTCGGATCTTCTGTAATCTGTTGGAAGTTTAACAGCACAGAGTTCCATCGCCTGTATGTAGGCCTCTGCTTTCATTAGCGCCTCATGAAGGGTAGAGACCCTCTTCCTGACTAAGTCAAACTAAAAGGTTGACCCGTCCTTCAGACCTTTGAAGAAGTCTGTATAGGCAACTTCATCAGACAGTCCCTGGATTTGGATCCTCATCAGGTTAAACCGCCTGACGTAGGACCTAAGTCCTTCCTTGTCCGCCTGCTGTATTGCCCCTAAGTTAAGGCTTGTCTTTTTAGCAGGAATGTTCTTGGAGAGGTTGGAAGTAAACTAGTATGACAACATTCTAAAGTTATTGATGCATCCGGCTGGTAGGTTACCAAACCAATGTTGAGCAATCCCTTTCAACGTTGCCGGGAAGCATCTACACCATGCAGCATCATCCAAACCCTGCAAATACATCAGGTTGGTGTATGCCATTAGGTGATCTTCTGGATTGGAGGTACCATCATAGGCACTTACCAATACATTCTTAATTTTTGATGGCTGGGCCATCTCAGTAATTTCCCTGGAGAACGCCGTAGGCTGTTCCCCAAGGTTGAGCAGCCGAAGCTGCTAGTTCGTAGGTGGGACGAGTGGCGGCTGACCCCCAAAAAGGGCCGCTGAGTGTAGGGAGATCTAAAGGGCATGTAGGGTGGCCCATGTGATGCCGGATGGATGATATGAGGACCGAATCGCGCGGAAACCTCGGGCGACCGACTCTCTCTGCTTGTACAAGAATGCCTCCCTGATGTAATATGGAAGCTGTCATGAAAGGTCGATGTTGATGCCGACTCGGAGAGTTTCTAAGTTCTCTTATCCTGAAGAAGTGTCCGGGCATCAGAGTAGACCTTCTTTGTTCCATCCGGCTGTATGTGCCGGAAGGGTTTTCTGATTCCCTCTATGGGAATTCGAATCCTCGAAAGATCAATGGGCCTAACCGGCACCTTTGGTTTCGGGTGAGGGGTAGGCGCTCTGTCTTTCACCGCCTTGGCTGTCTTTTTCCCAAGACGCCTGTCATCCGCCTGACCCTTACGGGGGTTGGATGACTTGTCTAGGAGTCCTTTAATTTCTCCTTTGAAGCTCATCATCAGATTCATGAGCTCGTCCCTAAAGACAGGAGACGCTCCTTCTGCCGAGGAAGTTAGCCCAAGCGGTCCCCGAGTTGAGTTGCTAGGGCCTGCCTTATCTGCCCGTTCCCTCCTATCCTTGGAACGGGTACGCTTGGTTCTTAGAGAACCGTCTGCTGCTATGTAAATCTCAACCTCATTGTTGTCGGTTGTATCTTGGTCCGAGTGGACCTCTGCCTCACCAACAGGCTGATTACCCTACCCTGGTATTACAGGTTCAGAAGCCATCTAGAAAGTACTCTCCCCACAGACGGCGCTTGATGTTTCGGGGTTTTTTATGTATCCTGCGGGAGAGTTACAATTTCCTAGCAAGCTCCTTCCTACGCCTGTACCTGCACAAATAACAAAGACTCCGGCTGGGGGGTGGGAGTTCCGCCTCCGAAGATTAAATTAGAATTCTTTCGAAGAGGAGTAAAGAACAATAAATGCTTCTCGAATTGAGACCGTTTGCAATTGGTTTGTGTAAGCCTCTGCCTTCATTAATGCCTCATCAACAATGAACAATTTCATCAACAATGTACCACATTACCATCAATAATTATCAACAATTTACCACATTTTCATTAATAATTAGCAACAATTTCATACAATTTACAACAATTTGCTACAATTTACAACAATTAACCACAATTAAGATCAATTATCAACATTACACTAATATGAATTTAGGGTTTACCACAAAATTGAGTGAGTGAGTGAAAGAGAGTGGGTGTGACGGAAGGCAGCAGCAACAGCGACTGGCTACAGCAGCAACAGCGATCGGCGGCAGCGGCAACGTGAATGCAGCGGTTGAGAGTGAAAGTGTATGGGGTCTCCGTTAGTGAGAGAGACAATGAGAGTGTGAGAATTTGAGTGAAGTGAGCCTGCGAATTCGATTCTGGGAAGATAATACCCAAGAAACGCTAAATGAGAACGGCATTTTTTTTTGTTTTTTAAATCAGAAATTACAAAAATTGAAAAAAAAAAAAACAAATACGTTAAAACGCTACTGTATTTGAATTATTATTTTTTTTTATTATTTTATTTTTTAAAAACAGAAATTACGAAATGTTTAAAAAAAAAGTAAAACATGTAAAACGTTGACTGAGGCAGCGTTTTATACTTTGTTTTTTTAAAAAAATCAGGGATAAAACACTGACTCGATCAGCGTTTTACCCCAGAAGCTTAGTTTGGTAAATAGTTTGGCCATGCGTCTTCTTTGGTAATTAGTTTGTGAAATTGACTTACTTTGGGAAATTGTCCTCAATAAATATACTTCCTCCGTTTTTTTTACACCACACTTTTTTTACGGTTCCCAATGCAATTTAGTGGGTGAGTGATTAAGTAGGTTGAGGGGTATATCTTAAGATATAATTAGTAAACTAATTAGTCTACTCCAACCACCACTACACCACCACCGACACCACCACAGCACCACCACCACCATCGAATCCACCAACACCACCATAGCACCACCGCCGCCACTATTAGATCTGCCGACACCACCCCACCACCAAGAAAAACACAGAAAACACCCTTAATCCAAAACAACCACTACCACAACCACAAACCAAAAATTCAAGCACAACCACAAACCCAAACCCAAACCCAAGCACAAGCACAACCACAATCACAACCACAACCACAGAAAAGTCAGTGGTGGTAAGAGAGAGGAGTCGTGAATAGGCGAAAACTTGGGGAGTGTGGCGGCGGTTTTTGCTGGAAGAGGGAGTGTGGTGGCGACGGTCTTTGCTGGAAGAGGGAAAGTGTGGTGGTTGTGGTGGATAAGAAGTGAGAGGATGAGGAGTTGATGAGAGAGAGAAAGAGAGGGTGGTGATATGGTTGCTGAAATGTTGAGGAGAGAGAGGGGGGTGGTTAAGGAATGAAGGATAGTGTGAGATTATAATATCACAATTTAAGAGATTCATCAAAAGAAATCTCTCCATCATTTATCAAAGGCACATTAACATATAGAAGTGTCCAATAAGCTAAATAAGTATACGTAATGCTCTGTAGTTTTGCTCCATTGTTTGATTTGAGATTTAATCTGAATGATTAATCATGAAGCCTAATCACATCGTCTACTCCTTTTTAGTGTAACCTCTATGCATCAAAGCCTCTACAAAGCCTCTATTCATTTTATGGTTGATCATACAAGGCCTCTATGCATCTACAGAGTATTATGTAGTTGTAGAAAATGATAGACATTTTTTTTTCCTCTTTTTTAGTTTAATTGTATTATTACCTAATTACAATCAGATCACGCAACGCCTAAAACTATTCGGCAGCCACATTCTATACTGTACATTTGTGCTTAATGTTTAATACCACCACTTCATGATTTCAGGCGGCCTAAGCTAGTTACTCTATTGCTTCGTATTTAATATTTCCGTGGGAGCAATAATTCTTTCCCTCCAAAGCCATCAGTAAATCGCTGCCATGCTTGCTGCATATAAGCATGCTTTCTTATTCTGAGACCCTCAGTTTTGTTATACCACCAAATGACCAAGAACTAGTACTCCTACATCTTAGTTACGAGTACAACACATTCGAGCATTGTTAATTCCCAAGCATACACCACAACAGACCAAACAACCCCAATACTAAAACAAAACCTTAGAATCCAAAATCTCAATAATCATCTATATTCATAGAAATATAGCAAATTTAACTCAAATTAGAAAACACACACACACAAAAGGAGATTCCCTGCTATCAAAGACTTATACTCGAATATTCTTCTCATCATAATCCTTTTATTCTAATCAGCAAATTTTGCTCTAATCATTATCTTTTCTTGTCAAATGATTTGTATTTAGCACCCTCTAATCGCAAGAAAACATTACATTCCACAATGTCCACATAAATTCATAAATCAGTTTGTCAATAATATACTGATTTCACATGGTGGATGTGCAAATCGTGACTGAAAACTTATTTGATGAAATTACATGATCCCTCACAAATTCCATCAATTGCTACATAATATGAGCCTAATAGTAGCAGCCACCTTTTATTCTAGAATTTTGGTATTAAACTAAGTAGATTCAAGCACAAAGTTACTGTCACCAACCCTCTTTACTGTCACAAAAGTTATCTGCAAGCACAAAGTTGCTTGCACATACAGAAAAGCACAAGAAACAACAAAATCAAAGTACATTACTACAATATAAGCTAATCATATTAAATTGAATTCAATTACGAATCAAATAAATCAAACACCCATCTAACTACTGAGTATTCCCTTTACATAATCACCAACTAAGCAGTGTAAGCACCACAAAAATAGGATAAAAAGAAGAATAAAATAATAAGTGAAAAAAGAAAGAGAGAGAGAGTAAAACTTGAGCAATAAAGTGTGCAAACACCATCTGCCACCCAGAAATTCTAACAAATGAAACACCACACTAACAATCAAACTAAAATGGTAGAATTGGATATGTCTAATATATGAAGAGAGAAAGGGGAGAGCAGATATAAAGTGTACCGCATTGTCTGTATCCAGCTCTGAATTGGCTTCGTAAAAAACCTATCATACATCATTCAGTTAGAAACTTAGAACAATCTAGATCAAAAAGGTTTTGAGACTGATGAACTGTCAGACAAAATTTTATTGATGCAATTTAAGTCTTATACTTCGTACAACTAAGCATACAAACTAATTTTGACAGCTTCCAAGATCAAGGTTTCTCAATATAGCTGCTATCACTTAAGTCCATAAACCAAGCATGAAGTATGAAGCAGTATGAGTAGCTTAGTTCCCTTCCTCACCCCCATTGCAGAGCAAAATTGACAGTGATAAGAAATCATAAACCAAGCACAAGGAACCCATCTATATATACAGGGGAAACACAATCTCGACACTACCAGCGATGATCCTCTGAGTACGGAAGGTGGTATGAATACCAACATTTTGCCCACAGATCACAATACCTTTGTAGATAGATAGTCTACGGCCATTTTCTGGAACTCCCTACAAAGTTGAAACCACCAAAGAAATCAGCATAGCACAAGTAAGCACTGGAGAACAAAGGGAAGAAAAAAAAAAAAAAAGCAAAAAAACAGATGGTATAGAAATAAAGAAAAAAAATTACAACCAAACTAAACAATTTAATTGCCACAGTGTCTCCGATCCTGATGTCTGGCACTGGACGTCGCTCATCTGAAGCCTCAACTGCTCTGTTTTTCAATACCTAGACATGCAATGCTGCACATAGTAAAGTCCTAATTCAGTTGTCATCTCATTCATTGCTAACGACCAAGTCATTAATCAATTGAACTAATAAGATTGGAAATGAACTATTTATTATCAATTGGTATGTCAACCGTGAGGACGATCTTACCAACATTGCTTACTTTAAAGCTTCGAGATATAACCTGATCATCACTTAAAGTCATCTTGGTTTTTATTTGTATAATTACAGTGTATCTTCTATGCTGGGCACAAACTCAGCACTATAAGTCACATCCCACCCAACCACTCGAACTTCCCAGACGATGATTCATTTCTACAACGTACAATACCAATATTGTGAAACGTAAGCAATAGGTTAATAAATAAAAAGCAATACGACTAAATGACACAGCCTCTGAGCATATGATTTCCACAAACTGTTTCCTTGTAGGATTCAGGTTTAGTACAATACCTCTGGATTGCAATCACAATAATCAACTCTCAACCCGCCATACTGAGATTGAAAATAAGCCTTTAATATTTCAAACATAATGTAGTGCTGAAAATTTTCCAAATCAGTCATACAGAACAATAGCTTTAAGTTGTTGCATTAAGTTAATGAACTCGTCCAATGTTTCACAAACTCGTATTAGCAAATCAAGGGAAATTCATATTATTGAATGTTATCGAGTGTTTGACAAACATCTTTTCTCTACTTTACTCCTACAGTGACAAAATTGCTATTAAAGTAATCAATAAGGCTAGAAAGTACTACAAAGAGAATAGGAAAACCAAAACGAAAGATAATACAACACTGCCCACTATAAAATAGTGTTTTATTCAATAGAAAAAAAGAATTAAAGGTAAATACTGAGGGAACTTAAGAAGCTAAGAGAGATACTTGATAGATAGAAAATATTAATTGGAAAGAAAAATAATTTAATTAGGGAAAAGGTCGTGACATTCATGACAAGATGCATTTATTATGAGTAAAGGTTGTTCTTGCAAGGCCCACCGTGCACAAGGGTGGCTCCGGCACAGGCCCTAGTAACTTGCAAGTATAATGAATGAAAAATAATAATAATAATAATAATTTAAGAACAGAAAAATCAACAGCAGTAGTATATAATAATAAGGAAATTTTGACTTTTGATACCACAAAAACACATCGTTTTCAATTTTGCTACCCCTCAAATTTTATTTTTTATTTTACTACCACCTAAAATCACATTATTTAAATTTCACTACCACTTAACGGAATCCGTTAGGGTTCCGTTAAGTTTATTCAAAAAAAAAAAAATTAAAATGTTATTTTTTTAAAAAAAAAAAAAAAAAAAAAAAAAACCAGCCACCCTCAACTACCCCCCTCCCGTCAGCCACCCTCCCCCCTTCCCCCTGCCGACGGCCCATTTTCCCCACCGGAATCGGCCCCCCTCCCCATTCCCCTACCGAAATCGGACCCCCTCCCCTTCCCTTACCCTTTTCGGCCACCCTAAACCTTTTCGATCTCCGGTGACCCCTTCGAAACCCCAACAACCCAGCCACTGCTCCTCCTTCCCCTCTTCAACCCTGCCTCTCTCTCCTCCTTCCCCAGCCACTAATCATTGCTCCCCCTCCCCGTCAGCCGCCTCTCCCCCATGCCCGCACCGGCTGCCGGCGACCCTACAATTGAGAACAAAATTCCTAATTTCATCCCCAATTCTCTGCCATTTCAACCCCCAAAACCTTCAAATTCCGGTGAATTTCCGGCCAAAAATGGCCGGCATCAATTCAAGTAACTACTCTAAAACCCAAAGAATTCCTAATTTCACTTTCTCAAACCCTTGATTTGGCTTGTAATTTGGTGGATGGTTCGATTTGTGGTTCGTTTTTGAGGGGTTCGCATTCATCGAGCTCGATTGCGCAATTCATGATTATGGTTGGGAGTTGTCTGATTGTTTTAATGATTCTGATTTGTTAGGGGTTGTTAGGTCGAATTTGGTTGTATTGTTCTCTCCTACTCCTGCTCCAATTACTGGAAACAATGGCTCTCAAATCAGGTTGCAAGTTTTCCTGCGTTTTCACTTAAGATTGAGCAAGTTCCGATGCCGAGAGTGGAAAAGGGGAGAGAGGTGGGCAACGAGGGTGGGGGAAAGGGGAGAGAGGTGGGTAGCGTGGGTCGCCGGCGCCGGGGGATGGTTTGGCTCCGTCAGCCGGCACAGAGATGGGGGAGGGGTGGCTGACGAGGAGGTGGAGCAATGATTGGTGGCTGGGAGAGAGAGGCAGGGTTGAAGTAGGGCCCACAAACGGCAATAGTAACAAATTCCGTTAACTGGTAGCAAATTTTAACAAATGTGCTTTTATTTGGTAGCAAAATAAAATAAAATTTTAAAGGGGTAGCAAAAGTGAAACACATGTGTTTTAGTGGTAGCAAAATTGAAAATAGCCAAAAAAAAAAAATGTCTATCATTTTTCACAACTACATAATACTCTGTAGATGCATAGAGGCCTTGTATGATCAACCATAAAATAAATAGAGGCTTTGTAGAGGCTTTGATGCATAGACGTTACACTAAAAATGAGTAGACGATGTGATTAGGCTTCATGATTAATCATTCAGATTAAATCTCAAATCAAACAATTGAGCAAAACTACAGAGCATTACGTATACTTATTTAGCTTATTGGACACTTCTATATGTTAATGTGCCTTTGATAAATGATGGAGAGATTTCTTTTGATGAATCTTTTAAATTGTGATATTATAATCTCACACTATCCTTCATTCCTTAACCACCCCCCTCTCTCTCCTCAACATTTCAGCAACCATATCACCACCCTCTCTCTCTCTCTCTCTCATCTCAACTCCTCATCCTCTCACTTCTTATCCACCACAACCACCACACTTTCCCTCTTCCAGCAAAGACCGCCGCCACCATACTCCCTCTTCCAGCAAAAACCGCCGCCACACTCCCCAAGTTTTCGCCTATTCACGACTCCCCTCTCTTACCACCACTGACTTTTCTGTGATTGTGGTTGTAGTTGTGGTTGTGGTTGGGTTTGGGTTTGTGGTTGTGCTTGAATTTTTGGTGGTAGTGGTTATTTTGGATTAAGGGTGTTTCCTATGTTTTTCTTGGTGGTGGGGTGGTGTCGGTAGATCCAATGGTGGTGGCGGTGGTGCTATGGTGGTGTTGGTGGATTCGGTGGTGGTGGTGGTGTTGTGGTGGTGTTGGTTGATTCGATAGTGGTGGTGGTGCTGTGGTGGTGTCGGTGGTGGTGTAGTGGTGGTTGGAGTAGACTAATTAGTTTACTAATTATATCTTAAGATATACCCCTCAACCTACTTAATCACTCACCCACTAAATTGCATGGGGAACCGTAAAAAAAGTGTGGTGTAAAAAAAACGGAGGAAGTATATTTATTGAGGACAATTTTCCAAAGTAAGTCAATTTCACAAACTAATTACCAAAGAAGACGCATGGCCAACTATTTACCAAACTAAGCTTCTGGGGTAAAACGCTGATCGAGTCAGTGTTTTATCCCTGATTTTTTTTAAAAAAATACAAAGTATAAAACGCTGCCTCAGTCAACGTTTTACATGTTTTACTTTTTTTTTTTAAACATTTCGTAATTTCTGTTTTTAAAAAATAAAATAATAAAAAAAATAATTCAAATACATTAGCGTTTTAACGTATTTGTTTTTTTTTTTAATTTTTGTAATTTCTGTTTTTAAAAAATAAAATAATAAAAAAAATAATTCAAATACATTAGCGTTTTAACGTATTTGTTTTTTTTTTAATTTTTGTAATTTCTGATTTAAAAAACCAAAAAAAGTGCCATTCTCATTCAGCGTTTCTTGGGTATTATCTTCCCAGAATCGAATTCGCAGGCTCACTTCACTCAAATTCTCACACTTTCACTGCCTCTCTCACTAACGGAGACCCCACACACGTTCACTCTCAACCGCTGCATTCACGCTGCCACTGCCGCCTCCGCTGCTGCCGCCGGTCGCTGTTGCTGCTGCCTTCCGTCACACCCACTCTCTCACACTCACTCACTCAATTTTGTGGTAAACCCTAGATTCATATTAGTATAATGTTGATAATTGATCTTAATTGTGGTTAATTGTTGTAAATTGTAGCAAATTGTTGTAAATTGTATGAAATTGTTGCTAATTATTAATGAAAATGTGGTAAATTGTTGATAATTATTGATGGTAATGTGGTACATTGTTGATGAAATTGTTGATGGTAATGTGGTACATTTATGTGAAATTTGGCAGTAAAGATGGCCTTGTTTCATTGTTGTCATATTGGCTAGACATGTAGGTCCTTCTTGAATTGTGATATCACTATCCACTATTGAAGCTATGTATGGTTCAATTAGGTTTTTTTTACCTCGCTCTAGATTTCAATTATCTTAAAATGTATTTTGGTTGTTATGTAGAATATGGCTGCACAAAATGTAGTTTTGTTATGCCGGTGGGGAGGTGAAATTCTGTTTGTTGGACCAAATGTCGTGTATAATGGAGGAAATATGGAACCACTAACACTTGAACCGGACATGACTTTCAATGATTTGATAAACGAGGTTCATAGTAGTATTGGTTCAAACCCAATGAATGTTCAACTAAACATTAAAATGAGGTTTGAGACTGTCAATGAGGTTCAAGTGTTACCTATTTCTACAGATAAACATTTGATAGCTTTGAGGAGCGTCGTTGGAATGAAGGGTGTTCCCACTAAGATATATGTAGAAATGGTGCCTATATGTACCCAACAAAGTACTCGGCCAGAACAACAAGCTACATATATTTCCGGTTACAACACAGAGTCCTTGCAAATTCCGTCATACGACATTCCATCAAATGAATATGGGATGGGATCTTTCGGTAGAATGTTGCATGACGATCAATTTCACATGCCGTTTAGTTCTCATATAGCTTCACATGTACAAGGGGGGGCATCTGTGGCAATGTCCGGCAAACCTGGTCCTTTGACATCAAACACCGTCCTACCTTCACCGATGCAATTGCATAGTTATTCACCTATGTAAGATGATGTTCAAGCATCACCGTCTCAACCTATGCTACATCATCTTGAAAATATTGTGAATAACGAATTGTTTGTGTATGATGTGTATGCGGAAACAAATGATAAGGCCGAGAGCGGAGAGGAGGAAGATAGACTTAACAACATGGATGTTGAACCTGCACACATGGAAGTTGGTGAGGCCATGGTTAGAACTCTCATACCTTGGTTCAGTCAGATAAACGAGAACTATGAAGTTGATCAGTGTTGGGCCGAATCGGGTAGCCATACATCGTTTGTTCCCGGGGGAGAATTTGAGAAGGGCATGTTTTTTGAATGTAAGAAAATGCTTCAAGAAATGGTGAAGATGTATTCTACACAGAGGAATCAATTCTACACCACAGTGACCTCGAATGAGAATGTCCTTCATCTGCGCTGCAAGAAGAAATGTGGTTGGTCGCTACGGGGTACTAAAACAAGTGAGCACTCGCGTGGCTTTACCCTAGTCACATACATAGGCCCACACCGGGAGAACTGTGTCACTGAAGTACTATCTACTGATCACCCTCTCTTGGATTCGTCCATAATATGTGAGTATGTGAAGTCCTTTGTGCAGAAAGATCCGTCCCTAAAAGTTGAATTCATTCAGGATCTCATCTCCAAGCAATTTCATTTCGATGTTTCGTATCGAAGAGCATGGTATGCCAAGGAGAAAGCTATAGCTGAAATATTTGGGGATTGGGAGAGTTCTTACAGCAGACTTCCGCACTTCATGCAAGCACTCTAACAGTCAAACTCGGGAACCGTTGTTGTATGGAAATACAAAGCTCTGGTGGATGGTCCGTACTACAGCAACATGGAAGTGTTTGAACGAGTGTTTTGGGCCTTTAGTTCTTGTATCGATGGTTTTAAACATTGTATGCCTGTTATCTGTATCGATGGGACGCACTTGTACAGAAAGTATAAAGGAACACTGTTGGTTGCTACAAGTGTGGATGCAAGCTTCCAAGTATTTCCGCTAGCATTTGCGTTGGTTGAAGGGGAAAACACTTCCAGCTGGTCTTGGTTTCTAGGCTGCATTCGGGTTCATGTCACGCAACGAGATGGCCTCTGTGTTATATCTGATCGACATGCTGGGATCATTGTAGCAATTAATGATCCTAACGTTGGATTCAACGAGCCGCGAGCCTATCACAGGTTTTTTGTTCGCCACATGGCTTCTAACTTGAAGACTCATGTGCGAAGGAACCACATGAGAGATATGTTCAAGGCTGCTGCGTATCAAAGGCAAGAAAGAAAACTGCAAGTTGATCTGTGTTCGATCGGTTAGGCATGTACCAAGGCCATAGATTATATTGTTCAAGTGTCGTTTCCTATGTGGTCTTTGTTTCACGACGCTAGTCGCAGATATGGGATATATACTACAAACTTCTCTAAAACATTTAACAATGAGTTGAAGGGAGCTCGGTTTCTACCGATTGTGTCCCTTGTCGAGTTAACTTTCCACAGAGTTAATAGGTATTTCACTTTAAGAAGGGAATCTTCTGAGGCTAGGTCTGAACATGGACTTGCATACCCCCCAAGGTCACTGCCATTATGGAGAAGAACACCGCAAAAGCAACATATCACAGAGGGGATACGTATAACTGCCGACAGCATATATATCAAGTTACAATAGAAAGGGGAGAGCGACTTGGTAGAAAAGGAGGTCATAAACATACTGTTAACTTTCAGTTGAGAACGTGTACATGCAACAAACCATGGATATTCCACCTCCCATGTTTTCACGTTCTTGCAGTTTGTGAGAAGTATACACCATCAGAGCGGCCATGGGTGGACCGTGTGCTGCAATCGGAGGCCTATACAAACACCTATGCACCACAGTTCTTGCATATCCCATGTGGAACGACCTGGACAGAGTTTAGCGGCCCTAAACTCATTCCGGACGGCAGCATGGTACGAGGACAAGGTCGGCCAAAATTAAAGCGCATACGCAATGAAATGGATGAGACTAAATGCCCCCCGAGCAAATGCGGCCGCTGTCACCAGCAGGGCCACAACTAGAGAACGTGTCCATCTAGATCAACCAGGACCTAAGTTTGTATTTGTAGAATCCTGTAATAGAATACTAGCTTGATTTTGTTTCTGAATTTGTAACGTTTGTAACATTTGGAACATTTGGAACATTTCTACTTTGAAGTTTGACATTTGAAATTTACCGTTTGTCGTTGCTTTTTATTTGAAATTTTGCTCGTGTTTAATTTCTAATCCAGTAATTGTGTTGATAATTAGTATATAACGTTGTTAATGAACAGATATCATGGACGGACAAGATAGGACACCCGGGCTTGTTGACCTTTATGTCCTAACACTACAGGACAAACATCGGAGCGTTGACATATGGGATTAGTTAGTAATATTTCATTGGTCAGTTCATGTACTTGTATGCATGTTAAATTCACTACTACATTTTTTACCAAATGCAACGGCCTAATAAAGGCTAATACAACGGTATTTTAATTGTCGTTGCAATAGAGTAGACTATTGCCACGGATTTAAAACTAATGTTCTTAGAGGTAGAGCTATTGCCACGCTCTAAAGAACCATGGCAATAGCCTAGCTATTTTAACAAAAATGAGAGCTAATGCAACGGTATGTGTTGTATCATGAAAATTTTAGAAGCGCGCATTTCTTCCCTCTAATTTTTCACCAAATATTTAGAACAACACGTGTTTATTCACAACTCATTCTCACGGATTCTCACATTACCCAATTAACCCATTCTCACATCACCCATTTTCTCCATTTTCCCCATCTCCATTTCCCCCAATTCTCCATTTTCCCCATCTTCTCACATTCACATATTTGCTTCAACTCCAGAATTACTTCGAAATTCTAAGGTGAAAATCACGAAAAAAATCACTCAAAAATTCTAAGAGGAAAATAAGCAAATAAATCTGAGGAAGTAGACGAAGGCGACAATCAGGACGTGGTGGCTGATAGCGGCAGTCAGGCGGTGGTGGCTGATAGCTGCAATCAGGCGGTGGTGGCTGATAGCGGCACAGGCGGTCTCAATTTCATTCTTGCATGTCCCTTCCTTGAGCTGATTGCTCGAAATTCTGTTCAAGGTATACAACGAATTTTCGTTTTTGAGAATTAAATTTGAAGTTTTTGCTTTTGTGTTTGGGAATTTGTATTTGATGCCATGGGAGATGAAGTTTCTGCTCTGGTAACTCTTGGAATTAAACGGCTAGTGGGTTTTGTTTAGCAATATTGATTTTTTTTTATTTTTTTATTTTTTAAACCTAGCAGTACTGAATATTGTATATGAATAGTCTAATGTGGTTTTTTGGGGGGAATTTCATATAAATGGATAAGAAGATATATTGATTTGGGGTGGCTGATTTGGTTCATTCATGGAGTAAGACTTTAGAGATCCAAGTTTATTACTCTTTGTGTCAGCGATGATGATTATGCTGTTTTGTTTATTACCTTTTTCTAATTGCTATATCCATTTTTGTGAGCTGTGAATTATTTGTGTGAACTTTTTTCCCTGTTTATGTATGTATATGTATGTAAATTTCGGTTTTTGACTATTTATTTTTGATTATTGGAGGCCGAAATTTCTTTTTTCATAATTGCATGTGTTTATGTGCATTGTTGTATATGGCTGATTAGCTAGCTGCTTTGGGATTGGTTTAAATGTGTTTATGCTTTCAGAATTTGTAGTTCTGAATCCTGATGGGATATGATGACTAGCACTGCATATACTGGACTTGATCAAACTGGAACTGTTTTATTACAATCAAATACAGAACACACATCTATGTCCATCTACATGTAGTCATTTACCTTTTATGGCTGTATTTTGTGTTTATGCTTTTTTTCACATGAGTATATTTATTTATGAATCCTGGACAATACCCATTCCTTGTACCAGCAACTAAGAAATCTCAAGAAACTTTCTTTTGTTATTTCCTTTGTATTTAGTGCCATGTTTTTATTATCCAGCTTTCTTTCCACTCAACTGGTAAAAAATTAAATAAAGACTTGTGATAATTTCTTTGTTGGTTATCCATGACTTTTTACGCAGTAAAATACCATATCTTTTATAAGAACATAAGGTGTTTAATAACTATGTTTGCTTATACATAAGGCAAGCTCAAACATATTTATGAGCTTTATCAAAAGCTTAATTTTGCTGAGTTAATTGAGCTTGCAATGTTAAACTTCAACAAGTTAGTACTTACTCAAATTAAATTCGCACAACCCCTTCTTAAAAGCAAGTTTTTTCACCTTCATGCAGCTCTGTATGCACTATGCAGTAGGAAATTTAAAATTCGGATTGCACTCTTAGCTTTAATTTCTCCCTAATGCTTCCTGCTTCTTGAATGGACTCACTAGCAAACTGGACACTAATTACAACTTTAAATTATATGCTGCCCCCTTTTTCCTACTCCTTATTTTTGCTGCCCTCCTTTTGCTACTCTCGTGCTGTCATCATTACCCTCCTGCTCCCTCCCTTCTGCTGCACCCCTTTTGCTGCTGCCCCCTTATGGGAAGAGTGCTCTTGAGTGGGAACTGGTTGTACAGGTTGTTTTGTTTATTGTTTATGTTTACATTGATCTCCATGAGTAGCTTAGGTGATGCATGCCTTATGGACTGTGTGGAATCCTGTAATTGAGAAGAATGTATTTGTGTTTTCATGTGTGGTGTAGTCTTATCAGACAGTTTTGTTTTATTTAAAGCTTGCATAAGGTGGATTGTTGAACATATTTGTCCGCACTCATGCATTTGCTATTTAAGTACATGAAACTTGGCCGATTAGGTTGTAGGTATATGGATTAGACATTGATGGGTTAGGCATTTTTACTCCAATGTGCTCTCCTATTTACTATTTAGTTAAAGAAGTCACCCAAAGCCTTTAGATTTAACATAAATTATTAGAAATTACTGTTATTCAATCTTTGAAATGTGTATCATTATCTGTGTGGTGTGACTAATAGCTGCATTGAGGGCTTTAAAAGAGGCTTAGAAGTCTGGGTCTGAATACGTAATTCATATGAGAAGGGTTTGAGGCAAGCAGTTTCTGCAAATATGCTTTATCTTGATTTGTATTGTTTATTTGATGGTGGCTCTTAAAACACTAGAAGAATGATTATACTTTGATATGGGTTCTCCCTTAATATTATTAGTTTTAGGCTTTTTAACTCTCTTGCTAATTACACTTGCCTTTTTTTAACATCTCATTTATTTTTCATTGTTACTAGATTAATATAAAGTGGGTCATAAATTTATATGAATACAACTTTGATGCCGCTTGCTTATTACACTTGATAAAGTTGTCCTTAACAACAGAAATACACTAGTTTTAAGTATTCTGATTATTAGAGTAGTTCTCTTTCTTCCTAGTGGTTGTAAAGCAGATTTTATTGTCAGTTCTTTCTAATTGATTAAAGTAACTCTCTTTTTTCTTAGTGAATTTATTAAAGTAATTCTGATTATTAAAGTAACTCTCTTTTTTCTTAGCTTGAAGCTAGCCAGAACTGAGGCACGAAAAAGCAACAAAACAAGATGTTCTTTCCCCTAAGAGTGTCAATCTCAACTCTATGGCCATCATTTCGGACCAAGTAACCCCTCTTTCTGTCGTTTCCATTAGTGGTGGGGGACAACAAGGACATAAGATCGAAGGGCAAGGGATCGCCTTTGGTAAAAGGAATTTCGTGTTCATTGTCATCTATTTGCTCATGTAAACAATCATGTACTTGATCATAATGGTGCATACACCACGTAAACCCATCCTTAACAGTATGATCACGTACCCAAAGGGGCTGCATCTGGTCTGGCAGTGGCTTTCCCAGGGTTCGATGATCAAAACCCCCCATCTTCAATATTTGGTCTTTAGGGCGGTGATCTTGAAAGTGCAGTATGGAATCCACAGTCCTAGAAACCCAACTCGATGGAACATCTGGGAAGCAAAACTTCTTCCCAATCTTAAACAACCTACTACTAGACCCTGTTCTCATCCTTTGTTTCAATTCGTTTCGATGCTAAGAAATTATGCAAACGATGATAGTATTAAGTGCAAAGCAAATCCAATCCAATCAAGTAATCAAGCCATAGAGCGGAGGTTAGATACTGCAAGGAAATTAACAATCCAAGATAATTAAACTGAGTAATTGTATTTATTTGTCACAGCTAGTAAAATTGAACAAGAGCATACCCAATTACAAGACTACTATTTGTCTAAAAAAAATTACTTTGTACAAGACTACTAGTTGCATAATATTGCTTTGTAATCTCCAAATTAACAGAAATCATGGTCACAAAATTTCACCTAATTTGGGTCAAAAGTTAACAAATTCCTACAAAATTTGATACTCCGTATATCCAGATGAAATTTCTTGCTCTAATTGACAAAAATACAACATTGGGATGAATGGGTAGATCTAAATTGCAAGAAATCACAACCAAACCTGACTAACAAAATTAGAATCACTCTCACAAGACTTGGTTAATCAAAGAACATCCCTTAGTACCCTTACAATACTATCCATAGCAGTAGGGGTATAGATACCTTTCTTCAAAATTTGGAACAAAGATAAATCACCAGTTTCCACAACAAAACTTCAGAAACCAGCTTCCATAGACAATTGCAATGCCCAATATATATCAATTTCTAACTAAAAAACAGAAATGCCAAATTATAGAATTCCCATGAATTTGAAACCCTAATTATACAGGATATATAACAAATCATCAATTTCAAGCAACTCCAACACTAAATTGATAAATTAAATAACAAAAACAACTTAGTCACAAAATCAACCCAATAACTCACGAAGAATAAGAAATTAAAACATTTTAAATTCAATAAGAAATTGAGTTACCTGAATATGTAATGATATTGAAAGATGCGGCTGCCGGTTGGTACGAAACTCGGACTATATAAATTACAATAGCTAAAATTAAGGAGAGAATAATAATCAAATAAACAGAAAATATAATCCCATGATTGTAGGCTTGATTAAGGGAAGATATTGATGGGGAATTATATCTTTGACTGATTATCCTTTGACACGCGGCACGCCCCCTCAAAATACAATTTTGGAAACAAGAGAATGAATGTGTGACGTGGAAGTGGCTTAGTAACAGCATCAACTAGTTGATGGTTGGTAGACATGTGTGACGTGGAAGTGGCTTAGTAAGGGATTTTTTACGAAACTAAGCGTTATTAATAAACTATTTACGAATATAGACGCGTGGCCAAACTATTTACGAAACTGAGCTTCTAAGGTAAAACGCTGCCTCGGTCAGCGTTTTTCCTCATTTTTATTTATTTAATTTGTTTTGAATTATGTATTTTGTGAAATACAAAATAAAAAATAAAAAAAACTGAAATACACAAAAACGCTGCCTCAGTCAGCGTTTTTGTGTTAGGCTATAATAGGCCTTAAAACGCTGACTCAGGCAGCGTTTCATTAATACTAGAAACACGCTGCCTCAGTCAGCGGTTTTGCCTGGTATATTCTTCCAGACAGACGCAAC
This sequence comes from Chenopodium quinoa, assembly GCF_001683475.1. Lineage (NCBI taxonomy): Eukaryota > Viridiplantae > Streptophyta > Magnoliopsida > Caryophyllales > Amaranthaceae > Chenopodium > Chenopodium quinoa. Next base: position 33,829 of record NW_018743014.1, on the reverse strand, counting down.
GATCTGATGAACGAGGTTCATAGCATTATTGGCTTAAACCGAATGAATGTACAACTTAACATTCAAATGAGGTTTGAGACTAATAATGCGGTTCAAGTGTTACCTTGTTCTAACGATAGACATTTGAAAGCTTTGAGGAACGCTGTTTTAATGAGGGGTTATCCACATGAGATATATGTAGAAATAGTGTCTACGTGTACGCAACAAAGTACTCGACCAGATCAACAAGCTACCTATTTTTCCGGTTACACAGAGTCCTTCCGAATGCCCTCACAAGACATTCCATCAACTGAATATGGGAGTGGGTCCTTCAGCAGACTGTTTCATGATGATCGGTTCAAGATGCTGTTGAGTTCACATATAGCTTCACCTGTATATGGTGGAACATCCTCGACAATGTTTGGCCAATCTGGGCCTTCGACATCGAACACAGTTATATCTTCACCCATGCAACTCCAAAGTTATTCACCTACGCAGCATGATGATCATACATCACCGTCTCAACCATTGGTGAATCATCGTGAAAATCTACAACATATGGTGAATAACGAGTTGTCTCTGTATGATGCGCTCCGGGAAACAAATGATGAGGCTGAGAGCGAAGAGGAGGAACCAATTCTGGATAACATGGATGTTGATTCTACAGACATGGAAGGTGGGGAGGCCATGGTTAGAACTCCTATTCCTTGGTTAAGTCAAGTAAATGAGAATTATGAGGTTGATCAATATTGGGCCGAATCAGGTAGTCATACAACATTTGTGATCGGGGGGGAGTTTGAGAAGGGTATGTTCTTTGAATCTAAGAAACTGCTTCAGGAAATGGTGAAGAAGTATTCTATACAAAGGAACCAATTCTACACCACAGTGACCTCGAATGAGAAGGTCCTTCATCTGCGGTGCAAGAAGAATTGTGGTTGGTCGCTACGAGGCACCAAAAAAAGTGAGCACTCAGATACCTTTACCATAGTCACATACAAAGGCCCGCACCGGGACACCTGTGTCACTGAAGTGTTATCTACAGATCATGCGCACTTGGATTCATCCTTAATTTCCGATTTTGTGAAGTCTTTTGTGCAGAAAGATCCATGCTTGAAAGTTGAATTTATACAGGAACTCATTTCCAAGCATTTTCAGTTCGACGTTACTTATCGAAGAGCATGGTATGCTAGGGAGAAAGCCATAGCTGAAGTATTTCGAGATTGGGAGAGTTCTTATGGCCGACTTCCGCACTTCATGGAAGCACTCAAACAGTCAAACCCGGGAACCGTTGTTGTATGGAAACACAAAGCTCTGGTAGACGATGTTTATTACAGCAACATGGAAGTGTTTGAACGAGTATTTTGGACCTTCGGCCCTTGTGTTGAAGGTTTTAAACATTGTATGTCTGTCATCTGTATCGATGGGACGCATTTGTACGGGAAATTTAAAGGAACATTGTTGGTTGCTACAGGTGTGGATGCAAACTTCCAAGTATTTCCGCTTGCATTTGCGTTAGTTGAAGGGGAAAACATTTCCAGCTGGTCTTGGTTTCTGGGCTGCATTCGGGTTCATGTCACTCAACGGGATGGCCTCTGTGTTATATCTGATCGACATGCTGGGATCATTGCAGCAATGAATGACCCTAACGTTGGATTCACCGAGCCGCGATCCTATCACAGGTTTTGTGTTCGGCACTTGGCTTCTAACTTGAAGACTCACGTGCGAAGAAACGACATGAGAGATATGTTCAAGGCTGCTGCGTACCAAAGGCAGGAAAGAAAACTGGTAGCTGATATGAGTTTGATCGGTCAGGCGTGTACCAAGGCCATACAGTATATTGTTCAAGTGCCCTTGCCTATGTGGTCTTTGTTTCACGATGCTGGTCGCAGATATGGGATATGTACTACGAACTTCTCAGAAACATTTAACAATGTGTTGAAGGCCGAGAGTGGACATTCGCAGTTCACGGGCGCAGAGGAGTACGACATTCGCAGTTCCGCGCCCCTACGTCATCCTGATGACCCATCTTCCAGCCAGCTGACTCCGCCAGTACGCCCGAACCCATTTACCACGATCCGTCACTACAGTCGTCGTCAAAGGCCGAGAGTGGACATACAGGATAGAGAGCCGTTACACCAAATTGATGAGTCAGAATAGGATAGAATTATCTGATTTATTTGCTGTAATGACCTTCTCTAGTTTGATGTACATAACACTTACATTACATTATTATTTTAATAATTATTTGAATACATTTATGTCTTGTTTGAATTTCAAATTCCTTATTTGTTCACGTTTGACTCATTTCGTTCAAAATAAATTGTGGCTGTGGAGGTGGTGGATGTGGAGGATGATGGGTGGTGGAGGTGGTGGAGGATGTGGAGGAGGAGGGTGGTGGAGGTGTTGGAGGATGTGGAGGAGGAGGGTGGTGGTGGTGGTGGATGTGGAGGAGGGTGGTGGTGGTGGTGGATGTGGAGGAGGAAGGTGGTGGATGTGGTGGATGTGGAGGAGGAGGGTGGTGGTGGTGGTGGTGGTGGAGGAGGGTGGTGGTGGTGGTGGTGGTGGTGGTGGAGGAAGGTGGTGGTGGTGGTGGTGGTGGTGGAGGAAGGTGGTGGTGGTGGTGGTGGATGTGGAGGAGGAGGGTGGTGGTGGTGGTGGAGGAAGGTGGTGGTGGTGGTGGATGTGGAGGAGGATGGTGGTGGATGTGGAGGAGGAGGGTGGTGGTGTTGGTGGTGCACAGGCTGCTGCTGGGGGGGCCTGCTGTTGCTGTCTTCAGCCAGCAGATAAAACGCTGACTGAGTCAGCGTTTTATACATAAGAATAAAACGCTGACTCAGTCAGCGTTTTTCTCTGTTATGTATACAGATAAAACGCTGACTGAGGCAGCGTTTTATTTTTATGTATAAAACGCTGACTCAGTCAGCGTTTTACTGTATTTCCAATTTTTTTTTTTAAATTTGTATTTCACAAAATACGAAATTTTATAAAAAAAAATAATAACCAAAGTAAAACGCTGACCGAGGCAGCGTTTTACCTCATAAGCTTAGTTTCGTAAATAGTTTGGCCACGCGTCTAGATTGGTAAATAGTTTACTAATCTAGCTTAGTTTTGTAAAAAATCCCTTAGTAAGAGCATCAACTAGTTGATCGTTGGTAGACATGTGTGACGTGGAAGTGGCTTATTAATTATTATTATTATTCTTATAATTTTTGTTATTAATTATTATTATTGTTATAATTGTTGTTAGTAATTATTATTATTGTTATAATTGTTGCTAGAAATTATTATTATTGTTATAATTATTGTTAAAATTGTTGCTATTAATTATTATTATTGTTATTGTTAATTATGGCATCACCAAACACAAACAACCCATCATCCTCTAGTAAAAACCAATTTGTCCGTGGTAATAGGTCTAGAGAATCACCTAATCTAATTAGCCCCTCAATTCCAAGTCCGACCAATGACCCCAGTAACGTCCCCCAAGACTTTGATCAATTTGGGCACGATGGTTCTTCCGATTTTCATCCATATAACATGAATAATATGAATATGCCCAATTTTCCACAAATTTTCCACCACAAAACCAATTTCCACAATTTGGTCAATTCCCACCTAATTACTTTGACCCACAAAGTTTTTATTCTAGCCAAGGTAGCCTACAAGATACCCCTAATGCTTCCGGTTCTACTGCTAACCAACAAACTCACAAAACTACAAATACCCAACCCCAAAACACACAAGACAAATGGTTAACCGAAAGTAAAATGGTTCATATTAAAAGCCGTAAAAGTGATGTTTGGAATTATTTTTTGCGAAATAAAGAACAAAAAAAAAGCAAAATGTAACACATGTGGTAATATATACTTGACACAATCCAAGTCCGGGATGGGACATTTAAGTAGACACATGAAAAGTTGTGCAAAACCAACTAGTGCTCTAACCCAGCCAAGAATTTTCCAATTCCATCCACACGGCTTTACCTACAACTATGAAAGGGATAGGGAAAAACTAGGGAAAATGATAGTACACGCCGAATAACCTTTTCTTTTCTCCGAAAGTGACCCATTTAACACTTACATTAACAAAACATTACAACCCCAACATAAAAAAATCTCTAGGAGAATCGTTCGTTCCGCCGCCATGAAAAATTTCCAAGAGTACAAAATTAGGTTACAAGACGAATTGAGTAACCCTACCTTAATTGTAGAGTGTCTTTAACCGCCGATTCTTAGGATAGTATTTACGTTTGACTTTCCATTGGGTAAATGATCAATGGTTGTTGCAAAAACGAATTATTCATTTTAAAATGCTTGAATACCCCCACACTTGTATTAACATTGCTCACCACTTAATGGGAGCAATAAATTAATATAACCTTGGAGAAAAAATCATGTCAATGACATTTGACAACGCAACCTCAATGACATATTATGCTAATTATGTTAAACAAAATTTTACCATTGTAATTTAGACGGTGACGCACTCCATATTAGATGTGTTTGCCATGTTTTTAACTTATGTGTACAGGATGGAATCAGAGCAATTGATCCATACTTCAACAAAATTAGAGATTTGGACCTGAATAGACCTGTTTTATTAGTTTTTTCATTTTTTTTAATAAATAACCTGTTGGACCTACATATGGACCTGTATATGGACCTGTTTTGTGATTTTTAGACCTGTTGGCTGTTGCATAATTTAATAATTACATGCAATCCCAAATTATCAATCAAATTTTTTTTTTTTGATTTTTAGACCTGTTGCATAGACCTGTATGTGGACCTGAATAGACCTGTTTTGATTTTTGAATTTTTTTTTTCTATATTTAAAAAAAAAAAATTTACCGGGTTTCAGGTCCGGACCTGAAAACCCCGGTTTCGAACCTGATCCGGACCTGAACCGGAAACCTTGAATTTCAAGGACCGGGAACGGACCTGATTCTACAGGTCCGGTCCCAACAGGTCCGGTTCAGGTCGGTTTTCAGGTCCGATCCTGTTTATGCACAACCCTAGACACGCCCCCTCAAAATAGGCGACCACGAGGAAAGACCAATTTTGGAAACCAGAGAAGTGAATGTGTGACGTGGAAGTGGCTTAGTAAGAGCATCAGCTAGTTGATCGTTGATAGAAATGTAGGAGACCCATAAATTACCACCTTGAACATTTTCCCGAACAAAGTGATAATCCAATGCTAAATGCTTCATTTTGGAGTGAAAAACCGGGTTTGCACTTACATAAGTTGCGCCTGCGTTATCACAATACACTACTGGATGGAGAGGTAGGATGACTTGAAGCTCTTTGAACAAATTTTGTACCCATAGCAATTCAGCCGTAGCACTTGCCACAACCCTGTATTTCGCTTCAGTGGAGGAACGGGCTCGTGTGCGCTGCTTTCTTGAACACCATGATATCGGGTTTTTGCCAAGGTAAACAGTATAAGCTGTGGTGGAGATGTAATCATCCTTGTCTCTAGCCCAGTCCGCGTCCGAATATGCATGAAGGGATAAAGGTGAGTTTTTATGAAGTAATATCCCCATGTTGGCAATACCATGCAAATATCTAAGCAAACGGTGAAGAGCTTGTATGTGTGTGGTGGTTGGATAAGAAATTAAAACATTTAAAATTCAATAAGAAATTGAGTTACCTGAATATATAATGATATTGAAAGATGCGGCTGCCGGTTGGTACGAAACTCGGACCTAGAGTGTGGAGGCTGGAGGGGCGGTGGGTCGGAACGGAAGACAAGCGGCGGCAGAACTTGGTTATTCGAAGAGAGAGAAAGAGGGGAGCATGTTTTCTTACTGAGCAACTGAGCGTGTTATTAATTTGCTATTTTTTTGTGTTGGGCCCACCGTGCACAAGGCCCAATAATAATAATAATTTAAGAGCAGAAAAATCAACAGCAGTAGTATATAATAATAAGGAAATTTTGACTTTTGATACCACAAAAACACATCGTTTTCAATTTTGCTACCCCTTAAATTTTATTTTTTATTTTACTACCACCTAAAATCACATTATTTAAATTTCACTACCACTTAACAAAATCCGTTAGGGTTCCGTTAAGTTTACTCAAAAAAAAATTAAAATGTTTTTTTTAAAAAAAAAAAAAAAAAAAAAAAAAAAAAAAACCAGCCACCCTCAACTGCCCCCCTCCCCCCTGCCGGCGGCCCATTCGCCCCACCGGAATCGGCCCCCCATTCCCCCATCGAAATCGGACCCCCCTCCCCTTCCCTTACCCTTTTCGGCCACCCTAAACCTTTTCGATCTCCGGTGACCCCTTCGAAACCCCAACAACCCAGCCTATGCTCCTCCTTACCCACTTCAACCCTGCCTCTCTCTCCTCCTCCCCCAGCCACCAATCATTGCTCCCCCTCCCCGTTGTTGGAAGATTTAGAGTGTTGATGGTTGCGCGCTCGCGAACCATGAGGAGCGCCCGCGCTGGGTAAGCGCGGCCGCGCTGAGGTCGCACCTAAACTGCAGACCTCACTGGAATCTGAAGGTTTGGAAGGAGAAAGTTGGCGCGCCCGCGCGTCCAAGTGGCGCGCCCGCGCTTGGGTCGCGCCTAAATCGCGACCCTCTCTGACTTTCTGTATGAAAATTCGCAGGTATTGGGAGGAGCGCCCTCTCCTAATATAGGAGCGCCCTCTCCTCCTGGTTGGCGCGCTCGGGTTGCGCCTAAATCGCGCCCCCTTCTGCCTCCTTGGTGAATTTCGGAAGTTCAGGAGAGGAGCGCCCGCTCCTTATTAGGAGCGCCCGCTCCTTATTTGGAGCGCCCGCTCCTTATTTGGAGCGTCCGCTCCACTCTGAGGCGCGCCCGCGCCTCCTGGTGGAGCGCCCGCGCCTGTCAGTTTTCGCGAAATTCTGACGGTTAAGTCTTTAATAAAAGGCTTGTTTTTCAGATTCGAGACATACAGAATTATTCTTCTTCTCTCCCAAAAAGTATTCTTCACAATTCCTCACAAACTTCTTGCAAACTTTTGTGAGAAATCTCTTACAATTAATCCTTTCTTGTGAATTGTTCATCTTTCATTGATTCTTAGTGCTAAGAACATTGGGCTGTCTTTTGTATCTCAAAGAGTATTTCCGGATTAAACCCAAGCACCGTTGTGGGGGAAATTAAACTCTTTAGGAAAGTATTCATACGCCTAAGACAGAGTATCAAGGAATTAGACTCAAGTGGTCACCGATTTCTCATGTTCATGTAGATTGTTAAAGCTTGGAGTAGAGGCAAGTATATAATCTTTCACACTAGTGTTTTTCATTGTAATTTCTGAAATACATTGATATTTTGGTGTTTAGTTGTAATACATTGAATTGTATTTGAATTTCTGTATAATTCATTATCAATTATACTTAGTTAGGTTTTGTTCCCACAATTGTTAAAGTAGTTCTTGTTCTAGAATTACTTGAAAACCTAACAATCTAAAGAGTTTAATCTTAGAAGTAATCAAGCATGTCTAGTGTGAAATAATTGACCACAAACTTTGTCAAACTCAAGAAGTTTGACGGTGTAGAGTTTCGGAGATGGAAGAAGAAGATGTACTTTCTTCTTACATCTTTGAAAGTAGCCTATGTTATTAGTACTCCAAGGCCTAGTGAACATGAGAAAGAATCCTTGGAAAATGTTCGGGAAATGTCAAAATGGGACAACGATGACTTTATTTGTCGTGGTCATATTTTGAATTGTATGGAAGATGATCTTTTTGATGTGTATCAAAATGTGGAGTCGGCTAAGGAGCTTTGGGAGTCCTTAGAAGGCAAATATATGGCTGAAGATGCTTCAAGTAAGAAGTTTTTAGTAAGTAATTTCAATAATTTTAAGTTTGTTGATGGTCGGTCCATAATGAACCAATTTCATGAATTACAACGAATCTATGGGAACTTGAAACAACATGGTATTTCTATGGATGAATTGTTTGTAGTTTCAAGTATAATTGACAAGTTGCCTGCTAGTTGGAAAAGTGTTAAGCATGAGCTTAAACACAAGAAAGAGGACATGTCTTTGTCCGAGTTGGCCACCCATCTTCAAGTTGAAGAAGGGATAAGAGCCATGGAAAGTGCTAAGGATGGGAATCCTAGCTCATCTACCATTAATTTGGTAGAGGAAAGAAAAACTGGTGCTTCCACTAGTGGAAAGAGGAAGAATAATACCTCTTTCAAGGGAAAGTCCAAGAAGCAAGCAAACAATAACAAGTTTGCTTGTTGGGAATGCGGTAAAGTTGGTCACCGCAAGAAGGACTGCTTTTCTTACAAGAAAAGGATGGAGAAAGCCAAGGAGGGCCATGCTAGTACTAGCAAGGAACAACCCACCAAAGGTAATCCAATTCATGAGGTTGAATTTAATTCCGGTTTGGATTTAAATGCAACGGATCCTAACATTTTTATGGTGCAGGATGATGACTCATGGTGGATTGATTCGGGGGCTTCAAGGCATGTATGCAAGATGAGGCATTGGTTCAAAACCTTTCACAAGGTTGGTGATGGAGAAGATCTCTTTATGGGGAACAATTCAACCATCAAGGTCCTTGGTAGAGGACAAGTAGAACTAATGTTTAGTTCGGAGAATTGCAATCATTCTTAGGGATGTGTTGTATGCTCCGGATATTAGTAGGAATCTTGTATCGGGGCCTTCCCTGAATAGTCTTGGCTATAAACTAGTGTTTGAAGCTAATAGGTGTATTATTACTAGAGGAACAAATTTCATAGGTCGTTGTTATTTATGTAATGGATTATTTAAGCTTTCTTTGAAAGACATGTATGGTTTTAATGATGTTTATTTGAATGTTGATGCAAGTGATAATCATGTTGATTTAAGTTTATTTGACTTGTGGCATTCTAGATTAGGACATGTGAATTATAATAAAATGTTGTTTATGTCCAAACAAGAATTGATTCCATGTTGTGATATTTCTCCTAATAAGTGTTCTACTTGCATGTTGAACAAGATCCCTAGAACTCCATTTAAGAGAGTTGAGAGAAGTTCTAACATTTTAGAACTAATCCATAGTGACTTGTGTGATTTTCATAGTACGCCTTCTTTGGGGAACAAAAGATACATGGTCACTTTTATAGATGATTATTCTAGGTTTTGTTACGTGTATCTTTTGCATTCCAAAGATGAAGCTTTAACCAAGTTTGATGTTTATAAAAAAGAGGTAGAACTGCAAGTAAAATCATTTATTAAGAGAATTAGAACTGATAAGGGAGGGGAATACTATGATCCAAGTTATTTCCAATCTTTGGGTATAATTCATGAGACAACAGCTGGGTATGCACAACAATCAAATGGTGTAGCTGAAAGGAAAAATAGAACACTTGAAGAGATGGTAAATTCCATGCTATCTTAATCTGGTTTGAGTGAAGGGTTCTGGGGTGAAGCAATGTTGACCGCTTGTCACATTCTTAACCGTGTTCCCACTAAGGGAAAAGAATCTACTCCTTATGAACTTTGGTACAAAAGAAAACCAAACTTGAAGTATCTCAAGGTTTGGGGTTGTAGGGCTGTCGTAAGAGTGCCCGACAACAAGAAAAGAAAGCTCGGTGAAAGGGGCTTGGATTGCATATTTATAGGGTATGCTGAGCATAGCAAAACCTATAGGTTCTATGTAATAGAACAAAATGACTATATATCTGTTCATTCAGTTATAGAGTCAAGAGATGCAATTTTTGATGAAAACCGATTTTCATCAATGAGTAGACCGAAAGATCTACAAATTAGTGCCAATGATAAGGAGATAGTAGAGTTGAATAATCAACTTGAAACTCATGAAAGTACATTTGAAAATGAGAATGTTGAAACTCCTCAATTGAGGAGAAGTACTAGAGAAAGGAAAATTAGGAATCCTCTAGATGACTTCATAATTTATTTGGTTGAAGGATCTAGAGATACCCTAAGTTCTACTACTCCATATTGTTTCAATGTGGATAGTGACCCAAAGACTTATAGTGAAGCAATTTCTTCCCAAGATAGTGCATTTTGGAAAGAGGCTATAAATGATGAGATGGATTCCATCATGGGAAATAACACTTGGGTCTTAGAGGATTTACCTTCCGGTTGCAAACCTCTTGGTTGCAAATGGATTTTCACTAGGAAAAGGAGACCGGATGGCTCCATAGTGAAGTTTAAAGCCAGATTGGTTATCCAAGGCTTTAGGCAAAAGCATGGTGTTGATTATTTTGACACCTATGCACCGGTTGCAAGAATCACCTCAATAATGTTATTAATTGCAATGGCTTCGGTATACAGTCTAGTAATCCATCAAATGGATGTGAAAACGGCATTCCTTTATGGAGATCTAGAGGAAGAAGTGTACATGAAACAACCCGAAGGGTTTGTTTTGGAAGGACAAGAAGATAAGGTGTGTAAATTGGTTAAGTCCTTGTATGGACTTAAACAAGCACCAAAACAGTGGCATCGAAAATTTGATGACACAATTTTGTCTTTTGGATTCAAGGTGAATCAAGCTGATAAGTGTATATATAGCAAATTTGATGACAAAGGTCATGGTGTCATCATTTGTCTATATATTGATGATATGCTTATCTTTGGTACAAGTCTACAACAAGTAGAATTGACCAAGGAATTCTTATCCTCATCTTTTCAGATGAAGGATTTGGGGGAGGCGGATGTCATTTTAGGCATCAAAATACTTCGGGACAATGGAAGACTTATTCTAAGTCAATCTCACTATGTTGAGAAAATGATCAAACGGTTCAATATGTTTGATAAGTGTCCCGTGAACACCCCCATGGAACCAAATGTCAAATTGGTTAAGAATTCGGGGAAATCAATTTCCCAATTGGAATACTCAAGGATAATTGGATCCTTGATGTATGCCATGACTAGTACAAGACCGGATATTGCATTGGCTGTGGGAAAACTAAGTAGATTTACTAGTAACCCGGGTGCACAGCATTGGTTTGCAATAAGGAGGGTCTTGAGGTACCTTAAGGGTACATTAGACTATGGTCCATCTTATAGTGGATTTCCTTCGGTTTTAGAAGGATTTTCGGATGCTAGTTGGATCACTTACAAAGAGGATGACTCTTCTGTAAGTGGTTGGGTATTTATGTTTGGAGTAGGTGCCATTTCATGGTCTTCCAAGAAACAGACTTGCATTGCCGACTCCACTATGGCAGCAGAGTTTATAGCTCTTGCTTCAGCTAGTAAGGAAGCTGAGTGGTTGAGGAATCTCATGATTGAGTTGCCTTTATTGTCAAAGCCAATGCCACCGGTGGCAATCCATTGTGATTCCAATTCGGCGTTAATAAAGGCTTATAGTCAAGTGTACAATGGTAAGTCTCGGCATATTTCACTAAGGCATAGCCTAGTGAAAGAGCTTATCAATGATGGGGTCATAACTCTTGACTATGTTCCAACAAAGTTGAATTTGGCGGATTGCTTTACAAAGGCAATGCCAAGACATTCCATCATATTTGCTATGAATGGAATGGGTTTATGTCCAAAAACACAAATTTGTGAAACCCAATCTAACGCTTGAAGAAACATCAAGTCTTAGATTCAATGTGGTTGAATTGCATTTGTGTTGTTTGTTAGCAATATTTGATGACCCATATTGCTATGGTACTTGTGATGTGTAAGGTAGCGTCATTTAAAGTACTCAAAGGTTTAGAGTTGAGAAGCTCTAAATGTAAGTGTCTTGTCACAAGGACACATTTACGTATATGAGAACCTACCTATATAAGTTCGAAGTTTAGCCGCTTCAAGAAGTCTAAAAGGACATATAGACTTCGATGAACTTATGAAAGATACGGACACATGGCTGTTTAAAGGTGTCAAGTGATGATTAATTCGATTTGTCTTATGTGTACTTCACCTTCGAATGATTGGATATATCCGCGTGATTCAATCCATATGGAAATCATGGGATATGATCATCGTTAAGTGTGTTGTACTAGGTGTCAATTCAATCCGAAGGGACATTGACATTGATGCATGAGATGTGGTTTAATTGTAAGAAGTGGAGAATGTTTTAAGTAACACTCTAAATGGGGGAGGATTGTTGGAAGATTTAGAGTGTTGATGGTTGCGCGCTCGCGAACCATGAGGAGCGCCCGCGCTGGGTAAGCGCGGCCGCGCTGAGGTCGCGCCTAAACCGCGGACCTCACTGGAATCTGAAGGTTTGGAAGGAGAAAGTTGGCGCGCCCGCGCGTCCTAGTGGCGCGCCCGCGCTTGGGTCGCGCCTAAATCGCGACCCTCTCTGACTTTCTGTATGAAAATTCGCAGGTTTTGGGAGGAGCGCCCTCTCCTAATATAGGAGCGCCCGCTCCTCCTGGTTGGCGCGCCCGCGCTCGAGTCGCGCCTAAACCGCGCCCCCTTCTGCCTCCTTGGTGAATTTCGGAAGTTCAGGAGAGGAGCGCCCGCTCCTTGTTAGGAGCGCCCGCTCCACTCTGAGGCGCGCCCGCGCCTCCTGGTGGAGCGCCTGCGCTTGTCAGTTTTCGCGAAATTCTGACGGTTAAGTCTTTCTTAAAAGGCTTGTTTTTCAGATTCGAGACATACAAAATTATTCTTCTTCTCTCCCAAAAAGTATTCTTCACAATTCCTCACAAACTTCTTGCAAACTTTTGTGAGAAATCTCTTACAATTAATCCTTTCTTGTGAATTGTTCATCTTTCATTGATTCTTAGTGCTAAGAACATCGGGCTGTCTTTTGTATCTCAAAGAGTATTTCCGGATTAAACCCAAGCACCGTTGTGGGGGAAATTAAACTCTTTAGGAAAGTATTCATACGCCTAAGACAGAGTATCAAGGAATTAGACTCAAGTGGTCACCGATTTCTCATGTTCATGTAAATTGTGAAAGCTTGGAGTAGAGGCAAGTATATAATCTTTCACACTAGTGTTTTTCATTGTAATTTCTGAAATACATTGATATTTTGGTGTTTGGTTGTAATACATTGAATTGTATTTGAATTTCTGTATAATTCATTATCAATTATACTTAGTTAGGTTTTGTTCCCACAATTGTTAAAGTAGTTCTTGTTCTAGAATTACTTGAAAACCTAACACCCGTCAGCCACCCCTCCCCCGTGCCCGCGCCGGCTGCCGGCGACCCCACAATTGAGAACAAAATTCGTAATTTCATCCCTAATTCTCTGCCATTTCAACCCCCAAAACCTTCAAATTTCGGCGAATTTCCGGCCAAAAATGGCCGGCATCAATTCAATTAACTACTCTAAAACCCAAATAATTCCTGATTTCACTTTCTCAAACCCTTGATTTGGCTTGTAATTTGGTGGATGGTTCGATTTGTGGTTCGGTTTCGAGGGGTTCGCATTCATCGAGCTTGATTGCGCAATTCATGATTATGGTTGGGAGTTGTTTGATTGTTTTAATGATTCTGATTTGTTAGGGGCTGTTAGGTCGAATTTGGTTGTATTGTTCTCTCCTACTCCTGCTCCAATTACTGGAAACAATGGCTCTCAAATCAGGTTGCAAGTTTTCCTGCGTTTCACTTAAGATTGAGCAAGTTTCGGTGCCGAGAGTGGGAAAAGGGAGAGAGGTGGGCAGCGAGGGTGGGGGAAAGGGGAGAGAGGTGGGCAGCGTGGGTCGCCGGCGCTGGGGGATGGTTTGGCTCCGTTAGCCGGCACAGAGATGGGGGAGGGGTGGCTGACGAGGAGGTGGAGCAATGATTGGTGGCTGGGAGAGAGAGGCAGGGTTGAAGTGGGGCCCACAAACGACAATAGTTACAAATTCCGTTAACTGGTAGCAAATTTTAACAAATGTGCTTTTAGGTGGTATCAAAATAAAAAATTTTAAAGGGGTAGCAAAAGTGAAACACATGTGTTTTAGTGGTAGCAAAATTGAAAATTGCAAAAAAAAAATGTCTACCATTTTCTACAACTACATAATACTCTGTAGATGCATAGAGGCCTTGTATGATCAACCATAAAATAAATAGAGGCTTTGTAGAGGCTTTGATGCATAGAGGTTACACTAAAAATGAGTAGACGATGTGATTAGGCTTCATGATTAATCATTCAGATTAAATCTCAAATCAAACAATGGAGCAAAACTACAGAGCATTACGTATACTTATTTAGCTTATTGGACACTTCTATATGTTAATGTGCCTTTGATAAATGATGGAGAGATTTCTTTTGATGAATCTTTTAAATTGTGATATTATAATCTCACACTATCCTTCATTCCTTAACCACCCCCCTCTCTCACCTCAACATTTCAGCAACCATATCACCACCCTCTCTCTCTCTCTCATCAACTCCTCATCCTCTCACTTCTTATCCACCACAACCACCACACTTTCCCTCTTCTAGCAAAGACCGCTGCCACCATACTCCCTCTTCCAGCAAAAACCGCCGCCACACTCCCCAAGTTTTCGCCTATTCACGACTCCCCTCTCTTACCACCATTGACTTTACTGTGATTGTGGTTGTGGTTGTGGTTGTGGTTGGGTTTGGGTTTGTGGTTGTGCTTGATTTTTGGTTTGTGGTTGTGGTAGTGGTTATTTTGGATTAAGGGTGTTTCCTATTTTTTTCTTGGTGGTGGGGTGGTGTCGGTAGATCCAATGGTGGTGGCGGTGGTGCTATGGTGGTGTTGGTGGATTCGATGGTGGTGGTGGTGTTGTGGTGGTGTTGGTTGATTCGATGGTGGTGGTGGTGCTGTGGTGGTGTCGGTGGTGGTGTAGTGGTGGTTGGAGTAGACTAATTAGTTTACTAATTATATCTTAAGATATACCCCTCAACCTACTTAATCACTCACCCACTAAATTGCATGGGGAACCGTAAAAAAAGTGTGGTGTAAAAAAAATGGAGGAAGTATATTTATTAAGGACAATTTTCCAAAGTAAGTCAATTTCACAAACTAATTACCAAAGAAGACGCATGGCCAACTATTTACCATACTAAGCTTCTGGGGTAAAACGCTAATCGAGTCAGTGTTTTATCCCTGATTTTTTTAAAAAAAACAAAGTTTAAAACGCTGCCTCAGTCAACGTTTTACATGTTTTACTTTTTTTAAAACATTTCGTAATTTCTGTTTTTAAAAAAATAAAATAATAAAAAAAAAAAAATTCAAATACAGTAGCGTTTTAACGTATTTGTTTTTTTTTTTTAATTTTTGTAATTTCTGATTTAAAAAACAAAAAAAAGTGTCGTTCTCATTCAGCGTTTCTTGGGTATTATCTTCCCAGAATCGAATTTGCAGGCTCACTTCACTCAAATTCTCACACTTTCACTGTCTCTCTCACTAACGGAGACCCCATACACTTCACTCTCAGCCGCTGCATTCATGCTGCCGCTGCCGCCTCCGCTGCTGCCGCCGGTCGCTGTTGCTGCTGCCGCCAGTCGCTGTTGCTGCTGCCTTCCGTCACACCCACTCTCTCACACTCACTCACTCAATTTTGTGGTAAACCCTAAATTCATATTAGTATAATGTTTATAATTGATCTTAATTGTGGTTAATTGTTGTAAATTGTAGCAAATTGTTGCTAATTATTAATGAAAATGTGGTAAATTGTTGATAATTATTGATGGTAATGTGGTACATTGTTGATGAAATTGTTGATGGTAATGTGGTACATTTATGTGAAATTTGGCAGTAAAGATGGCCTTGTTTCATTGTTGTCATATTGGCTAGACATGTAGGTCCTTCTTGAATTGTGATATCACTATCCACTATTGAAGCTATGTATGGTTCAATTAGGTTTTTTTTTACCTCGCTCTAGATTTCAATTATCTTAAAATGTATTTTGGTTGTTATGTAGAATATGCCTGCACAAAATGTAGTTTTGTTATGCCGGTGGGGAGGTGAAATTCTGTTTGTTGGACCAAATGTCGTGTATAATGGAGGAAATATGGAACCACTAACACTTGAACCGGACATGACTTTCAATGATTTGATAAACGAGGTTCATAGTAGTATTGGTTCAAACCCAATGAATGTTCAACTAAACATTAAAATGAGGTTTGAGACTGTCAATGAGGTTCAAGTGTTACCTGTTTCTACGGATAAACATTTGATAGCTTTGAGGAGCGTCGTTGCAATGAAGGGTGTTCCCACTAAGATATATGTAGAAATGGTGCCTATACGTACCCAACAAAGTACTCGGCCAGAACAACAAGCTACATATATTTCCGATTACAACACAGAGTCCTTGCAAATTCCGTCATACGACATTCCATCAAATGAATATGGGATGGGATCTTTCGGTAGAATGTTGCATGACGATCAATTTCACATGCCGTTTAGTTCTCATATAGCTTCACCTGTACATGGGGGGGCATCTATGGCAATGTCCGGCAAACCTGGTCCTTTGACATCAAACACCGTCCTACCTTCACCGATGCAATTGCATAGTTATTCACCTATGTAAGATGATGTTCAAGCATCACCGTCTCAACCTATGCTACATCATCTTGAAAATATTGTGAATAACGAATTGTTTGTGTATGATGTGTATGCGGATACAAATGATGAGGCCGAGAGTGGAGAGGAGGAAGATGGACTTAACAACATGGATGTTGAACCTGCACACATGGAAGTTGGTGAGGCCATGGTTAGAACTCTCATACCTTGGTTCAGTCAGATAAACGAGAACTATGAAGTTGATCAGTGTTGGGCCGAATCGGGTAGCCATACATCGTTTGTTCTCGGGGGAGAATTTGAGAAAGGCATGTTTTTTGAAAGTAAGAAAATGCTTCAAGAAATGGTGAAGATGTATTCTACACAGAGGAATCAATTCTACACCACAGTGACCTCAAATGAGAATGTCCTTCATCTGCGCTGCAAAAAGAAATGTGGTTGGTCGCTACGGGGTACTTAAACAAGTGAGCACTCGCGTGGCTTTACCCTAGTCACATACAAAGGCCCGCACCGGGAGAACTGTGTCACTGAAGTACTATCTACTGATCACCCAATTAACCCATTGTCACATCACCCATTTTCTCCATTTCCCCCAATTCTCCATTTTCCCCATCTTCTCACATTCACATATTTGCTTCAACTCCAGAATTACTTCGAAATTCTGAGGTGAAAATCACGAAAAAAATCACTCAAAAATTCTAAGAGGAAAATAAGCAAATAAATCTGAGGAAGTAGACGAAGGCGGCAGTCAGGAGGTGGTGGTTGATAGCGGCAGTCAGGCGGTGGTGGCTGATAGTGGCACAGGCGGTCTCAATTTCATTCTTGCATGTCCCTTCCTTGAGCTGATTGCTCGAAATTCTGTTCAAGGTATACAACGAATTTTTGTTTTTGAGAATTAAATTTGAAGTTTTTGCTTTTGTGTTTGGGAATTTGTATTTGATGCCATGGAAGATGAAGTTTCTGCTCTGGTAACTCTTGGAATTAAACGGCTAATGGGTTTTGTTTAGCAATATTGATTTTTTTATTTTATTATTTTTTAAACCTAGCAGTAATGAATATTGTATATGAGTAGTCTAATGGGGTTTTTTGGGGGGAATTTCATATAAATGGATAAGAAGATATATTGATTTGGGGTGGCTTATTTGGTTCATTCATGGGGTAAGACTTTAGAGATCCAAGTTTATTACTCTTTGTGTCAGCTATGATGATTATGCTGTTTTGTTTATTACCTTTTTCTAATTGCTATATCCATTTTTGTGAGCTGTGAATTATTTGTGTGAACTTTTTTCCCTGTTTCTCTCTTATGTATGTATATGTATGTAAATTTCGGTTTTTGACTATTTATTTTTTATTATTGGAGGCCGAAATTTCTTTTTTCATAATTGCATGTGTTTATGTGCATTGTTGTATATGGCTGATTAGCTAGCTGCTTTGGGATTGGTTTAAATGTGTTTATGCTTTCAGAATTTGTAGCTCTGAATCCTGATGAGATATGATGACTAGCACTGCATATACTGGACTTGATCAAACTGGAACTGTTTTACTACAATCAAATACAGAACACACATCTATGTCCATCTACATGTAGTCATTTACCTTTTATGGCTGTATTTTGTGTTTATGCTTTTTTTCACATGAGTATATTTATTTATGAATCCTGGACAATACCCATTCCTTGTACCAGCAACTAAGAAATCTCAAGAAACTTTCTTTTGTTATTTCCTTTGTATTTAGTGCCATGTTTTTATTATCCAGCTTTCTTTCCACTCAACTGGTAAAAAATTAAATAAAGACTTGTGATAATTTCTTTGTTGGTTATCCATGACTTTTTACGCAGTAAAATACCATATCTTTTTGAAGAATATAAGGTGTTTAATAACTATGTTTGCTTATACATAAGGCAAGCTCAAACATATTTATGAGCTTTATCAAAAGCTTAATTTTGCTAAGTTAATTGAGCTTGCAATGTTAAACTTCAACAAGTTAGTACTTACTCAAATTAAATTCGCACAACCCCTTCTTAAAAGCAAGTTTTTTCACCTTCATGCAGCTCTGTATGCACTATGCAGTAGGAAATTTAAAATTCGGATTGCACTTTTAGCTTTAATTTCTCCCTAATGCTCCCTGCTTCTTGAATGGACTCACTAGCAAACTGGACACTAAGTACAACTTTAAATTATATGCTGCCCCCTTTTTCCTACTCCTTATTTTTGCTGTCCTCCTTTTGCTACTCTCGTGTTGTCATCAATACCCTCCTGCTCCCTCCCTTCTGCTACACCCCTTTTGCTGCTGCCCCCTTATGGGAAGAGTGCTCTTGAGTGGGAACTGTTTGTAAAGGTTGTTTTGTTTATTGTTTATGTTTACATTGATCTCCATGAGTAGCTTAGGTGATGTATGCCTTATGGACTGTGTGGAATCCTGTAATTGAGAAGAATGTATTTGTGTTTTCATGTGTGGTGTAGTCTTATCAGACAGTTTTGTTTTATTTAAAGCTTGCATAAGGTGGATTGTTTAACATATTTGTCCGCACTCATGCATTTTCTATTTAAGTACATGAAACTTGGCCGATTAGGTTGTAGGTATATGGATTAGACATTGATGGGTTAGGCATTTTTACTCCAATGTGCTCTCCTATTTACTATTTAGTTAAAGAAGTCACCCAAAGCCTTTAGATTTAACATAAATTATTAGAAATTACTGTTATTCAATCTTTGAGATGTGTATCATTGTCTGTGTGTGTGTGACTAATAGCTGCATTGAGGGATTTAAAAGAGGCTTAGAAGTCTAGGTCTAAATACGTAATTCATATGAGAAGGGTTTGAGGAAAGCAGTTTCTGCAAATATGCTTTATCTTAATTTGTATTGTTTATTTGATGGTGGCTCTTAAAACACTAGAAGAATGATTATACTTTGATATGGGTTCTCCCTTAATATTATTAGTTTTAGGCTTTTTAACTCTCCTTGCTAATTACACTTGCCTTTTTTTAACATCTCATTTATTTTTCATTGTTACTAGATTAATATAAAGTGGGTCATAAATTTGTATGAATACAACTTTGATGCCGCTTGCTTATTACACTTGATAAAGTTGTCCTTAACAATAGAAATACACTAGTTTTAAGTATTCTGATTATTAGAGTAGTTCTCTTTCTTCCTAGTGGTTGTAAAGCAGATTTTATTGTCAGTTCTTTCTAATTGATTAAAGTAACTCTCTTTTTTCTTAGTGAATTGATTAAATGTTTTTACAGTAAAAATTAATTAAAGTAACCCTCTTAATTATTATCCTAAGGTATGGATAGTGGAACTAAAGAGTGGTGGATGTTTGCCAAATGGAGTGATGAATATGAGCGGGGAGTAGATGAATATGTACAAAAGGCTTTTGCTTCTAAGTCTCAAGGAAATCAAATTTGTTGTCCTTGTGAAAGTTGTCATTATCGTTTTTGGCGTCATGAAAGTGTTGTGAGAGATCACCTTATTTGTAATGGTTATGTTCCTCGAACGGATAAGTTATCAGAGTTAGGGATCAGCATTGAAAGGGAACAAACTATTTTGGATAATGATGAAGGGTCAAACCTAAATGATTTTAATGATGACATAGTAGGGTTGTTGCATGATGCACGTGATGCTTTTAGAAATGGGCCAAATGGTGAGGCAAAAAAGTTTTTTAAGTTAGTTGAAAAGGGCCAGGAAGATTTGTATGTCGGTTGTAAAAATCATTCAAAACTTTACTTCATGATCCGACTTTTTATTTTGAAGTGTGATCATAAGCTAACTAATGCTGCTTTTGGAGATATATTGGAGCTTATAAGGGAGGTTTTACCTGATGTAAAACTGCCAGCTTCTTTTAATGAAGCAAAAAGTGTTTTGAAAGTGTTGGGGTTGGATTACACTAAGAAAGATGCATGCCCAAATGATTGCATGATATACTAGGAAGAGCATGAAAATGCAACAAGTTGCCATGTTTGTGAGACGCCAAGATGGAAATCAAATGACACAGAGAATGACATACAAAATGAAAATGGATAGACCTATAGGATTCCCCAAAAGATTCTTAGGTACTTTCCAATAAAGAAAAGGCTTCAACGACTATTTATGTGTCAAGAGACGGCGAGATACATGACTTGGCATGCTGATGGGTGTGAAAATGATCATCTTTTACATCATCCAGTTGATGGTCAAGCTTGGAAGGAATTTGATTCTTTATATCCAAAGTTTGCTGATGACCCACGCAATGTGAGGCTTGGGTTAGCCACAGATGGATTTAGCCCGTTCAACTCAATGAGCATTGCCCATAGTACATGGCCAGTTATGTTGATTAATTATAACTTGCCTCCTTGGATGATTATGAAGCCCGAGTATTTGATGCTAGCCTTACTAATTCCCGGTCCGTCTTCCCCTGGCAATGACATTGACATATATTTGTAGCCACTTATCAAGGACTTGAAGGATTTGTGGGAGTTTGGGTTGGAAACTTATGATGCTTCGACTAATCAAAGGTTTGACATGCATGTAGCATTGATGACTACCGTGAGTGATTTTTCGGGTTATGCAATGTTGTCTGGGTGGAGCACAAAAGGATACTTGGCATGCCCTGAATGTCATTACGAAACAGAATCCAAGTGGTTGCCTTGTAGTGGTAAGAATGTGTATAGGTCAAATCGTAAATTTTTGGATCCATCTCACCCTTGGCGTCATGATAAGAGGAATTTTGACGGAGAACTTGAGGAAAGATGTCAACCTATTCCATTGAATGGAATTGATATTGAGAATATGTTGCGTGATTTTCCAAATGCATTTGGAAAGAAGCAAAAGAAACCAAGGCGTGATGTGGATGATCCGACTCCTTGGAGAAAGAAACCCATATTTTTTGAGTTGCCATATTGGAAGCATTGCTCTAATCGCCATAATATTGATGTAATGCATATTGAGAAAAATGTCTTTGATAATTTCATTGCGACGTTATTAGACATTTCTCAGAAGAACAAGGATAATGTGAGTGCTTGTCGAGATTTGGTAGAACTTAATCTGATGCCAGAGCTCCAACCAACAGAATTGGAAGATGGTAGTGAAGAATTTCCAAGATCTCGCTTTTGGATGTCATTGGAGCAAAACCGTAAGTTCTTCCAGGTTATAAAAAATTCTAAGCTGCCTCAAGGTTATGCTTCCAACCTTAGTCGTTGTGTGCAAGTTGGAGAAAGGGAAATAGCAGGCTACAAAAGCCATGATGCTCATTTTATGATGAATTATCTTCTTCCAATTGCTATGAAGACAACATTACCCAAAGATGTTGACTTTGTGCTTTTTTCAAAGGTATATGGAGTAAAACTATTGATCCTTGAGGTCTTGGAAAATTGCAATCCGAGATAGTTGAAACTCTATGCCTACTTGAGAGGATTTTTCCACCTGCTTTTTTGATATAATGGAACATTTACCCATACACTTAGTAGACCAAATTAAGTTGGGTGGACCTGTGAGTTCAAGGTGTATGTATGGAATTGAGAGGAATCTTCATGAAATGAAACAAGATGTTCGAACCAAGGCTCGGCCAGAAGGCTCAATGGCAGAAGGATACCAAGCTAAAGAATGTGTTGCTTTCATAGCTAGATTTTTGAAACGATCAAGCAAAGCCACACCCGAAGTTAATGAGTGTGGTACCTCAAAATCATTTTTCCCTAAGGTAGGACGTCCTATTAAAGGGAAAGCAAGGACCTCAAAGGAAAAAAAATCGTGGACACATACTTGATCGCATTACATCGACATAAGCGCATCATTATGTCTTGTTCAATTGTGATTGTGAGGAAGTTGAGAAATATATAAGGTAAGATTTGTAACCATAATATAGGTTTATTATTATTAATATTATTTTTTAAATGTCTTCATTCTAACTCTGGCGCCTTAGTAAGATAAATATTTTATTTTTACAGTGAGCGCAAGATTTGTGTAAGTGCTAAAAGGAAAAGAAAATGGAATAGTGCTCAAGACCATAGTAAGGATTTCATGGATTGGTTTAGGGATAAAGTTGATTTGATTCTTAAAAAGGCCTTGATAATATCCAGGACCATATTTTGTGGTTATCAAAAGGTCCCTCTCACGTTGCCAAAAAGCACATAGGGTACTCAGTTAACGACTATAGGTTTCATACCATGAAGCGAGATGCAAACTACATAACTCAAAACAATGGTGTCACTCTTACAGCCACTACACATAGCTTTGCAAGCTCCAAAGATCAAAATCCTGTTGTGGAAAATGTTAATTATTATGGTTCAATGACTGAAATCATTGAGATATCCTATCATGGTCATTTCAGTGTTGTCTTATTTAGATGTCAATGGTTTCACTCAGAAAAGGATGATGATGAGCTCATTACGGTTAATATGAATAAGACCGTTTCTAAAGAGGAACCTTTTATCTTAGCAAATCAAGCACATCAAGTGTTTTATGTAGAAGATTTGAATAGAGAAGGGTGGCATTATGCTATTCAAATCCCTCCTGGAGAGGTTTCAGATGGTATTGACATACATTTTTTTAATACTTCACTATATGTTATAAATGAGCTTATTTTACATTGCAATTCGTTTCAGTTTATTGTATTTACATACAAAATTAACATACTTCCATTTTTTTTCCAGATGAAAAGGAGTAGACCCAAAGTTTCTGCTTCCAAAAATCAACTTACAGAATATGAGCGGCAACGGCTTCAAAAACTAAAATTAAATGCAGAAAGAATGGAAGCCCTAGGATCGGCATCTGTTGCTAATAAGATACTTGAAGAAAAAACAAAAGTCTTATTTTGTCCAAGTGCAATGCAGAATTGTACACCAGAAAATGAGAATGATGACTCTACGTTAGAATGTGATGGGAAAAATGAGGTTGAAACTGATAACATTATGGCTGACAATCTCACTTCTGGAAAAAGAAAAGCCAGTAAATAGTTGTTCACTTCTATTTTGTCATTTATACAGACTGTTTTTATTGTTTATCATGGTTTACATGTAATTAGTAATGCTTTATCTTCCTTTTGATTTATAGGTTTCAAAGCAAGTAAATAAATCATCACTTTTCCCCAAAACTATGGCTGATGTTGTGGAAGTGAATAGCCGTAAGAAGCATGCAGTTGATGAAGTTCAGATAATTCACTCACTTAAGGTTGCTAGAGTTCAAGATCAATGCATCCAAAAGAAGCAGCAAGTTATCTCAGAAAAGAAGGGATCAAAACGAGCGTTCTGTTCTCCTGGTTCCATGTCAGCGTACCTCGAGTTCCGAAAAAAGCAAAAAGAAAATAATGAAGCATTTGTAGCAAGTAATTAGTCTTTGAATGATTCTCTTACAAGAAACGCAAGGATTTGTGGCACTGCATTTAATGAGAATGACAATGATGAAGCGGATACACTAAGTGAGAATGATGAAGCGGATGCACTAAATGCGAATGATGATGATGTTGGTAATGAATATGAGGGTGATCAAGAATTAGAAGATGAAGTTCTATCTCAGTATGGAAGGGAAGGAATGCAAGGTATTGTTTTTCTCTTATTTCCTCCCCAGCTACCTCTCCTTCTTGTTCAGTCCCTTAGCTGTTTTTCCTTTCTTTTTTCCTCCTGTTTTATGTGTTTTTCATCTACATGGGGATTTTTTTTGAATTTTCTGCTAAAGGTTTGGTTATTTGGCTGCCCCTGAATTGAATTTGTGTTATCTGAATTTTGGTTAATTGACTAATGAGATGATTTCAAGTTTGTTCGGAATTATCAAAATGGATTTAATTAATAATTGATCATATTATTCATTAGTAGTGTTGGAAGATCATTCCATATTGTGCATTAAAAAGGAATTTACGTGTGGAGATGGCCGAGAGGATTGCAATTTATGGGATATCAGGAAACTTGATTAGCTATTTAACGAGGAAGTTGGGGCAGTCAACAGCAATGGTGGCTTGATGCTTGGGGGTGGAATAGCTGCGTTACTTCCAATTTTAAGGGCTATTATTGCTGATTTTTTTGTTGGAAAAAATATATGCTATTATTGTTGCCTCTTTCATTTACATCTTGGTTAGTTCTCTCACTTTATTTCTCTGTCATACATTTGGAGGTTTTATAAAACTTCAATATAAGCTTTTAGTTTCCTCTATGTGCTTTAAATCTTGATGGGTATTTATGAAACAGAACAAAAATTGTAGGAATCTAAATAGGAACATAAGGGAATTGAGTTTATATTTATGAGGAATAAGACTGTAAAATGATTGATAAATTTACAACTCTCTATATATATTTTTTTAATTATTTCCTTTATTTTACTATATAGTAGTATTTATCTCATGAATGGCTTATCAGTGGCTGGGTTTGATGACTTTATCAGCAATGCTACCATCTTTTAATTGTCATGACCCAGAAACAGATAGCAAGGGCACTCCTGGATGTACCCAGCACTCACAGATAATACTATTTTTTGTTACCCTTTATTTGGTGGTTGTTGGGCAAGCTGGGCACAAGCCTTGTGTTCAGGTTTTTTTATTTCTATTTCCTTGTGCATTTATGTGTCCAAGAACCTCCTCATTCAGTTTGCATTTTCGTTATTATAGTACTTAGTTGATGTATTTGCAACCTCTATCTTATAACATGTTTCTTACACAATGTATACACAGAAACAGAACCTGAAAAAGCTCCTAACAGAAAAAGGCATCGAGGTCCAACAATGCAACCCAAGGTTCATGCACGAACAAGAGACGAGTGTTAAGTTATTGTTTTAAACTCACTGGGCCAACCAGTTGGACCTACACGGGAAATTGTTCAAGAGTTTAAGCAATTCTTGGGTACTGTGGCTAGGGATTCTGAACTTGCACCACTAAATTATATTAACTTTCCAAGTCTACCCACACTTGGCAAAATGTGGGAGTATGTCCAAGTACGTAGTAATATAATTCATTTTGTTGGATTTCATTTTCTACATAATTAATTCCTCGTTAATACTTGGACCTTCATATGCTACATGTTACATACTAATGTTTTATTTTCATGATTTGTTTAGGAAAAGTATATGGTTCCTGAAGCTGGAAAAGAATGGGTGATGCAGGCTATCAATGGAAGCTGGAAAGCTCATAAATGCTACTAAGAAGAACTACTTCTCTGCATATCCCATTGATGCTTTAAGATGGTTTCATAAGCCAGACACAATTTTAGAACCTCAATTTAGAGAGCTTTTGCAATATTGGCATTCTAAAGAGGCTGAGGTATTATGTATATGGTTTTGAACTGTTTTTGTGCAATATTGACATAGTTTCATGACCAAAAAAGTCACTCTTTCAGTTTACTATTTTTATAATCGCCTTTGTTATCATGATCGCCTTTGTTTTCAGGAGCTGTTTTTAATATAATCATGTTTATTTCTTTGATTAAGAACGTGAAGTTACTCTATGACGCATGTATTCCATACTGGACCACCTCAGCTTTCATTGAATTGGTATTTGAAGAGACACTTTGATTGTTTCCTTGCATGCATGAGAGGATATCTTCTCAACAATGTTTTTTAGAGTTTCTTTTACATGATTTTTGCTATCATCTTTCCTATGGTATTGATATTAGAAAGTAGATACTTATTCGATATTTTACGTGGTTCAAATCTATAAATCTTGATTGTGTTTTCACATAGGAAATCAGTAAGATCAACAAAGACAATCGCCTAATGTTAGATGATATGCACACTATGGGCTGTAACTCTTACGCAATTTTACGCCATAAGTTGGTAAATAATTCATCTCATTTCTAGGCAATTTTATTATATTTATAATCTTTATTTTACAATCACTACATGTACTACATGAGGCTTTCACCCTTGTCCTTTAATTATTTGTAATAATCACTTCAATTTTATGTATTTATGTTTCCACAGTAACAAGAGGATTCTGATAAGCAAGAACCTTCTCAAGCAAGGGTCTATAAGGAGTCAAGAAAGAGAACGGTGGGAAGGAAATACCTTACCAACCATGAAAAAATAGAAGAGAATATTGTGAGTTAACATTTTAGCTGTATGTTATATTTGTTTAATTTTGATAAATAATAAGTAGGTGGCTTTATTTTCCTTAAATAGGCTAAATGGATGCTTTGGAGTCTTCCCAACATGAAGATGGTAGTAACTCTAAGGACCCTTACTCCGAAGTGATTCCAGATCCTAAGCGCAAAAGTCGTGTACGCCTACAAGGAAAAGGTGTAAAAAAGTCAGATTTGAAGAAAAAAGATAAAAAGTCAGATTTCATATTCCCGACAGGATTTTTTAGAAAGTATGAAATCTCAATTAGTACAACAACTTGCACCAAGCGTAACAACTGCAATTTTGACTCAACTTCGGGATGCTAACCCTCGGATCAATTTTGTCATTCCTGATTTTGCAATTCCATCGGCTCCAAAGGATGCATCTAGTGCGCCACATCTTCTTGTTTGACCAAAATGGGCAATCTTCTAAATCTGGTGCCACAATTAATCAGGTCACATAAAATATTTTCTATTCCTTCTATCTAGCTTTTGTTGTTTGCTATTGACCTGTACCTACTGTTGAAATGTTGCTGCTGTTGATGTCTTTTTCTGATTCCCACTGTTGCTTTATTGCTTTTTTTTTCTTTATATGGTTGATGCTTTAGTTATTTGTTGCTGCTTTTTATTGTTGTATGTTGTTGTTGTTGAGTTCATGCTTTTTATAGCCTGCTGCATCTCTAACTTATCAATCAATAAGGACATGATTCTTGAGTTAGATCTTGGAACTGCTGTATAGGTGACACAGAATTCAATTTATCTTGGAAAAACTATAGGGGAAGATACCCCTAAATTGAAGATTGCTACTGGTGAAATTTGTGTGTTGTCGAAATAGTAAAATTGATATGTTCCTTACTACTTGTGTAGTTGTGTGTAGGCTGATACACAATCGGGTGGATTAAATCAGAATTAGATGGCCATGTTAATCAGTTTTTGCTTCATTGATTAGTTACTACTCGTACTTTGCTAACTCCTTGTGTTATTGAAAATATACGGAGTACGAACTTGACCATATTTATAATATACTCTTTTAAATCCGTGTGTCCAAAAGAGATAAAGGGTTGTATTTTTAGGGACAGAGGGGAAGGAGAACCCATTGAAGCTCTGAGGCAGCTTAACATTACTCCAGTCATGGGTGGGAACATAGGGGAATTGCTGGGAGCCGTGACAGTCAGCACCCCACAACTTAAATGAAACTTTTGGTCCCCTAGAATACTTTTCTAGTTCAGGGCCTGACTTCAATTCTTGTTAAATTAGTTTTACTTGTTAAATCTTGCAGTAATTTAGTTTATGAAGGCAATATAGACAATGTGAATGTGATAGCTCTCTTTAGAGAGGATGTTGGGATGTTACTCTTTTTTTGTTAACATGTGTTTCGTTACAGCTGGTACCCTTTTCCATCCCCATATTTCTAATTTTTGGTTGCATTTTACTGAAATTTATGATTATAGTTGATCTATTTGGAGATTTATTTGATTGTGTTAGAGTTGGTTCAATGAGTTTTTATTTCTTGCTCTAATATTGTCGAAGTTTATTGTATAGCTGAATTTATATATTAGGGGGATGGTTTGTTACTTGTGGGATGTTGTGATTTGCTATCAATATAGAAGATTTTTTTTTTTTTTTTTTTTTTTTGACAAGAGCAAATGTATTCATAAAATCAGAGTTTACAATCTACAAAACAAGAACTTAAACTTAAAATATGGCTTTTAACACTAAAGCCTTTGCAACAACTTTTTAGACTAGAGACGAAAGTAAACTTGAATTGGCCGGATAAGTCGCAGATTAGGGACTTCTTACAAACCAAGGAGCAAAATCATACTACACTCCAAGAAGAGAGCAACGGAGGGAATCAAAACTGTTTGACCATGGCTAGCACTTCCTTACCTGGCGGAATCAACTCATCACCAAGTAAGGTCATCAAACGGGTCACTTGAACTAGTGACCTCCCAATCAATAGCTTTCCTTGTTGGCAAGAAAGCTTTGACAACGTTGAGGCTCGAGAAACCCCAAAACAAAGTTTGGGCGCTTGCTTCAGATAATAAAGATCAGGAATAATGACCAAAAAAATCATTACATCCGAGGTAAGAGAAACCAAACCCATACCACTCCAACAACTTACACATTTCACCTTAGCCATAGCCAACTTCTTGTTCAAACCCCCAACAACTGCACCTGTAACCTCTCTTACCACTGTAAACACCCCACTGTCCTTAACAAAGAGGCTTAACTCCCACTGCACACAACCATCCAAAATACTATAGCCAAAACAACTAAATATCCCGGAAAACAACCAAAGGGGGCTAAAACATACCATAACAAAAACTAAGGCAAGTAAACTCTGATAATTACTAAGAACAAACATACTAAGAAAGGGAACAAACTCAAGGAATGCACCGTCTAACCCGACAACCCGAAACCACTTACACTAGGAACCTCGAAACCATAGCCCTAACTTCACCGTTTTCGTCACTTACTACTCTTGACGGCGGCGTTAGACCTAGCCCTTCAGTGCAAGGACCCACGAAACCCTAACCCTAACTTTACCATTTCCGTCATGGTCAAAAATACCGATGACCTTTATGACAGCGGCGTTAGGCCTAGTCCTTAGACCTTGTTTCACCGACGGGGAGACCCTTTGAATAAACACAAACCTTCCACACAAAGGTGGGCAATGGCGACAGAGGAGGACGATCTACACACTCCCCTCATAACCTTCAAAATTTAGACAAGGTTCTCACCAGCACCTCCAACAGATTGAAATCCCCAAGATGAAAGAGGACCCCGATCCCCAAAACAACTACGAAGTCACCGCCACCCCCACCGCGAAACCCTAAATTCGACGAAAATTGGCCGGCCGCACCCCTTGACCACCAAAACTCGTCAGCCAGCCTTTTAAAAGGCCAACTAACCTAGCCCTGACTCCCGTAACCGCCTACCCAGCCACCCCGATCCCAAAAACCACCAACAAGTCCGACGAGCGCGCACGGTGACTTTAGGTGGTTTTGGGGGTCAAGGTTGGCTGGGTTGGTGGTTTTGGAGGTCGGGGATGGGTTAAAGGTGGTGTACAGATCCAGCCGTTCGGTTTCGATGGGTAAGAGGGGTGGTTGGTCGGTTTCCGGTGAGGCTAGGGGTGAGGTTAGGGTTTGACGGTGGGGATAGGTGGCGGGAATTTTTTTTTTTTTAAATTTATTATTTTAAAATATAATTTAAATAATTTTTAATAAAAAAAAAAATCAAATTAGCCATAAACCTAAAAAAGGTCACTATGGTTAATTTTTCTAAACCTTGGTGCCACTTAAAAGAGTTGGATAAGAGTTCGTCTTCCACGTAGAAAAGTTGAATTCATGAGACCGCCATGTAGAATTTCCCTAATAATTTAAGTACTAGATTTGACTTGTGACCGATCATACAAGTCATTAATTGACTTATACTACAATTAACTCTCAATTAAATAAGAATTGACTTAATTAAAAATAAAATATATCTTAATATTAATTTTAAATATAAAAAATTATTTTTATTTTTAACTATGATAAATTTTAAAAAGATTGGGGTGTCGGGGTTGGTGTAGAGGGTTGGGTGGTCATAGGTTAGTGCCGACTAGGGTGGGTGGGAGTTGTGTGGGTTCGATCGATCGGCTAGGTTAGGGATAGGTGAGAGTTCGCCACATAATTGGGGTTTGAGAGTAAGAGTTGGGGTTTGGGTGGGAGTTCGTCAAATAAGTGGGGTTCGAGAGTTAGAATTAGGGTTTGGGTGGGTGTTTGATGGACTGGTTGGGACACTAGGGTGTAAAGTCAAAATGTATCTAATAAAAGGAACAGATGAAGTATTAGAGTAACTTCAATGGTAAGCTAATTAGCAAATTAGTTTTTTTGGCCACATAAGATTTTAAAGCTAATTTTTTTTGTAGCTAATTTGTGCCTTGGCTACTAGCTTGTGGTGTTTGCCACAGAGTAGAATAATGGATTTTGGAGTAAGTGCAATTATTTTATGGTTTTGTCTCACTCTCTTTGTAGTATGGGTGACTGGTGGGAACATTGTTTGGGTAATTTTGGAGAGGATATGATGACTTTAATTACCATGTGTTGGGCTATGTGGGGCGCAAGGAACAAATGGATGATTGAGGGTGAAAATCCGAATGTTGAGCAAATTGTTGCCTATGATTTGAAGATTAAAGGTGGGAAAGTTGAATAACATGGGGAATGGAGGGGTGGAAAGAGTGTCTCTGTGGGCAGGTCTCCTCCGGCATCTGCTGTGGTTAAAATTATTATTGATGCTGGTGTTTTGGGGGAGGTGGGGATGGGGTTGGGTGCAGTCTGCAGGAATAGTGAGGGGGTGGTGCTTTGGGGAGCTACGGTGTAGTGGAGTGAAAAATGAGAGACTAAGATTGCAGAGGTGAAAGCGGTATTTTAGGGCATGAAGATTGCGAGACATACACAAGGGTATGAGCTGCATTAGGATCGAGAGTGATAATCTGGTGGTGATTGAGGCAATGAGGAAGCGTTTGTATGACTCCAGTTCCTTTCATCTGATTATAAAGGATATTCTAGATTAATTTTTTGTCTAATTTTACTAGTGATTTATGGTCTTTTGTAAGGCAATGGGGTAATAATGTAGCACATAAAGACTTACTTTCAACCATGTGAGTTTGGCCAATGGGTGTGGAGTGATGTAATCCCTCCTTGCATTTTGGAAATTTCTTCAGTTGATCTAGATGGGTTTAAGTAAAGTTGTCACTTCTAAAGTTATTAACTAATAATTTTCTGTTTTACACAGATCAATTTCCAACTCATATAATTAACTAACTCATACAATTTTACACTTGCTAATCTGCAACTGTATTTATAATAAAATGTAAGTGACCGTCAGCTAATGCTAAAACCGCACAGGTAACACTACCTATACAATTGCATAGTTCACACTTCACACGACACAATTAATTTGTCATAATGGCCACGACAAAAGAGTCATCCTAACCACATTTTTTTTAGGAAAACTCATCCTAACCACATTTAAGACATGATAACATGTAATTCACTTATGTTACCATACTTTCCTTTTGTTTGTTGTAAACTCAGTTTAATTAATGTAATTTCAGCCGTTTTCAAAATTAAAAAAACAAAAAAACTTACAAACAAATTATACAAGCTTTGGTGTGTGAAGATAGTATTTGAGAAATGAAAGCGTTAAGATAAACTAATACTCCGTACTTTTTAAAAACAGATTTACTCTAAATCCTTTAAAAATTCTGCCCATCCCCTTAATTGGACCATCGTATAAAGACTCAGCCATTTATTTATTAGACGGATCTAACCCATTAATAATTGTGGCGGGTCATGGGTCATGGCTTTTAATAGGGATCCAAGGCGTCCAACACTCCAACCCATTGAATTGCTCTGTTGAAGCGCATTCAACGTTCTCCATTGAAGCGCAGTTGCCGTTCTCCGTTGAATCTAGTTCTTGTATCTCCCATTGAAGCAGCTTCTGAGGTAAGTTGTTTGTATTTGTTATCATCATATCAAATATCCCTAAAATTATGAGATAATTGAATCAAATTTGGTTGCTAATGTATTGCACAACACTTTAATGTTAGCATTCAACTAAGTAATTTGTATGTTTGGATAAAAAAACAGGTGGGATTTCATTGAAGATGGGAATAAGTTGTATAAAGACATGGACCGACTCGTTGCATACGAAAAGGGATTGAAGACATGGACTAGATGGGTAGACTTACATTTGAGCTCTTCAGATATCAGGGTGTTTTTTCAAGGAGTCTCCCCTGATCATATGAAGTAAGACAATTTCTCTTGCAAACTCAGCTTTTATTAGACTTTCTATCTAACTATTGAATTACGCAACATATACCTTTATACATGTTGATCATAGTTGTATTGTATGTGTTGCAGTGCCCTTAACTGGACAGCTCCAAATGCAAGAACATGTATAGGAGTAAAGCGACCGTTACTCGGAGCAACAAACAATGGAGTAGTTGAAGAACACCCAGCAGACAGGATAGTAGAAAAGGTGATTAAGAAAATGGAAAAGCCAGTAGAATTGTTAAGAGTAACACCACTTTCTCAATTAAGAAGAGATGGACATCCTGGAGTTTACGGAATTCGTAGACATAGACTTCCTGATTGTAGTCATTGGTGTCTTCCTGGTGTGCCTGATACTTGGAATCATCTCCTTTATGCTTCCCTTTATTTTTTCCACTTCTTGATTTACGTTGTTGCTGCCGGGATCAAACCGGCTTTATTATTCATTGTATTTCTTAAATTAACAAAACTGTTCAAGGAGTTAATTAGATTGTTTTTATTATTTGTAAACTCAACAATGAGATAGATTAAAAATAATTACGCCGTTGCCAGGGATCGAGACCAGGTCACCCGCGTGACAAGCGGGAATACTTACCACTATACTACAACGACATTGTTGTAAGGAAGCAGTAGGTTTTGCTTATATAACCAATATAACATAATTACAATTAAATTGGAACCTTGTTATAATCAATACAATCTTCTGTTAAAATAATAAATACTCTGTAAAAAAAGAATATTAATACAATCTTATAA
The DNA here is from genome assembly GCF_001683475.1 of Chenopodium quinoa. NCBI lineage: Eukaryota > Viridiplantae > Streptophyta > Magnoliopsida > Caryophyllales > Amaranthaceae > Chenopodium > Chenopodium quinoa. Next base: position 910 of record NW_018743014.1, on the reverse strand, counting down.
TAATGTGATCTCTGTACTTTAAGTTGTTAACATACGTTTTTTTTTCCTTTTTAAAATGTGCATTATGAGCTTACCGAGTTACTGTAGATGATATTTGGTTTCACAGACTTGCTAAAGCCTAAGAACCAAGATCTCATATATTTATTCAAAAAAAAAAAGTGCCCATATTATTTAGATTATTAGTTCTCACAGCCATGTTGCTCGATCAAACTTGTCGCGCTAATGCTTAGCAAAAGCTTCAAAGCCATGGACAAGACAAACAGCCAAGCAACATGCTCAGGAAAATATAGAACAGTGGCTTAGTGCACACGTATTTAGAAGAGAAGAGATTATGCTTGGATACACATCTTGTGGTTCAATCTGCTAGATAGAAAGATGTATACTTTGAATTTTATGAACTGTTACCTTACAGTACATAATTTTACATAAAAAATTAGTGATTAATTAATAATTGTATTTCAGGCGTTCTGGCTCAGAATCAGGCTCTGTATTGTTCACCTTATTTCCACTTATTTCAGGACTTAATAAGTTAAGATAAAATAAGTTCAGGAAAAATAAGTTCAGATAAATTGTGATAAGGGTTAATCAGGACTACCAAAGTTTAATTGATAACTAAAATAAGTTCAAATAGATTCAGATAAGTAAAAAAAGGTGAATAGAATGCACCCTCAATGCAAATAAACATCCTATATTACAATTATTCAATTATTTCAATTCATACAATTTTTACATTTCACAAAAAATATTTTATCTAATTTCAATTGGTGCCTGATTATTAGCAAAAGGTCAATATGGAACTATTGTTTTCCTTTTGATCTTCGGCCAAAAAAAGTCTCAAAGATACAAGTGCAGGTACTTCCAGTATATTTACTGTGACTCAATGAGAAATCTCAATAGTTTCTAACAATAA